>NC_052250.1:10460572-11909738 GCF_013401445.1 Tripterygium wilfordii
GGTCAATCTATTTGATTTAATTATTCAATTAAACCAATGATTCGTTATTGGAGCAGATAACAACTTTCATCCGACATGCGTATTTTTTATTTTCCAATGGATTTACATCTTTCATTAATCGAAATTTTTTGATGTAGTAAGTAATAGCTCTGGTTGTTCGCCGTCCAAGAATTCTTTTAGGCAGTTCATATCATCCATACATAGTGTTTTGATCTAAGATTTCAATTCATCCATGTTTCAGCAGTAGCCTATTGTTCCATGTAGCTAAGGTCCAAAATATGGAAAAAAAAATAGGTGTTTACACGACTCTACCACCCAGTCAATTCTGTTCCACTTAATCCCTATTTCATGGCCACATATTTTTCCGCCTAAGGAATAGGAAACCTTTCTCCTGTTACATGAATCCAATTTTCATTTCATCTTGGAAAATCCATCTTTTTCTCAACACTGTCTTTGTCATTTGATCCAATAGCGTTCCGTTAGATAGGAACAGATTTGATAAATACTGATAACTCTCGGATAGAGTATTAGAACGGAAAAATCCATTAGATAATGAACTATTGATTCTAAGCCATCTCTGGCGATGAATCAACAATTCGAAGTGCTTTATTTACGTATTCTTGATAAACCAGCGTTTATATATAGATGTGGGGGGATCCCCCTGGGAAGTGAGAAGCCCCTTTGACATCTCTTCATCTGCAAAGAATTCTCGATGTGAAAACACAGAGACAAAGGGCTGATCTTTGAATAGGAAAAAGAGTGGATCGGTAGGGTCCCAAATGAATTGGCTTATTCGAAAAAAGCCTTGTTCCTTAGAAGATCTATCTCGTATCTAGTACTGCATGGTTCCACTCTACAAGAACTCTGAATCATTCTCTTAAAGCTCATCCTCTTCATCATAAATGATCCGCTTACCCCAAAATGACCTGGCCCAATAGGGAAATCCCAATTCATTGGACCTTTCGATACACGCAAATAGAAAGCCCCAATAGCGCTATATTCTAGGAGCCCAAACTATGTGATTGAATAAATCCTCCTCTCTCTGTTGCTAGTCGAGGACTCCTTCTCCTTCCACTTCTTCAAACTCCGATTCATATTTTTCATAGAGAAATCTCTGATCAACGATAGAACAAGATCCATTTTGCGTCATATCTAAGGGATTCCTTGGTTCGGGCCGAAGAAGCAATGTCACTCGATCATTATCAAATTGACTGCAATTTTTTTCTGTCCGTGAGGATCCCACCAGAGCGCCTTCTACTTCTAATAGGCCATGAACTAGATCAGAATCATTCTCAATGAGTCCATAATAAGTGATCCCATTTTTTTTCATCGGGTCCGGGTAGAGACCAAAGGTCTTGAGCGACCGATCCTGTAGAACAACTCAAAAGATAAAGAAGTATCGTTAATTTCTTCATGCTCGTTCTAAGTTTGAAGTTCTATTTATACAAATAGGAATCCCCTTCATTACAGTTACATGATTTCTTCTTCATATAGATAGATATAGGATCCATGGTACAATTACTTAGAAGTACTTTTTGTGCAACAACCCTTCCTATCTGATAGAAAAGGATTCCATGATCCTGAACCGATCTTACCTGGGATCTCAAATCCCAAGTTTGTATATGCAGAGCATATCTAATTATATTAGTGTCTATAATTGATTCCTTCTGTGTAATACTAATCGATAGGGCCTCATTGGTAAGTGCTACAAGATCTCGTACATTAGAACCCATAGTTATGGACCCGAATCCATTAGTATGGAACATTTTCTTTTCCAAGTGAAATCCCCAAGTATAGTAAAGAGTGAAAAAGTGCTTTCGTTGTTTAAGAAGCCTTCGTATCTTAATGCATGTATTTAATTTATTCGGAGCTATTAGAGCGGGATCCACTTTTTTGGGAATATGAGTCGAAGCAATAACAAGAATATCGCTAGTGGAACATCTTTCACAATCCCTGGAGAGATAGTTCGCTAATAGACCGAGGGATAAGTAATTCGACTCATTCACGTTTAGATCATGAATGTTTGGAATCCATATTATGCAAGGAGACATTGCTTTTGCTAATTCGAATTGAAGGGTGATATAAAATCGGTATATTTCAAGCATCATATCCATAGTTAGCGCATTCATCCTAGTTAGAAGCTCCAGCTCCGTATCAAGGTCACGGTCAATATCGTCACTATCATCAATAAGAAAACCCTTAGGTTTGTTATCCAGGAACTTGTTCAGAAATACTGTAATGAAAGGAACATAGAAGTTTTCCACTAGGTATTTGACCAAATAGGATCGTCCAGTTCCTATAGAACCTATCACTAAAATAGCCCTAGGGAGCGATAGGGCTAAGCGGAGCGAAAAGGGTTTTCCATGAGATGGGAAATGAAAACTATTAGCCCCACACGGGATTTGTGAATAAGTGATTGTCTGATAATGAGCAAGGAATAGCCGTCTTTCTGCTGAACAGGACGTATTGAACTCATAATGCATAGATACTTTTTATGAATGTCAACTAAGTATCGTAAGTAAATTGCTCCCGGTTGTTCAATCATTTGATAACTAGAGTCATTCTTTGATAAATGATCACTATGAGTCAGACTCAATAGAAATATAGAATTTGATCAATCCTTTTTTCTGTCGTTAAGGTGAAGAACTGAACCAAGAATTCTCTTTCTTTATCATCAATCGAATCGCTGTTCGTGACCTAGGATTCGATTTTATCATCAATCCAATCACCGTTCACGTTTTTTCTTTTTTTTTTATCAATGAATAGATCTCTTTATTTGTATGACTTAGATGTCTCGTATTTCTTGAAAAAGTGATTCGATTGATGGGATTTGGTATGATACTTATGAGATCGATGAGATTGATATTCAAATATTTCTTCTTAGAACGTATTGATTTGACCCCATAAGCGGGACCACCACCCCATAGCATGTTGCCGCCAGATGTGTAACTCACTATAGGCTCGGGAAACAATGAGAAGATTTGTACGAACAAGATATCTAGCAACAAGAAGAAGGAAAAGGATTGAATAGAGTAACTCCCGAACATTTGGCGATCTCAGATGTGTCGATATCAATGGTGACTCGTTATTTCGATGAACCATTTCTTCAGACAAAAGAAGATTATGTAAACACTTACTCGAAATATCACTTATCAAATTCCATTGTGGAAGACCCCATTTTTTCTGAAGAATTCGCCATGATATATCTGATCCATGCATAATATCCTGAAAAATGGATACAAATTTTTGATTGCTACTTAGTATCGGCAATAGATCTGAAAAAGTATCTAAAAATCTCCAATTTAGATATTTGTAACCTATCGAAGTAAGGAACCATGGCATATATGTTTTGAATAGATTCCATTTTGAGAGAGTTGAAAAAGCACTATCTCGTTGAAAGGTTCTATACATCTGCCCTTTCTCAACGCATTTCTTTAGACAAAGACTCTGTTTTTTCCTCTTTTCGGATGGTAAATATTTCTCAGAACATGGAGTGTGAATCAAACCCATGTTTGAATTGAAATTGAGATACTGATGCAAGTTCTTCCTTTCTGAATCAGATAGATTCATATCTGAAAGTGGTTGGCAATAAGTTTTTTCAAAATTGACTATTTGTTCCTCTGTGAGAGGCTTTCCAGAAATGTCTACGATCGAGTAAATAGCTCTACGAACGAATGGATCGGATCGAATCGGAAAATGGAAAGATTTGTACAAGTTATACCTTTCGTCACCACTTTATGAAAAATCGTTAGGTATGAATATATTAGATACTTGTGACTCGATTGGTGAAATAGTATCTCTCTCCAAAAAAGCATGTTTTTTTTTATCGTTATACAAAGAAAATATTTTGTTGCGAATGAACAAGATATTGAGAAATTGTCCATACGTAAAATCATAATTATTGATACTGGCCTTTTCCACAGAAAAAGGGAATCTTTTGTTACAATAGAAGTAGAAGTGTAGTGGATTCTTCAAGAATCGAGGTCGATTTGCTTTATAAAAAGAAGATATCAATGAACTTATATGAAATGGTTTCACGGGATTCGGCCAATTGTCTTGATCGTGGGATATCATTGAGAAATAGGAATCCGTCTTATCTAAAGATTTCCTGCGATTATTTCTACTATGGAATGAGTCAATCATCCACTTTGGTATCTTATTGAACAAAAATGGTGATATTGTTCTTCCATTGATCAAGAATTTTGATTTTTGGGAAGTATCGTGATCATCCAATAAGAAGGGTTTCCATTTTTTCAAATGAACGATTTGAAGACCTATTGATTCTAACAAAAAGTCGTATGTACATCTTGTATTTTACTTACGGGGCATTTGGTTGGTATTTTGAGGAAGAAATGAAGTTGAGATTAAATATTTCCCTGTTTGGTTGAGTTTTGTAGGATGGAATCTCAAACCCATTCCACCCTCTATTCTCCACTTGTGGAGGATAGCCAAACTCACCAAAATAGTGAGAACGACTATTCTCCACAAGCGAGAATGAGTTTCAATGTGTGAAAAACTCTTTTATCCTTTTTATAAAATATTGTTCTATTTTCTAAAAAAAAGGATAATTAGGAAAATTTACTATTAATATTCTCACACTCATAATCACTATTTATTTCATACCAAACATGACCATGCTCACCCTATACTCATCTCACACTCACATCGCACTCATCTCCTCCTCATCTCATACTAACTTCACACAATTATGAACCAAAGCCCCGTTAGTGCTAGTAAAAAAATTCTGGAACTATTAAATAAAAACTCTCCTCCACAAGTAATTAAAAAAAAAAACGTGGCTCTCAATTGTTTAAAAATACGTGCAAGTACAGAAAATAAAATATGTAGTGTGGGCTGGAAGCCTCCTATTTTTGACGAGGACTCTCATTGAACAGAACTCTTCTTATCGAAAGAAAAATCCCAAGAAAAAACATGAACAACATCAAAAGTTAAAACGAAAAAACAAATTCTTAGCAAGAATTTGTTTCACCTTAATAATGAATCAAAGCCTTGAAGTGCCGGTTGTGCTGCTATCTTCAAATATGTTGTGACCTAAAATAGCAAATGTGATGCAACGTGGCGTGGTGGGAAGAACGCGTACTTGGACCAGTTGATTCGATGCATGAATACCGGGAACAAATCTACTTAAATCTGTTAATTCGACACACGAATACCAGATTTAATGCTTCAAGACTTTGTTGATTCTAACGAATACCAAAAAATTGGAAATACAAGGCAACTCGCCTCAATAATTTTTATTTAACTCAAAAACTCTAAACTGAAATTTCTCAATGGGTTACAACCTTAAATAGTAAACTAAACGAAACCCTAGACACTTCTAATAGGACGTTTATTATCGAGGTGAGATGGTTCGGATGCAACAACAGTTGGACGCTTTGACGTAGCAATGGCTGCTATAATGATCCTTCTTAAACAGCAAAACTGTGGAGCCAATCAAGGAGCGGATCTGCCACCAGTGGTTGATGAACAAGATAAAGAATTATTGGAGCCAATTTTTTATATTCATCAAGATGATGAATATCTTTTGATCCAAGAAGAGATTCTGAAATTTAATGAGATGTTTGAAATTTCACTAATCTATGATTTAATTGTGAATCAACCAATCTTTGATTTTTTATGCAGAAATACATGAAGAACCACATGGATTGAATTTTTTGTTGATGTTGTTTCTAAACTTATTCAAGAATTCAAGTTGGTTTCTTATGTTGGGAACAAGGGTGGTGATCAAGAAATCAGGAGGTTTCCTATTACAAGTCTTCAAAACTCGAGATCAAGTTTTCTTCAACAAGGGGAGAATGATGCAAATTGAAATATGTGATTTTGGTATTTTAGGAAATCTATTGTTTGTGAATCAATTAATATTATTTTTAGTAATCAAGTATATTTTTTTATTAGGAGTAATTTTATTTATTTATATTTAAGTACTTGTTTCCAATTAGAAGTGATTTAGGGTTTGATTTAGGTTTACTATTTAAGCTTGTAACCCTCCTTGAGATATTTCAGTTTTTGAGTTAAATAAAAATTATTGAGGCGAGCCACCTTGTATTTCCAATTCTTTGGTATTCGTTAGAATCAACAAAGTCTTGAAGCATTAAATCTGCTATTCATGTGTCGGATCAACAGATTTAAGTAGACATGTTCCCGATATTCGTATGTTGAATCAACTGGTCCAAGTAAGTATACTTCTCACCACGCCGCCTGCATCAAAATGCTAGCAGTTCTTGGTTACGTTCAAAAACTGTCATCTCTTCTTCAGTCAAGTACATTATGGCTTCAATTCCATTCCCCTCTCTTGTATCATGTATAATTACAAGATTAGACATATTCGAATTGGCTTGAACGACCAACAAAAAATCCTCGGTCGTTAGCAAGGCTTTAGGATCCACGGGGAGTATTTATCGAGTTACGAAATGCCTAGTTTTTCAAGAACATTGGATAAAGAACAATAGACTCGAGCCTCCAAAAACTCGACTCCTTGATCAATGCATTCAATGGAGGTCAGGTCTGCAAATTTCCCCATGAAGTGGTAGTACCGAGTGAGAGCTTCCGATAAGGAACTCTTCAAAAGTTGCAAACGCTGTGACATGTTGTCTAACGCATCAACATTGTTTGAAGGGTAGAAAAGAACCGCTGGAGCGAGATTGACACTTGGACTTGATCAAGAAGGGAGAGGATGGTTTGATGGTGTCTCTTTGAGTAATGGAGACCTTCATCATTTCAGAAGCCATGAATGTGAATTAGATTGAATTAGGACATGCTGCCTATTTGGCAGGGTGGCTCCACAAACGGAGCCGTCTGCAGAGCCACTTTACGGCTCCGCATTGTCAAACAGGTGAAATATGGTCAGCAATCCGCTGGCCAGAAAGAAGCTCCCATAGCAGAGGAAGCGAATGTTGCCTCCTTTTTTTTTTTTAATTTTTTTATATGTGGGGCCCATGTTATAATTATGTCTCTGACTTTTTTATATAATTTAACATGGGTCCACAACTTTAATAATATATATTTAATACATTATTTAGTTTTGTAAATAATTTTGTGAGAAACAGAAAATATTTTGTCAATAAATTTAATATTTATAATTAATATTATAAAAATTAATTAATATTTATAAAAATTAATTTAATATCTAACATTGATCCACTATTAATTATATTAATATTTTTTATCAATATTTGTAAAGATTTAAGTGCAAAATTAATCAAATCATTCATTTAATAAGAAAATGATTAAAAATTTATTAGTAAATTTAAGATAATACTTTTAGTCAACATGCAAAACGGTCGATAAAATAATGTCTTAATGCAATTCAGAACATGCAAAGCAGAATCTTGATAACAGGTGATTGTAGTTGACCCATGTGACACGCTACGCTCCAGCGGTAAATCCCATTTTTTTTAGTTCTAGTTTGCTAGCAGTTCTTCAAACAATGACGACTCCGACGGTTCAACTTAAACCCATTTTTTTAATTCTTCTTGCCCTTATCCTGGAAAGGAGACAAATCTTTAATTTAAAGAAATGTCATCAAAAGCAACAAATGAATACACCATCTACTTGCTAATGTCCTTGTCAGTGTAAAAAGGCACTGTGCTTTTCATTTGTTTCATGGTAGTTAAATCGTACAATCGAAATAGAATCATGGAAGGAGTGTAAAATCAAAATCGTAAAATTTTAAGGTTTTACATACTATGTAAAACCTCCGCCTTTTTTCCAAAGCTTAATCCTCTCTCCCATCTCTATTTCTTTCTAAAATTTTAGATCTCTCGCTGTTACACTGTTTTGAAGGAGCACAATGCCTTTTTACACTGTTCTGATGATGTTTGGTAAATTTAGGCATAATCTAATGATGATTATATTATGTAATTTAATGTAATTGCAAATCGTTTAATGAGAAGAAAGTTGGACCATGTAGGTACATAAATCCAAGGGCCATCTTGAATAAACTGCAGCCCAAGAGTCAAGTCCAGAGAAAAGGCCCAATCCGGTCAAATGACTTCAAGAGCAAGTCGTGTCCAAGGGGCCAGAGATAAGAACAATCAAGAGAAGAATATATACATGAGACAAAAGCGCGATGAATAGTTATTCTCACCATGAGTTTTAATATAGAGAAGACTATTTTGCTCTTATTTTTATTTTTCAAAAAAGAAAGTGTAATATGAAAATGGTGATAAAGTTTTAGACACAAAATATCTGGATATATATATTCAAGAGAAATATTATCAAAACATGCTTCCAACAGAGAGTTCGGCTATGCCGCAGCATTCATAAGAGTTTTTCCAATAACACAACCCTAAACGATACTAAACGACAAAGCAGATAAAAAAGGATAATAAGGAAAATAACATAAACTTTAACATTCCCCCTTGATGTTATTTTCCTTCACACCATGTCTGGTTCGTAAGTCAGTAAACTTGAGCTTCTATAGCCCTTTGGTGAGACAATCAACAAGTTGATCTTCACTGGGGTAGAAATCCACAGCAATGGTCTTCTAATTAACGGCTTCTCTCGAAACATGGAACTTGATGGCTATATGTTTACTTCGACTATGAAAAACAAGATTCTTGGACATGGAAATAGCTAACTTGCTATCACACAGAATACTGATGGCCCCTTTTGTAACTCACCAAGATCATCCGGCACATATCTCAGCCAAGTAGTATGGTTTGCAGCCAATGTAGCAGCTACATACTCCACTTCTGCAATAGACTGAGCAGGAGATTTTTGTTTTCTTGAAAGCCAAGAAAAAGCTCCAGAACCTATAGTCAGATAATCTAAATACATCAATGAAGCAAGGTTTATCTCAAACAAGAATCCACCAGCAGCTCAAGTTTTTGCTAAACAAGTCATCTAACAGTCATCAATCCTTACATCAAAATGGAAACCAACATCTGAAATCAAAGAACTCACTGGAAACCTGCATCTGAACTCAAATACTTAAGACGCCTCATGTTTTGAACATTTTTCAATCCAAAAACCAGCATATGAACTCAAATAACTCAAAAAAGCATCTGAAATCAAATAACTCAAACTGGAAACCAGCATATGAACTCAAATAACTCAAAAAAGAATATGAAATCAAATAACTCAAACTGGAAACCAGCATCTGAACTCAAATACCAGAGACTCCTCATGTTTTGAACATTTTTCAACCCAAAAACCAGCATCTGAACTCAAATAACTCAAAAGAGCATCTGAAATCAAATAACTCAAACTGAAAACCAGCATCTGAACTCAAATACTAGAGCTTTTCTGCTAGTAGCACATTTGTCCTTTTTCTAAGACGTCTATGTATGGTATCACAATTTATACTAACCGTTTTGGTGATGCGTTGAAGATTTCAGAACAATGATTAGCCCACTCCAAACGAACCTCGTCGATTTCAGCCAAGTGTACACCGTTTTTCCATTGAACTGATAGGCACAACATAAAAGCCATCAAAGTTATAAAACAATGCTATCCATGGTATAAACCAAATGTATGATATATTATTCATCATTCATTAATAACTTACATCATTCATTAGCAAGCTAATGTATGCTATTATGTCCTTTATGTATTGCATCACATAATGGCCGCATTCGATATTTCCTGGTTGTGTGGGTATCTATTCGCAGTTAAACAAGAAAATAAAAGTTAGAAATATAACATGCTTTAGCTTAAAGTAATAGGCACACAATATTTATTTAAGGTAATTTGTTTTACCTTCACAAATCTCATCTTAGCATTGTAATTCCATCTTTCCTTAATAACCTCGGCTGTGTACATTGTCATGGAGCTGTATGCATATTAAAGTACATGTAGTTAAGTATCTGAAATATAATGAAACAAATCGAAAATACGAATGCAATCAAATAGAAAAAATACATACGCTTTAATCATATATTCCAAATCATGATCAATATTATCTTGCCCCATAAGATCCAGATAAAAAAACTTTTTTCACCTCATCAATCACAAGTAAAATCCAACGGAAACTAAAATAGAAGAAAAAAAGAAGAAGAAAGTAAGTAATAGAGAAACCAACAGTTATGTTATAAAATCATCAGTTATGAAAGACATGCTAAACTGAATGAAAATTGAAATAAGAACACTGAATTCAGACCTGGGATTGTATGGCATAAATAAGAACTGGACTTTTTCAGACACCAACACAAATGCTCTATTCTGCGAGTACGAGTGGCTTCTAGAACGCCATCAGCAAGTGACACCGTGCCCGGACATATGAATCCAAATTGTGTCATTCCGTTCCTATTTGGGAGAAAAGAGTCATACAACAACCTAAAACAGTTGACACAAACATCATACTTAGACGGGTATCCCAACATCATATAACACAATTTAGTGTAAAGGAAAATGAAAATGTCTTACGCAATGTATAGTTCAATAACGTTGACTCCTAATGGTTGCATTGTCAGCAATGCTTTGCATTCCATCATCCCAATATGAGCTTTAATCCCTTTTGCCTCAAATACACCGTCTGGCACAAGATATGGAATCCAACCATCTTTAGGCAAGTGTGTCTCACACAACTTGATAAACAATTGCAGCATTGGATGACTATTATGGTGCCCTGCCGCTACCTGCCTAGTGTTTCATACATGCTGCACTACTATTTTCTTGCTTTCCAGCTTTTTCAATCTTTCAGCCCTTGCCAATGGATCCTCACTATCAGGTAATGAAACTTTCTCCTGAAATAGTTGCTTTCTAGTACTTCCAATCCCCCTTTTTCCCTTCTCATCTGCAGCATCCGTTCGCAAGTTGGGGTTGAGTCTTGGACTTTTTGGCCCCTTTATCATACTCAGGTGATGTTCTACTACATTCAATCCAAGCCTTATCCATTAGAGTTCCAAATCAATAATTTTTTTTATCCTGACACATAAAGGAGGGTAAAAATGAAACAAGAATTACTTTTTTAGAAAGGTATTCAATTTTGAGTAACATCTTTTGACAATAACAGTAACTTTAACAAGAAAACCAAAATTTGAGTGACATCAAGACCTCGGGCACCCAACAAAAACTCAGCTCTACAAGAAAAAAAAACACACAACCAACAGAGCAAGCAATTGACTACCTTCCTAACATCATTCACATACCCACCGTTACCTTAAACTTTATCTTTTTTCTGGATATCCCAAATACCACATCAAATATTTTCAAAATTAACCAGTGAAAAGGCAGGTAAATTTACAACACAAAAGGCAATAAGCAGTTACAAAATGATAAGATAATCACCTGGCTGGTTCATATACGGCTTGAAGGCTTCTATAGGGTGTCAACGATCTACAATGGAGGCTAGGACTCCTTTTATGTCAATGGTGTCCACTCGGCTTGGATTATCTGGAATCGCAGAAAATCCACAACAAAAATCATAAATAAAAGCAAAATGCACAATGGAGTAAAAGGAAAGAAGAGGAGGCATGTACTTGAGTTAGGAATGAGAGATTCGTCGCGGGTGAGTAGAGGGTTGCCCGTGGATGGCTTCCAATTTCAGTGGCTTCGATCTTCAAACAGCTGCGACAGATGCGTAAAGGGTTGCTTCGTCGATGGCGTCGATGGCGTCAATGGCGTCGAATTTCATGCCGGTCTTGAGAGTTGAGAGTGAATCGCGACTTAGATTTCCAGTTTAGGTCTTGTGAGTTATGAGAGTGAATCGCACAGCTTAGAGAAATTGGTCTTGAGAGTTGAGCAAACACTTAGAAAAAATTTAGGTTGTACTAGGTTAGCAAAACGCACTGTTTGCTTTATTTTTTTAATAAAATATTATGAATATATGGCTTAGAGCAAAACGTAGAGTTTTGGTTTATTTTGTCTAATAAAATATTAATTAAAATTTGGATCAAAATATGGTTAATATTAAAATTATATCAAAAAAAATGTGATAGATATAATTTCTATCACAAATGTATCATATTTTGTTGATAGACAAAAATTATATCATACATCTATCACAAGACTATCATCTATTCACGATAGATAAAAGTTCTATCACAAATCTTTCATTAATGGTCTGATAGACCATTTTCTATCGCAAATCTGTCATTGTTTTGTGATACAACGATTTTTATCATAAATGCTCTATCATCTATTTCCATTTTTCTTGTAGTGTACCGGTATTTTCATTCAACTCATGCAGCAAGTGCAAGCCTTAATTGAGATGATGCACGCTTCTCAGCAACCTCAACAAGGAGGCAAGAGAACGCACCTCCTCCCGAGAGCGAGAAGGATAGGCTTTCGATCTTGAGCGACCAAAGGTAAAATGCTCGAGGAAGAGGCTCCACAAGGAGCACCCGAGATGCCCCATTTCAAAAACCCTACGAGGATGATTAGGAAAACAAATGGAGGAGATGATGGATAGGAAAATTATTGTCCTACAAGAAAGATCACTTTTGAGTTTGGTCTATGACAACTCCCTAACATCCCTATCGCTTGAACTACATAATATCGAGATGCCGACTAACTTGAAGGTTCCAAATTTAGAGAAATACGAAGAAAAGGGTGATCCCGCCCATCACATCATGAGTTTTAAATCTATAACGAAGAGTTTTAAATCTATAATAGAGTTTCCGAGGGCAACCAAGATAGCTCTATGTAAAGACTTCCCAACCTTAAATAAGGTTAGTCTAACGCGAGAGATTAAAGAAATCCCTTTCAATAAGGCCCCCAAAGGACATGGGCAAACTTCCTTCTCCTCCTTTTGAAAATCGCATAAAATTGCAATCAAAATCTTTAGAATCAATAAAATCGCGATTTTAATTACAATTTTCTCCAGTGATAATGACTAGGCAAAATTCAATAACATATAACTTTTGGGGACCTCACACAAGTTTTAAGAGAGCAATACCTCAGCTTATAGGGAAAAGCCAATGCCAACTCAAATCCCTTTGTGCTAAACAAGATAAGAGGGCGAGACTGGGAAGTCGAATCGACAGTGGCTTGGTCGTCGACTGTGGCTTGATCGAGATCGAAATAGAAGAAGACGATCGAATCAACGTTGGATTGATCGAGATCAAAATAGAAAAATTCCTTTTCCTTTCACTCTTGGGCTTCAGTTTATTCAAGACAGGCGTTGGAACATGTTTGGTTATTGGAACATGGTTTTATATGATATATTCTAAGTTTTAATGCATTATGTGTTATGTTATTGCTGGAACATGTATGTGAAGGACCTAGGCTACACAAGAAGGGGGTGAATTGTGTCCCCAAATTCCTATTAGGAATCCTCTAATACAAAATCATCACACAACACACACAAAGACTTGGTCTCTAGTAGGATATCCTAAACCAATTCAAGCAAATTTCAATGAGGTTTTTAATCAAGTCAACCAAATCACTTGTAATACAAGTATGACAAAAACAAGTTCCAACAAGATATGGAACAAATAAAACCAGATTAACGCAATAAAACAAAACTGTAAAAGAGTATGGTTTAGAGAGATGCAAACAGTGATTTATAGTGGTTCGGCGACTTCACCAAGTCCTTCTACTCCACTATGCAAACGGTGATTTTTCGGAGTTCACCACCGAAACTCAGAGGTTTTCACAAGTTAATCCTCTTAACTTTTACACACATGGTTTTAAAGACAAACCACAAAAACTTTCTCAACACACTATGGTTCCCTCACAAGGGTCACACATTCAAGTACAAAGGTTCCTCTCAAGATAGATTTGAATGAAGTTTAAGAGGTAGGAACTCTCAATGATTTAACGTAGCTCACGGGTAGGATAAAGAAATAAGTGTACAGGAGCTTTTCAAACAAGAATGAGTAAGCTAGTATATTCTTGGGTAGAAGAAGAAAATATTCAGAAAATCAGTACTAGGCTTGCTTGCACGAGAATGTGAGAGAGATAATGAAAGTTGACACAATAGATTTGCAAGTTTTCTTCTTACTCTCTTAATCTTCACGGCTTGTCTTATAGTACACCAGCTAGGATATTGGTATTGGCAAACCCTTGATTGCATCTTCAATTCCTTGATTGAGGTGACTCCATAATTTTCTCCTTTCTAAAAGTCTTCTCAATCTTCCCATAACTCCAGGAATTTCAATTTGAATAATTTCCACGAAATAGGAAATAGATAAGCTCCCTTGAGTGTAGAGAATATTAGGCACAACCTGCATATGAGCCTTTGAGATCAACTTGTAATATTCTTGATTCACCTCTTGATCTTCTTGCCTTTTATAGAAAAGATTTAACTCCACTTGAATGCATAGAGTGATCAACTATGAATTCTTTTCAATCTTTGATGTCAATTTGATCAAATTGGAAATAAAGCTTCTTCCATATGCCTTCGTATGAGTGGGGAAATCTCCTTGAATCATGTAATTGGCTCCTCTTGATCAGCAATGAAAGATATGATATAAATATGGCAGGCAATTTGACTTGTTTGTGAAGAGACCTCCATTGATGCTTATGGAAACAAACTATGGTTCTCTTTGATTTTCTTCTTCAACATTTGACTTCTTATGATTAAAGAAAGAATCGTCCCTTCTATTCATAGGAACATAATCAGCTAGAGAACTCTTCTATTCTTCTCCATGATTTAGCCATCCAATATGGTAAGTGTGGTTTCACTTTTTAATGCTAGAATAACACCAATGTCAACTCTTCAAATAATTCATACGATTGGTACTCCTATTAAGCTTGAATCTTGGCTTCATATAAGGCAAGTGAACCTTGCACTTGATTCTTGCTCTTACATTTCACATAAACTTTCATTCTTTATTTTGCTCCAAACGGCAACCTTGAACAATAATTTAGACGTGCCATATCATCCACACAAATATAGCATATTCAGCCACTTCAATTGCCAATATGGCATTTTCCAAATTCGCTCCAATTTGCTTCTAGTGGATTGTCAAGGGTACTTAGGAATTTCTTAGCAAGCCCTAGGTCTTCCAAGACCATTCTTGGACTGCCGGATAGCTCACATATTCATTGGAGTATTTAGACTTAACCTGAAATATTCTCAAAAATGCTTGTAAGCTCGTTTGAGCTTCATGCTTGAAACATAGGTTAGTTATGATCAAATAATTAAACTTCTAGCACATATAGCATTATAAGTATAAACAATTCGCAGATAAATCATTTAGTTAAGATATAATCATAGTTCACACTCAAGATCACGTATTCAACATGTATTTTGGTGAACCATCAAAACATGCTTTTTCACATTTTAAAACATATTCAAGTCGATTATGCTCACACACATTTTGGCACACAATCATCAAAAACACAATGTTGACCTAGACAATAAGTCTTGGTCCAACAATCTCCCCCTTTTTGATGATTACAAAATGTGCAATGTAGTTTTTAATGATATAACAATTTTCAAAACTACAATTTTTCTCCCCCTTTTTGTTATTATCAAAAAGGCCTGGGATTGAATGTAAGGACTTCCCCTTAACATATATAGTATTTCCAAGTCATGCTCAAACTGTTCATCATATAAATTAAGTGAGTTGTAAGATATCAATTTAAATATACATACGCTCCCCCTCACTTTAAGCATATATACTTCTCACCAAGCATAGCAAATGCACTCCCCCTTAAACAACGGTCTAGATACCAATACATATTTCGATTCAAATAGTAGTTTAATGATACATCATGTTTAGTACAAAGTAAGTATGATTCTTGCAATTAAGCTTAAATTTTGAATAACAATTGAAGAGTGTCATTTTTATGCATCTTTTCATGTAATCATCTCTACCTCCTTTTTGTGATTAATCATAATGAAGTATAGCAAGGAGTTTGACACCAAATAAGACACTTCAATACCAATTAAAACAATATAGCATCACTTTAAGCTTGTATAAATTATGCACTTGAATAATTTTAGGAATTCAAAAAGTTCACCTATACAAATTCTATCTTTCCCAATTATGTTTAACTTCGTATGAATCATCAAAGAAAAATATAATAACCTGAGAGCCTTTATGTGCAACGTATAACATTCAAAGTACTATTTCAATCATGTTCAAGCTATACAATCTATACACATGACAATCTCACTTGAGGAGGAAACTTATGACTAATCAAAAATTTATTTCAATTTTAACACACACTCCCCCTAAACTCATGTACATAAACAATAGTATGATACCAAGTAAATAAAATCCATCTATGACACTAAGTGTCATGTAGTGACCTGAGAGGGGTATCTAAACTTTAAGCAAAAGTTGTTTTCAGGACAATACACATACTCCCCCTTGACTCATGCATATGCTTGAAAATTATGACACCAAAGGAATTCAAGTAAATGCACCAAGTTCAAGTCATCACAATCAATCTCCAATCAAAAACACATTCATTCAAGTGTCCTAGGGTAATTTACCTAACGTCTATTTTTCGTGTCATTCTAAAAAAAATGTATTATGGAAGCACAACTAGAATCAAAGAATTCAATCAACTTAACTTATCTTAACATTCATGCATTTAATCCATTTATGTAAGCATTTTATGCACACCTTAGCAAGAATTTTAAAAGAAGGGTTAAGAGTTGACCGTAGGAACCCATGTCTTGATTGTGAAAACATCACTTGAGATAGATCTTCATTGATTTACTCCTTCGGGTGTAGTGCCATTTGGTAAGAGATTGTCTCCTCTTACGTAGGCTTCCAGAAACCTGACAGATTGGCGACTCGTTGGAGAATGCACCATATCTTATTCCACAGAAGCGGGATGCCTCAAAATAAATTTCGTCTAAAACTAGACAGAAGAAGCTTTCTATCCATATATGGTTCGTAATTTTCTAAGTAGTATAAGTCAGCCAATAAAATCAGAATCTGTGATAGTTACTGCTTTCAAGACAGCTTCAGCGACCTCCAATGTAACGTCTATTTCTCCTTCTGTGTATCGTATTTTCGTGATATTCTTTTTTTCTTGTGAACCACAAGACATTTGTGCAGCTTCATATTAAATCTCAACTTCAAATTCTGTGTGTAGATCTATTGGCACCCGTTTGAAGTTGCACTCTCTGTGCTGGACTTGTTAGGCAGCTTGAGCAGTCTTCATTTGAATATTCATATCAATTTGAGTATTGCTCAGAATAATGTAGTTCCAGCTTCTAATGAAACTAGACTTCCGTATATATAATTCCATATAAGATTTGAATCATGGAAGCTTCTCAATAAAGTCAGTTTTGCACGTCAAGTTGGTTCAGCACACTGAATAAGCCTAGCATCCATTGAATTAGTTGAAATGATCTCAGCCCTCGATTTGTTGTAGCCATGACATTCTTCAATGCCTACGGGAGTACCATGAAATGTTGTGTCCTTATGCTCCTTTTCATATTCTTTGCTTGATCCGTCATGCTCATCATCTCCAAATGTGTTGGCAAAAGAGAAAAGACAAATCTACTAAAGATAGTTCATGGAACTTTAGGTATCCAAACTTTGGATCCTTTCGGGTTAGTCACAATAGCACGCACATGCACATTAAATTCAGATTCAATATAGACAATCTTATCACCACTTTCCATGCATTTAGGTACCCAATACTTCTTTATTCTTACACTATTAGGCCTTGGGTGTGAAATCCTATCTCCTTGGACCTTGGTCCTACGGGGAGCCATGGTAGAAGTACTACTCGTGGCACTAGTACTACTCAAACTATCTTTGAGTTTCATTGGATCATATCCAATTCCACTCTTATCCAAATATTGCCTTTGAGAGGCTAAAATCACATTCAACTTTTGAGAACTCATGCAAAATTTAGAAAACTGCATTTCAAACATTTCATTTTTCTTGCTTAATTCATGCAATTCATATTTTAGTTTAGAAGAGTTATCTAGCATAGTAGTCTCATGATCTTCCCAAGACTCTAACTCACTTTCCAATTCTAGCAATCTAGCTTTCATGTCATCATATTCACTCAACTTTTGTAAATTTTCATTTGTCATACCTTCACATTTATGATCTTTAAAACCTTCAACAGTAATAGAAAGCTCATTACAAGTAAATTCTAAATCATTATATTTTACCTTTAGATCAATACAATCTTGCAAGTGTTCATTTTCTATTTTCTTTAACCTAGAGATTTCTTTCTTTGCAAGTTTATATTTTTGCACTAACGACTCATGCACATTACATAACTCATCATATGCCTCAGATAATTCATCAAAGGAGGGAATTTCAGAATCGCTTACCAACTCATCTTGGCTAGATGAGTGCTTATCCGACTTGGCAACTAAGCATATGTTTGCCTTGAGGTCATCTTCACTTGAGGACTCATCCGAGCTAGTGTCATCCCATGTGGCTTTGAAAGCTTTCTTCTCCATCTTTCCTTTGCCTTTGAATTTCTTCTTTGAGGCTTTGAGACACTCGGCTATGACGTGTCCTGTTTTGCCACATTTAAAGCAAGTTAATTCATTATTTTTACCTTTGTTACTTCCTTTATCTTTGTAGCCTCCTTGCTTTTGGAATCGCATGAACTTTCTAAATTTTCTTGCGATGAACGCCTCTTCATTTTCATCATTTGAGCTATCACCCGAATCAACAGCTAATGCTATATCTTTTCTCCTAGGTGGCTCATCCTCTTCTTCGTACTTTTTGAGCTCAATCTCGTGTGTCATCAAACTTCCAATGAGTTCTTCCATCTTCAATGTCCTCAAATCCTTCGCCTCTTGAATTGCCGTGACTTTGTCTTTCCAAGTCTTTGGCAAGCTGCTTAGCATCTTTTGCACCTTATCTGCATTTGAATAAGACTTTCCAAGACTTTGCAAATCATTACATATAGAGGTTAGTCTTGAAAACATTTCAGCAATAGATTCACCTTGTTTCATCTTAAACAATTCAAATTCATGCACAAGCATATTAATTTTCGTATGTTTAACTTGACTAGTTCCTTCGTGTTTAAGCTCTAACATATTCCATATCTCCCTAGCATTTTCACATGTAGATATATGATCAAATTCAGCCGTAATTAACGCACAATGCAATATGTTGATTGCCTTATCATTTAAGCTGATCATCTTCTAATCATCAGACGTCCATTCACTCTTTTCCGAATCCACACTCGTTTCTCCTATCTTCTTCTTAGGAACATAAGGACCATTTTCAATGACATCCCATAAATCTTAATTAATTGATCTCATAAAAATTCTCATCCTAGTTTTCCAAAATCCGTAACACTTTCCATTGAAAATGGAGGTCTATTCATCGAAAGACCCTCAGCCTCACCGTAGGACGATGTGAAGGACCTAGGCTACACAAGAGGGGGGTGAATTGTGTCCCCAAATTCCTATTAGGAATCCTCTAATACAAAATCGTCACACAACACACACAAAGACTTGGTCTCTAGTAGGATATCCTAAACCAATTCAAGCAAATTTCAATGAGGTCTTTAATCAAGTCAACCAAATCACTTGTAATACAAGTATGACAAAAACAAGTTCCAACAAGATATAGAACAAATAAAACCAGATTAACGCAATAAAACAAAACTGTAAAAGAGTATGGTTTAGAGAGATGCAAACAGTGATTTATAGTGGTTCGGCGACTTCACCAAGTCCTCCTACTCCACTCCCTAAGCACCCTTGCTTAGGAGTTCAATCCACTATGAAAACGTGATTTTTCGGAGTTCACCACCAAAACTCAGAGGTTTTCACAAGTTAATCCTCATAACTTTTACACACATGGTTTTAAAGACAAACCACAAAAACTTTCTCAACACACTATGGTTCCCACACAAGGGTCACACGTTCAAGTACAAAGGCTCCTCTCAAGATAGATTTGAATGAAGTTTAAGAGGTAGGAACTCTCAATGATTTAACGTAGCTCACGGGTAGGATAAAGAAATAAGTGTATATGAAGTTGCACGAGAATGTGAGAGAGATAATGAAAGTTGACACAATAGATTTGCAAGTTTTCTTCTTACTCTTTTAATCTTCACGGCTTGTCTTATAGTGCACCAGCTAGGATATTGGTATTGACAAACCCTTGATTGCATCTTCAATTCCTTGATTGAGGTGGCTCCATAATTTTCTCCTTTCTAAAAGTCTTCTCAATCTTCCCATAACTCCAGGAATTTCAATTTGAATAATTTCCACGAAATAGGAAATAGATAAGCTCCCTTGAGTGTAGAGAATATTAGGCACAACCTGCATATGAGCCTTTGAGATCAACTTGTAATATTCTTGATTCACCTCTTGATCTTCTGGCCTTTTATAGAAAAGATTTAACTCCACTTGAATGCATAGAGTGATCAACTATGAATTCTTTTCAATCTTTGATGTCAACTTGATCAAATTGGAAATAAAGCTTCTTCCATATGCCTTCGTATGAGTGGGGAAATCTCCTTGAATCATGTAATTGGCTCCTCTTGATCAGCAATGAAAGATATGATATAAATATGGCAGGCAATTTGACTTGCTTGTGAAGAGACCTCCATTGATGCTTATGGAAACAAACTATGGTTCTCTTTGATTTTCTTCTTCAACATTTGACTTCTTATGATTAAAGAAAGAATCGTCCCTTCTATTCATAGGAACATAATCAGCTAGAGAACTCTTCTCTTCTTCTCCTTGATTTAGCCATCCAATATGGTAAGTGTGGTTTCTCTTTTTAATGCTAGAATAACACCAATGTCAACTCTTCAAATAATTCATACGATTGGTACTCCTAATAAGCTTGAATCTTGGCTTCATATAAGGTAAGTGAACCTTGCACTTGATTCTTGCTCTTACATTTCACGTAAACTTTCATTCTTTATTTTGCTCCAAACGGTAACCTTGAACAATAATTTAGACGTGCCATATCATCCACACAAATATAGCATATTCAGCCACTTCAATTGCCAATATGGCATTTTCCAAATTCGCTCCAATTTGCTTCTAGTGGATTGTCAAGGGTACTTAGGAATTTCTTAGCAAGCCCTAGGTCTTCCAAGACCATTCTTGGACTGCCGGATAGCTCACATATTCATTGGAGTATTTAGACTTAACCTGAAATATTCTCAAAAATGCTTGTAAGCTCGTTTGAGCTTCATGCTTGAAACATAAGTTAGTTATGATCAAATAATTTAACTTCTAGCATATATAGCATTATAAGTATAAGCAATTCGCAGATAAATTATTTAGTTAAGATATAATCATAGTTCACACTCAAGATCACGTATTCAACATGTATTTTGGTGAACCATCAAAACATACTTTTTGACATTTTAAAACATATTCAAGTCGATTATGCTCACACACATTTTGGCACACAATCATCGAAAACACAATGTTGACCTAGACAATAAGTCTTTGTCCAACAGTATGATTATTGAGATGATGAAGCATCAATAAGTCTTTTCATTTTCATTTACAGCCCTTGTATGATTCTATTTCGATTGTACAATATAACTACCAGGAAACAAATGAAAAGCAAGTTGCATGTAAAAAATGGTAGCTTCAGCGCTCAAGTACATGGACAAAGGCAAGTTGCATTTGATGGCATTTCTTTAAATTAAAGATTTGTCTACTTATCAAGATTGTGCTTTGCGTGTTCTCAATTCTTTCGTTACTTTAATTGCATTAAGACATGATTTTATTGATTAATTTCTTTCAATGAGAGTACTCCTGGTCAAAAATAGGAGACGCCCATTTTTCTGCTGTTTTGCAAAACTAGACCTGGTCCACTATTCACCCACCCTCATTTTTTTTGCCTTTTTTTGGTGCACGAGGGGCACCCATTTTCCTTACCACACATAAACTTGCTTATAAAAGCAAGAGCATGTCCTAATTCAATGAAATCAAATCACATTCATGGCATCTAAGATGATGAAGGTCTCCATTACTCGAAGAGATACAATCAAACCATCCTCTCCTACTCCTCCTAACCTTAAAATTTTCAAACTCTCGCTTCTCGATCAAGTCCAAGTGACAATCTACACTTCAGCGGTTTTTTTCTTCCCTGCAAAGAGAGTTGATGACTTGGACAACATGTCACAGCGTTTGCAACTTTTGAAGGGATCCCTATCGGAAGCTCTCACTCGGTACTACCACTTCGTAGGTAAATTTATAGACCAGAACTCCATTGAATGCAATGATCAAGGAGCCGAGTGTTTGGAGGCTCGAGTCAATTGTTCTTTATCCAACGTTCTTGAACAACTAGACATTTCTCGACTCGATGAACTACTCCCTGTGGATCCTAAAGCCTTGGTAACGACCGAGGATTTTTTGTTGGTCGTTCAAGCCAATGTATTTGACTGTGGCGGGATGGCAATTGCGATATGTCTCACGCACAAGATTGTGGATGCGGCCTCTTTTTTGACTTTCGTCAAAAAATGGGCTGCCATAGCTCGAGGCTCAGACGACGGAGTGCTTCCAAACTTATCCATCGCGTCAACTCTTTTTCCTCCATGAGATTGTATTTTGCCTACTTTTGATTTTCCTCAGGAAAAGTGCTCGCAAGAAGGTTTGTTTCAATCCTTCAAGTATCGCGACACTCAAGGGAAGATGCGCCAGTACAAGTGTGCAACGCCCGACCAAAACAGAAGTGGTGGTAGCAATACTTTGGAAATGTCTAATAACAACAAGAAGATCGCTCCACGAGAATTCAGGTCAATATTTGTGTACTTGTGCTGTAAACTTGCGACACAGATTTGCTCCCCCGTTGCCAGAACATGCAGTTGGCAATCTTTTAGCGTTGTTGGTGACGCTAATTAAAGTTGAAGACAAAAATGATTTGCAAATGCAATCAATAGTTTCCCTTTTAAGGAAAAGGATGCAAGAATTTTCGTTCAAGCAAGGCCAAAATATTTTCAGTGAAACAAATACAGAGATGATGGAGTTGGTAAGCAAGGCGGGCGCACGCCATTTTTATGTGACTATGTCATGTGGAATGCCGATCTATGAAGCCGATTTCGGATGGGGAAAGCCAGTATGGCTTAATGTCATCAATTCAAATATGTCTAATCTCGTAATCTTAGATGATACGAGAGAAGGAAATGGAATTGAAGCCATAATATACTTGAATGAAGAAGAAATGGCAGGTTTTGAACGTAACCAAGAACTGCTAGCATTCGCTACTTTAGGTCATAACATACTTAAAGATAGCAGCATAACTAGCACTTCAAGGCTCTGATTCATTAAGGTGAAATCAAGTTTCTCTAGAATAAAGATCGCATAATTCTTGCTAAGAATTTATGTTTTTTTTTTTCCTTCTTAACGAATCGTCTACTTTGGAAATTGTTCTTGTGTTTTTTTGTTGGATCTTACTTTCGATGAGAAGAGTTCTGTCCTTGTATTAAAATCTATGAGTTTTTGAGATCCCCATAGAAACCTGAGAGTATTCTTATGTCAGATTGAGTAAACATTTCATTACTAGTATTGGATAGATCTCATACAATAATTGTCTTAGCCCTACCATATCTTTTCTTTCATTTCTTATGGAACAATCACAAACACTTTTTTAAATTCAATGAGTAATCTTAGAATTCAATATGTATTCCTGAATAATCTCATTTTTCAATTATTCAATGAGACTCGTCAAAAAATAGGAGGCTGCCAACCCACACTACATATTCTATTTGTCTATATTTGCATGTATTTTTAAACAATTGAAAGCCACGATGTTTAATTATTTGTGTGGAGAGTTTTCTATTTAAGTCAATGGTTTAAGAATCTAAAATTTCAATTTAATAGTTTAAGGCTTTGCTTGCTAGTCCTAAGAGCAAGCTCGTCAGTTGTGCCAAAATGGTGATCCATCCCATTTTACTGGATGAAGGCCCAAAAATACATGAGCAAAAAATGTCCACTAATTATGCTAAACTACAGTTAAATTATTGCAGTGCTACAGTTTTTAGAAGATAGTCCAGCATCGATCCTGAACGAGGTGGACCTGGAGGAAATTCATAGGGTATACAAGATTACCTACGACGTTAAGATTCGTCTGTCAAAGTCCTACGAGAGGATCGACTGGGACGTTTACGGGTATACAAGCTTTTATGATTATCAATTTGAGATGGGTTTCCGTTTTCCTGTCCCTTCTCTGTTGGTGGAAGTGCGTAGATGGTTCGAAATTACACTGAGTTAATTGATGTCGAACTCATACCAGATTATTCTGGGTGTTCAAAGCATTCGGTGTTGACCGTATACTCTCTCTTGAAGCATTGGTGGGAGAGGGGACGATATGCCCTTTCTTTGAGGCCTCCTTGGGACCACATAGTGAGCAACCTCACGTCGAATGATCATGGTTGGAAGGATCGATATTTCTTTGCAAAAGGGGATTTGGTTTTCAGAGAAAAAACGGAGGTCTCATCTTTCCGGAAATCGGCGAGTAAGTTCTTACATCGTTATGGATTGTTTACATTTGTCAACTGATTCTTATGTTGTGTTTTTTGCAATAAACACCGCTCCCTACCAATCGAGCGCAACAAATAGGATGAGAGTTGTAGAGCTTTTGGAGATCCCTGAGAAGAAACAGAGTTGGTTGGTCGTACTATCAAAGGAGTGGCTGTCATTTACCGAACTGTGGAAGTTTGTTGAAGGTGTGTCGAAAGGTGACTTCTGAATCCTATTCGTCTTCAACACCTCATCATTTTTTTAATGTGTCCCTTTTTGTGTAGAGACTGGGATGGCGCTGAAGATCAATATTTCTGGCCACAAGGAATTGGCACTGAAGAAGGTTGTGGTGGTCAAGAGGGCCAGGGACAAAGAGTCAAAGATGAAGGGGAACGAGACTTTGGCTGGTGTGATATCGTCGAAGGCGACTGCCGAGGGTGTTGGGCGTTCGTCTAGGCTGGTTATTCTGCAGGACAAACATGCGGAGAGGGCTCCCGCATTCGTCGAGTGTTGGAAGACCATGCTATTGGAAAATGGTCAGGGGTACGACGTCTTGGCTTTCAACACCGTACTCCTCGATGATGATGATGCTGACGACGAGGCTCCTTTGGCCAGGACAAAGAAGAAGAGCGAATTGAAGAAGGGAGCTCTTACGTGGTTTAGCCAGTTTACCATTTGGTGGGATCTAGCCATTCTTGGTTGGCTTCGAAAGATGCCTACGTCCTCAGGATAGGGAGCGCTTGGCTTGCTTGAGGCCGAGGGAGTACTCGAGTTGGCACATGCTTGGTCCTTGGAGGTGCTATCTTTTGCTGTGCAATTTTCTGCCCTTGGATTCGTCTACACTTGTATCAGTTCAAACTTAGTGGTTTAAATGCGTTGGATTATCAAGAGAGAGTAAATGTGACATTCTCCTATCTAAGCCTAGGATTGGGATAGACAAGCCATAGAGCTGCAGACCACCTCTTTTCCACCACGAAAAACAAGAAGCGCTTCCAAAATAATGAGTTTTTCCCACGTAGAGAATGACGGAGACAAGGCAGAATCTTCAAGTCCTTTTGTTGTCGTAGACCTATAGGATGATTTGATTGAGACCTACAGCTCACTAAAGCACTGCAATCTACTGGTTGCGCACTGTCTCAACTTCAAGAGATGGGTGAGAGGAGGGTCATGGAGAAGGATCCCCATAAGTTACAACATTCTTTCCTTGATCTTTCTGTCTTGATCAAGGAGGTGCTAGATAAGATAAGTGAGAGTTTAAGGGTCTGGTCTTGAAAAAATACTTGAATTGTACTCCTCTTCCAATCATTTTTTTATCAATAAATTTTTGAATTTTAATCTACTGCCATTGGGTGTTTAATTATATTTATTTTTGCTATCTAAATTCGAAAGTTGGGGTCGTAACCATATCAGAGAGACAAAGTGGCTCTATACTGAGGAACAATACAACCTAATTATATTATAATAGAACAATTCGAAAAGTTAATTAGAAAAACTCATTTGTGATAGCAGGTTCGAACATGCTTGTCAGTTGTGGTTCTGGCCTTCTATGTTACCAAATTTCATCGATAGCTCTTCAAAATGTTGAGCCTTCTAATCGTCGATTTTTAGTAATCATCCTCTACGAGTTTAAGTCAGTGTCTGAACAAAGAAAAAATAAATAATGCGGGAAGAGTTTATCATCCTTCCTCAATAATGGTAAGCTTTGAAGTGTGTGGCATTCCAGCTGCGGGGTATTTGATGGCCTTCGCCACCTTGTAGTCGGTATGCTCCTTGCCCCACGACCTTCGTAATCATATAAGGTCCTCCCCACGTTGGGTCGAGCTTCCCCATACCTATTTCTTTGGTGTTTTGGAACACTCTTTAGAGGACTCGGTCCCCAACCTTGAATTGTCTTGTACGAATGTGCTTGTTACAATGTTTTACTACTTAGAGCTGGTAGGCCACGTTTATCGCCTGTTGGAATCTTTGATTGCCCACTAGTATCTTGTCGAGGGGAGCCCGACTTAGATTGTGATGATGGCTTCAGATCCATAGGTTAGGGAGAAAGGGGTCTCCCCTGTTGCTGTTTTGATAGCTATCGGTAGGACCAAAGTACTCCAGGAAGCTCGTCAGCCCATACACCCTTCGATTGTTCCAGCCATTTCTTCAGCGTGTTAATGATGGTCTTGTAGGAAACTTCTGCTTGTCCATTGGACTGCGGGAGCCGAAGCATGGCAAAATCCAGCTTGATTTTCCAGTCATCATAGAATCTTTAGAATTTATTACTGATAAACTGGGTCCGTTGTCACGTGACGATCTCTTTGGGGAGTCCGAATCTACTCACAATGTTTTCATAACGAATCTTTCGACATTTGTGTCCTTGATGTTGAGGAAGGCTTCAGCCTCGATCCACTTTGTGAAGTAGTCCATCATCGCTAGGAAATAGTTGTGTTGCCCGATTTCCGTAGGTAACGATCCCACTATGTCCATCCCCCACTTCATAAATGGCCACGGGGATAGGATGGGATTTAACATTTCGGGTGGAGAGTGAATGACTTTCGCGAATCTTTGCTCTCATGGTCGGCCAGTAGTACCCGACGTGTGAGCGCTCGATGGGTTAGGCTTCGACCTTCAGAGTGGCTGCCGCATTCACCGTCGTGAAGCTCCACTAGGGCGTATTGAGCTTCCTTGGGGGTGACACATCGGAGGAGAGGGCTTGAGTAAGACTTTTTGTAGAGATGCTCGCGGAAGATCGTATAACATACTGCTTTGGTGATGAGGCGTCTTTTTTTCCCTTTGTCGAGGAGCAGGGTCCCGTCACGGATGTATTTGATTATCGAGGTCGTCCAATTTTCCTCTTCAACTTCGATGTCCATTGCCTGCTCTTGTCCCTCTCTATCTTTCCATATCACTGGCCACCTAAGGATTTCCACTAGGATATCTAGCGACATTTCGGCTTGAATGGAGGAGCAGAGGTTGGCTAGCTCATCGGCGGAGCTGTTTTCGGATCTTGGTATTTGGGATATGGAAAATTCTTTGAAATATTTTTGGAGCTCTCTAACTTTGCCAAGGTAAGAAGTTATGTTTTGATCCCTCGCCTGGTATGATCCTTGCAGCTGGTTCACTACGAGTTGTGAATCGGATATGACTTTTATGCATCGGGCCCCCACCTCGTTGGCTAGGTTTAGGCCAGCTATCAGTATTTCGTATTCGGCTTCGTTGTTCGTGGCACGAAAATTACATCTGATCGATCATCAAATCGTAGTTCCTTCTGGTGATCTTTGGACTATCCCGAGGCCACTAACTTTTACGTTGCTTAATCCGTCCACGACTAGCTCCCAGGTTCTGATCTCTTTGCTATCAATAAGGAGTAGTTCCATTTATGTTTGTGGCTATGTTTATGGGGCGAAGTCCTCGATGACATGTGCCAGGGCCTACGACTTGATCGCTGTTCAAGGTTGGTAGTTGACATCATACATTGACGTCGTACTCGTTGAGTTTGACAACCGATTTGGTCAATCTTCCAGATAGTTCTGGTTTATGTAGGATGTTGCGGAGAGGGAAGGTTGTGACGACTGTTATGGTATGGCTTTAGAAATATGGTCGTAGTTTTCTTCCAGCGGTTATGAGCGTAAGGGCCAATTTTTCCAATTGGCTAAATTTGGTCTCCACATCCAGTAAACTCTTGCTGACATAGTAAACTCGTCATAGAAAGATGTCGAGGACTATTTCTCTGTCTCTCTGATAGGGATTGGCGCGAGGGTGTTCACTTCTATAATCTTTGCATTGTGACTGTCTATTATCCCTTCTTACCATTTGATCTGAGATCAGGTTCGGGCCATAGCATCCTCCATTGTTTTGCATGGGTATTTGGTCAGCTCCTTATATAGCTCTCCCTATGGCAAACAGCTCTTTGGAAGGCCATGATCGTTGTTTCAATGTTGTAGTCGGGGATTGAAATCATCTCATGGTTGCTGCTGGATCCTATAAAGATCCTCGTAGCATTTCATGACCCTTCTGCTGCTAGCGAACTGCTGGCTAAAGGCGTCCACCAACGTAGCAAAGGAGGTGATGCTGCTATTCGGCTTATTGATGAACCAAGTGAGGGTCGGCCCCGTTAGGCTTGATCCAAAGCCTTTGCACATCCCAACTTCTCACAGATGATCCGGGATGGTGGTAACCAGCATCTTATGTCAGTAGTGGGCGACATGGTCTTTAGGATCGGTGTTCCCATCACATAGCTTCATTTTTGGAAAGTTGAATTTATGGGCCATCTCTACCATCGCGATGTTTTCTATAAAGTGAGAATCATTTTAACAATCTTACAATGCCTTTTTACGCTATAGTGGCATTTCTGGGATCTTTTGCATCCACACGTCTATCTGTTGTTGGGCTTTCACACTAGCTAGCTTACGCACCATATCTATATCATAAGTGAGTTCGGTGGCTGGGAGTGCGCCAGAGTCACTCATCGCTTGGTATATTGGCAATCCACGATCATGGAGGCTGGGAAATTCAGTGGTTTCCGGTCATGGGATACTCGAAGGATGTGGCAAGGCGACATTCCTCGCGCTGGTCTCAGCTGCTATGCGAGGTCGTTCTTGCCAGCTCATTGGTTCTGAGGGAGTAGCCTGCTCCAGAAAAGTCATTGGATTGATGGAGGCTGTATTCCGGGTCAAGGAGTGCGTCGAGGGCGGTGATTGAGTTGTGAGGAGCGAGAATTTTTTGTTCAGTGCTGCGTCCTCAGCTTGTATAGTTTCATTCTCCGAACGGATCGTGGCGTATTATGTGACCATGACGTTGAAACGTTGAGCGGAGTTTCGTACTTCCTCTCTTAAACTCGCCATTTTGGTTATCATATTGG
Organism: Tripterygium wilfordii; assembly: GCF_013401445.1. NCBI lineage: Eukaryota > Viridiplantae > Streptophyta > Magnoliopsida > Celastrales > Celastraceae > Tripterygium > Tripterygium wilfordii. Next base: position 10,489,699 of record NC_052250.1, read on the forward strand.
TAGTTATGTCACTGTGTTCTTTCGTATTCCTGGAACTGTGATTGCTAGGACCCCACAGTGGGTGCCAAATTGTAGAGGGTAGAATCTATAATCAAAGATTTGTATCGTTGAGCCACCAACAACTTGTGTCCTAGACAGAAGAATCAGGATAAGAATATTACACCGGTGTGGTACCTGCCAAAGACACTCCGACGCTCAAGTTAGAATGATATCGAAGGCCCCTTTGTGGCAATAATCAAATATAAAAGCAATGAATATAAACCAGTGCAGGATGTGATTTAGAGATTGGGATGAAGATTGTGTCGAAGACAGAATGTTGATGAGAAGCTGGAGGCTAAAAGAGGAGATAACAAAAGAATTCGAGGGAGAAGAAGATCCTTTCCTCTTGGTAGATTTTTGTTATTTTTACTGCCATGTTGGAGACACATGTCTGGACGATAATCGTTCGATCCTTACCAGGTTACCGTTAGAGACAAACCATACTTTTCTTATGACTTTGCTCTGACACTTATGACGCTACTCTATGACAGGCCATGGGATGGCTGTAAGTGTCAGAGGCTGCACCTGTTGTGCCAGCTGGTAGGTTGAGGATATCTTCCTGTATCAGAATCAAATCAGCCATATCATTTCCTGCAACACTCCAAGTATGTCTACATATATATATACAATATGAGAGTCAGAGAATTAAAGTATGAGACCGTGATAATCTCAAGTCGAAGAGAAGGTAATGTCATCATCGGCTTCGACGTTTTGCTTAGATTTATTCTAAATTGGTTCTTTACTACTGCTGGGCCTGTGTTATTTTTTGCCATTACATCTACCTCACACAATAGGTCCTATCCTCGCAAACAATATTCTCTAAGGTAAGCTTACTGTCAACTGTACCAAGTAGTAGCAGTACTTGTGAGAAGTGTTAAATATGCAAGAAATTGGGACACAATGCTCTAGATTGCTACAAGAGAATGGACTTCTCTTTCCGAGAAAGGCAACCACCTAGTGAGCTTGCAGACATGGCTACTGATAGGAATGACCGACTTATGAATAGTCAATGGTTTGTTAATAGTGTAGTGAATACTCACATTACCACAGATGCCATAAACATTTCTAATCCATAGCCATTCAATGGTACTGACGGTGTGTATGGGGTAGGTAAAGGTTATTCTCTTCTTGTATCTCATATTGGTTCATCTCTTATACATGCTGATACGTGTTCCTTTACACGTAAAGACATCATTCATTGTCCAGAAGCTTGCGAATTTGCTCTCTATCAATAAATTTTGCTTGGATAATAATGTTTTCTTTATTCTAATTGGCTCTAGGTATGTTGTGAAGCACATGTAGACAAGAACTGTACTACTTCAGGGAATAAGTGAGAATGGTCTCTACACTTCAAATTTTCATCAATTTTCAAGAAATAAAATCAAGGGTCTTACTACCCTTTTTGGTGTTCGAACAACTTCTGTTATTTGGCATTCGCATCTAGGGCATCCTGCAGCGCCCATCCTTCATCAAATTTTTACTAGTCAACAACTTCCTATTTCAAATTCTTGTAATATTTTCAATTTGTGTGAATCATGTCAACTTGGAAAATACAAGCAATTACCATTTTCTGATTCAACTAGCTCAACAACTAGACCATTGGAATTACTCTATTATGATGTTTGGGCCTCTCCAGCTCCTTCATTAAGTGGATTCAAATATTATGTAATTTTTGTTGATGATTTTAGTCATTTTTACTGGCTTTTTCCAATGATCAATAAATTTGATGTATTATCCATTTTTGTGAATTTGAAGTTGTTAGTTGAAAAATAATTTACTTGTTCCATTCAACAACTTCAATCCGATAATGGAGGGGAATATATCTCTAATAAATGGTATTTTTCATAGGTTGACATGTCCATACAACTCACAGAAAAATGGAATTGTCAAACACAAATACCGACATATTGTTGAAACTGGCCTCACTTTGCTAGCACAATCTGGTCTACCTTCTCATTTTTGGGTGAACTCATTTCTAACTTCGGTTTATTTGATTAATCGTTTTCGAACACCAATTCTTGAACATAAGACACCTTACCATATACTTTATCATAAAGATCCAGACTACAAAATTTTAATGTCATCCAAGTGTCAATGTTTTCTGTTGTTATCATTTCGAAGTACTCCATGCATCTTTGTGGGATGTTGCTCTCAACAAAAAGGCTTTAGGTGTTATAAATCTGTTATAATCCTAAATCTCAACGAGTCTTTATTTCACAAAATTTTGTCTTTGATGAAAATAGGTTCCTTGCCAAAGAGATGTGCATTCTCAACGACTCTCTGCCAAGACACAGTTGCCACAAATGATGTTCCGCCCATAGTCTCGCCAGCACTATCCTCAGGTACATATCTTGATCATTCCTATCCTAGTTCTATTTCACCTGGTCAACATTGCACTAATACAACAAGCACGAGTCACAGTCACTCAATGACCCAACAAGTTCTAGTGTTCCAACACTATTTGTTGCCAATGATCAGTCAAATACACACAGACCCAAGGATTCTTGTCCACACGTAGACCCCACTTTCCATGATCTCAATAATTCCTCTTTATCAAATGACAACTTGGACACTTCCCTTGGCCATTTGCATACCCATCATAATTAGACTCATGCATACCTGAAGACTCTCCATTTCTTGTGCCGAATAATCAATCCCCATTGCATGACAACTTGGATCCCACCATTCATGACAACTCCGTAGCATCATCGCCTCCCACCATTCATGTGCCTCTCCATCTACCCACCGTCACCCACACATCTCCAAACTCTCCTACCCATCACATGGTTGGCCTACACCAAAAAATGACAAAGAAATTACCCAAGTATAGGGCAATCATCAAGTAATAAATTTAGAAGTTCGGAGTCAGACCACAAAGAAAACTGAGTCGAGCGAATTTTATACAAGAACTAGTAGGAGAGCTTATCGCAAAAAATAAAGATTTTTATGTAGAAATTTAAAAAGGTCGAATGACTTGATAGCATGAGAGATTGTGTCAAAACTAATGATTTTAGAAAACTATGAATGAAAACAACCTAACCCTTAATCCATTCCAATAGACACGCAGTTTTCATGTTCAAGGCCAAAAGCACGCAATCACACAAGTTTAATTGAAAAGTGGTTTTTGACGACTTCAATTGAAACATGGCAAGACATTGAGTTCATTGATTTGTAATGAAAGCTTAAGAGTCATCATCATTATCATCCGAGCCTTTATCCCAAAAGTTTGGGGCCGGCTACATGAGTCTATGAGAACATCATTGGAAATTCACCACATGTATTTGTTTTTTCCATTCATTTCTAGCATGGATCATACATTCATCCACTCCTATTAAATTCATATCATTTCTTATAACTTCAAGCCATGTATTTTTAGGTCTACCTCACTGCTTTCTACTCTCTCCTATAAAAGTTCTCTCATTTCTCCTTACTGTCGCACCGCTATCTCTACGTTAGACATGTCTATACCATCTTAACCAATTTTCTCGTAACTTGTCTTCAATAGGTGCTACTCCTACCTTAGATCTAATAATCTCATTTCTTATCCTATCTTTCCTAATGTGACCACACATCCAATGAAGCATTCACATTTCTGCTACATGCATTTTTTGAATATGTTGTCTCTTGATAGCGCAACACATGTGTTTGGCAAAGTTTTACGCTGGCTGTGAACCTACCACAACCCTCCTCCTTCATCCGAGCTTGGGATTGGCTGCAAGCACAGGCTCAGTTCGATGAAAGCTTAAGAGTAGCACACTTAATTTTCAATCAAAAGACCTACTCTAGCTAGCACCCTAGTTCCACACTCAAAAATCAATTAACCATAACATTATCATATCCATTCCATAGGTACCAAACTACTTCCAATCAAGACTCATATAATCACAAAACATGCTGATATTACTAAAATAGTCCTACCAGTAACAAGATGGCACGTGGTAAATTAGTGACAAGAAAGGAGGATCACAAAGTCGATATTAACCGAATTACCTACTTAGGTATGAACCGAAGTACCCTCTTCGGTATGAACCGAAGAGACCACTTCGATAGTGACCAAAGTGGATGACCGAAGTAGCTAAAGTCCATCCCAGCTGAAGAAGCGTCCCAACAAGACACTAACTCTCAAGCAAAGTCCTACTCCCTTTGGGAGAGAAATACAAAGGGAATTTACATTCTGAAAAACCAATGAGAGAGAATATGACTACTACTACAACTCAAACTGGTCAAACACATATAAAAAAGGGACTTCCACTCTCAGGTGAGCATTCTAACTCTTGCACTTAAATTTACTTACTAAGTAAGATGCAGAGCTCCTAATAGCGAGTCATCCTCCTAAGTTTAGTACCATACTGACTTGAGCGTCGGAGAGGTCCCCCTGAGCACACCCTCAGGGCTCTATCGTAGCTTACGTTTACTCCTTGTGCAATAAGGAAGGATGAAAGTGTGCACTCACCAGGAAAGAAGGAATTCAGTTATTCCAGCTCGGTCTGACTTAACTGATTTACCAAATAGGGAAGACCTATTTTGAACGTTATTAGTTTGGCACCGTCTGTAGGAAGAAATTAAACTTCCCCAAAAGAAACTCACAATGGTCAGACAGAGAAGGAATGTTGCCTCCACTTGGAAGACAACCCGTCGTATTGTTGACCCTAATGATCCCAACTGTGAAAAAGATAATAACCCCCTATCATGATGAAGAAGTCCACCAAGGGGATGGCGTAGACCAAACCGAACTACCAAACCCCAGGTCGGACAGTCCGTAGTACCTTGTACCCAGGAACAATTCCAATAACTTTCCCAACAAGTACAAATGTTGACGAAACTAATCATGAACCAGCAGTCGCATACAAACTAAGATGTTGGTCGGTACCAAGTGCCCCCACCGAACCAAACATTTTGGAATACCAAAGAAGTGAGAAGTTCCCACTCTGGTTAGTCTAAAGAGCTGACCCAAAGAGGGAACCCAAATGATACTACTGGAGAAAGCACTAGGAGGGGACCCGAACCACCTACAAAGAGGATGTAGGTCGGCACTTATGATTGATTGAGTAAGGTGGAAGAATAAAATAATGATTGATGAAAATAAAATAAACTAGCAAAGAAATACAATTCAGATTTTGGTATCAATAAGAGATGAATACTACGGTAGTAATTTCATGTAGCAATTCTATCACAAGATCAATCAACAAACACACAATTATAGTTCCAATTCGAGGGTTCATTCTTTCTCAAATATGTTGGTTCTTTCTTTCGCGATGCCAAAATATATCATTAAGCAACTAACTAATCCTGTTCGTTCGTGATTTTTAACCCAAAACTAACTACTCATTAAGGTCTAAAGAATTATACAACTAATCAATACCTTAAACTGTGTTCTCTGCATTCGATAATTCATCTTCCTAATTTCAGTTTCACTAAGACAATCGAATTATGTTCGTTTTAGCTAGATTAGTCTATATGCTTATTCAATCGATGGTCAATCAATCAAACAAACAAAAAACTTTAAGTGCATAAATTAAAAATAAGAATCATTAAACTAAAATTGTATGCTTATCAAATTGAATAACTTATAATATTCATACTAAGTTATGTAACACGCTAATAATGAGACTTAATTACGAACCATGGGCGAAAAACACATGAAAACTAAATATGAGAAATCCATGAAACAATAACAAGAATAAAAGTTAGAATGCCGCTCTCCAACCCTCCCTCAATTATACTAGAGGTATTCCTTTAATATTGTCCAAAAAAAACTTCCTTCAAAATTAACCGTTCCTTGACTTTTATACTTTCTTTTTTTTTTTTTTGCTTTGTCCATTTCTGTCCCGAGCTTTCCTCGATTCGTTTGATTTTCTTTTTTTTTTCCTTTATTTTCAACACTTATTAATGTGGGATCCTTAAATGGGATTTGCAGAAAACTTGTGCTTCTTTGGTGGGCCTGAGACAATTTGACGCAGAATAAAAGAAGAGCGGAAGGATTTTGTTTGAAAAACTCGTCTTCTTGGTAGCTCAAGCTAATCTTTTGTAATTTTATTAATCAAATCAAAACCGAAGGAGAGCCATTCTTCAAAGTCGGCCACCAAGAGTGCAGGCCATTGCAAGTAGGCCTTCAAGTCCAGTTCAAGCTATGCAGACCAATGCATGGGATGCACAGTTAAAGGAGCTGGAAACCAAGCTCATTGTCGCAATGCAGAATTCGATCCAGATTGCAATCCAGACTGCATTGCAGACCGTTACTCGTTCATCCATTCCAGCTGAGCCAGATGAGATACTTGCTAAGGATGGAAAGGAAAAGCAGAAGAGTTCTGAACTCAGGGGGCATGCGTTTGAATCCTAGGATTCCATTGACGACCAAAATCTACAAAATCATTCAAGGTACACTCCACCTCATAAGAGGGATGAAACCATGCCATCTGTTGCTAAGGTCGGCATTGGGTGGTCACCAGCACCAAAGACACAGTCACATGTTTTTGCAAGCACCAACACAAATGTCTTGCCTGCAGTCTACTAGCGGAATGAGGTAACCAATAATAACCATTAGGGAGGCTCTTCCCGAGCTCATTGGTTTACTGTTTATGACAATCCTACTGCTCAAGCTCCACCTGTAGATGTTGATGCAGTCAGGAATGTTGTTCAAAAACTCTATGGACCTGGTCTTAGACAAGTTGGGCGTCCTGAATACCACAAGCCATACATGGAGTACATTGATTGGGAGAATACATATCCTCGAGGATTCAGAGTTCCAGAATTCACCTTATTCTCCGGAGGAGATGAAATCCAGTCTATTGTTAAGCATATCGGATGTTTCATTGTCCAATGCGGTGAGCTTGCCAACTTTGACAACTTCAAACTTCATCTTTTTCCAAATTCCTTGACCGGACCAACATTCATATGGTTTTCCACATTGCCAAAAAACTCTATCAGGTCTTGGAGAGATATGGAGAGAGCTTTCCACACCCAATTCTTCAGAGCTGAGCCAAAAGTTTGCATTGCCGAACTGTCTAGGCTGACCCAACGGCCGGGAGAAAGCTCTGATGCATTCCTAGCCAGATTCAAAAAGATGACAAACCGATCAAGATTGTCCTTCCTGAGACTGAGTACGTGAAGATGGCTCAACGGTGTCTCGATATAGAGCTTCACAAAAAGTTTCAAGGTATGTAATTTCGAGATTTCTATGAACTTGCAGCCAAGGTAGCGGAGTATGAAGACTTGCTTAAGGAAGAATCTCGGAGAAGAAATAATTCAGCAGACACTTACTATCAAAAAATGTAGCACGCAGTGGAAACTGTAGAGATAGTCAATAATGCAAGCCTTGTTGTGTGTCCTTCCTTGACCAAACCAAAAGATGGATTGAAGAAATGATCCAACAATGGGATGCAATATACTTTCGATATGACCAAGACTGAAGAGATCTGACTTCCTTCTTGTGAAGAAATTCTTGTCATTTGCTTTTGGTCACAAAATGCCTACCAAAGAAGAGTTAAAGGGCAAGGAATATTGTAAGTATCATGATCTCTGGTCGCATCCTACTGTTAGTTGTTGGGGTTTGTGAAATATGATACAGGAAGATTCAAGAAGGGAACCATCAAATTTCCTGACAAGGAAACTATGCTGATAGAAGAGGATCCATTCCCACCCGTAGCAACAGTCAATGTAGTCAAGGCTAACTTGAGGAATTTATTGAACAAAATTCACTATGAGAGGAAGGTCAACCAGGAAAGGACTCAAAGGCTTGAATGGAGGCCAAAAAATATACGCAAGCCAAAGGATGTGCAGACTTTGCCTACACAGAGATGTCCATCAAAAGATTTTCAGCAAAACCACAACCTAAGGTATGTCATTCCTCCTAAAATTGACCATGATGGAAGGTGGCATCAGGTGCAATATAGAAAATCCCCTCTACCGTTAACTCGGACTTAGAAACGTAAACTACGAAGGGGAAATCTCGCCGCCAAGTATAGAATTGAAGCATTCAGAGCAGCAGGTCACATAAAATGATGGGAGCCATATTATCCAGAGCAACATCATCAGAAATTCAAAGAAGTTCATCACTCGTTCAATCGGGATGGACCATCCAAGTATTTGGTGAAGGTGGAATATCATGCTCCTCCAATCAATTCTATTCAACAAATCCGGATGACTAAGCCTAAACTAAAGGAGGCCAAACCTAGAAAGTATCCTGGCAGACAAGCAACTGAAGTGAATCCGTGGGTAGCTCTTCTGATGAGGTTGGTCATACTTTTGATTGTTTTATGGTAGGAACTATTCCTGTTAAATATCAATGCAGTGCGACCATGTTACCGTCTGCATATCAAGCACCGGAGACTTACAAGCCAGCCAAGCCGGAAGGGAAATGTGCTGAGAAGAGTCAAAGTGCGGTTATTATCTAGACCGTTGACGATCATAAGCCTAAAAGGGTGATTTTCGAGAAGCCTTCCTACGATATGACCAACACATCCACTCACTATACATTCAAGCTCAAATAAATGGTCATCCTATCAAAAATGTGCTAGTGGACAACGGGTCAGCTGTCAACACAATGCCAGTAATAGTCTTGAGTTCACTTGGGCTGACAGAGGACGATCTAGTCCCAATGGATGTCACAATGGTAGGGTTCACTGGAGAAGTCACCAAAGCAGTAGGAGTGCTACCAGTTCAACTGACTGTAGGAAGTAAGACCTCTTTGACTGCATTCTTTGTCATTAACTCTCAAGCCAATTATCATGCATTACTTGGTAGGGACTGGATACACACCAATTGGTGTGTGTCGTCTTCTTTGCATCAATTTCTGCTTTTTTGGAATGACAATGATGTGGTGGTAGTATGGGCAGACAAAAAGTCATTCAAAGCCAATGCAGGCAATGTAGAAGTTGGATATTATGATAAAGACATGGGACCGATAAAATTCTTCGGTCATACTAATGAAGGAGGTCAAAAGCATATGTCTGCATCCAAGATAGAATTCAATTTTGTTCTGAAAAGGGCAAAAGAGATGCTCAGGCCAAAGGCAATTGTGCCATATAGGCCGACCTCAGTTCCGATCATTAAAGAAGTTCCTTGATATCTTTCTCCCTAGAAAAGAAGGGCGTAGTGCTGGCCATAGTCAGAAAAGCCTAGATGCAGGCCGCACTAGATAGACTAGTAGGAGATCAAGTGTGGGAGCAGAAATGATCTTTGAAGAAGAGGAGTTGGTGCTTGAAGGTGATGAGATTCAGATGGATGATTTAAACAAGGCGCTGCCAAAGTTAGATGATTCGAAAGCCGAAGTGTAGGATCCTCTAGAAGAGATCAATTTGGGTACGAAGGAGGATCCTCGACGTACATACCTCAGTAAACTTTTAGACAACAATCTTAAGGTATGAATGATCAACTACTGAGTGAGTACCGAGATTGTTTTACTTGGGATTATAATGAAATGCTAGGTTTAAGTCGTGATCTAATCTAGCAGAGGCTTTCTGTCTATCCGGACTGCAAGTCGATCAGACAAACTCCAAGGCAATTGTCAATTGAAATGGAGTTGAAGGTTAAAGAGAAAATCCAAAGGCTGCTCTGACTAGGCTTCATACGACCAGTTAGGTACACCGAATGGTTGGCTAACATTGTACTGGTGGTCAAGAAAATGGGAAAATTGGAATTTACGTAGACTACAGGGATCTGAACGTAGCTACACCAAAGGATGTTTATGTGATGCCTGTAGTAGATATGTTGATTGACAATGTTGCCCAGAAGGAGCTGCTGTCTATGATGGACGATTACGCCGGGTATCAACAGATTATACTGACTAGAGAACACCCATAAGATTGCATTCAGGTGTTCTAGGGCTCTTGGTACCTATGAGTAAGTAGTAATGCCCTTCGGTCTAAAGAACGCAAGTGTAACATATCAAAGATCGATGAATGCAATCTTTCATGATGTGATAGGCTACTCCCTTGCAATCTACATCGATGACATTGTAGTCAAGTCCAGGAAAGTAAAAGACCATATTGAGCACTTCAGGAAAAGTCTTGAAAGGATGAGAATTCATCAATTAAAGCTCAATCCACTCAAGTGTGCTTTTGGAGTCAAAGCTGGAAACTTTCTAGGCTTTCTTGTACACCAAAGAGGAATTGAGGTTGATCAAAATAAAGCTAAGGCTATCATGGAAGCTAAAGTCCCAACGTCCAAGAAAGAGCTTCAACGGTTCCTAGGCCAGGTAAACTATTTGAGAATGTTCATTTCTAACCTGGCAAGAAAGACGAAGGACTTTTTAGACTTGCTGAAGCTAAAGGCTGAAGAAAATTTTAGTTGGAAGGAGAAGCACCAGTAGGCCTTTGATAAAATTAAGGGATATTTGAGCAAGCCGCCTGTTTTGGTTCCTTTTGCACAAGGAATCCGCTCAGCATCTCACGATTCTCTAGGTTGTTTGTTGGTCCAGGATAATCTACATGATCAAGAACAGACTATCTACTATCTTAGCAGATTGGTGACCAACACTGAGATAAGGTATTCTGTTGTGGAAAAAATGTGCCTAGCTTTATATTTTGCTTGTACAAAGCTCTGGTATTATGTGATCGGGTCTAAGGTCTATATTGTATCTAAGACTGATTTATTGAAATACATGCTATCAAAGTCACTCTTGACAGGAAGGGAAGGCAAGTGGTCGTTGGCTTTAACAGAATTCACTTTGATATGGAAGCCTCATAAATCAGTCAGGGGTCAGGCCTTGGCAGATTTTTTGGCCGACCACCAGACAGCAAAAGTGCCAGACGAAGAGGTGCAGTCTGTGTGTTTTTCGTAGGAAGCCCCTTGGATCCTAAAGTTCGATGGATCAAGCACTGACCAGGCAGCAGGAGCGGGAATCGTGATTGAGTCACCTAGAGGTACAAAATCAACACTTTCCTTTAATCTCGACTTTGACTGCACGAATAATCTGGCTGAGGACGAAGCTCTTCTAATAGGTTTAGAGATCCTGAAAGAAATTGGTGCAAACTTGGTGCACAAGAAATCTGTGTTCTAGGGGATTCACAGCTGGACTTGAAACAATTGACTAAAAAGTACAAGTGCAACAGCCTTGCACTAGCACCATACAATGCTGCGGCCGTTCAGTTACTTGTTGAATTTAAAGAAGTTACTCTCAATCATCTACCTTAGGAAGATAATTATGAAGCAAATGAATTGGCCCAGCCACATCAGGATTACGGATGTCAATAGATCTTACACACAAGATTATTCTAATGGAGAAACGTTTACATCCGTCAATCAGAGAAAGAGGAATGCCAGTAGAAGTATTAAATGTAGATGATCTGGCAGCTGATTATGGAGTACTTGAAGAACCCCAACCTCAAGACACCTAAAAAGGTTAAAGTGCAGGCTCAAAGTTATGTCTTGATAGAAGGTAAATGTTACAGGAAGGGGTATGATGGCTAACTTCTACGGTGCTTGAATTTCACATAAAGCATAGAAGTACTGAGACAAGTACATGAAGGATTGTGTGGGGCTCATCAAGCTAGAATCAAGATGTAGTGGTTGAGAAGACGGCATGGTTTTTTCTGGCCAACCATCCTAAAAGATTACATCAGATATGCAAAAGGTTACAAGCAATGTCAACATTTTGGAAGCATTCAAAGAATTCCAGCAGTTGACATCCATCTGATTGTCAAGCCTAGGCCATTTCGGGGATGGGCCATTGACATAATTGGTAAGATCTATCCCACTTCTTCTAAAAATCATGGGTTTCTCGTGGTTGCAACATATTATTTCACGAAATAGATAGAGGTTGTTCCCATGAAGAGAATAGAGCAGAGCGATATGGTGGAGTTTGTCAAGTTACACTTGATTTATCGCTTTGGGATCCCTGAGTCAATCACAACTGACCAAGGTACCATGTTTACTGGGGGAGAATTTAGATCGTTTGCTAAAGATTTTGGAATCAAGCTGATCAACTCAAATCCTTACTACCCTCATGCCAATGGTCAGGCTGAGGCAAGCAACAAGGTCATCATCAGTATGCTGGAGAAGATGATGGATGATAATCCTAGAGTGTGGCACAAGATTCTCCTTGAAGTCTTGTAGGCGTACAAAACGACAAAATGGTTAAGTACTGGAGATTGTCATTCCTTCTCTAATGGTGGCAAGATAAAACAGCTTGACCGCTGAGGATTATTCAGAGGCAATGGTGATGGAATTGGACCAAGTAGAAGAAGAGCGCATTCAGACTTTCAATAGAATGTTGGTCCAGAAGAAGAAGGTTGCTAAGGCTTACAATAAATGGGTTTAAGAAGAAGACATTTCATGAAGGTCAGTTAGTATAGAAGACTATCTTACCATTAGGTACCAAAGACCAAGAGTTCAGTAAATAGTCACCTAATTGGGAGGGACCTTTCAAGGTTCACAAAGTATTGAAAGAAAACTCATATTGGCTCTGTAGTCTAGAGGGTCAACCACACAGAAAGTTTATCAATGGCAAATATCTCAAAGGATATTTTCCCACTATTTGGGAAAGGAATCCTTCTGTACAAGGATGAATGTAATTTGGGCCAACATAGGGCCCAATAGCTTATCTATTGTTAGAAAGGCTATGTATCAAAGAAAGTTAAGCTATATTAATAAAGGCCGAGTCACGGCCAAAAATTTCAAATCATCTTGGTTAAAGGCCGAATCAAGGCCAACAGCTCCAAAATAAGTCTGACTTACAGCCAATAGTGCCAAAATACAGACTGACTACTATCTGGAAAGATTATTACAGTTATCCAAAATAAAGAAATAAATTGTGCATGCAGGGAAATTAAGCGAGACTGAATCTGATCAGCAATCAGCTTCAACCTTGTTATGTCCACCAGTCTGGTAGCAGTCTGACCTTCAGCCTTTTCCTTCAGGTCAAATGATTGCTTCTTCAAATCTTCAATTTGTTGCTGTAATCCTGCAATTGTTTCTTGTTGGTTAAGAATGGTATGGTGTGAATTACCATCTTCAGCACGAGAAGCTTCAATTCCTACTCTCAAGTTCTTAGCTTGTTTGCTGAGTTGGGAAAATTGATCCAATCCTTCAGCCAAGCTGGAATTCTCTTCATATAAGCACTAGAAAGATGAGATCATGCCAAGCAGATTGTTGGTAAGGCGTAGTAAATGGTCTTTAAATGAGGCCACTAGGTTGGGATCACCAACCAGTACCCTTGTAGCGTTTAAGCAGGTGTCAGAAACTTCAACTATCATGGCCTATAAGTCAATGGTCAAGTTTTCTTTCAAGGACTTGGTTACAGCTTGAACTTCTTCTGTGGTTGGAGGGCCAATAGAAACTATTTTAAGAGTGATAGAAACAGACATAAATTCAAAGTCTAGACTACTTAATGGGTCCTTAAATTCCTCAAAATTCACTGTCTCGATAATACAAAAAGGGGCATCACTTCCAAAAGCCTACAAGGACAATATACGATTAATGTCGAGAAATTTAGCGTGGGTAAAGCTAGAGAATAGTTGCATACCTGTGAGACAGGGCTAGCTCGAGGATGCACAAAGGAAAGAAGGTCAGCTTGGTAGAGTCTTGGTGGGTCAATCTTTTTTTTCTTAATAGGACGATTGAGACTGAATAGAGAGACAAATTGAGTAGCAAAGGCCTCGGTACAAGAATCCAACAGTTCATCTTTGGAGACATGAGGAGAGGAATCAGCCGATTGGTTTTCACCATCACTCTTAGAGGATTCGCTAAGATCGATAGGCTGGCTGGATAACTTTTGCGAAGTAGGTCTGGCACGCAGACAGCTCAATCGTTAAGTTGGAAGAGAACACTTAGGAGCAGCAACTTTCTTTGAGGATTTGCTAGTCTTTGGCTTCTTGTGAGGGGGACTAGGAGGTGCATCAGAAGTATTTGTTATAAGTAGATGGGGGGTTAGAATGCAGGTCAGACAGAAACAGACAGAAATCAAGAAAGTCAAGCAATCATGTTACCTTCAGGGGAATCCATGTCTCTTTCACCTACAATTCTTACAGTGGTGGCAGATGCGGGAAAATTTTCTTTTGATCGCTTCTACCACCAGAATTGAAAGGTTTTGCCTCTGGAAGGTCTATGTAGAGGAGGAACTACAAAAAAAAGGAATCTAGTATCTAGTCATTCAAGATTTGATGTTCAATGATAATATTTTTAGAAGTGATAGATGCCCCGGGGTGACTAGGGGGTTGAAGAGCTTGAGAGACAATTCTGGAATGTCATGTATAAAACCAAACTGACGGGTCCAGTACTGAGGAATGTACAGTTCCAGGCCACAAGTGGGGTTTCACAGATGAGGCAAGGTGACACCAAGGTGAAGATATCTGCATACCAGGAAATTGGCTCATACTGGTTTGATTACAACATGGTTCATGTTGGAGTCATCCACAGGAAAGTCAAGCCAGTCAGGGCCAATACTTTGAGAGAAGCAATAAAACAGATGGCTTGGTGGATCAGTAGGCATGTTGTACAGAAAATAAAAGATGAAGTCAAAGGAACGATCACAGGTGCAAATGGCCATAAGTTCACTGTAAGAAAAGCAGTTGGCAGGAGGGACATATGTTGCGGAACGAAGTTCAGGGAAATAATGGAAAGGCCAGAGGGGCAACAACCAGAGGATCAGATGCCGCTGTGTGGAGGGTTGAAACCTGGCACAGGGTGAGTCAAATTGGCCATAGAAAGGTAGAAACGGGCTAGTAACATTGAGCCTACGGTAATGTGTGTGCGTTGGGCCAGGGCTTGTGCAATTGGAAGATATTCCTTGGTCGGTTGGTTGGCTGACATTTAGAGAAAAAAATAGTGAAGGAAACACCATAGGAAGGCTACATGTTCTTCAATACCTAGGCCACCAGAAAAGTAGGTTTTTGCTTTGAAGTAAGAATTACACTTCAGGACGACATTAGATAGTTGGAACTCTGGGTCAATTGGAGCAGTAATCAGATGAGGAACATCTTGTCTAGTTACTGATAGACCAGTGAGTTTAGTGACATCTCGATGAGTGACAGACATAAGACCACAGCGGAATAGGAAGGAGTTACAGGACCTGGACCAGAAGCATCCTAGGGCATTCAATAGGTTTTCCTCAAAAGCGACTTCTATCCTTGATAAAGCAATCAGGCGGTAGATCCCTATTGAAGCCCAGAAATCACCAAAAGTAGGAACCAAACGATCAATCCATTCTCCCTTATTATATGAGGGCTTGGACCAGGCGCGAGGTTTGATAATGGAGACCACAGAAGATTGATGAAAAGGGATTTCCTTTGTGTCTTTGAAGGCCAAAGGCGTGGAAGGGTTTGCGTTGCTTAAGGCTATAGGGAGGTAAATGTCTTGGGAGACTGGTTCAGAAGAAGAGGCAGCCATGGTTGAAACAAAGAAAGAAGGAAGAAATCTTGAAATTTTAGGGTTTTGAGTGTAATGGGGATACGTTTTTTTACAAAGGTTTTATGGGTGGAAGAATCCAGGGTTCAGGAGAAGTCTTTACTGCAAGGGCATCTGAGTTGACTTAAAAAGCTGTAAATGGGTGAGGTTGCAGTAAATGCGGCCAATTTGAAATTTCAAATTTGAATTATCTACACCAATTCAGGATGAGGTCTCAACCTGAATGGCGGGGGGGTGGGGCAAATGTTCCTACAAACATGGGTTTGTTCCTCTTTACAAGGTGATTGGTTGCTTAGTTGCCTATTATCATGGAGAGCCACCTTCTGCACGAATTAAACAGTATGAAGAGGGTTTCTGGAGATATGGAGCTTCCAGAATAGATGGTTAAAGAAGATGGAGCATAATGGAGTGAATTTCGTGCCACTGCAGTCATGACAGTTATGACCCTTTTTCTAGCTGATATGGGCGAAGTTCTAGCTTACATGGAGGTATTGATGTAGTATAAAAGCAAGAAGAGAAGATGACATCAAGGACACACATGAACACAAACACAAACTTCAGCCCATCGACTTAAACTCTCAAGCATTCAAACTTTCCAGCTCTCAAACGCTCAAGCTCTCAAGCATTCTTGTTAATATTCTTGTTCTCAAGCTTTGTTTTTACACTCTTGTTTTTCAACCTCAATATACATCTTTGTTCATCAATTAAGTGTTACATTCTGGCATTTTTTTCTTTCATTTTTGATTTATCTAGTGAAGCGCGCTTCCGTGGATCTAGAGTTCCTTGAAGTTTTCATGTTGATACCATGATTTAAACCCTTTTCTCCTTACAATCGTTTGATTCAGAAGTTAGATTATCCGTGCAATCACAATACAGTCTATTTTACACTTTGAGACTGACTGCAAGTCTCTAGCACACCTGCAACCGTCTAATCTCGTCTCCATAAAGGGCAGGGGTAATCTTTTTGGCATCTACAGCCAAATAAAGCCAACAATAGTAACCCAAAGTTTCCTTCAATTGATGTCATAAAAATCAATTCCATTTCAATTTTCCATAGATAAATTGCAAAAAAGATCATGGGAGTCCGTTGTGTGAATAACCCTGAGTTTGACCCCTTTGATCCTCCATCTACCTCTACTCTATCAGACATTGACAAATATCTTCGTGAGGTGGATGGAGGTGAACTGAATGGAGACAAATTACCCTATAAATTATTGAGAATTTATAATCGTCTCGTTCACATGTTTATTTGGTCGAACATACTGCCCACAGAACACCATGGTGAGCTGAATGAAAGGCATTGTCGTTTATTGCCTGCTATCTTGAGGGAAAAATCCTTATGTCTACCATCTTTTGGGGAAATAGGCACATAAGAAGAAGTAGGAGTGTCCAAAAGGGGGGACAAGGTGTGATCATTTTGAGGGAGAGTGGTAGTAAACCTTAAACTTTTTAGTTTTTTGCTGATGATGGTGGTGGAGTGGTTTAGGGAGAATTTTTTTCCCTGTCCAGTGGTACTTTCTGTCAGAATAAATGGTTGACTTAAGTAAGTTTTTTTTTTTTGTTTTTGAGAATACAATATTCTTTTTCCCAAGATTGTTAGTCAACGTAATATTAAATCAATGCGGAAAATAAAACAAATAAAAACACCACAAATTTAACGAGTAAACCCTGACTGGGAAAAAACCTCGGGTCTATGAGCGACCATCCTGTCAAAGCAATCTACTATGTGAAGTAGCTTTAACCCCAAATCAACACACCAATGATTCCAAGAGACTTTGTACTCAAGTACGATCCAAGTAACTTCTAAAGTAGCCTACGTAGGTTACTTAGAAACAGTGCAGTCTTGCTCTTTTTCTTCCTCTTATGGATCAGTCAGAGAAATCAACAGAGCAGCACTCAAACACGAAACTCACACTCTCTCATAATTAATACAGACATGAATCACTCATCAGAACATTTGTGAGAGTGGAAAAACGAAGCAAACCAAAACAGACTCGAAGCACAAAATATTTCTCTCAAAGTTTTTCTCTCTCAAAGCTTCGATGATCTTCATTCCATGTTGATGTGCTTTATATAGACACCACGAACCAATTCTGATAATCTCATATGTTGATCAGGTGTTTTTCTTGAAGATAATTGCTGCACATGATTAAGATAAAAACCAACACATATATATCCAATTAATAGACATTAGTTCTTATTCAACAACTAACAAACAAGAAGTCCATATCAACTTCAATTAATCCACAAAGAGTCCATATCAAACTTCAGTACTTTGTTCCTATCACATCTCCTATATTAGATAATATCCAAATCAATTTTATCTGAATAAAAACGTGTTCCAAATCAATACAGAGATAGAGTTCAAGCAAAACAAAATTATAGATTCAGATCTGGTAACCTCTGAAGCTTACCAGGAAGCTTACCTCAAGTTTATTTTAACTGGACAGTTAACTTATCATACAAGTGTCATATCAATGTAGGATTCTTAATCCCAATAATCTCCCCATTGACACTTGTGTGATCAAAACACCAGCAATCAAAACACCTGCATCAACAAACAAAGTACCAACCAAAAACACTTCAATGAAATTCCCCCTTAACATGTGCACTCCCCCTTAATAGAACAACCTGCAGTCTACAATCAACCAAGCAAACTACAGTAACCAAACACCAAACCTCAAACCTGCAAACACATATATGCAAGAATCCACATGCCATGCCAGACCAAAAAACAATATTCCAAACAAAAACAAACAAGCATCGGCAATGTACCAAAACATATAAATGTATCAAGCAAAATAACCCTAACATCTAAAAAATTCTCCCCCTGTTTTGGTTACACAAGGGTCAACGTCTCCCCTTATGTTGAAAAGCATAAAGAATATCAGCACATTCAATAACTTCCCTTTGCAAAGATTCCAACTTGTGACGCTTGTCAATATGGAAAATCCCTTCACACTCAATTCCAAAATCCACTCGCTCCATGACATAGTCCAGATTAGAAGCAAGAACATGTTTGAATTCTAAAAGTTCAGTAAGCCTGGAGGAAATAGTAGCATTCACAACTTCCACAACAAATTCATCCTTGGAGGTAACTTGAGCATGGAGATTCTCAAACAGAGAGTTCAGCTTGGTAACCTGCTCTGTGAGGGAGGTAACCTGTGTCGTGAGGGAAGTAACCTGCATTGTCAGAGTCAAAATCTCTACAGAAACCTTTGTAGATTCTTGAGCAATTGATGTAGGTACTGAAGCAGCAAGAGAGTCAAATACTCTAGACATTTGAGATTGACTTCTCAAAATGGTCTTTACAGTGATTGGAGGCCTAAGTGGCAGAAAATCAGGTGGCATAATCACACCTTCAGACTAAAAGATCTTGGTCAAAATGACCCCCTAATGCAATTTATAGGATCGATTCCTATTTGACTTCACAAACATGATTTGATTGAAAATCAGGTTAGGCAAACAAATGGTTTTTTCAATGAGAATGGCATGAATCAAACGGCAATACCTCTCAGTCAACTCACCATGATGTTCAATAGGCAACAATGTAGAACATACAAACTTATTTAGAAGCCTATGATTTGGTCTAAGAAACCTATGAGGTTTCTTATCATGAACAA
The DNA here is from genome assembly GCF_013401445.1 of Tripterygium wilfordii. NCBI lineage: Eukaryota > Viridiplantae > Streptophyta > Magnoliopsida > Celastrales > Celastraceae > Tripterygium > Tripterygium wilfordii. The sequence continues at coordinate 10,508,703 of NC_052250.1, forward strand.
TCTCAAAACCTCCTTCGCATAGATATTGATGAATGTCAGTCAAAGATGGTTCAGTTGGAAGGTCAAAAACATCAAACTTGGCATGACAAACAAGAGGAATGTTCAAAATCTCAGAAATTGTGACTTTTGAAAAATTGAACGTAACACCCGAAACAAAACCAGAAATTACCCCTAGTTCTTCATCATCAAGTTCCCTATCTGACAGATTTGCATAAAACTCCTTAACTAATAGAGGACTGGCCATACCTGTTAAGTCGACAATGGGGAACCATGAACGAGATTCGAAGACATGAAACAGATCAAGGTCATCTAACTCAAAGAAAAGAAATTTTCTTTCAGTGCTGAGAGCACATGACTCGAAGTGGGCATCAAAGAAGGCTTCAATATCAGTGGTGGAAAACCTTTCCATGGATGGTTCGCGTGGCTTCTTTGACTTCTTCGGTTTCTTCAGAGGTCTCTTCGATTTTGCTGATAAAGAAGACTCTGGAATCTCCCATTTTCTTTTGGCCATGGAACTTGACAGAAAATAGGGATTTAGCATTTGAACGGAAGAGAGATAGAGATGAAATAGGAGTGGGAGAGAGAAACCAAACGGGTAACTTGCTATTTGAGAGAGAGTAGGAAATTGAAAATTGTATCTCTTCAATAAAACCCATTCCCAAGCAACTCCTCGTTGTAGGAAACCGTGAAAGATGTATCTATTTAATGAAACTCACACATTCCCACGCAACTTGGCTTTTTGAAAAACGTACCTCTTTAATTGACTTGTCAGTTTGGACAAAATTCCAGGAATGTCCTTCAGTCAGAATTGTGTAGACATTTGAGGTTACACTACAGCTTACTTCTCAGTTGGCCAATCAACTTGAAAAATTTTCTCACCTAGACCACAACTAGGCTATCCCAGAGAATTAAAAACACATAAAAAGTATTCAAATAAGATAGATAATCAAGAGCAATTGGTTTCAAGAATGGAACCTCTAGATTTTGATACTCAATCAAATGAAATAAACAATGATTAGAAATACTTACCATAAGATATGTTCATGAAATGGACTTACTATTCCCTCATCATTTCCTTGAAATCTGATGCATGTTATTCGTTCTTATGCATCTGTGTGTGAATCTCAACAATACTGGTTAGATCAAGATATACATAATATTAGAGATAGACTTTTCATAGGTTGTCAAATCTAGATCCGTTGGTACTTTTATGTACATACAAGCAACTTACAAGATTACCCACTTTATTTCAAGAGGTGAAACCTTGGATTATATGGCGGCTTTCACAGTCACACTTAGGTAGCTCTTTTTATTTCAAAAGATACATACCTTTTTTTTTGTAGCTTTGACGTAGCCCTTTCCATTTGTGTTGCTTGCATCAAGTTTCCCAAGGAACTATTCAATAGACCTATCAAATCAATTCTCACACATTATGTTAATCAGACTTCACTAGAAGAGATTTATGAAATACAATATATGATTAATAACATGATCTTTTCAATTCCATGGACAGATTAGCCATTTAACAATAAACATATGCAGAGGTAACATCAAACAATCAATGCTATAATCATCAATTAAGAATTAAATCACATATCCCACATACTTGTTACCTCAAGCTTACTTGGAAAATGTATTTTATTTTGATCACCCCTAGTGCATTTCTTAGGAACAAAAACCTTTGCGTGTCTAGAGGTTTTGTAAAAATGTCAGCCAATTGATTTTCAGTAGCAATGTACTCAAGTTTCACACAATTGCTTTCAACAAGGTCTCGAATGAAATGATGACAAATGTCAATAGGCTTAGTCCTAGAATGTTGAACAGGATTTTTAGAAATGTTAATAGCACTCATATTATCACAAAATATTAATAGCACTCATACTTTCCTGTTCCAATCCATAGTCAACGAGCATTTGTTTCATCCAAAGCAATTAAGTATAGCAACTTCCAGCAGCTATGTATTCTGCTTCAGCGGTGGAGAGGGAGATGGCATTCTGCTTTTTGCTATGCCAAGCTACCAAGTTTATACCTAAGTAGAAACGTCCAACTGAAGTGCTCTTTCTATCATCGTTGCAACCTGCCCAGTCAGCATCCGAGTAACCTGTCAATGACGTATTAGTATCCTTTGAATAGAAAATTCCGAAGTCTAGTGTACCATTGATGTACTTCAAGATCCTTTTTACTACCGAAAGGTGAGATTCCTTGGGATCGGCTTGGTACCTAGCATACACACAAACACTAAATGTAATGTCAGGCCTACTTGTAGTCAAGTAAAGTAAGCTTCCTATGATACTCTTATACAAAGTCTGATCCACAGACTTTCCAATTGTATCCTTGCTTAGCTTAATGCTCGAGCTCATAGGAGTAGGCGCTGGTTTGCCCAATGCAACATTGAATTTCTTCACCAAATTGCTTGCATACTTGATTTGAGAAATGAATATCCCTTCTTGGGATTGCTTCACCTGAAAACCTAGAAAATAGGTTAATTCACCCATCATACTCATCTCAAATTTAGATTTCATTAACTCACCAAACTTTTGTGACAAAGAAATAGAAGTGGATCCAAACACAATATCATCGACGTATATTTGAGCAACCAAAATATGTTTGTGATCTTTCTTAACAAAGAGTGTCTTGTCAGCTGTTCCTCTTGAAAATCCTGTACTCAAGAGAAAATTTGTGAGTCTTTCATACCAAGCCCTAGGGGCTTGTTTCAAACCATACAAGGCACAATTAAGTTTATACACATGTGATGGGCGAATTGGATCCTTAAAACCTTGAGGTTGCTTAACATATACTTCTTTGTTTAATAATTCATTCAAGAATACACTTTTCACGTCCATCTGAAACAACTTAAAACAAAGTAAGCTTGCTATAGATAAAAGAATGCGAATGGATTCTAAACGAGCAACAAGTGCAAATGTTTCATCAAAGTCAACCCCTTCAACTTGTGTATACCCTTGTGCAACTAATCTGGCTTTATTCCTAGTAATTAAATCATGTTCATCAGTTTTATTCTTGAAAATCCATTTTGTCCCAATGATATTGGAATTTTCAGGTTTAGGAACTAAAGTCCAAACATCATTGCGTGCAAATTGATTTAGCTCTTCATGCATTGCATCCACCCATGACTCATCATTTAAGGCATCCTTAACATTTTTGGGCTCCTATTGAGACACATAGCAACAATAACTCACCTCATTTTGAAGTTGCCTTCTTGTCTTCATAGGGCCGGTTATTTCTCCAAGAATGAGATCTTGTGGATGGTTCTTCTTTACTCTTTTAGAAGGCTCAAGAACGTCTGGGGTAGAATGCTTCACTGCTTGTGTTGATGTAGGCTTTTCCAAGGTTACTTCAGTGGTTACAGAACGTTCTGCTTATGGAGGGGTAGCCTGTTGTGAAGTTACATCAGTACCTTCAGAATCCTTTTCAGCACTTGTACTTAGCTCATCATTTGACGGTTGAAATATATTTTCCTGTCCAACATCACTTTCGAATACATCATCATATATAATAACATTTACAGATTCCATCATCATTTTGGTTTCGGTATTGAAAACACGATAAGCTCGACTATTTAAGGAATATCCCATGAAAATACCTTCGTCACTTCTAGTGTCAAACTTACCAATGCTTTCCCTATCTCGAAGGATAAAGCACTTACTTCCAAATACTTCGAAGTGTTTCACCGTGGGCTTCTTTCCTACCCAGAGTTTATAACACATGAGTTTTGTTGCAGATCTCACATGAACTCGATTTGAGATATAGCATGAAGAGTTTACTGCTTCAACCCAAAACCTTTGTGCAACATTCTTTGCGTGCATCATAGTTCTTGCCATTTCTTAAAGCACCCGATTCTTCCTCTCCACAACACCATTCTGCTGAGTAGTCTTTGGGGTAGAGAACTCGTGTTTGATTCCAAAACATCTGCAAAAAGCATCAAATTTAACATTTTCAAACTCAGTTCCATGATCTGTCCTAATTTTAGTCAAATTAAAACCATCATCTTTCTTTTCATTTTCCAATAGTAGATACAAATCATAGAAGGATTCAAATATTTCAGTTTTGTCACGTAAAAACCTTACCCAAGAGTATCTTGAAAAGTCATCTACCACAATAAGAATATACTTCTTACCTCCAAAACTTTCAACTTGGGTAGGTCCCATAAGATCCATGTGAAGTATATCAAAAGGTCTTGAAGAGTTTACACTACTTACCTTCTTGTGTGGTACCTTGGTTTGCTTACCCTGTTGGCATGGACCACACATACCTTTTGTTGAGTCAATCCTTGGCATTCCTCGTACTACCCCCTTTTTTGACAATTTCTTCAAGTCTTGATAGTTGAGGTGCCCAAGTCTTTCATGCCACAACCTATCTATGGTAGAAACAATACAAGAATTGCATAAAAATCAGCTTCAGTTGGGATAGTATAGCAGTTGTCCAAAGATCTCTTAGCCTTTAAGATGCACGTATGTTTGTCATTGTAGATCCTGCAAAATCGCTTTGTGAACAAGGCAGAGTATTTTAAATCACACAAATGACTAATACTAATTATGTTGGCTTTGAGGCCTTCAACATACAAAACATTTTTTTAGATGCATTCATCAGAAGCTCTTATCATGCCCTTACTTTTTTTTTTCAGCTTAACTACCATCACCAAAAGTTACCTTTCTACCATCGAAAGACTCAAAAGATGTGAAAAATGATTTGTTACCGCTCATGTGTCGTGAACAGACACTGTCCAGGTACCAGGAATTGGTTTTGAATGCAGCTAACGCTGTTTGGACAAACATGCACCTTGATTCTAAATTCTTGACCCATTGTTTATTAGCATGAGGTGCTTGTGTAGGTTGTTTTGCTTCAGGTAGCTTTCTAGGTAACCTTTCAGGTAACTTGTCCTGAGTTACATCTTCAGCTAGCGGTTGAAACCTATTAAAGAAATTTTCCTTCTGCATGCACAACATTAGTCCTTCTAGACATATATGACATAGGTATCCCATACAATTTATGACAGTGTGGAAGAATATGTCCCTTAACTCCACAATAATGACAAATGGGAATGAACCTACCTTGGTCATACCTTTGTGAAATTTGGCTCCTATAGAAAGATTGAGGATGGAATGGTTAAGCTGTGCGGCCAAATCGATAAGAATTTTCATACCTTAACGGAGGAGGTGCTCTTCCAGTTTTAGCATTCATCACGTTTGGTCTATTGCACTTTTGATTTTCCTGCTCCAAGGTCCTAGAGGTGGAAGGAACAAACTTCACAAATTTTGGGGTCTTGTTTTGTGCACCCATTTGTGAACTTTCACCTATTTCGTATGCAAGTCCAAACGTCTCCTTACTTGTCCTTTGCATATCAAGTATGTTCTGCAAATGATTAGAACCAAATTCAAATATATTAACATTAGAACAAACCTTTTTCATCATGCTTTTTCTTTTTGCTTCAGCCTCTATAAAGTAGCCTATATCAGAGGTTACATCAGGTTTCTTCAAAGCCTCCAGCTCAGCTATTTCTTCTTTCAACTCTATGATTTTTTTTCTGGCTTCAGCTAGTTCTTGCACTAGAAGTTCCTTCTCTTTAATAGCTATCTGTCTTTCCTTTTTAGCCTTGATACCTTCCTTAACCATGTCTTCATAGGCACTCTGAAGCTCACATATATCAACAACAGAATCATCTTCTTCTGAGCTTGTTTCGGATCTTTGGTCGCTTAAGGTTACTGGAAAGGCTACTAGAGTATCCTTTTCATCCTCTGATTCAGCGTCAGATTCTTCTTCTATATCATCACTCCAAGTGGTCTGATAAGTCTTAGACTTCTTTTTCCGATTTGCACACTCTTGAGCAAAATGCCCAAATCCTTTACACTCAAAACATTGAGAGGACTTTGGATCTTTACTTTTCTTTTCAGCTTTGGACGATGATGATTCCCCATTCTTGAAATCCTTGGAGTTCCTGTTCTTCATGAATTTCTTAAAACTTTTTGTCAACAGCAATAATTCATTAGCAGTATCATTAGACTCATTAGTAGAGAGATAAGCAACACCTTTTGATTTTTTAGGTTTTAGAAAACTTGCCTCAAAAGTTTGTAGTGAGCCAACTAGTTCTTCTACCTTTATTTTATCAATGTCTTTGCTTTCTTCAATTGCTGCCACCTTCATTGTGAATCTTTCAGGTAGAGATTTGAGAATCTTCCTTACTACTTTGCTTGATTCAATAGGTTCTCCTAGAGTAAATGATGTATTGACAATATCACTTAACTTTGCATAGAAGTCATCAAATACCTCATTCTCCTCCATCCTTAAATTTTCGAACATAGCGGTAAGTTGTTGAAGCTTTGACCTTTTAACTATATTGGTTCCTTCGTGTGTCACCTCCAATAGATCCCAAGCTTCTTTTGCCTTCTCACAATGTGAGATCCTACAAATTTCAGAAATATCCAAACCATAAAATAAAGCATTTATGGTCTTATTGTTCCAACCTACATTTTCAAGGTCAGCCTTAGTCCAATTCTCAGAAGGTTTAAGAATTTTGCTACCATCGTCATCAATGGACTCAGGTACATTGTACCCTGTCACAACTGACATCCAAACTCATTCATCAATGGACTTCAAATATGCCCTCATGCGGGCTTTCCAATAAGAGTAGTTTGATCCATCAAACTGTGGTACTTGATTTGTTGATCTAGATTCCATCGTTGACTCCTGCTCCGATACCAATTGAGAATACAATATTCTTTTCCCAAGATTGTTAGTCAACGTAATATGAAATCAATGCGGAAAATAAAACAAATAAGAACACCACAAATTTAACGAGGAAACCCTGACTAGGAAAAAACCTCGGGTCTATGAGCGACCATCCTGTCAAAGCAATCCACTATGTGAAGAAAAACTTACAATGTATCGTTACCTACGACTCGATCATACAACTTGACTCAGCATATGCTTTAACCCTAAATCAACACACCAATGATGATTTGCAATTGCTCTTGGCGCCAAGAGACTTTGTACTCAAGTACGATCCAGGTAACTTCTGAAGTAGCCTGCGTAGGTTACTTAGAAACAGTGCAGTCTTGCTCTTCTTCTTCCTCTTATGGATCAGTCAGAGAAATCAACAGAGCAGCACTCAAACACGAAACTCACACTTTCTCATAATTAATACAGACATGAATCACTCATCAGAACATCTATGAGAGTGGAAAAATGAAGCAAACAAAAACAGACTCGAAGCACAAAATATTTCTCTCACAGTTTTTCTCTCTCAAAGCTTCGATGATCTTCATTCCATGTTGATGTGCTTTATATAGACACCACGAACCACTTCTGATAATCTCAGATGTTGATCAGGTGTTTATCTTGAAGATAATTGTTGCACATGATTAAGATAAAAACCAAGACATATATATCCAATTAATAGACATTAGTTCTTATCCAACAACTAACAAGGAGTCCATATCAACTTCAACTAATCCACAAAGAGTCCATATCAAACTTCAGTACTTTGTTCCTATCACATCTCCTGTATTAGATAATATCCAGATCAATTTTATCTGAATAAAAACATGTTCCAAATCAAGACAAAGATAGAGTTCAAGCAAAAAAAAATTATAGATTCAGATCTGGTAACCTCTGAAGCTTACCCGAAACTTATCAGGAGCTTACCTCAAGTTTATTTTAACTGGACGGTTAACTTATCATACAAGTGTCATATAAATGTAGGATTTTTAATCCCAACAGTTTTGTTTGTGCTTATGTTGAGCGGTAGCTGGTCATTTATTGTCTTTGTTTTGGCGCCCACTCTAGATGTTAACTTAGGCCGAATTCCAGAATTTCATCCTTCAAATATATATTTTTTTGATTTTTTTGGCTCAAAATAATCGACAATGAGTCTTACTTGAAAGAGTTTTTTACGTTGATTATGAATATATAATTATTTTTAAAATCCACCATGTATTTTGAGAGAAATAGTTTTGAATTTTCGCATAGAAAACTAAAAAATTAAAACTGATAATGTCATGCACGTGTTGGTGCTGTCATGCATCGATGCATGCATATGAATTCGGCCACCTCTTTGTTGGTGCTGTCTCTCGGAGCGAGTCAACTAGTTGAGGTTAGTGAGGGGATCTGGGCTGCACAGGATCGGCGATGAATTCATTGGGTTCGGCCACCTCTTTGCTTGGCTGATTTGTGGACTTTCACAACCTCGAGGACAGTGAAGAGATTTGGGCTACGGAGGTGGTGTTGGCCGCTATTGGGGAGGAGACAATATATTAATTCATCCACATCTACTTCTCTTAACAGATCCTTTAAAATATAATAACGTGAGTCAAGTTGTCTTCACTTGGACTCTTTATATATAAATAAATATTATTTGGCCTCCTTATATAAATTTTAGATTCTTGAACTATTGACTTAAATAAAAGCTCTCCTTCACAAGTAACTAAAAAAAACGTGGCTCTCAATTGTTTAAAAATACATGCAAATACAGAAAATAAAATATGGAGTGTGGGATGGAAGCCTCCTTATTCCTCCTTATATAAATTTTAGATTCTTGAACTATTGACTTAAATAAAAGCTCTCCTTCACAAGTAACTAAAAAAAACGTGGCTCTCAATTGTTTAAAAATACATGCAAATACAGAAAATAAAATATGGAGTGTGGGATGGAAGCCTCCTTATTCTGACGAGGAGTCTCATTGAACAGAACTCCTCTTATCGAAAGAAAAATCCCAAGAAAAAACCAAGAAAAAACATGAACAACATCAAAAGTCAAAACGAAAAAACAAATTCTCAGCAAGAATTTTGTGATCTTCATGGTAGAGAAACTTTATTTCACCTTAATAATGAATCAGAGCCTTGAAGTGCTGGTTGTGCTGCTATCTTCAAATATGTTGTGACCTAAAGTAGCAAATGCTAGCAGTGCTTGGTTACGTTCAAAAACCCCCATCTCTTCTTCAGTCAAGTACATTATGGCTTCAATTCCATTTCCCTCTCTCGTATCGTTTAAGATTACGAGATTAGACATTAGCAAATTGAAAACATTAATCCATATTGGCTTTCCCCATCTGAAATCAGCCTCATAGATCGGCATTCCACAGGACGTAGTCACACAAAAATAGTGTGCGCTCTCCTTGCTTACCAGTTCCATCATCTCCGTATTCGTTTCTCCGAAAATATTTTGGCCTTGCTCGAACGAAAATTCTTGCAACCTCTTCCTTAGAAGGAAAACTATTGAGTGCAATTCCAAATCATTTTTGTCCTCAACTTTCATGAGCAACACCAATGACGCTAAAAGATTGTCAACTGTGTGTTCTGGCAATGGGGGAGAAAATCTACGTCGCAAGTTTACAGCACGAGTACACAAATATTGACTCGAATCCCCGCCGAGTGATCTTGATGTTGTTATTAGGCATTTCCAAAGCAGTGCCACCACCACTTCTGTTCTGGTCGGGCGTTGCACGCTTGTAGTGGCGCATTTCGCCTTGAGTGCAGCGATACTTGAAGGATTGAAAACAAACCTTCTTGCCACGCACTTTTCTCGAGGAAATTCGAAAGTAGGCAAAACACAATCTCGCGGAGGAAAAAGAGATGACGCGATGGTTAAGTCTGGAAGCACATGGTTGTCTGAGTCTCGAGCTATGGCGGCCCATTTCTTGACGAATGTAAAATAAGATCCTGCGTCCACAATCTTGTGGGTAAGGCATATCGCAATAGCCATTCCGCCACATTCAAATACATTGGCTTGAACAGCCAACAAAAAATCCTCGGTAGTCAGCAAGGCTTTAGGATCCCCCGGGAATAGTATCTCGAGTTGCGAAATGTCTAGTTGTCCAAGAACGGCGGATAAAGAACAGTTGACTCGAGCCTCCACAAACTCGGCTCCTTGATCATTGCATTCAATGGAGGTCTGGTCTATAAATCTCCCTGCAAAGTGGTAGTATTGAGTGAGAGCTTCCGATAAGGATATCTTCAAACGTTGAATACGTTGTAGTAACATGTTTTCCAACACATGAACATTGTTTGCGGGGTAGAATAAAACCACCGGAGCATAGTTTGTCACTTGGACTTGATCAAGAAGAGAGAGTTTGAAAATTTTAAGGTTAACAGGAGTAGGAGAGGATGGTTTGATGGTGTCTCTTCGAGTAATGGAGACCTTCATCATTTTAGAAGCCATGAATGTGGATTTGATTTGAGTGAATTAGCTAGGACACGCTCTTGCTTTTATAGGCGAGTAGTATGTGGTAAAAAAAACAAGGTGGCCCGCCTCGTGCACCAAAAAATGCAAAAACAAATGTGGGTCGGTGAATGGGGGCCTCCTAGTTTTGACCAGGAGTCTCATTGAAAGACAGTAGTTGATAAAATAATATATTAATGCAATAAAAGTAACGAAAGAATTAAGAACATGGAAAGCAGAATCTGTTGGGATTGTAGTATGGAGTCTATTTTGTAGTTGAGGTGACCCGACCAAAGAAGATTGTTGCGGATCCTGAGAGTAGATTTTTGGGAGGCTTACATTGTGGAATAGAGGTGAGGGCCGATAGGCCCGAACCGAAGCACTCACAAATAAGCCTCTTTCTTTTAGGGGTTTGGGAGTTTATTTGTGACTGTAACCCTACAGCCGCGATCTTGTATTATTTCTTTGAAATAGTGAAAACTCTCTGTAACTCCAAGGATGTAGACACAATTGGCCAAACCTTGTAAATCTTGGTGTCTTGTTCTTTCGATTGATTTATTTTCGCTTATTCTCTATTGTTGATACTGTTCCCAACAGAATCTTGAAAAGTAGACAAACTTCTACATTTTTTAATTGTAGTTCGCTAGTTGTTCTTCAAACAATGACAACTCCGGTGGTAAATCCCATTTCTTAATTGTAGTTCGCAAGCTGTTCTTCGAAAGGCCTTTTGTAAATGCCCAGTTTTATAAACATTGACAACTCAACTGACGTACTTCCTCTGTCACCAGCCTCTACCAAATCTCTTTGAAAACATACGTGTACTTACACAATTAATCAACAGCTTAAGAAAATTCTTAGCAAGTAGAGAAACTTTTTTTCACCTTAATGAATCAGAGCCTTGAAGTGCTGGTTCGTTCTGCTGCTATCTTCAAATATGTTGTGACCTCAAGTAGCAAATGCTAGCAGTTCTTGCTATCTTCAAATATGGTGTGCTTCCGCCTTGCTTACCAATTCCATCATCTCTGTATTCGTTTCGCTTCGTGCATCTTTTTCCTTAGAAGGAAAAAGACTGATTGCAATTCCAAAACGTTTTTGTCCTCAACTTTCATGAGCATCACCAATGACGCTAAAGGATTGCCAACTATATGTTTTCGCACCAAAAAACGCAAAGAAATGTGGGTGGTTGTATGGTGGGCCAGGTCTAGTTTTGGGAAAAAAAAAATTCAGAAAATGGGTGTCTCCTATATTTGACCAGGAGTCTCATTGAAATTTGAAAGAAAGTAGTCGATAAAATCATGTCTTAATGCAATTAAAATAACGAAAGGATTGAGAACAATCTTGAAAAGTAGACAAATTTTTAATTTAGAGAGTTGCCATCAAAAGCAACAAATGAATGAAAATGACTTATATCCCTAATATTTTTATTCATAACCGGCCATAACAGTATTATGTTATCTGATTATATTGAATTTCGTTATTATGCTGTCTAATTACATTGACTTTTGTTATTATGTTGTTTAATTACATATTACGAGTGATTATGATTGAATTTGTTAGGGATACATAACTCTTTCGACAAATGAATGCATGAGGGCTCAAGTCCTATGTAGTTTTCTAGTTGGGGTGCCCAAACCCTTTAATGGGCCTAATTGTTACTCAAGGTCAACTCAGGGCCTTGGTCAAAACTCCATAATTGCCAAATGGGCAATTGGCAAATGGGCCAATTCTCTTTAAATGGCCTATTGGGCCGAGAGCCTTATTTTCTTTTTAGAAGAAAGTTCATGCCAGTACTTCTAAGGAGACTTTTCGATATCTAGTTCCACTCAAAAACACACATGGACATATAAATACCCATAAAAATGTCAATTACATCACTACCCTAGTTATATATCAGTTCATGTTAATGTTTCAAATAGTAACATGAAAAAAAAATCTCAAATCTAGACGATTATGGTGATCGTTCGTTACATCACCACCACCGTTAGACTCTCCTCACCCGAAGTTGGCCCGTTTTGCTCTCATAATGTTACTGTTTGAAATAGTAACATCATCATGTTAATGTTTCAAACAGTAACATAGACATTAAAACGTCCATCTACGTCATATAATTCTAATATTTTGATTGTATAATTTTAAAGTTTCAAAACATAGAGGATTAAAGAAAATATGTCAAATTATTTGATTATATAATGTTACATTTTCCAAACTTATAAATATATGATCTCAGATATGAACTCAATACATTTTAGATTATGATCTCAGATTTCAGATCTCATATTACATCTCAGTTATAAGAATATGAAGATGAAGAAGAATAATAAGAAGACGAGGCAGAGTAATAAGAAAATGAAGAAGATGATGGTGGAGGTGCGACAGTGGTGTATGAGTGACGGTGGAGATGGACAATGGGGGTGGTGGAGGCGGAGGCTGTAGTGGTGAAAATGGAGGGGAAGTTTCCTTAGATCTAGTTTTTTTAATGTCTATGCCTACTGAAGAAGGAGAGCAAATATGAGAATATGAAATTTTTAATTTTTAAAAGAGGCTCCTATGTAAAAAAAAAATGTACTTATGTGGAAAAAAAGATTTTCAAGTGGACTTATGTGTCCAACAATTGTCAAAATAGTACTTATATGGTATTTTCTATTCTTTTTAAGACCCTTTGAATGGGACAACTACTCCACAAGCCCTTTGAGACTTCTTTTAATAGCCATTGCACAATAAAATTGTCCTTGTGGATTTAAATTAGGGATAATGCCAAATCGTACTCACAAATCTCTTCATTCCCTTTATTCTTTTGTCTCTTTTCTCTTCTTCTTCTTTCTTCTTTTTCTCTTTCTTCTTAATCATTTTCTTCTCTTTTTCTCTTTCCTTTTCTTCTTCATCTCTTTTTTCTTTTTTTCTCTTTCTTCCTCCTTTATTTTTCGTCTCTTTCTCTTCTTCTTCTCTCTCTTCCCTTTCTTATTTTTCTTTCTTCTTCATCTCTTTCTTCTCTTTTTCTCTCTCTTCTTTCCTCTCTCTAAACTATTTTTTGACAATTTAAAACTTAAAAAGATTTAGATTAGTTGTTTTTATTCTTCCTTACTTTCATTCAAATATGGATATTTGGTACATTATTTTTAGTTCAGGATTTTCTTGAGTGTTGGATCAGAAAAAAAAAATCTATCAAGTTCTTCCAAATCATTTAGACTTGTTCATGTTACTGTTTCAAACAGTAATATAATATCCTTGTCATATTTCTTATTGGTGCAAATTAATTTAAAAACACAATTTCAATCATTACATAATATTAAATATAGGTAAATATTAGTCTAATATTACTTTTTTTCAAAACAGTAACATAGTGATGTTACTGGTTTAAACAGTAACATTAACATTAAAAAACCTATATACATCATATAATGCAATTTCAAAACATAGAGGATTAAGAAAAGAATTCAAATTATTTGATTGTATAATGCTATATTTTCAAAGCAACAATATTGAAACAGTAACTTATAACTGCACAATTTCATACCTGTATGATCTCAGATCTAAACTAAGATTACATGTATCTCGTATCTCATATTACGATCTCAAATCTAAGATTATGATCTCAAATCTCATATTACATCTCATATCTAATAAGTTGAAGACAAAAAAGAACAAAAATAAGAAGAAGAAGAATAAGATTTAAAAGAGGCACTTATGTGAAAAATAAGTACTTATATGGAAAAGAAAGTTTTAGTTGGATCTCTGTGTCTAATATTTGTCAAGTGGCTACTTAAATGGCTATCAAAAGTAACGACCCCACCAAACTCACGACTAGTCGCTCGGCTACATGGATCAGCCCAAAAGACACCTTTCAACCATCCTTCCTCATCCCAATCAATCAACGAGTAAAAAATCCTCATTCTTGAATTGCATCTTAGCAAAATAACTCTATATTGCCTTAGCATCACCTTCACTCATTCACGTATGCCTCACTTTGGCAATTAGGTTCTGAGTATCCTCATACAAGAAAGGTAAATGTTGATGGCCTCCTACTACAATCACTTGTGCACTATGACTCTTGTTTGGCCTAATCTCGGCGATGTTGTTTATCTCTAATTGTCTCTAAACATATGGGTTAATTTCCCGATTGCATAAAAATATCTTGATTGGGTGGAACTCAATACATGATTGTGATGGTCCTCGAACGAAGTAATCTCCCACTTACCTTCAGATGATAATCGAGCTCTTCTGGGTCGAACAATGGTTTATAAACATTCTTGGCCTGGCTTATTAACCTACCTGATATTCCACGTACAAATATAAAATATCAATAAAAAAAATTAATGAATTTCAAACATTCAAAATAATTACATATTCCATTTAATTTGAACATACCTGCTCTACCCATGTAAATGTTAAATATTTGCATTTGTCATCTTTATCTCTATTAGATGTTTTTCGCTTCACGGAAAAACCATTTGCCTCCCCATATTTCTTGTAAAAATCAAATATTTTTTCCTCACATTCAAACAACATTCCAGCAACAGGCATAATGCCTTTAAATTCTTATCCCACACTAGCCCAACGACTGCCAACCACCTTAAGGCTCTTGTAGTTGATTTGAATAACTTCCTTATTATCCACAAACAACATACTAAAAGACCCAGCTATAAAACTAACCTCTTCATTATCCGTCTCTAGTATGAAACTGATTAGAACGTCTTAGTCAGAGATCTTCACTGTGATTAACGATAGCGAACTCCGTCTGAACGATGGCGAAATCGTCTCAGTGTAACGAAACAAGTTGCTATGATGAACCATAACACGCAACTCTTTTTTTGTGCGAATCCATCTGACGCTCCTCCTCTAACCTAATTTGAAATATTTGAAAATAAAAAACTTTACAGCTTGGCAAATGTCATGGGACTATCACATTGGAGCCAACTAGATTTGGGCTCTTTGGTCTCCCATAAATTTGGGCTTTGTCATTTTTGTAAATATTAAATTAAAAATGCTTAGATATGGCATATCTTCAATTATTTATTTTCAAAATTACTTCATCCCTTTGATTAATTCCTACTGGAAAAGGGAATTTTTATATTTTTCGTTTAATTTTTTTTGTTAATTTTAAATCGTGGTCCAATTAAATTCAAAAAAATAAAATAAATCCGTTATATGTGTAGTGAACAAAAATTATACCAACTTTGGATTGGACATTTTAGTTTTATATTTCTTATGGTCAAATTAATGTAAATATTAAGAAACATAAACGATAAATGAGGTCGAAATGAAAAATTGTGGGGTCAAAATTATATATATTTATACATGAAAAAAATAATTTAGTGGGGTTGGTTGCCCACACAAAATTGTGTGCGGGTCCACCCATGCTCTTACGAGGGCTTTTGAGGGGGCGCTTTTCTTTACATTTGACTTCAGCAAACCCTTGTCGCAAGAACTCTAGATCCTCTATCGTTCGTCTAATCTTCGCTTCCACGTCACTTTTAGTTGAAAATGCTCCTCTTGCGGCCACATGGATTGTGGGTGAAACGACATCTTCGCCAATAATCTAAGTGTTGTCTCTCCCTTCATCCTCCTCGTGACTGGTTCTCGGTTGGGGTTACAACCGTGGGAACTGACATAGGGAAAGATCCGGCATGGTCGACTTAGATGATTCCATGAAAATAGAATTAGGGTTTGATAGAGAAAAGAAACCTAGGGCTCCTATACCATGAAGAGTTTTATGTTTGGCTTACTCAACTGAGTGCCCTGTCATTGTATATATATGAGTGTGTATACCATATAAGATTACATGAACACCCTTTGTACACATTGACTCTAATACTTCTCTTGCTTCCAATCCGACTTCAGATCTAATGGTTGCCATGTCAAAATTCAGGCTTGATTCATCGTGGAAAACATATCTTCTCCCTTTGTGGTCGTCAAAATGTAGTGAACAAAATTTTATCTACTTTGGCCGAACACTCATTTGTGCTAAGTGGGGTTGTTCGGCTGGTAGCTCCTCCACGATCTGGCTGCCATAGCCTGAGAATCTTCAATTTCAACTCTTTAAAATTAGGGTTAATTAGCAATAAGTCTCCAAGGCTCAAACCAAACTTTTATTCCAATAGGTCCACTCATAAGGTTCATAAGTGAATAAGATTTATTCCATTAAGGACAAATTATTTAAAATATATTTTTTAATCAACCAAAGTACCGTCGACTACCTCTTGCATGGAATCTTCATAGAATGAAAATGGTATTCTGGTCGGGTAAGGGAGGGTGGCGCGGTACGGGGTCATGGAAGAGCTGGCCATGCTCAGGCGGCTCATCTCTCAACTTCAAGACCTCTTACGTCTCTACGGTACATGATGCAATAGAAGAATTGGTGTAGGAATTGATGCAATAATAGTGGGCTCTAAATCAACAAAAGATTGGGAATTACAAATGCAGCAAGATTTTATAAATATCATAGAATCAATCAGGGCTTTAGTTAATTAAGCTGGAATCATTGAAGACCTAAGAATGAATCATGGAAGTCAATGGCAGTAATCAAGGAAACTATTAGAGGCTAAAGTCCAGCTACCATAATAATGTAGACGTAATAATATTGATTATGTTCAGACTCCTATTTAAAATGATGAACCTTAGTTGCACCCCATTATTTGCTCACTACACTCCAATCTAAATAAAACTCACTTAAAATTAAAACAATTATGAGTTCACCCCATTTTCTTCTTTTTTTTTGATTTTGCCACTTGCACCCCATGTACAAACCTGCAACTCTTGTTCATCTTCTTCATTCGTTCAAACCCTAGGCTCTCTCCCTCTCTTCTGGCAAGAACCACTCTCCTTCGACGCCTAAAACCACCAAATCGAGACCATTTGCACTGCCATTGAAGTTTCAGATTCAATGTTGTTAGTTGGAGGAGGAGGAGGAGAAAGGACATGCATGATGATGGGAGGAGAAAGGACAGTGAACAATCTGCAAACCTAGCAATGGCACCCAGATCGGATTCCGTCCAGAGCTCCACCACTGTGGAGCCGATATTCGGCGCATGAAGCTTCCCATCTTCACCCTCCCCTCTCTGATGACTGTCTTCTTCCTAATTCTTCTCACCTACTTCATGGTGGTCTCCTACCTCGTCTACGACGTGATCGTGGAGCCTCTAGGTATCGGTTTCATGTTCGTTCTCGACGATGTCGGCATCATTTTGTTGGACCTCGCTTTGGACAAGAATCGTGCCAAGAATGTCAAGGTCTCCTATGCCTCTACGGGAGAATGACAGAATGAGGAATAAAATGGTAGGGTCAGGAGGGGTGTGTATAAATCAGAGTTTTTGTGTTTTTTGGGGTGTACTTAGCAAAAGCTGGGGTGCAAATAAGAGCCAAAGTCATTTGAGTTTGATTACCTTGCTTTGATTTGAGAAAATAATGTATGATAGGAGAGATTCCACAATCCTTTCAAGAGTGATTCTCAAAATTCTTAGTGTCGTTCTTGTGTTCACTATAAATACATGTATCATTCCAACATTTGAGACACACTCGCTTCTTTAATAAAAGATCAGATCTCCGTGGACTAGGCAAGTTGTCAAACCACATATATCTTTGTGTTCTTGTATATACGTTCTTTCTTTCTACATTACTTTTTTTCCTCGGTGTAAAAATTGCATCGACAATAGATAAATTAATTGCAGTGCAGATAAATTACATGCATAAATTCATTCCAATAGAGATAAATTCATTGCAGTGCAGAAAAATAAAATTTACATGCGAGATTATTTCATCTCAAAATATATCGATGAGTGATTTTGTTTGAAAGAGTGTTTCACGCTGATTGAGAATATGAAATTCTTTTCAAATTTCGTCATGTATGAGAGATAAATCATTTTGAAATTTCGTTTTAAGAAAAGAAAATTGTAAAAATTGTGAGTGAGGCGCCAATACAATATGGTGTAAGTTATTTAAATGAAAATGGATATTTATGTAACTTTGCAATCTACGTCCTTATTCTTCTTCTTTTTTCTGGTTGTCCTTATTTGAATAAATTTTGTTGATTTTGTCCTTATTGTTAATTGCCATTTTAAAATATATTGCAAATTTGTTTATTTTTTAATTAACTTTGCAATCTCAATGTTGCCTTCATAAACTGATCAAGATTAGTCTACGAATTAGGGGGATGATTAAGTAAATGTAATCATCATATACGTAGCAAAATGAAGTTAAAAGCATCCAATAATCTTCTATTTTTGTTGATTCAGCAAAGGAAAGTTTTTCGGTGGGATTAACTGGCAAAATTAATACCAATCCTTCCATTTCCATTACCTCCATTGATTTATTTTCTTCTCTCTCAATATTTTTTTCCATTCTCCACCATTCAAGGTAGAGAGTTAAGAACAACCAAATCAACCCTATCTTGTGCCACAATATATTTTTGTTTGATCAAATCCTCATAACCAAAACATGATCACATTGAAGGAGAAGACTCGGTTTCGGGTGTCTCCATTGGCAAGAACCATTCTTGGCTTATCGGTAGCTGCTTCGATCGTCTGGTTTCTTCGATCGCTAAGAAACCCTAACCCTAATAGCTTTGATATTCTAGACACTAAACCCATGAGCGTGCATGAAGATTCACCGGAGCGTAATTTCTACGATGATCCCAACCTCAGCTACTCAATCGATAAGAGTGTCAAAGATTGGGATGCCAAGAGAAGGAATTGGCTTAAACGACATCGCCCCGATCGCGATCGAATCCTAGTGATCACCGGATCGCAGCCGTTGAAATGTCAGAATGAAAATGGTGATCATTTGTTACTGAGGATGTTCAAGAACAAGGTTGATTATTGCAGAATTCATGGCTACGAAATCTATTACAACAATGCCTTCTTGCATCCCAAAATGGGTGGGTATTGGGCCAAGTACCCAATCATACGGGCCGCAATGCTGGCCCATCCGGAGGCCGAGTGGATATGGTGGATTGATGCTGATGCAGTTTTCACAGACATGGATTTCAAGGTCCCAATTGAGAGGTACAAAAGCCACAACCTTGTCATAAATGGTTGGCCCAATATGATCTACAAGGACCGTAGTTGGGTTGGGCTGAATGCAGGAGTGTTCTTGATCCGGAACTGTCAATGGTCCATGACGTTGATGGAAGTATGGGCCGGAATGGGCCCACAGACTCCGAGGTACCAAAACTGGGGCAAAATCCAGAAATCAGTACTAAAAGACAAGGTATTTCCAGCCTCAGATGATCAATCAGGCCTCATATACCTTCTCTTGAAACAAAACAAAAGGTGGGCTGACAAAATATACCTGGAGACTGAGTATGGTTTACATGGTTATTGGTTGAACTTAGTGGACACATATGAGAAGGTGAACAAAGGGTATATTGAAATAGAGAAAGGAGTGCAGAAGCTGAGGAGGAGACATGCAGAGAAGCAAAGTGAAGTGTATGGAGAGCTGTGGGAGTTGTATATAAAGGACACAACCTTTAAGAGAAGGCCTTTTATTACACACTTCACAGGATGTCAACCATGTAATGGTGAACACAATCCTGCTTATACTAGACAGCAATGTTTGAAGGGTATGGAGAATGCTTTGAATTATGCAGATAACCAGGTGCTGAGACAATATGGTTTTGTTCATCCCAATTTGTCGGATTCATCAGTGACTCAGTTGCCGTTCGATTTCCCAGCTTCTTCAGGCTAGAAATCAATCTTGTTCTGAATTGTATCTGCTAGTTTCTCTAAATTTAGTGTAGATAAAAAAAAAAAAAAGTTATTTGTTTTGCTTTCAACTAGCTTTGAAGCCAATCTACTATTTTGGTGTCAATGAAATGAAAATATATCCTTATATCCCGAATTTAGGCTCATATCGGATATCCAAAGAACAAACTTGTAGGGTATCGTCCTTGGTTACCAAAAATATAAAACGCAAGTGAATGTTCATTAATCGTGACTTCAATCCAAATTACAAACCGTGTTACATCACTGGATCAGGGATCCATTACATAAATCTGGAACGAATACCATTGTCCAAAAACACCATCACTGCTCAAGAGTATTTTGCATCACAGCTGCAAGATAACTCGTCGAGCTACGACACAAGAAACCTAATTTAGACTTGCAAAATAATTCGGAATGCAGGTCTATATTTTAATCAATCAGTAAGGGAAGATTAGGATATTGTTCTGTTCTCTGCAATATATTTAACAAACTCCGCAATTACATCACTGTCGGATGACAAGTAGAAGTGTGAAATTAGAAACTCTTCGATTTACAACAGTTAATGACACTTTAAAGGAACACTGACCAGATTGGTTTATAGTTAAGCTACTAAAAGAATATACAAAGCTCAATTTCTCCTACCATACTTCCTTTCAAGTTCTTCTACCAAATTTCCTTTCACTGGACTTCCTTTCTTCTGCCTCTCGCCGTCTTTGTTGCCTGCAATTTAATTGAGATATAAATCAATGAACCAACAATTTTGCTGCACAAGTTAAATGCAGTTCCATCACCAGAAAAACAAAATTAGTTTCATTCATATAATGCCAACTATTAGAATGTAGTTATGTGGCATCAGTGGACACCAATCAGAACGTTTCAAGATAAAACATCTATGACGATCGTCGTACAGCTATAAACAGAAGTTGAAATAATAGCATATAGAAATTTCAAGCAAGGACAGGACAAAATCAGGAAACTGTTTAGGCATTACAAGTATGAAACCCATTAGATTGAAATTACAAAACAACGTTTAAGTGGAAGACCAAATTTTCAGCTCAAGAAATACATGGATGTTAAGCTTAAATATAACGTCTGATTTTATATTTCTAAATTGGCGCAAAAAGACATGAACGTTTGAGTCCCATCTCTCGTCTATAGTAATAATAATAATAATACTTAATATGACTCATAAAAAAAAGGCCCAAAAAATCCGTCCGTGGCCTCTAGTAGTCCCAAGGGAGAAAAAGGAGGAAAGAGAGGACACTCTGCTGTCATCCATGGAGACCAAGGCCAAAACTAGAGAATGGTAGATTAGAACAACAGGTGGACATCGTTAGCTAACTTAATTAAATCTCCTGATATCAATAAGAGCATCCATGACCTCTGAATCAACATTATATGAGCCTGAATGGGATATCTTACCCTTAATTAATGCATAATGCTTATGCTGAGTGATGCATTCAATCTAACCTTACATTTGTAGCAATTTCCATGAAAATGATTACAATTTACAAGATATCCACTAAATATTTTTTACATGCAAAAGGGATAACTGAATCATTAATGCATGTCATACAAGTTATAGACAGCATAAAAAGGAATTAATTAAAAGTTAAAACTTGTTCACAGTATAGAATTAGATTAAAAGGATGCAAGTCAGTATTTCAAAACCTAAGGGGTGACCAGTCCAATCCATGTATCAGAAGGTCTTTGCTTAAACTTGTTGAGATATACAATAATTTTCATTCTTCAATCTTTCACATAAAATACAATATTAAGTTTAATAAAGCACATGGAGACAGGAACACGACACAAAAGGGAATGTTCAAGTAAAAACATATTATACAAAGTAGTTATATATTATAAAGCTTACGCAAAAGCTGTGTATCCAGCACCAGCATTCAAAATTGCTGTATGAGTCCCTGCAGTGGACAAATCCTGGGTCCCTTTGGTAGAAGAATTTGCTTGGTCAACATCCACCTGAAATGAAAAACAAATGAAAATCAACTATACAATTAAATACACAAAGGAACTACATGTACGTTTTATAAACAGACAAGAACCTTGTCCCATTTTGATTTCTTGTTCTGTCTGCCATCCCGAACAACAGAACCTACAGCAGTTGGCACAGAAGGTAATCCACTGGAAACTACAGCTGGAACACCTGCAAAGTTTCACAGATTAAGTACACATTCACGTGTATAGTAAAAAACCTGCAAAGGAAAACTGTGGTTGAAACACATGCATCAAATTGGAAATTTTGGACCTGGAATAGCCAGGTTAAATTTTGGTGCCCCAATCACTGTTCCAGGTTGTGTCCCTCCTGAAACAAATTCAACCTTCGGACTTTTCTTCCGTTCTTGCTCCTTCCTTTCTCTATCACGGTTCATGTCTGATTCTGTATCAAAATAATGAAACAAAGATTAAAAAGAATGTAATGAACATTCAATATAAAAAAGGTAAACAATTACCCTCACATAATATATGGAGAGGCTTTTCCAGGAATTAAACTTGTGACCTCTAGGCTGCACCCTTACAACTCTACCACTAGGTCACATGTTTTCTTGTCAAGAACATTGAATATGCCAGGGAAAAAACATTGAGCTATTAATAAGTACTAACTAGTAGAGCCCTGAACTTTTTATCTTTTACTTCTTGCACTTCATTAATTGTACTAGTAACTCTTTGATTTCTCCTCAGTTCAAAATATTGAGTTATTAAGAGCCAACATGCCCAAAGAATGAGTGTAGCAGAAATGAGAATGTTGAGCTGCATGTGTATAGTATAGTGTATAGATATTAAGGCAATAGCACATAGAGTTGAAAACACTCAAGTAGGAGCAACTAAAAAGGAAAGAGAGACCTACAATTATATTAAGGAACAAAAGGAAAAAGTGGGAGAGCAGAAGAGACAGAGATAAGTAGACCTATTTCATCATAATAGTCGCTTTTGTCATAACCATGAGGATCAAATACGTCATTACATAAACATGACCCAATCTGGTCAATTTCTTGAAACCTCACTGCATGCAGCAAGAAGTCCGGGTTTCTATAATCTTTCCTGTTGCGTACTTCTGCATTGAAACTTTTCCCAATTTTCTTCAGAGCCAGAAATTTATCTATTCTTCTCTGCACGGATGTCATAAACATAAAATTTTAAGAGAATGGTTATTTTCCATAGTTGATCAATCACTGAATTTAATTATATTTCCATTAACTAAGTTTTAAAAGTCCATCATTCCAAATAAATTACAACCAACTTTTTAAGATGGCAGGCATAATCATCATACTGAGCTTTATAGAGATGCTTATTCTGAGAAACAGGAAAGTATTCTGAAAATCCAGCAGACAAGATAGTTTGAACTGCAATTTTTCTGTATCAAACTAAGATGAGCAACAGCAAAGAGCTAAAAACTTTGCTCAAATAACAAGTTAACTATAGTTTTTCAATCAACAGTTTGTCATAAGAGTAACGCAAATTAGAACTAAAAGCTCTAAAAAGAAAATGGGTTAAAGACATAAACAGTTTCGCATAGTGCATAATTAGTTCCTATCATTTTACTATATATTAACTACTCCCTGCGGTTTGACCCTTTATCCGATTAATTTCTTACATCCACAACTACATAACACCATAAGGCTCAAACCACAGCACCTAATTTTGTAAATATTAAAATCATAAGGACTAATTATGTATTATTCCAAACCAATGGATTCATTATTGTCTCCAACCCAAAGAAAATAAAAATTAACACAAGTGGAATGCACAACTGATAGAGAAAATAAAAAGCAAGACTTCTAGAGAAAAACTAATTTAAAACTTCGAACAATTAAAAATCAACAAAGTGCACAAAGTTCTGGCTATGCTGGGTCTAGTGATAGATATAAGCATCATTACCCATTCATTGTGGAGTGCTTACTCATATGGATCATTTAAACTTAATGGACAGCACCCAGATTCACCCTCAAATAGCAATCAAACAAGCAAGCTCCTAAACAAAAATAAGAAACCTAAAAATATTATAAAATACAATAAACATGGGATTTCTTTACAGCAAAATAAATAAATAATTCTGCAGAGAAGATTTTAATGTGGTGGGGGGAGGGGGGAGGGGGGAGAGAGAGAGTATTAGAAACAGGCTAATACTGCCATATTTCATTAATCTGAATCAAGTTCCTCATTGGCTCTAGTAGATTTCTTCCCTTTTCTCCAAGCAAATCAGTTTAGTTAACATAGAAATTTCAAAAGAAAATCAGAAAGGCTAGTAAATCAATCAAAATTATCACTAGATAACGAAGTTCTATTTCTATTGGCATGCCTCCCCTCCCCCTCCATGCCACCCCACTCCCTACTCCCCCTCCGTGCCACGCCACCCCCTACGCCTAACCCCCAACCCTGCCCCCCAAAAAGAAAAACAATTGCAAAATATAACAGCCACTTACTTGCAGCTCCTCTGGACACTTAGCTTTTGGTGGTGGAGGCAGAAATTTATCCAATAGATCAACAGCTTCCACAGGAAACATTTCAACACCCATACCTTCTACAGCCTCTGCTTCGACAATAGCATCAGCTATCATATCAGATTCTGACTGTTCTAAATTTTCAGATGATAGAGAACTTGTGTGAATGCCAGGTGTTGAAAGCACGGCAGTTCCCGGAGAATTTTTTCCTTCTACGTCACCTGTGATATAAATATCAAAAATAGTACTTATTATGTCACTTGTGATATAAAAAAAAAACTATTTATTTATTTAAGTGAAGCATATCAACTTTCTCAGAAGTTTAAATAGCAATTCCTTTTTTTGTAATTGAAGAGGAATGCGGGCTTAAACCCGTCCCCCAAACTTAGGTAGGATGATGAAGAACTAAACCACCTAAACTAGTGGTGCTCCTCATTTTGAATAGCAATTCCTAAGTAATCCACTGAATATTTTTCAAGTGTAAATCCTTGAGATGTTGTTATGCTGCAAATGCAATTAAATAAAATCCTAAATTGATTTTGACAACATTTGGGTGTCTCAGGGCTCCACTTAAAAGGCATATAAAAGAGGAGAGTTCATCTCACAATTTTTTAACCCATATTACATTCTCTTGCATATTCATCAAACTTTGATAGACTTATAGCACAACTGCCAGGACAACCACTTTACTCACATTAGTATTAGCCTTCAAATTGGATGTCCTTTTAATGAAGAATCTAACTAGTAAATAAGGTCATCCAGTCATACTGAACCAGACAGGCAGACACTGAAAGGCCTTGGGAAGGGCAAATATAAGCAAGGAACTATGATACCTAGACTCGGGTACGGGTGTCAGGTATGGGTACATATCTCATATATGAGTGTCAAAATTTTCAATTTTGAAATTTGATGGGTACGTGGACACCGTGCAAAAACTAGGATATGGGTATGTGGCATCATCCAAAACTAGGATACGGGTACGTGGGTACGTCATCTTAATATGTGTTAGGATTATTATATAAAAATATTAATGTTACGTTAAGTTAAATATAATCTTGTAATTCTTTCAAAAATATATATATATAATCTTGTAATGATTTTTTTATTTTGACAAATTTTTTTATCAAATGAAGTTTAGTAATCATACCAACTAATAACTTAAATAGTTTTCTTATATAACTAATGAATATATACTAACTGCTATATATGGAAGAATTGGGACAAAGGCATAAAATTTTCTCTCCAATTGAGTCTTCACATTCAAAGTGTAGAATCCTAAGAAGAAAAAAAAACGAAGCGCAAAATTTTTTGGAGGATCCGACACAGATCCCATACCCATACCATGTCGTGTTGTGCCGACACGCGTATGACGGTGAATATTGGAGAGTCCAAGTATCATAGGCAGGGAATACATGAATGTCAACCGTGTAGTTTTAAACTTGTGATGCCTACTCTGCAATGGAGCAAGTTCCAATTTCTTTTAAATGAAAAGTATAATTAAGAAGAAAAAAGATACATGTTAGAAGAAACAAGGCCCTGTGAACAAAACTCCCCATTGGAATAGCAAATGTAAACGGCCTTGAGTCGAACGTTGCAAAGAAACTATTTCTGTGGTTTGGAAAAACTCCCATGCTGTGATCAAATAACTTTACTACTACGCCAATGTTCACATTTCGCAGTTAAAACACAGATACATGTTATTACTGAAAATAAAGATACAAAAAAATCAAATAACATATAAAAGCACAATGTCTGTAACCATAACAAGGAAATTATCATCTCTAATCTTCCCAGCACAGATGATACTCCATTTTTTTTGTGGAGCCAGCAGAGAATAGAGATCAAGTCCTATACAAATAAACTGCTATCTTGGGCTTCGAGGCTGTTTTGGGACTCAAAGTAAACATTGGAAAAAGTAACATAATCCCAATTAGTCCTGTAAACAACTGTAGATACCATGCTGATACCCTCAGATGTGGGAATTACCATTGTCCTACTAGTTATCTTGGCTTACCTTTAGGTGCCAAATTAGAGACAAATATTTGGAACCCAATAATAGCCGGATTTGAGAAAACTTGCAGGATGGAAGAGAAACATCTTGGCTAAGGTGGGGAGAATAGCCCTTGTCAAAAGAACACTTGCAAATCTCTCCACGTACCTCATGTCCTTATTCCTAATGCCTAACACTGCAGTCAACAGAATTGAAGTTATACAAGGTAGATTTCTTTGGGGAGATACTCTAGAGTCCATGAAGTTCCATTTGGCTAACTGGGATACCATAAAGCTGCCCAAAAGATGGGGGATTTGGCAGTTACCTCTAGGGCAGCTTTTAAAGCATTGTTGGGTAAGTGGCTTTGGAAATTTTGCTACTAGAAAGACCAGTTTGGAGGAAAGTAATTGCTATTAAACATAGTTTATCTTGTAAGGGATTGACTACCTTTTTCTTACAAGGGATGGACTACCAATTTACCTAGTGAGCCTCACGGCTTTGGGTTATGGAAATGTATCAGGAAAGGCGGGAAACTGAGTGGCTTGACATGACTTGTTTCCAGACTGGAAAGGGTGATTCCATTATTTTTGGGAGGAACATTGGAAGGGTACTGCACCCTTCAACAGGCTCTTCCCTGACATTTTTATCTGGTTGTCAACAAGGAAGTGAGCATAAAAGATTTTATTAACAAGTCTGGACCTAATCAGGACATTCCCCCTACAAGAAATGTCCAAGATTGGGAAATTAACACCATGACAATTTTTGAGAACTGATTTACTCCTCAAGAATTAACACAAGTGTGCAAGATATGTTGTGCTGGACATTGACTAAGGACGATTGTTTTACTATCAAATCATACTACAAGCAAACCATTTTGAAGAATCATCATTTTGGTACCCAAGTTTTCCAAGTTAATGTATCGGGAAGACTAAAGCCCCTTCAAAAGTGGCTTTCTTCTCCTTGGACCTTGTATGGAGAAATTTTCTTACCTTAGACTATTTGCAGAGAAAGGATTTCAGTATTGTCAACAGGTGCATTCTTTGCAAAGCTAATCCTGTTTCTAATGACCACCTTCTCCATTTTCCTTGGGCTAGTAACACACAGGATTTTCAGGAATCTTGTTGGCTTGATTTGGGTTCCTCCCTGTACTGTCAAAGCTTAATTAATGGCACAGAGTAATCTGTCAACCAATAAGAGTAAGATGAAGAATTGCAATTGGTCCCTATGGCTATTCTCATGGGGCTAATAGGAGAGAAATTTTTGAACCTTTGATAATAGGGATTGTCCTGTGGATGTTTTTATTGGCAATATCTATGCTACTTTAAATCTTTGGTGCTCCCATTCTAGTAACAATCTCCTTCAGGCCACTTTTTGCCTCTCAATTTCAGTGCACTTTCTCTGTTTTTCTTCAATAAAATTATTTGCCACTGAAAAAAAAAATTCAATAAAGTATAAGCTCAGACTCATGTCCTAGAATTACATGGCAACACTTGTGTATATATCACATATTCACATTCAACCTCAAATATTTTGATAGATAGAAAAATCTTTTAGTTTGATTGATGTTTAAAGCCCAAAAGTTACTAGACTAATGCAAACTATGCTCAACATCATATTTCTCTCACAAACTAATAGAATACCTTAACTTAAAGACCTTTATGATTTCATAGGTCAAATAAGGATAGCATATCGGCCTTAACCAACACACTTAGAAAGACAGGCATTCCCATATGGTCACTTCATGTTTTAGATGATTAACAATTTTACTTGTATATGGTACAACACCACAAGATTTTCCTCTATGCTAAATCTCATAATAAGACAGCTTGTGCAACGATCTGGCTAAATGAGCGACTCAAAACACATTTAACTGTGGTTCATCAAATGATGCAGAATCTTCTCCAGTTTTTGCCCAATTGCCCTTCATCCCCTAACGTTGTTTTAATTCGTCACCTAAATTGTATTTCCCAGGCTAGTATTCCTTTTTTTTTAACATTAATATATAGCAAATATTGATCTTAGAAATGTTTGGTACCCTAATTAGCATAACTTCTTTGAATGAAAACCAGAAACTTGGAGGAACTAGCTCTGACACATATATGCCTGTATCATTCACACACAAAAAAAAAACAAAAGGTTTAAATTATAAGCCAAATGACACAGCCATGATGGAGAAGACACACACGCCAAATCCCGAATAAAGCAGACACAAATTAAACTATATAATTAAAAGAAGTAAATGGTCAGTATTATTTTGAGCTGTAAACATTAATTTACAGAAGTACAACTCATACATACCATTAGCAGTTTGAATCTTCGCTCCAAACTTTGATTCATCACTGCTTTGTATCTCCATCTCCTGCATCATTCCGAACCAGAACAACCAGTAAATCTTCACAAGGTAAAACGAACAATACAAAGGCACTTCAAAACAAAACACGTCTCAACCCAAACTTACAAATTGCACATCAAACAAGTATCCAGTCCGTGAGTACCTCGTGTTCTGGGGACATAGCAACCTCATCGTGAGCATAATCAACAATCGTGAGCCTCCCTCTACCATTCCTCACCGTAGGAACCACCCGTTGCTGGGGTGACGGTGCCTGAGCCTGCTGCGGGGATAAACGCCCAAAACTATCATCTTCTGAGGTCGAATTCGAATTCTGATGAGGAACAGGCGGGGTAGCGTCTCCAGTAAGCATAGAATCGTCGTTTCTCGAAGCTTCCTCGACGGCGCTCTTCTCCTCATAACCACTCTGTTGTTCTTGTTCTTCGAAAGCTTCCATTTCTTCGTCTTCTTCTTCGTCGTTGTACATCGACAGTAAAGCGATTCCTTCCGCTTCTTTCTTCTTCTTCGACGCCATGAGTGAATTCTCAGTAATGCCTTTTCGAGATATGTAACACATGGATTCGGGGGCTTAAAATAATATAATACTAATATTTATTAAAATTATAATTATAAATAAAATAATTAGTATTAAAGATATTATAAATTGAATGAATTTCATATTATTATATTTATAACAAATTTGCATCATTACTGGTTGAAAACATCTCAACTAGGTTGGAATCTTTTTCTTTCTTTTTGAAAGGGTGTAAACACCCTATAACTTCCATTCAAAACGATATTAATCTGATACAAAGTCAGGGTATTTTGATCACACCCACCAAACATTTGCTCACAGTAGAGCAAAAGAAAATAAAAACCAACCACATACGCACGACAGATACTCAATTGTCCATTGCCAAGCACCCGTGCAAGAAAGGACGGGAAATGCCAGTCCATTGAGTTGGCCATCCACGAAGAGCTTGTTTTGCAAGACTATCAGCACAATGGTTCAAAGTTCGACCCACATGATAATAGAACAACACTCAACAGATTGCAATAAAACAACCAATTTAGTGACGGAATATTTCGTCGGTACCCATGGAAAATCCGTCACTAAATTCTTTTGTGACGGAAAATAATCCGTCACAAAAACCCTCACCACAAATTTTTACGACGGAATTTAGCTATGGAATTTAACGGTAGAATGGGCGACACAAATTTTGTGATGGAAACATTTAAGATGGAATTTGTGAAGGAATAATCTGGCAAAAATTTAATTAAAATGGTAATGTTAAGCCTTGGCAACAAAATATTCCGTCGTCAAATTACAGAATATTCCGTCACTACATTAGTATATTATTGTTAAAATAATTTACGAATTTCTTTTTTTGCGACGGAAATATTATTCTTTTCCGTCACAAAATTAATTTAATATTTATTTATATTTAGAATTTTTTGTTGTATTATTTTAAATGTAATTATTAATAATATAATTTGATAGTACATTGTAATTAAAATGCATCACAAATATTTGTAATAAAACTATTTATATAAAACTCATGTTCAAGTTAAATTGTAAAAAATATTACAACAAACTACAACCACATAATCTAAACCCTGTCACAATCGTGCTCCTCATCATCACAAGCATCATCAGCGTCATCACCTGGCCATTGCATCCCAAACCAAGCAAAGATTTGTTGCATCATTTGGTCTTGTTGCTCAGCCCTCTCGTCTGCCACCCACAAAATCCGGGAAGCCTCTGACTCGAGGGAGAAAGAGTGCGCTCGCTCGAATGGTCACCCGACATCTGCAAAACTTCAACGGTTAATTGGAGTGTGCATCCGCTCAACAATCCTATCCACTGCAGCACGGGACATGACCAATGTGTCATGCAACAAGATGTTGTATATGTTCAAACCTTGTAAAAAAATGCGGTGGAACGACCATAAGTGGAAGGATGGAAGCTCAAATCCATTAAAGACACATCATATTACTTTTTGTTATTCCAACTCATGATTCGATTAGGAATAAGGATCAGAACAAGACTTACAATTGAAGGTAGCACGTTGACATAATGTAGATTCTGTGTAGCTAACTTCAGCTTCTCATTTATGGGGCCACCGTCAACAAGCAACAGTTTTTTGGTGTTCTCCATTTCACCAACATGAACAAATACATTACGATGACGCCAAATATCCTTAAGTAGAGACGCCAGAACACAAAGATCCTTGGCCAGTAGGAGATCAGCCATAGCACCCCAAAAAATAGGAAAATTCTCATAAGTGGACTTCAGCTTTTGCAAAACCACAGGGCCAAAGCTGATACACATCACATGCTGCTTGACATTCCCAAAGAACATGAATGACTGATTCTGGCATACAAAGGCAAATAGGTCACACATCTTCCTACACAATCCCTCTGCTTCGTAAGTTGATTTTAGTTGGAAGACCCCCATGCAAGGCACGCCACAGAAAAATCTTAGTAGAATCATGGACATTCATACTCCACAAATGAACCCACATGGGAAGAGAACGAACAAAATCTGATGGGAAAGGATTTACATTGCTCTATGATAACCACTAGTACAGTATAATGTCCATAATGAGTTTCATTCCAAAACAATTTGTCAGGAAGCCTTATATTCGGGGCTGGTTGTCGTAATATCTCCTTTACCACCGTTGGATGAAAAAAAAATAATTAATCAATGATGTATTCTACCAAGACATAGAATGTGTTGGAAACCGCACACCTGCTTCGCTAAAAGAGCATCATTAAAAGCTGTGAATTTTCGAAAGCCAAGCCCTTCTTTTGTTCAGGGAGGCACATTAAATCCCAAGAAAACCAAGCAACCTTGAGTGAATGTGCAGTAGAACCCCACCAAATATCCCGAATAATCATGTCCAATTCTTTGCATAAGGACACCGACTATTTGAATATCTGCATACTGGAGGATGGAATGGCTTGCAAAACAAATTTTATAAGCACAACTTTTCCCGCCTGAGACAAGTATTTGTTATGCCACGATGCAATAAGAGATGGAAGCCTCAAATAACGCTCAAAATTCTGAATTTCACAACCTCCCATCTGCTGTAACAAATAATACTTCAGATGCAAAGGGGTATACTTACTAAAAAAACACAGCAGTCTTAGTCACATTAAGTTTTTGTCCCGATGCTTCTTCGAAACAATCAGGAACATTCTTAATATTAGACCATTCCAACACCTCTGCCTTACAAAAGATCATACAATCATCAACAAAAAAATAAATGTGACAAAGAGACATGGCCACGAGCGAAAGAGAAGCCCGTAAAAAGAATGTCTTGTTCAGCCAAACAAAGCTTGTTATTCAGTGCTTCCATACAAATCACAAATAATAAAGGAGACAAAGGATCACCCTATCGTAGCCCCCTTTGAGGATAAATCAAATCCCCCTTTACACCATGTAGAATAGTAGAATAGGTAATCGAAGTTACACATTTCATAATCCAGTTGACCCAAATGTCACAAAAGCCCAATCGAACCATAACATGACGCAAAAAATCTCACTCCCCCCTATCATAGGCCTTACTCATTTCTAATTTAATAATTGAAAGCAAAACAACACCCAATCGGTTAGCAAGAACCCTTGAGATAATCTTATAAAGAACGTTGCAAAGGCTAATCGGCCGAAAATCTGTCAACAACTTGGCTTGAGCACATTTGGGAATAAGGGGGATGTGAGTGTGATTTATATCTTCCAAAGACAGACTTGAATTGAAAAAATTGGTAATGGACTGATAGATCGATGCACCAACTGTCCGCCAGTGTTGCTGATAAAAAGCAGACGTATATTCTATAAGATTGGAGAAGATTACAAATCTTTTCACACTTCTTTATTGACATAGTAATCGTGTATATATATAAGTACATGAACAACCCTGATTAGGGTGATACTGATTGTAATCGGTCCCTAAGTTAAGGAGATAATCAATCCCTTAAGTTAAGAAATCAATCCCTTAAGTTAAGGAGATAATCATGTAACGGACTAACATGCTAATTACAAGCTAATTACAATTTATGTGGTGATGAATATAGTAACTTAAGATTTATAAGATTTCTCTCTATCATGCCCCCGCAAGATGGAGCTCCGTGAGGAGAGGCCAATCTTGTTCCGGAGGAGTTGGAACCGTGTGCGGGACAGCGGCTTGGTAAGTGCATCCGCCAATTGATCTGCAGAAGAAACATGACTGACACGAAGCATTCCACTTTGTACCTGTTCTCTAATGAAGTGATAATCCAGAGCAACATGTTTCATGCGAGAATGAAAAATTGGATTGGAACACAAGTGCATGGCGCCGACATTATCACAATATATCACCGGTTGTTGAGAAATGGTGATGCCGAGTTCAGTTAGAAGGGAGCATATCCAGCGAATTTCAGCTGATGTGTTGGCAACAGAACGATATTATGCTTCAGTAGAAGAACGTGCGATGGTGCGATTCTTTTTAGAACTCCAAGAAATTGGTGTGCGTCCAAGATACACAATATAAGCACCAGTGGAAGTAAAGTCATCTTTGTTCCCTCCCCAGTCGGCATCAGAGAATGCATGAAGAGACATAGGAGAGTTGTTGTAGAGGACTACACCGTGGTCCATGGTTCCACATAGGTAGCGTAATAAACGCTTGACTGCAATCCAATGAGCACTGGTAGGACAATGCATAAATTGTGAAAGTCTATTCACTGTGTATGCGATATCTGGACGTGTAATAGATAAATATTGGAGACTTCCAACAATGGCCCGGTATTCTGTGGGATCCGAGAGTGTTGTGCCTGAGTGCAAGGTGAGAGGAGGGTCGGTAGCAATCGGAGTTGCCACTGGTTTGGATGTTGCCATGTGATGTCGGGCTAGCAAGTCTGATAGATACCGGCGTTGAGAAAGAAGTAAACCGTTGGGATGAGGAACAACTTCCACCCCAAGAAAATATGTCAACGTACCAAGATCCTTAAGAGAAAAACGTTGAGCAAGAAGTTGTATAAACCTTTGGACTGTAGCAGGGTTGTCACCTGTGACAATGATGTCATCTACATATACGAGAAGATACAACATAGTTTTTCCGTTGTTGAAGACAAACAAAGATGGATCGGCATAAGAGTTGGTAAATCCCGAGTGTATGAGAAACTGGCGCAGTTCATGGTACCAAGCACGTGGGGCTTGCTTGAGACCGTATATTGCTTTGTTGAGCTTGCACACTTGAGTGGGATGATCAGAATCAATGAAACCTTGGGGTTGGGCCATAAAAACATCTTCGGATAAAGTGCCTTGAAGGAAGGCATTGTTAATATCAAGTTGTCGAAGTACCCAGCCACGAATGACAGCAATACTAAGGACAAGGCGAATTGTGGTAGGCTTGACGACTGGGCTGAATGTGTCATGATAGTCAATGCCCGGTCTTTGGTGGAAGCCTTTGGGGACTAAACACGCTTTGTACCTGTCAATAGAACCATCGGGTAAGTATTTTATGCGAAAGATCCATTTGCAGCCTACCAAATTTTGTGATGGACTTGCGGGAACAAGGGTCCATGTGCCATTCCGAACAAGTGCATCGTACTCATTAGACATTGCTTGACGCCATTGAGGATCTTTGATGGCCTGAGTTACAGTTGTTGGTTCAGGGGTGGTGGATGGGGTGAGTTGGGCGGAAAGGTTAAGTTTGTGGAGAGGTTTATGTATGTTGTTTTTGGATCGGGTAACTATGAGGCGAGGGGAAACAGAGGTGTGTGGTTGGACGGTGGAGGTAGGGGGAATTTGTGTTTGGGTGGTGGGGTTAAGATGGGTATTTGGTTCGGGGAGGGGGGGTTCTGGTACAGCTTGGGTGGGTGGTGATGGTGGAGGTGGGTTTGGTGGGTGTGGTAGGGGGGGTGGTGGGTTAATTGGTGGGATATTTGTGATGGTGGAGTTGGCAGGTTGGGTCAAGGGAGGGATGGTCACACGGGGTGCAGGTGGCAAACTTGTAGATGGTGTGATCGTGGCCGGAATAAGAGACATGGAGGTACACCAATGGGAAGTAGACTCAGATGATGGACGTTCAAGAGAGGACTGAATAGAAATAAAGGGAAAAATGGACTCGACAAATTTGACATGGCGCGACTTGTATATACGAGAAGAGTGAGGATCAAGACACAGATATGCACTTTGAGATGTGGAGTACCCAATGAATACACAAGGTGAAGATCGTTGGGTAAGTTTGTGAGACGAGTACGGTCGTAACCAAGGATAGCAAAGATACCCAAAGCTTCGTAGTTTGGAGTAGTTGGGAGGAGTGCCAAATAGTTTAGCATAGGGAGAAAGCATATGAAGTGTGGGTGTGGGAAGCCGATTAATAAGATAAACGGCCGTGGAGAAGGCGTGAGACCAGTAAGTTAAAGGCATGGAAGCATGAGACAGGAGAGATAATCCTGTTTCAACAATATGACGATGCCTACGTTCAGAATAGCCATTGTGTTCAGGGGTGTGTGGGGGAGATGTAAGGTGAGAAATTCCATTGCTGGCGAGAAAGGATGTGAGTGCTTGAAATTCTCCTCCATTGTCGGAGTAGAATGTTTTGATTTTCCGGTCAAAGAAATTTTCAACAATTGATCGGAAACGAATGAAGACATCATGAACATGAGATTTTTGTTTGAATGGATAAAACCATATATATTTGGTGAAATGATCTACAAAGATGACATAATATTTGAAACCATCCACGGAATAAATAGGAGATGTCCACACGTCAGAGTATATAATCTCAAGAGGATTTGTAGAAACAAGAGAGTAAACAGAAAATGGTAATTTATGACTTTTATTGCATTGACAAGAATTGCAATTTGAATTGAAATTGGATGAACTTAAAACTTGTAAATTAAATTGGGAAACAAGATGCTTGAGAATTTGAGATGATGGATGACCGAGACGATGATGCCACTCGGATGGAGTGGTTTTGACACTTGAAATGGCTACTAATGGTGAAGATGGGATGGATTGCGCCGGCCACTCATACACACCGTCCTTAGTTTGACCCCGCAAAAGTATGTTCCCCGTGCGAAGATCCTTCACAAAAAATGAACTGGGTAAGAATTCAATGGATGTATTGTTAGATTTACAAAATTGCGATATGGAAATAAGATTCTTTTGCATGGTAGGAACATGAAGAACATAATGTAAAGAAAAGGTGTGTGAGGGTGTAGAGAGGGAAGTTGAACCAGTGTGATTTATTGGGAGACCCGTGCCATCTCCAATCACAATATCGTCTGAGCCATCATAAGGAGTATGAAGCGAGAGGTTACTAAGATCGGAAGTAACATGATGCGAGGCACCACTATCAAGGAGCCAGGAAGCATTATGGTTGGTATTGGCAGTGGCTAGATGAGCCCGTGGTTGCCATGGAACTTGTGGATGTGACTGCCATGGGGATGCACTCCGTGGAGGATTGGGTGATTGGATGTTGGGTTGCATCCGGTGAAAGACAGGACACTGAGGAACTGTGTGGCCTTGGGCACGACACCATTGACAACGTCCCAGATAAGGCCGAGGTGGTGGACGACCACCCTGAGGAGCACCAGGATAGCGACTCAAGTTAGGACCCGAAGAAGCCGGAGAGTGAGGGTTCCAGGAGGAGCGTTGGCCACGGTTATTGTTGTGTCCGGCTTTGGGTCGAGAGGTGGTTGGGTTCGCTGTTGCAGGCAATGGTGAAGTGGTGGATTGACGAACACCAAGGGAGAGCTCCTTATTGATGAGTTTTTCATGCAGCTCATCAAAAGAAATCGGTGTGTCACGACCATTGATGATGTCAATGATTGGCTTATAATCATCATCTAAACCATCCAGAATTTTCTCGGTGAGATCCTCTCCATCCATAGGCTTGCCGAGAGCGGCAAGTTCATCAGCGCGATTTTTTAGGAATTGCATATACTCAGTGATGGATTGAGATCCCTTAGTGGCATGCTTGATTTGATCTTTAATTTGTTTGATGTGGCCTCGAGTGGGACGGGCATATGTGTCGGCAAAAACTGTCCAGATATCTCTCGAAGTCTTGGCCTGGTGGATGAGAGGTTGAAGAGGTTGAGAGATAGTGCCTACAAGCGCACCAAAAATGAGTTTGTCCTGTCGAAGCCATGTAAGGTATTCTGGGTTTGGTTTGGTGACATTGTTGGATGTGGTGGTGGTAGGAGGGGCTGGATGGGAACCATCAATAAAGTGGTAAAGACCATAACCAATGAGAATAGCTTCAATATGAAGCTTCCAGGAGAGATAATTTAGAGATGTGAGTTTGACAGAATTGTGAATGTTCACAATAGTGAATGGCTTGGTAGGATCGTAGGTGTTGGGTATAGTGAGTGGAGTTTCATCAGTGGCCATGGTTGGTGCTGGAGAGAAGATGGAACAAAGAATAGATGATGAGGTTGCCCAGGGAACCGTCCGATACCATATAAGATTGGAGAAGATTACAAATCTTTTCACACTTCTTTATTGACATAGTAATCGTGTATATATATAAGTACATGAACTACCCTGATTAGGGTGATACTGATTGTAATCGGTCCCTAAGTTAAGGAGATAATCAATCCCTTAAGTTAAGAAATCAATCCCTTAAGTTAAGGAGATAATCATGTAACGGACTAACATGCTAATTACAAGCTAATTACAATTTATGTGGTGATGAATATAGTAACTTAAGATTTATAAGATTTCTCTCTATCATATTCATCAGGGTCAGGTGCTTTTGAAGAATCAATTTGAGACAGGGCACTCCAAATCTCCTCCGAAATTACAAGACAACATAATTGATCGTTTGTTTTTCGTCTTCCGTCCTTAGCCAATCCTAGACAAATAGTGTGATATTTATAGAGTTAGTGAAGATTTTATTGTGTGGACCATGATGCTTAAACCAATTAGTTGTTAGTTTGTCAGGCGAGCCCAAGCTGAGGGGCTAGTGGGTTGGAAACCCAGCCCAACCCATCTAAATTGAGGTTATGTAGATACCCCAGTTCTCACATGCGGGATCCTGTGAATTTTTTAAAGTGCGGGATACATTTTTCACCGTTGATTACCAACATTGCACATGTGTACCATAATGTGGGTCTGGGCCATTTGATATGATGAATGGTTGAAAACCTATCCGGCACTTTAAAAACACTACGGGATCCCGCGTGTAAGAGGCACACTATGCATATATATGTAATTTAGGCAAGTTAAATAAAGATTGACATATTTAATATAAAATATAAATATTTAAATGAAATGTTAATTACAAAACTTAAATTAAATGACATATTTTAATATAAAATATATATGGAGTCACCATAATATATATGTATATACATCACTATATATATATATATATATATACCTAGATGGGTTATGTATATACCTAGATGCAGTTTGATGATGTCTAAAACAGATCTACCCTATTAGGCAAATCAGCCAAGTCAGACTGAGCTGGAGTAACTGAGTTCTCCTTTGTCGGTACATGATCTCTTCCTTCCTGCATAAGAAGCGAACGTAAGCTTCGGTAGGGCCCCAAGGGTGTACTTGGGAGGACCTCTCCGACGCTCAAGTCAGTACAATACTAAACTTGGGAGGATGGCTTGTTGCTTCGAGTGTTGCCTCTTGCTCAGTAAGTATTTTGGAGTGCAGTAGCTAGAGAGCATACCTGAGGGCAGAGGTTCCCCTTTTATATGAGTTTGAAGTGTTTGAGTTGTAGTAGGAGTCAGACTCTCTCTTATTGGTTTTCTAGAGGGTTTCTCGGACGGTAAATTCCATCCGTATCCCTCTCCAAAGGGGAGTAGAACTCTCTTGAGGATTGGTGTCCTATGAGGACACTTCTTTGGCTGAACCTTGTATATCTTCGCTTCTATAGTGCGGATGCCGAAGTACCCTCTTCTGTTATATACCGAGACGAGGTCTTCGGTTCATACACCGAAGTGCCTTCTTCCTTTTTGTACCGAGGTGAACACTTCGGTTAAGAATTGAAGTGTACCCTTAGGTTCTTCTACCAACCAGGCCTAGCTGGCACTTGTTCTGCCACATGGCCTTCTCTGCTTATTAGGGCTATTTTGGGAATATCAGTTGCCCCCCACACTCATATCGAGGCACTTTAATGATGAACTAGGTATGACTATAATAATGTTAAATGTCGGTTCATCTTTGCTGTCGAGATCGAAGGATGCGAAGCGCTACAACTTTGGGACTGTTAGATCGATCTTTCATTTCATGTAAATAGGTGATCTACTGTTCTCTTCAACTTCACTTGTCTATTTCACTATTGAGAGTGTCCCGCCTGATTGACCGACCGAAGCCTTCCTTCTTTCAACCGAACATACTTCTTACCAGTTCTTTCAATTTCCATCAGGTTAGTCCCTACTTCCTTATTCTTTTAAAGTTATGTCCTCGAGCTCTTCTACTTCATCTTCCTCTCCAGGGGAAAAATCTTCTTCCTTCACTTCGAGTGAGCGGACTGCATCCGACTCTGAAGTGAACATAATTGACTCTCCCAATACGGATCTCAGTGAGGCTTCGGTACTTCGGTCAACATATCCCAAAATTACTGATCCAAGTGAGGTTCCCCTAACCTACAAGAGGGGGGAGATGAGGATGATACTGAACCGACCTGTTTGTCTGGTTCAGGCCTAGATGACCACGGTGTGACCAATATAAAGAGAGAGTACGGTATTCCTTGGCCCTGTCAACACATACCTTCAGATGAACACCCTCTTTATCCTAAGGAAGGAGAGTTTGCCATTTCTTTACACTCTTTAAAATATGATGCAAGAATTCCATACCCTTCTGCACTAACCAGCTTTTTCTGTATCTTCAATATTTGTCCAACTCTTCTAACCCCAACTCTTGGCACTTCCTTAATACCGTTGTTAATCTTTGTGCCAAATATACAATACCCTTCAATTCTTTTATCATACAACACGTTCTTAGATTAAGTTGCCATGGCAGGGAGGCCAGACTATACTACTTCCAATTTCGGCCACCCATTGAAGCTCCTCCTTATCAGGCTTCTATCAAGGATTGGAAGAAGGGCTACTTCTTTGTGAAGGCACCCCTTCAACTTGGGGAACACCTCCCTTTTTAAACTAAGGTCGGCATTCCACATGTATTTCATTTCAATAACCCTCGCGAACTTAGGCATGAGACCGATAGAGATTTATTGGACCGATTAAAGTCCTACCTTCCTCCCAACCCTTCGATCAACCTATCTTTTAGTAAGATTGACTCTGTGTACACCTACTCTTCGGTCATTCTTCTGAAAGGTGTGCTTTGATAAATTTATTTAGATTAGAAAAAATTCCTTTTCTTTCTGTTACTACCTTACTGACTAAGTTCAACAACTTCTTTTGTAGATATGGCGAGCATGGAAGATAATGTGAACATGTTCAGCGCTGGGGCTTCTAAAGGCAAGAAGCATGGCATTGGTAAGGGAAATCGAAAGAAACCAAAATCGAATCCGAAGCGTTCCCGAAAAAATACAACATGAGAGACTTCGGCTGTAGCAGATGTACTTAACGCTCCTACAACTGTTCGTAGTTCGGTCAAGGTGACTCAACTAGGCTCAAACCCCTCCTGAACTCCAGATTTTGCTTACGTCCCTCTTCCAGTGACCCAACCTCCCCGAAGGATGAACTTTGAAGACCTCACCATTCATACACCAAACTGAGATGTTCTGGTGAGTGATTCTGCCAATAACCCAACTATCACGGGTAGGATGGTTACGAAGGCTCCGACTCCTACTGACTTTAGCCGATATGAGGCTCTTGCTTTATTAGAGAAAGTGTCTGATCTGAACGTTGCAGCTATGAAGGTATATTAAATTTCACTTAACTTCGATTCCACCATTTTTACTTGGACCATTCTTATGAATGATATTATTCCTAGAATAGTGAAGTCCACATTCTTACCTGTGTAGGTCATTTCTGTTCTTGCCATATTGTTTGGAGGCATTGCAAACATGGCTCACAACGAAACAACGGTAATTGAGCGGGTTGAAACAGCTGCCTTGGCAAAAGCAAAGGCGAAGTCGAGCTAGAGACATTTCAGGCCGAACTAACTGAAAGAACCAAAGCCCTAAACGCTGCTAATGCCAAAGAGCTGAAGTACCGTAAAGAGAAATCAAGGCTGGAAGCTTAGGTCACTAAGCTTTCACAAGCTGCTGAAGTTGAATGGGTGAAAGTGATTGCCGAAGACAAAGCCCTGGGGGTTCAGGACTTCAAAGCTTCAGAGGAGTTTAAATTGAATCTACATCAAGAAGGATACTTCAGTAGTCGAGATGCCTTCAAGATGGCCAGAAGGGCTTTGATTGACGTAGGACAAGACCCCAGTATTCTTGACAAGCTTTGCTCGGTTTTGATCGGGAAGGATGGTTTAGAGGAATCTAAGGAGGAGATATATGCTGAACTCGCCAAAATAGAGGAACTAACTCACCGTACTGAGGAGGAGGATGATTCTGAAGGTGATTTTGATGATGAGGATGAACCCCTTCAGTTAACCTTACCATAATTGCATCTGACGAAGATCCTCATCATACCATCCATACTGAAGGCGGTTCTCCCCTCCGATTAACTGAGCAAGGTGAAGTTCGTCCCTTCACTCCAGAGGATGTTCCTCCTTTAGATCTTTCTGAACATATCTAGCCTGAAGCTAACCTGTATGAGCCTTCAGAGATTGAACTGCCCCCTTCAACTGAATATGTTTAACTCCTTTTCTTTTTTTCTCTCTTTTTTTGACATATCGTCTCATGTATGAATGATTTAGTATCATTTTGTAATGATATTTCTCTTTTCATGTTCAATTCTTTCCACTTTGATTTGTAAATTTTTTGTGAGTGGTCGAAGTGTACTTCATTGCCTAAAGTTATTTCTTTGGTCGAAGTAGCATCTTTTGCTGAAGAACCTTCCATAGCCAAAGTGTACTTCACGGGTGAAGTACCTTTTCATAGCTGAAAGGTTGGCTTCGGATGAAGTACACTTTAAGGCCAAAGTATAAAATTTAAAACTTAGAAATTTTTCTAAGTATTTGGGCCGAAGTGGCCTTATTGGACCGAAGGGTCTAATGGGACCGAAGCGGTCTAATTTTGAGACTTAAAATTTTTTCTAAGTATTTGGACCGAAGGGGCCTTATTGGATCGAAGAGTCTAATGGGGCTGAAGCGGCCTAATTTTGAGACTTAGAAATTTTTCTAAGTATTTGGGACGAAGTGGCCTTATTTTGGAGGATTCTTGAGACAACTTTAGAATTTTATTGAACTAATGAAAAAGTAAACAATCATTGTAATAAACATTGTTAATTTAGATGAAATATCTACATAAGTTGTCAGCATTCCAAGGATGCATCTCCTTCCCAGGGTTCTCCGGGTCTACAATACGATAAGTCCCCTCCTTGAATGCTTCAATTACTTTGAAAGGTCCATCCCATGTCTCTCCAAGCTTCCCGGGGTGCTTTCCAGCTACTTCTTTTTTCCTTAGGACGAGGTCCCCTCGGTTGAACCTCCTTTCTTTGACCCTTCGGTTGTAATATCAGGTCGTCCTCTATTTATACGCAGCAGTTCTGATTCAATCCTCTTCTCTAACTTCTGCAACAAGGTCTAGATTGTTCAAAAGTGCCTTATTATTCTCTGGGATATTGAAGTTAATGATCCTGGTAGCTGGAATTCCGATCTCTACCGGTATGACTGATTCGGAGCCAAATGCAAGGGAAAATGGTGTTTCTCCGGTAGAAGTTCGTGTTGTGGTTCGGTAGGACCATAGCACACTCGACAGTTCTTCTACCCTTCTTCCCTTGGCAGTATCCAGCCTTGTCTTCAAACCTTGTAGGATCACTCGGTTTGTCACTTCGACTTGCCCATTATCTTGTGGGTGACTTACCAAAGTGACTCTGAGATCAACCCCCAAGTCTTCACATAGCTTCTTCATCTTTCCTCCGACTAATTATCTATTGTTGTCAACAACAAAAGCCCTTGGTATCCCATATCTATAGACAATGGTTCTCTAGATGAAGTCTATTACCTTATTCTCAGAAATAGTTGCGCGTGGCTCAACTTCTACCCACTTTGTGAAGTAGTCCACAACCACGATCAAAAATGTCCTTTGACCCGATGGGGGAGGAAAAGGACCAAGAAGGTCGAGCCCTTACTGAGCAAATGGCCAGGGGCTCTGGATGGGCACCATCTAACTATGAGGAATGTGGGGTACGTTGGAATGCCTCTGACACTTATCACATTTTTTAACCAACTTCTTGGCATCTGCCATCATCGTAGGCCAGTAGTATCCACAACGTAATACCTGATAACTCAATGTACATCCTCCTATGTGGCTCCCACAAATTCCTTCATGTACTTCCCGTAGTGCATAATCAGCTTCCCTTGGTGCCAAACATCACA
Source organism: Tripterygium wilfordii (assembly GCF_013401445.1). NCBI lineage: Eukaryota > Viridiplantae > Streptophyta > Magnoliopsida > Celastrales > Celastraceae > Tripterygium > Tripterygium wilfordii. The sequence continues at coordinate 10,551,751 of NC_052250.1, forward strand.
AATAGGGGAGTGTGAAGGATCTCCTGTATCATTCTCCATCAATCAAAGTATACCTCGCTGCCCTTTTTTGTATACTTCTTGCTTCATTTCCATCTTCAGGGATTTTTCCACTTTTTAAGAAGTCTCTGATTGAATCTTTCCAACATGGTTCAGCATTTACTTCGGCCACTTCTAGTGCAGCCGAAATACTTGGTTGAGGAAGTACTTCTATTCTGACTGAAGTAGGTTCTTTCACAGAACAAGCTGAGGCCAATCTGGCCAGCATATCTGCCTTCTCATTTTCTTCCCTAGGTATTCGATTAATCTCTACCTTGGGAATCTTAGCCGATTGTTTCCTTACGGCAGCCAAGTATTTGATCATTTTTTATCCTCTCGCCTCATAATCTCCCTTCATTTGTTCAGTCACTAGCTGGGAGTCACTGTTGATCAATAAATTTTTGACTTCAAGTTCAGTAGCCAATCTCAATCATGCTAGTACTGCCCCCGGGCCGAATAGGAGTACTCCTGCTCCACTTCCCTCCAGAACAGTCCTCTTCGGCCGGCATTATTTGGTTCGATCGGAGGCATTCTACTACAAAATTTGCCAAGGCTTGAGCCTTAATTGCCTGCCTTGGCTTGTACTGGATGTCAAACTCACTTAGCTCTATTGACCAATGTTTTCAAAGGCGAAAACGCAAGGCGAGGCGTTATCGTCTCTTCAAGGCAAGGCATAAGCCTTGATGCGTTGAGGCGTGGGTTTTTCGGGAAAAAAATTTTATACATTAAAAATATTTAAATATAATAAAAAAAAAGAATGAAATAATAAGAAGTCATTTTCATACTAGAAGCAGAAATCTTAATTCAAGTCTTAAAGATTACATATTTCAAAGTTCACTTCATATTTCATAATTCATAATTTCATATAACAAATAATTAAAACTTAAAAGTGGTAATTCTCATCCAAATCATCATCATTCTCTTCATCCATAAATTCATCATCATCATCATCAATATTAGGATTGGAGGCATTGCCACTCCCATCACCAAGAGAGTCAACACCAAGTCCATCATTTGGAAAAATAAACACATTATCCATGTTTGTGCTTGGTGCAAGCACATCATTCCCATAATCTTCTTCAACAAGTACCACTCTTGGTGCTTCATTTTTGCGTCTATCATCTCCATTTCCACCTAAGAATTAAAAGAAATTGAATTAAAAGGTATGCAAATTATAAATTGTGTTTAATTGTTTTTTTTAGATTTTTAACCTACCTGAATTTCTCGTTGCAGTAGACGATTCATCACGAGCAGGCTGAGCAGCAACAGTGTCCCTCGACTCTCTCCTAATAGATGGTGGAGGATTTGAAGATTCCTCACCAGAAATAACAGTAGCAGCAACAGAGAGACTCCTAATAGCATCCACATTGAACAATTGTTCATCATCAATCCAACTAGTGTCTACTGGAAGGACATGATCTTCTTTTTCTGCTATCCACTCATCATCAGATTCAATTTCCTCCACAAGAATTGGGTCAATATTTAGCTTTCTTCTGATGCTTCGCTCACGCAGCCTAGTGTTGTACATAACATATACTAGGGCATTTAACCTTTGATGATCAAGCCTATTCCTCTTTTTTATATGGATCTAATGTATACATGTATAAATTATATAAATTTAGTAATAATGTAATATAACAATTTATATTAATAAATTAAGAATTTAAAGATAAAGATAAGAATTTGACCGCTTCAAAAGTACTCCAATTTCTCTCACAACCTGATACGCTGCAAGTGAGGCTAAGCACACAAATAGCAAAGCTTTGTAATTCAGGTGTTTTTCCACCAAAACGCTCCCACCAATCAGCTAAGGAAAAATAAGAAAAGAATAAGATATTTATGTAATGTTAAAACTTAAAAGGCTAAAGGCTTAAAAGTTAAAATAATGAATGAATTTTTTAAAAAAAATACCTGGAGAGCGCAACTTCCTTGTATCAATGGCCACTCTGAGTCCAAAATTTCCCCTAGCATGGTCATATAAATCCAGTTGGACATTCGCTTTCAAGCGATCTTCATATGGCAACATCCTTTCCATGCATTCAGTTAACCCTTGTCTCACTTCCTCAACATTAGAGAATTTAACATCATATCGTAATGATGGGTTAAGGTAATATCTAGCCGTTGGGGAGTCCACCTTGCATCAATTCTCTTCCAGATTGGATCATATTTCCTTTTGTTTCCTCCACAACCTATTTGAATTTTCTCCTTTGCTGTATCCATCAATTCATAAATATAACCCACGGCAGGTCTCTACTCTGAATCAACCTCTCTCAAAACACTAACTAGTGGGCCAACACTCTTAATACAATAAGCAATGTTACCCCACAAGGACCCATCATGCAATACAATTGCACAAGCCCTCATACCATCTGGTTTCTTTGCCTAAGTACTAGAAGCCCACTTCTCTGAAGAGAACAAAGTCATTAAAGGTTGTTTTTGCTTATACAAGCTCTGTAGAGTAAGAAATGAGGTGGCAAATCGAGTTACTGCTGGACGAATGATTTCTTGATTTTTTGTATGAAACCTCATCAATGCTAACACCCAAGAATGTCCATAAATATATTTGACAACATTCTTCGCACTCTTAATTGTCTTCTCAAACACCTTTATCTTTGAAATGTCCTCCAACATCAAATCAATACAATGAGTAGCACAAGGGGTCCAGTATAACGTCACTCTCTTCTCCATAAGCTTCTTTCCAGCATACACATAATTGCTATCATTATCAGTAAGAATTTGCACAACATTATCTTCACCAACTTCCTCAACAACTTGATCAAGTAATCTAAACATCAAATCTCCACTCTTAATAGAATCAGAAGCATCCACTGATTTCAAAAACCAAGTCCCAGCTGGGCTGTTCACGAGAAAATTGATTAAACATCTATTTTTCCCATTCGACCAACCATCAGACATTATAGAGCACCCATATTTTTCACATGCCTTCATATGTTGCTCCTTAAGCTTGTTTATATCCTCGACCTCTTCTTTTAGCAACCATGTCCTCATCTCATGCATTGAAGGTGGCTTAAACCCAGGGCCAAAGTTAGCAACACTCTCAAACATAGGTACCCAATAAGGATCATTGACAACGTTAAAAGGCAATGCCTTGGAAAAACAAAACCTTGCAATTTTCCTGCAAACCTCCTTCCTTTCTTCTTTTTTCCATTGAGAATTGAGTGTACTTTGCTTTGGCTCTGAAATTGTGAAAGCATCCATAGGCCCCCTCACCCTAGGTTGTGGTCCTTGTGGAACACGTGCACCAATAGTTTGAGTTTGCGAAACACTCTCACTCGCACCCCCACCCCACCCCCACTCCCACTCCCACTCCCACTCCCACTCCTAGCCATCCTAATCTCATGTAGCATCTCATTTTGCATATGCCTATTGTCTTTCAATTTCTGCAAAGCAACTTGACATTTCAACTTAACATCATCGGAAGCACTTTTGCAAGGAGAAATTCCTTTGTGAGTGCTTGCTATATGATTCTTCAAACAAGTAACAGTCCCACTACATATGTGATTACAGAAACCATCCACTTGCTTTACAAAATCCCAAGCAAAGTCTTTCTTTGGATCTCTTTTATCACCCATTTAGATATCCCTTCACAAATCAAGAAAGTAATAAATAATAATCATTAATCACTACTCAGAATCAGACACTAATTAAGTATTAAACACACTAAATACTAAATACTAAATAGCAACAAATTAAACAATTGAAACTCACTTGAAGTCTTGTACATTACAATAACATTAATAGTTTAATACTAGTATACTACAAGTCTACAATACACTGTAAAAAACTCACTTGTCCAGTTGTCCTAAGTCTCCTAACTTCTAAATCACCAACAGAGTCAACAAATGAACAAACTAATTACCAGATTAATATCAGATCAAGAAAGACAAATTCACAGATTAATAGCAGTGAGAATCAAGCAGAAAAGCATATTCACAGAGTGGCATCAAGCAGAATTACAGAAAAGCATATTGACAGAGCCAAATCAAGCAGAAAAGCAGAATCGAAATAAACAGAAGAAAATGAAACAGAACATCACAACTCACCTGGGGTAGCAAATCGTCAGGGTGGAGGAGCAGACAGCAGCCGATGGAGTCGTAGACAGCAGTCGATGTGTCGATGGAGTCACAGACAGCAGCCGCCGATGGTCTTCGATAGCAGATAGCAGTAGATGGTCTTCGACAATAGTTGGTGAGTCGATGAAACCTAATTTCGAGCTTCGACAGAGCGTTTTGCCTCTGTTTTTAGTTGGATTTCTGGGTAAACGATGTAGTTTGGTTGGATTTCTTGGTAAACGCACGCCTCATGCGCTTCACGCTTCAACGTTTTACCTTGCGTTTTGTGGAGAAAGGCGTACGTTTAGTTAACAACGTTTTATTCATACGTTTTAATACGTTTTTGACCTAAAAAGCCCTAAAACGCGCCTTAAAGCGCAAGGCGAAAACGCCTTTGAAAACACTGCTATTGACCACTTTATCAGCCTCTCTGATGTGCCTGGCCTCTGGAGTATGTTTTTCAATGGCTGGTCAATGAGTACTACTACCGTAAATGCTTGAAAGTATGGTCTTAGCTTTTGAGCAGCGTTTACCAAGGCTAAGGCAAACTTATCTACTTCTATATAGCGGATTTTCGCATCAACCATGACCTTACTAATATAGTATATTGACTTCTGCACTTGATCCTCCTCTCTGATAAGGACTGCACTTACTACGTGATCTGTCGTAGCAAGGTATAGGTACAGTACTTCCTCATCTTTCGAACATGTTAGTAGTGGAGGGTGTCCAAGGTAATTATTCAAGTCTTCAAATGCCTTCTGACACTCTTCAGTCCATTGACGTTCCTTGACCTTTTTTAAGGCCCTAAAGAAGGGTCTACATCTATCTCCTGATCGAGCAAGAAATCTCCCAAGCGCTGCTGCTCTTCCCATAATCTCTGAACCTCCTTCGGAGACTTTGGGGACTCCATTTGATGTTTGGCTTCTGCCTTCTCCGGATTCGCTTCAATTCCTCTATTGGTGACAAGAAAATCAAGGATTTTCCCCGAGCTTACTCCAAAGGCACATTTGTCTGGGTTCAGCTTCATTTGAAACTTAGCTAAAGTGTTAAACACTTTTTGAAGATCTGAAGGATGAACTTCAGCCCATCTACTCTTTACGACCATGTCGTCCACATATGCTTCCACTATTTTCCCTATCTGATAAACAAAGACATGGTTTACCAACCTCTGATAAGTGGCTCCTGCATTCTTAAGTCCGAAGGGCATAACTTTGTAGCAATATGTCCCTTTTGAAGTTATGAATGAGGTACTCTCCTCATCTCTTGGGTTTATCTTAATTTGGTGGTACCCTGAATAAGCATCCAAGAAGCTAAGGAGTTCTTGGCCCGAAGTTGCATCCACCAATTGATCAATCTTGGGAAGAGGATAACTGTCTTTGGGACAGGCCTTGTTCAGATCTGTGAAATCAACACACATACGCCACTTCCCATTCGCTTTCTTCACCTTGACCATGTTGGCCAACCAATCTGGGTACTGAACCTCTTGGATGAAGTCAGCCTCAATTAGCTTCCCCACTTCTTCCCTGATGGCAATTTGTCTCTTTGGGGCGAAGTTACATTTCTTCTGCTTCACCGGTTTAGTCCCCTATATGATGCTCAAACTGTGGGAGATAACTTCCCTGCTAATCACCGACATCTCGTGTGCACTCCATGCAAAGTTTTTAATGTTAGAAAGGAGGAGCTTGGTTACCTCTTCAACTAACTCTTTATTTAACTGAGACAAAAGAAATAGCTTCTTTTCGGTTCCTTCTTCCATAGTTATAGGAAGAAGTGCTCCAGCCTGTGTTGGCTTCTGTATCTTTTCCTCTTCCCGAACATCTAGGCTTCCAACTGAGATGGGGGTCTTCTTTTTATCCTTCAAATCAGTATAGTACATCATTCGAGCTAACTTCTGGTCCCCTTTCACTTCTCCTACCCCATTAGGTGTTAGGAACTTCATTTTGAGGTGGTAAGTAGAGACCGCTGCCCGAAGCTTGTGTAACAAAGGTCTGTCAATTATGGCGTTGTAAGGGGATTGCATATCCATCACCAGAAGATCAATCATATGCATAACTGTTCATGGGTAGGTTCCCAGTGTAACTAGCAAGTGTAACTGGCAAGAATATGACTCCCTTGGGTATTATGGATTCCTCGACAAATCCATATAGAGGAACCGAGAAGCTTTTCAATTTGTCCTCTGAGATATCTATCTTCTTGAAAGTATGGTAGAACAAAATATCAACCGCACTACCATTGTCCACTAAAACCTTCTTTACTGTGAAGTTAGCGATGACAGCGTCTACTACCAGGGCGTCATCATGCAGGTTTTGGATATCTTCTGCATCTCGTTCTGTGAAGGTTATTTTCTCTTCATCCCTTCTTGTCTTTTTTCTTTCTTTCCCCACTTCATTAATCCAGGCATAAGCCCTTCTTGCTGAGGAGCTTTCTCCTCCTGCCGCCAAACCTCCCACGATTACTCCGATCATTCCAGCAGTCCCCTTCTGGTGACGAGGAGACTTATCCCTTCTTCTCGCCTGCTTCGATCTTCATCCCTATCATCACCATCAGTTCTCCTCCTCTTCTCTTCTTTGTTCGAAATGAACTGCCTTAGATAACCTCATCTAATTAGACTTTCAATCTCATCCTTTAGGTGTCTACAATCTTCAGTGTCGTGACCATGGTCTTTATGGAATAGACAATATTTATCTGAAGTACGTTTTGCAGTCGGGGCTCTCATTTTCTTAGGCCACTTCACTTTATCCCTGTTTCCCACCTCTAGGAGGATATTATGCAATGAATTGTTTAGTGGAGTGTAAGAACTATATCGCGGGATTGGACCCTGGTCAGTCTTCTTACTAGATTGTTCTTCTCTTCTCCTATCACTTCTTACTTCAGTTCTTTCTTGCTTCTTGTTTGGTAGAGGTAGATCTCTCTCAGTTCTTCCTGGGCCGCTCGAGCCTTTCTTGGCACGGGCCGAGGAAGTAGAGAACTGGGAGATCTTTATCACGTCTTCTGATTGCATGAACTTATCTCCCCTTGCATAGAGTTCTGCCAGAGTCTTTAGGCGTTTCTTGGTTAATAAGTGTACATATGCTTCATTCCTTACAGTTCTTACTAGTGTTGAAATGACTACTTCTACCTAGACATATGGGATCTCAAGGCATGCTCAATTGAACCTTGCAAGGAACGACCGAAGTGACTCTCCAGACTCGTGATCTAGGTTCATCAAGTCTAGACTAGTCTTCGTCGTTCTTTGTGCAGCGGAGAAGTGACGCTCGAGCTTTTCTGATAGGTCTCCAAAGCAGGTCACAGTATGTCTTGGTAGCTGATTGAACCAAGTTCTTACTGGCCCAAATAGAGTTGAAGGGAAGATCTTACACATTATTATGGCACTTGCCCCCCGACACTCCATCATTGACTTGAAACCCTGTATGTGGTCACATGGTTCGGTCAACCCTTCATACTTCTCCAGTTTTGGAACAATGATGTGACGGGGCATTTCAGCTTCCAAACTTTCGGGTGCTAAGGGAGTAAGCGTACTATCCCATACTCCCTCCATTGGGGTCCCCCTTGTAGAGCGGCAATCTTTTTGTTCATCTAGTCCAGGTGACGACCTACATCTTCATTATAGGTTGTCCTCCTTTTAGTACTTTCTCTAATGGTACCTTCTTGGTTACCTTTTGTGTTAATTCCTTAGAGCTTCCAGAGTGTGAACTTTGCACCTCCTCATTATTCTGAACTCCCTGATTCGGTGAGGGTACTTCATGTCTACCCGCCGCTTGATTAGTCCGTGACTGTTGATTCAAGATCAATTCTGTCAACATTTGTACCTATTGAGATAGTTGCTGAAGTTGCGTCTGAGTGCAAGGTACTTTGGGCTGCCTAGCCTATGGGTTCAGCAACTCGGTTCTTCCAGCTCATTCCCCTTGGTGTCCAACTTCCCCAGGAGGGGGGTGGTCCCCCTATTCCTGGTTGGGGTCATCGGGGTCTATAATTTGGCGGCTTGTTTCAGAAGTAGAGGTGACGTTATTCCTTAGGCAAATCAGCCAAGTTAGACTGAGCTGGAATAACTGAGTTCTCCTTTGTCGGTACGTGATCTCTTCCTTCCTTCCTGCACAAGAAGCAAACGTAAGCTTCAGTAGGGCCCCGAGGGTGTACTCGAGGGGATCTCTCCGACACTCAAGTCAGTACAGTCCTAAACTTGGGAGGATGGCTCGTTGCTTCGAGCATTACCTCTTGCTCAGTAAGTATTTTAGAGTGCAACAGTTAGAGAACATATCTGAGGGCAGAGGTTCCCCTTTTATATGAGTTTGAAATGTTTGAGTTGTAGTAGGAGTCAGACTCTCTCTCTTTGGTTTTTCAAAAGGTTTCTCGGATGGTAAATTTCATCCGTATCCCTCTCCAAAGGGGAGTAGAACTCTCTTGAGAATTGGCGTCCTATGAGGACACTTCTCCGGCCGATCCTTGTATATCTTCGCTTCTGCAATTGGGTGCCGAAGTACCCCTTTCTGTTATATACCGAGACGAGGTCTTCGATTTATAGACCGAAGTGCCTTCTTCCTTTTTGTACTGAGGTGAACACTTCGGTGTACCCTTCGATTCTTCTACCAACTAAGGCTAGCTGGCACTTGTTCTGCCACATGGCCTTCTCCGCTTATTAGGGCTATTTTGGGAATATCACAGTCGATTAAGAGTTCGAATAGTTAGGTTTAGATCCTAACCACCAGGTACTCGAGTCTGATATGGGTGTGTCTACCAGTGTATTTTGCACTACCAAAACTCACCTCATTATGGCCATTTCTCGCTATGTTGGCAAGAAAACCGTTTGAGGGTATAGTGCATGGGGGTGACATCGCACCTCTGTGAGTTAGAGCTAGAAGCAATTGGGAGGGCTTTAGATTGAAATGCGGTTTGCGCAACGCAGATCAACGTCAACAAAAACACAGGCTTTTTACCATATTGCCCTCAACATGTTTGTTTATTATTGATATGTAGAACTCGAGCTGGGCAACCTTTATGAAGTGGTATCGTGCGGTGGGGTGACCTGCGATAGACGGATCAAACCTCTTTTTCACGTGGACACCCTGCTTTGCAATGTGATTCTGGCGAAACAAGTAGGTTTTTGTGGCTGTTGATGGTAGAAAATGATTGATGGAGGTCGGGTCTTTGATTTGATAGGTTGTCAGACGACGGAGAAAGGTGGTGGCCATGTGCGTTCCTCAGTTGGGAGAGAGGAGTCGCGTGAGGAATATTGGAAGTGTGTGGTTTCTTTTACAATTAATGAAACATTTCAGGTAGTTCTTGCAATTTCATAGGTAGACTTTGTAATTTCATATTTTTACATAAATAAATATATTTGTATTAATATTTAAGAAAGTACAATGTTAGAGACCCCCAAAATATCACTCTCAAAAGTCCCCCAAATCTATGTTGCATTAAAATAACCATTGATTAAAAACACACATGTAGGTCCCACTTCACATCCAACACTCCATATTAAATGAGGGTCTTTTGGGAATCATTTTTTGGGGATCTCAAGCATTATTCTTTAAGAAATACGGGTGATATTGACGACAACAATAATTTAAAATGTTAATATACTAATTCATTATAAATTATAAAAATATTCAAAAGAATGTTATAAGTTACATTAGACTCAGACAAAATAGTAATTACCAATTGAACTCACTTCAACGCAGTTTTGTTCATCTAATCTTTAAGTTACACATTACCTCACCACATTACAATATTTTTAGTGATGTGTAGAACATTTGTTTTTCACCACACAACTTAGGTCACCTTAATACAGCTTTGTAACTCACCATATACACTCACCTTAACGTGGTTGAATTAAATATCAGTAGCTTGCAAATGAGTCATTAGTTGAGTGGCAATGATTTTGCATGCCCATGACTTTAGGTCATGAGTTCTAGTGTCACCTTCTCTTGAATATTTATAAGGAGGTGTGTGAGCTTAGTCTGCCCCTGCGTAGGCTTGGTTTGTGTCCCTACGTGGACTTGATTTGTGCCTCCTGCATGGGGTCTGTTGATACTTGTACTTTTATAGGCTTGATTTGGTGGTGTGTCGTATATTGTATATGTACTTGTACTAAAAAAAATCAATAGCTTAATACAGGTGCATGATTGATGCAAAATTGGTAGTTGTTATGAGCCCAAGTGAGTAATTGTTTTCAAGAAAAATCTTGGTTACTTTGGTTACAATCTTGTTTAAATGTTACCGAATCTTTTAACCATCTTTTAACCATCTTTATTACTTGTTTTTACTTTAAAATTTGTTGCGTTTAGCAGTGATTGTTAGTTTGCATTTCATACACTTCCAAATTTGCACCGCAACCTATTTTTATGTGAATATATATATATATATCCAACGATTGATAGAGCATCTTCCCATAATTTGCGGACATAACAACTAGCTAGGCTTTATTAGGGATGATGGATGTGAGTGCAAAACAGCTGCACCGCAACCTTTTTTGTTGTCGTGACATGAAATGGCTGAGATGCTATTATTTAATTTATTTTCAAGTTTGAAAATGATTGAAAAACTGTTTGCACCATTTAGAAGGAATCATTTGACTTAAAGTTCTTCCGGATAATGATTGTATTGCACAATTATAATATTGGTTGAATTATTTGGCATAAACCAAACAAGTTCTTGAAAGACAATACGATATAAAATCATGTCTTAATGCAATTGAAGTAACGATAGAATTGAGAAAACCACAATCTTAAAAGGTTCAAAAATCTTTAGTTTAAAGAACCAGCCATGATCCTGAACCCAACTCCTTTTCTATTCTTTCCAAAAATTAAGAATTTGCACAATTATAACATAACAAGAGAAATTTTATTTATTTTTTAAAAAGAGGCCAGGATGCCTAATAATAGATAATCAAAGCCTTGAAGTGCTAGTTCTGCTGGTATCTTCAAATATGTTGTGACCTAAAGTAACGAATGCTAGCAGTTCTTGGTTACGTTCAAAAACCGCCATCTCTTCTTTAGTCAAGTACATTATGGCTTCAATCCCATTTCCCTCTCTCGTATCGTTTAAGATTACGAGATTAGACATATTCAGATTGATGACATTAATCCATACTGGCTTTCCCCACCCGAAATTAGCTTCATACACCGACATTCCACACGACGTAGTCACATAAAAGTAGTGTGCGCCCGCTTTACTTACCAAATCCATCATCTCTGAATTTGTTTCCCCAAAAATATTTTGGCCTTGCTCGAACTTAAATTCTTGCATCCGTTTCCTAAGAAGGGCAACTATCGATTGCAATTCCAAATCGTTTTTGTCCTCAACTTTCATGAGGGTCACCAATGATGCTAAAAGATTGCCAACTACATGTTTTGGCAACGGGGGAGAAAATCTCCGCCGCAAGTTTACAGCGCGAGTACACAAATAATTACTTGAATTTCCGTTGAGCAATCTTGATGTTGTTATTAGACATTTCCAAAGTAGTGCCACCACCGCATCTGTTCTGGTCGGGCGTTGCACGTTTGTACTGGCGCATTTTGCTTTGAGTGCTTCAATACTTGAAGGACTGAAAACAAACCTTCTTGCGACGCACTTTTCCCTAGGAAAATCGAAAGTAGGCAAAACGCAATCCTGTGGAGGAAAAAGAGATGATGCGATGGTTAAGTCCGGAAGCACACCGTCGTCTGAGTCTCGAGCTATGGCAGCCCATTTCTCGACGAATGTAAAATAAGATCCCGCATCCACAATTTTGTGCGTAACGCATATCGCAATTGCCATCCCGCCACATTCAAATACATTGGCTTGAACAGTGACCAAAAAATCCTCGGTCGTTACCAAGGTTCTAGGATCCACCGAGAATAGTTTCTCAAGTTGCGAAATGTCTAGTTGTTGAAGAACGTTGGATAAAGAACAATTGACTCGAGCCTCCACAAACTCGGCTCCTTGATCATTGCATTCAATAGAGGTCTGGTCTATAAATTTTCCTGCGAAGTGGTAGTACTGAGTGAGTGCTTCCGATAAGGATATCTTCAAACGTTGCATACGTTGTGGTAACATGTTTTCCAACACATGAACATTGTTTGCCGGGTAGAAGAAAACCACCGGAGCGTAGCTTGTCACTTGGACTTGATCAAGAAGAGAGAGTTTGAAAATTTTAAGGTTAGGAGGAGTAGGAGAGGATGGTTTGATGATCTCTCTTCGAGTACTGGAGACCTTCATCATTGTAGAAGCCATGAATGTGATTCGTTTTGAGTGAATGAGGACACGTAAGTATATATATTAGGCTCTTGGTTTATAAGTGAGTGGGTGCGTGTCGGTGGTCAAGAAAGAGGTGCTGCTCTCCTTGTGGACAAGAACACAAAACGTGAGTGGGTGCGTGTCTTTGGTCAAAAAATGGGTGCTGCTCTCCTTCTGCAAAACATGTGAGTGGGTGAATGGTGGGCCAGATCTAGTTTTGCAGAACCACAGAAAAAGTCAATAGAGTGTTTTAGTTATAAATTTATAATGGTGCTAGAGGCCCTTTTTATATGAATTAAAATGTTGTTGTAATAGGAGTGAGACTTTTCTCTCATTGTCTTTCATGCGGATTTTTCAAATGATATATCTTATTTGTATTCCTCTCCAAAAGGACTCGGATTCTATCAAGAGTTGGTGTCCTATTGGAACATTAATTCATTAAAATTGTGTTTACCTCGATCGGATAAGTGTAACCTACCTTTGGTCGGATAGGTGTAACCTACCTCGATTGGATGGGTTGGATCCACCTCGGTCGGGTAAATGGAGCCTACCTCGTTCATGTAGTAATGATGTACCTTGGTCAGTAACGAGCTACCCCTACTCTTAATTTGGACATTCTTTTCAGACAATGACGAGGGAGGCACTTTGGTCGGTTTTGAGATACTTCCTCATTCTTACCTAACTACTCTAGGGGTGCCACGTGACTACGTATAATTGGAGGGGTTATTTTGGTAATATCATAGTCCTCCTCCCTCCGCCCTTGTCTCCAGCTCTCCTTTTTAACTCTGTCGATAGTAGCAACGCCAAAAGCTTTCCTTCAATTGCAAACGAATTCCAAATCCTTCTCTGATTCTTTCTGCACGTCACTTTTCCTTATTTGGCTTAAATTAAATTCACATGCAGATTTTTTCTTTAACTGAATTTCTTCTTTCATTGGGAGTCAGCGGACCATAAATTCCTTTGACAAAACTTCTCACGTGATGCTTTTCTTCTTTTTCCTTCCAATTCTTCATTCTTTTCTTTAATACGAAATTCTTTCACATGTTGTATTTTGTCTCTTTCTTACCTTGTCTCAACCACATTTGCTTTTGCTTTTCTTTGCTTCAATCTAATTTCTTTCCTCATTTTTATTTATTTTGTTTCCTTGTTTTGTCTATTGATTACTTGCAGCCCAAGCAGTCCGTGTATCCTTCAATCCTCCTCCTTGTAGATTTAAGAGTTCTCTTGTCGGCCTCAAGGAGATCGATTCTTCAATCTCCAAGTCTAGGTACCAATTAAGACTTTTTCACAATATTTCACATGAAAATCAAAATCAAAAGTATCCTTGTAATATCCATGATTAATTTCATCAAAAGAGACAAAAATAAGGGTAAAAATATAATCCGGCTGGTTTTCAACCCTTGGAGGATTACTCAGTATGTTACCTTGGCTTGCCCATTAGTTTGTGGTGACTAACCAAGGTGACGCTGAGATTAATCCCCAGGTCTTCACAAAATTTGTTAATCTTTTTGCTGGCGAATTGTTTTCCATTGTCCACAATCAAGATTGTTGGCATCCCATATCTACAAATGGTTCTCCAGACAAAGTCCCTCACTTTATTTTTCGAAATGGTTGCTAGCTAGTGGTTCAACTTCTATATGCTTAGCAAAGTAGTCCACCGTCACTATTAAGTTAGTCCTTTGGGCTGTAGCTAGAAGGAATGGACCAAGGAGGTCTATCCCTCATTGAGAAAATAGGTAAGGACTCTGAATGGAGACCATCTGAGCAGAAGGGAGATAAGATGTGTTGGAATGTCTCTAACACTTATCACATTTCTGAACCAGATGCTTGGCCTTTGCCATCATTGTCGGCCAGTAATATTCACATCGTATCACTTTGTAGCTTAGTGTTCTCCCTCCTATATGGCTTCCACAAATTCTTTCATGTACTTTTCTTAGGGCATAGTCAGCCTCCCGAGATGCTAGACCCCTCAGATATGAGAATGTGAAGGATCTCCTGTATAGTTCTCATTTTTGGGAGTTTATCTTCCATCAAAAATTCTCTGATTTGGTCTATCCAAATCGGTTCTAGGTTTACCGTGACTGTGAAAACCCAAGTTTAAAAAAAAATAAAATAAAAAAAATGTGAAGTGTCCGGACACCTCGAGCAGTTTTTGAGCAGATATGCAATCTGTCTCATTTTCTTCACAAAGTGTCCAGACACTTTATGAGCCGTCCGGACACTCGACGATAAATTTCATTTTAAAACACATTGGGACAGTTCTAGGTTTATTTCTTTCACTGGTTTTGACAGAGAGCGTCGAGAGAGAGAGAACCAAAGAGAAAAGAAGGATTTTGGTGTGAATCAAGGAGGAAGGAGCTTGAATTGAAGATTTTGGACTTTCTAAAGCTTGGTTTTCTAGATTTCTTCAAGATTGAGGTAAGATTTCCATGGGTTTCAAGCTAGGGTTTATGGGTTTTGTGGGATTTCGTGAAATTAGAAGTTTTGGGGTAAAAGATTGTTGAGTAATCAAAGTTTATGTATATTAATGCTAGATTTGAGCTTGGATTGAAGTGTGGAGATAGGAGGAGAGGTGGTTGTCCTAGGGTTTGAAGATTTGGGCAAGGTGAGTAGTTTACCTTGAAATTTTGAGATAAATGTGAGTAGTTGGTTTGAAAAATAATAATTTTGGGATGTCAATTGAATTGCAAATGCGTGTATGGTTTAGGTTGATTGGGCTTGGAAGAGTTGTGGTGTTTGGCCAAAACGAGGTAGGGATTTTCTTAACCCTCAATTTCGAACACTTTTGGCTACCCGAATTGTGGTTAATCTCATTCGTTTCCGCCTTTTTGTTCAAGGGGAAACAAACCTTGGATTGTGTGCTATTGTGAACTCAAGTTGCTATGTTGTGTGTTTAATGTTGAATGCATTACCCATGGACACTCGGTCATCTATCGAGTAGTCGATACTCTTGAGCATATGTTTTAATGAAATTGCGTGCAAATTGAATTTAGTTGCATAATATTAATGTGTGACATTGCATTGGTTGCATAGTAGAAATGGAGGATTGGATTATGGTATGTACGTCAACGTGTACTAGTGGTTCCGGTTATTTGGCTCTAGTGACACGGTTGATGATACTCGTATGAACATGCACTAGTGGTTCCGGTTAATTGGCTCTAGTGGCATGGCATGGAGTATTTGTGAGAGCATATGCTAGTGGTTCCGGTTAATTGGCTCTAGCAACATGGCTCGGTTGGACGTACGAATTGCATTTTGTATGACGACATGGCATATTGTTGCATAGCTTTATTTTTTTTATAATATTCCGGCCTTATTACTTATTTTATACTCCTATTCGTTATCCCTACTGAGCCTCCTGCTCACCGTTTATTTTCCCCCCCTCCTCAGGTGATATAGGTACTAGCGCTAGTGCTCCGACTACGGATCAGCAGGGAGGAGCATGACGCGGATGGCCTGGACTTGTGGTGGTTTGTTGTTTTATTTTGTGTGGGGTTGGTTAGTCTTTGGCTTAATGGTATATTAGGATATGTACAAGTATGTAATGTGTGGGATAAAAGAAGATTTTGGATGGATGGTTAGGCTTGATGCCTTGGTATGTATGTGTGTATGATAATTTATGTTTGGGATGATATGGCCTGAGGCCCTGCATATTTAGTTGGTGGTATGAGAATTATTGGTTTAAATTGTTATATGTTGTGTGGGAGGCATTCTTTGATATACAGGGAGGTGCTGCCGGATTTTTGTATAAATTTGTGTTGGTATTATGGTATTTCAATCTTGATATTTTAGGTGGCGGCACGTGGGTGCACACACGTGTTGCCAATAAGTCACGTTCCTGGGACGGGGCATGACAGTGACCACTATGCTTGGCGAGGTAGAACTTCAATTCTAACCGAACCAGGTGTTTTAGCCGATCAGGCTAAAGCCAATCGAGCTAAGACATCAGTCTATGCATTTTCTTTCTTATATATCCAATTGACCTCCACTTTGGGGATTTTTGCCAATAATTTTTTAATAGCAGCTACTGTTTGACACACAATTTCCTTATCATGGCCATAACATCATTACTGCTACATCAACTTCGCATCAACACAGTTGTATAGTTTCACATGACACTAACAAATGAGATTTATCTACTCTAATCATTCAGCCACCACAAAAATTTCAGGACAACAAAACCTTATAGGTCACATCTGGTTGTTTTAAACAAGGTTTAAAGACAATCAAAAAAAATTAATACCCAAATTTAAGCACAAAAGACAAAGCGTAGTGCATTAAGCAAATTTCTATGACTATGTCAACAACTCAAATAATGTCATAGACGGTTAAAGTAACCATAAATTTCCAATCATGCCGAGCAAGACAATTAACTAGGAAAAAAAAAACAAAATTTAATGACAAACCGAATCAAATCAGATGAGAACCAAAACTTTAACTAATTCAAAACGCAATTATAAATAACTAATTTCAGCAATTGTTTGAAATCAATAAACCCAAAAGCTTAAACAATTAACTAGAAGCATCTGGCTCTTACAAGAGACCTTAGAATTACTCATAACTATGTACCCAAAAATAAATAAATAAATACTCGAAACTGATAAGAGGTTAGTTAATAATACATGAATCTTATCTTTGATTCTCTATTTATTTATTTTTAATGCTCAAACAAACACATGCAATCATGATCCTATGGCTACCCAATACTAAAGTTACGCCAAAGGATAGCTAAACCTGGCGGCTTCGATATCATTAAATTGTCACGCCTCCAACCCGAAGGTCAAAGACATAACAACGCCACGCGCTCATGGGTAACCCCAAGTGCATGCAAGGCTAACAAGTAGCTCTTAACCTAAACTCTAAATGTTCTAATGAAATTAACACAAAACTCGCTATAAGAAAATTGAAACGAACTCTATTAGATAAACTTAAAACAATCACCATTTGTGAATATTTGGACACTTATTCAATTCACCTATTTCAACAATTCCTTAGAAAGAAAAAAAAATCAACTAAGTTCTTGACACAAGAAAATAATAAAAATAAAAAAAATTGACTTCGATCTCCCTCTCCGTGCACCCCATGCTCAAGCATCTTCATCTGAAAACAATGAAAACAAAAACTATATGCTGCGAGCCCGTAAGTAGACAACTCATAAATAAAAAAAAACATTTGAAAACAATAAAACTGTGAACATTCTACTACACCAAAACTTTATCCTCCATGACCATGTACATTCCTTGTTACAGTCACACAATAATCTCAGTCACAGTACCCTCAATTAACCCCCAGAGGAACAGGTCAATGCACTCAGTTTAGCCCTCTGAGTAACGGGTCAATTCTCACAAGCCAATAGAGACATAAACAGTACACGCTAGACTCCACTATCAATTGACTAAACAAAAGAGACAACAATTATCTTGATCTGAAGAGGTATGACTGTGTTTTAACCATGATGAATATAATGCTACGAATGACCAGATTAAGTTAAAATAAGTAAAGCAAGAACGTCGTCAATTTTGATCCCCAAGTTACTAGCACAACCAATCAGATACTCAGATTAACTTGTTTCCCCCACTGCATTGTATAAGAACCATATGTTTAGCCATTCACCACCTCTATCCGCATAAGCTTTTTGAATAACCAAGTCCCAATGTTAACACAAAAATCATTAAGTTACTTTAATTGATTTCAAAAAGTCAAGAAGGAAAAGTACCCACCGTATATACTATTCTATAACACAAAAACAAACTAAATAAAAACTTGAATTATTAACTAAGTGACATATACCCCAATCTTCATTGAAACCCAACTAGATTGAAATTGATTAAAGACTACTACATGTACAGGTACACCAAAAATCAATCTATCACTCACTACAAATAAGCATATAGTAAAATTCGATTCCATCAGTATCTGATTCACCAAACTATCAATTGCAATCATCAAAGAAAATCTTTGAAATCATTCAACCAAAAACCCATCAACTATTCTTTTCAAACTCCTCATCAAAACCATATTCGTTTAAATTTTCTCGTCCTTTAAACCGCAAGGGGATTCGTCTACTTACCCTTTTTGCTTGGACGAAGATGAAATATAGCCTAAGATTGCTTTCCTCCCAAAGAGCACAATTCTTCCCTCCTTCTCTTTCTCTGCCGCCCCTCTCTTGCTTCCCCTTTTCTTTTCTTTTGCTTTTCTTTTTTTTTAATGAAAACCTAGCATTTTATAAGATGTGGGCCTATATAAAAAAATTGGGCTATTATGATTAAAGGTTTCAAGGGCCCATCTTGGTTTAGGGTCCTTTCATCTAGGTCGGTCGGAGGCTTTCAACTATAAAGTTTGCTAGAACTTGAGCTTTGATTGCTTGGATTGGCTGGTATTGGATATCAAATTTGCTCAACTCTACGGATTATTTGATCAGCCTTCTTGATGTATCAGGCTTTCAATTAGTTCTTCAAAGGTTGATCAGTGAGGATTATGATAGTGTGAGTTTGGAAGTAACGCTTCAACTTTTAAGTTGATGTGACTAGAGTAAGGGCCATTTTTTCTGCCTCGATATAATTGGTCTCTGCATCTATCATAACCTTGCTAACATAATATATTGGTTTTTGCACCTTGTCCTCTTCTCGGATAAGGACAGTGCTCACTGCTTGCTCTGATGTTGCAAGATACAAATATAACATTTCTCCTTCTTGTGGACATGTCAATAATGAAGGTTGACCTAGTTCTTCAAACTTTCAAATGCCTTCTGGCACTCTTTGGTCCATTAAAACTCTTTTACTTTTCTCAATGCCTGGAAGCAGGGCCTGCATTTATCATCTAAAAGAGCTAGAAATCTCTCGAGTTCTACTACTCGGCCTGTTAGTCTATCTACTTCTTTGCATTCCTCGAATGCACCATTTGGAGTATGACCTCAACTTTTTTTAGATTAGCACCAATTCCATGCCTGTGACAAGGACTTCGAGGAACTTTCCAAAGCTTACTTCAAATGCGTATTTGTCTAGGTTGAGCTTTATCTAAAATTTTACTAGGGTATCAAACACCTTTTGTAGATCAATAGGGTGGTCTTATGCCTTTCTACTCTTTACTACCTTGTCATCTACATATGCTTCTACTGTCTTACCAATTTGATTAGTGAGGACATGGTTGACCAACCGTTGATGTCTTTAGCAGAGGATATACTAGTTAGTTAGTCTTCAGTAGTGGATAGCTATCTTTTGGGTATGCTTTATTTAGATTGGTAAAATCAACGCAAATACGCCACTTCCCATTAACCTTCCTAATCATAACAACATTGGCCAGCCAGTCTGGGTACTGTACTTCTTGGATGAACCCAACATCTAGCAGTTTCTTCACCTTGTCCTTGATAGCATTTTATCTATCTAAGACAAAGTTCCTTTTCTTCTATTTTATAGGCTTGGCGTTTGGTTTGATACTAAGTCTATGCGAGATTACTTCCTCACTAATCCCTGGAATCTCATCTGCACTCCACACGAAATTAGCAATATTAGAGAGGAGGAGCTGAGTTACCTCATTTGAAAGATCTTTTTCCAATTGAGATTTGAGTAATAGTTTCCTCTGAGTGCCTTTATCAACAATAGTGGGGACAAGCTCATCTGTTTGAGTGGGTTTGAGGACATTCTCCTCTTATAGGACATCTAGGCTTGCTACCGAGATGGAGGCCTTCTTTTTGTCCTTTAGGTTGGTATATTACACCATCCGAGCTAGCTTGTTTTGTTTTTCAAAAAGTGAACTTTAATTGTTAAAAAAGTCTTTTGGCCCAAATATTTTTACAATGCATTAAAAATCGGTCTATTTTTGTCAAATTAAAAGTTTAACCAAATTAACAATTTATTAGAGTTGAGTTTGACCAGCGTGTTTGACTAGATAAATAATTGGGCTTACAACCCAGTTGACCAATACAGCCAGTTATATACTTAGATTATTGAAAAAACTATTTTAGACAATTTAATAACCGAGTATACACCAGTATATTTTTTAGGAGATCGAGGAGACGCTATTGATGTGTAAATTGATTTTGTACTGCTATCAAGGTTGGAATTTCGTATTGATTGGCTTCTAGTGCCCGTTACTTCTTATTCTAAAAAATTTATGTGAATATTATTTCCTCACTTGTCAAGTACTTGATTCCTCATTTTGTTGTATCTCTTCATGATCTTTATTCATTTATTCACAGTAGTTCGCTCTTGTTGAAAATTTTTTTTTACATGTAGTCAAACATTTACTAATTTTGAAAATGGATCAGTAAAATTTCTACATAAAATTGTTTTTTAATTTATTTTTAATTTTTTTGTCAATTTAAATAGAAAATTATTTAAAGGGATTTAAATCAAATAAAAGTGATTGGGTTTGATTAAAAAATTTCATAGAGCCATGCATAATATTTTTAAAAAATAAATTATTTTTGAATCGTTACGGGTGCATGAGAAATTTATTGAAAATTTATGCATCATAAATGATGGTTGGTTAATGACTGGTTGACTTGGATGGATATTGATCACGGAGTTGGTTGGGATTGTTGTAGCATTGTTGTTGTTGTTGCTGCTGGCTGTTTGCGGTGATTGTGCTAGCTACACACCACTATGATACGTGATCACCATATGAGGTTATATCCCCTTTGTTGTTATTCAGGTGATGATGAGGGGGATTTGAGTGCCTTAGCCTTTGATAAGTATTTTCGAATTGTTGTGTGATGTTGATTAGTTGTTGGATAGTTGCTGGTGTCATAGCCTCCAATGAGTGTTTCCCAACTACTGTGCGCACAGGTTGTGAACTTGGTGCGTGTGCATATATATATATGCATGCTTATGTATATGCATTGTTGGTAGTTATTGCGACATGCTTCGATATAAAATCATGTCTTAATGCAATTGAAGTAACGATAGAATTGAGAAAACCACAATCTTAAAAGGTTCAAAAATCTTTAGTTTAAAGAACCAGCCATAATCCTGAACCCAACTCCTTTTCTATTCTTTCCAAAAATTAAGAATTTGCTCAATTATAATATAACAAGAGAAATTTTATTTATTTTTTAAAAAGAGGCCAGGATGCCTAATAATAGATAATCAGAGCCTTGAAGTGCTAGTTCTGCTGGTATCTTCAAATATGTTGTGACCTAAAGTAGCGAATGCTAGCAGTTCATGGTTACGTTCAAAAACCGCCATCTCTTCTTTAGTCAAGTACATTATAGCTTCAATCCCATTTCCCTCTCTCATATCGTTTAAGATTACGAGATTAGACATATTCAGATTGATGACATTAATCCATACTGGCTTTCCCCATCCAAAATCAGCTTCATACACCGACATTCCACACGACGTAGTCACATAAAAATAGTGTGCGCCCGCCTTACTTACCAAATCCATCATCTCTGAGTTTGTTTCCCCAAAAATATTTTGGCCTTGCTCGAACTTAAATTCTTGCATCCGTTTCCTAAGAAGGGCAACTATCGATTGCAATTCCAAATCGTTTTTGTCCTCAACTTTCATGAGGGTCACCAGCGACGCTAAAAGATTGCCAACTGCATGTTTTGGCAACGGGGGAGAAAATCTCCGCCGCAAGTTTACAGCGCGAGTACACATATAATTACTTGAATCTCCGCTGAGCAATTTTGATGTTGTTATTAGACATTTCCAAAGTAGTGCCACCACCACATCTGTTCTAGTCGGGCGTTGCACGTTTGTACTGGCGCAATTTGTTTTGAGTGCTTCAATACTTGAAGGACTGAAAACAAACCTTCTTGCGACGCACTTTTCCCTAGGAAAATCGAAAGTAGGCAAAATGCAATCCTGTGGAGGAAAAAGAGATGATGCGATGGTTAAGTCCGGAAGCACACCGTCGTCTGAGTCTCGAGCTATGGCAGCCCATTTCTCGACGAATGTATAATAAGAGCCCGCATCCACAATTTTATGCGTAACGCATATCGCAATTGCCATCCCGCCACATTCAAATACATTGGCTTGAACAGTCACCAAAAAATCCTCGGTCGTTACCAAGGTTCTAGGATCCACCGAGAATAGTTTCTCAAGTTGGGAAATGTCTAGTTGTTCAAGAACGTCGGATAAAGAACAATTGACTCGAGCCTCCACAAACTCGGCTCCTTGATCATTGCATTCAATAGAGGTCTGGTCTATAAATTTTCCTGCGAAGTGGTAGTACTGAGTGAGAGCTTCCGATAAGGATATCTTCAAACGCTGCATACGTTGTAGTAACATGTTTTCCACCACATGAACATTGCTTGACGAGTAGAAGAAAACCACCGGAGCGTAGCTTGTCACTTGGACTTGATCAAGAAGAGAGAGTTTGAAAATTTTAAGGTTAGGAGGAGTAGGAGAGGATGGTTTGATGATCTCTCTTCGAGTAATGGAGACCTTCATCATTGTAAAAGCCATGAATAGGATTCGATTTGAATGAATTAGGACATGTACGTATATATTAGGCTCTTGGTTTGTAGGTGAGTGTGTCTGTGGTCAAGAAAGAGGTTTTGCTCTCCTTGTGGACAAGAACGCAAAACGTGAGTGGGTGCGTGTCTTTGGTCAAAAAATGGGTGCTGCTCTCGTTCTGCAAAACCCGTGAGTGGGTGAATGGTGGGCCGTATCTAGTTTTGCAGAACCACAGAAAAATCAACAGAGTGTTTTAGTTATAAATTTATAATGGTGCCAGAGTAACTTTTTTATATGAATTAAAATGTTCTTGTTGTAGTAGGAGTGAGACTTCTCTCATTGTCTTTCATGAGGATTTTGGGATATAGCTTATCCGTATTCGTCTCCAAAGGGAGTCGGATTCTATCAAGAGTTGGTGTACTATTGTGACATTAATTCATTAAAATTGTGCTTACCTCGATCGGATAAGTGTAACCTACTAATGTAATATTTCTCGCAAGTGCACAAGTGTACTAATAGCACAGTATATGCAAGTAACAAAGTCGATCCCACAGAGACTAGTTAATTCAGTTATTGTACCTAACTTATTGTATGAATGAGAATTGACGAAGAATGAGAATGTGAATGATATAATTGGACTAACTAACAAGGAATGAAAATTCAGATTTTTGGAGTATCAGTATGAGAAGAACACTAGGGCAATAATTTCATCTAGTAATCATATCACAAGCATTCAATTAACAAACGCACAATTATCATTCTGATTCAATGGTTGATTCTTTCTTAAACATGCTGGTTCGTTCGTTCACGGTGCCAACAAATATTATTAACAATGGATTAATCTTGTTCGGTTCGTAGTTCTTAACCCAAAATTAACAACTCATTACGATCTAAATAATTATAACAACCAATCAATCCCCTAAACCTTGTTCATGTCAGTCGACAATTGATTTCCTTAATTCCAGTTCCGCTATAACATGTGAATTCGGTTCGTTCCTTAGTCCTAACTAGATGAATCTAATTGCATTCAATTGGTGGTCAATCAATCAAACAAGCAATATATTATAAGCTTGGAAATTAAAGACAAGAATCATGAATCAAAATTATGCATTCAAATGATTGAAATACTTGCAACAATCATACTAGACTACATCAAGCCCTAGCAAAGAGGTTTAGTTACAACCCATCATCCAAGGGACAAAAACAAAATCAAAAAGAGAATTCATAGAAAGAAGATGAAGAAACCCCCTTGAGATTGATGGAATTGTTGTTGGGTAGTGATGTGCCAAATATATACATACATTTGCACATTCTTTACACATAAGTTCATCCCATTTTGAGTTGATTAAGAGTTAATATTGCCTAAGAAAGTTATATGTGCATATTGTAGGTGTCAAGGCAAGAAAGGAAGGAAAAGAGTGCAAAATGAAGATTTTTACCCCAGAACCGATTTCCGATCGATCGGAGCCATTCCCGATCGATCGGACCTGCCAAAACACTAAAAAACTCGTGGAGACAGATTGTATTTCCGATCGATCGGACACTGTTCCGCTCGATCGGAGGTACTATTCACAGCACGCACAGTTTCGCGAAAAAGTTCCGAATTCACTTGTTTTTAAGCCAAAACGACCCCAGCTTGTTTTGAAAACGACATAAGAGTTTGGGGAAGTATAAAAGGGCAAAAAAATAGGGTTTTGGGGAGTTCTTGGATGGTTTTTCATTCTACCACCATTGGAGAGCTTGGAGCCACCATTGGAGCTTGGAGAAGAAGAGGGTCTACAAGGGGATTTTCTCTCTCCTTTTCTATCCTAGTTTCTATGGTTGATTTCCCTTGTTTAATGATGTATTTTGCTTTCATGAGTGGCTAGATTTCTTACTAGGGACTTAATGTAACCAAACCTTGAAGATTCAATAAACTTGGTTTCCTTATTTCTTGATTTCTCTCTCTCTCTTGATTGTCTATGGGTGTGATTAATGCTTTTGAATGTTTGGCCATCATTCAATTGATTTGTTGCCTAGATTGAGACCGGAAGGAGATATCTAGGGTTTGCCTCAAGCCATAGATGACATAGGGTGTATGAACCATAGGAATATAGGTTTGTGACTTATGCAATTACTAAATGATTTCCATAGTTCTTAATGGGTTTTTGATATATTAATCCGATTGTTAGGAATAACAGGGATTTATGTTGAAAATATGTTTGATGTATCTAGGAATAGAACATTGAATAGGTTGGGAAATCGATTGTCATTATAGAGAGAGGAATTAGGGATTAAGGGACCAAGGGAATTGAATTGGATAGGTGAGGTGATGTTAAGTACCTTAGTGCTTTCCATCCTTGATTTCATACTTGTGTTTGATTTGTCTTTGTTCTTTTGCTTTAGTTTAGTTTAAAAACAAAATCAATCTGGAATCCGTTTCCTCAATTTGCATAGTTGTTACTAGTTTGACATTGATCTTGATTGCCAACACATCCCTAGTGGAAACGATAATTTACTCATCTCTTTATTACTTGTGCGATTTGTGCGCTTGCAATTAAATCCATATAAGGTAGGAAGCCTTTGATGGATCGTACTTAACACAAGAGGGGGGGTGAATTGTGTCCCCAAATTCCGATAGGAATCTCTTTTTATAATTTAAAAGGAAATCAATGTCAATTAACAATTAGCACACAAATTTGAACTCTAATGATTATCCTAATCAACATTCATTTCAATGCAAGATGTGATACAATATGGTGAATGATCAATTATCAAATAATCAAGGAATTGCAAAAACAGATTTTTTTTCAAACAACACACTGCGCACAGATTTTACAACTCAAATTTCACCTAGCAAATCAAGTCAGAATTCAATTGAAATTTGGTATGCAGTATCATAACACCCTAATGAATACTATATCAAAAATTCAGATTAAAATTCAAAGTTTAGCTATGTGAACAGTGCACGGACAGACTAGTGGTTAAGAAAATTCTGCAATCAAAACACTTAATCAATCAACAAGCAAGCAATGCAATCAAGAAAGTCCACACAGCAATTTATAGTAGTTCGGAGACTCTTCTCCTACATCTACTACCTAGGTTCACCAACCTAGGATTTTCCAACCTCCACTAAGGATGTGGTTTTCTCAAGAGCTCCACAAAACTCACAAGGGTTTTTAGGTCACCCTTAAAACTGAAGATTTCAAGATAATCTTCAAACTTTACAACCAAGGGTTTCAAGCACTCCCTTAAACTCAACCTCAACAAGGTTTTTGCCCAATGAAGGGACTTTTACAAGTGTTCGGTATAAATGGTTCACTCAAGGTTTGCACTAAGCAAATGGGGTTGAGGAACACTCAAGAATCACAATATCACCTCACGGGTTGGATAGAAAATGAAGAATAATGAGGATTTTCGAATCTGAAAATAAGAAGCCAAATGAGATGCACTCCCTCTTTGCAAAAGCAAAATAGTGAGGAAGCCTTTAGAGTGGCTTGGGTAGAAGATTGGATTCAATGGCACAAACTAGCTTGAAAGTTTTGAGAGCAAGAATTTCTTCAATGTAATTTTGGCTTCTCCAAGTTGGAATGAGGAAGAACCCCTCTTTATAATTTACCAAGCTCTTGTGATTTCCACCATTGGATCTTTTTCTATCTTCAAATCTCGACCTTCAATTACATGTGCAAATCTTGGCCATTGAATGAATAGATCATTAAATCTTGACCTTACAATATGTAGCCGTTGCACTTGCATTATTTTCCAAGTCTAGCTTTCCAAGATTTGAGTTGTCATGTGCACTTGCAGCCATCTTTGACAATTTGATCATACTTGCACCAAATCTTGACCTTGGTATCTCCAACAATTTTGTCATCTTTGACCATTTGATCAAACTTACACCAAATCTTGGCCTTGGTATCTCCAATGATTTCCTACAAAATGTGTAGCAACTTGCAACAATCTTTGACTCCAAAAATCAAGTAAGATCTTCTTTTAAGTCAAAAATTGCAAGCAAGAATATGGTCTTATGCACAATCATTGGATTCACCTTTTAAATGGTCATCTTAACCCTTCAAGTCTTGTTGTAATCTGGTCCATTCATAATTCAAAACAATTCAATCTCAGCCATAGATTAGTGTACCGTTGGAGCTTGTAGTCTTCAAGAATATCTTCATAATCTAAGTCTTGTCTAGTTGCAAAATATACTTTCTCATCTCTTACAAATTTCAACCATTGCATTTGTCCTTTAGCTTCATCAATTGTCTTCTCACAAAAATATGATCATTGACCTCAATAAAGGAAGCATGTGCAAGATCTTGTTTGATGAAGACAAGAGATCCTTCAAGTGACCAAACATGTCCCTCCAATCTTGATTTCAAACTCTGAATTTGGCAGCACCAATATATCCATATTATACAGCCCTAAGGCTAGTTCCAATCATCAATCAAAATGCCTTAGTGGAAGGTTGATGAACATAGGTTTTTCTTGGTTTTCTAGGGATCCAAGCTCATACTTGAAAACCAGACTTCAATTCACTTGAGCAAACTGAATTCTGAGTGATATAACATCCTCATGATGATTAACCTACAAAGAAATAGGAGGTAGAACTCCCCAATTGCATGTAAGCTCAAAGAGCTTCATATAGAGCGCATAGGTTAATTACATTAGAAAAACAACCCAGAAAATTCGTATTACTGCATGATAAATCATTTTATATATATTAGAATGTCCACATAAAATTTCATAACAATCGGAAATCGTTTGGTCACTCAACCAAACAATTTGATCACTAATAGTGAAACCGATAAATTCTAAATGTAAATTCAAAGTCATTTTGCAAACTCAGTGTAAATGACCTTTTCTTTTGAACTTTTCTAAATCAAATATGTTCATAGTGATGAAACTAAGATGCACACGAAATTTCATTTAAATCGGAGTTCATTTGGTTCACTACGTTCACAAAGAAC
The DNA here is from genome assembly GCF_013401445.1 of Tripterygium wilfordii. Classification (NCBI taxonomy): domain Eukaryota; kingdom Viridiplantae; phylum Streptophyta; class Magnoliopsida; order Celastrales; family Celastraceae; genus Tripterygium; species Tripterygium wilfordii. The sequence continues at coordinate 10,579,423 of NC_052250.1, forward strand.
ACATATGCACAAAATTAGGTAAAACCTAGTTTTGACGGAATTTAAGCATATGACCAAATATATATGTGATGCACTTAATTTCTCATGATTATAGTCCTAGAACATATATTAAACCTTCATGTGCATGTGGTTCAAGTTTCAAGTAATTTGGACCTAAGTAAGATAAATTATGATCATTAGAAGATTAATACCCTAACTTAGTCCATGTATATTTATTTTCAAAACTTAATTTCCAGCACTATCTCAAAAATATATAGATACCAAATTCACATAGAGATATGCATAAGCCTTCATTTGTATATGCACAATTAAGATATTAAACAATTAACCAAATAACCATTTAAGCATGTTTTCTAGCATTTTAGGATATGTTCAAGTAAAGCATGCTCACACACATTTTAGTATACAATCATACACAATCATCAAAAACACAATGTTGACTAGACACTAAGTCTTGGTCCAACAATCTCTTCATATTCCATTCGTATAAATATTCAAAAGTAAGAATCATCATAAACCAATATCTTTCTCAAGAAATCTTCAAGGATGGATACTCCTAACTCTCCACCTGTAAAAGGGTCTAGAACTGATGAAGGTTCTACTTCTAAAGAAGAAGAAGGTGGAGGTGATCCCAGATTCAACCTCTCCCCTATAAGGGAAGACGTATACGAGGACGATCCCCAGAAAACTATCGAATCTCTACAAGAAGCTTTGAGGGAAACCAAAAGGAGACTTAAAAAAGCAACCGACAAAGTTCAAGACTACAAAAGGCAACTTATGGTTTCAAGGTATGCCATACAAGGTGTTCGATATATGTCATGGGGCAGACAAGCAAGTACTCATGACCCAGATAAATTGCACGAAGCAATCACTGAGATCACAGTACAACTTGGATCTGTTGCAGATGGAATAGACAGTGTTCTTTATACCCTAGAATAAAATCTTTGTCCAACAGCCTTGAGTCCTTGTAAAAACTTGGAGAGAAAGAGTTTTGTTGCTTGAAAACCCAGGAAAAGAGTGTGTCCAATCCTATAAACGTGGCCCCTCTTTTATATCCAACTTAGGAATCAAAAGAAATCTAATTTTAGTCGATCTCAGAAAACTGCCCTGTCAGGTACTGCTCGAGCGGTAATGGCCGCTCAATCCGTGGAGAATGCAGCTTCTGTCCCCGCAGCCTTATTATACTCCGCTCGATCTCCCCTGGCAGCTTGAGCGGGAGTGAGGGCAACTTCTGTTACGAGATGTATATACTAGACCGCTCAATCAGCTATAAGCGCTCGATCGGCCCTGATTCACTTCAACGTACTCCTTTCTACGCAATTTCGTTCGACTTCGTATATTTCACTTCATAATTGATCACGGGCTCTCCTACAATAAAAACAACAAAAGACTCATATACTACCAACCCAATTTTACTAAAATTATCAAGAACTAATATAGATCTATGCACACAAGTGGAATAAAATATGTACATATATCACCTACCTCGGTCGGATAGGTGTGACCTACCTTGATTAGATGGGTTGGGTCCACATCGGTCGGGTAAAGGGAGCCTACCTCGTTCATGTAGTAATAATGTACCTCGGTTAGTAACGAGCTACCCCTACTCTTAATTTGGACAGTCTTTTCCGACAATGGCAAGGGAGGCACTTTGGTTAGGTTTGAGATACTTCCTCATTCTTGCCTAACTAGTTTAGGGGTGCCACATGACTATGTATAATTGGAGGGGCTATTTTGGTAATATCATATGCCCTCACACTCGCATCAAGGCATGTTTCGGCGAATGGATAGAAGGGTAATAATGACCCCTTGACAGTTCATATTTATGACCCAGATGGGGGAACATGAAGAGTTGCTTCATCTAAGACCGTTTAATATGTCCATATTCCTCAAGTATAAATAGAGTGTGGGTAATACTGTGATTTTTTACTATTGTTTTTCACTTCTCAAAATCTCGAACGAACTACTCTTATTCTGAGTGAGCTACCCTTATTCCGAGCGAGCTATCCTCTTTGCAATACGAGCTGCTCCTTTTCACTCTTCAAGTTAGTTCTTTCTTCACTTCTTTATTTATCTCTTTAGATTCTGATACTTTCATCTCGGCCCCTTCCCGAGGTGACTCCTCAGATTCAACTTCCTCTCCTTATGAAAGATTTGTATCCGATGATGGCTCCTAGGTGAGCATCATTAATTTTCCTTAGGATGGCCTTAGTGGTGCTACAACTCTTCGAGATGCACATCTTGAGATAGATTCGTCGAATAGTGTTCCTCCCAATGAACAAATTGGGGGTCTCGTTGGGGATAAAGGTACCGAGCCAACTTGTCTCTCAGGCTTGGGCGTAGATGACCATTGAATCAGGAACATTCAAAAGGACTTTAATATCCCCTAGCCTTGTCGTCATTTTTCTTCATTCATTAAAGCTCAAGGCTCGGATCCCTTATCCTCCCGCAGTTACTAATTTTTTCTGCCTCTTCAGCAAGGTTCTCATCGCAAGGTTCCTTTTCATTCTTTTGTCGTTCAACATCTGTTTAAGTTGAGTCATCACCCACAAAAAGACATACTATATTACTTTCAGTACCGAGATCATGTTGGGGCTGCACCCTATGACTCTTCCATCAAGGATTGGAAAAAGGGCTACTTTTTGTTAAGGCTCCTATCCAGCCTAATGATCCTATCCAGCCTAATGAACATATTCCTTTCCACACAACCTTCAAGGTTCCTTTCCGTTCCTTTTTTAATTTTGTCCTTGAGCTAATCTATCATGGGGATGAGGAAATTCTTAGTGGATTGATGTAGTTTCTTCCTCCCGATCCCATTATTAGCTTAGATTTGAACCATAAGTGTGATGGGGCTCGGTATTCTTCAACTTAGAAATTTGTTTTGATATATTTTACATTTAATAACTCATCTCTTGTTCAATTTTCACAAATCCGACAACCATAGATGACTACATCAACATGTTCAATACTAGTATTGCGGGCACCAAAAAGTAAGTTGTCGCCAAGGGAGGGAACAAGAAGCCTACTGCCAAACATCCGAGGAAGAACACCTCGGGTGAGATTGTTGCTGCCGATGAATCGTTGAATGCACTAACCGAAGTACATACAGTAGTTCGGGAGACTCGACTTCCTTCCACTATGTAGTACTCGGTTTTCGTCTGGCCCAAAAAAATAGAAAAATAGAAAAACTAAAAAATATAATAATAATAATAATTCAAAAACCCGTTCTGGAGCCCGTAAGCTTACAAAAAAAAAATAAAAAATCAAAGCCTATTTCTTGGACCCGCAAACATGCAAAAATCCTAAAGCCCATTTCTTGGGTCATAAGCCCATAAAAATTCAAACCCAAACCCAATACAACAAAACCCTAGAAAATATCTAAAAAAATAGGAGAATTAAATAAATAATAAATAAAACCTTTAAAAAGGAAAGGTGACACCTTTAAGGTTTTTGTAAAAACATTGGAAAATACCAAAATATTAGTTTCTTAGTAGAAAATAAATAGGGTTTGGGGGGACATTTTGATAAAAGGATGAAATAGGGTTTTATAGTGATATGGTATAAAAGAAATAGAGATTGTGGGGGAGAGAAAGCAGCCGCACAACACAAAACAAAGAGAAAAAAAAGAAAAGAAAAAAAGTCAAAAGGAAGGCAGCTGCACAAGGGGAGGAAGAAAAAACAAAAGAGAGAAAGGGGAGGCGGCACAAAGAAGCAAAAGAAGAGAAAAGGCACAGGGGTAGTGAAGAAGTTTTGGGGCATAAAAGAAGTGGAGTCACCGGACAAAGGAGAAAAGAAGGAGAAGAAGGAGTTTCACTCTCTTCGGTTTTGTTCTTCCGAGAAGGTAATAGATCCACTCATATTTGACACTTCTTGTTACCTTTCATTATTTATGTTCCTGTAGTTCTACTTTGCATCTCTTTATTTCTGATTCCTTGGATCTGGCTTTCTTTCTTTGGATTTGATTGTTGGAGGTTTATGTCCTTGTTTGCTCACTATTGAAATAAGGTTTTTACTCACTTATGTTGGTTCGGTCGTAACATATGTTCTTTGGATGTTGTGATGTATTGTGTATGTATACGAGTTTATATATATATATATATATGTGTGTGTGTGTATGTATATGTATATATGCTGGGTTTTTGATATCTGTATGTATGTGTTTGTATATATACCGGTTTATGTGTGCTTGTATATATGTGTTCATATGTGTTTGTATATGTATATACGGTGTGTGTGTGTACAATGTGTTCTTGTATGTATAGGTTTTGTGTGTGTATATATATATATATATACAGTATATGGGTGTATATATATATGTATGGTGTGTATATATTATAGGCCGTGTGTGTGCATATTGATCTGTTTGTGTATAAATGAATGTATATATATCTACGGTTTGTAGGAGTGTATATAATATGGTTAGGGGTACACATGTGTATATGTATATTTGTACGCATGGTTTGACCGTATATGGCATAATGAAAATATGTTTGTATGTGTATATGTATACTTGATGCTAATTTGATCACTTGATATTATATGTGAATAACTATTTTCCCCCTCTTTTGTGTTTACTTGTTGGGCTTGGGTTGAATGAACTACTTGGGTCGAGGGGCAATTTGGAGGACTTGGGCCAAAAGGAATAATTAGAGGATTTGGGCTGGATTGTAGCAATGGGCCTCACGGGTGATATTGGATTTTTGTACATTTTATTATTTATCATACATAATTGTAAAGTGTAAGCCTTGTAATAGTGTAACAAAAATAGTGGATGTAAAATAGAAAATGCATACATGATATTCTAGGATGTTAGAAGCATATAGAAATTAGTAATTAATTTTGTGAATAATGATTGCATTAGAATGCATGCTTAGGACTTTGATTTCTCACACTATGCCATGATGCTTAGATGTATGTTAGGATTGTTTGAATGCAATGAAAATGAATGCAACGCGTTAGTCATTAGAATTAATCAAAGCCGTCTCACCTTAATAAACACATCAAAATTAATTTATGGAATCTTTATGTTTTGTTTAAATACCAAGGAGCCTTCAAGATATTGGGGTTCCATTGGCATTCATCCAAAACATTTGGATTTCGTGGACCCGGAAAACAAATATGTTTATAGGGATTAGGAAAATTTATTTAAGGACCCAAAAGAGGGGGTTTAAAGATATTTGGCCCGTCCGATGGGCCTTAAATGGATTATTTCTTTTCTCATGAAGAATATAATTGTGAGTAAGGCTTGAATTGAACATTTTTCATTGATTGTGGGCCTTTTTGGTGCATCAACCAAGTTCCCAAAAATCTCTTCTCCAAGACCATCAAAACCCATTTCAATGTTCCTATGTAAATAGCTTTTTTTTCCAAATCATCAAAAACATCAAAACCCACTCCGATATGGACTTTTTCATCCAAGACCAAGTAAAACATTTTCGGCCAAGCCGGGAATGGCCGTAGTGATCCCGTGCATCTTTTTATCCAGAACCACTTCAAGTGGAATTTTTTATTAAATATTTTCGGCCAAGCCGGGAATGGCCGTAGTAATCCCGTGCATCTTTTTATCCAGAACCACTTCAAGTGGAATTTTTTATTAAATGTTTTCTGCCAAGCCGGGAATGGCCGTAGTGATCCCGTGCACCCTTTTTTTTATCAAAAACTACTTCAAGTGGAGTTTTTTAAAATATTTTTGGCCAAGCCGGGAATGGCCATAGTGATCCCGTGCACCCTTTTTCCTCCTTTTTTATCAAAACCCATAAAAATAAGATTTTTAAAGTCAAATCTTGGTCTAACATTAATGGAATATTTCCACCCATTTGATAATACATGATTTTCCGGGCATATGGAAAACTCATTAAAACATTTGGGACATACAATCATTCCTCAAATCAAAGTAGAGCCAAATAGGAAAACTTTTTTGAAGGTAATTGTTTTCGGGAGTTGTGGGGTGCCTAACACTTTCCCCACGCTCAGTAGACCCACTTACCCATTTTTCTGGTAGACCAAAATGGATGTCCAATTGCATCCTAAAAATCAATTGGTGGCGACTTCATTGTTTTTCAAGCCGGTTGCTTCAGCTGGCGACTTCACTGGGGACCATGGTTGTTGTACCAAAGGGGTCGGGCCTTGTTGTCTTGGTGTTTTCCTATTTGGTTGATTTGTTTATTTTGTTGTATAATAGTCTTTCAACATTTTGAGGAGTCTAATGTGTTTGTTCATGATTGTAGATAAAATAACAGGTTTTTGGTTTCATAAAATTTGAGTGTTTGAGTGTTTGTTAAGGATACGGTATGTTCCCCCGCACACACATCACTATTCACATGCACACAAATGGCCTATAAAAACCGGGTCCTACTAGTGACTAGTGAGGGTTGATCTTTGCTTTTGATGGATTTTGTCCTCACGTAAGCAAGGAAAAACATCCTCCTGGATTGACGTCCCTTCAAGATATTGGGGGATGAGTTCCACTTCCAGATATGGGGTGTGAACTAACCTAATCCAGTGGCCTCTCGCGTAGCCGCGTTATAGTTAGATATGCCACCTATATGCACATTAGATAACTCTTAGATCTGGTTCGAGACCTTCAGAAGTCTGTAGGAACCTGATTTTTTTAGGAGCAATGGGGGAACTCTCCTATCCTTGACTCTATTTATTTCTTGTATTTTTATTTTTCATTTCATAAAACCATACATGTACATCTTTTATACACTTGCCATGAATATGTTAGCCTAGGTTATGATCTTACACGCTTGTTAATCATGCATACATGTTCATATATACTTGTACGCTTGCCAATTATCTCTACATATCCATACATACTTGTACATTTGTTAATCATCCATACATGTTCATGTATACTTGTTAATTACCCATACATGTCCATATCTACTTGCATAATTGTTAATTACATGTACATGTTCATACATATCTCATACCCTTCATATAGGTATAGTCATTGGAATTTGGTTTGGTAGAATTTTCAAGACATCTTTTAATTGAAATAGGATTTGCACAAATAATAGCCACATACATGCACATTTGTAAAATAAATGAGAACTAATGTCGTTGTTTGTACAATGCACAGAAAATCATAAATAATCATAGCGCCCAAGAAGCACCATCGACACCCCTATCATACTCGCCTACAATCAAGAATTATTGAGAATATGGAGCAGGAAACGGGTGAGCATAGTCAAAATCAGGATATAGTCGAACTGAAAGAGCAGATGGCCCTATTAATGAAGAATATGGCGTTGCTAATGAAGGGAAAAGGAGTAGTTGAAAATTCTGAAACACCAGAGGTTCCTGACAATCATTTGCACCAAGAAGTACCAGTTTACCCACCCGGGTTCACTCCTGTCCGTAACCAATCTTTGTCTGGTTTGCACCAGTATCAATATGTTTCTCAACAGGCAACGACTCAGAACCCAGCTTACATTCATCAAGTTGATCCTCATGTGCAGAACAATCCCTTCCCAATCGGTGCTGATACAGCGGGAACTTTTATTGGCGGAGTAGTGACTGAGGGAGTTCAGTATGAAGAAAGTAGCTCAATGGATGCCATCAAGAAGTTAGAAAAGAGATTAAGAGCTATGGAGGGTTTCAATGCTTCAGGGATGCTGAACCCAGCCAATCTGTGCTTGGTGAAGAATTTGAATGTTCCACATGACTTTGTACTACCAAAATTCAATTTGTTTGATAGCACTGGAGTCCCTTTGGATCATTTAACGATGTATTGTTGGCGTATGCAGCCATATGCAAGTGATGAGAAAGTGTTGATGCATTATTTCCAAGATAGTCTGACTGGGGCAGCTCAAAGGTGGTTCAATACCCTTAATCCTTCATCAGTAGCTTCGTGGGAGGATTTGGCTGAAATGTTTATGAAGCAGTATAAGCATAATGAAGAGAAAATCCCTACCATTTACGATCTGCAGAACACAGCAATAAAGAGTGGGGAAAGCTTTAGGGAATTTGCCAATCGATGGAGAAATTTGGCAGCCCAGATAATTCCACCCCTTTCAGAAAAGGATTTGTTGAACGCTTTCATTGATGCTCTCCAGGAGCCTTATACTTCCAATCTGGCGGGAGGTAGACATAATAACTTAGCTGATATGATACAGGCAGGAGAACGAGTTGAACGATGCATGAAGAGAGGAAACCTGCACTATCCCATCCTTGACAAACCAGATCCAATTAAAGGAAGTAAAGGCAAGAAGGCTGAAGTGCATTCTGTGAATTTTGATTCAAATCCCGTTGTTTATGGTGCGCCTACTTCAGACTACCGCCCTAGAAGCAATGCCCCAAGGATGTCAAGCCCAGGAGCCTACTATAACCATAACCATACCCATACCCAAAATCCTTATCTACCCCGATTCAATGCACCACCACCCAATCAATACCCGCAAAACCCAAACGCTTACCAAAATTTTCAGAACCCACATACCTACCAAAATCCTCGTCCAAATTTCCAAAATCCAAGACCCAGAAGGCCGGTGGAACGTTTTGACACTATACCTATGACATATGCGGAGTACCAATACCAGGAAGAGTTCACCAGCCTCCATATCCTCCCTGGTATGATCCAAATTCTACATGTCTTTACCATGGGGGCGCACCCGGACATTCAACAGAAGCATGTTTGCCTTTCAAGAGGTTAATTCAGGGGATAATTGAAGCGAAATGGCTCAACTTGGATGCTGTGGACAAGCCAAATGTTAACAACAATCCGCTGCCAAACCATGGAAATGAGGGCGTGAATTGTGTTGGTGAGTCTCGTGTTATCAAGAGGTGGGTGTCAGAGATTACGATGCCATTGAGCCAGTTATTTGACATCTTAAAGGAGCAGGGGATGATTGAAATGATGAGTCCTTTTTGCCAAAGTAATCAACCCGATACAAGTAAGATTTGCAAATTTCACAGTGGAATGGAAAGTCATACTATTGAAGAATGCAATGATTTTCGGGAGAAAGTACAAGAGTTGATGGATTTGAGGAGGATTATTTTTGAAGAAGGAGAAGGTCAAGAAGGCCATGTCAATATCCTACGAGGTTATTACCAGGGACCAAGGCCGAATTGTGTGAAACCTTTTGTTCTACAATACTCTACAGAGGACAAGCCAGTGACTGTGACTCCGAGGATAGATCCTTTGTACAAGAATGACAAGGTTGTGCCGTGGAATTATGAGGTTGAAGTTAGGGGAAAGCAAGGAGAAATGGTAGATAATATTTCTGGTGTCAGTGGAGTTACTCAGAGTGGGAGATGTTACACGAGAAATGAGCCAGAAGGGAATCCGGTAGTGGATCTTGAAGCTGAGCGCAAAAGAAAAGGGAAAGCAATACCTGAAGTTGAAAGATCAAGTTCTATTCCAGAAGAAGGTCTTTTTGTACGCCCAGAAGAGAAAAGAAACTTGTAACTGATGTGGAAGTCCAGGAGTTCCTGAAAATTATTCGGCAGAGTGAGTACATGATAGTGGATCAATTGAAGAAAACCCCTGCAAAGATTTCGATCTTGGAGTTGATAATGAGTTCTGAACCGCATCGACAAGTCTTGATGAGAATGTTAAATCAGGCGTATGTATCAGACAAGATTCCTACAGACTCTTTTAATGGCATTGTGGGAAATGTGTTGGCCTCTCATTTGTTGTCCCTTACTGAAGATGATATTCCCCCTGATGAGATGGGGCACAACAAAGCTTTGCATATTTCAGCCATGTGTCGTGGAAAGGAGTTAGCAAGTATCTTGGTGGATAATGGGTCATCCCTCAATATTTTACCAAAGGAGACTTTTGAAAAACTGCCGATTGACAGATCTTATTTAAAGCAAGTGCCGATGGTGGTGAGGGCATTCGACGGAACACGTAGAGAGATTATGGGAGAAATTGAAATACCTTTACAGGTTGCAAGTGTAACTTTCAATGTACCATTTGTGGTAATGGATATCTCACCAACTTACAGTTGCTTGTTGGGACGACCTTGGATTCACACTGCAGGAGCCGTTCCCTCATCGTTGCATTAGATGCTCAAGTTTGTTCATGATGGAAGGGTTTATATAGTAAAGGGCCAGTCAGAATGGATGGTTGCTAGTTTGTCTAATAGTTCTCCTATTGATGCTCCGGCGGAGGGGATTGAGAGTTCATTCCAATCTTTTGAAATTGCTAGTGCTAGCTATGTGAAGGAAGGACTCTCTCCTTTAAAGCCACAAGTATCCAAGGTTACAAAGAATGTAGCAAAATTTATGTTGAAAAAGGGGTTTCGCCCGGGAGAAGGATTTGGTAAGAATCGACAAGGAATTAAGAAGCTAGTAGATATGGTGAAACATCCAGAATGTTGGGGCTTGGGTTATAAGCCAACTAGGGTTGACAGGAACCGTGTGCAGGCAGAAAAATAGGCAAAGAGGTATGCTCGTCTGGAAGGAAAAGAGCTGGAAGTTGAAAAGAAACCGATTCCTTGGCTTTATGACAGTTTTGTGTATGGAGGGATGCAGAACAAGATAAGTTTGGCTGATACTGGGGCAGTTTTTGGAAAACTGCCAGTTGAAAAATCGGCTGATAAAACTGGGGTAATTTTGGCAAATATATGTGATCCGTTTGAAGACTTCCAAGTTGCTGTGGTGGAAGAGGAACAGAGTTCGGCTGCTAGACCTTGCTTTGTCATCTCGCGTCCTTCAAATTTCAAATTAGGCAACTGGACCAGTATGGAGCTCCCAATATCTCTCAAGAACTTGCAAGAGTAATCCCGAGTGCACTACCATCGTGGGCCCAGCTCACGGCCTTCGTTTGGGTCTTTTGTAATGAGCATGCTTTACTTTGCTTTCAATAAATTTTATAGTATGGCGATTGCATGTCCTATCTTTGTTCATATTTCCTTTTTCCATGAAATGAGAGTCTTTTGATAGTTATCCATATTCATGTTTCTTCATTCCCATTTGAGTTTTTCTTCCCCATTCTCAAAGCCATTTTTATTCACTTCTTCAACAGGATTGAAAATGATGATAACGAAGATGACGAACTTAATGAACCAGATTTTGATGCACCCATTAGCAATGTTGAATCTGACTATGACATAGAGGAAGAAATTGAGGTTTTACCTGAAATGTTAAGACAAGTCAATCAAGAGGAGAAAATAATACAGCCACATCAAGAGGTAACAGAAGTTGTTAATTTGGGAACTGAAATGGAGAAAAAGGAGGTTAAGGTAGGAGCTGCCTTCGAAGGAGAGAATAAGAAGAAATTGATAGATTTGTTGCATAATTACCAGGATGTCTTTGCATGGTCTTATCAGAATATGCCCGGTCTTGATACAAGTATAGTTGTTCACAAGTTGCCATTAATTCCAGAATGTACTCCAGTGAAACAAAAGTTGAGGAGATTAAAGGCAGATATGCTTTTGAAAATAAGAGATGAAGTGAAGAAGCAGTTTGACGCTGGTTTTTTAGCAGTGGCTAGATACCCTGAATGGGTGGCAAATATTGTACCTGTTCCCAAGAAGGATGGTAAGGTTCGGATGTGTGTCGATTACAGAGATCTCAATCGTGCAAGCCCGAAGGATAATTTTCCTCTTCCCCATATCGATGTTTTGGTGGATAATACGGCTAGACATTCAACTTTCTCTTTCTTGGATGGATTTTCGGGTTACAATCAGATCAAGATGGCACCAGAGGATCGTGAGAAAACGACTTTTATTACCCTATGGGGAACCTTTTGCTATAAAGTCATGCCGTTTGGTCTGAAGAATGCCGGTGCTACTTATCAACGAGCCATGGTCACTTTGTTCCATGACATGATGCATAGAGAAGTTGAAGTATATGTCGATGATATGATAGCAAAATCCAAAGAAGGTGAAGATCATATTGTGAATCTCCAAAAGTTGTTTGATCGATTAAGGAAGCATCAATTGAAGTTGAATCCAGCTAAGTGCACATTTGGGGCAACCTCGGGGAAGTTGTTAGGTTTCATTGTAAGCAGGAAAGGAATTGAGGTAGATCCTGATAAAGTGAAGGCGATCTTGGAGATGCCATCCCCTCGGACAGAAAAGGAAGTTAGGGGTTTCTTGGGAAGATTGAATTACATTGCCAAATTCATTTCACAGTTGACAGCTACTTGTGAACCTATCTTTAAATTGTTGCGTAAGAGTAACTCTACTGAGTGGAACGAAGATTGTCAGATTGCATTCGAAAAGATCAAGCAATACTTGAAAAGTCCTCCAGTGTTGATGCCTCCTGTGGCTGGCAGGCCGCTTATTCTCTATTTGACTGTCTCAGATAGTTCGATGGGATGTGTACTTGGACAACATGATTCATCGGGAAGGATAGAGCATGCCATTTATTACTTAAGCAAGAAATTTACTAGTTGTGAAGCAAATTATTCGATGTTGGAGAAGACTTGTTGCTCTTTGGTTTGGGCTGCACATCGTCTTAGACAGTACATGCTTTATCATACTACATGGTTGATTTCTAGGATGGATCCTATCAAGTACATTTTTGAGAAACCTTCTCTTTGAGGGAGGATAGCTAAATGGCAGATATTGCTATCAGAGTATGATATTTTGTATGTCACACAAAAGGCAATCCAAGGGAGTGCAATGGCAGATTATTTGGCAGATGGAGCAATTGATGATACTCAGCCAATGGATATGAAATTTCCAGATATTGATGTCATGACCGTGTCGATAGAAGGGGGGAATCAGAAGGATTTGGCAAAATGGACTATGTTGTTCGATGGTGCTTCTAATATCGTAGGATATGGAGTCGGTGCAGCGTTGATGTCACCTGAAGAGAATGTTATACCGTTTACAGCTAAGTTGTATTTCGAATGTACTAACAATGTGGCTGAGTATGAAGCATGTACGATGGGAATTCAAGCTGCTATTGATATGGGGATTAAGAGGCTATAGGTTTATGGTGATTCACAGTTGGTGATTAGACAATTGAATGATGAGTGGGAAACCAAAGATGACAAGCTCATTCCATATTACCAGCATATCAAAAAGTTAGTCAAGTTTTTTGAGTGGGTTGAGTTTGATCATATCCCAAGAGAGGAGAATCAAATAGCGGATGCTTTGGCAACTTTGGCGGCAATGTTTGATGTAGACCCAAAAGGGGAAGTGCAGGTGATTAAAATCGAGAGACGAGAAGTTCGAGGTTACTGTTCAAATTTGGAGGGAGAGCCTGATGGTAAACCGTGGTATCATGATATTCAACAGTACATTGAAAAGAAAGCATATCCTTCAGGGGCATCAGAGAATGATAAGCGTACCATCAGGAGACTGGCAGGATCTTTCTTCTTGAGTGGAAATGTTCTTTATAAAAGGAATGATGAAATAGTTTTCTTACGTTGTGTTGATGTTGCTGAGGCTAAACAAATAATGGAGGAAATTCATGAAGGAATATATGGGACTCATTCCAGTGGATATGCAATGGCACGGAAGATTATTCGTGCAGGGTATTATTGGTTAACCATGGAGAGGGACTGTATAAGTTATGCAAACAGATGCCACAAGTGTCAGATTTATGCAGACAGAACACATGTTCCAGTTAATCCATTGCATGTGTTGACATCACCATGGCCTTTTTCGATGTGAAGATTAGATGTCATCGGTCCAATTGAGCCAAAGGCTTCTAATGGGCATCGTTTCATTTTGGTTGCTATTGATTATTTTACTAAATGGGTGGAGGCTGCTTCGTATTCTAATGTGACGAGTAGCGTGGTTGTTCGATTTTTGAGAAAAGAAATTGTTTGTCGATATGGAGTCCCGGAAAGAATTATTACTGACAATGGCACGAATTTCAATAGCAAAATGGTGAAGGATTTTTGTGACCAGTTCAAAATTTATCACCATAATTCGACTCCTTACCGTCCGAAGATGAATGGGGCTGTCGAAGCGGCGAATAAGAATATCAAGAAGATCATTGGGAAGATGACAGAGAATTACAAAGATTGGCATGAGAAGATCCCTTTTGCTCTATATGGTTATTGGACATCAATACGGACATCTACCGGGGAGACGCCTTTCTCCTTGGTGTACGGTATGGAAGCGGTTTTGCCTATCGAAGTGGAGATTCCATCCCTTCGAGTAGTTCTGGAGGCAGGATTGGAAGAATCAGAATGGATTCGAATGCGGTATGAGCAGTTGAATTTGATTGAAGAACGAAGACTAAGAGCAATTTGTAAAGGGCAATTGTATCAAAGAAGATTGATGAAAGCACATAATAAGAAAGTTCGACCTCGCAGTTTCAGGGAAGGAGATTTAGTGTTGAAGATGATCTCGCCACCTCAAAAGGATCACCGAGGGAAGTGGACACCGAACTATGAGGGACCATATGTGGTGAAGAAAGCCTTTGAAGGAGGGGCATTAATTTTGACAAGAATGGATGGAGAAGAATTGCCTAATCCGGTGAATGCAGACGCCATCAAAAAGTATTACCCATAGAAAAAAAATCGCTAGATTGAAAACCCGAAAGGGCGGTCTAGGCAAAAATTAGAGTTAAAAAAAGAAGAAGAAAAACAAAAGAAAAAAGAAAAAAAACTCGCTAGATTGAAAACCCGAAAGGGCGATCTAGGCAAAAATTAGAGTTAAAAGCTCGCTAGATTGAAAATCCGAAAGGACAATCTAGGCAAAAATTAGAGCAATAAATATCCTACTGGAGTGAAAACCCCTCGTGGGCGCTTCAGGCAAAAATTAGGGAAAATAGGAAAGTCTCTGCTAAAGTGAAAACCCTTCCTGAGAGCTTCAAGTAACATTGAGATCAGAAAAGGCGTGGAGAAAGCAATTACGGGGAACTGACAGAGGCCATTAAGAATATTTGAGAAGAATATGGGACAATATAGTGAATGACAGATAGTAAGGCTGTACACGGGTGAATTGGTTATGTTCAGGGGTATGCATGATGAGTCAGTGAAGGAGAAGCTTCATATGGAAGTAGTCAGATTCAATAATTGTAAAATGGGGGCACACAAAACTGGAGCAGTTTTGTGCGGAATCAAAGTTATCTCATCTTATATCCTATAAAGATTCTGCTATTTCCTTTATTTTTAACCCTCTTGAATCATATATATACTCGATCAGTCTCTACTGTTATCTATTTATTCTAAATAAAACTCTCTGAGGTCATTCAATTCATTTCTGAATTCCTTATTCATTGCTTGTGTTTTTCATGATTTTTTGCCTTCATAAATCTCATGTAGTACAAGCATTGCCATACTATTGAATTTATTTGGAAGTTGAGTAAAGTAATAAAAGAATCATGATAAGTGCATTAGGACATTGTTCTTAGCAGGAACCTGTGAGATTTTGGTGTTCTTGACTGTAAAGGAGCTAAAAGAAATTAACTGGCACTAAAAGGCATGGTGGAGCTAAAGAGATTGTGGTGTTCTTAACTCTAAGAGAGCTAAAAGAAATTAGTTGGCGTTAAAAGGCATAGTGGGGCCAGAGAGATTTTGGGAGCTGGAGAGATTGTGCTTGGCGTTAAAGGTATGTTAGATTTGATGGAAATCAGATGTAAACAGTAAATTGATAGAAAGATCGGACAAAAAGAGAATGAAAGATACAAGAATAAGCCTAACATGGCAGATTGAAGATAGGATGGAATCAAAAGATACAGTCTTCTCATGATGGATGATTGCAGGATGAAAGGGTGAAAATC
Organism: Tripterygium wilfordii; assembly: GCF_013401445.1. Lineage (NCBI taxonomy): Eukaryota > Viridiplantae > Streptophyta > Magnoliopsida > Celastrales > Celastraceae > Tripterygium > Tripterygium wilfordii. The sequence continues at coordinate 10,595,062 of NC_052250.1, forward strand.
AGATATAAACAGTAAATCGATGGAAAGACCAGACAAGACAAAACAAGAATGAAAGATACAAGAATAAGTGTAACATGGTAGATTCAAGATGGGATGGAGGCAAAAGATGCAGTCTTCTCATGATAGATGATTGCAGGATGATAGGGGTGATGGTGCTTATGACAATTAACCAAAATCAAATTTTTAAAATGAGAAAAATAAAAGAAAATACAATTTTCTTCATGCATTCATACACTCATGGATATTTTCTTGCATAAATTCAAACAAACATTTTTGGCCAAGCTGGGAATGGCCGTAGTGATCCCATGCACTTTCTTTTCATCAGCCAAGCTGGGAATGGCTGTAGTGATCCCATGCGCTTTCTTTTCTTGCTGGCCAAGCTGGGAATGGCCATAGTGATCCCACGCACTTTCTTTTCATCAGCCAAGCTGGGAATGACCATAGTGATCGCATGCACTTTCTTTTCATCAGCCAAGCTCGGAATGGCTGTAGTGATCCCATGCACTTTCTTTTCTTGCTGGCCAAGCTGGGAATGGCCGTAGTGATCCCACGCACTTTTTTTTTATTGTTGGCCAAGCTGGGAATGGCCGTAGTGATCCCATGCACTTTCTTTTCATCAGCCAAGCTGGGAATGGCTGTAGTGATCCCATGCACTTTCTTTTCTTGCTGGCCAAGCTGGGAATGGCCATAGTGATCCCACGCACTTTCTTTTCATCTGCCAAGCTGGGAATGGCCATAGTGATCCCATGCACTTTCTTTTCATCAGCCAAGCTGGGAATGGCTGTAGTGATCCCATGCACTTTCTTTTCTTGCTGGCCAAGCTGGGAATGACCGTAGTGATCCAATGCATTTTTTTTTATTGCTGGCCAAGCTGGGAATGGCCATAGTGATCCCATGCCCTTTCTTTTCATCAGCCAAGCTGGGAATGGCTGTAGTGATCCCATGCAGTTTCTTTTCTTGCTGGCCAAGCTGGGAATGGCCATAGTGATCCCATGCACTTTTCTTGCTGGCCAAGCTGGGAATGGCCTTAGTGATCCCATGCATTTCTTTTCATTTGGCCAAGCCGGGAATGGCCTTGTGATCCCGTGCCCTTTATTTTCTTGCACAAACAGTTGGCCAAGCCGGGAATGGCCACAGTGATCCCGCGCATTTCAGTTCCCGTACGAAACTCGATTGACTACACCTTTGTTTGTCTTTTATTTCATAAAAGACATACAAAGGGGGCAGCTGTTGTACCGGTTTTTGTCTGGCCCAAAAAATTAGAAAAATAGAAAAACTAAAAAATATAATAATAATAATAATTCAAAACCCCGTTCTGGAGCCCGTAAGCTTACAAAAAAAAAATCAAAGCCTATTTCTTAGACCCGCAAACATGCAAAAATCCTAAAGCCCATTTCTTGGGTCATAAGCCCATAAAAATTCAAACCCAAACCCAATACAACAAAACCCTAGAAAATATCTAAAAAAATAGCAGAATTAAATAAATAATAAATAAAACCTTTAAAAAGGAAAGGTGACACCTTTAAGGTTTTTGCAAAAACATTGGAAAATACCAAAATATTAGTTTCTTAGGAGAAAATAAATAGGGTTTGGGGGGACATTTTGGTAAAAGGATGAAATAGGGTTTTATAGGGATATGGTATAAAAGAAAGAGAGATTGTGGGGGAGAGAAAGCAGCCGCACAACACAAAACAAAGAGAAAAAAAAGAAAAGAAAAAAAGTCAAAAGGAAGGCAGCTGCACAAGGGGAGGAAGAAAAACAAAAGAGAGAAAGGGGAGGCGGCACAAAGAAGCAAAAGGAGAGAAAAGGAGTTTCACTCTCTTCGGTTTTGTTCTTCCGAGAAGGTAATAGATCCACTCATATTTGACACTTCTTATTACCTTTTATTATTTATGTTCCTGTAGTTCTACTTTGCATCTCTTTATTTCTGATTCCTTGGATCTGGCTTTCTTTCTTTGGATTTGATTGTTGGAGGTTTATGTCCTTGTTTGCTCACTATTGAAATAAGGTTTTTACTCACTTATGTTGGTTCGGTCGTAACATATGTTCTTTGGATGTTGTGATGTATTGTGTATGTATACGAGTTTATATATATATATATGTGTGTGTGTATGTATATGTATATATGCTGGGTTTTTGATATCCGTATGTATGTGTTTGTATATATACCGGTTTATGTGTGCTTGTATATATGTGTTCATATGTGTTTGTATATGTATATACGGTGTGTGTGTGTACAATGTGTTCTTGTATGTATAGGTTTTGTGTGTGTATATATATATATATATACAGTATATGGGTGTATATATATATGTATGGTGTGTATATATTATAGGCCGTGTGTGTGCATATTGATCTGTTTGTGTATAAATGAATGTATATATATCTACGGTTTGTATGAGTGTATATAATATGGTTAGGGGTACACATGTGTATATGTATATTTGTACGCATGGTTTGACCGTATATGGCATAATGAAAATATGTTTGTATGTGTATATGTATACTTGATGCTAATTTGATCACTTGATATTATATGTGAATAACTATTTTCCCCCTCTTTTGTGTTTATTTGTTGGGCTTGGGTCGAATGAACTACTTGGGTTGAGGGGTAACTTGGAAGACTTGGGCCAAAAGGAATACTTAGAGGATTTGGGCTGGATTGGAGCAATGGGCCTCACGGGTGATATTGGATTTTTGTACATTTTATTATTTATCATACATAATTGTAAAGTGTAAACCTTGTAATAGTGTAACAAAAATAGTGGATGTAAAATAGAAAATGCATACATGATATTCTAGGATGTTAGAAGCATATAAAAATTAGGAATTGATTTTGTGAATAATGATTGCATTAGAATGCATGCTTAGGACTTTGATTTCTCACACTATGCCATGATGCTTAGATGTATGCTAGGATTGTTTGAATGCAATGAAAATGAATGCAACGCGTTAGTCATTAGAATTAATCAAACCCGTCTCACCTTAATAAACACATCAAAATTAATTTATGGAACCTTTATGTTTTGTTTAAATACCAAGGAGCCTTCAAGATATTGGGGTTCCATTGGCATTCATCCAAAACATTTGGATTTCGTGGACCCGGAAAGCAAATATGTTTCTAGGGATTAGGAGAATTTATTTAAGGACCCAAAGGGGGGTTTAAAGATATTTGGCCCGTCCGATGGGCCTTAAATGAATTCTTTCTTTTCTCATGAAGAATATAATCGTGAGTAAGGCTTGAATTGAACATTTTTCATTGATTGTGGGTCTTTTTGGTGCATCAACCAAGTTCCCAAAAATCTCTTCTCCAAGACCATCAAAACCCATTCCAATGTTACTATCTAAATAGCTTTTTTTTTCCAAATCATCAAAAACATCAAAACCCACTCCGATATGGACTTTTTCATCCAAGACCAAGTAAAACATTTTCGGCCAAGCCAGGAATGGCCGTAGTGATCCCGTGCATCTTTTTATCCAGAACCACTTCAAGTGGAATTTTTTATTAAATATTTTCGGCCAAGCCGGGAATGGCCGTAGTAATCCCATGCATCTTTTTATCCAGAACCACTTCAAGTGGAATTTTTTATTAAATATTTTCGGCCAAGTCGGGAATGGCCGTAGTAATCCCGTGCATCTTTTTATCCAAAACCACTTGAAGTGGAATTTTTTATTAAATGTTTTCGGCCAAGCCGGGAATGGCCGTAGTGATCCCGTGCACCCTTTTTTTTTTTTATCAAAGACCACTTCAAGTGGAGTTTTTTAAAATATTTTTGGCCAAGCCGGAAATGGTCATAGTGATCCCGTGCACCCTTTTTCCTCCTTTTTTATCAAAACCCATAAAAATAAGATTTTTAAAGTCAAATCTTGGTCTAACATTAATGGAATATTTCCACCCATTTGATAATACATGATTTTCCGGGCATATGGAAAACTCATTAAAACATTTGGGACATACAATCATTACTCAAATCAAAGTAGAGCTAAATAGGAAAACTTTTTTGAAGGTAACAGTTTTCGGGAGTTGAGGGGTGTTTAACACCTTCCCCACGCTCAATAAACCCCTTACCCATTTTTCTCGTAGACCAAAATGGATGTCCAATTGTATCCTAAAAATCAATTAGTGGCGACTTCATTGTTTTTCAAGGCGGTTGCTTCACACTACATCTAGGACTTCGGGTACTCCTTTTGTCTCTCTGCCTATCACTAAACCATCTCGGAGAATGACTTTTGCGAATTTTCTCATTCACCAACCGAACTAAAGCGTCCATGTATGTGATTCAGCTGACAACCCCAAAGTTGCCAGGTTGATGATGGCGAAGATCCTTACTTTGGCTGACTTTTGGTGGTATGACGTGATGTCTTCGCAAAAATGTCTCAACTGAACGTCATCGCTATTATGGTGAAAATTTTCCTTCTCGACGCTATTTGATTGCTTGGTCGATTTTTTAACTTAGAAATTTTTTGAGAAAATTTCCTTTTTTCTTGCTTGTTGTCTCGGTTTTGGCTACTTTCTCGAGTGGAATTTTTAGTATTTTTAACAATGAGATGGCCACACCACAGAAACCAAAGCCATTGGTAGGGCTAAGGCTAAGGCCGAGGAGGAGTTGGAGAGATTTCCAAGATCATCAAGGAAGTAGACGTCGAGAAAGCCAAGAAAATTGAGACTGGCAGACAAGCTGGGATTCGATAGTTCGAAGAGTCTGGGGAGTATGGGCTTATGCTTCGATATGAGGGCTACTACAGGGCTCGAGGAGCTTTTACACTTGCTCAGAAGGCCCTTATTAACATCGATCATGATACAAGCATTTTGGATAACTTCTTCCAACCTCTGGTCAGAAAAGATTAGTTGAAGGAGGGCATCTATGAAGAGTTTGCTCATGTCGAGGAGGGAAGAAATGTTGGTGATGAGGAGGAAGAATCGGAGCTTTCTTAGCCAATTGACATAACAATCCTTACTTCAGACGAGGATCCTCCTCACGGCATCCAAGATGACAAGGTAAATTTGGCTATGTCTCTGATCCATTCCCCAGCCATCCGAGATGAGGCCCCTCCTGCCAAGCAATGAAGAAGATGTTATGCAAGAGGGCATAATTTTACTTTGTTTTTCTCCTCTCTTTTTTATATGTACTTAGAATAATTTTTGCTTTGTAATAATAGTACTTATTTCTTTAATGTCTGCCTTCTTCTGCTATTCAATTATTTTTGTAAGTGTTGGTGCTGAGAAGAAGGGTGCTTGAATGGGCTGAGGCTTTTTGTCAGTCTGAACGTCTCCTCCGTCATTTTTCATACTTCCATTTTTTACAAGCTTTGTTTCGGAGGAACACATTTCTCCTCAGGACTTTTCCATGAGGACAGTGCTCGTAGGTGGACCATCTCAGTCTTCCATACTTGCTAATTTTTTGCAAGTTCGTTGCTGCTTATTCAAGTAGAGACATTTTTCTCGCTCTCTCAGATAACCTTCCTGGGTCATTTTTGGCTCCTCGATCGTCCTTTGTACTTGTTTATTTCTACCAAGTTTTGGAGCGGAGGAGCTGCTTTTTCAAATTTTTACTTGCATATTTTTGCAAGTTTGTCGTATCGAGGAGTTACCTTTTGGAAATGGATGTTTATCCTAATTCCCCCTTTCTCCTCCTTGGTCAAATTACTTCGAATATTTTTCTAATGTTTTAAGGGTCGAGGAACTATCAAGTGGGGCAAGCTGCCCAGCTAAAATTTTCTTTACTTTGGACCGATTCGGTCTTTAATTATCATAATGCTAGGTCAGTCATTTGGGGCCTCTTTGAGGCCTTTTTTTTAGTGACTTTCTAAGTATTTTTCCGTACGAGCTGCTTTGTAATTTTTCCGAATGAGCTCATTTGTATATAGACTTGCTCGATTAACATGAGTGTTGAAAGTCTCGCCAAGGTGGTGCCTCGGCATTTTGTCTTAACATTTTTAGAGTTATCGAGAGCCAGGTCATCTCATTTGCGCACCATGTTACTTGGAGATTTTCATGAGTCTAATTGCTAATATGGGCAATTCCGAACTACAAAATCTTTATTTTTTTGGTGTAACTTGTTAAAGCAAGACCTGTGCTTCAAACTGATTTCAGTGGCAACTACCAAACTGCAGCTTTGATTGAATATGACGGAAAAATATAGAAACACATACTTAAAGAAATAGCTCAACTAAACATAATATTTGTGCAGGTTATCAACATTCCAAGGTCGCATCTTTCTCCCATGACCTTCTGGATCTTCGATATGGTAAGTTCCCTCGTTGAATGCTTCAATAACCTAGTAGGGTCCTTCCCACATTTCACCAATCTTCCATGGGTGTTTCCCAACTACTTATTTCTTTCTCAAGACTAGGTCTCCTCGGAAAAACTTTCTTTCCTTGACCCTTCGGTTATAATACCGAGTTGTTCTTTGCTTGTAGGCTGCAATTTGGATTCTGACTTTTTCTCTTACTTCTTCGAGAAGGTCAAGGTTGTTTAGGAGTAGCTCATCATTTTCTTGGTCATTGAAATTAAGGATCTAAGGTGTTGTTTGATAAGACCATAACACACTGGGTAGCTTGATGTAATAATTCTCGTAAATGCATAAGAGTTTACGAATAACACAATGTATGCAAGTACGAGGTCGATCCCATAGAGACTAGTTTAATCTAATTAATAAACTTAACTTAATGTATGAATGATAATTGATGGAAGAATGAAAATTTGAATGATGAAATAAAAAAAACTAACAAAGAAGCAAAAATTCAGATTTTTGTTACCAAGAGGAGAAAAGCCTAGAGTAATGATTTCACCTGACAATCGTATCACAAGCATTTAACTAACAAGTACACAATTATGGTTTTAATTCAAGGGTTGATTCTTTCTTAAATATGTTGGTTCGTTTGTTTGCGGTGCCAACAACTATTATTAACAATGGATTAATCCTATTCATTCACAATCGTTAACCCGCAGTTAATAACTCATTACGATCTAAAGAACTATGATAACCAATCAATCCCCTAAACTTTATTCATGGCAGTCGACAATTGATTTCTTTAATTCTGGTTCCACTAAAGAAGTGAATTCGGTTCGTTCCTTAGTTCTAGCTAGATGAGTCTAATTGAGCTAATTGGTGATCAAGCAATCAAATAAACAGTAGACTATAAACATGAAAATTAAAGACAATAATCATTGAACCAAAATCATGCACACATTAAATTGAAATACTTACAATTTTCATGGTAGGCTACATCACACTCTAGCAAAGAGATTTAGTTACTCATGCTAGAAGAACACAAGGAAACTAAATATGAGAAAACCATGAACCAAGAACAAGAACAAATAGAAAGGCTACACAGAAGAACAATAACAAAAGCTAGAGAATATGAGTCTCTCCAACCAAGGGCGGAGCCAGAAATTGTTGATGGGGTGGGTTGACACTTCTTTGATTTGTCCGAGAAAAAAATTTAGCGGGGCTGCCCCTAAAAAAATTATTTAGAGCTATTTTATAACAATACAAATTATTAGTAAAATAAAATTTTATTTAGTATGATTCGTACTTGCTTTATCTTGCCATAAGTATGCATTAATATTATTACAACGTTCTAATATGAGTAGTATGATTCAAATTAATACAACATTATTAGTAATGATTTATAGAATGATTTTATAATGCTATTATACAATACGGTTTATCATGTAACTAGTATGCTTTAATATGTTATTAGTACAAAAAAATATTATAATGTTAGTAGAAGAATTCAAATTAGTATGATTTATAATGTTATTGTATGATTATCATCATATTAAGTATAATTTATAATGTTATTAGTATTATTAAAATTATACCAATTAATATAACTTACATTCTTATTGGTATGATTCTATTAGCACTAAGTATGATTACTTATTAAAGGTTTGAGAACCCAAAATTGACATAAAAACCCAAACCGACCATAAATCTCGGGACAAGTTTGAAAATTTAACCAAAATCTTTCTAAACCCTATAAAACGATTTTTTTTTTGTTAACAGATAGCGTAACATGTGGGTTATTGCCGTAGGGATCGATTTTTTTGACCATTGCTACATAAAGCATGGGTGACAACTTGCAAGCATGTGAAAAATACTAATAATCGGGCTGGTTCTGAAAAATAATATATACTAATTGGTATATTGGTTAGATGGCTCAAGGAAACAAAATAGGTCAAATGCAAACGAACGACCCCAATAACCCGTAGGAGGTCAAAACCCGAATTGATCAACCAACAAGAATCTACGAACAACAATCGCTGATCACCGGTACATGACAAGAGCACATAACCCCAAAAACCAGTACGAAGCAGCAGCTTAGTTCCGAGAGAGCTCCGTGTGGAAGGATGAGTGAAGAAGAAAAGTGAACATGGTCAAGACAAAGTCGTGCAAAATTAGATAAACAACCAATAATCTCGTATATCCAAAGGTGGTGCATGCATCAGTTGGACGGCCAGGATGAGGCCAGTAAAAGTAATCAACGGCTCGAGCTGAGGCATCGATAACTCATAGACATGCGAGTACATTTTTGGCCAGGGAACTCGCCACAGAATTGTTTGAAAAACACCAATTTTAGAGTTATAGTGTTAGATTAGATTAGATACGTAGAAGACATTCATTTTTGTCTTTTTTTTTTTGGTTGAAACAAGGATTTGGGGAGGGGATAGCATTCGAACCCATGACCTAATGGGTGAGTGATCTCGTACATATAATGTGATTATCATTCACCTAATGACTCACTTGCCTTTTTGTCTTGATTTAAGCAATGGTCAAAGAATGGGAGCTTATCCGATTGTCCATATACTTTTGTCTATACATATAAGCATATTAGTTGATGCATATTTAACTTATTTTTTAAAGAAAAAACAATATGTTCACTAAAAAAATAATAGAAAATTAAGCACTCCCACATGTTTTGTAACAAATTTTTGTCCTATATAATCAATCGAGATTACTCTAATTTTGCCTATGAAAGAAAGTCAAAAATTGGCTGCTTTACCTTTATATATCTATAGGCACGAGTACTGCGCCACACAGTACTAATCCTAGTCGGTAGTCACATGTTGAAGTTCGCTTATTTTCTGCCCTATAAATTGCTACATTTTTGCAACACTTTTGGCTCAAACACAATTCACTACTAATTCGATCTCTTGCAAGAACAATATTTATATCTGGCTATGGCAGCGAACGGACAGGCCGAAGCTTTCAATTTTCAAGAACTGACAGTGTGGACTGCTGATGATTTCGCTTCGTTTACCTCGAATGACGCGGTAATTAATTAACCTCAAAACATGTACCTTAATTTCTTCATTTTTCTTAATTAACTTGAATGGCTAGCAGTGTTCATTCATTTCATTGTGTTGCAGGCATTTGAATTGTATACAAAACAAGTACAGGAGCTAAAAGGGCATGTGAAAGATTTGCTCACAAATTCTGCCAGCGATCCGGTTGAGAAAGTGAAACTGATTGACTTGTTATACCGTCTTGGTGTGTCATATCACTTCGAGAGAGAGATTGAAGGACAACTCGATCAAATCTATGGTTCCGAAGCTAAGATTTTTGATGATAATGACTATGATCTGTGCACCGTTGCACTTCTTTTTCGAGTGTTTAGACAGTATGGTCACAGAGTGAGTTGTGGTGAGTGTATAAACGTACGTCTAAGTGCTAATTAGCAAAGTTTTGTTCAATATGAAGACTAATTGATTATGAAACAGATGTGTTCAACAAATTCAAAGACATTGATGGCAAGTTTAAGGCGAGTATAGCTACCGACGCTGAGGGCTTACTAAGCCTGTACGAAGCTGCTCATTTAAGCGTTCGCGGGGAACATGTTTTAGATGAAGCTCTTGCTTACTCAAGGACTTGCCTCAAATCCTTAGAGAGCCAATGTAGTCGTCGTCTTTCAAAGCGTATAGCGGGTGCTTTGGAACAAGCACTTCATCGGGGCATACCAAGGCTTGCGTCGAGACAGAACATTTCGTTATATGAAGAAGAAGAGTCTTATGATGATTCGCTACTCAAGCTAGCGAAAATCGATTACAATCGAGTACAATTACTGCACCAGCAAGAGCTTGGCGAGTTCTCGAGGTAAAGAATGACTAAATGTGAGATGATAAAGTAAACAAACAAGGAAAGCAAAGATTGATTTGGTGTTTGTGTAGGTGGTGCAAGGACTTGGAGCTTGCTTCAAAATTTCCATATGCAAGGCATAGGATTCCTGAAGTCTACCTGTGGTGCATTGGAGGTTACTTTGAGCCGGAATTTTCTCGTGCTCGAGTAATTGTCGCCAAAGTTACTGCCATTGTTACAATTATAGATGACACATATGGTGTGTATGCTTCAATCGACGAGCTTCGCAGATTCACAGATGCAATAGAAAGGTCTGTTGTGTTGTCAATATGAATGTACATTGTAGTTGTTGTGTATTTTAACTTCTTCAAATGAATTTCAGGTGGAATATGGATGCTGTTGATCAACTACCAGATTACATGAAAAGTCTTTACACTATTCTCGTGAATCTTTTCCAGCAAATCGACGATGAGGTTCGAAACCAAGGAAAATCCTACGCGATACACTACGCCAAGGAAACGGTATAATGGTGTTGTATACATACATATACATATATGTCTTACTGGGCTTCTTAATTACTCTGTTTCCATAGCTAATTACTTTGCATTATCAAACATGTTTTCTTATCAGGTGAAGCAATTGGTGAGATCATACCAGCGGGAGGTCAATTGGGTTAATGGAAATCAAGTGCCACCATTTGAGGAGTTCCTGGAAAATGCGCAAATCACGACTGGTTATCGCATAGTTTCTGTTGCATCTCTTATAGGAATGGGAGAATCTGCAGGGGAGGAGGCCTTTAAATGGCTACACCGTATGCCAAAGATCGATAGAGCGACGCTTATAATTAGCCGTCTCATGGACTGCATCGTTGCAACCAAGGTATGTATAAATGTTGTGAAATACATCTTGTTATACAGGAGGATCTTATGATAATAACTACAACTGCAATGTTTGTAGGAGGAGCCTGTGAAGAGATTTTGTTCTAAAGGTGTAGAGTTCTATATGAAAGAACACGGGGTTTCGAAGGAAGAGGCGATCGAGATTTTCCAGGAAATGATTGAGAATGCATGGAAGGATATAAATGAGGAATGCATGAAGCCAACAACCATGTCAAGAGAAATCTTGCTCAGGATTTTTAACCTGATACGGGTAATGGATGTTATGTACAAGCATGAAGACTTGTTCACTAATCCGGCCGGGATGAAAGAGTATATCAAGTCCTTGTTCATTGAGCCAATTCCACTCTAAGATGAGATTATATAGGGTGAGTAATGGAGAATAAGCTGTATAAGATCAATGCATTTTGTGAAGATGCTTCATCAATCTTATTACTTGTTTACCTATTTGTGTTGGGATTTAGAAGGTGATGTTCCATAGGAATCTAAACCATGTTTGAATAAGATCTATTTGACTTTTCTTTTTTTTTTTCCTTTTTTCTTCAATATCTTCTCCATGAGATAATGCTCAAGAGCTTGGAATAGAAATGATTGAAACTTTATAGTTCATGGATGTAAAACAAGCTCAGTTTGTTTATTAAACGAGCCTAAGAACTTTTCTGAAACATGAACTGTTGAATATTGGCTCACAAATACATGCATGAAGACAACACATGATATTGTTGCAAAACGGATTCCCTCACAAACAATCACAGATTATAGAACAATAAAGAGAAGCAATCGAAAAGAGAAAGAGAGAAGAAGAACACAGGATTTACGAGGTTCGACAATGTGCCTACATCCTCAGGATTTGCAGCTATTTTCAATATAGGAAATTTCATAGTACATTCAGCTAGGGTTTTTGACCCTTATATACCAGTTAGCTAGATACCTGAAAATATAATTTTACCCCCTATACAAAATAACCAACTCACATCAGTAATACCGTACCATACCGAAGTTGTGCTCTACCAGTATACTACACTCCCCTCTCGCACAACTTCCTTTTTGTTGAAAACTGGGTTCCCTCACAAACGATCATATATTATAGAGCAATATAAAGAAGCAATCAAAACGAGTAAGAGAGCAGAAGAACACATGATTTACGAGGTTCGACAATGTGCCTATGTCATCGGGGTTTTTGCGGTTGCTTTTCAGTATAGGAAATTCCTTAGTTACATTCGGCTAGGGTTTGTAACCCTTATATACCATCTACCTAGGTATCCGAAAATATAATTTTACCCTCAATACAAAAATAAGCAACTCACATCAGTAATACCAACAAGATTGTTGTTAATCCTGTCGAACATCTGTTGAATGCCTGTTGAGCATCTGTCGAGCATTAACTGTTGCCCATTCTAGACCAGTCTACGTTTGAGTGTCTGTGGAACGGTTGTTGGGCAGTTGGAGTCAAGCAGCTATTGTGCACAGGTCGAGCAACTGTTCAACTGGTACACTATGCTCCCCTTTCCTTAGAGCCTTTAGGTAAAATAAATCTTCTAATATGAACCATTATTTAACAATCTCCACCTTGGAGAATATTCACTCCCTTCGAAGACTTGTTCACCCTTGAAGCATCTCCACCTAAAGCTCCAACCTCCATGCGATCAACACTGTAAAAGTTGGAGCAAGTCCAAACCATGTTTGAACTTTTCCAATGGTAGCACATTTGTCAACATATCCGCTGCATTCTCCAATGTATGCACCTTCTTCAACAAAATCTCACCTGAAGACACTAACTCCCTAATCTTGTGATACCTCACTACTATGTGCTTTATGTGGGTACATGATTCTTTGATAAGTCAATAGCACTCTGATTGTAACAAAATAGAGAAGGAGACTGACCCGTAAAACCAATTTTTGCCAACAGCCCTTTCAACCATAATGCTTCCTTCGCACCCTCTCTATCAATGCCATGTATTTTGTCTCTGTTGTAGACAAGGCAACCACACTATGCAAAGTACACCTCCAACTGATAAGACTACCAGCTAGTGTAAATACATATCCCGAAGTAGACTTTCTACCATCCAAATCACCTACATAGTCCACGTCTACAAACCCAGTAACAGAAGTATGCTTATCAATTGTACTAAAATAAATCCCATAATCAGTCGTACCTCTCAAATGTCGGAGAATCCACTTCACAGCTTGCCAATGTTCTTTCTCCCATATTAGCCATGAACCTGCTAACCATACTAACAGCCTGCGCCAAATTTGGCCTAGTGCACACCATAGCATACATTAAACTTCCAACTGTATTAGCATATGAAACCTATGACATGTATGCAATTTCCTCATCTTATTAAAGACCTTGCGAACTGGACATCCTGAAGTGATTAGCTAAACGAGTAGAAATTGGTTTATCTTTATCCATGCCAAACCTCTCCAATACTTTCTCAACATAAGTCTTCTGTGAGAGCCATAACTTTTTGTTTAATCTGATTCTATTAATTTCCATACCAAGAATCTTCTTTGCAGCTCCTAGATCCTTGATATCAAATTCTTTTGCTAATAGAGACTTAAGATCATATACATCTTTCATATCTTTTGTAATAATCAGCATATCATCAACACAAATAAGCAGAAAGATGTAAGAGCCATTTTCAAGTACCTTGAAATACACACAACAATAGAACTCACACCAAGTGAAGCCAATATCCATCATGTATGAATTGAAATGCTTGTACCACTGCCTTGGAGACTGTTTCAACCCGTAGAGAGATTTCTTGAGTTTGCAAACATGATGTTCTTTTCCAACCTCTCTAAACCCCTCTGGCTGTTCCATGAATATTTCTTCATCCAATTCTCCATGCAGAAACACAGTTTTAACATCCAACTGCTCAAGCTCCCAATCTAGTTGAGCAGTCAAGCTCAACAACACATCGATAGAAATATGCCTAACTACTGGAGAGAATACTTCATTGTAGTTTATCACTAGGAATGTGTGCATAAGCTGGACAACCAAAAATTCTAAGACCCGAATAATCAATATCATTACCTGTCCAAACTTCCTCTACAGTCTTCCCCTCTAACCGAGTTGATGGTGATCTATTGACGATGTAGCAGGTTGTATTAACTATTTTTGCCCAAAACTGCTTGGGTAAATCAGCTTGTATCCTCATCGATCTAGCCCTCTCCATCAGTGTTCAGTTCATCCTTTCTACAATCCCATTCTGCTGAGCCGTCTTAGGAAATAAAAAATTCTTTTCAATTCCTTCTTTCCTGCAGAAATCATCAAACTCAATTGATGTGTACTCGCCACCATTATCAGACCTCAAGCACTTCACCTGCTTCCCTGTCTATTTTTCAACCTTGACTTTCCACTCCTTGAACCTTGAGAATACCTCTGATTTTTCCTTCATGAAACCCAGACTTTTCGAGAGAAATCATCAATAAACATCACAAAGTGTCTAGCTCCACCTTTAGCTGGTACATGGGCTGGACCCCAAATATCTAAATGAATATACTCTAGAATATCCTTGCTCCTATTTGCGGACAGCTTGAACTGAACTTTATTATGTTTCCCATACACACAGAATTCACAAAAATCTAACTTGCATTGTTTCACTCCATCCAGCAGCTTCCTCTTGTGGAGTTCCCTCATACCCTGCTCACTATTATGCCCTAGCCACATATGCTAGAGAGTAGACGTATCTATACCCGATTCATCTGAAAAGACTGCAGAAGCATCACCTACAACTGTACTCCTAAGCAATTTGTACAAATTGTTCTTAATCTGCTTCCCTTTCAAAATCATCAAAGCACCTTTGGAAACCTTAAGAATCCCGTTGCCTGGAGATGATGATAAACCATGCAAAGTCCTTTCTAGTTCACCCAAAGAGATCAAGTTTTTCCTCAATTATGGGACGTGTTGAACGTTTTCCAGAATCCTTACAACCTGCTCAAACATCTTGATCCTAACCGAGCCTATCTTCACAACCTTGCAAGCATACCAATCACCCAACACTACATTACCAGCATCACAATTCTTGTACGTATGGAACCAGTCTCTATGTAAAGTATAATGTGAAGAACATGCTGAATCTAAAATCCAGCTAGTAGCATAAGTACCTTTTCCTGTCGTTGAGACCACCATCAAGTCTTCCTAATCCGAGGTTTCTGTCGCCACGCTTGTTGAATTTCGATTATGACCTTTCTCCTTATCATCCTTCAGCAGTGGACAATCCTTCTTCTAGTGGCCCTTCTGATGGCACTTAAAGCACTCATTCTTCTTCGCCCTTTGTTTTGATTTTCCTCTGGACTGGCCTCTTTTCTGATCACTGTCCCTATCTTTGCCTCTTCCTCTTCCTCTTCTGAACTCGCCAAACCCTCTTGATAGTTTTTTGATTCTAACTTCTCCATCGAATGATGATATCTTAATGCTGTTATGACTTCCTCATAATCCAGTGTTTCTTTCTCAAACATTAATGTGGTCGTTTGATGCTTGAATGATGATGGCAATGAGCATAACAACATGAGAGCCTTGTCGTCGTCTTCCAACTTCATGCCAACCCGCAGCAGGTCACTGACTTTTTGGTTGTACTGGGCAATATGATCATATAAATCTACCCCTTCCTCCATTCTGAATGTAAATAGATCATGCTTCAAGAATAGTTTGTTGGTGACGTTCTTCGACATGAACCAACTCTCCATCTTCGTCCACAGCCCCTTCTCTGTCTTCTCCTTGATCACATCATACATAACTGAATCTGCCAGACACACAACTCGTACTAAACGCGATATCCTCCATATCCTTCCAGTCCTCCGGATCCAACTTGGCTGGTTTCTTCCCGGTTAAAACCTCGTGAACCTTTGATTGTGTCAACATATCGCTCACCCTCATCTGCCATAGACTGAAGTTGCCTTTGCCATCGAATTTCTCGAACTTAGCATGCATTTTCAATCCGCTCATCCTGTCTGTGAAACTTTAACTGCCCAAGAATCTGACTCTTGTAGCTCCGATATCAATTGTTGAAAACTGGGTTCCCTCACAAACAATAACATATTATAGAGCAATATAAAGAAGCAATCGAAAAGAGTAAGAGAGAAGAAAAACACAGGATTTACGAGGTTCGGCAATGTTCCTAAATCATTAGGGTTTTGTAGCTGCTTTTCAATGTAGGAAATTCCTTAGTTACATTCGGCTAGGGTTTGTAACGTTTATATATCATTTACCTAGGTATTCAAAAATACAATTTTATCCCCCATACAAAAATAACCAACCCACAATAGTAATACCAACAAGATTGTTGTTAATCCTGTCGAACATCTATTGAACGCCTGTTGAGCATCTGTCGAGCGCTAGCTATGGCCCATTCTAGATCAGCCTATGTTTGAGCATATGTTGAACGGTTGTTGGGAAGTTGGGGTCGAGCAACTGTTCGACTTGTACGCTACGCTCCCCTTTCCTTAGAGCCTTTAGGTAAAATAAAGCTTCTAATATGAGCCATTATTTAACACATTTTCCTCAGAACTTTTAGGTACTAGATAATACTTCTAATATAAGCCATTATTTAACAGATAGTGGTTGTTTTCAGCAAACATGCTGGCTAAGGTAGTGATTGGGATCAAGTTTAAGCATTGTCTTGACTTGATCAATATTTCTCTGACTTGAACACTTTCGGGTGTATGGCGTCTTGCGAGCGCATTTGGTGGTGGTTTTGATTGATTGTTGAGCAAGGTAGAGATTTGTTGAATATTGGCTCACAAATACATACATGAAGATCACACATGATAGTGGTGGTTGCTTTGAGCACACCAAGATTTGACAAAAAGACAAAGGCATTGAATGCCATTGGTTTGATTTAAAAGAAGATATCCTTGTGATAAAGATGATGTGCCGAATATATACATACATTTTTGCATTCTTTACATATAAGTTCATCCCATTTTGAGTTGATTAAGAGTTGATATTGCCTAAGAAAACTATATTTGCATATTGTAGGTGCCAAGGCAAAAAAGGGAGGAAAAGAGTGCAAAATGAAGATTTGGACTCCAGAATTGATTTTCGATCGATCGGAGTCATTCCTGATCGATCGGACCTGCCAAAACACTAAAAAACTCGTGGAGGCAGATTGTATTTCTGATCGATCGGAAATATTCCCGATTGATCGGAGGTACTATTCACAGCACGCGTAGTTTCGCGAAAAAGTTCCGAATTCACTTGTTTTTAAGCCAAAACGACCCCAACTTGTTTTGAAAACGACATAAGAGTTTGGGGAAGTATAAAAGGGCATAAAATAGGGTTTTGGGCGAGTTCTTGGAGCTGGATTTCATTCTACCACCATTGGAGAGCTTGGAGGCCATCATTGGAGCTTGGAGAAGAAGATGGTCTACAAGGGGGTTTTCTCTCTCCTTTTCTATCCTAGTTTCTATGGTTGATTTCCTTTGTTTAATGATGTATTTTGCTTCCATGAGTGGCTAGATTTCATACTAGAGACTTAATGTAACCAAACCTTGAAGATTCAATAAACTTAGTTTCCTTATTTCTTGATTTCTCTCTCTCTCTCTCTTGATTGTCTATGGGTGTGATTAATGCTTTTGAATGTTTGGCCATCATTCAATTGATTTGTTGCCTAGATTGAGACCGAAAGGAGATATCTAGGGTTTACCTCAAGCCATAGATGACATAGGGTGCATGAACCATAGGAATATAGGTTTGTGACTTATGCAATCGCTAAATGATTTCCATAATTCTTAATGGGTTTTTGATATATTAATCCGATTGTTAGGAATAACAGGGATTTATGTTGAAAATACGTTTGATGTATCTGAATAGAACATTAAATAGGTTGGGGAATCGATTGTCATTATAGAGAGAGGAATTAGGGATTAAAGGACCAAGGGAATTGAATTGGATAGGTGAGGTGGCGTTAAGTACCCTAGTGCTTTCCGTCCTTGGTTTCATACTTGTGTTTGATTTGTCTTTGTTCTTTTGCTTTAGTTTAGTTTAAAAACAAAATCAATCTCGAATCCGTTTCCCCAATTTGCATAGTTGTTACTAGTTTGACATTGATTTCTATTGCCAACACATCCTTGGTGGAAATGATAATTTACTCATCTCTATATTACTTGTGTGATTTGTGCGCTTGCAATTAAATCCATATCAAAAGATAAGAAGGCATGCGTGAGATATGTAGAGATTACGTCATCTTCTCACAAATTTGTGTTAAACAATGACTAATGACTCATATTAGAACAAATTTGTGTTAAACAAGGACTCATGACTCATATTAGAAGTATTATACAGTGTTTTGAAAACTAGACAGGTCTGGTCACAAACACGAAAAACAGTGATCTTTCAGACCAACCATTTTTGGTGTGAACCGGTTAAACGGTCCGGTCCATGTGAACCATTCTATATGAATAAATCTGAAAAATATATTTTTGGCAAGTTTTGAACTCAAGAAATCAAGTTGAGGACAACTCTCGATCGATAGAATTGACCGATACCAAATAGTGCGTGTGTGTACTTACCTCAAGTGTAGGGTAGTCGGCACATAATAAAATTCGAGAGTTCAGAGTCGAACCACAAGAAAGGTGTTGTTGAGGTTTTGTTCGCCTTATCAACGCCTCCGTGGCTCGAACCCTTGACCTGATTGATATAAATAGTGTTTTGAAATCAAAAGTAAACACGATTTTACGAAAACAATTAATTAAAGACATCTAGCTTCTAATCCGTCCCGATGGATGATCAATTCTCATGCTTAAGGTACTATTGCAAGCACACACAATCATGCACAATGAAATTGTGTGTTACCATTAATTATGCATATGAAAGAGAAATTGGGCGTGAAAATTTCCATTCAAACATGGAGGTCATTGGGCCTCTTGGTTTACGATGAGGGGTAGACACCTAATGTTATGGATTTTGTTAGCACTCTAGTTTCACACTTAAAGACCAATTGACCATGTAACTCTACCATGCTCATTCTATGAATACCACAAAATTCAATTATCAATGTACACAATCAATCCTATGCAATTGGGCTTAATCAATTGGGGAAATCTGTTGCAAAATAGGTCCCCCGTAAACAATCACAGATAATAGAACAATAGAGAGAAGCAATTGAAAAATAAGAGAGAAGAGAAGAATAACACAGGATTTCCGTGGTTCGGCAATTTGATTATCTCCACGGGGTCTACGGTTGTTTTCAATATAGGAATTTCAGTAGTACGCTACGCTCCCCTCTCACACAAGTTCCCCTTTCCTAGAGCTTTTAGGTATTAAGTAATACTTCCAATATGAGCTATTATTTAACAAAATCATGCATTTGGCATTAATGACTTCTATTCAAGAATGCTAAATTGAGTTTCTAGATTACACGATGAATGCATAGCACACAACATACCAATTTTTATGTATTAATGTTACCCCTTGGGGCCTAGCCTAGTTGTCGAACCCGATTCACACTCCGAATTAAGAAAACACAATATAGACATACTCATTCATATGCACCCAAACACATAACTATCACAAAATTGAAAGAGATAAATCGAAGCTACGATTCTATGCACATACCTTAAGCAATTGAAATTCACATCCACCCTTCAGGACTAGAGACTAAAAAGAAAGATTAGCCACTCATTATTTTGAAGGTAACATCTAATTTTATTAATCAAAATAAGAGTTTACAGCAAAATCATGAAAATACACAAGATTCTAGAGAGAGGAAACTTAAAACTTCAAAAGCGGCAAAATGAAGATGAATGAAAGGTCCTTGAGGAAACCCTTCAATTAGGGTTTTAGCCCTTCTTTTACTCCTAAAAATACCTAACTACCCTTACAAAACCGTCCCCCATTGGTTACTGGAAGTTTGTTCTTCTTCAAGAACAGTTAGTCAAACTTATGGAACTTGCGGAATAAATAAACAACAATCAAAACACACTAGAATAACGAGGAAAACCAGCAGCAGGGAAAAACCTCGAGTCTATCAAGCGATTAACTTTGAAAATAATCCACTATGTGAATAATGATCACACATGATCTAACCTAAGATACCTTAGTACATCAACTATCGTGTGTATGTTTTCTGAAACCCAAAAAATACGTTAGCTGAACAAACTCTGGCCGCAACCAAAGTATCAATGTTGAGAAGACGTTGTCTAGTACACCACCAACAAGTAACACACTCCACCAAGAGTTGTCTCACGCCAAGGTTCTTCTCCAACAATCACAAACTCATGAAACAATTAAACTCCAAAGCTATGAAGGAAATTGCCTTGTATTTTGAGCACACACTTCGGTAATCTTGAACGTCTTGAATGACAAGTAGATATATCTTCCTAGGAACCCTAATTGCCTAAGACTTCAAATCTCCTATGATTCTAGTTTCCTAAGTTGGAACCAATTAGCCAACCTAATTAAAAGAAGTTTTCTTAAACCCGAAACTAGAAAACATACAATACAAGTATTCCTTCAATACAAGCCTAGACAGAGAGTTTCTAATAAAAGACAACTCTAAACTAGTCTTGACAAAATTCGCAAATGCCCATGTATTAAATAATTCATATCGTTGAGCTAGAATCCTTGACCCGTGTGAAATCTTATCCAAGCCTACATCGCATTACTTGAGACTGTCCAGTAAAGTAGACTATTTCAGGATACACCGCTGCATACAAAAAACATATTCACACATATATAATAAGCAGTTAATCCTCAACACATGAGCACTCAACCTGTCACTGTAAGAAGGGGTAAAAACCCCAACAATTACAATTAAGAAATACCCAAAAACCCAACTTAAAGGCTATGATGGAATTGTAGATCCACGACAGCTATCCAAACAATTGGTGCAGGTGTCCGAACAGTTCTGCTTCCCTAGATCCCTCTCTCATTTTTGTTGGTTAATGTCTAGACAGTAGGTGTCCAAACATGTCCTTAGGTATCCTGACAGTTGGTCTGCAACTGGTTCCCTGTAAAGATTTCTTCATATAGTGTCTTGACGGCTAGGGCTGGTGTCCGAACAGAAGGTATCCGGACAGATCTTTCAGGTGTTCGAACAATTGAGCTTCAACAGGAGTTCTGTCAAGGTTTCTTAATAAAGTGTTTGGACGGCTGCAATACGTGTCCGAACATTAGGTCTTTTGCTATCATTTTTCCTTTAGCTCCAAAAGTCTCCAATTCAACCAAATTAATCCTATTTTCTACAAAACCAATGAGAAACGTCCATAACGGTAAAACTAACTAAAATAAGCATAAATACATCAACTAAGTGCTAGAAATCCTAATTAAAGGAAATTGGGACCTCAATTTAGAGGTCCAATCAAGAATCGTCAATGTTGCTAAGTATTTCAATATGAGTGGCAAGGACACCAAGTTTTTGCATATTGAATTTCACAGTGCCCGGGAGGATACAAAAGGTGTTGTGGTCCTTCAAATAAAAATTCTAGATTTTCAGACTCTCCGATGTACAATGTTCGAAGAGATTTTAGGCACCTTAATAATCCCTCATTGGAGAGACCTTTTTGTTTCACTGTTACATAAAGACTTCAATCTAAAACTTGTTCCTTATGTCTCTTGGCAACTCTTCAAGTTCGACACATCCTAGTATCAATAGATGCAACAAATTGTGTAGTTTATAGATAGAATTAGGCGATTTCTTGATAAGTTAGAACTCTTAAATGCTTTAGGTCATCGAATGACTTGACTTTGGCAACAACTCAAAAGAAGAACCTTTGAATTCAAGCATCCTCAAGTTCCTACATTTAACGATCGATGCATCTATGACCAAAGGTTTCAATGATAGGCCCTTCTGGTTGGAAATCAAATACTAAGGTGCGTAAACTGTTCAATGTTAAAGGTTTGATTGAAAGTGTGTAGTTTATTCTCTCTCAAGGAGGCAATATATATAAGTTACAATTAATCACCAATCAGTGATTCACGGGTATCAATTATCCTTTGATAAAGAAATTGGAAATCAATCATATAATAAGAGAATATTATGTTGACTTGTTTAACATCCCCCCTCAAGTTGGTACGTAGATATCTACTAAGCCTAACTTGTCCAACGAGTCAGGAAATACCCTTGTAGATACTGCATGAGCTAAAACCCTTTATGAATGGAACCTCCACCAACTTATCTTCTAGTTTCTCCTTGATGAAGTGTCGATCTACCTCAACATGTTTAGTACGGTCATGTTGTACTGGATTATCTACTATCTCCCTCGCTGCTTGATTGTCACAATATAGGTGCATTGGCTCTTTTGGCTTGAACCCAATTTTAGTGAGCAAAATCCTAAGCCACAAAAGTTCACAAATCCCTTGCGCCATCCCCATATACTCAGCTTCTGCAGAGGACCGAGCCACTACATTCTGATTTTTGCTTCTCCATGTCACCAGGTTGCCTGCCACGAATGTAAAGTAACCAGACGTAGACTGCCGATTAACAATGTTACCAGCCTAGTCTGCATCCGTGTACCCTTCTACTTTCACATGACCATGCGTTCAGAAACTCCAATCTGCATCAGTGTACCCTTCTACTTTCATATGACCATGTTTTCGGAAACATAATCCTTTGCTCGGGCTTCCCTTCAAATAACTCAGAATACGAGTAACTGCTTCTATGTGATCTTTGCTTGGTGCATGCATGAACTGACTGACAACACTTACCGCATATGCAATATCGGGTCGTCAATGATAAATAGATCAACTTTCCTACCAACTTCTGATATCTTTCTTTGTTTGTAGGAATTTGATCCTCGTAAATACCCAGATGATGATTTTGCACAATTGGAGTATCAGCCCGCTTGCATGCAAGCATACCAGTTTCGGACAGAAGGTCCAAAACATACTTCCGTTGTGATAGACAAATTCCCTTCGGAGAGCGTGCAACTTCAATACCCAAGAAGTACTTGAGTCCTCCTAGGTCTTTCATCTCAAACTCTGACGAAAAGTGCTTTTGCAATCTCTCAATTTCTTGTACATCATCTCCTGTGACGATCATATCATCAATATATATGATAAGCAAGGTTACTTTCTTACCATTATGTTTGATGAATAGTGTATGGTCTGAGTTTCCTTGCCGATATTCATATTTCTTCATAGCTTGTGTAAACCTCCCAAACCACGCTCTGGGCGATTGTTTGAGGCCATATAACGCCTTATGAAGCCTGCAAGCTTTTCCTTTTGAATCAGGAACACCAAATCCTGGTGGAAAATCCATGTATACTTCTTCTTGTAGGTCTCCATGTAGGAAGGCATTTTTTACATCAAACTGTTTAAGAGGCCAATCAAAATTAGCAGCCAAAGACAATAAAACTCGAATGGTATTCATTTTTGCAACAGGAGCAAAAGTTTCCTGATAATCGACTCCGAAAGTCTATGTGTAGCCCTTAGCTACCAGTCTGGCTTTGAACTGATCAACTGACCCATCTGCTTTGTGTTTAACTGTGAACACCCATTTGCAACCTACAGCTTGCTTACCCAAAGGAAGAGAAACTACACTCCAAGTTCTATTCTTCATTAAGGCCTCCATCTCTACTCTCATTGCTGTAGTCCATCGTGGGTCTTGTAAAGCTTCTTTCACCCTTGTAGGAATTTTTATTGCATCAATCTGGTGAACTAAAGCACAATACGATGGTGGTAACCGGTGAGTAGATATATAGTATGTAATGGAATACTTTACTTTCTCCTCCGGAGAATACCTCTCAGGTGGTTTCCCACGATTTTTTCGAGGAGGTAACACATATGTACTTTCTACAGGACCACAATTGTAACAAGTTTCAGGGTCAGGGATACTTACCTCCGAAATATTGGTAGGACCAGCAGATCTTGGAGGTGATACTAGAGGAGGGGTTTTTTTTGCTTCATCTGCTGCACACGGCACTGCATGTAGAGTCCATGATGCTGTAGTCTCAGCTTCATGCACTACATCAGGCACGGTCACTGCTTCAATCTCACTCTCGGATGTAATACGTTCCCCAACTTCACTTTCGGCTTCAATCTCAGTTGTGGGTTCTTCTAACACTGTACCGAACTGACCATAATCCTCATCATTACATTGAGGCTCCCCCTGAGGATCATGGTTGGTTCGGGTAGGAGGAAAAAATAATGAATCCTCGGAGAACGTAACATCCATTGAGACATACATGTGACGAGAGGAAGGATGATAGCATCGGTACCCCTTCTGTTGGGAACTAAATCCAAGGAATACACACCGCACTGCACAGGGATCTAGTTTACTTCGTTGATTCTTGGGTAAGTGCACATAAGCAACGCAACCAAAAGCCCGAGGTTCTAAAGTTAAAGAAGAGCAAATAGAGACATGATCAACCAATGTTACCAAAGGAGTCCGAAAATCTAGAACTTTGGAAGGCATCCGATTCATCAGGTAGACTGTGTAGGTGACGGCATAATTCCAATATGTTTGGGGAACACTTGCACCAATCAACAGTGCTCGTGTGGTTTCAAGGATATGCCAATTTTTTCGTTCAGCAATCCCGTTTTGCTGTGGGGTTTGAGGGCATGTAGTCTCATGAAGTATGCCTTTGTCCTGGAAAAAATTAACAAGGTCACAATTTATATACTCACCACCATTATCAGAACGAAGCACCTTGATGGGGAGTGAATATTGGTTTTGAACCATGTAATAGAAAGCTTTGAATATGCCACTGACATCGCTATTATTTTTCATCGTATAGATCTAAGTCATCCTAGTGCAATCATCCACAAAGGTAATAAACCACCGAATTCCAGACAAAGTAGTAATCGGTGACGGTCCCCACACATCAGAGTGAATTAATTCAAAAGGAATAACTCGTTTATTAAAACTGATAGGATAATGAGTACGATGGCTCTTGGCCAACTTGCAGACATTACAATCTAAAGAAGACTCTAAAATATTCTGAAATAACTTAGGTAATAATTTCCGTAAATATCCAAAGGATGCATGACCCAACCTTCTATCCCAGAGCTGGATGGTTTTGACACCGGCATTATCACTACCTTGGACTTGATAAGCACGCCCTGAAGTAATATCCTCCACGTAATACAACCCTCTCCGTTTAGTACCACGCCCAATGATCTCTTGAGTCCGAATATCCTGGAGTAAGCAAAACGTAGGAAACATCAGTATAACACAATTTAACTGAGTAGTTACTTGTCCTATAGACAACAAATTACTGGATAATGCAGGTACAAGTAAGCAATTGTGTAGAGAAAGAGTATGAGTAAGGGCTACAGAACCCGCTGCAGTGACAGGGATAACACTGCCACTTGCTGTAATAATACTATCTCGAGGAGGATGAATTATGGAATTCAAAAAAGTCGGATTATATGTCATGTGGTCCGTAGCACCAAAGTCAATAATCCATCCTGTATCATAGGCTGTAGAGATAGTTAGGGCAGTGCCCATATTACCTGTATCACAGTTGTCATCTCCTTCAGAAATCATGCTGAGGAGAGATAATTCAGAATTGAGACCATCTATCTCGACAGCTGTTGAATTTGAGTGGCCGGTTGTTATGGCTGCCACTCCTGAGCTATTTTTTGTCGGATTTGTTCACTTGTTACCTTTCCCTCAATTTTGCTTTCTTCGTTCGACGAACCAATCTGGGTACCCATGGATTTCAAAGCAGGTTTCTTTAGTATGTCGAGTTCCATGGCAGTGGCTACACTTAAGCTTGTCCTTCTCGGCTTCTTCTGAGTCACGTAGAGGCCGAGAGGTGTCTTTAGGAAAAGACTTGGTAACCATGGCCACGGATGAACTACTCTCTTTACCTCCAAGCATAGTTATCTGTCTTTGTGCTTCTCGTCGGACTGTATTGAAGCACTTCTCAATCTTCGGGATTGGCTTCATCCGGAGAAGATCACTCTGGATCGGGTCAAAGCCATCATCTAGTCCTGCAAGGAAATCATATACTCGTTCTTGTTCGATATCTTCTTTCCGGGTTTTTATGTCGGCTGCACACACCATCTTGTTGGGTCGTCTCTTATCAATTTCCTGCCAGACTCCCTTTAATTCTGCAAAATAGAGATTTACCTGGCGGCCCGCTTGCCGTGTCCTTGTTGCTTTACAACGTAGTTCATAGTATTGAGATTCATCCTCACCATTATAGAACATCTGAGAGACGCTATCCCATATCTCTTTTGCTGTTGGAAGTTCAATAAACAACCCAAGTATGTGTTGTTCCATGGTCCTTAATAACCATCCACGTACAAGGGCATCCTCTGTTCGCCATCGCAAATAGCCAGGGTCCTTCTCGTCAACCGGTTTTGTATGACCAGTGAGATACCCAAGCTTGTTTTGGCTTGCTGCATGGACCTCCATCATCCTCGACCAGATTTTGAAATTTGTATCACCTAATCTGAAGCCGAACGCAGTCATGTTGGTAGATTCAAGAGGCCCGTTTGAACTACTCATTGTTTCATTAGAACCACTCATCGTGGTAGATGGAATGGTTAGTGGAAGTACTCCACTGTCATCTGTCATGTCTCTTGTCTTGAGACACTACAGACTATTCTGGTTTGGGGTAAGAAGAATGAAGAAGACGAAGTGGACGGCGAGGGTTAAAGGAAGGCTCCGATACCATGTTAAAGGTTTGATTGAAAGTGTGTAGTTTATTCTCTCTCAAGGAGGCAATATATATATGTTACAATTAATCACCAATTAGTGATTCACGGGTATCAATTATCCTTTGATAAGGAAACTGAAAATCAATCATATAATAAGAGAATATTATGTTGACTTGTTTAACATTCAATTCTCGCTGAAAACTTGGAACCTCTTTGTCAATCAAATTCTTGTCAACAACTATTGTTAGATGTCGAATACCTTTAGATAGACTCTCCTTGTGAATACTTGCCATTGTATACTCACTCTACACGACTGACCATGCAAGATCATGCATTAAATCATGTTCCATGAAATTTATGTAAGTAACCATAGTCATACAAATTGTCCAGAAGTGATCTTGAATGCATCTCTCTGATATCCTGCAATGCAATGTCTTTAAGCTCTTCATTTGCATATGCAGAATGAAGAAACCCGTGCGCTATCCATATTTGACTTCACCAACCATCATTGAATCGAGAACCTTTTGGATAGATTGAGAAAATAGTAAAACAAGGTTTCAAGTAAGACGGCATTTGATAATAACTTAAATCTTACGTTAACCAGATAATGACCTCCCTGGTTATTGCCTGTAAATTGCAGATTAAGTATCAACAACTTTAGGTGCATTTTTAATTGAGTTTCTCTTTCTTTCTTGTTTGAGGAAAAAAATGGCTGAATCATTTCTGTTTAGCATTGCAGAAAAGGTATTAGGTCAAATAGGGTCTCAAGCCCTGCAAGAAGTTCATCTAGCTTGGGGCATGGAGAGAGATCTCAAGAAACTTCAGGAGAACTTGGCCACTGTCAAAATGGTCCTATTGGATGTTGAAGAGCATCAGATTATGAACCACGAGCTACTCATATGGCTTAGAAGGCTTTTGTTACGATGCGGAAGACATTCTGGATAAATTGGAATGTGAGGTCTTGCACAAAGAAGTGGTGATCAAATGGTATAGCAGCATCAAAACCAAGGTAACCTCGAATCATCTTCTATTTCATTTCAACATGGATCATAAGATAAGGAGCTCAATGAAAGGCTAGATGAGATAGCTGCTCAGAAGTCTAAATTCCATCTTACAGAGCTAGTTGACCATAGATTAATGGTGCGTAGATAAAGATGAATCACCGACTCTTTTCTGGGTACATCGGGTGTTATTGGAAGAGAATATGATGAGGAAATGATCATTTCTGTGATTGCTAAACAGAAATGATTCGGCCATTTTTTTCTCAAACAAGAGAGAGAGAGAATCAAGCTCAACAAAATTCCCAAAATACTCAGCCGCTGTATAACCAGGGAAGTCATTGTCTGGTTAACATAAAATTAAGCATTAAAGAACAAGACCTATTGTATGAAAAGAACTCACAGAGAATTACAAATGGAAACACATTATTCTGGTTTTCGAGGAACCAGAAACCTTCCGACTGGCTTTCGAGGAACCAGCGACCTCCTACCATTTTCTTCTTCTTTCTTCACTCCTCTTCCAACATACCCGTACCCATCTGAATACAAAGAGACCCTAGTATAAGTGTATAACCACACACACACACACCCCAATGACAAAACTACAAGTGTTACCCACTTCACGTAACCCTCCCACTTACATATGTTCCCCACTTTATATTATACATATGACACAACGTGTCTCTCACCATATGGGATGGACTCTAATCATTATACTTAAGAAAAGTTAATTACAAACTAAAAGTAATTGTCATGCTTGTATAGTTTAGCGATTTCTTCACAGATCCTCCACTATTGTCAGCCTCGTTGATCTGTCTAATATTAGACTCTTTCGGATCCGCCTCCGCCAGCTGTTCTTTTTCTTTTCTTTTTTTGTGAAAATTACACGGGTCCCACGTTTCATCATTATTACAAAGTTTATTATTTCTTTTTTTATATAAATACTAGGAGGGTCCCACGTTTATTCTATCTAACAGTTTTTAACTTAACATTTGTTTATTAATTTTACTTAAGTAATTTATATTAGCATTCCACTTAACACTTTTATTAATTTTTTTACAACATTATATATATTTTTTTAAATTATTAAAGTTGACCATTTGGTTTGAAGTGTCAGACAGGGACGCACTATGTGTCCGAAGTAATTTTTTTAATTATTTCATATAAATATCCAACTATAAATTAAAATACTATTAAGCCTATAACATCATAACAATCAAAAGATTCAAAACTCAAACTTACATAACACTACAATTAGATAGCTAATATATTTTAAAGTTTGGCTAATATATATTACCCCAAACTTTTGTGTTCGTCATTTACTCGTTTGATATTGTCATCGTATTTAGAAGTTAGAATCTTCTCTTTGTCGATTTTCAATGGGTTAAGAATTGTCAACTTTAAAGTTAACCATTTGTTTTGAAGTGTCGAACACGGACACACTGCATGTTCGACATAATTTTAAAATTAAAAAACAGAAAAGAAATTGCATGACACAGTGGCACGTGTAGGGCAAGTGTCATGTCTAGCAAGTGTTGGACACTTACATTGACTATCAATGCAAGTGTCCGTACTTCCCAGCCTTTTAACAAATTCTTGTTCGGAAAATGACATACATACATAATTTTTAAGGTACATAATATACAAAATATATGTGGCATGCCACATAGACATATTGACACAAAATCCTAAATGCCCAATTTCTTTCCTGCTTCTCTCTCTTTAGACTCTCGCCCCTATTAGTAGTAAAATACACTGCTAATACGTAATGCATTAAATACTGGAAAACAAATACACTGTCAAAAAAATAATGTAATAAGGTACTGCATGATAAGAATCGAACTTGCCAAAAAATGGAAAACATATATACTGTCAAAACATAATGTAATAAGTCACTGCCATGATTAGCTTGATAAAGACATTGATAATTCGTAATGCATTAACAACTGAGAAACAAATACACTATAAAATTATCATTTCCACCGACACCAACGACAAATGAATTGTAACTCTTGTTCGATCGAATTCCAGCAATATCATTAATCTCTAGTTGCCTTTTCACACTCGGGTTTATTTCCCTGTTACACACGAAGAATCTAGAATGACTAGGACTTAGATCGTGGTTGTGGATATCTTCAAACAATGTAATCTTTCACTTTCCATCACGGAAAGTCTACCAACAAGTCTCGCCTTGCACTCATTCTTACTATAACCACGATGATTGACTGGATTCTTCGAACATGAGAAAAATTTATCTGACCTCCCGCATGTAAATATCATATATCTGTAATCACCATTCGTATTCTTTGTTATTGACCTCCTCTTGACTGAAAACCCATCTCTACACTACAAAACAATATTGAAACAGACATTTGTTAGATAAATACATAAATTTAGTGATTGATAATGTAATAACTCATATAATATCAACACCAAAATGAAATGACTCTGTCATTATTACACTATCATACTAGAGTGTAATAACTCAATGCCATAAAAAGTGAAACAAATGTATTTAACAATGAAAATGACTATGTAATGAACAGCGACACTAAATACACTGATAATTCGTAATGTATTATAAACTGACAAACAAATACACTGTCAAAAACATAATGTAATAAGTCACTGCCATGAAAAAAATGGGTATACCCAGTGATAAAGTCTCAACATTAGAGACATATTAAGGGAATGGCAATGTTCATCACCAACAAATTGTTCAACCTTTTTAGCAAATAATACTTCAGTAACAACAAAATCTAAAAGGAATAACATTAGCATCTACCACATCCAACTCAGTCACAACAAATCGAAAAGGAAAAACATGAGCATCTACCACATCCAACTTAGTCTCAACAAATCCATACAGAAACACAAACATAAACTCCAGTGTTCATCAAAATACGTTGAATAAGAGAATAAGAACCTGGAACAACTAGGGAAACATTATGCATACTGGCAGTGTAGTTAGAAAATAGCAAAGTGGTTCCAATCAATTCTTCCAATTCAGTCCACTTTCCTGATAATTACATTTTTTGTTATGACAGTGTAATAACCCATTGTCAAACTTCACAAGTAATCCATAAGACATTCAATCAACTGAAAAAAACTAACCAAACAATCAAACAAAAAAAAAAACAACATGACCTACTAATCTCAAATACATTATGCATACTGACAGTGTAGTTAATTATATTTTCCAAACAAACCATGCAACAAAATAAACTACTAAATCATATAATGAGACGACACAAGCTAAATTCCTCAATTCTGCATTATGCATTTTGCAAGTGTATTTATATCACTTTTCTAACCAAACAATGAAACAAAAAAAAAACTACAGGATCTACTAATCCCAAATACGTTATGCATACTGGCAATGTAATTAACTATATTTTCCAAACAAACCATGAAACAAAATAAACTACTAAATCATAGAATGAGACAACACAAGCCAAATTTCCCAAACTGGTAGTGTAGTTAACTATATTTTCCAAACAAACCATGAAACAAAATAATTACACTTTCGTTAAGACAGTGTAATAACCCACTATCAAGCTTCACAAGTAATCCATAAGACATTCAATCCACAGAAAAAGTTAAATACACTACCAATGTATAGTGTAATAACGCATTGGAGCATACCTTCGACGTGGGTCTCCATTTTTCGGTGGCCGTTTCGATCGACGAAGGGCTGAGC
This sequence comes from Tripterygium wilfordii, assembly GCF_013401445.1. Lineage (NCBI taxonomy): Eukaryota > Viridiplantae > Streptophyta > Magnoliopsida > Celastrales > Celastraceae > Tripterygium > Tripterygium wilfordii. The sequence goes on from NC_052250.1 coordinate 10,626,291, forward strand.
TAGGTGCTCCTCACATAGGGGAGTCTATTGGTGGTGTCGGGTTGCCAAATCGACATCAGAATCAACTGGACCTGTGATTTTTGTCCGGTGGATACCCATGGCTTCATAGTGGATTTCCGACAAAATCAACAACCGTTGATGGCAAGTGGTGTCTGGGTGTTGCTCTTGGGGGTCGGACACTTCTTTTGACGGCAGTGGCTGTCATATCGATGGTCGGACGGCGGAGGTCAGTTGTTGGCCGTGAGAGAAGAAGAGAGAATCGCGTGAGAGAGATGAGAGGGAGAGATAGAGGAGAAAGAAAAATGAACCATGAGGAGAGATAAAAGTGATTTGTAGGGTTTGATTTTTGGTTTTTGATTTTTAAAATTTGAATTTGCCTAATCACTTGCTTACATGGCTTGTCATGTCATTATGTACACTTATGGTTACTAATCCTATGTATGAGTACCACTACCGTTCTTGTTCACATATACAGCATAACAAGGCTACATCATTACAATATTGCAAACCCTGTGCCACAAAAACAACATTTGAAGAAGACTGGAAGTTTGACAAGGATGTTGTGGTTGGTCTTGCCTGCAGAGGAAGCCATAAGAGAGGAAGGGAGAGAGAGAATGATCAGAGAAAGTGAGGATTTACATTTAGGGGGTTATTAGGCATTTTATATGTGGATATGGATGTAAATTAAAAATTTTAAAAGTGGTATAAACTTAAAAGCTTTTGTTGTGTAAATAAAATTTCTCATTTATATGATATTTTCGGTTATCTTCTACTCTGGACAGGAGATCTCACAATTTTGACTGTTGGGAACAGGAGTTTTGTGAATTTGGATGTTGGATTTGCATGTGTGTCAAGGTTTACTATCAATCCAAAGGATTTGATAGGATTGTTGTAGAATTCTGCACCCATCTGACCTCTGCAACAAATGGACTATGCGCAATTAGAGAACACAAGGTTCTTGGCTCGAGGTTAGCCTTCCGAGAAAAGGACTTAAAATGCTTGGAGTGTCAATCTGGAAAAAAATCAGGAAACAAAAGACTATCACCGGCATGAAAAGATCTTCTATTGAAAAGAAATGAAAAACAACAAATTACTGTAATGCATCAGGATCTTCATTGAAAAGGGATAGATCCTGAGATATAGGCATGCTTTTTCAAGCTAAAATAAAGACAGCTATGGGGGCTTTTTGAAAGATAAAATCTAAGCACTAGTCAATGCGGAGCCATGCTAAATAAAAAAATAAGTGGTAGGAGCCATGCCTAAGAAAGCGAATAAGGATTGAAGACGTTGGGTCTGTGTTTGACGTGGGGTCCTTTGTTGTTTCTTTCTTCTTTATAGTGCCAAGTGATGGGACAATTCTTCTATTCTATTTCAAGTATCTGTAGTGGGACATCATGGGCATCGTGGCAAAACCACTTCCTTGCTGCTGGATGGAGTGATTGGGTTAGTGGACTTCATAATCGCAACCTTCTCCTAAACATGGTAATGATGACAACATCTCTCTGGTCATGCTTCTTCTTTAAGGAGGAAATAGACTCTCTTGGAAGTCATGGTAGTCTCTACTTCACAAGTCTTTAAGCTTCATGATTGACAATATGGGAACAAGGCTCATGGCGATCATTTTGTTGCTGCTTATACACGAAAGATCGTGTAAGAATGTAGCATTTGTGTTGTGTAGGACGAACGTGGTTTGAGCCTTATGCAGTCGTGCTTCAGCTAGAAACAAGTTTGAGAGAAAATTGGGACGTTCAACTAACAAACTTTCGTTTCTCCAGGACGTTCTTTGATATAATCCTACTAAAATCTTGGTAGTTACTTAACAAATCACATTTGAAAAGGATTTATCCATTAAGACCAAAACTCCCTGAATTATAGCCTTTTGGACAGTAACTCTTGGACAGCCCCGATTTCTAGGAACTAATCCCTGGATTTCAGGTCAGCAACCAATTAGAATCCTGCAAAATGAACTACGGTTAGTAAAAAAATTCTCCTTACCTCCACCACATTTCACCAAGAGATTGGCCGCTTTTTGTGCATTGGGGACTCGTCCTGCCACGTGTCAGTTGACGTGTAGAGTTTGAATTTGATACAAACAAATATCAATGGTCGTATGGATTCAGGACTCTATAATTCCCTTCAATTTTAGAATCTTAAATTCTCATCTAATGGCACATATGATGTTAATATATTTTTTAATAAAAAAAAAAAACATATATGAGGAGAGAATTATGTAAATAGTGTTTGGAAAAAAACAATATAGGTGATGTGACATTTCGTTTGACAATTAGATGTAAGATTTTATACTCCAAAATTATTGAGGAATTATATATTGGCGTGAGTCATGAACTATAATTGTACTTTGATTAATTGTAATTAGTTGTGATTGATTATTGTAGTATTAGAGAAAAGAGGATTTGTAGGGATTGTAATTAGTTTCCTAATTAGAATAGCTTACTACTGTATTGTACTCTTATATAGGCTTGTAAACAATATATTAAATAAAAACTCTTACCCTATTTTGAGTTGGTTTTAGTCTCTTAGATGAGGTTGAAGGTTCACTTTCTTTGATGGCTACCTTTGGGCTTTCTTGTTGCAGCTACTGTTTGATTCTAATAGGTTTTCTCATTCTTCATTGTAACCATGACTAATACTAATATATCTTTGAATCCATTTGGTGTTGTCTCAGACTGAGATACCACCTACTTTCAATGTTCAATCCATTAGTTTTGCACCTAAACTAGCGGCTATCACATATGGTGTGAAACTCAATGGGGTCAATTATTCTCTTTGGTCACAAGTTGTTGAGACCTTTATTGTAGGCCGAGGAAAATTGGGTTATCTAACTGGCAAAACTCAAGAACCCTTAGTGGATGATGTTGCTTATAGAAAGTGGAGTATGGAGAATGTTGTTGTTAAAGGTTGGCTCATCGGTGCCATGGAACCTTGATATTATGAATCTGTTTGTTCGTCTACCCACAGTGAAGAATATTTTGCGTGCCATATCTTGGACGGTTAGACCTATTATGAAGGGGCTAATAGGTCAGTTATCTATGACCTCTCTCATCGAGTTATGCAGACAAAGCAAACAAGTAGGCCAATTTCTATATATTATGTTGATTTACGTACAATATGGCATGAACTGGACTATCGTAACCCAATTGTGTTCACACAACCTGATGTTATACAGGCTCGAAACAAAAGAAATTGATGAAGAACGTGAGTATACCTTTGTAGCTGGCCTAGATGATATGTATGATGGTGTTCAAAGCAATATACTTCGAGCTGAATCTTTGCCAAATCTAAAAACAGCTTTTGCTACCATTAGAAGTGAGGAGTAAAGGGGGAACACTATACTAAAAAATCACTTGGCTTCTTGTGTGGCTATGGCAGCAAAATCTTATGTGACTCATAGTTAGTCAGTTTCCTCCAAAACTCAGTGGCAGTGAGGGTGGTTATACCCATTATGGTAACCCTAAACATGTTGTGGACAATTGCTTCAAGCTGACTAGATACCCAGATTGGTGGGATAGTTTTAATGAATGAAAATCTCGTGATCGACGTAATTGGAAGGATGGTAAAGTAGTTGTAATGGTGTCACCTATCAACTCATTTATGGCTGAAATAGAGACAACACCAGTATCGGCTGCATCAAGGTTCTATTTTTTTTTATCCCCACTTGACTAATAATCCATCAGGTAACATCAGTTTTGCTCTCGTTAATACAGACATGTCAAGACACTAGATGGATTATTGATTGAGGAGCCACTGATCAAATGACTTTTGATCAGTCATTTTTTAGGACTATAAGTACACTGCATCGTTCACATGTATCTAACGCTAATGGTGTGCCCTCTCCTGTGACTAGTGTAGGCATGATCATTTTGACGCGATCCTTACCCTTGGAACATACATTACTTGTTCCCTCGCTCTCTCATAATCTCTTATATGTACCTTAGGTAACTGAATAATTAAATTGTCTAATATTAATATATCCTCATTTCTATCTTCTTCAGGATCTCAACAACAAGGAGATTATTGGGTGTAGTACTAATAGAAGGCTTTATTATGTGGGAGACATATGCTCTGGAAGTGCCTTGACTAGTCACGGTTCTACCTGCGCTAAGCAACAACAAATTTGGAAGTGGACTCATCGTTTGGGTCATGCTTCTTTTGGTTATATTAGGCATTTATTCCCTTCCTTATTTTCATATTATATCCCTTCGGATTTTCATTGTGATATATGCGTTTTATTAAGAAGTCATCGTACTACTCAAGGGCGGAGCCACGTTTGGGCTTAGGAGGGCTGTAGCCCAGGTGAATTTTTTGAAAAATAATTAGTACTTCTATATCTAACTTAGCCTAGCACAATACCCAACAGAGAGCCCATACCCATATAATTCACTTTCACTCTATATATGATGCATAAAATTATGGGGATTACTGATTTGATTTGTCGAGCTTTGCAACACAAATCTCTTGACATCGTAAATGCCATGGATCTAGTCTCAACTACTAAAGCGCTGCTTCTCACTTTGCGAGAAAGGGGATTTGATCATCTCCTTGTGCATGTGCAATCAGTTTGCACACAAAATGACATTGACATACCATATATGAATGCTTCATACAAAAGGGTTACAGGTCGTTCATGCCAACAAAAAGAATCAATGACAGTTTGCCAACACTATCATTTTGATGTGTTTAAGTCATCAATAGATTTTTAACAGGAAGAGTTGAATTCCAGATTTAATGATGGAGCAGTGGAATTCCTTCTACTTAGCTTTGCTTTAGAGTCGAAGGACAACTTTAAATCATTCAAAGTTGATGATATTTGCAAGCTTGCTGAGAAATTTTATCCAGAAGATTTCAGTGAACAGGAAATGCATTACTTGAGATGTCAGCTAAAACATTATAAAATTGATATGCTCCATCATAAGAGCTTTCAAAATATGTCTACCATCACTGAATTGTGTCGCGGATTAGTTGAAACAAATAAGTTGCAGCATTATATGGTTGGTAGCCCAGGACGGAAAAAATTCCTGGCTCCGCCCTTGGTATTATTTATCCTTTTAGTTCTAATAAAAGCACTATACCATTTGCTTTGATTCACTCTGATATATAGGGCCCTACCCCAGTATCTACCTTATTTGGATATTGTTGGTTTGTGATTTTTGTTGATGATTACAGTCGCATGACTTGGCTCTATTTGATGACAAATAAAAGTGATGTTTATGAATGCTTCTGCTCAGTTCATAAGATGATACAAACTCAGTTTTCTTTTATGATCAAAGTTTCTAGGCCTGTGAATGGTTGAGAATTTGTTGGCTCAGCACTACAGTCTTATTTCCTAGATCACGATATTATTCGTAAGACAACATGTTCCTTCACACCCTAGCAGAATGGTGTGGTAGAAAGCAAAAATCGCCATATACTTGAGATTACATGTGCATGCTTGATTGGAGCCCATATACAATCCACTTCTTGGGGAGATGTTATTTTGTATGTTGTTTATCTTATGAATCATGTACCAAGTAGTGTCCTCCACTTCAAAACCCTCTAGAAAAACTCTCTGCTAATGTTAGTATACATTCCCACTTAGTACTAGCATCATGAGTTTTTGGGTGTATTGTGTTTGTTCACCTTCCTAAACATCAACGATTAACGCTTGATCCATGTGCTTTAAGGTGTGAATTTGTCGGGTATTTGCCTCATAAAAAGGGTTACAAGTGTTATCATCCTTCTACTCGACAGTTCTACGTAACTATGGATGTTACATTCTCTGAAATAGAAATATATCTCTCTCCTCTAGAATCCATTTCTACTCTTTAGGGGGAGATGAGGGTAGAAGAGTCGAATTGGATAGTTGTGCTTCCTAGTGTGGTACCAACTGAAAATCTAACTAGTCAAGCGACATCAGATAATACAGATACAAGTCCTTTAACATCGACAGAACATGTGGAATCTCATATAGTTTCGGTAACTCCCCTCTCTACAACTACAACAGTACCCACCAATGACTTTTCTTTTGTTGATGTCCATGAGATATGTATTGATTCTGATATTAATACTAACAATTTAATTAATGATCATATGTCAGTTGTTGTTAATGATGAGAACAAGTATCAATTACCTCCTCAGAGTAATCAAGGACTAGGGGAAAACCACCAGAAAGATATTCACCTGAAAATTCAAGAACTGTAAACTAACCTATTGCACATTATGTCTCTATTGAGCAATTACCTCGTGTCATTCAAGCTTTTGTGAATCAAATGTCAATGATCACCATTCCCACGAGGGTACAAGTAGCACTATCAAGATTGCGGAGAATCCAATACAACATGATCGAACTAAAAATGTGGAGATTGCTAGCAATATCATATATGAGAAGTTTGAAGAAAAACAATTGAAGTGCCGTATGTGAAGACCATCGAACAGTCGATTGATATTTTAACCAAAGTCGTTGCCAGTTGAGCCTTTCATTACTCACTTGTCAAGCTGGGTATGATTGATATCTATGCTCCACCTTAAGGGGGAGTAGTGTTGGCATGAGCCATGGACTATAATCATGCTTTGATTAATTGTAATTATTTGTGATTGATTATAATATTAGAAAAGAGAGGATTTGTAGGGATTGTAATCAGTTTCCTAATTAGAATAGTTAACTATTACATTGTACTCTTATAAAGGCCTGTATCCTATTTTGAGTTTATAGAGCCCCCATATCTATCTAGGATAACAAGGGTAGTGGGTCTGAATCATATTTTTGTACTCCCCTCCCCAGAGACGTATCTACATGCATAATAAGGAGGCAATTATCCTCTTTATTCTTAAAAAAATTACCTTATATAATATCCATATTTTCAATTTTGCCCCCTTTAAAAAATATTTTTTCCAACTTAAACGCACTCTCTATATTTTCACGGGTCATATTTTACCCATATTTTCTTGAGTCAATTTAGTGGGCTTGGGCCACGCTCATGCATTACAAGTTATGACTCATGAACTTTACGACTCTACAACTTTAGTGGACCAGACATTACAATTAATACATCCATGAAATTAGATCATATTTTCTGAATTATGTCGTGAATTATTATATCAACAAATTCAAAGAACTATTATCTGACTGAAAGAGTTTAATTTGTCTAATGTTAACTCTTTCAGTTTGCATGGGGACTACAAAAATAACATTTTCAACTATGAATCATGTTAAAACAGTACTTTACAACATATTTTCTGCAAAAATGATAAGTATCCATAGAATCTTTTGTACATAATGTCCATAACTGATGTGACAAGCCACATAAGCATTCCACATGTGCCCAGCCAAACAAAACCCTCATTCAAAAACACACAGAAAAATAGATGATGTGGGGTTTATGACCCGCTAAAAGTATAGCGATTCCAAACCCAAATTATACTCGCAAGTGCACGAATCAATTGTAGTATAGAAGTGGCAAATACGAGTGTCGTACCCACAGGGACTGAATATAAAATATCTGCAATTCCAACTATTTGTAATTATCAATGGAAACAAAATAAATAAGGATTAACACAAATAAACAAAACTAGGGATCCAATTTCACCAACTCTATTGTATTTAAATTATTTAGCCGACAATTATCATTTCATTCATGCATGTCAAAGATCAAGTCCCCTAATTTATGTAATAGTCATGGGCATCTGACTTACCACGCCTATTCTTAATTGCAACCAACCATGGGCATTTGGATTGGCTAAGACAATCAAGAATGCATTAGGATTTATGGTAACTTATGTAGTGATCACAAAGATCCTAGCATATGGCATTTATGTCTAGGTAACTTCGGTATTAATTGCAAGAAGCTTGTCTCAAATTGGACATGGGCATTTGCCTCAATTTGCATCATGGTAATCAAACCTAGATGGTAGCTAAGCATCAAGATTTGATTATCAATAAAGAATAGCTAATTAACACTTGACATAACATAAATAAACTAATAATTAATCAAACCAAATTTATTTAGACACAATAGAGTGGATCCATCATCACCCTAGTAAGAAGATTAGTTCCTCATACTAGGTTTACACAACCAACAATTAATCTCACAAAATTCTAGAAAGAATATGTGAGAGAATTGTTGTAAAAGAGAAAATAAAACTCAAGAACTCACTCTCTAATTCTTCTTCTTCTCTTGCCTCTTTCTCTCCTCCTTCAATGTTTTTTTTCTCTTTTCTTCCCCTAGCTCTCTATTTATAGGAAATTAGGAGCTATCCATCCATTGAATGACCAACCATGACAAAATAAGTGGAGTCACCATCATTGCATTGAAGTGGAATCTCCATCATTGCATTTAAGTGGAGTCTCCATCATTGAATGTCCAATTTGTACTATAATGATGGTGATACATGGAATGATGTTTTTGACAAATCATGTGGTGGGCTTTCAAATGATAATCAATAATTTGATCAAGATGGTAGTGGACAAAAGCATATGGGCTCTTCATGAAATGAGCTAGCAAATGTTGAACATTGGTTGGTATGAATTGGGCCTGAAAATATAAAAATAAATACAAAGTGAGTGAAAATGATATTTGCATTTTAGTGGTGTAATAATCACTTTAAGCCCTAATTATGTGACAAATGCCTTAATAATTCATTATTAAAAGTGTATATTTTTGGCACTTATCACAACCCCCAACCAGCTTATTGCTAGCCTCTAGCAATTCAAGCGTTCGGAAAATTCATATCACATATATGAAGAATCTAATTATTTCTTTAGTATGAATATATTTAAGAATCCACCGACCACTATCACTTAAACAAATAATTCTGACTAAATCTCATATCACCCATTCAATCTTAGCGTGATGTGTAGTGCGTAGCGAATTAAACATAAATATGTGGCTTTAATTTAATATTAACACAAACACTGCAATATCACAAGAATCATCAGACTCAATGAATAATTAATATCAAGGGATTTTATTTATTGATTTTTTTTTATTTTTATATATAATATTTTTATGTGACTTGTGCAATGCTCAGTCTCATTAAGCTTTCTAAATGACCCTTGTAACAAGCGTTCAACCAATGACTCCCAATCCAGTTGGCTCAGGGCATTAGGTGTAAAGACACCCCAACGGGTTTAATAACTCGAGTCAAAAAGGCTTCAAAACTTCGCTTGTCACATGGGTTGATGTCTTGATTTTTCTACCTTTTTACGCGAACACTCACTGCTTACTGAGGCAAGAGGCCCGGTTACTCAGCAGAAAAACTTATAAACACTCCCATTTATTTATAATTGTTTTTTTTTCTTTTTTTTCTTTTTTAAATATGAATGTATACATGTATCCCAAGATATTAATATTCAAAGAATTCCAAATCAACTCAAGAAAATCACAATGTTCATAATTAATCTTAAATATCATACCCCACAAATATGTAATTCTGTGCAATTGATCCAATTATTAAATAAAATAGGTGAGACAAAACTAAAGTCAGAAAAATCCACAAGTGATTATGGGTTTTCAACTCAAATTGTTATCCACACTTCAGAAATAATCAGACCAATTCAGAAATATGATACAAATATGACTTCCAAATCAAAAAAATTTATTTTATTATTTTTTTTAACAATCATTAAATAGAATAGATATTTAACAAACAAACGGTTCTAAGACTCAATATTCCCAAAGCACCGTAAACAAACGGAATTTGTCTCAACACCAGGATCCTTGAGACTGGATGCTAGGTTACTATCAACCTAACTAAAGAGATGTACCCCGTAGCAAGGGCAAAAGGCTAACAAGGCCTTACAATAGGTTGTCATTCTCTAAGAGTTTCTGGTCGGCTCAATGGAACCCAAGCCAAGGTCAACAGTCCTTTGTATCTCCACTTTGGGGCTTTACAATTATGGACATTTCGTCCAGTCCATGCTTAGGACTCCCAAATACCTTATCGGTGGTTGTTTCCTGGACAAACTACTAATTACTTAGCTGGTTGAGTTGGCATCCCTCCAAGAGATCAACTACAAGTGTTTCAAGCTTGCACCTAAGGTAGCACAGCACTTGCCTCCTCTAGCTACAATTTTTTTTTTTTCATTTTTTTTTATCAAACCAGTTCCTCCCCCACTTAAAATCTTGCATTGTCCTCAATGGGAAAAGAAGAAAGAAAAAAAAATATATATATATATATAAAATAGGAAAAATATATATGGAAAGCTATGGTTCAGAGAAATACAACCTGACAAAAAAAATTTCTGGCCGTTGCATTGCCATGTTTTTACTTTCATATCATATCCATGAGTGCAGCCAACATGTGCTCCAGCCTGTGTTGTCCATCCTCTAATGTTTATAGCCCCATCTCTAGCCGGGCTATTGCTGCTCATTTCCACGCTAGAGGAAGACTTTTGTTTTTTTTTTTTTTTTTTTTTAGATAATATTGCATAAAAATAAATAGATGAAAAAAAAGTATGGGTTGCCTCCCATAAGCGCTGTATTTATTGTCTGGGCAAGACAGAGTGTTCCCAACACTCAATTACCTGTATCTTGAAGAGTAATGCTGGAGACAGTTCTGTCAAGATTAGCTTCCAAATAAGGTTTGAGGCGCTGGCCATTAACCTTGAACTCGTTTCCCGTCTCCAAATTTTTAATGTCAACAGCTCCATGGGAATATACTCGAACAACTTGAAATGGACCATACCATCTTGAACGTAACTTCCCTGGGAAAAGTTTGAGACGAGAGTTAAACAAAAGTACCTTTTGACCAGGAGAAAATTCTTTCATTGCATTGTGTTGATCATGGTATCTTTTTGTCTTTTCCTTGTAAATCCTCGCATTTTCGTATGCCTCGTCACGTAGCTCATCAAGTTCATTGAGCTCCAGTTTCCTCTTCTCACCAGCTGCATCATAATCAAAATTCAACCTTTTTATTGCCCAGAATGCTTTATGCTCGAGCTCCACAGGAAGATGGCAAGCCTTGCCAAAAATCAAACGATATGGAGACATGCCAATTGGAGTTTTATATGCAGTGCGATATGCCCAAAGAGCATCATTCAATTTTATACTCCAGTCAGTTCTTTTGATATTCACAGTCTTCTCCAAAATGCGTTTAATTTCTCGGTTAGAAATCTCAGCTTGTCCACTAGTTTGAGGATGATAAGCAGTGGCAATCTTATGTGTGATATTGTACCTGGCAAGAAGTGTAGACACACTCTTGTTCAGAAAATGCTTCCCTTCATCACTGATTATAGCACGTGGAGTGCCATATCTTGGAAATATTACACCCTGAAGTAACCGAATTACCACCTCACTTCTATTGGTTGGGCTTGCAATAGCTTCAACCCATTTGGACACGTAGTCTACTGCCACCAGTATATATTCATTCCCATGAGACTTGGGAAATGGTCCCATGAAATCTATTCCCCAAACATCAAAGATTTCAACCACCAAAATATTGTTGAGTGGCATTTCATTCCTGCGAGAAATGTTGCCAAGTTTCTGACAATTTTCACAGGTAGAGCAGAAAATGTGGGCATCCTTGTGAAGAGTTGGCCAATAGAACCCTGATTGTAAAATCTTTGCAGAAGTTCTCTGAGTACCAAAATGACCACCACAAGCGAATGTATGGCAGAATTGTAAAATACTCTGTTGTTCTTCCTGTGGCACACATCTCCGAATGATTTGATCAGCACAATGTTTGTATAAGTAAGGCTCATCCCAGAAATAATGCTTGGCTGTGGAGAAAAATTTCTTCCGTTGTTGGTGAGTCCAATTTTTGGGAATAACACCTTTTGCAAGGTAATTGGCAATATCAGCATACCAAGGCATCTCAATTTGTACAGAGAAAAGCTGTTCATCAGGAAACGTTTCATTCAATGGAAGCTCCGTCTTCTCACTATCGTTTGCTTGAACAATACGAGAAAGATGATCTGCTACAACATTTTCTGCTCCTTTTTTATCTCTTATCTCTAAATCAAATTCTTGGAGTAATAACACCCAGCGAATCAATCTCGGTTTTGAATCTTTCTTAGACAACAAATATTTGAGAGCCGCATGATCACTATAGACAATCACCTTTGATCCAATCAGGTATGATCGAAATTTCTCCAATGCAAAAACTGCAGCCAACAGTTCTTTTTCCGTTGTTGAGTAATTAAGTTGGGCGTCATTGAGAGTACGACTTGCATAGTAAATGACATGTGGTAGCTTGTCAACTCTTTGCCCTAACACAGCTCCAATTGCATAGTCACTGGCATCACACATGAGCTCAAATGGTAAACTCCAATCTGGTGCCATCATGATAGGTGCAGATGTAAGTAATTGCTTCAATTTGCTGAATGCTTGCAAACACTCATCATTAAAATGGAAAGTGGCATCCTTGGAAAGTAAATTGCACAATGGCCTGGAAATCTTCGAAAAATCTTTGATGAACCGGCGATAGAACCCCGCATGTCCGAGAAAAGATCGCACACCTTTTACAGAAATGGGAGGTGGCAATCTAGAAATAACTTCAATTTTTGCTTTGTCAACGGCAATCCCCTTCTCGGAAATAAGATGACCAAGAACAATGCCTTCTTGAACCATAAAATGACATTTCTCCCAATTAAGCACCAGATTAGTCTTCTGGCATCTCTCCAGAACCAAGGCAAGATTGCACAGGCAGGTATCAAAAGATGATCCGAACACAGAGAAATCATCCATAAAGACTTCAATGATGTGGCCCACCATGTCAGAGAATATACTTGTCATGCACCGTTGAAAAGTAGCTGGTGCATTGCAAAGCCCAAATGGCATTCTTCTATATGCAAATGTCCCAAAAGGACATGTGAAAGTTGTTTTCTCTTGATCCTCTGGTGCGATCACAATTTGATTATAGCCAGAGTAGCCATCAAGAAAACAATAATGGGAATGGCCCGCCAGTCTTTCTAGCACCTGATCAAGAAATGGTAAAGGAAAGTGATCCTTTCTTGTGGCAGAATTCAGCTTTCGATAATCAATACAAACACGCCACCCTGTCTGCTTTCTTGTTGGGATGAGCTCATTGTTCTCATTAGTAATTACCGTGATTCCAAATTTCTTGGGAACCACTTGAACAGGACTGACCCATTGGCTATCAGAAATAGGATAGATGACTCCTACATCCAACAACTTCAATATTTCAGATCGAACTACCTCCTTCATTGATGGATTGAGGCGTCTTTGTGCTTCACGCGAGGATTTTGAATCTTCTTCCAGTAAAATTCGGTGCATACACATAGTGGGACTTATGCCTTTGATGTCAGCAATGGACCATCCAATGACACTTTTGTATTGTCGTAGCACCCTCAAGAGACTTTCTTCCTCTGAATCAGTAAGGTTAGCAGCGACAATGACAGGTAATGCCTCTTTAGCACCAAGATAAGTATATTTCAAATGATCTGGAAGTTGTTTCAACTCTAGCTTTGGTGGAGATTCAATAGAACGAACCACTTTCGGAAGTAAAGGACCGAGAGCTTCAAATGTACGAATCCACCTATGATTCACTGGTTGTTGTGCCTGCAAATATGCACAAAATTCTGCAACTTCACCATCGTCTTCAAATTGCAGTTCAGGAAACGCAAGACAAGTTGCCAAATGGTCAATAGATTGATGCTCCAAAAATGAATCATAAATTGAGCCATCAAAAGCTTCAATGCTAAAACACTCCCCTGTATCAGAAGGGTGTCTAGTAGCTTCAAATAGATTAAATTCCACCGTTTGTCCTTGTACAGTCATGGACAAACAACCCTTTTGTACATCCACAATAGTTCCTGCAGTGGCCAAGAAAGGCCTCCCCAGAATAATTGGTATGTTTCTGTCTTCCTCCATATCAAGGATAATAAAATCTGCTGGAAGCAGAAATGTATCAACTTTGACAAGAACATCTTCTATGATACCGCGTGGAAATTTTATTGATCGATCTGCCAATTGCAAAGTAATTGAAGTTGGTTGTAATTCCTTTTCGAGACCGAGTTGCACAAAAACTGAATATGGCATCAGATTGATGCTAGCACCCAAGTCTAGAAAAGCTTTCTCGAAAGAGACTTGCCCAACAGTACAAGGGATAGTGAAACTCCCTGGATCCTTTAGCTTTGGTGGTAGCTTCTTGTTTAGAACGGCACTGCATTGTTCAGACAACATAATCTTCTCATATGGTGCCAGTTTCTTCTTTCTGGTGCAGACATCTTTGAGAAATTTTGCATAGGGAGGAATTTGTTGAATAGCGTCAAGAAGCGGAATGTTGATCTCAACTTTTCTGAATATATCCATCATTCGCCGCATCTGGTCAGTCTTCTTCTCATTCACCAACCGGCTAGGGAAAGGCACATGAGACTCATTCATTTGATGCTTTGATAAGTCACTTGGCTTGGGCTGAATTTCATCATTAGGCTTTTTGGCCTTTTCACCATCATTCTCTAAAAATCCCACAGTTGTTCCGCGTCTGGTGGTAATAGCATTGATTTGTTCCTTGCCTTTTGGATTTACTTCTGGTTGACTCGGCAATCTGCCCAGCTCCCTTTCACTTAGTCGCTCAGCAATTTGACCAACTTGAACTTCAAGTTTCTGAATAGATCCATGTATGTTGCTGAATTGTTGGTCGTACCTGTTGTTTTGCTCTGTCGTTTTCTGAATAAAATTGTTGGTGTTGAGAGCTAGAAGAGCCATTTGCTCCTCCAAAGAAAGCTTCTTTGGTTCAATAGGGACTTGTTGTGTCATCTTCTGATTGTATTGCTTATGCTGGCCTTGTCCTCCCCAACTGAAATTTGGGTGATTTCTCCATCCTGGATTGTATGTATTTGAAAATGGATTGTTGTTGGGATGGAAGCCACCTTGTCCCACATAATTGGTATGTTCTTGTTCAGAGTTCGAAGACATAGGACATGTTTCCGTGGTGTGGTTAGATTGAGAACAAATGGCACACATCTCAACTTGGGTTGCTTGTTGGGAAGATGAAATTGCTTTCATTAACATGTCAATCTTCTTCTCCATGGCTTGCAACTGAGGTTGGTTTTCTACTCTGGTGTGGACTTCATATACACCTTTTGGAAGTTTTACCCCTTGCTTTACTCTAGATGAAAATTGTTGAGAATTTACTTAAAGTTTCAAATAAGTCAAAAGCCTCTTCGCTGCTTTTCTCCATTAATATGCCTCCACAAGCTGAGTCTACGATACTTGTGTTTGTTGCGTCGAGTCCTTCATAAAAAGCTTGAACTTGATCATCTTGTGACAAGTTGTGATGTGGACATTTTAGCAGTAGCTGTTTAAAGTTATCCCAAGCTTCATAAAATAAGTCCCCATCTTTTTGCTGCCATGTTTGAATTTCCCTTCTTAATTGCTTCGTCTTCTGGGCTGGAAAAAATTTCTTCAAGAATTTTGTTGCCATTTGTTCCCATGTAGTGATCGATCCTGGGGTCAAAGAGTTGAACCACAGTTTCGCATTGTCTTTGAGAGAAAATGGAAACAACATGAGTCGTACTTCTTCTGACGTCAAGCCCTGAACAGATTGTGTCTTACAGAGTTCAAAGAATTCTCTGATATGTAGGTAAGGGTCATCAAATGTTGTGCCTCGGAAATGTGGGACTGCATTGAGTAGAACTGGAGAGAATGTGGCATTGCCTTGGACATTGGGTTGAAATGCTATGCTGGATGGCTGCTCCATATTCTGAGGTATGAATGAATTCTTCATTGGCCTCCGAGCAGGTGCATCGACTGGTGGATTTGCAATTCCAGCAAGAGCATTCTCAGGATTCCCTTCTGCCATATTTCCTCTTACTTCTCTTCTCAGTTGTGCAAGAGTTCGTTCAATCTCTGGATTGAATTTAAGAAGATTTGGATTTTGAGATCGACGTCCTTGCATAAAAGAAAATGTCAGTGATAATAACCCCTTTTTTTTATTTTATTTTATTTTATTTTTTTATTTTTTTTTAACAAAATTAAAAGAGTGGATATACACAAAATAAAAAAATTAATATATAAAAAAAATAAAAATAAATAAATAAATAAAATGGGGCATAGAGGCCAACCATAAATACTAACAGAACTAAAAGGTTATCTTAGGCGGCTCAACCGACCATATAAGCATATCTATATATATATACAGGTGGGGCAATGTAAAGCCAACCACAAATATAAATAATACTGTATAAATAAATAAATAAATAAATGTTACTGTTAGTGGCAGAAATTTAAATGTTAATAAGTTAGTAAGTGTTAGTGACAGTTATTATAAACAGATATGGGCGGTAGCAGTAGAACCAGCCAATAATATATAGCTAGATGGGGCGGTTAAGCCATCCACAAATATAAAACTGAAAAACCTTCCATTAAGGAGGTATAATATACTAATATTAATATATACATATATACAAGAGTTAGATAACAATATATTAAATCAGTCCCCGGCGACGGCGCCAAAAACTTGATGTGGGGTTTATGACCCGCTAAAAGTATAGCGATTCCAAACCCAAATTATACTCGCAAGTGCACGAATCAATTGTAGTATAGAAGTGGCAAATACGAGTGTCGTACCCACAGGGACTGAATATAAAATATCTGCAATTCCAACTATTTGTAATTATCAATGGAAACAAAATAAATAAGGATTAACACAAATAAACAAAACTAGGGATCCAATTTCACCAACTCTATTGTATTTAAATTATTTAGCCGACAATTATCATTTCATTCATGCATGTCAAAGATCAAGTCCCCTAATTTATGTAATAGTCATGGGCATCTGACTTACCACGCCTATTCTTAATTGCAACCAACCATGGGCATTTGGATTGGCTAAGACAATCAAGAATGCATTAGGATTTATGGTAACTTATGTAGTGATCACAAAGATCCTAGCATATGGCATTTATGTCTAGGTAACTTCGGTATTAATTGCAAGAAGCTTGTCTCAAATTGGACATGGGCATTTGCCTCAATTTGCATCATTGTAATCAAACCTAGATGGTAGCTAAGCATCAAGATTTGATTATCAATAAAGAATAGCTAATTAACACTTGACATAACATAAATAAACTAATAATTAATCAAACCAAATTTATTTAGACACAATAGAGTGGATCCATCATCACCCTAGTAAGAAGATTAGTTCCTCATACTAGGTTTACACAACCAACAATTAATCTCACAAAATTCTAGAAAGAATATGTGAGAGAATTGTTGTAAAAGAGAAAATAAAACTCAAGAACTCACTCTCTAATTCTTCTTCTTCTCTTGCCTCTTTCTCTCCTCCTTCAATGTTTTTTTTCTCTTTTCTTCCCCTAGCTCTCTATTTATAGGAAATTAGGAGCTATCCATCCATTGAATGACCAACCATGACAAAATAAGTGGAGTCACCATCATTGCATTGAAGTGGAATCTCCATCATTGCATTGAAGTGGAATCTCCATCATTGCATTTAAGTGGAGTCTCCATCATTGAATGTCCAATTTGTACTATAATGATGGTGATACATGGAATGATGTTTTTGACAAATCATGTGGTGGGCTTTCAAATGATAATCAATAATTTGATCAAGATGGTAGTGGACAAAAGCATATGGGCTCTTCATGAAATGAGCTAGCAAATGTTGAACATTGGTTGGTATGAATTGGACCTGAAAATATAAAAATAAATACAAAGTGAGTGAAAATGATATTTGCATTTTAGTGGTGTAATAATCACTTTAAGCCCTAATTATGTGACAAATGCCTTAATAATTCATTATTAAAAGTGTATATTTTTGGCACTTATCAATAGATATGGCGAAAGAAGAACAAGATGCGACCCCCAAGCAGCTGGAGGAAGAGTTCTTAGTGTGGAAGAAGAACACACCATTCTAGCCCAAGAAGACACAACAACTGATTCTACAAAAGTAAAAGGTTTATGTAATAAATAATAATTTAGCCATGATGGTATGGATTAAGGGCTAAGGAGCTTGTCTTTAGGTGTCGATAGTTGTGACACGAATATATTGTGCATTCTTTGTTTTTTGTCTTGGATTTTCTTTATACCTAAGAAACAATGAGTTCTATTCCACTTATTATAAACAATGAATTTAGCTTCCACTAGTTCAAAACAATGAATTTAGCTATATGTCTTACAATAAAATCAACGGTATGACATCCAAATAAACGGAATCACTAAATACTTTGGTTTATAGCAATGGCTGAAACCTATAGAATCAATGAAACAATTGTCCAAAATCCCCTTTTTTTTTGAAAAAAAATTGTCCAGAATTCATTGTTTTTATACAGATTCCATTGTTTTTGAAAGCAGCTGTGCATAATTTAGTGTTTTCAAAAGCACAGTCCAAAATTCATTCTTTTTTAAAAAACACAATCCACAATCAATTGTTTTTAGTCCAGAATCCATTTTTTTTTAAGAAAAACACAATCCAGATATGGAGCCAATCTCCAGATCCATTGTCTAAAGAAGTATATAGTGAAATTAAACAACCAAAACTCACAATTTAACATAGTAAAACGAGGAAATGAGAATGGATTAGAAGTGTAAAACCATTATTACATCATTCTGAGAGCAGTACATGCCTATGAAACTCAAATACATTGTCATATCAAAATTAGTAGAATGACATATAGAAATCAATGGAATAACTATCCTGATGACTATTCCAACCGTCGAAGGGCTGAAACCTGTAGAGCTCAACAAGACGAGTCCAACAGTGGTGGTGGTTCTCGGAGAGGTGGCCTATGGTGTCCGGATTAAGCTCCCAAAATTTCGTTTGGCTACGGCTTCAAGGCAAGATTTCGATGAAGTAAGTGCCTATTGACGGAGAACGAAGGCTAGGCATGAGTCGTGGCGCTTCTGCGCTTCATTTCGGTAGGTCGTCGGCCCTGATCGGTGGTCAGACAGTGGATCTTGGGTTCCAATAGTGAGGGAGAAAGAGAGTAAAAGAAAGAGAGAGAGAGAGAGAGAGAGAGAGAGAGAGAGGGGAAGAGAAAACTGAGAGTGATGGGAGAGGTGAGAGAATGTAAGTATTTGTTTGAAATTTTTAAAATTCAAAATTTGTCTTATTTGTCTCACATGTTTTGGACTACCATTTTCTCTCATATACAATCACCATCTTAGTCACACAGTCACATAGATTTAAATATTTTTGGGCCACCAATTTTTAAACTACCTAACACTATTGTTCCAAAATATTAGTATCAACTGTAGGATTGCAAAAACAAAAGATCTAATAAATGGAGTCTATTTGGATAATTTATTGTATTTGAGTTTCTTTGTTTTTGATTTCGTGGGTTTCTAAAGCTACAACTCTACTACATCTATTGCAATCTCTACTGCTTCTGAAGAGATTCTTGCTTCAATTGACAAGTCAACACCATTGATCACTCCCACAATCATGCACACAGCTGGAAAGTCAAGCTCAATATCTTCACCAATGATCAAGCACAAACTCACTCCAACAAGCACATTTGGTTGATCATCTCTATTATTACAAGGATTGCGTGTAATATGCTTAAGTCAACAATCAAACAATATTCTTGTATTAATTACATTTAATATCATAGATAGGCAGCGCTAAGATCTCATTGTATAAATATGACAGTGTACATCAACAAAGATAATAAATATACAAACAATATTTCTGTATCTCAGTCTATTATGGTATCGGAGCCTCTCTCCTAACCTGTATTCCTCTTCTTTCTATTCTATTCATCCAGGTACCTATCTCAAGACATCTTAACCATGACTGAACCATTGAATATCACAGTCACAACAACCACCAATACAGATTCCTCATCAACTTTCTCTTCCTCC
The DNA here is from genome assembly GCF_013401445.1 of Tripterygium wilfordii. Classification (NCBI taxonomy): domain Eukaryota; kingdom Viridiplantae; phylum Streptophyta; class Magnoliopsida; order Celastrales; family Celastraceae; genus Tripterygium; species Tripterygium wilfordii. Next base: position 10,646,069 of record NC_052250.1, read on the forward strand.
TTAGTTTCTCAAGTCATCTCCCTTAACACATCTTCTCTCATACATCAAAAATTACAAGGGTCAAATTATTAGATGTGGAATTCTCAAATGACAAACCTCCTTCTTGGATATGATCTTATGGGCTATGTAGATGGTACCCATCCATGTCCACCAACTACTGATCCTCAATGCACGGTTTGGAATCGTCAAGATCTCCTTCTTCTTCTTGCCATTCAAACTGCAGTTCAAGGACCTACAGGTCCTCTCATATCACGATGCCAAACAGCACAAGAAGCTTGGAACATTTTAAAGACAATGTATGCAAACAAATCAAACACTCACATGGTAAGTCTTATTGACTCACTCACTAAAGTCAATCAAGATGGCAAAAGCATTTATGAGTTCATGCAATCAGTCAAGACCATCATAAATGATCTTGCTGTGATTGGACATAAACTGAGTGATGGAGAAGTTGTAGTTCACACTCTCAATGGTCTCACTAGTGACTACAAAGAAATCAAAGCCGCGTTACGTGCAAGAGAAACACCAATTTCCTTTGAAGAACTTGTTGAAAAACTACTTGACTATGAGACAAGCATAAAGACCTCGGATCCAGCAAAAGAAGAACATCCCATCACTGCCCAATACTCACAAAGGCAAAGTTATAAGCGAGGCAGCAATACATTTTCTTATTACAATAGTTACCGTGGAGCAACTGGGCATCAAGGTGGTAATGACTCTCGCCGCAACAATAACAACAATCAATCTCAATACAATTCTCATGGCAATAGAGGAAACACAAGTTTTTCTAGTCACGGAACTACTCCTCAAAATTGGTGACACTCAACTAATAGAACTCCATCACGGCCATTCTGTCAACTTTGTGACAAAATTGGCCACGTTGCAAAGTTTTGTCGCTCTCGACCATCACCATCCAACTGGCCACAAGCCAACTACACTGCTCATGACTCATCTGGCAATCAACTGGGATGACTAGTGGACTCCGGAGCTTCTCATCACATTACTTTGGATCTGCAAAACCTCTCCATTCACTCTGAATATGGTAGTAATGAGGACATCACAATGGGCGATGGTAACAATATTCCTATCACTCATATTGGCTCTACTGCTCTTAAATCCTATAACTCTACTTTTCAACTAAATAATGTTTTGTGTGCCCCCTAACATCAAGAAAAATCTCCTTTCTGTCTCACAATTTTGCTCACAAAATCGTAAATCTATTAAATTCTTTCCTGAATTTTTTCGTTTGAAGGATCTAATTAAGGGGGCATCCTTGGTACGCGACCGGAGTAGAGGTCACGTGTATGAATGGCCAACTTCAGTGAACAATCCGCTTTCTCCTTCAACTCGTTCTGCCATGACAGCCCTCAAATCCAGCTCTTCTCCCCAATCTCTCTCTCTGGCACAACCGCCTTGGCCATCCCTAATCCAAGATTCTACATCATATCATCACTCATAATACTCTACCTCTATCTAGATCCAATTTTATTTCACGTTATTGCAATGCATGCTTATGTAATAAGAGTCACAAGCTTCCATTTGGTGTCTCATCTTTGCAATGTTCATGTCCCTTAGAAATTATTTTTATGGATGTTTGGAGACCTGCTCCTCTTATTTCATTTGATGATTTTAGTTACTATGTTATCTTCGTGGATTACATTACCAAATACACATGGCTCTATCCCATCAAAAATAAATCTAATGTTTATTCTATTTTCTCATCTTTTCAACCTCTTGTTGAAAGGTATTTTTCCACAAAAATAAAAACCTTGTACACTTATGGGAGTGGTGAAGCTACACCCCTTGGCCAACTTCTCTCCACAAATGGAATTCAACACCTCAAATCTCCACCACACACTCCTGAGTATGTTGGCACTGCTGAATGCAAACATCGTCATGTAGTAGAAACTGCTCTTACCATGCTTCATCATGCTGCTCTTCCACTCAAATATTGGTCCTTGGCTTTCCAAGCGGCTGTCTATCTCATAAATTGAATGCCTTCCCCTGTCACAAACAACATATCCCCCTATTCTCATCTCTTTCGGCAGTCACCCAACTAGTTGTCTCTCAAAGTATTTGGTTGTCTATGTTATCCGTGGTTATGTCCATACACATCTAATAAACTAGAACCTCGATCTCGTCCATGTTTCTTCGTCGGCTACTCCACTACTCATCATACACATGGACGATATAATCATCACTAGCTCCTCCACTATATCTGTCAATCAGTTTATTTCACTACTCTCCCGCCGGTTCTCACTTAAGGATCTTGGCAATTTATCTTACTTTCTTGGAGTAGAAGCTACATTTGTCTCCAATGGACTATTCTTATCTCAGAAAAAATACATTGAAGACTTACTTCAGCGAGTTCACATGGCCTCAGCCAAACCTGTATCCACTCCACTTGCCACCACAGCCAAATTCAAACTACATGATTGCTCGGCTCCCGCAGATGCTACACTCTACCGTCAAACACTAGGCTCTCTTCAGTATTTGTCTCTCACTCGGCCGGAGGTCTCTTTCCCCATCAACAAATTATCGCAATTCATGCATTGCCCCTCCACCATCCACTGGACCGCAGTCAAAAGATTACTTAGATATCTTGCTGGTACACTTCATCATGGACTTCTGTTACGCAAGCATTCATCTAAGAATCTCCATGCATTTGCTGACGTAGATTGGGCAGGGGACCCAAATGATTCCACCTCCACATCTGCTTATGTCATATTTCTTGGTCCAAATTTGATTTCATGGAGCTCCAGAAAGCAAAAGACAGTGGCTCACTCTTCCACCGAGGCTGAGTACCGTGCTATCGCTTCCACGGCCGCCGAAGTCAACTGGCTTATGAATCTTCTTCAAGAATTACGAGTTCCATTACATACCACACCAACCATCTATTGTGACAATGGCAGTGCAACTTATGTCTGCACCAACCCAGTATTTCACTCTCGCATGAAGCATATTGCCATTGATTTCCATTTTGTTCGTGACCAAATTGCAGCCAAGCAACTTCGGATATCTCATGTTCATACTTCGGACCAACTCGCCAACTCCCTTACCAAGCCTCTCTCTCGACACCACTTCATCACTCATCGGAACAAGATTGGTGTCCTCAATGGACAATCAATCTTGCGGGGGCATGATAAGTCAGCACCATTGATCACTCCCACAATCATGCACACAGCTGGAAAGTCAAACTCAATATCTTCACCAACGATCAAGCACAAACTCACTCCAACAATCACTTCTGGTTGATCATCTCTATTATTACAAGGATTGCGTGTAATATGCTTAAGTCAACAATCAAGCAATATTCTTGTATTAATTACATTTAATATCATAGATAGGCAGCACTAATATCTCATTGTATAAATATAACAATGTACATCAACAAAGATAATATACAAACAATATTTCTGTATCTCAGTCTATTACCAATTAGGGACAAACGTGATGTGGGTTTCTCTCTATTTAAGCCCTTGAGAGTCTCTTGAAGCTTGGACCCCTTAAGCAGCTTTTCATCATTGATCCGTGAGTCTTAAATCTTAAGTCTCTTAAATTTGCTTCTTTCTTTTTTGGGGTATTTAAACGTAATTTTTTTTGCCTTTCTGATTGTGTTTTTTGCCCATTGTTGTGTACTTGTGTATGTTTTGTGTTGTGCTGAACTGCTACAAGAGGCAGAGCAAGTGTTCTTGCTCTCCTGTCATTTGTTTGATTATTTTGTTAAGATATTCAATTTGAAAATTGATCTGAGTGTTTGTCAAGATGGAGAGGATTTTCAATTACGGAAAATCGATGTAGACGTCTGAAAATTTGTGTACAAGAAGCCTAAACTTTTGGAACATATTGTATCTTTAAGAAATCTCGAGTAAACTATCATTTTGGTTACCCAAACACATCACTCAACTAACTATCATTTTGTTCATCAAAAAATTGTCTGTTCGCGAACCATTGATAGTTGTTCTTGTCAGGCCGTCTGTCTATTCTTGCATATTTCTCCAACACTCTGCTCCTCGCAGCTGCTCACGCTGATGTGGAGGCGTCACTTCTGCTCTCTTACCCAAGAAATTTCCAAATTTGACTCCCTTTGAGGCCCCAAGCACCCTTCTGGTAAAGATGGTTTTTTTTAGTGACCAAGCTAAATAATGAATACTAATGTTTTTCTTAGTAATATCTTAAGGTGACCGAAATTGTAAAAAGTATATCGACCAAAACGAAAATATATATATATTTCGGTGATCAAAATGATAGTTTGCTCAATCCGGCAATCACTTCAGCTTTTCCAATCACTAGGTAACCCTTGTTTTAAGTTTTATTCTTTGAGTGGCGAGTTTGGGAAACAAAATCTTAGGGTGACCAAAATGATAGTTTACTTTTTTTTTGGTAACCGAGAATTCCCCTGCCCATGACAGCTGGGACAGCTCTAAACTTGGGTCACCAACCCAGCCCACTCCACGCTGCCGACAATTTAGACCGGACTATAGCCTGTGCGGGGAAAATCTCTCATGTAAGAAAGTAACGCCGAAATTGTTGGACGTGGGAGTTGAACATGCGATCTCCCGCATTTGCAAGGAGTTATCACAATCAACTTCACTATCCCAACCAAAGCTTCTTTGTTAAAATGATAGTTTACTCTATGTACACATGCCATAACCTTTAACATCTGTATTGGTGAGTGTGATTTTCCCATTCCAGGGATATTTGCTTTTGGTTTCTCAAACTAGTGTGATGGAACGGTCCAGACATAATATGAGGGCTCGTTGTTCTGGTTCAACACCATTAGAGGAATCAGCTTTGGATGTTGAGAAAAATGGCTGCAATAATCCTAATCTGCCTTTAATAAGTGTTCCTACACTTCAACTTTTTGCTTCAGCTGGACAGCATTGTGAGAGCAATGCTGCTTATTTCTCGTGGCCAACCTCTAGCCGGCTAAATGATGCTGCTGTGGAGCGAGCAAACTACTTTTCTAATCTACAAAAGGGGGTGCTACCTGAAACTCTAGGCCATTTGCCGAAAGGGCAGCAAGCAGCCACATTATTGGAGCTTCTGAGATAAGGGCATTTCATAGCAAGATCTTACGATGTTAGAGCATTGGAACTGCAATTGGGCTTCGTATACGGGGAGGTCTGCTGACTGACATACCAGCTATTCTAGTTTTCGTATCCAGAAAAGTTCACAAGCAATGGCTGAGCCGCATTCAATGTCTACCCAATGCTCTAGAGGCGAGAATTTGGAATTTTTTTGGGTTCATTTGCTTCATTTTCACTGTATTCCCGTTTTTTGTTATTTCAGTTGGTTTGATTTGCAATTGAAATGACTGGTGCATAATTTAATCAGGGACCGGGAGGAGTATGGTGTGACGTGGATGTGGTGGAGTTCTCATATTTTGGGGCTCCTGAGCCAGCGCCCAAAGAACAACTGTACACTGAGATTGTGAATGATTTACATGGGGGCAATATGCGGATTGGTTCAGGATCCCAGGTATTCTTAAGCTCCCTTGTTATATTTTTTTCACTAGTATATATTCTTTCTCAATAAATAGGTGATTGCCTTTTTCTTTCTTCCTTTCTTCCCATGATTTCTGTCTTCCCATATAGAATAGTACAACTATGTCAATTTGGTTCTGACAACGTCCTACCTCAAAAAATGTTCCTCTGTACTTTTCGAGTGTCAATCCATTTTGAAAAGGGCTTTGTAAACCTTAAATGCACCCCTTGCACAAATAAAGCCCATGGTAACACTGTTTGTTCAGCTTGGTTGAACAAATGAAAGCAGTTGCTGGTGTGTTTAAGCTGCCATAGGAATTGGATGTAAAAATTGGTTAATCATTGGCGATAGGAAATAATATATATACTGATGTCCATTTCGTACTGTAAGAGGGGAAAATAATGTCTGACATTCTTGTTGCCTCTGAACCTCAACAATGGTATCAATTCCTTTCCCCTTGACGAGCTTGAGCTTGAGATATTGATTTCCAATTTTTTTCTTCGAAGGCTTGGATGGTTATTCACAGGGTTTCAAGGATAGGAAACTGCATGCAAATAGATATTTTGTGTTGTGAGATTTGTTCAAGAAGATCTTGTAAATTCTTGGTCGATTGTAAATTATGATTGAAAACATGAGAAAAGCAGAAGGTTAACCTGGAAATAAAGCTTTTGAATTGTGAATCATTAAGTACCAAATTCATTAAGCTGATAAATATGATATTAGAATTTGCAAAAATTGTTTCATTGGCGTACTAGATGACACAATTTTTGCAATTCTAATATCATGTTTATCAGCTTAATGAGCTTGGTACTTAATGATTCGTCATTCAAAAGCTTTATTCCTAGGTTATCATATCTTAGATGTTGGTACATTGAAATAAAAAAACATTTAGATGCATTCTAGAAATTTGTCTCCTTGGGATGACAAACCCTGTGGATGAGTGAATATTAAGCGTACAATGATGGTTGTGTTGTGATAAATATCATGCATGAAGCCAGTAAGGCCATCACCGTGTTTCAGTGTAGTTACATGCATTAGGCATGGCCACTACCAGTGGTTCTTTTATCCCGTCAATGTTTCATCAATCGTCGCCTATCAATGAAATCATACTTTTCTTTCTTCCTTTCAGTTGCACTTTAAATTGTCCTGGACCCCGTTATGGTATAACTGACTGTAGTTACACTTTTTATTTATTTCCATACTCAGGTAGCAAGCCAGGAGAAATACGGAACACTAGGTGCAATAGTAAGGAGCATAACTGGTAATCCACAAGTTGGTTTTCTCACAAATCGGCACGTCGCAGTTGACATAGATTATCCAAATCAGAAGATGTTTCATCCTTTGCCTCCGACACTTGGACCTGGGGTATATCTGGGTGCTGTGGAGAAAGCTACTTCATTCATTACGGATGATCTATGGTATGGCATTTTTGCTGGAATGAACCCAGGTAAGGATCTTCATTTTGAGGTTTCAAGTTTCAACATCAACAGACATTTGACCTTGAAGGAGATAGTGGAAGCCTTATTATGATGAAGGGTGAGACTGGTCAGAAGCCACAGCCTATTGGCATTATTTGGGGTGGTACTACAAATAGAGGCCGAGTTAAGTTGAAATTTGGCCAGCATCCAGAGAACTGGACTAGAGGAGTTGATCTTGGGCGGCTGCTCAATATTCTCGAACTTGATCTCATCACTACAAATGAAGGGCTTAAAGGTTTGTGCTCTTACCACTGCCTTTAATACTTTTGGTCCATGATTTACTGTCTCTCTTTCTTTCTGTTCGGCTTACTTATCCTTCTGTTGTTGAAAACTATGAATACAGTACATTAAGCTCAGAAATAGTAGAATACGGATTTCGGGAACGGTATAATCATTTGTGTTCACAATTTAGAGCCAAAGAAGCTATTTAACACATAGGACAGCAGTAAAGCCCTCTGCTAAAATGGAGTCGTTGCTCATTTGGCTCTTGAAAGGAAAAAAATTCGAGACTGTATTTAGGATTGACAATGAGAACAATTGTAACTTGAGAATGATTGAACTGGCCTAGAAAATTGTATTAGAGAAGAACAAGAATACTCTACCTCATGATGGCTATTCTATTTTCCCCCTTTTACTTGTTTTCCCCTCAGAGGCCTTGTCGTAATACGGAGTGTGTGCTTTTATAATACAGCGGCAGTGCAAGAACAAAGAGCTGCCTCGGTAATGGCAATTTGCTCTATGGTTGGGGGCTTGTCACCTCTTGATGGGAATCCTCCGTATGACAAGACAGAAGACACATTTGAGCCACTGGGTATCCAAATCGAGCACATGCCGATGGATGCTGAACAAGTTGGCCAAGGAACAAACCCCTTGGTTTTAGGGATTGAGTTTCATTTGGAAGAAGGGATTAGGGCAGCTCCGAGCATCCAACATCAGTTCATTCCAAGCTTCATTGAACAATCACCAGTGCATCAAAACAAGCTATTAGACAAAGCAGTTTCTGAGAATCTAGCATCGCTAAGAAATGGGGGCTGCGACGAAGACGCAAGTGTATCGTTACACTTGGGCGACATGGAGGCCGAGGGGAGGCATTTTGGTTCTTCAACCAACTCTGCTGAAGAACCCAAAATGAATGGTCTTTGTGGCTCCAATGCAGGATACATTACTGATAGCAAGTGTGGGAACGCTTTTAACTATAATTGTGCGTAGTCAAGTATTTTGTCAAAAAGCTACTGTTTTACCATGACAATGTATTTTTAGGAAAAAAAAAGTCACTGTTAATTTGCTGAAATGCTTTCAAACAAATCTAATCGCTGTCCTAATAGAAATATTTACTCTCTTTTTAACTCCTTTCACTTGTAATTCGTGCACTTGATGAACACATCCTCAATTGTTGCATTTTTTTTGCATCTGGGTTCCTCAGATTCTTTACATTTTGTGGTTGATTTGCATTTGGGTTTTTGCTTCTTCAGGAACATTTGTTTCTCACCCTTGTTCCGTTCTCTTGGGCACTGGGTACTGGCAAGTTTTGAATTTTTTTTCTTCCTGATTTGTTATGTATTGTTGTTTATTAAAATGATATTAGCGATGAACATTCATCCTAATGTTTCGTCTTATAAAATATTAGCATAAATACATATTGAAATTAATGAAAATTAAGGGATAAATATGGATTTAGCCTCTGTATTTTACATTTTGATCAAAAAAGCCCCTAAACTTTTTTTTAGGTCAAATAAACCCTTACACTTATCAAAATAATACAAGTTAACCCTTCTATTAAACTGAACCTTCTCCCTTTGTTTTCAAATGGTGGCGCACCGTCTCTCTACACCGACCATCAAACCCATGTTCAACCCAGATTGAAGATGCAAGAAATACCCAGTTTAAGAACTCAATTCTTCAAACCCATATTCTAAAATTTTTAGTTCAACAAAATACCTAATTCACCTCCTTCATCATTTCACAATAAAATCTCAATATCTATGCTTTTTTCAACAGTTTCAAGAACCCAATTCGTCAAACCCATATTCTCAATTTTCTTCTTGAATTTTTCGTTGAACATGGGTTTGAGGAATTGGGCATTTTGTTGAACAACTATTTCCTCCTCTTTGGAGTGTGGGAGGACGGGAAGACGGAGGAGCGGAAGATTTATTATTGTTGTTTGTTTTTTATTGATAGCCACGTAACTTTTACACCTAATTTTCAATTTTCTTCAAATAAATGCCATATAAGATAATATGTGCCAAATCAGCATTTTTTAAACAGACATTTAACGGAAGGGGTAACTTGTATCATTCTGATAAGTACAAGGGCTTGTTTGATCCAAAAAAAATCCAGGGGCTTTTTTGATCCAAAAGGTAAAGTACAGGGGTTAAATCCATATTTATCCAAAAGGAAGAGTAAATATTACAGGCTTCGAGCAAATTTGCTACAGAAGGAATAAAATGGTTATATTAATAAAAACTAGGATTTAGCATGTTTTTTTTATGTTTTAAAAAAAAAAGTGGGCTTTGGGACAAATAAAAAAGTGGTCAGTCTTGATCCAAGATTCCAAATGATTACTGTGCTAGAAAAATTTTAAAAATACGGCTTTGACCTCTTTCCATATATCAGTTGTGCCCCTATGGAGACCACGATGGATATTTGGCTTACCCCAAAACCATGTACAATAACCATATTACTCATCTTCCAATGTTCATTGTTTTAATATGGTATTGGAGCGCTGCGAAACAACAAGCTTCCGATTGACCACTTCCGTTGCCTATCCACCTTGGGTGATCTCTGCTTTATCGTGCATGCATCGTTGGGTCATCACATTACCTATGCTCTGTTGACCTCAACCTTTATCACCTTGTCCGATCTCCTCAAACTTTTCATATCACTATTTATCTATTCTCTATACCCTATTGTCCTTTTCATATCATGGATCGTCATGATGCTTCCTAGCCTATCACCATCATCATGGGTGGCTCAATTACATGCCTTAGACTCAAGCCATGACTAGCTTTCTCAAAGGTCGAAGCTATGGCGTTACATCACTGGTGAAATCATTGAACCAAAACAAGCAGCTACGGAGCTCAAACCAGCATACACAAATCGACTTGAAGAATGGGATAACAAGAATCACCAAATCATTACCTGGATTCACAATAATTTTACTCACTCAATCAGTCTTCAATTTGGACATTTTTAACTACAAATCCCTTTGGGATTATCTGGAACAATTGTACACCACCTCTGACCTGGCTCATCAATACCAACTGCTGACTACTCTCTATCAAATAAGGCAAAAATTGGTCAATCCATCAATAATTTCCTCTATGAGTTGTACTACATTTGGGATCAGCTCGCCTCTTTTGAACCTGTGTTTACTATTCCCACTAGTGCTAACAAATTCACTTCCTAGCGACATCAACAACACTTGGTTCAATTCCTCATGGCTCTCACTGATGAGTTTGAGCATGTTGGATCACTTCCTATCGAGACCTCTCTTCTCCATCGTACTCCTATGCCTACGTTGGATCAAGTAGTCACTAAACTTCTTTTAGAGGAAACTCAACTTCAACCTCGACAAAAATTCCTATAGATGTTGTATTTGCAACTCCCAATGTTAGAGGACCTCCATCTGCATCCTCCAAAAATTGGTGTGAATACTGCAAAACAAATGGTCACATCCCCTTGGACTGCTTAGTCTGCACATGCAAGTTCTGTAAGAAACAGGGTCCTGGTCATCTCCAATGAGACTGCTCTTGAAACCCTAATCTATCCTTTCAGTCTTAACTCAACGTATATCGAGGATCTACAATCTACTGCTACTATAATTCACAACTCCACGCCTACATTTTTTGTAGTGGAATTGTCTGCTTCTCATATTGAGGACATAGTCAAATCCTTGCTCATTCGGGTAATTCACACTCCACTGCCATGTTTGCCACCTCAAGTAATACTTCTTGGTTTTTTGATTCGACTTGTTGCAATCACATGACCCGTGATTCCACAATTTTTCCCACCGAACACCCTGTTGGTCAACCTCCCACCATTCAAACAGTTGATGGATCTCCTGTGACCATCCGCCATATTGGTCAAGTCTCCTCCACATATGGCACTACTATCCCAAATACCTATTGTATTCCTCGACTGACTCTAAACCTCGTCTCTGTTGGTCAACTCTTACTGCCTATTTTTCTCCTTTTCGTTGTTGTGTGCATGATCCAAATATAGGATAGTATAACACACCCAGAGTAATTACACGGCACAGTAACTAACCACGTGTCCCTCTTCACCGGGTCTAGGTAGGAAGCAACCCTAAGCCTTTTTGGATCACACTATAAACATCAATAATTATTACATGCTCTAATACATCATCCTTAACATTTAAGTATCTTCAAGTCATTAGAATACATCACCGAAATATGATTGTCACTCACTTAAAATACATCTTAAAATTTATTTAAAAGTAAACTAAACACAAACATTATTAACACACCTTGTTCAAGCTCGTACACATCCTCTTAACTTTTGTTATTGTCTATATGTATGGGAAAACATGTAGCAGGAGGGTTAATCAAGCTAATCAAAAGAACTTAAAATAATGAAGGAGAGAAATAGTTAAGTCTTTCTAACGTAAATATGCAAGTCAATAAAAATTTGCAAAACCCAAATATAGTTTAAGGTAATCAACTCTAAATAATCCAAGGAGATCACATTCACACACACACAAACATATATATATATATATATATATATATATATATATATATGATCACATTCACACAGACACAAACATATATATATATATATATATATATATATATATATATATATATATTTATCATAAGTGTAGTAATCGGTTTTCGTCCGGCCCAAAAAAATAAAAAAATAGAAAAACACAAAAAATGCAAAAGCTCATTCTTGAGACCGCAAGTTAACAAAAATTCAAAAAACCACTTTTGGACCCACAAGCCTACAAAAACTCATTTCTTTGACCCACATGCCCACGGATATTCAAAAGTTTGTTTCTTGGATCCTTAAACCCACAAACACCCAAATATTAGCCCAATAAAACCAAACCCTAGAAATTATCTACAAAATAAGGAAATTAAAAGATTTTGGGAAATAAAACTTTAAAAAGGAAAATGTGACAATTTTTTAGGGTTTTGCAAAAGGAATGAAAAATACAAAAAGGGTCATTTTCTTAGGGCTTCTAAAGAGAAGAAAATAAGGTTTAAGGGGACTTTTTGGTAAAAGAGCAGAAATAGGGTTTTTGTGTGAGGTGGTACAGCATTATATAAGGGAGCTAAGAGAGGAGGATAGACACAATGGAGAGAGGAAGAAAAAGAGAGGAGGCATGAGAGAAAACAAAAGGCTGAAATTGAGAGAGCAAGAAGGGGGGGGGGGAGGCAGCCGCACAAGAGCAAAAGAGAAAGAAAAGAGAGGAAAGTAAGGTTTTGGTGAGAAAAACAATAGAGAATCACTGACAATATAGAGATCAAGAAAAGAGAAACGGAGGTGATTGTTCTTGTCCTGTATTCGGCAGAGTTTTATTCTCTGAAGGTAGTAGTACTCGATTCTCAATCCAACATTATTTTTCTGGTTTTAGGTGATAATAACTTTGTTGATGGTTTACTGGTTAGTGTTGAGCTTAATTGTGCCAACGTTTATCATGGATATATGATTTGATGAAATTGGATTTGCTCTCTATTTTTACTTAGGATTATGCCTTGATATATGTGTTTCATGGTGTATGATTGATAAGAACACAATATGAACCCATGCTTGCTGATTTTGAAATCTGGTTTCTATGTTCATGTCTATTCTATGTCCATGTTCATGATTGTTTCCTCTTCTCCTGGTTTTACATCTGGTTGCTCCCGGTTTTAGCCGATAAAAAGTTTTGGCCTCATGTATATATGTATATATGGCCCGCGTATATATGTATATGTGTATGAGTGTATATATGTACGTGAGGTTATATGTTTATGTGTGTATATGCAAATATTGCATGGGTGTTTATTGTGTATGTGTATGTAGCATGGTTTGGGTCTACATGTGTTTATGCGTGTATATGGATGTATATATACATGGTAAGGTTTGTGTATGATATTATTGTATATATGTTTATATGTGTACGTGAATCTATAAATATGGGTTTGGTTTGATATTATATCTGAATTCTCTTTGATCAATCTTTGTGTTTGACATTGGATTTGAACCGGGCTTAACCCTACTTGAGCAAGAGGGCATATTTAGAGGATTTGGGTAGGAATTATTGAGAGTTTGAGTAATTTTTAGATTTTGTCCAAATTATTTGTAATGTGCACATATGTGGCCCTTATGTTGGGTAATTCATTCACATTGGCATGTATAATTTGGACGTTCCTTATTCGAATTATTTTTATTTATTATAAGTGTACGAGTTTAAAATTGAATGTAGGTCATTTCAATTAAGGAAATCATAAGTTGATTTCCTTTATTTGGATTATGGGTCTTATTTGATTTCACTATGAATGTGCCATGAGTTGGCAATAATAGATTAAATTGAATGATGACACTTTCCTAAATAATTATTTATACCATAAGTTGGTATTTTTAAAATTAAACCTACCAAAAGTTGGTAGTGTATTTTCATTTAAAAACTATCAAATGTTGATAGTGTATTTTCATTTAAACCTACCAAAAGTTGATAGTGTATTTTCATTAAACATACCAAAAGTTGGTAGTGTATTTCCAAATGAAAACTATCAAAAGTTGATAGTGTTATTTCAAACCTTTTTTCCAAAACTATCATAAGTTGATAGTATTTTTCATATAAACTTTTTCTCAAAATAATCATACCTTGCAAAGGGCAAGTTTCCATGAGATAGCCATTAAATTAATTAGGGTAGCCGTTTTCAAACGGGAGTTGTGGGGTGCCTAACACCTTCCCCACACTCAATCGATCCCCGTACCCTCTTTCTCTGGTTCGCAGGTCTTTACGGTGTCCAATTGCACCTTAAATCAATTGGTGGCGACTCTAAACATTTTTCATCCTCCAACGCCGGTCAGCGTCGTGACCCCGATTGCGACAACTGGCGACTCTGCTGGGGACACTAGGTTTTTTAAACCTAAGAGGGTCAAGCCCATATGATTAATTGATTGGCTATGATTGCTTCATTTTGTATGGTTAATTGTTTGTTTCCTTTATATGTTATAGATGTTGATTTATTTTGTTTTGGTAAATTATTTGTCATCTCATACATTTACACTCACTATAGCCTACCACCCGGGCTCTACCTTTAGTATTAGAGAGGGTTGACCACTATTCTCGTGAGATACCGTCTCCGCATGGATAGTGGAAGACATCCTCACCAGATCGACTTGCCCTAAAAGTTAAGGGAGGAGCTTTTGTCCCAATAGTTGGGATTTTAAAAGCAACCTGATCTGGGACCTCGCGGAATAGTTAGATAAACTTACCCATGCATTTTATAAAGCCCTAGATCCATGTAATGGCATATTCTATTTTTGTGTGATTTATTCATTTGCTGCTGATGTTTTGCTTTACACATTCTTAATTGTAATTTCCATTACTGGTTTCTTTTCCCATGGAATTCACATAGGCACAGCCATTGCAATTTGGTTTGATAATATTGTCAAAACATCTTTCAATTGAAACAGGATGGCCTCAAGAGTGTCCATATATGAAAAGGTGGATATCTATGACGTAAGAGATGAGTTGAGAAGAATGCAATCCGAGCATGGAGATAGTTTGAAAGAGGATGTCTTATTACCAAGGGTAATGAAGACAGAATTTCAGAGTCACACATTGCCACGTCTGATAAGTTTATGGGCAAGGGTATGTCCGCATTTGAGCCCGGAGTTCTCAAAAAAATATGGTCTTGTCGGGAGTCTGCTAAGGGTCGATACACCAGTGACATTGCTTCAAGTAGCTATTTCATATTGGGATCCGGCATACAGGTACTTCACATTTGGGTAGATAGACTTCTCACCCACAATTGAGGAATATGCTCAGTTACTACAATTAGAGCCTCATAATACGAAAATGTATTACTTCTAGGAAAACATGTCAGCTGAAAAAATTATTGCCAAGATGTTGGGATGTGAGATTGAGAATGTCAAGAGGATGGGTTCATTCAAAGGGAGCAAGTGGTGTTTTCCTATTGAGGAGTTGATGAAATATGTGGAGGGAAAGCCGAAGACAACATTGGGACAGTCAGCATTGGCACTTGCAATATATGGAGCTATATTATTTCCTTGCACTCAAGGATATGTGGAAGGGAGAGTGATCAAGCTTTTTAACCAGGTAGATCGCGGTGTGAACCCAGTTCCTGCAATAATATGTGAAACGATTCGTTCTCTCAACTTTTGTCGTCGCAATATAAAAGCAAGGTTCAATGGATGTTCAGCTTTGCTCGGAATCTGGTTAGTAAGTCACATCAAATACTGTAGGGAGCTTGATTTTCCAAAGATTGGCTTTAAGGATCACACGTGGTTAGAAAGGAGACCGATATTGGAGTTCATAGAGGCAAAGTGGAAACTTGGCCACCCGAATATTGGAGAATGGGAAAAGTTCTTGCAATCCCTGGATGTTCACAGTGTAGAAGGAAAAGCACCTTGGTTTTTGCCTGACACATTTCTATATAGGTGTGGAGATTTTCCTTGGGTCCCTCTTTTAGGCCCGTGGGGAGCTGTCAGTCAAGCACCAACATTAGTATTTAGGCAAATAGGGTCTAATCCTTGTATTCCAGCAACACATGGGTTGTTAGATCTTGATTTTTCTTATGATGATGGAGAAGATCTGGAGTTGATTGTACCTAGGGTACGAAAGATACTTCAAGCATGGAAAAATCTCAAGATTACGAATTGAGGCAAGCACACATCAGATGGTACCCTAATTTACTTTAAGTGGCATGAGAAGAGGTGCAAAACTATTTCAAAAGATCATATCCAATGAGGAAATACCCATAAGAAAAGAACAATGGTACCTCAGAATACAGTATATTTGTATACTTATGATATATATATATATATATATCATAAGTATACAAATATACTCGAAGGTAAACAAGTCCTAGTAAAATCAAGAGAAACTCGTATATAAAATAATTATACATGTTCATAAAAAATACCTCCCATATGTCTTTACCACAAATGATCCAAGAATCAGATCCTCAAGTCCCCACATATGGTTTTACCCAAATTCGTCAACCTGGTAAGAAGGGGACACCACTCATGTGCTTCTTTGTCAAAAAGATCGTCGTATTCAAGCATGTTGTGGGTAGGATCTAGACTTCCTAACACACCCGTAACACATCATAGTGTGTTACCTAAACCCTAGACATTAAAACTTAAACCCTAAATCCTAAATGTTTTTTGGTAACTGAGAATACAATATTCTTTTCCCAAAATTGTTAGTCAACGTAATATGAAATCAATGCGGAAAATAAACAAATTTAACGAGGAAACCCTGACTGGGAAAAAACCTCGGGTCTATAAGCTACCATCCTGTCAAAGCAATCCACTATGTGAAGAAAAACTTATAATCTATCATTACCTACAACTCGATCATACAACTTGACTCAGCGTATGCTTTAACCCCAAATCAACACACCAATGATGATTTGCAATTGCTCTTGGCGCCTCCAAGAGACTTTGCACTAAAAAATGATCCAGGTAACTTCTGAGGTAGCCTGAGTAGGTTACTTCGAAGCAGTGCAACCTTGCTCTTCTTCTTCCTCTTATAGATCAGTCAGAGAAATCAACAGAGCAACACTCAAACATGAAACTCACACTCTCATAATAAATACAGACACAAATCACTTATCAGAACATAATGAAATAACACCAAAACTACTGGGCATGGGAGTTGTACTTGCGATCTCTTGTATTTGTAGGGAGTTACCACACTCAATTTCACCATCCCAACCAAAATTCTAAATCCTAAACTTTAATTCCTAACTCCTAATTCTAATATGTCATTTTAAAACATGATTTAACTTAGTACCAAAATGTCTGGGCATGGGAGTTGTACTTGCCACCTCTCGCATTTACAAGGAGTTACCACACTCAATTTCACAATCCAACCAAAATTCTAAATCCTAAACTTTAATTCCTAACTCCTAATTCTAATATGTCATTTTAAAACATGATTTAACTTAGTTTTTTGGAGAAAAATTATAACTAAAATTGTAGTTAAGAATTGGTGCCTCTTATAACTCCATCCCAACATTCAGCAACTCCACTAGATGTTTAAATCGCCCAAATTTTCTTTTAGGGAAATTACCACTAAGGACAAAATTAGAAAGACATGTTCTAATAAGGACATTTTGAAAAAAAAATTATATATTCTAAATCAACGTGAAAAACTCTTTCAAACAAAACTTATTACCTATATATTCTTAGATGAAAAAAAAACTTGAAGTTAAATTTAGTGCATATAAGTTTCAATATATACTTTCACTATAACAAAACGAAACAAAAAATGCAGATAAAGTTAGTGCAGATGAATTTGAATATATACTAAATATAACTAGGGGTATAAACAATCGATTTTTTTTCCGATTTTTTGACATAAATATAACTGACTGATCGGTTATTGTTGACTATTTCAATTTTTCAGTTATCGGTCAGTTCTTTAAAGAAATATGTATTTTTTTTAGAATATCCAACCGATCGATTCAATTATCGATTGGTTCAATTATTCAATTTAGTTTTTCATAGCCCTAAACGTAACAAAACCACAACATATAATACATATAAACTAATGCAGATAAATTTACTAAAGTGTAGATAAATTTAATATAGATAAATTTCAATATATACTAACCATAACAAAATTACAATAGATAATGCAGATAAATTTAATGCATAATTGTGTTTATATGATTCACAGATCCGATGCGCAAACTTTGAACATTGATTTGACCTCTAAAACATTTGAATCTCAAAAAATGTATTAGACCTAAGTTTGTAGGTATTAGAGTATTCTTTCGAAAGTAAAGCATATTTGTCTCAATTCAAGCTTAAATGAGTGATTTATGGCTATCTGAGCACACTGACGTCAGAAACACAACTATAATGACCAAATTTCGAGTCTCATTTTAACCCCCAAAACCTTCGAATATCCAAAAATGGATTAGACATAATTCTGTATGTATTAACGTCTTCTTTTGAATACCATAAAAATTGTCTCAATAAGAACTCAAACGAATGAGTTATGATTGTTTGATCACACTGACGTCATAGACACTAAAATATAATCGTCTAATCGGCTTAAAATCGTGAAACAAGGATTAAGGGTAATATGGTCAATAAAAAGGATATTTAAATTATTTGTTCTTAATGAAATATATCTTATTAATTCATGCACGTTAACGTTATGGATTAAAAAAATTAGAGTGGATGCATTAGAATAAAATTGTGATTTAGAGAGAATGGGAGATAGCCTTGTTGGTCAGGTTATCTGCCTAGGACCTTGAGGTTCAGGGTTCTATTCTCACCAGGGGGTTTGGGATTTGGGTAGTTTTTCCATCCGCTGTGGTGGCCTTCATGCCCCTCGGGCTAGTTTTTCCATCCGTTGTGGTGGCCTTCATGCCCCTCGGGCATGGCTTAGCGTCTAGTTTTTCCATCCGCTGTGGTGGCCTTCATGCCCCTCGGGCATGGCTTAGCGTGTGTGTGGCCTGTGGGCCTTTCAAAAAAAAATAAAAATTGTGATTTAGAACAATTGCTAATTAACCATTTTCTTATTACATGAATAATTACTTGGGTCGTCTGAAGTGGCCTCACATAAATCCCCATTGGGCCTCGTGTTGTCCATAGAAGGCCCATATAACCGTTCAGACTTCAAAGCCAATTTTTTTTACCTCTACTCTACTTGACTGTGTCCCTAGGGTTTATCGACGGATGTATTAGTTCACAAACCTCTACCACCACAGCAATGGCGAAGCCGAAAAGAGTCCGCCGCTCGCCGCCTTCCGGGTCCGTTTCGGGCTCATCAACTCGGTCTAGGTCCCGTTCCCGATCTAGTTCCTCGACTGGGTCAGGTTCTCGGTCCACCTCTCGGTCTCGATCGTTGTCGCGCTCTAGGTCCCGCGCCAAATCCTTTTCCAGCTCGTCTTCCTCCCCTTCTCGGAGTGCCGGCTCTCGTAGCCGTAGCCCTCCTCGTCGCAAAAGGTCTCAGTTTTGATTATGTTTTTGGTAATTTTAATTGGCGATAACGTTTGAGCTTTTATTCCTTTTATATCTCTTGGTCTGTTTGGTTGTCCCATGGAGAAGTAGGCCAGTGGCATATCTTTGAAAAATGTGATGTATTTTGCTACTGGCTTTGATTAGGGCTTTTACGCTGTATAATTTTGTTTTGAAAGTGTAATATCTTCTGGATTTTGTAAAGTTTTCATTCTTATTGTCACTGCTTTTACTGGATTTAGCGGTTTGATGAGAGAAAATGTAACAATTAAGTTTCAAATCTTGAACCAATTCATCTGCAACTGGAGTGGAAATAAAAAATTTGTATTGTGGAATCATGTCTTATTTGTTTGTAGAAAATTCTAAAAACAGCATTTTTTTTTTAGTTTTGTCCTTTTATGTTAGCACTTGGCAGTTGTTCTGTTAAATTTTTTTGATGGCTGTAGAATGTGAATCATTTGCAAATACTCCCCTTGATTGTTGAAATAGATTTAGAAAAAAAAGAATTTCAAAATAGTAATAGTTTGATGGGGAGCATATGTGGCTTGGCTTGCCATATAAATCAGGGTCATCTTTCTGGTTTGAAACTATGGTGGCAAGCCATCCTTTCTTCGCATAGTGGAACTTGTTAGTTGTTATTTATTTTTATCTTCTTTTTTTCATGCTCCTTTTGATTCAATGTTGTATGAACTTTTGTTTTCCTTTTTGTCAACAGTCCTCCTGATGTACCTAAGCGAGGTCGCTCCCCACCCCCGCCATCTAAGAAATCTCCGCCTCCAAGGTAAAGTTGTTTCCAAACTATTAGTATAATCATTACCCAATTTCTCTTTTTATCTATTTATTTATTGTTTTATTTGTTTATATTTCGTTTATTTTCCATATGCTTGTCTAAAGATTTTGTTTAGTCATTATATATTATTTGACTGTTGGCCCAGTTCTTTTTCTACATTAATGAAAGACGGTCGTATTTGTGAATCTGAACTAAAATTTTGATTATTGTTGATGAATTTGTAGTGTGTAATGAATACTATTACTACCAGATGCTTTGCTGAGAAGGAGACTCGGTTAAACCAGTTTTTAAGCAGTCTTTATGCCCCTTAATAAATATTTCTTTGGCACTAGAAACGTATATATTCAGAGCTTCACTGGGAGCAGCATAGTTGCTCTCTGGAGAGTAGAGAGGACCTATTGGATTGTGTGCATGTGAAAAATAAGACAATGTTGAGCATTTGACTGTGCTAATTTTGAAATTGGGGAAGGTTCAGAGGTGTATTTTTGGGTAGGATGTTCAATGAGGGAGTTTTTGTTAGTTCAATTTCCAGGTCTTTAGAAACTAGATAAAGATAAGTGTGTTTTGGTGGTAAATATGTTTGTATGATTAATGACGAGATGGCTTGTAAATTTAATAGTTATTTATCTAGATATGCAATGGATTGGGAATCTGGGGAACTTTTAAATGCTTCAGAAAAATTTGCAAAAAAGACCCAAGTGCTAGAGAAGAATACCGCTTGAGACTGAGGAGAGGAGATTATAAGTTTAAAAAACCAATAGTTGTCCTAAAATTTCGTCTTTTATGCCAGTAAAAGTCTTTATTATTATAAAGGACAAAAATTCAACCCGACTCTTACTTTCGTATTTTCTGTCGCATTGTTTATTGTAAGTATCTTGTATGTATTTTCACCTTTTATGATTGATTCATTGGTGGGATACTACCAAGTTTTAAATGCTCCATCATATGTACCTGCTCATATCTCACATGGGCATAAACTGATTTCAGGAAAGTCTCTCCCATTCGTGAATCTCTCGTTCTTCACATTGACTCGCTCAGCAGGAATGTGAATGAAGGTCATTTGAAAGAAATATTCAGTATGTTCTTTACTCATACTTTTTTCAAGCTTGGATTTTAGTTTTCTTTTCCAGCAAGATAATGTCTTATGAAGAAACCGTTTAAGTTTGGAGCCATAAATTTTGTAATTGTATAAGTTTTCTTTTGAATGCAAAATTTTATAAGTTATGGCAATGGTTGGGTAGTGCACTTGTTTGTCATTGAATATTTAATTGATTGTTCTGGGAAGCTTGTGTGTGGTTTATCTCGTTAAGGGTAATAATTTGAAAAACGGTTTCTTGTTAAATCCATTGTGATCATACTGGTATGTTTGTTGTTCTAATATGTTTTCTGCCCTTGATTTGCAGGCAACTTCGGCGAAGTTGTTAATGTGGAGCTGGCAATGGACCGCAACGTAAGTTCGATCTTGTTGCACTATCTTTTTGGAGTATGTGTTCTTTAGTGTAATATGCTTCTTTCTTTAATAGGTTAATCTTCCAAGAGGATATGGTTATGTTGAGTTCAAGTCTAGAGCAGATGCAGAGAAAGCCCTGTTGCACATGGATGGAGTAGGTTTTATTTAGATATGAAAGTATTAGTTGCCATGTTGATAACACTCATGTTTGGAGATGATGGTATTTGTTTTCTTGATTCAGGCCCAAATTGATGGGAATGTTGTTCGAGCAAAGTTCACTTTACCTCCACGGCAAAAGCTTTCCCCACTGCCAAAGGCCATTCCTAGTGCTCCAAAAAGAGAGGCACCAAAAACCGATGCTGATATCGAGAAAGATGTGCCTAAACGGCAGAGAGAATGTAAATCAGTGCAGTTTTCTTTTCGTACATAGATAAGTTATATTAAATCAAATCACAATGAGCTTTGATAATTGTTCACGGTGTAATAATTTATTTATGCTTTCTTGTCAGCAGCATCGCCTCAGAGAAAACCTCTACCTTCACCAAGAAGAAGATCTCCTGTAGGTCGAAGAGGTGTATCTCCGAAACGGCACCCTGATTCTCCTCCACGACGACGTGCTGAATCTCCTGTTCGTCGTCGGGTAGAGTCCCCTTATCGTCGTGGTGAGACACCTCCTAGGCGCAGACCTGCATCACCACCAAGAGGTCGTTCTCCATCTCCTCGGAGGCGGCAAAGATCACCTGCAAGGTTGCTACTTTTTGCTGCTTCTATTAAATGAGTTCTGAAATTGCGAGACTAACTGTGGGCTTTATAGGCCCTCTCCCCGAAGGGTACGTGGCAGTCCCATTCGTAGACGTTCGCCTCTACCCCCACCCAGACGCCGGTAAGTAGGGTTATTAATTTTTTAGGTTCACACATAAAATGGGAGGTTTTGAATCTGTATCTTGATTGATTTCAACTCATTATATAGGGACCTGGTAGACTGTAGCTTAGAAAAGACAAGCTTGAAAAATCTCGTGTATGCTTATTGGAGACATCTTATGATTTCTTATTGGTATACCATTGATCATTTGCATGCTTTCATAAAAACCTCTATCACATTTGGGGATATTTAAGAACAAAAGTTTTTGCTGCTGACTTTAATTAGAAAATTGTGGAAGAGACTTACCTATATGCATGGACTTGTGAACAACATGGAAACATTTGGCTGCAACATGAAATTGGGAACTCCTCCTTTGGAGAGTGTAAACTGAGAATAGTAAATGTCAAACAAGTTATTTACAATAATTATTGCAGCAGATAAAGTTTCTTTTGCATTTAAAATTGCAGCAGATAAAGCCTCTTTTGCATTTCAAATTGCAGCAGATAAAGCTTCTTTTGCATTTCAAATTGCAGCATATAAGTTTGTTATGTAGCGATTTATATGTTGTGTTTAGTGGAATGCTGTTCATATGCAATCAGATGGTGTGTTATGTGTGCTTTGTTCTCAATTGCTCAGTTCACCTCCTAGAAGGGCCCGGAGTCCACCAAGAAGGTCACCATTCAGTCGTAGGCGTAGCCGTTCTCCAATTCGTCGACCTCTTCGCTCGCGTTCACCATCTATCTCACCTCGAAGGTAACATCAAGTGTGTGTATATATATATATAGATATATATTTTGTTTTATGTTTTATTTTATCATGTTAAAATTTTCTTTCTTCTGCTGTTCTTTTGTGTTAAATAGTTTTTTTTTTTTTTTAAATTTAAATGGCAGTATTGCTCATAGATCAGTTTTTTTTTAGTTTGAAAAAGACTTTACTCAATGGCACCAAAAGAGTACAGAAGGACCAAAAAAAATGGCCTCCAGAAGACTCATACAAGAGAAACCCCCACACCACAGTCACATGAGATTTAGAATTGTTTCTCTAACATTACACACCCCTTGATCAGTCCCTGGATACCAGAAACAGAGGGTATTAAGCCAAGCCAACACAAGAGCACAATATGTAACTACGTAAGTATAAAACACCTATTGTTCCTCTTCAACCAGATTTTCGAGCAAGTAACAGGAGGAAAAAGCTGAACTTTATCACTCGGATTCTTCTCCTTGGAGTGTCTTGCACTTTGATTTTCATGTGCTACTGTGCTTTGATTTTGTGAACATATTGTATTGAATGTTATATTGTATGTTATAGGCTACTCCAAAACTCTAGCATTCTGGTTTTACATGTAATGTACATGAATTAAATAAAAAATTATGACATTTAATAATGCAAAAAGGCATTTCTAAGCATGTATTGCTCTCTTTATGGTATGCTTATGTGCAACAGAGGCCGAGCACCACCTGTGAGACGCGGGAGGTCTTCTTCATACTCAGGATCTCCTAGTCCACGCAAGGTTTGTTTTTTTCTTTTTGTGTTACCCTTTGTCACTGTTGATATATTATTTGACTCAATTTGAATTTAATAGGTAACCCGGAGAATCTCAAGGAGTCGCAGTCCTAGAAGGTAATACTTTTTTACTTTTCATAATCAGTTGAATAAAGGAGAACTGAAACATAAATTTAAAAGAAGTATTGTAAACGCGTAATTCTAATTGTCTTCCAAGTTTTAACTCACTATGATTCTGATTTATGTACATGGGCATTGGCTCGTGGCAAGGCTGGCACATGTTTTTAACTTTCATATGTAAAATAATTGCAGACACATATATGTAACATAAAGGAACATAAACATATGCATGAATATAATTTTGCTGTTGTAGTGGGCTTGTTTGAAATCTTTTTACCACTCATGACGATTATATTAAGATGAACTCGTCACAGTGGTCTCATCATATCAAGATAACACAGCAACTTGTTTCTTACTTTTCCACTCGAGATGATAATATTAATATTTTGACGAACACATCTATTGAAGTGTTAAACGTTTCAAAAAGGAAAAGCCATTTGTTTTTATTTTCCTAGTATACTGTAATTGTTTATTTGTTTTCAATTAATCATTTTCTGAAGCTTGTGCTATTTTCTGTCATTAAAATGGTGCTTGCAAGCTTATTTTTTTGTAAAGAAAGACTAGTCAAACGGAACTCCTAAAACTGTGGAACTGGAAACTGAACCAAATATGCACATGAATGGCATTTTTCCCAATTGCTCTTTTCAAAGCAAATTAGCCCTGGGAGGCTGGTGAAGATTGTAAGTAAATAAGAGGGCGGCTGGTGAAGGTGTGCTTTGAATGGTAAAATTTAATATGTACGATGTAGCCTCGTAATAATTAGATCATGTGGGTAAAGGGAACCTAGGGGGTGGGCTCCTGAGTTTTAGCAACTGTCAGGGGAGCTCATCTAGTGATCTCGAGCATTTTTCTGACACAGTAGATTAATTCTGTTGGCTTTGGTTCTTTGGTGCATGCGAGACAGAATACTGGTGTCAGTTTTTGTGTATTTTTCTGTTGTGAACTTCTGGTAAAATGGGGTTCTTGTGTAGGCCTTTGAGAGGAAGAAGTAGTAGCAAGAGCAGCAGCAGTACTTCACCACCTCGTAAGCCATAGGTAATTTCTGTTCTGTCCTCCCCTCTGCCCCGCCTCTTTCTTCTACCACCCCCTACTTTGTGTTTCTGTGTGCGTGTGTGGTTGAGTACTCACGTCTCTCAATATTGTCAATGTATTAGAGAAAAACTGCAGTGGAACTTAGCATCTCTTTATTAAGTGGTTGCTTTAAGGTGTTGGTTTTAGGAACATTTGTCTGTATTCCCTATACTATGTTTGATGAGGCTGTATCATTTGGACCCTGTATTTTCTCATTAATTCTGTAAACTGCTTAATTGTGCTGCATGGTACATATCTTGGCTCGTTTGGGAATGTTTTTCTTTTTGCGTTTTGCTGCTTAAAAAGTTTGGTTCTTTAGTTATGCTATTAACACTTATTAGACTAATGACAAGTGAGTTGTCCAAGATAGGCTTGACCAGACACAAATCTGGTTGTGCACTGCACAGTCGTGGCTTGATTGCTCAGCCATTGTGATCTGCATGAGTTCAAAGTATCCTCACTTCTTTTGTTCTTTTTTTTTTTTCCTGAATTATCAAGAATGATTCGATTGATGAAACTTACATTATGGTAGGACACTTTTCTCGGATGATTGAATTATACATAAAAACGGTTGAAATGCATATGGAACGTTTGGAGAGTCAACATTCTAGTACTAAATATGAACTGGAATTTATTTTCTTTTTCACTATTTTTCTCTCTTTGCGTTTTAATTTTATGTAAAAAGTTAACATATCCAAAGTCTTTTAACATGATTCATAACTGAGAATTTGTTTCGGATTGCTGAATTTTTTGAGAGGAAATCACAACAAATTTGGATTTGGATTTTGGACCTGTGGATAACGGGAGATGCCGAGTCAGGAGAGGAGCTAGAGAAGAGGGATTAAAGAGAAATTATTAATATATTTACATAAGTATTTCAATTTAAAGGTTTTGTTTTATAGGAGAACTTTCACAAATCCTCTTGCACTTGGTGTTGGTACTTGGTTGATTCTAAACTCCTTTAAGATGAAGGGATTTAAAGAGGGACATAACTGATATATATATATATATATATATGATATTTTTTAAAAGAAATTAAGGGGGGCAAAAGTAAAAATAAGTGTATGTAAGGTTTTTTTTTTTTAATAAAAAAAGTAAGGGGGAATTGCCCCCCTTCATTTAAGGGTGCATCCGCCCCTGTTCACATCGAGCACACTCCGCACATGAACAACTACTTTGTTATTTACCCTCGAGAGTCATACCTTGCACTCTTTGTGTTTGTGACATTGGGTCACAAGTCGTCTTATGTGCAAGAGTTTGCCTTCGAACCACACTATCTCCGTGTGTTTTGCTCAAATTCATCGATGCCCTAACAATCTGAGCCATATGTCTGCTTGCTTACGTGGTACAACACGACCCCAAGTCACAAACATGTGTTGTTATATTTATAACATCGTTTTGCTGCACTTTCACCATTAGTGGGCTAAGCTCAAATCCACTTCGTCACCCCTTTGCTCAGTCATCACCATCGGTTTCGATACCACTTGTTCGTAATATGACTTACTTTTGCCTCTATTTTTGGATTTCGACCTGTCTACGTTCAAAATTTTATCCTATCTTTTACAACCCTTGCCCCAATTATCAATGTTTTAAGGTAGAACCCAAACCTGAGATCTTAACAAAATCTCTCCTACGTACCTCCTCAGCCAAAATTAAAAGTGTGTTTGGATTGAGGGATTTGGAGAGGAAGGGAGGGAAGGGAAAGGGAGTTTTCTTCCAATTTACTTGTTTGGATAGTTTATAAAAAATTAAGGGGAGGGATTTGAGAGGAAGATTTCTTTAAATTTTTGTCAAAATTTTTTCCTCCCAAAATGGAGTCATTTGGAGGGAAGAGATTATTAATTAAGTTATTTATAGGTTTAAAACCTATTTTACCCTTGGACATAACACTTAAACATAAAAAAATAAGGATAAACTAGTAAATTAAATTAAATTACTTTTATTTCCTTTCTTTTTTTTTTTTATCTATCCAAACGTGAGAGAGAGAAATGTATTTTCCCTTCCATTCCCTTCCCCTTCCCCCCAAATCCCTCAATCCAAACACACTCTAAATCATGAGCATCAACATATTTCAATTTTGATTTTCCAGCAAAATTGCTAACATTCGTTCTTATGGCCTCCCAACTATTCAGCAATGAGGCCATAAAATCTATGCCTGTATTTCATCATCAAACTCAATTTCAACATACGCTAATTAATTTGTGATATTGTTAAATTCATTTAGGTGTTAGATGGATTGACATATCTTCTGTCATCTTTAGCTTGAACAATTTCTTTATCAAATGCACCTTTGTTCTTCGTTGCCGGCTTCTCAAACATCCAAGCTAAAGCCGCCATCAACTCTACCATGGTCTTGTCCATGATCACATTGTGGGCTATCGATCATGACTGGATTGACCGAATAACACCCAAAACTTGTCTATCAAGAAGTTTTCAATCCGAATCTGACATATATTTGAACTTCTCCCAAGCAATGATGAAGTTTCTTCCTATAGAGATAATCCTCGATCTGTATCCTTTAATATCTGAAATTTGTGCCATCAAAATAATGTGGGGGGTATGGGGCAATGTCTCTAAAAATTTTTTTTGGGTATTCAATAATTGTAGCTTAAAAAAGATGAAAATAACACTAAAAATAAATTTTTTTTATAAAATAGGATAAGTAATAATTAAAATTTGATTTACAAATATTCGTGATGATTTTTCATATTTTAAAATAGTTTCATGAAAACCTCATTTGAATAGTATCAAAAACATTTTTCACAATGTACATAACTAAACAGTCATTTAACTATTCGTGTTACCCATTTGATTCAGAATCCGATTATTAACAATTTTCATGGTAAAAAAAAAACAAACTCTCGAATGCTACAGTATATATGGAATTATCCCGTGCTTACTTGACATGAGTGATTTGTGAGACATAAACAAAAATATAATCTTTTTTAAAAAAATATTTAGCATTATTGGTTGGTGTAGCTATTCATGATTAACTTGCTTCTATCATTAGTCGCCATAGACATCTATGTCAAGAAATGATGCAGATTTAGGGAAAAGGATTTGTTGGAATTATTCCAGTAATTCCACCTCATCAATGTATTGTTGCATTGGATGGTGGAGATGAGGTGAAATTGTTGAAATAATTCCAACCCCTCTATCCCCAGATTTAGGGGCAGATGAGTCCAGAAATCTAAGTACTTGAGATTTGGAAATAAGGACAAAACAAGAAAAAATGCTAACACAAAAAATAATGGCTCATTAGACTTATTGGGTTCGTATACATCAATCATTTTCAATACGAGAAGTATGTGAGAAAGCAAAATTATACTGTAGTGGTTCATCTTTTTTTTTTTAAAATGGAGGAGAGATTCGAATCATGATCACCAGGGTGATATACACCATCTTTACCACTCCAACTAATATCTCGGATGTACAATAGTGGTTTATCAGCAACAGTCTTTGTTTCCACCACACCTGAATTAGTACACAGTCTCACAATAATACTGCAGACAATGAATTAGGAATAGTCTTTGTTTCAGTATACAGAGAATGAACAAGGGCATCTTGTGCAGTAATAGATGCCTAAAGGAATATTATAACAATGCCAAGACCAATCCTACCGGTCGCTCGGCCAAGTAAAAACAGTTGATTCTCTCTAGAGGTTTTTCTCCCAACTCTTTGATAGCTATCATCTGTTTCCAGCTACCATTTGTGATTATGGATATGTCAACGAGA
Organism: Tripterygium wilfordii; assembly: GCF_013401445.1. Classification (NCBI taxonomy): domain Eukaryota; kingdom Viridiplantae; phylum Streptophyta; class Magnoliopsida; order Celastrales; family Celastraceae; genus Tripterygium; species Tripterygium wilfordii. The sequence goes on from NC_052250.1 coordinate 10,674,748, forward strand.
AAGGCCATGGCAGAGGAAGGTTTCATTTTCAGTAACCGGCCAAATACTGGACCTATCAATTTGACTTTGACCCCCTTGAGAACCCCAAATTCTGTTCAGCTTCAAAATTGTGGCCGTTGCCTTTCGAAAGGGAGATCGATAAGTGTTGCGTTAGCGTAAAATTCTTCCAAGTTGTAAAAAGCTCTCTGTGGAGGCAGAAATATGTGGATCACCACATCACCTGCCATTGACATTAAAAAGAAACAGAAAGGTCAAATGGAGTAACGATTCAAAACTAGGTTCTGGAAGCACGGACAAGGGGCAAGCGAGTAAAATGGAAAATAAGAAATAGATCAAGAATGACCTTGAAAATAAATTTAGATTACATAAACAAGGTATCTAAATTGCAGAATATCTATTGTATCCAAGATCACATATAACATCAACAACTCTATACTCAATATGCCAATGCATTCGGTATAGGAAAGATTTCTGCAAGATGTTCTATTTTTCCATTGAAGAATTTGCTCAAGGACCGGAGAAGATGTTGACCGTAAATGAGAAATCTTCTGAAATTAAAGGAACATTTACAACAACCTTTATCACTTCTCTCCCATCTCTTCTTCTACTATACTCTCCACCACCATGAGATTCTTGTAATTCATAAACCATCCTTCCTGACCATTTACAGTGAAGTGTGATATACCTTAAGTAGGGGTGGCAAAAATTCGGTTCCGGGTCGGACAAGAGCACATGCTTACGAAATATTTATATGTCCGGACCCTAACCCAGACTGGATTTCAGACGTACTTAATTGACCAAACTCATATTGGTTTAAATTTGGTTTAAATTCGGACGACTAAAGCGGACAATAATCTACTCAGGGTTAGGGTTCGAACAAGTAAATCAGACAAGATTACTATGTTCGGATCCTAACCCTATTTAAACCGGACAAAGATTTTTTGTTTGGACCTAGATTTCGGACATATAACTTTTGTCCAAATTTGGTTTAATCCGGGTCGGACAAATTCGGTCATCCGAACCAGACAGAGTTTTGCCGCCCCTAACCTTAAGGCTTTCTCCTTTTCTTAAAAAAAAAAAATCTAATGACCAAAGTACAATCCTTTTTTAATAGGTTATCTATGGTAAGTATTGTTTTGCAAAAGGCCTCACAAGCAAACAAACCTTAGTGTGTACTTTTGTCCTTCCCAAGTGTTCCATGGACAAGCTTTCCTTCTTACTGCATCCATTGGACTAATGAGAATTATGAACTACAATTCAAGTTATCACCTGCCCTATACCATAACGAACATTCAGACTCAATCTTGATTTTAATCCAAATTCATCACTTCAGCAAGAAAAATAAATCCAAGTAATTTGAAAAATTCCCCACGAAAGCTGATATCGAAACGTACTCCTTCTATATTTTTCAGGGGGTCGGGAAGTGGCATGTTAGGGCTGGAGTGTTTGGGGTGGGGACTTGGGGGACGGAGGCTAGAACAAATAGGTCACCACATTGAAGTTTGGGGGCATCCTTGCACCTACCTGTCTCCTCAAAACAATATACTAAAGCCTTTACGTATATTTTGGTCCTCCTTTGCCGGATACTAATTGCATAATATATCTACAAGCAACCAACCAAATGATGATTCAAGGTCTGGAAACAGAAACATACAGGGCTAAACTTCAGAAGCTCAGATTACAAAGAATTAATAATTAAAACTGCGGCAAAGTTTGTAATCAGTGCTATATTTGAAAATCCATCCAATTCTATAAGGCCCATCGGCACAGATTATAAAGACCAAAATTTAATAACAAAGAGAAGATTCTAGATGCAGTAGGAGAATCATTATATTTGCATGGTCTTCATGACCTAACTGACCAAGAGAAAAGGATAACACATGTTTGAAAATAGAATTATTGAAAAAGGAAAACAAATACACAGAAGAATTGAATTAAGTTATTGACATCAATAGATGGGCTTGATGTAGAGATGGCATCCTTACAATGTAACATCTTTCTTACGCATTCAATATTCATGATTTCTGATAAATAGTAAATTAAAATCTCGCAAAGAAAAGCCCAAATTCCTAAATTAATGCATCTAGAAAATATTTTTAAAAAAATCCTTCAAGCTACTCAACCACATTGAATGCAGGCATACATGCACAATACAACATACTGGCATGACATTGATCCTTGACCATATCATGTGTGACTATAAAAAAATAATTATAGAACGAGGTGAAAAAATGAGAACAAGGAGCAGAAGGACACCCTATCAAATATGCTAACACTTCAATAAAAAAAAATGCTATCACTTGTTATATATATGAAACTGCTCTATCTTCCACAAACACTCATCAAATAATTCAATTCTTCATGACCTAACTGACCAAGAGAAAAGGATAACACATGTTTGAAAATAGAATTATTGAAAAAGGAAAACAAATACACAGAAGAATTGAATTAAGTTATTGACATCAATAGATGGGCTTGATGTAGAGATGGCATCCTTACAATGTAACATCTTTCTTACGCATTCAATATTCATGATTTCTGATAAATAGTAAATTAAAATCTCGCAAAGAAAAGCCCAAATTCCTAAATTAATGCATCTAGAAAATATTTTTAAAAAAATCCTTCAAGCTACTCAACCACATTGAATGCAGGCATACATGCACAATACAACATACTGGCATGACATTGATCCTTGACCATATCATGTGTGACTATAAAAAAATAATTATAGAACGAGGTGAAAAAATGAGAACAAGGAGCAGAAGGACACCCTATCAAATATGCTAACACTTCAATAAAAAAAAATGCTATCACTTGTTATATATATGAAACTGCTCTATCTTCCACAAACACTCACCAAAGTCCAACAAGGTCCAGGAGTTGGGTTTTGTGTCTCCATTTGGAATTCTTCCATACTTCGTCTCAGCTAGATGTCGTATTTTAGAGCTAAAAAAGCAACAAAATGACAGCTTCAGTGTTACTGCTGCAATTCTCAACACATAATTAAGCCACATTAACCAAAGAGAATAGAGTACTAATTGAAAGTAGACACAAATACCGGATAGCATCAATCTGAGGGCGTGAAAATGCTGTGGCAATGATAAAAAATCGAGTCCAATACACAAGAGGTTTGACAAATAGGACCTTTATATCAGCAGCCTTCACGTCACTTGCAACCCTAGCTAATTCTACAGCAACTACAAAAGAGTGGGCAACCATGGGTCACTGGTTTGCAACTTTATAATAAGGCAATTACATTATTATAATTTTTTTTCCGGAAATATATACACATGGATTCGTCTTTAGATTCTAGCTAAGAAAAGATCTCAATGAAATTTCAGGTACGCAGGAAATCTCAAATTCAAATATCTAAGATATTATATGCAAAGGACGGTAAAGTCTGAGAATCCTCATTTCCTGCAATTGGGTATTACAAAAGCTCCATTTGGGTCTTCAAGACTGCTACTGAGAGACTAAAAAGTTATCCATCACTGGCCTCCCTTGCATGAAGATTTGCTTATCATTTAAGATTAATTGGGTAAACAATAAGAAAAGATAGAGAGAATAAGAAATCAGTTATAGTTCTTCTGGGACAACCAAATTTTACAATAGCGAAAGTTTTAGGAAGCTAGAAGCAACATTTAAGCACAAGGCACAGACAGTTTTCCACCTTTGGTCAATTGTACCATTCCCTTTAGCATGTTATCATCAATTAGGAAAATGGCCAAATGATTTCTGTCTTGCTTTCATCTTCTTTACTCTCGTCTATGTTCCATTATTTTTTGAAGTGGCAAAATAAATTGTGCATAAAAGACATTCAAGTGTCCAACACCTTTTGGTAGCTCAATTGTCTTGTTCCACACGTGAGTCATGACAACTCAAGCATTTTGCCCTTTGCTTTAACAACGAATTTCAAATGAGCCTATTAAATGGAAAGTCATGAGACTTTTCACTTTTAATAAAATTTTAATACTATAGAGGCAAAACAAGATCGATCACTGACGTATATGAATGAAGACAAGAAAGCCAAATATAATGTTTACTGAAAAGGAAAAAAGACAATGTCAACTAATGACTCTAGAGCTAATTAAATTTTAAAAATAAAGGTAATTAACTCTCGTGCACAAGGCTCCTGCAGTGGGCGAGGTCAGGGACAGATACGATGTGTACGCAGACCTTTCCCCACATAATATGTGGATGTGGAGAGTGAGAGTCTATTTCTAGGAATTGAACTTGTGACCTCTAGGTTGTACTAATGCAACTATGCCACTGGGCCACATGTTCGCCGGTAATTGAAATATAAAAATGCAGAAAATTTAAATTTTGCGGTTGTTAAAACCCATAATAGAGCTTTTGAATTCTAAATATTCCCTATTTCCCTGCCCTATTAAATTTCATGTCTTTCTCTCTTCTTAAACATCCAAACAAATAAAGCTGAACAATCCACCAACCTACACAAGTCTCATCTTGATTATTGCGCAAGCAACTTGTACATGTTTGCGTAGATACACACCCGCATAAATAAAAAAGCAAAAGAGCACAAACACGGAGATATGCATCGAATTTAATGGGTACATGATGCATGGTTGAATTGAATGGTTATGAAGATCTATGTTTAGCATGAAAAACAACAATTCGAAGTAACTTCTTCCCCCATTTCTTTACACAATGTTAATTCTGTTTGTTTCATGAAAAGTTAGTTTATATCATGGGAGTCAACAGTAAATGAATAAGGCACGCATGAATACGCATATTCCATGAGTTGGCTCCTTGCCATGTTCACTCTGTGTCCTCCTCAATCAACCTAGAACTAACTTTTCTATTCATATATATTGTATGCAGAAGGGGTTCAAAAGCTGGTCCATACACCATACTTATATATGTAACTTGTGACGAGCAAAAGCTGTCCTAGTTGAAAAGTTGCTCCTTATAATTTGCACAAGGTGCAAGGTTCAATTCCTCCCTCAAAAAATTAATTACTTGATCCCAGAACTTATTGAAACAAAAAAAGGAGGGGTGGGGGGCTCAAAAGAGATCTCTACGACCAGTTGTGGCGAGGACACATCCATACATCATACAGATAAGATGATACATGTTAAAAGCAACAAATAATAGCACACATAAGTTTCCTTCCAAAAAACTGAAGAAAAAGTTAGAAGAGACGCAAGCAATCACAAAATTTTGAATGATGGTTTCAAGGTGATCTGCATAAAAAGCAGAAGGTCCTAAAACATAACACTTGTTATAGCATGAGACAATAATCAAAATTAAACATAACAAAAGCATTCATGATTTCTCAAAAAGAAAAAGAAAAAAAAAAGCAGTCATGATCAAATCCTTGCACAATAATAATACTTTAATATCACTTTGCATGAACTATTGGTTGCTCAAAAAATCACTTTGCATGAACTAAGAAGGACACGCAATACCATTTTAGAAATTTGGAATACCATGAGATATCAGCAAAGCTTAACATGAAGCACAACCAAAGACAGAGAAAGTTAAATAGAAAATATATAAGACATGACAATTATTAAATGACAAGAAATGAGCTTACATGATAAGCTTTCAGCGTCATCATCTACTTCATCCGTAGGAAGCTTCATGTCATTTCTCTTAAACACCACCTTTCCGTATTTTTTGAACAAGTCATCAAACATTTCATCAGTATCTTCATTTGTACTCTGCAAAGAGCTTCGATTGTGTCATTAACACAGCCTAGCATTAGTGTATATATCAGAGTAACATGATCAATCTGGGATGCCAAAGTAGATACTTGGAGTATCTCAAGTTTTCAAATTCAGGAATCAATCAAAGAGAAGAATTTAAATCTTCAACTGAGTATGGCCACATCATTTTGTTTGTCATTGCATGTCCATAAAAACCACATACTCAACCCATGTTGTCAATGAAAATGCTTTTTCCTTATTTTGCCCCCTTTGAAGGACACAAACAAGAAAATTTTGTACTGGAAGACGAGGAAAGATAAATAGACTATCTGAAGGCAGTAAATGTAGTAGTTTCATTCCATGTCATATATGCAGTAATCTAAAATCGTCAACATGGTGAGGCTCCAGTAAAAAGCCAAAACTCATCAATCCGTATGAATAGGTATTGGCAAAGGCAAATTTTGTGTCGATGCACTTATGGTATCGAAATCTACCTATAACACATACTCTGCACAACACAATACAAATCATGGTAAATCAATAATACACCGATTACAAGTATACCAGATACTGAAAAAATAAATAAGAAAAAAGATACGTAGAACAAATTTCAAATGCCAGTCATTAGTTTTCTTGCCTCCATTCTCAGTGGTGAGGTCTTTAAAAGTAAACTATCCAAAAATCTATTACCACCTAGAAACAATTAAAGAAAATATTGTTATCTTACAAGAGGTATTTATAATTCTTTAAGATGAGTTTTTTATTGTATAATAATTTATAAAAGACCATTTTCGAATACACAAAACAATAAGAGATGATAGAGAAAATTTTAATTACTTACCCAGATCCAGTTAAGAAAAGCTTGCATGATTTGGTGATACTTGACTAGAAAATAGATGGATGGAAAATCTTTAAAAAAAACTGTACTTTTATTTGTTAAATTTAGCAAGCGAGCTTCGGGCATGGAAAGGGAACATTTCCGGAAACTTAAGTTCTTCCTTATGTTTCATGGAAATAAAACAGAGAACACATTAAGTACAGAAAATGAAAGATGGGGCTTGCATTGTCGAGACCTAGACACATAAAGCATAAGATTTGATAATTCCATGTTAACAAAAAAAAAATTATCAATAAGAACCATTTACCATTTTTATACTTCTCACAGCTCTCTCAGCATCAAGACGGATGATTAAGTTCAAGAAATTGACAACAGAAGAACTCTCTTATACACTCTACAGTCCCTCAATCAACCAACCAACCAAATAATTTAAATAAACAAATACAGAATCCTTTTTGAAAAAAAGCTTTTTGTACTTTACCCACAACAGTAACCAATTGAACGAATTGAAATGTTTTTATGTCATACCGAGAGAAACCCATCTTCAGCCTCTTTGCCCAAAGCGAAAGTTTGCTCCAAACCGAAGTTCCATGTTTTAGGTATTTGCCAAAAGAACCTCTGGTGTTGTAGCCCATTAAGGTAAGAACACAGAAAACGCTCTCTGGGTCTTCTGTGGGGTTTCTGATTAACAGGACCCAGATGCCGGAGCTCGCAGGGAAACCGAGCTCCGGTGCTCACACTGGCGACAGGCAGAGTGGCTAATACTGTCATTGAATCGTGAAGTCAAGGAAGATATCTGTTTTCGTTCAGAACTTCAGATAAATTCGTGATATAATTCCCGGGTCGGTTTATTTGGGCTGTGACGGTGAAAATTGAGGCCCAGTGATCCTTAACAAAAATATTTAGGCTATAGCCAATGACCAATGTATTATATTTGTATATTTTCATGAGTTTTTGGGAGGGTTAAGAAAAGTAACCAATCTACAAGTTTTGATTGAGTTATTTTTCGAAATTTTTTCTAAGTTTGTAGATCACAAAACCACATACATTTATCCATCTATTAAAATGCATTTACATTTATTGTTATTTTACGGGAAATGATCATTGTTGCATTAAGTCCTTTTCGTGCTCTTGAAAATGCTGTGTGTATTTAGGCCTTGGAAGATAGACCTAAGAGTTTAATGGCCATTTATTTATTCTTAAGGAATTTGATGGCAATATATCAATTCAGGAGATGAAGTTTGAGTCGGGGTTACTCCGGGTTCAAATACACAACTTGCCTCTAACTGGAATGATTAAGGAGGTTGGTGAGAGAGTTGGGTCTTGTATTAGGAAGGTGGTGGAAGTGGATATTCAAAGGGTTGTAAATCCACACCCTCATACACACCAATAATATTGTCCATTTTGGGTTGTCCGATTCTCGTAGATACATTAGGTCTGCATGGCTTTGTTTCTCCTTACACCCAAGCAAGTGGGCTAGGCCCAACTTACTCAAGCCTAGGAAAAGACATTGTTAGTGGTTAAGGGTAGGTTTGGCCTTATAAATGAGACATTAGTGCCCACATCTTTTGATGTGGGACTTTAACAGCAATGTCATTAAACTCATCACAAAATTGAGATTTCAACCTATCTATCTCTACCATGCTTTTATAAGCAATAAGCATGTCATCCACATACAACAAGAGAGAAATATATCCTTCACCACGAAGTTTTTGAAAGTAAATAAAACAATCATACTCGCTCTGGGTAAATTCATAATTCAACATGAAAGAGTCGAGCCGCTTGTACCACTGCCTAGGCGATTGCTTCAACTCATATAGTGACATTCTCAAACAGCAAACATAACCCTCTTTTCCATCACCTTGAACCCCTCCAGTTGATGCATATAGAACTTGTACTCTAAATTTCCCATGCAAGAAGGTTGTCTTCAAATCAAGTTTCTTAAGCATAAAATCACCATGAACTACCAAACTCAATAAAATACAGATAAAAGTGTGTTTCACTACTGGCAAAATATCCCAATATAATCCAAGCCTTCTTTTTGTGCATACCCTTTAACCATTGCTCTCCACCTATTAAACATCTCGAACACTTCATTCGTGACTTCAAAAAATATACCAAAGAGTACCTCGAGTAATAATCAATGAATGAGATAAAGTACTGCGAACCACCCTTTAGAAGTGACCTTTGCAGGCCCCCACACATCTAAATGCATATAGTCCAACATGTCTTTACTCTTGTGCTTGCTTGTGACAAACTTAACCCCCCACACTGCTTCTCATACACATAATGCTCGCAAAACTCCATGCTCGGTCTTTTCATGTCCTTCAACAATTTATGCTTTCCAAGTAGTGACAACCCCTTTTCTAACGTGTGCCTAAAGTGCACGTATCTAAGTCTAGTGAAATTTGATGAACTACAACTCGCTATTGCTACACTTCCTTTCACTATAATGCCTAAAAGAGTATACAAGTTTTCCTGCATGATGCCTTTCATAACAACCAAAGAGCACTGGATAATCTTTATCGCTCAATCCAACCCAGTAAATTTGCAAGCATCGATATCAAGTGCACCAAGGGAAATAAGATTATTCCATAGATTTGGAACATGCATCACATCCTTCAATATCATCATCACTCTATCATACATCTTGATTTTCATGCTATCAATCCCAATGATTTTACAAGCATGGTTATTCCCCCACCAGCACGGTTCCACCATCAATGCTTCTATAAGAAGAAAACCACTTACTATTTGGGCACATATGGTAATGCAACTCAAATCAAGAATCCATTTCTTGGAGATTTCATCACCATTATTATAAATCGAGAAGCACTCTCCTTCATCCTCTATCTCAGAAGCATAGCTCGCCTTCTCTTTCTCATTATTCTTTTTGCCCATATTCTTCTTAACGGCAACTTTCTTGTTTGGACAATCCCTCTTGTAATGTCCAAACTCGTGACACTTATAGCATTTAATCTCCTCAAGTGGTTTAGACTTCGATCTAGATTTCCCCTTTGAAGAACCACCTCTCTCATTCGATTGCCCTCTTGCAACCAATCCTTGAGCTTGTTCTTGCACACCTCAACCATTAGCCAATTGACTAAAGTTATCATTCAGCAATGCTACCTTGACCTCATCCATGGTTATAGTGTCTCTCCCAAGCATAGGTTTGGACAAAATTTTCATCAAACCACGTCAAGTAGAGTAGTAGTAGCACGACTTAATCCTAGTCATCAACTTTCACATCAACATCCCGCAAGTTTGAAAGAAACCTTACCTTGATAGATTATCTCGAATAGAAGTATCCTTATTCATCTTAATTGTGTACGACTTCAATTTCAAATAGAGCTAATTTGTGAGATTCTTAGTTATGTACAAAGGATCCAACTTTATCCAAACCCTAGCTGACGTTGTCTCCTCCACCGAGTAAGATGCCACTCTAGCTTACAAATCCAACTCATCCCACTCCTCATCCGTCATTGTTGTAGGCCTCTTTGCCTTCCCAAGCAATTTTTGAGAAATCATCACATTCTTTATTTGCATCCTCTAATAGGTAAAATCGTTCTTTTCATGGAACTTCTCTAATCATACTTTCTCACATGCACCTTACTACTTGTAGAAGTCATCCTAACTAGGGCTGGTCACAATCCGGTTAACCAGACCATCAAGCTCAATCCAAAACCAAACCAATGGTAACGGTTTGGCATATGTTGGAAAAAAAACCAAACCATGTAACATCAAAACCACTAGAAACAATTAACTGGTTAACGGGTCTGGTTTCAGTTTGGTTACGGGTTTAGGCCTTCTTTGAATTTTGAAAAAAATATATATCCTTACTTTAAAAAATTCATGAACATCACATTATCATTATTATACCCCTGTCACAATACAATAGTGAATACTAGTGCAAATTTCATAGGAGACTAACTACAATAGAATAATGGATTATAGATGTAATGATGTACCTTAGAGAGTGAGGGCTCTCTGAGATAAGTGGCAACGGTGGGTGGAGAGTGGTGATTCGCGACCGCTGACGAGATAAGTGGCAACCGACGGTAGACATGAGACAAGAACTGGGTTGGACTCTGTAGTATAAATGCAATGACAGTGGATAGAGACTCAATAGAAGAAGATGAAGGATAAAAACGAAGATGAACTAGTTTCGATTTCAACGGCGCTGCCACTAGGGCTTCGAATAGAGAAGAACAAGAACTGATGAAGTGTCGTATTCGTACGCTAAAAGTTTAAAAGAGTAAACGTGTAAAATTCTTTTTATTATACTAAATTCTAATTTGTAATTAGTAATTTCTAGTTAATCTAACGATAGATAGCATATGTAATAATATATACTATGGGTCCGTTTGGGAGTGCTTTGTATTTTGGTTCTGTGAGGTGAGGTAAAAAGCTGTGGTGTTGTGAGATGAGTTTTGTTGACAAAAAACGTTTGGCATGTCACAAAAAAAAACTGTGGTGAGGTAAGTTGATGTGCAATTTAGTGTTTGGATGAACAAGAATGCGGTGAGGTGAGATAAATTATTAATTTAACTTTGTCTAATTTTAATTATAATATATTACGTTAAATTATTTTAAATGTTATTTAATGAATAATTTATATTTATTATGAATAAATATTTTATAAAAATAAATTATTCTTGTGGTTAATTTATTAATATATTGCATATCCAATTATCAAATAGCCATATATACCTTGATTTTATATTAAAACCATTGTTTTTTTCTCAAAAAAAAGATTAAAACATTGTTGGCAAAGAAATATCATAAATTATTGTCATCAAATTGAAAACAATAAACTAAAAATGAATGGCATGATATTGATGGCATGAATTAATCAACAATGAAAATAAAATGTTAGAAGATAAGGATAAGAGGTTTTGAAGTGGAATGGTTGTTGAATGGTCAATCTACGTCGTCATTGGTGGAGATGGCGATACAATCCTCCTCACTCCTCAGTTACCATCTCTTCTTCTCTCTCTGGTGAATTGCTCCACTGCCCTTGCACATCCCTCAACAAGAATTTCTTTCAAATTTCCAATCACCACCCATCAACTTGGGTACAATCACCATTTAGGTTGACGAGAGTCCCCTACCCACAAACCAATTTGGGTATTTGGTCATCAAGGCTGGTTATTATGAAGACGATCTATGCAATTCAACCCCAATTTGGGATTTGGTCATCGGGCTGTCTGTTATGAAGACGATCCGTGTAATTTTAAGGTTGAAGAAGATTCAAGGATAGAAGTGTCATTAGGAAATCCAGTAAGGGCATGTGGGTAAAAATCCCTGTTTTTGTAAGGGCATGCAGGTAGAAAGCCCCATGCTTTTTAAATGAAAGTATGAAACTCCGTTGTCGAAAATGATGGTAAAGGAGGAAGTAGCTCTCAGGTGCTACGCCTGAGATCATGAATTGGTGGGGTACGTATGCGACTGAACACGACTTAACGAACAGCCAAACGCGTAAACATGTGGAACTGAAGGTTACAACGCAAATTGTTGCGTTCCTATGGTGACAAACGGGCCCTATATATCAATGGTCTATATTAAAAAGACATTATAGTATTAAATATTATATATACTGGTCCACTACGGTTAACCAGTGATTCCAAAAATTCCAAACCATGATCAGACTAGCTTAACTCAATTGGTTTCGATTTTTGAAGCCTTTTGACCAAACTCGATCAACCAACCGATCCAGACCAAACTGAATGGTCTGATTACCAATTTTGATTTCATTTGACAGCTCTATTCCTAATCTTTGAGTAATTTTATTGAATACCTAGTGTGCAGCATTTAACACTTTCAATTCACCAAACGAATCTTGAGGAAACCAACCCTAGGCCACAACCTCCGACTTCAATACTAACTAATGGGGTCATGCGCATCAAAACACACACAAAGTAGATCACCTCGAAGCATAACCACACACACGATGGAAGTAAATCAAGTAGAGAGCAAAGAAGGACATAGAGATTTGCATGGTTTGGCTAGACCAAGCATACGTTCATGGGGTTGTGAGAGTATTCCACTAGGTGAATAATTCGAGCCTTTTGAAAAACCTTCAAGTTTGCTCAACCAAGTTTTGATCACATCTCTCAAGAATCTCACAGGACATCTCACTCTCGTTCACTTAAGATTGATCTCACAAAACTCTCTTTTCACTCTATTTTACACGCTCTCTAAAACCTAGAAAGAAACTCTCAAAACAAAACTTTTGATAATATGAAAAATCCATCCCAATAACAACTTAAAGTTGATTGAGTCTGTCGTCTATCTAGACAGCAAGAGAGCCTATCTGAACATCACCATGGTTGATCGATCGACTTTGCCACTACAGCTCTTGTTTGATCTTCTATATGGGGCGTTCGAGCTGCTAGGTCCCTGGTTTACCAGAGATACTCCACCTATCCTGACACCATCAGTAATTGTCTAAACATGAACTCTAGACACAACCTCTAGTACCCACATCCGTCACAATGACGAATAGGATTACAAACTAACATATATCAATCCATAAATGATAGACAATCTATGTGTTAGAGTAGTTGTACAACCAGGAGATGGAGGAGAAATCGAGGAGCTCTCACTAAGGGCAGCAAGTGGCGAGCAGACAAGAAAGTGAGGAATGATGTGGCATCGAGGGTTGCGAAACGGGTGAGAAAGAAGAGTTTTTTTTAAAAAAAAAATTCATTTCTTAAATAAAAAATTTCATTTTCCACGTTTGTAATTTTCAGGTCACACAGACAGAGAAATAGTTGAACTTATTTTTAAATGCTACCTCGACAAGTTGACAGCTCGAGAGGGTCAAAAGTCTGTCTGAGTTACTAGCTTGCAACAAATTCAAACATTTAGTTATTAAGTTAGAACGTTGAAATATCCGGTGACTAAATTGAAAAATGGTCAACCTCAAGGGTGGAACCATGAGTAGTTAAGGGGGCGGCTGCCTCCCCTTACAAAAATAATAGCAATAACATAGAGAAAAAATAAAAATTTTAACTGAAAGACTCTGCATACTGAGGAAAAAATAAAAATTAGCCTCAATTAGGTTAATTGAGTAAAAAGATTCAAGTTTGTACATATTTATTGGACTGAAACACAGGCCCATGAACTAACTAATAACAAGCTGCACACACATGGTTCAAGCTTTAATAACTATGATATGAAAGCCCACAACTCTAACAGCCCAACATCAACACACATGGTTCAAGCTTTACACAACTTATCTCTTTCCCAAAAATATCTCTGCAAAAACCTATCCCTATCTCCCAAACCCATTATTTCTTCTCTGGAAAAGTCAAATGCTTTTTTGATGAAATAAATCTGATTAGGCTGTAATTGATCTTGTGAATCCAAGGCCGGAGGCTATCAAAGTTGAAGAGAAAGTACTTATTAGAAGAGGAGGACGAAGAAGATTCATGAGATTGGAGAACTTGTGAGACAAGCACTGGATCATTGTATTCACGAAGGTCTCCATTCACTGACACCACCTTCGTTGGGGTTTTCGCAGTTCAAAATAACCTGTTCACTCCTAAACCGGTGCTCCCCCAAATCCTTGGCACAAATCAAGGTTTTAAAGCCCTACTGGCTGCTAAATGACGTTATAAAATAGGTACTTGAAATTATTTGAGCAGTTTTATTTAATGTTAATGCTTTCCTGATTATGCATACTTGTCCTATTTATTCATGCTCATTACTGAAGAATGATTAGCTTTGTGGGTCAATTTTCATGGTGTTGTCTTGTTGTGAAATTAATTGTATGTAGGATAGGACTACCTACATACAAAGGAGAAGTTCTTCAAAAGAAAGTCAGTATGTGAATGATCAAGTTAACCCTATGAAGTGTATGATTCCAACTTGAAAAAGACATGCGTGGGTATTGATACTACAAATCTATCTACCGATCCTGGACTTAGGCTTTCAATTTGGAGTTATGATATTAATTATAGAGATGAATATCGAAGAGCATACTTACAAAAGGGTCATGCTCAGCCTCGTAACTATAATTTCCTATACACATTATTTGGAAGGACAAACAGAGGTTCAATCGTGATGATTTATTTAAGAAACATCCTACTTGGCTGAAGTATAGCATTGAAAAAGATAGTCTGTTGCTTATATTGCTATCTTTTTAAGCCATGATCTGCTAAAGGCGGTGGTGATTCATTTGTTTGTTTAGGGTTTAACAATTTGAAGAAGAAAGAGAATATCATGAATCATGAATGGCGGCATAACAACATTCACCATTGGTGCAAAAGAATATTTGTCGAGCTCATGTAGTGGAGATTATAAATGCTACTATAAATTATCTTGGTGATTCTTGTTTTTCTATTCTTATTGATGAGTCTCATGATGTTGCAACAAAGGAACCAATGGTTGTTGCTTCGAGATATATGTTGACAACAATGGACATGTTATTGAGCGTTTTCTAGGTCTTCAGTATGTTACCTCTACTACCACAGTTTCACTTAAAGCAACTTTGGAGGCTATACTTGCTAGACATAAGCTAAGCATTCCAAGAATACGGAGCTATGATGGAGCAAGTAATATGAGAGGTGAGTTTAGTAGTTTGAAAACACTTATTTTGTGAGATAATCCATATGTTTTCTATGTGCATTGCTTTGCTCATCAACTTCAATTGGTTTTGGTGGGTATTGCAAAAAAAAATTTCCAAGTAAATGCGTTTTTTGAATTTGTTTCAAGAATTACAAATACTGCATGTAGTAACCGGTTTTCGTCCGGCCAAAAATATTAATAAAAAAAAAATAAAGATATGAAATCCAAAATAAAAAGTAAAGGAGGAAAAATGAAATCCTAACTCGTTTTTACTTAAAAGCCCGTGGATTTATAAACTTAAAATTTATGGCCCAATTACTAAAAACAAAGCCCTAGAAAATATCTAGAGAATAAAAAAATAAAAAAAATAAAATGGAAAATCAAAAATGGAAAAGACCAAAAAGAATAGTTGAAAAGGTAGGGGCAAAAGGGAAAAATTGAAAGAGTTAGGGTTTTAGTGGGGAGAGGTTGCACAATATAAAGAGCACACCATAGGGTTTTGAAAAAAAAAAAGAGGGAAAGAAAAGGGCAGGCGCACAAGGGAAGAAAGAAAAAGAAGAAAGGGTTTTCGTGTGAGAGAAAAGGGGAGAGCAAAGAAGAAAGGGAACAAAAAGGAAGTGTTCTTTGAGGAGACTTAGCCGCTGCAACATAGAGAGCAAAGAGAAGAAGAGAGTTTCGTTTTTCATATCCTATTTCTCTGAGAAGGTAATAATCGACACACATAGATCCCATCTAATGATAAACAACTTGAGATCTTGTCTATATTTGAGACTCAGTCTATTGTATTTGTGCTCCTGTATTTTGTGTATGCATTGGTCTCTGCATATATATGTGTTCATATGGGTTTGTATATGTATATACGGTGTGTGTGTGCAATTTGTTCATGTATATATATGGTGTGTCTGTGTGTATATATATATATATGTTATGTGTGTATGTATAGATTTCTTTGTGTGTATATATATACAATGTATATATGTGTATATATACCGTGGGTTTGTGTGTGTAGATTTAAAGTATTATATATGTACATGTGTATGTGTATACTGTATATATGTTTATATGTGTATGTGAAATCTTTAAATAT
The DNA here is from genome assembly GCF_013401445.1 of Tripterygium wilfordii. Classification (NCBI taxonomy): domain Eukaryota; kingdom Viridiplantae; phylum Streptophyta; class Magnoliopsida; order Celastrales; family Celastraceae; genus Tripterygium; species Tripterygium wilfordii. The sequence goes on from NC_052250.1 coordinate 10,690,913, forward strand.
GAACTTGGTTTGATATTATATTTGAATAACTATTTGACCCCATTTTGTGTTTGTTTGTTGGGCTTGGGACCATTTGGATCGGAGGACATACTTAGAAGATTTGGACCGGATTTGAGCAATGGGCCCCATGAACAATATTCCAATTGTTGTATAATATTTGTATTTCTCATTTTATATTTGTCTTTTGTACATAATTGTAAAGTGTAAGCCTTGTAATAGGATAGAAAATAGTGGATGTAAAATAGAAATGCATACATGATATTCTAGAATGTTAGAAGCATATAGAAATTAGGAATTGATTTTGTGAATGATGATTGCATTAGAATGCATGCTTAGGACTTTGATTTCTCACATTATGTCATGCCTTAGACGTATGCTAGGATTGTGTGAATGCCATAAAAATAAATGCAACGCGTTAGTCATTGGATTAATCCAAGCCGTCTCACATTAATAAACCCACCAAGACTAAATTATGGAACCCTTATGTTTTGTTTAAATTTCAAAGAGCCTTCAAGATATTGAGATTCCATTGGCATTCATCCAAAACATTTGGATTTCGTGGACCCGGAAAGCAAATATGTTTTTAGGGATTAGGAGAATTTATGTAAGGACTCAAATGTGGGTTTAAAGATATTTGGCCCATTCAATGAGCCTTAAATGAATTCTTTTTTTCTCATGAAGAGCATAATTGTGAGTAAGGCTTAAATTGAACATTGATTGTGGGCTCTTTTGGTACATCAACCTAGTCACCAAAAAGCCCCTTTTTCAAAAATATCGAAACCCACTCAAAGTGGAATTTTTCATCCAGACTAAGCAAAACAAACATCTTTGGCCAAGCCGGGAATGGCCCCAATGATCCAGTGCACCCTTTTTTCAAATCATCCAAATACACTCCAAGTGGAATTTTTATTCATCTTTGGCCAAGCCGGGAATGGCTCCAATGATCCCGTGCACCCTTTTTCAAATCATCCAAATCCACTCCAAGTGGAATTTTTATTAATCTTTGGCCAAGCCGGGAATGGCAGCAGTGATCCCGTGCACCTTTTTCTTTAAACCACTCCAAGTGGATTTTTCATCACATTCACAATGAGATTTTCAAAAACAAATTAGAGCCAATTAGAAAAACATTTTTGAAGGCAACCATTTTCGAGAGTTGTGGGGTGCATAATACCTTCCCCATGCTCAATAGACTCCCTTGCCCATTTTTCTCGTAGACTAGAATGGATGTTCAATTGCATCCTAAAAATCAATTGGTAGTGACTTCATTGTTTTTCATGCCGATTGCTTCACTGCAAGTGCAAAAATGAGTGATGCTCTAAAAGCCATTAAACATTACAAAGTTCTTGATGAATTGAAGTGTTGCCCCCGGACCCCCGCACTAAGTTTTGCCTCCTAATGTCCAATGTTGGTTCCACCCTGTCAATATTTTGGTGATGAGAAAATGCACTTAACCCCTTTACTCTATTTGGTGATTTTGATTAGTTTGAGTTTTAATTGTTGAAAATAGATTTTATATGCCCTTGTGTGTTGGGATTCCATGAAATTGCCCATATTATGATTATTTTGTTGTTATTAATTTGTTTACTATTGCTTATGCGAATTCAATAAGAGCGATTTGTTCATATTAGGCTATTATTATGAAAATTAATTTAATTACTTGCACATTAAGGCATTGCATTAATGTATTTGATTGTATTAGTGCAAATGGCTTTGATTTATTTAATTTGTTTGAGCGGATCCAAATTTGGAACATGAGACACAATTCACTCTTTCTTGTGTCCGTCTAGGTCCATCACTCGTCTCTGAGCAGGCATGGGTCGCCAGTCAACTAGTGGGCGAGAGAAGAGAAATGGAGATGAGACGTGAAAATGAATGATAAATATAACCATCAATATAATAAGAGAATAATTCAATCTAAAAAAGAGTTACATATTTATTTCTTGCATGAGATAAATTATGAAGATTATTGCCATGAGAATAATAATAACGGTAATACTACACGTCCATAATTTATACATCCATAAACATACATAACCTAAGTGGCATGTCACCTAAGACATCCAACATGGCAATTTCAAGCAAGTTTTCATTTAAAAAAAATCAAAACTGCATTACACACTATACTAGGCACAAGAAACAATATTTCATGAAAACCTACAAAGCCTTACCCTCTCAAAAACTGGAAGAAGCTTGAAATCCATTCACACTTTCGGATGAAGCTCGAAATCCAAGATTTCTAGTTTGATTAAACTTCCAATCCATAGCAATTTCGAAGAGCACTTGACTTCAGACGAACTTTGTTTACTGAGAGATAGCCTTACACTCTGAAGTGGTAGCTTTTTATCTACTTTCTTTCTTTAAAGGCGTACATCCAGTCCAAGCAGTTGCTCCCAGCTAGCGAATGTGCATTTTTTTGTGAGACATATGCGCCTCTTTCTTACGTTGAATAGTAATCTTGAGTGATGGTGAAACAAGTTTCTGTTTGGTACATCAATCAATGACAAACACCCACCGAATGAAGAAGTTTTAACAACGACATATCTCTCTATCATCTGCGTACTCGTCGAACCAAACCCAAGTAGAAGGCGAAGGTAATGACATGGACTTATTACACTTTGAATGTAATTAGTTACGCTGTCAATGTAATAAGTTACGTTGTCATTCTCCAACATGACAAGGCTCACCTTGAATATTCAATGAAACTCTGCGTTTTCTACACCTTAGTGTCTTAGTCAACTTGGCATTGTGATTAAGCTTGGCATTGGCAGTGGCTTATTACACTTTGAATGTAATTAGTTACACGATTAATGTAATAAGCCACTTGTGGATAATTGAACAGCTTAATAGGAACATTTTTTTGTTATGTGGATAATTGAATAGCTTAATAAGAACATTCATTGTGGTTGTATGTATAGATATGAGCGAGGGTTAATTATATTGTGAGTTTGTACAGTTTAAATAATTACATTGTTCACATAATTTATTACATTGTACTATTTTCACAATATAATTAGCCATTGACTGATAGTCATGGACTTTATCTAGTTAAGTTTTGGATGATACGTATTTTTTGGATTCAATTAGAGCATCGGATACTTGGTTTTGGAGAAATCTAGTACATTCCAGGCATATTTTATAGTGTGGGGCACAAATTAGAACAAGATCAAATACAAAGATTTTGGAGGACTCATTGATCTTCGATCAACCAAGTTTTAATCCTCTCTAAGTCTCTGATTGAGGCTTATGATGCTGACAATTATCCTCATGCTGCTGAGGATGCCGCAAAGATGGAAAAAAAAAGGGCTTAGGGGCTTCAGTCTCTGGCTGAAGAGGCTGAAAATAAGGGAATCAGCCAATTGGAGTAGAAGGAAATTAAACTTTAGAAGCCTGAATTGGTAAAATAAGATAGAAAACCATGGAAGAAGCCAGCTTGCATAAAGTTGAGGCGTGTGAATGAGTACTTTGAATGAGAAGAGGGTGAGGCCATGTGATCTGCTGCGAATGAGTACTTTCAACTCAGATCTACATATGAGCGAAACCTAGTTCGCATATGATGCGGTAAACGTTGCGACAAAGTTGAGAAATATGAGAATAAGATAAAAACAATACCCCGATGAGAGAGAACCAAGAAAATCATGTGTTAGTATTATATTTTTTTAATTGAATATCTATGTGGCATGATGAGTTGGACAATTATATAGATTATGTAAGTTGACGGATGAGAAATTTAGGGACACATATCATTTTCGTAATAATAATCAACAACAACAAAAACAAGCTTTCCATTTAGGTTTACTCAGCAACAACAAAAATCCAAGACCCAGCAGCAACAGATAGCAGCAACACTACAATTAGACATTTTAAAAAAATTAAGTCGCCATATAATTAAAAGTTTTAGTAAACTAAATCCAACAAGAGAGGGAGAGAAGTAAGTGAACTTACCATCCTTTCCAAAAGCCATCACCTTTACTAGTAGTTATTGTAGGAGTGTTATGGGAAAACCCATAGGCGGAGGACGAGATGTTGGTGGTGGTAGTGGTGGGATAACCCATAGGTGGAGGAGGAGCTGTTGTCGGTGGTGGTGGTGGTGGTGGTGGTGGATATGCAGTCAGCGGAGGAGGATATGCCACTACATAATGTTAAACAAATCAAATCAAAATTAGGGTTTTAAAACATTTGCAATAATATCTTCTAGGGTTTCAAAATTTGTTTAGGGGGTAAATACTAATTATAATCCACATAGTGGATTTTCACAAACTTTTTATGGATTTATGTAGCCGATCGATGGAAGCAAAATATATTGGATTAAGGCTCGGATGATGATGAATTCTAATTAAAATGTAAAATCAATATCTTATTCAATTCAATACATTTATATCATCATTAAGGCTTGTTTAGTTTCAATGAATTTTTTGTTTTATTATTTTGCTTCTTCGAAAAAGAAAATATTAATCTTTTCATCCATTATATTTAATTATTTTCGAACACGGTAGAAATCATATTTATGTTGATAAAAATTTTGCATCTAGAATAAAGATTTGATGGACAAGTTATAAGCCCAAAATATTTTTGACTTAGTAAGACGAGTTTGAAAACCATGAGTCCTGAAAGGCCTTGGAAGCCCTGTGATGGGTTGAGCTTCGACTTGGGTTTGACAAAACGGACAGTATCTTAAAATGATAGTCAAGTTTGACCTAGGGAATCCATTGTTGTTTCGTAACAATTCATGAATTCAAACACAGAAAAATCATTCCTCCTAAAAGTAGTCAAACTCATATGCCGCGAAAACCAAACAAACTCAGAAAACCAAACAAACTCAGTTTTATATACACAAAGAAGTCAATATATTAAGATTCTTAGGTATGCACTTACCAGGAGCTTGTTGCTGATCATATTGGCTCACGGCCATGGTTGCTGAAAAAAAAAAAGAAAAAAAGAAAATTGAATTTGATGATTGAGAAAGTGAGTGAAGAGGCTTAGAGAGAATGAAGAAGGTGTTAGAGCTAGGTATTTATATTAAAAATTAATTGTTGCTAAATGATTCTTCATTGATAAATTCACAAAGGCCGGCCACAAAGGACATGGAGGAACTACCATATTTAACCAACAAAAAAAAATTTATATAATTTATTTAACATTAATATAAATCCAAGATTTTGTTAAGTAAAATAGCAGGAGTAATTGGGATCATCGATATCTCCTTGTTCCAATAATAGTTAATTTATATTTTTGCATAAAGCCAATGCTTCTTGGCTATTTGTTTGGAAGTAATGCATGTCTTTCTTTTGATAGCCGAACACTTCATCTCAACTCAAACTGCCGCTCTTCATAGTAATTCTCCTTAAGAAGAAGTGTATGACTTAGAAATTATGTTATCTAACAAACACTATAACATAATATAGGATCGTTGTGGCAATTCATGGGTTGTGATGTCAAATTATGGGTGGTAGGGAATGGAAAATAGTTAGTTTATAATTCAAATTTATAATCATTTCCAACCACCCATGAATTGATATTGGTAACTAATGAAATATCATCATATTATTAGTTATGGTACACCACATCAGCATATGTGTCATGCCCCTCTCTGCTAAGGTATACCGAAGTGTACCTATACCCACAAAACGTGACCGGCAGGGGACCCCATTCCCCGAACCAACCCTTAATCCAATAGATAAATCTAAATAAACATATAAAGTGATACAACTCCTGAAACATGATGTGGAAACAGTCCCTCCAAAATACCATATATACACCCATCGAAACCATCAGAGTATCTATAATTCTATACAACAGCGGAAATAAGAAAACATATCTACCTGAGTTCATACTGAGTAAATAGGAAATATATACAAAAAACAATACCCAAAGTCCTCACACTCAGCTAACGAACAGCTCGAGACTACACACCAGCTCATACGTCTCGCCGCTGACCATAGTCACCTAAATCCAACTCACCTGAAAGGGAAACAAGAAGAGGGGTGAGCCAAGAAGCTCAGTAGGGCATAGAAAGGGAGCACCGATACCAAAAATAAGAAACATAGGAAATATGATGCATAATATGAAGTACAATAATATATAACCATCAGTAATCCAACCAAGTAACATGACAGCCGATAAGGCTATACAACACCATAACCACAAACATCGGTCTCCAGTAATCCATAATCCATAATTCATAATCCACCCCTAGACCCACCCTAATCCCCGTAGGGTGTCTCCTAGTCCAGGTTCACACCGAAACTGGATGAGGATCGGATATCCCGATAGCATATCCTACACCAGAGAGCGTCCCCTGTGATGCACCTCACCTCAGACGGTCTACAGGTACGTACCCAGTTTATTGTATAATCCATCATAATCCAATATATTGGGCTTCTATATGGGCCCCACAGTCTATATCAACCACCTCCAATCACCTCACTCCTAAAAGCATACCAATAATGATAATCAATATGGAATATAAATAAAACATGCAAACAGGTCGTATTTCCACCCCCGAAAACCGACAGAACCACAATATAATAAGAGTCCGTGAAACCGGAACCCTGGAACCACACACGAGAGACACGGAAACACCTACCTGGAAATCAGAATGCGAATACCACGTACGCGTCCCCGTCAAACCCCTCACATCGAAAGTCAACCCGCTCGGAATCTCAACCGGGATCACCGTCTACATCGAAAAACACGATATACAAAAATACAGTTAAAATACGTTCAGTCAACTATGGCGAATGGTCTAAGTCAAAGGTCAATGATCAAACCGGGTCAAACCGGGTCAACTCGGCCAGACTCGGCCCAAACCCATTCAACACCACCGCCGGCGATCCAGCCACCCAAACCTACCAAATCTTACATCAAATTGAAGAGCTCGATGAGATGAACTCATAGGTACCTGAAACAAGTCAAACCGTCGTCGGAATCGGCCGGATCGACCAAAGGAAGTTCGCGGTGGCCGGAACTTCAATCCCTGATTTCTCCCAAACCGGAGCTCCGTTCAACCTGATTCAAGTTGGGTTATGTTTGTCTCGTCCATACGCTCCTTTTGGTACCAACCACGACCACCACCATCGTCGGAATCACGAAATCGCCGTTGAACCCGTTTAAGAGAGAGAAATCAGAGAGAGAGAGAAAATCATGTAAGAAGAGGGTATTTTTGCAAAATTTTTGTAGTTTTTATTTTTTTCTTTTATACAATCTTTCCCTTTCAAAAACACCAATCTTTCAAAAACACCCCTTACTAAAATGTTCCAATTAACTTCAAAAATTCATAATAAATCCAATTTAAATCTGATTTAAGTGATTCTCGCGCCAAAAATTTTCTTTTTAAATCCCCCATTTATTAAAAATAGTTTCATATTTTTATCTTGGTTTAATTTTTATTCTCCCCAAATCCCGATTCATGATCACCGAGGTTCACTCCACCTCGATCAACGAGTCAAAGTACTATGAACAGTGTATAATCGGGTCAGGATATTACATCCTCCCCCTTAAGAAAATTTCGTCCCCAAAATTAAAATCGTACCTAGGTAGTGAATAACTCCGGAAATCTAGCTCGCATGTCAGACTCCAACTCCCAGGTCGCCTCCTTAGCACCATAGCGCTGCCATATCACCTTGACTAAGGGTATGGTCTTCGATGGTAGTCGCCTCTCTTGTCTATCCGTAATCCTGATATGATGTGTCTCAAAAGTAGCGTCTTCACCAATCTCCAAGGTAGACCAATCTAATATATGAGAAGGGTCCCTATGGTATCTCCGTAACATAGACACATGAAACACACCATGTACCCCTGACAACTGTGGGGGTAAAGCTAATTGATAAGCTACTGTCCCCACTCTCTCCAAAATCTCAAATGGTCATATAAACCTCGGAGCTAACTTCCCCGCTCTCCCAAATCTCTGTACCCCTCGCTTCGGACTAACCCTTAGAAACACATGATCCCCCACCTAAAACTCTAGAGGGCTACGTCTCCTATCCGCGTAACTCTTCTGACGTGACTGAGCTGTCAGAAGCCATCGTCGTATCACTGTCACTACCTCAGTAGTTTGCCGCACCATCTCTGGACCTAATAGTGGTCTGTCACCAACCTATGACCAGCACAATGGTGATCTATAAGGTCTCCCATATAATGCCTCATATGGTGCAGCTATTATTGTACACAAACTCTATCAAAGGAATATGAGTCTCCTAATCACCTCGGAAGTCTATCACACAAGTCCGAAGCATATCCTCTAGAATCTGAATGGTACGCTCACTCTGCCCATCAGTCTGAGGATGAAAAGTTGTACGGAAGTTCAGTTTCATCCCTAGAACATCCTGAAAACTGCCCCAAAATCGTGAAGTAAATCTGGGATCTCGATCAGACACAATACTCAATGGTACGCCATGTAGTCGGACTATCTCTCTTACATACAATCTGGTCAACGACTCTATCGGATCTGTCTGACGAACAGGCATAAAATGAGCTGTCTTTGTCAACCGATCAACAACAACCCAGATCGCATCATGCCTCCATGGAGTCATAGGTAAACCCATCACAAAATCCATAGTAAGATGCTCCCACTTCCACTCAGGTAATGGAAGCGGCTGTAATAAACCTACAGGTTGTCGATGCTCTGCCTTTACCTATTGACAGGTAAGACATAGGGTCACTGTCTGTGCCACATCTTTCTTCATGCCACTCCACCAATACTGTCTCCGTAAATCTCTATACATCTTGGCAGCACCAGGATGCATCGCAAACTGTGAATGGTGTGCCTCCCGTAGTATCTCCTCCCGTAACTCGGTATCCTTTGGGACCACTAACTTGCCCGAAATCTAACTCCACCATTGGTGCCTCTGATCCATCCCTCCATATCCTCAACGTCATCAAATAGTGCATCCCCCAACTGTGCATCCAACACCTGTTGTACAAGTGTCGGACAAGCTATCAAACTCCGTAAACTCAATAAGTCTCCACGCTCCTCCATATCCATTCGGTACTGACTAAGCATATCCACTAACTCAAATTCATGGATAGCCAACCGAGCTAGAACCAGCCTCCTACTCAAGGCGTCAGCCACCATATTGGCCTTGCCTGGATGATACTGTAAAGTAAAATCAAAGTCCTCCAGATACTCCATCCATCTGCGTTGTCTCTGGTTCAAATCTCTCTGAGTAAACAAATACCGGAGACTCCTATGATCTGAGAATACCTCGAATCTCTCTCCATAAAGATAATATTTCCACTGTTTATGTGCGAACACAACAACAGCTAACTCCAAATCATGCACCGGATAAGTTCTCTCATGTGGCTTTAGTAGACGTGAAGCATACTCAACTACTCTGTCCTGTTGCATCAACACACAACCCAATCCAACTCTTGAAGCATCACAATATACCTGATAACCAATATCTCTGTCTGGTATCACCAATACTGGTGGCGACGTGAGTCGAGTCTTTAACTCCTTAAAGGCTTGCTTATACTCGTCTGACCATATAAATGAAACATCCTTTCGGGTCAACTATGTCATCGACGCTGCAATCCGTGAGAACCCCTCAATAAAATGCCGATAGTACCCTGCTAACCCCAAGAAATTGTGAATCTCTCCTACATTCTTCAGTCTCCTCCATGCTATTACTGCCTCCACCTTAGCTGGATCCACTGCTATCCCCTCCTGGGATATCATATGCCATAAAAATTTCACATGAGTCATCCAAAACTCACACTTGCTCAACTTGGCATACAGTCTATGCTCCCTGAGCATCTGCAGCACAATCTCCAAATGTCTAACGTGCTCCTCCTCAGTGGATGAATAAATCAATATGTCATCAATGAACACAATCACAAATTGATCCAGATACGGCCTGAACACCCTGTGCATCAAATCTATAAACGCTGCAGGTGCATTGGTTAGCCCAAATGGCATAACCAAGTACTCATAATGGCCAAACCGTATGCGGAAAGCTGTCTTCGGAATATCCTCCTCCCGGATCCTCAGCTGATGATATCCCGATCTGAGATCAATCTTGGAGTAATAATGACAACCCCTCAACTGATCAAACAGATCATTAATCCTCGGCTACGGATATTTATTCTTCACTGTCACCCGATTCAGCTGCCGATAATCCACACACATCCGCATCGTACCATCATTCTTTTTCACAAACAGAATAGGTGCTCCCCAAGGTGAAGTGCTCGATCTAATAAAACCCAACTTCTGTAAAGCTGTCAGTTGGGTATCTAAATCCTTCAGCTCTGCTGGTGCCATCCTGTATGGTGGTATAGAAATCGGATCTGTACCCGGATACAACTTAATCATAAAATCAATCTCCCTCTACGGTGGCAACCCCGATAAATCATCAGGAAAAACATCCGTATAATGCTCCATAACAGGTATGGGAGTCAAAGACTCATCCCTAGACACTGAGATAATCAAACCCGCTACAACACAATCGGTGTACTAAGGATTATCTAAAAATGTGGACACGGAAGAAGTCTCGTCCCACGAAATCTAACCCTCCCCGTAGGTGTGGTTAGTGTAATCCTCCTCTCAACACACTCTATAATCACCTCATACTCAGTAAATGGCATCACAAACAAATCCGCTCTAAACTCATGGTATGCGAAACTAAATACACAGTCCCTACAGATATCACTAATCACGGTATCTAATCCTAGGGGTGAATTAACTATAAATCTCCTCGCCACTCTCGTAACCCCTAAACCCAATGCCTCAGCGAATGATGCAGAAATAAATGAATGCGTAGCACCAGTATCAAACAAAACATGTGCCCAAGAACTGAATAAGAGAAACCTACCTCCCAAATGATCTCGCTCTGCTGGTGCTGCATCAGGGCCAAATGCATATACTCCACCTCTCTGAACTGCTGCTGCTGCTGAGCTAGTGGTCTACCCAGTACTGTAGGACCTTTAAATGTTGGAATCAGTGCTAGTGCTGGTGCTAGTGCTGGTGCTGGAACTAGAGTTGGAGTTGGAGCTGGAGCAGGAGCTGGAGCTCTCTGACCTCGAGGTGCTGGTGGAACAGGTCCTCCACCCTGGGAGCAATCTCTTCTAGTATGTCCTGGCAAACCACACTGAAAACATAACGGGTTGTTTGCCATAGGACAATCTCAACGCATATGGCCCACATGACCACATGCATAGCAATGTTGAGACTGTTGGTCCCGTCTCGGAGCATGTCCCTGCTGGTCCAATCTCTGCCTCTGCTGACCCTGTCTCTGCCCCTATTGACCCTGTCTAGGACCCTGCTATCCCTGCCTAGGTCCTCGATAACTCTGTCTCTGACTTTGACTCTGAGAACTCTGCCCTTGACTCTCTGCTGCCCACGGGTATCAGTTCTCCGTCTGTACTGATTACTCTCACCAGTAGCAGATGTAGAACTCTCAAGCTTCCTCTTATGAATCTCCCAATAATCCTTAATCTCCACTAATGTCCTCTCAACTCCGAGTGCCTTATCAATACACTAGCGATAGGTGGTGATAGTCTTAGCCACCAAATGAGGTGAAATCTTCGGTGATAATCCTCTCAAAAATCTCAGTATCTTCTTTTCTTCTGTGGAAATATACTCCTCCCCATATCTCCCTAACTTCTCAAAGCGAGCCTGATACTGAGTTACTGTTATGTCCGGGAACTGAATCAATTTAAGGAACTCCTTAGCTTTAGCTACACGCACTGTCTGTGGTACAAACTGTGCCAGAAAAACTGTCTCAAACTATGCCTATGGCATACCCTCCCTGCCCCGACTAACTGTCATCACCTCCCACCATGTAAAAGCATCACCTCTAAAAACTCTACAGCCAATAAAACCCTCATCTCCTCAGGAATCCGCAAGGAAGTCATCTTCTTGAGTAGCTGATGAAGCCACTCCTCTACTGCCACTGGATATATCACTCCTCTATAAACCGGAGGATTCGTCTTCCGTAACTCAGCTAGCTCTTTGATCGAAGTATCAATTGCCAAAGGAGCTACCTATGCCTCCACAATCTGTCCTGCACCCTCCTGTAACCCACCCAAAATCGGAACCTGTGCTGGAACCTCAGCAGAAACCTGTAGTGCAGTTGGGGCTAGAGCGGCAATCTGTGTCACAAGTCCTGTAACAATCTTCCCAAGTGCTTGCACCAACTCGGTAACATCTCGGACCTCTTGCAGCTGAGTAGTCACTACCGTCTCTACCCCCTGTGGTGCTGGCTGTACCAGTGGTACCTCATGGTCCGCTCCAATATCATCTACTGGAGCTACATAAGCTCCTCGTCTGCCCCTACCCCTCCCACCTCTCACGCCCCTACCACGTCTCGCACCCCTACCTCTCCGTCCTTGCCCACGCTCTAACGGAGCCACCTCGAGCATACCCGCCTCATCTACTCCCTGAGGCTCATCCGCCTCGTGTCGTCCCCTACCCCGTCCATGTCCTCGCACTCGAGTATTACGTGTGTCAACCATATCTACAAAATGTAACACGTATACATAAATCTAAAAGCAAGAAACACAAAAATAACCTAGGTAGTCTAATCACTAGAAGTATTTAAACCTACAGCTCCGATATCAAACTGTCACGCCCCTCTCTCCTAAGGTATACCGAAGTGTACCTATACCCACAAGAATGTGACCGACAGGGGACCCCATCCCCCGAACCAACCCTTAATCCAATATATAAATCTAAATAAACATATAAAGTGATACAACTCCTGAAACATGATGTGGAAACAGTCCCTCCAAACCACCATATATACACCCATCGAAACCATCGGAGTATCATTACAACAGCGAAAATAAGAAAACATATCTACCCGAGTTCAGACTGAGTAAATAGGAAATATATACAAAATACAATACCCAAAGTCCTCACACTCAGCTAAAGAACAACTCGAGACTACACACCAGCTCATGCGTCCCGCCGCTGACCATCGTCACCTAAATCCAACTCACCTGAAAGGGAAACAAGAAGAGGGGTGAGCCAAGAAGCTTAGTAGGGCATAAAAAGGGAACACCGATACCCAAAAATAAGAAACACATTAAATATGATGCATAATATGAAGTACAATAATATATAACCATCAGTAATACAACCAAATAACATGACAGTCGATAAGGCTATACAACACCATAACCACAAACATCGGTCTCCAGTAATCTATAATCCATTATTCATAATCCACCCTTGGACCCACCCTAACGCCCATAGGGTGTCTCCCAGTCCAGGTTCACACCGAAACTGGATAAGGATCGAATATCCCGATAGCATAGCCTACACCAGAGAGTGTCCCCAGTGAAGCATCTCACCTCATACGGTCTACAGGTACATACCCAGTTTATTGTATAATCCATCATAATCCAATATATTAGGCTCCTATATGGGCCCCACAGTCTATATCAACCACCTCACTCCTAAAAGCATATCAATAATGATAATCAACATCGAATATAAATAAAACATGCAAACAGGTCGTATTTCCACTCCCGGAAACCTACAGAACCACAATATAATAAGAGTCCGTGAAACCGGAACCCTGGAACCACACACGAGAGACACGGAAACACCTACCTGGAAATTAAAAAGCGAATACCACGTACACGTCCCTGTCAAACCCCTAACATCGAAAGTCAACCCGCTCGGAATCTCAACCAGGATCACCATCTACATCGTAAAACATGATATACTAAAATACAATTAAAATACGTTCAGTCAACTATGGTCAACGGTCAAAGTCAATGGTCAACGGTCAAACTTGGTCAAATGGGTCAAACCGAGTCAAATCGGGTCAACTCGGCCAGACTAGGCCCAAACCCATTCAACACCACCGTCGGCGATTCGGCAACCCAAACCTGCCAAATCTTACATCAAATTGAAGAGCTCGATGAGATGAACTCATAGGTACCTGAAACAAGTCAAACCGTCGTCGGAATCGGCCGGATCGACCAAACGAAGTTCACGGTGGCCGGAACTTCAATCCCCGATTTCTCCCAAACCGGAGCTCTGTTCAACCTGATTCAAGTTGGGTTATGTTCGTCTCGTCCATACGCTCCTTTTGGTACCAACCACGACCACCACCATCGTTGGAATCACGAAATCACCTTTGAACCCGTTTAAGAGAGAGAAATAGGGGAGAGAGAGAGAGAGAAAATCGTTTAAGAAGAGGATATTTTTGCAAATATTTTTTTTTGTTTTTTTTTTCTTTTGTACAATCTTTTCCTTCCAAAAACACTCATCTTTCAAAAACACCCTTTACTAAAATGTTTCAATTAACTTCAAAAATTCAAAATAAATCCAATTTAAATCCGATTTAATTGATTCTCGCGCCAAAAAGTTTCTTTTTAAATCCCCCATTTATTAAAAATAGTTTCATATTTTTATCTTGATTTAATTTTTATTCTCCCCAAATCCCGATTCACGATCACCGAGGTTCACTCCACCTCGATCAACGCGTCAAAGTACCATGAACAGTGTATAATCAATATGACATGACATACAAGAACCAATGAATATTTTCTCACAATGTACTTGAAAAATAAAATATTAAAATGAAATAATTGTTTTAAAAAAATCTTCTAGATTTTGCTCTTTTGTGAATTTTCGGTCACATTTCCATCGCTCGATTAGATCAAGGAAAACAAAAGTGAGAAAATATTGTAAAAACTTTCGACTTTGTGGTAGATTATGGATGGCCAAGTGCATGTACAAAAACATCCCTTAAAATTCCATCACAATATTATTGTTTTACTATTTTAAATGTGAAATGGAGACCGGTTCCCGGGTCACAAGTCCAATCGCCAGGCCGGCCAGTGTGCATTGTTCAGTCTTTATCTTGTGCCTATCTAGCAGAGTTTATTTTGAAGGTTATAAGTTCCAAAATAAACTCTCTCAAACATCTCAAATAAATTATCTTATAAGTTTTATAATAACTTAAAAAAAAAAGGTTTCATTTTTTTCAGCTAATATTGTATATATATTATAAATTTTTAAAATTTAAAATTAATTTTAGACTAAATTTATAAAAGATTATAATAAAAATAAAAAAATTCCCCATAAAATTAAAACGCATAAAATAACAAATTACAATAATTAATATTGTTGTATTTTTTTGGTGTAGTCTTTTAAACTATACTTAAATAGACTTTTCACAGCTCATAAGCAAGCGTTACCTATAAGCTCCATCAAACACCTAGTAACTTATTTTACAGGTAAGGTAGTGCCAACAAGCATATTGTGCCAACCTGGACCAAGCTTGGGTAGAGTTGTGCCTCGTCTAAAAAGTGGGACGTGTCATGTCAGCCCTATTAGTTAGGGTTGTAAACAATCCGAACGTTCATCAAGCTCAGCTAGGTTCGACTCATTAACAACTCATTCAATCAGATGAACAAACAGAGCTCGAATAGTTTTTTTGCACTCGTTTTGTAAATGAGTCTAACTCAAACATGAAGATGTTCGGCTCGTTTACATTCGCAAACAAGCTCATTAAGATATTCGTGAGCTAATTCGTTAACAAACTTGTTTAATTATTCGTTTTATATGTTTTCATGTGTTCATTATATTGTTCGTGAAACTACTCATCAACTACTCGCGAATGAGCTCATAAAAATGTTTGTCTAAATATTATCAAACAGAACCCGTACGTGAACTCGTTTGTGAACAAAACTCAATCTCGTTTCAAACGAACTTGAATTGAGCTTGATCGTATAGAGAATTAAACTAGTCAAGCTCGAACAACAATTTTGAAACTCATTGAAAATTTAGCGAAAACACCCTAATAGCCGGCTCGCCTCTACCATTAGTGTTAAATTTGTCAGTGCTGCCCAACCTACATAAAGGGATCATGCCTTGCATGGCCCATAAGCAACGTGTTGTGTTATCTCAAGCCAACCATACATGTTCTAGGTCGTTGACGAGATCCGACATCGGTAAAGAAAGGAATGAGAGACTAGTAGATAAAGGGTTTCCACAACTTAATATAGTATGACCGTGATGCAGATGGTCCACCCTCCAACAGACTCTTTAGCAAGACAGCCCAACCTATAGAGCCCATAGAGAATGAAGCCCACCAAGATTACTTAATCTCCCTTGAGACAACTAGCGGAGTCAATAACATGCTAAGAGGATTGTCTAAACAATTCACTAGCATGATTGGTGGAACTAATGGAAGGCATGACAACAACGACTTAATGAAGGGCAAGTCAACAGAACATTGAATGGGATCTCCAACAACATGGTTGAAGGCACTAAAATAGCAACATAATAAAAGGCATGATAGAAGCAATCGTGCGTAACGGTTGAAAATGGTTTTACTATTTATTCCAACTCTCTTATTTGATATAGGTACCTTATTTTGATTTGAGAAAGTATTGTAATACGGGAGAGAGGAGTGATTCCTTGTCTTGAGAGTGATTCTCTTGTTTTATCCTTTATCCTAATAAGATTATTCCACTTCGTCCATTCCTTCGAACTACTCTGTTGATATCAGGGTTGATTCTTATCAAATCGGTTTTCTGAGCTTATACGAGTACGTTGGTCCTAGAGGAGTAAATTCGTGAGGGATTCGACCCAAAGAGGACAATATAATCGGTTTTCTCAACTTGTCAAAAAGCAGAAAGACATTTATCATTAGTTCTTTCATTGAGATAACTCTGCGAAGGTTGTGGGCTATTAGTCAAGCCAGTGGTGGGCAGACAATGGGCCACTATTTGGCATGCTGCATGAGCGTGTCGTAAAAAAAAAGAATACGAGAAGTCCAATAGTTGGAGAACGACAAGGCTATGAATGAAGGCTACTACCTGAGGACGTGTAGAGTCCTTAAGGGGGTTGAATGATGAGATCCCACATTGGTAAAGGAAGGAAGGAGCGACTAGTAGATAAAGAATTCCCACAACCTAACATAGTATGATCGGTTTTTAGGCTTAAGCGAGAACGTGGGCCTAAAGGAGCAAATCCGTGAAGGTTTCGGTCAAGGCGGACAATATCATACTATTGTTGGGCTTCTGGGTTACTCCGATTCTATCCAGAGTCCAACCCAACTTGTCGAAAGGCATAAGCCAAGAAAACCATTAGCTGACCAGTAATGATATCTAGATTGAAAACTTTTTTGTATAAGTGCATCCTTATATCATTTAGCTCCCCTGAAGTCTTGTGCATTTGTACCTAATACATGGATACTTTATTGTTCCTGTATTTTGAAATTGTGGATTATTTCCACATGCATAAGCAATGAACTCCTCAGCCTCACTCAAAAACTCATCAGTAATTCTCACTCGATTGGATCCAACTTTGTTGTACATCCACATACGAGACTTAAGCACTTAATTCCATTATATTCTTGAATTCAAACGGAAATGGAAGTAATTAAGGAGAAAGAAGCAACAAGAATGAGATGAAGGGGAAGGGGAGAATGAAAAACGAGAGAGAAGGAAGGGAGTATATGAGATAGTAAGGAAAAAGGCCAATTTCATTTTGGTAATAAACACAGTTTTACGACGGAATTTCCGTCACAATTAGTGTCAGTAAAAATAGATTCTTTCGTTCAAATTTTTTAGGAAATGAATATTGTTCGTCACTAAATTAGCGATGGAATTAAAATCAAAAGAGTTGATGGGGATGTGTGTTGTGTATGTTAACCTTGGCACATTGAAATTATGCTAGTGGAGTTAGGTGATATGTTACACTTTGTATCAAAACCAGAAGAGTTGGGTTTTTTTATAATTATTTTTGTTAAATGTTCCTATCAATAAATAGTATGCTTTGATGGATTCAAAGTTGTCATAAATAATAATGTGTCCATCTTTACCCTCACTCCACTCCACCCCACCCAATATCCCATCACTACTCCTACAACCCATCATACATAAAGTTGGTCATTGATACTCCCACATAAATAAAAGGCTGAACAATGTGTGATGCTTCATCTCCCTTTTGGAGGTTGAGGATTTTATATATATAGATTTAACATATAGGGGTGTACATCAAGCCCGGCCTCGGGTTATCGGTTATGAGTCGGACCCAACTCGATGTTTTTTAATAGTCTCCAAGCCCGACCGATAATCCTATGAAGGGTTACTATCCATAACTGATGCAATACTATCCAAACACAAACCAATTGCAACCACCGACACTGAGAAAAGACAACGTAATCGGATTAAAACATAGGCAAGTTTCAAGTGGTACCAAATTATGCATGCAAGCAGAGGTACAATTTTCGTCTTAAATAATAATTAAAACCTAATATTTAATTAGCTAAAGCTAATATAGAAGTATACAAAAGGAAAATTAAGAAACAAGACTACTTTCAAAGTCTTTTTTGGGTCTTCTTGATTGTAAACACACCATTGTGGTGATGTAATATCAACGCCTCTAATACATTTTCTTTAAGAATGCAAGTAGTTCTTCTTCTCTTCTAGTGCATCATCTCCTAGACCATGTGATGTGAACATTGAAAGAACCACACTTCAAAAAAGTTAGCTTGTGAGGTTGGAGAGTCCAATGCCATGTAAATCATACATCAGAATCTCATACTTTTGATGTGGGACTCAAGTCTCATACCTTGCAACTAAGATCGTAACATTCTATCAGGCTTTGTAGTCCCGATGCCCACGAGGACTGGTTTTGCACTAGCTAGTCTTGGCAAATCGGCGTCACCACCCTTGTGGCTTGACACTAACTAGTCCTGGACAAACACTGTTATGCCGATGTCACCACCCGCGCCAGACGATTGCAACTAAGAGACGTGGTGTACGCTCTGATACCAATTGATATGAACCTTGGGAGAATCACACTCCAAAAGCTAGCTTATGATGTTGGAGAACCCAATACTCATATAAACTCCACACCAAAATCGCATACTTTTGATGTGGGACTCAAGTCTCGTACCTTGCAATTGAGATCGCAACACCATGCTTGTTCATCTCTTGCAGCTATATCCTATAAGAAGTTCAAGCGAAATTTTATTATTGTAACAATCCTTAACACTAAGGAATTGCTTCCTGGGGTTCAAAACTTCAAATTGGGGGCTAGGTTTTCCATAGGACTAGTGTAACAGACACTGGTACATTGGAGTTATTGTGGATCTTGGGTCTTGATCCTGGGATCCCTTTGGGTTGTTTAATGTGATGAAAAGTTATATGAGATGACAAGGTAGATGAATTAGCTAAGACTTCAATAGCATCATAAAGAATGTCGAGGTTATAATATGTCAAGAAGGCATACCCCAGTTGGTTCCCAACTAAAATAGCCCTCAACTGGATTTAGGTTTACACTTCCTTTTAACATTTTAAAGAACTATTTTCACAAATAAGTGGTCACTTTAGAACTTTAAGCAACTGTCCAAAGTAAACAAGTGAGAAAAAAATCACTTTGTTACTTGGTTATACAAGTTAAATGCGTTTTATTTTTTTGGCATATTGTTCCTCTCTTTCCATGTGCCACAGTAGAGATTGGAATGAAAAGGCAAACTGTTCTTTTTTTGTAACAAGGAAAAATTGTTCGTTTTCAGTTTTACTGTAACACCCAGCTTGAGTGAGCGGGGTCACAAGCCTCTGTAATGTAGACTTTGATGGTGCTGCATGAGCTATCGAGTGGCGAAAAGATTAAGTCTTTTGTTCCAGATCGCACAGGAGAATATGTGAAGTGCAGTATATAATAAGTCAAACTTCTAAGCTAGTAACAAACACTTTTTCTTAAAGAAGATGCACCTTAATTATCTCATTGGAACTCCGCAGTTAAGTGTAGTTCTGAGAGAGCAATATTGAAGGGCGGGCTCTTACAATTACATTCAAGAGCAAACAAATTACTACAAACTATCTTTCTTTTAAAAAACTTGCTAATTAAACAATTAGCAAGTTTCTTTGACTAGATCTGTCTTTAGATTTTTATTTATGCACTTGCGAGAATTATTACCTTACTATACCGACCTTTCCTTTCCCTCAAATGCCCCTCTCTCGTCCTAGACGACTTTGCCGAATTCATGTCCCAACCCGTCTTGCCCAACTCTTAATATGATTAGATACCACACCATATGCCTTTGCATATACTTTGTACTACTCTCTATTATTTTGGCAACCCCACCTCAACTAAAATTTGAAATTATGGTTTTAATTGGACAACCTACCATTTTCATTCACTTTACACTAGGGTTTCCCTAATTTTTTTTCTTTTTAAGAACCAATAATTTTTTTTTAAACAAAATAAACAATTGGGTGAAGTGTCATTCTCCTCATTGTCGGCATGTCGTTGGCCAAGTGTGTAGTGTGTACGTGACGAGGAATTCTTATCATTATTAATTTTCAATGTCTATCTATCTAGGATGTAATGAATATTAATTATTATGGGAGAGAAAAGAAGAAAATGACCCACATGAAATTGATGTGTGATTCTATGTAAAGT
This sequence comes from Tripterygium wilfordii, assembly GCF_013401445.1. NCBI lineage: Eukaryota > Viridiplantae > Streptophyta > Magnoliopsida > Celastrales > Celastraceae > Tripterygium > Tripterygium wilfordii. The sequence continues at coordinate 10,711,284 of NC_052250.1, forward strand.
GGACCAAAAGAGACAATGAAATTTGTGTTGGCTAATTCACACATCATGTTCATAGGGGTGAAGACAAAATAGGGTTCTTAGCGTTATTTGAAATGTTAGGTGTTTTTTTTGAGTTGATAGTGATTTGGTCACAAATAAGGCTTATTTTGGATTGGTGATTATTCCAATGTGTAATGCCCCACTCAAATAACACTTCATAATTTTTGTCATTAGATTTACAATGTGATATGTTGTAACGTGCAATGGCCCATTCAAATAAAACACTTCATGATTTGTGTCACTAGATTTATAGCGTGGCCTGTAGTAAATAAATTACAACAGACCCGACACTCGGTCATAATAGAAACATATGATATGAATGTAATGGAGTCCCACTAGTAGGCAAAAAAAAAAAATTTTAGAGTTTCTTATGGGTCCCACTAAATATTTTGTCTTCTCAAAGTCAAGCATTACGTTACATTTGTTCCAAAGTTGAAAAGTTGATTGTTAGTCGGCCAACTTGAAAGGTTGATTTGATTATTTTCTTTTTTGTTTTGGTTTGATATTCCATAATGTTTGGTTTCTTTTTTTACTTTTTTATGCGAATGTTTGGTTTGATTTCATAGTGATCCTCTTAGGTATAAAACGAAAGATATGATTACATATATTGTTCCGCCACTAAATATCCAAACAATAATAGATAGAATAATTAAGATTGAATTTTTTTTTATTAGGGGAAGGGGATGGGGAGGTTCAAACTCGAGACCTCTATAAGATACCACACACATCAATATCATCTGAACTACTCGAAACTGAAAATAGTATGTATGCAACCATAACAAAACTTTTGAGAGTCTGATTGCATATTACTCATCGAGAAACTTTTGCTTTCTTATATTTTGTGAGGCGAATCAAACCCTAGGTATTGTCTTACAATGGGTCCTCATAGTTGATTTGATATTATTTTTGCCTAAATTTTTTATTCTCTTATAATTACTTCTAACCCATATGGCTAAAATTAATTTTGTGAAGTAATTGCACGTGTTTGTCTCAATGTCAATCTTCCATTTCCATCGAGAGGTTTTGAATAAATAATCTACTCCCTCTCACATAATCAAGGTATTTTTCTTCATTTAAATATCATATGCGATGGTCCAGAATAACAAAATCGTGTCAGTTTTGACTCAAAGCGGATAATATTGGTTTGTAATATTTGTGGTGGATTTTCTAACATGATATTGGATACAAAGTCTCTGTCAATTTGAACGTGTCATCTTCTTGTCCACTTGGTGGGTCCGGCATAACCCAGCCCACAAGTATAGAGGAGTATCAAGATTAAAGTACCCACATCGAATGGCATAACTCAACCAAGTGGTTTATAAGTAAAGATCCATTCCATCTCACATAATCCAAGGCCTTTTCTGTATAAGTATCATAGTGATGCCCCAGAAGAACAAAGTCGTGTGAGCTCAAGCCCAAAACAGACAATATTGGTTTTTAGTGTTTGTTGTGTATCTTATAACACAATCATCACTGTTATCCCACATCGAAAGACGTAGGGATTACTCATTCTTTGTACGGAAAAACCCACTCTTTTACAATCATCTAGGCTTTTTTCCTAGTTTGGTGAGTTGGGCTTAGCCCACTTGCTAGGCTTGGAAGAAACAAAGTCTTGCGAGTTCGATGTATCCGCAGGAACCGGACAACCCAAAGCAAACAATATAGTTGGTTATATGGGAGTGTGGATTTCTAACATGATATTGGAGCAATTCGATCCAATTGAACATGACCTCTACTGCACTTGTTGAATCTAGCATAACCCAGCCCACAAGTGCAGTGGAGTGTTATCTTTTGATGTAAGGATTATTAGGACAAGCCCACTCTTTTACAATCACTTAAGTGTTTTCCCTAACTTGGTGAGTTGAGCTTAGCCCACTTGCTAAGCTTTAGAGAAATAAAACGGCGTGGATTCAAAACAGACCATATAATTGGTTCTATGAGAGTGTGAATTGATAGGTATGATAATACCTATTATTTTTGGTAGAAATATCCCCTCTTAAGCTTTCTTTTGATAAATAATGAGTGTATTTATGTGTTGATTTGTATTTTGATAGGTTGATTGCGGTTTGGATGAAAAGTGACGGAAAAATGGCTGAATTGAAGAAAATGTCCACCGACCTTCGTGTGTTTAAATAGTCATAACTTTCTGTCACGTTATTGGAATTGAGCGCAACAAAAGGCATTGGAAACTAGACATCTCAAGCTTTCCGTAGAATCTAAAATCATGCAAATCGGAGGTTATATGGAGACGTTATGGTCATTTGAATAATGTGCCTAGGGGTAACGCGCCTAGGCGCGCGCCTAGGCGTGGCGCGCCTAGGCGCACAAATTGTGCACGCCCAGGATCACTCCTGCACGCCCAGTCCAGAGAGTTGGACTTGAATTTTAAGTTGTGCACGCCTAGGATTGCGCCTAGGCGTGAAAACAACGCGCCTAGGCGTGAAAAGCAATTTTCTGGGGTGTTTTAAGTCGCGATTTGTCCGAGCTGCGGGAGTTTTTAGACCTAGAACAGATTTCTGGAGAGCGAAAACAGAGGGGGAAGGTGATTCTTGGAGCTAGGAGGAGAGATTCTTCAACTCCACTTGGATCTACTCAACTCATTGGGTTTATTCATGCCTTTCTCATCTATTCTCTTGTGTTTTTCTCTCATTATGTGTAACTAAATCACTTGTGCCAAGGCTAGGTTGAAGCCTTGGGTTTGATGACTTTGTTTATGACTTGATTTACATATATATGAGTTGATTTGGGTATAAATCTTGTGTTTCTATGTTTGATTGCAATTTCTTCATGCTTGTGGTGGTTGGCCAACACCTAGGTTTTTTGGATGAAATTGTTTGGAGAATTTGCTTAGACAATAATATGTCAAGTAGATTATGCTTCTTGAAACACTTGATTATGAATGTGTCCCCCTTTAATTAGGTGACAATTTGTATGAATCCTAATCTCCATAGAACTTCATGAATTCCTATGCATGTTTAGACCAATAGGATGGCTAGAATGTATTTAGGAATATCCGACCTAGACCAATAAGATGGCTAGTAATCGATTTTTGGGAGATTTGGCTTAAGTGCGCTAAAACCGACTTAGGTACGGATTCGTTATGCCCGAATTAGCAAATGTGTGTGGTAATTTGTGTCATCGCAAGTCATTTCCCAAGGGGGATTCCAAAGCCTTGGTGTTCAACTCATTTGCATTAGTTGCATCCCTATTCTAAGAAAATACCAAAAATACTTTGCTCTTTACTTGTCTTAGTTTAATTACCAACCCAAACAATCTTGAGTTGATCTTTACTTTGTTTGCATTGTACATACATACATACAAGTATACATTTGGATTAGACATAACTCCATCCCTGTGGATTCGACCCTTGCTTATCATTGTGCTGTAGTCGCCGACTAGTACACTTGCTAGTAAGGTTAATTTAGACCCAACAAGAATTTCTAACAATTATCAGGTAATAAGTATGTCTATATTGTTTGAGGAACAAAAATAAGAGAATGCTTTCTCATATTATTCAATGAAGATAACTTGGCTTATAAAGTCTTACATCTGAACACAGAAAATAAAGGAAAAACAACCCACATAATCCATGCAACCATGGACGTGGTAAATACCAAGGGAATAGGTCAAAGCAGGACTCCCTTATGAATAGGGATTATTATAACTAAATTCTAATCCTAACTGAATACTCAACTCTTAACATCCTCCCTTAAACTAATTTCCATAAGAAATCAGTTTACAGCATCTGAACAAACTCCCAGCATACCCTGAAGCTTCAGAAATGCATCAAGCTTCAAGCGCTTAGTCATTATGTCAGCCACTTGTTCTTGAGTCCTGCAATGTAACATCCGCACAATGCCATCATGTGTAAGCTCTCGAAGAAAGTGAAATCGAACATTGATATGCTTACTCTGACCATGCATTACCAGATTCTTGGAGAGCTTGATAGTTGAACTATTGTCACAATATACAACCGTGGCTTCCTATTGTACATGATTTAACTCACCCAACAATCTTCTTAACCAAACTGTTTGACATGAGGATGATACAGCTGCAATGAACTCTGCTTCCATGGTAGATAACGTAACAACAGATTGTTTCTTTGAGGACCAAGAAAGTGCCCCCAAACTTAGCATAAATGCATAGCTGGAGGTACTTTTTTTGTCCTCCACGTCACCGGCATAGTCACTATCCGTGTAAGCAACAAGCTCCAGATCTCCTCCCTTCTTGTTGAATATCCCCAAACCAAGTGTCCCTTTCAGATATCTCAAAATTCTTTTGGCAGCCTGTAAATGCATTTGTGTTGGATTCTCCATATACCTACTAATGAGACTCACCGAGAACATGATATCTGGTCTTGTAGCAGTTAAATACATTAGCCTCCCAACTATCTGTTTATACATAGTGCTGTCCACCTTTATCCCTGCCTCATCCTTCACCAATTTGACACCAGGAACTATTGGATTGTGCATAGGTTATGCCAAACCTTTCGAGTATCTCCTCTGCATATTTCCTTTGACTAAGAAATATTCCATCCTCCCTCTGTTGCACTTCAATGCCAAGATAGTTCTTCATCTTTCCAAGATCAGACATGTCGAATTCAGTCATCATGGACTGCTTGAACTTTAAAAACAAAGATTCATTACTTCCCGTAAAGATCAAGTCATCTACATAAAGGCACACAATAAGAATGTCACCTCCTTCACCTTCCTTTATGAAAAGTGTGTGCTCATATGAACATTTCTTGAAACCTTCCTTCAGAAAGTACGACTCAATTCGACTATACCAAACCCGTGGGGCTTGTTTTAGTCCATATAGAGCTTTCGTCAACTTATAAACTTTGTGCTCTTCACCCACAACTTTGTATCCAAGAGGTTGTTCTACAAAAACATTTTCATTCAAATCTCCATGCAAGAAAGCCGACTTGACATCAAGTTGAAATACTGGCCATCGCTTTTGTGCTGCAAGTGAAAGAACCAACCGTATAGTATCCACCCGTGCCACTGGAGCAAACACCTCAAAATAGTCTATTCCATGTTGCTGTGAGTACCCCTTTGCTACCAAGCATGCTTTATATTTGTCCACTTCACCATTTTCATTGAGCTTGATTTTGAACACCCATTTCACCCCAATTATTTTTTCTCCTTTCGGCAAGTCCATTAACTCCCATGTAGCATTATTTTCTATAGCACGAATCTCATTATCCATAGCTGTTTACCATTTCTTATCTTTCACTGCACTCTCAAAGGTGACAGGATCACTGTCCATAAACATTGCAAGATTGTTGATACTTTCTTCCTCTGAAAGGCCTTCACCACTTTCATAGTCTCTCATCCACATAGGTGCCCTTCTAAGCCGTCGCTCACCAATGTTGTCCTCTGGAGATTCATTTGTTGCATCATCCCCTACTATACTCACTTCATTTTCATCCTCATTAGATGCTGCTTCGACAAGATCTTCACTATTGAAATCATTTGCCATATCCTATGCATTGACATCTCCCCAATCTAAATTGGCAGAAATATCCTTTTGAAAAATTTCATCCCAAGTCCAAGCTTCATCTTCATGAAACACCACATCTCCACTCACGATAATCCTCTTTGAAATAGGATCATATAGTCTGTAAGCTTTCGATTCTTCACTGACTCCAAGAAAAACACATTTGATAGTTTTGTCATCCAGCTTAGTTCTCTTTTGATCCGGTACATGTGCATATGAGATAGCACCAAACACACGGAAATTGTCAACAAACGGCCTTGTTCCACTCCAGGCTTTTTCTGAAGTTATATTATGAACTGCAAGCGTGGGACTTTGATTCAACACATGGATTGTCCAATTAACAGCTTTCAGCCAAAAACTCTTTGGAACTTTCTTCCATGACAACATGCAGCGGGCCATGTTCATGATAGTTTGATTCTTTCATTCCGCAACTCCGTTTTGTTGTGGAGTATATGCGGCCATTAACTGTCTCCATATGCCATGAGTAACACAAAAATTAGTGAACTCTAATAAAGTGAACTCACCTCCTTGATCAGTTCACAGGCCTTTTACACATGCACTGGACTCCTTCTCAACACATGTTTTGAAATTCTTAAAAGTAGTAAAGGCCTTTGATATTTCAGTCAGAAAATATGCCCATATCTTACGACCGTAATCATCTATGAAAGTTATAATGTACCTTTTTTGACTGTTGGACATAGGACTGATAGGTCCGCAAATATCCGCATGAACCAATCGAAGAATCTCTAATGCTCGCCATGTACTTTCTCTCAGAATAGAATCCTTTCGTTGCTTTCCCACCAAGCAATCTTCACACACCTGAGGTAGAACCTTCAACTTTGGTAAGCCATTCACCATCTGTTTGTCTTGAAGATCCTTTAAACCTTTGTAACTCAGATGTCCAAATCTACAGTGCCATAAGTTATCTGGATTTTGAGCAAGAGAAAGATGACAATGTTGACTTTGTAATTGACACTTTGCAAGCAAAATGAATATTATGTTGAGAGACATGCTAGTCTCCATGATCAGACCTCTCTCCGGATGAAAGATCTTACACTTATTGTTTTTAATTAAAATGCAACTCCTTTCTCTTGTAGTTGACCAATGCTAAGCAGATTATTCTTCAAAGCTGGAAAGCAAAATACCTCAGATATAACTTGAACAAATCCATTTACTTGTATCCTTATGCTCCTTTTTCCCATCACTGCTAGAGATGTATTGTTGCCAAGCTTCACAGACTCCCGAAAAGAGTCATCAAGAGAATGAAAGAAATCCTTGTGTCCACACATATGGTTGTTGCACCCGAAATCCAAAAACCATGCAACCTCATCATCTTCTTTCTTCACATCAACATAGGCCATCAAGAGCATCTCTTCACTGGCCTCCACAAAATTTGCCCTCGATTCTCCTCTTCTCTTAGGGCACTCATATTGATAATGTCCTAAATTATGACAATGATAACATTCAATGATAGATTTGTCAAAGAATTGTTGTTGTCTCCCTCTTCCTCTACCTCTGCCTCGAACTCCACTACGACCTCTTCCTCTTCCCCCATAAGAATCTGCATGAGATACCTTTAAGGTATGCTCCTCCATGGTATGGCTTTGGATCCGTTGCTCATGGACCAATAAGCTACTCTGTAGAATGGACAAGATTTCCAAGTCATTGGACTCCTCTATGGAGCAAACCACATAGTCGAACTTGGGAGTCATGGACCGTAAGATTTTCTCGATGACAGTTAAATCTTCCATTTTCTCACCATGACTTCTCATCTTGTTAGTAATGGTGAGAGTTCTAGCAAAAAATTCATCCACCATTTCTCCGTCCTTCATGTAAAGAACCTCGAACTCCTTACGTAAAGCTTGTAGTTGTGCGCGCTTCACCCATGTATTGCCTTGATACTTCTTTTTCACAGAATCCCGGATCCCTTTTGAAGTTGCTTTGTCCAGGATGGTTTCAAGAATGGATCGATCGGTAGCTTGAAAAAGATACTTTTTCGCCCTGAGGTCCTTCAACTTCTGTTGCTGCATGTACTCCTTTCTCAACTATTGTCCTGTATTCCTTGGAACGTAAAAAGTTTTCCATGAGCATACTTCAATGCTCGTAGTGCCCGTCAAACTTGGGAATTGCCGGCTGGACAAAGCTTCCTTCTGTCGTCATGTCGTTTCTGCCTTCACCTGCTCTGATACCAAATATCAGGTAATAAGTACGTCTATATTGTTTGAAGAACAGAAATAAGAGAATGATTTCTCATATTATTCAATGAAGATAACTTGGCTTCTAAAGCCTTACAACTGAACACAGAAAATAAAGGAAAAACAACCCACATAATCCATACAACCATGGATGTGGTAAATACCAAGGGAATAGGTTAAGGCAGGACTTCCTTATGAATGGGGATTATTATAACTGAATTCTAATCCTAACTTAATACTCAACTCTTAACAACAATCACTATACGTAAAAGATGTAATAATCTTGAACATACTCTCAATATCATGCACTATATATGTGCATAAGATTATATTGGTGAGATTTAATTATTCTTGGGCCCTAAATCTCCAAACGATGGTGGAGTCCATACCATTGGAAAAAATATGTAATAAAAAAGTTACAATCCATGTGGGTCTAAGTTCAACGACATGTTATGATCATATCCATGAACTTACGAACAGCACTACAACTTTCTTCTCATCTATTCAATCAATCAATTACTCAAAGGTGGGCAAACACAAGTGAATTTGTTCAAAAACAAGAAAAAAGAAAAAGAAAAAGAAATGTGACTCAATGTTTGGTTTAATTTCATGGCATGATCCACAACTCCAAATTTCGCATAATCTAAAGGTATTCACAATGGTACCCATTTGGAGTGCTTGAGATAATAGTTTCTTGATAAATCCAATGTTAAATGCTTACAATGGGTACATTTTCACATTTTAAAACATCTGAAAAATTTGCTCCTATTCCATATTTGGAGTACTCCTTACTACATGAATAGTGTGAAGAGATAGATGATGGAAGGTAAGAGATAGACGATGTAAAGGAAGAGAGAGAAGAGAGAAAATGAATATGAAGTGTTAGTTCAAGTGTGCCTACTGTGAGTGTATTGGAATGTAACACTTGTTAAATGTATAGTTGCACAAGAATTGAGGTGTGTAAAGTGTGGACAAAAGTGTGCCTATTATGGATGATCTGATCTCATCCAACAAGGGCCTCACTCGTTCTCATATAAATTAATAATTTACTTAGTACTTAATTTATTATTTATGATTTTAGGGTTTAAATTTGTTTTAAATAGGGTACACAAATTAACGACACAATCGAATTGACCTATATAACCGAAATAACCATTTAATTGGTTAAACTCATGTGAAAAAATTAAAAGAAAAATAACCGATCATTTTTACCCCTAATTTTAAATCCTCAAAATTCATAAAATATAATTCAGATGTAATATAAAGTAAATAAAAAAAGGGAATAATTAATGGGGGTTGGTGGAGTGTGCGGTGCAGGACAGAGGCTCTGCACAACAAAGTGACAAACAGCGACATTTGCGGGCGTCCTACGTGTCAGCTTTTGCCTCAGACTTGCCCCTTTCAACCTCCCATTTCGTTGACCCCACACCTTTCTCCTTTTATACGACTTGTTTGTGGCTTTGTGCTCCACCTCCCCCGTCCCACACATAACACCCCACCGGAGGATCCGGAACGGAGTTACCAATCTAACCTTCACCGCATAACACTGCACTACATAATTGCATTTCCGGCCCCAAAATATAGAAAATCTAAAAGTAATAAAAAATGTGCATGAAACATTAAACTCAATAAAATCTTAATATTTAATTGCATCTTCCACTTTCAATTTTCAATTAGTATATGGTAAATCTAGCCACTAGAATTTAGTTTTTTTAAATTGAGATGTATTCTAATTTGGACAATTACTAATCCTAAACTTCGATTGGATTAGGCACAACAAATCCGTTGAAAGGTTATTGGAAATAGTTTTGAGATTCTTTACTCACTAAATAGGAGAGATAATCAGCTAAATTATAACCATAGTGGTTCAAATAGCATTCAATCCATTTAATTATGGATAATTATTTTCAATTCAAATACAAAGTAAGAAAAACAATTTTAAAAAAAAAACAAAGCAAAAACCGAAATACGAATTGTTGGGTGTGGTAATTGCTCAAGGCATGTTGACATGGAGACTTGCATTCTTGGTGGATTTACAGATGGGGCAAGTATGGAGATTCGACCCGCAAACCCTACACAAACACAAATGCCTGCACGGCAGTAACAACACGCACGCTCCTCCTTTCCCGCAATTCCTGCACATCCTACTTAACGCTGTACCAGTACTACTACCCTTATCCTGCGCCCTACTCGCCATCATGCGCCGCTCCTGCACTTCCTCTTCTTCCGCCCCGGCACCACCACCACGACTAGTGCTGCCGCAGCACGACTGTGCATCGTCCATCATCGCCGCCGCGGCGTCGTCTATTCGAGTCGTCGCCGCTAGTACATGCTCCAGGTTTGTACGGAGAGCGTTTGCAGCGGCTTCGTTTGCCTGAGCCAAATCACGCCATATCTGGTTCTCCATGCACAACGACTTGACTCTCTCTTCGAGTGCGGAGTTCAGTTTCCCAATCTTTTGAATCTCGCCTTCTTTGGCTCTCAGTCTTTTCATCGTTCCTTCCTCTATAACCTCGATGATTCTCCTCGCTTGTCTCTTCCGATTCTCCTCAATCTCCAGCCTCACCTTCTCCATCTGAACACAAATTCCAAAAAACCTCATTAACACGATTTCACTCAGTCGAGAAATTAATTAATTAATTAATTAATTGTCTTATAGACTTACGTGTTGCGAGATGAGGTGTTCGACGTCGAATTGCTGCTGTTGCAATTGCAGAGACAGTAGAGGATTGATGCTGTTAGAGGAGGAGTAGGTGTCTCTCGAACGTTTTCTTGGCAATAATTGTTGAATATTGTTATAGTTGAGTTCGGTCTCTGATTTGATCGGAGCAGTAGTAGCTTTGGAATCGGCAATTACAGAGCCGTATATGGTGGGGAGGAGCGTCTCCACCGTGGTTGTTCCCGACAATGGCATGCCGCACCACATCTGAGTAGTATTGTAGTTGTAGATGCATGCGTTTGCTTCAATCTGGTTCATCATCTCCTCTTCGATCTCGATGATTTGCTCTGTTTCTGGTTCTTTCAGAGAAGAAGAAGAAGACGATGCCGCAGGAGTGGCAAGGCTGAATGGGGGTTGGGTTTATTTTGGGTTTGAGTGTTAGAGAAAATGAAATCGAATCTATGAACATAAAAGAACCTAGAGAGAGAAAGCAAGAACTACTAGATAAAGAAGAGTCATTGAGAGCGCCTGCGCGAGAGAGACTGGTTTTGTTGGTTTGTCCATGTTTGGATTCAGTTTCAACATATTCCGACTGTACGTAACAAACAGAAATGGATTTGGGTAGCAGCCCCTCTTTTTTCTCAGCGATATAAAATGTTTTTTTTTTAAAAATAAATAAATAAATTATAAGGTTTTAACTGTTTTTTCGTAGATGATAATTTTAATTAATTGAAAATTGTTACACTTCCCGGATGATATCCCTCTCAACTAGATAGTGGATCTCTGCTAGGTATCATATAACTAAACCACAAAAATCCCTTGATAAATTGGCGAGGGTGTGAGCTATAGAGTTCCCCTCTTGTCGTACGTATACTGACAAATAATCACCCCCAATTGTGCACATAAATTGCTTAGCTTGCGAATGAAGTTCCTGTTGTGAACTAGGTTTCTCACAGACAATTACACATTATAAAATAACATAAAGAAGCAAACAAAAAAGAGATAGAAGAGAAGAACATAATATTTACGAGATTTGACAATTTGCCTACGTCTTCGGGGGTTTTCAACTGTTTTCAACATAAAAAATTCCTTAGTACAATCGGTTAGGATTGTCAACCCTTATATACTAGCTACCTAGATATTTGAAAATATAATTATACCACCCATACAAAATAACCAACCCCTATCAATAATATCGTAATCGATTGATACGCTACGCTCCCCTCTCACACAACAACTTTCCATTTTCTCAGAGCTTTTAAGTATTAGATAATATTTCTAATATGATATGAGTCGTTATTTAATAGTTTCTCATAGACGACTCATCATACTTTTGCTTGTTAGTGTCATAATTGTATATTGCAGTTGTTAAGTACACGTCCAACACAAAAATTGGAGGCATCATTCAACAGTTAGATCATATATTCGATCTTACAAAAAAAAAAAAGAAAGTATGTTAGAAAACAGTTTAAAACTATTTAGAATTTTGATATATTTTTTATTCAATATAAATACAGTATTATATTCAAAATTATTATTACTCTACCATCTATTACTTTTTGAAAATTATTTTTAAGAAATTAATATAAAAAATAAGGAAAAAGGAGATTACCCAATCCAACAAAAACCTGTAATTCACGTAATACCAACGACTCTCAGTAGTAAGAGCAACTACAATGATTGCTATTTAATGAGGCATGGATTGCAAAAGGTGTATTTCTAATGAGCCATTAAAAATTTTCATGCTCGAACAATGTAAATATATTGGCTTCATTTTGTTGTGGCAAAGATGTGGGCATGAAACTTCAAATGTGCATATGTTGGCTCATGATTGGCCCCCACAGCACACACAAAGGTCCCACCTTAATTACATAAAAATTAAGTCATCAAATTTACATCATTATATCAATATATTTTGTTGGTCTAACTACATCAGTAAAACACATTCTCCAATGCATTTTGATAACCCAATCAAAAAAATATCATTGCAATCGCTCTGATTTATTGTTATTATTTATTTATTTATTTATCTTTAACACCGAAATTAATAACTGACAAAAAAAGCAGGGGTATCCTGCTACGTAAATCAAGAATCCGACCTGGGCCTGCCATCCCCTAGATGGCTTGATTCATATTCACACGTGTGGGGAAAGGAAGATGAGAAGTGAAATCTTTTTAAGAAGTTGACACGAGCGATGGGCCACCAACCATGGTCTTCTTTGAAGTAAATTAGACAAAAAAAAATTATTTTTCACAAAAATAAATGGTATAAATTAATGGGGCAATAGTGGATTGATTTCTAATTACACCCACCATCTTAATTAGAAAAATAATTTGATCAAGTTATGAAAATGAAATTACCATTATTTGTCCACAATAATCTTTACCGCGAAATGAATTATGCGTATTTAGGAATTGTAACTTCCTAGGAAGCACGGACACTCCTAAAATGACAACGTGTCCATGTCGGACACTTTTCAGACATCGACACGCCTCGGACACGTGTCCAAGCTGTGTCATGTTTTTTCTTAAATTTTTTGAAGATGAGCACGGCTCAGACACTTCCCAGACACGAAATAGACAATATACCAGTTACACAAAGTCCGTAAGGTTTGAATAACAAGTTTGAAATCTTCCTTATCAACACCACCCTCAAATGGAAGTATACAGAAATTATACTATCCTAACATACCTGGATTTAATTTTAAGACACTAATTTCAAGATCATACAGAGTTAGTAGTTGTAATCCATTACATGCTTTTGTTATCTTGAAGAGAACCCATAAATGATTTTTATTCAAAACACTTTTTTGCAATTCAAAGTATTGTTATATGAATCAAATGAAAAAGAGTTGCACTACCTTAAATAGTGGTTACTTATTAGGGTTCAAATATCAAGTGAAAGTGAGAGTAGAAAATTATTTGTTTATGTTGTTTCATATATATATATATATATAATATATTTATGTTTTGCTGGTTTAATACAAATTGTTATTATTCTCAAACAAAATTTGGAGCATAATAATTAAGAAAGCACCAATTTTATTTTTTTCTTTGTTAACTTTAGGGACAAAAATTTTGACATTACAGCCGCCTTATTTTTTTTCCAATTAATTCAGAAATGCATATATATCATCAATGTGAGTTGTTTCTTGTTAATTGTTTTGTGCTCTCATGACAGACACAAAATTATGTAAAGATACACACACACATATAGACAATTTACATTGAAATCAATGAATTCCCGTGTTGTTGTCTCTCCTTGTTACCTTTTTTTTTATATGTATTGTGATTACTTTGGTTTGTTTAGACACATTAGCTTCATCTAAGGAGGCAAAATGACAAAGAAATCGGTGTATTTCACTAGTAAACAAAAACATACAATATTTTTTCATTGTCATTGTCATCTAGGGTTTCCTTAAATTGAAGCAATATTCTTTATGTTCCATTTATGAGAGCATATACATATATATAAAAGCTTATAATAATAACTAAATTAATTAGATCTTAATATAATATTAAGGCAGTAGGAATCACACACAAGGATGAGTATAGCCGTATAGATTAGTAAATTGTCATCACATTTCAAGGAGCTTAGCATTGGCCGAATCTGTATCCGAACAATAATAATAATAATAAGAGTTAATTAGTAATAGATCCCTTAAATCAATAATAATAATAATAATAACAACAACAAACGGAAGCATGAAAGCATGATTCCGGCCGTATAAATAGTTCCAAAAGCCATTTAACTTGTCCTTGTTGGCCACGTCACTCGATCCCATTCCCATTCCGATTCCGGTCAAGTTTGTTTTAGCAATACAAAAATATTGGTTTTAATTTACAAATTAAAGATTTGCTGTCATTGGGTGGCTTTATTAAGAAAAAATTAAAAGTATATGGCAGTATAATGTTAGGTGTAAGACGGTACCGTCCGGGAGTGTCCAACGATGACTGTTGTTTGTATTTTTTTTACTTCTCTTGTAATCCATCTATATGGTGGCTTGAGTGACTTAGAGGCTCAAATTCCTTTATCCTTTGGGTAAATGAATACAATCGGTTTAGACATTTTCTAAAAAAATAAATAAATTATCAATACATTTAGGTTAACTTGTACTATCCTTTCCACTGGTTGAAGATTCAAATTCTAGCTGTTCATAAAATAACTAGTGGATTAATTCTCTTCCTTTGTTGCTTGTAAGAAACAACAAGAAAATTATATTATTTATTTCTGCAAACCAAATTAGACTTGTAAAAAAAGAAAAAAAGAAAACTATTTTATAAAAAAATATTGAATAACATGATACTTCGAAATGATTAATTGATTTTCTATTTTTTTTTAAACTTCATGAACTAAAAAGAGAGAAACCAAGAATAAGAAGATTATATTCTTTTTTTTTTCACCTTTCTTTGATGATTATTCTAACTGTATTATTGCATTATTTTCGTTTAATTATTTAAAAAAGTGGTGGTGGGTCACAACCCATATGACATTTTTTATATTACTTTATTGTAAAAAATTTTTAAAAAATGTAAAGAATAAATAGATTAAGTAAATGAGAGAGGCATGTCATCATTCTCATGTGTGTGTTTCACTGCTTTTCCACATTGATTGCGTACTTTTTTTAAATACCATCGAGAAATTTATTTCTCATTGGAATCGAACTTTCGGTACACATATGTCTAAACCAATCGATTGACAATCGAACCACCTTTCGTTGTTACATTGATTGCCTATTATGTAATAAGGAGACTTGGAAATAGTGGCTACCTTTGAGTTCTGTTAGATTGATGGGTTTTGTGGGCCTCCATCTCATGGGTTAACAACTCGTTAGATTAATAGTTGGCTAAAGCATTATGGAGTCCCTTGTCAAGATTAATAAGATTTTCTTGCCTCTATAATTTCTGTGTTTAATTTGGAATGATCAAGAATAAATGTAGATTAGACGTGTTAAAGAATCAGTCCCATATCAGTTGATAGTCCCAACCATGTGTGATTTATAAATACAAGCCCACCCCTAACATCCAATAAAGCCTTTTCCAATACTTAAGTGACTTGAGCTTGACCCACTTGTTAGGCAAAGGAGGCATAAAATTGTGCGGGTTCGATATATATATATATATATATATATATATATATATATATATATATTTATGTATATGAATTAGACAACCCAAAGCGAGCAGTATTATTAACGTGTATGGGGGTGTGAATTTTTAGCAATGGATGATCAGTCAGCAACCATTAAAAATTTGATTAGTCCTTGAAACAATGATGTATTGAGATTGTCAAAGTATTACTCATTTTCTTAGATAATGGCACAAATCATGCATGGAGTGTTTTAGTTAAATGGGGCATTTATTGAATAATGCATGCTAAACACCCTCTCTGTCTTGATCCTATATATGAAAATGATGTGTGGAATTAGCCAACACAAACTTCATTGTTTTGAGCCAAGGTCCATTGATTCACACATCAATTTTCATATGGGGCATCATCTTCTTTTGTTTGTCCCCAAATAACATTCATTTCAATCCATAGATAAAATTGGATATATTATATGAATTAATTGTTCTTTTCTTCTTCTCCTTTTTTAAATATTTTTCAAGAAACAAAAATAAGAAAACCCATGAGTGAAGTGGAATGAAAAAAAAGAGAGAAAGGATGTCCAATATTTTAATTAATTGGGAAACAAAAACACTATACATTCTAAAATATGTACACTTAAACTATATTCCACATTTAGTTGACTTAGGATTTCCAAAATAATGGCTATAGTACAAAGCATAGCTAGAAAAAACATGGTTTTTGGTACCCTATAAAAGAAGGTGGCAATATTGGCATGATAGCAATGCAAACCTACCCCACTTTTCATATTCTTTTGTTGTTTCCTTAATTTGTTCCTCTCCCAACAATGTTTTGTCCCATTACTTGAGGGTCCTACAACATATATACCATTACTACAAGTAAGTCATTTTTTTTTTCATGAGCAAGATTTGCATTAATGAAAATACAAGTACAAACTAGTAATACCCACAACCCACATAGTAAATACACCTCAAATATGAACCCAACACATATCAACTTGGGAAATGCAACTCAAAAAGAGCGCGGCCCTTTGACCTCGAAACAGATCTTGCCACTAGAACTTCCATGGCGCAAATCAAAAGAATTCCTTCTATCAAAAAAAAAAAAATCAAAAGAATTCCGATCTATTAAACAAAAGAAATAAAGAAAAATCATCTTTTTAAAAGAACATTGAGAGGGCAATAGCATTTTATGAATAAATGTGAGTGGTAGGGAAAGCGAATTGAGATATGAAACATTGGGAGCATATGCTAAATATTGCAATCATAATATCAAGTTAAACACTTCTTTTCTCTATAAATTTATCATTATGGGATTTGGGACCCTTCCAACTTTTGGAAGATTGATGGATGATATAGTTTTCTTTATAAAAGATATTAGTTGGGTGGGTCAATATAAGAATCCACCTCCTCTCCCAAAAAAGAGAGAGATGGAGAGAGCATCACCAAGGTTCACCTAGAAATCACCCCTTACACAATGAATTTGTGTTCTATCTTTATGGGCCCTTTATGTGGGAATTTCAATTATGCCCTAACTTTAAGTGAATGATGCATTGTGGAATTTATGGTGATGGATATGTGGTGTGGGTGGAGTGGAGGAGGCTAAAGGTTGAGAGATCACATTATCATTTATGGCAATTTTGAATACATAACAACCCCACCATTGATGGAAACATTGACAAGAAAGAAACATCAAATATCAAAACCCCACTAACATAATTATATCCATGTGCCAAGCTTACACAACACATACCCCACAATTAATGGCATGGAGTCTTAGGAATTGTGGTTGCAAAACCCAACCGTCCAATCTTTGCTAAAATGATTATGCTTTAATTTGTTTGTCTTTGGTTAAGCAGTAAAGTAAAACCCAAGCACTAAAAACTTAAATCATTCATGTAATTTTAGTTGAAGCAAGTGGGGGGCACAAACTGATCATAGAGCACTTGTAATGGATTTTCTATGTGGATGGATATATATATATATATATATATATAGAAATTAGATTGAACAAAGTGAAATCCTAAGAGAGATGATTACTTTGATGGTGACATTAATTGTATAGAATCATCAACACTTAGTGGGGTCCAAGTAAATGAAGCAATTATGGGCCTTACCTACCAATAACAAAACCAAAATTTTGACCCTACTTGGATAGTTTTGGTTCCTAAAATTGACTTGTATTCTAATCTCTTGAGGGCACCAAACTAGTCTACCAAAATGTCATAATGAAGAAAAGTAGGTGCAACATGTGAATGGGCCAACTTGAGATGTGATCATGTATTGGTTCCATATTCAACATCCACCCATCTATTTTAACATGACTTATTGGTTCACTTTTAATCTAATTGCCATATTTCAAAGTCTAATTCTAATCCATTTCTAGTAGGACATGAAAAATTGTGGGGATTCAAGTATGATTTGCTTTACTTTTATGATCAGTCAATCTTTCTTCACTCACATTTGGATGGTTCATATTAATTGGAAAATGTGAAACACAAACATGGGCCTCGCTCTTGAGAAAACAAAGACAACAATCACTTAATTCATTGGGCCTTGACAAACAATGAAAGATTTGTTGGCTTATGTTACATATAAATCATGTCCACTTCCCACAAAACTTTCAAGTGTGTCCATCAATTGTAAGGCCAAGCACATTAATGATCCACAAAATATTTCTAGTTCTTTAAAAAAACAAAATAATATAATAGAGACAATTATAGTTTTCTAAGAGTAAAAACATCTGTAAGTGATTATGTGATTTTAATACCTCATAAGACATGCTATAAGTGATTATGGTATAGTTTGGTAAAGCTTTTTGAAAGTAGCAGATATACTAGCAGAAATGGTGGTAGTAGAAATGCTGGATAATTTTAATAGCAGATATGCTACCTGAATGCTGGGTAGGTGTTTGGTTGAACTTTTACTGTTAACGTTTGGGCTTTGTAGCATATTGTGACAAATTACATGCAGGGGTATTTATATATTTGTTGTATATGTTGTATCCAAACATACAAATTAATTTATAAAATTAATATAATGAATTTAATTAAATTCAAGATAATAATAGATTATAAATTAATTAATCAATTTAAATAAATTGAATTTATTTATTTAATGAGAATGATTTTAATAACAATTTATTTATTTAGGGTATTCTTGGCATATCAATAATTAATTGGGGACAAAATAGGAAAAAACTGGTTAAAATTTGTGAAATTGTAAAAAGTTGAAGCATTTTGTAACTAGTAGAAATGCTACGAAAAAGGCTCTTGGATTTGGTGCCATGAAATTGTTGTTTGGATGACTTGCAACATTTATACTAGCAAGTAGTATAAATACTGTCAAAAATTGTCATCCAAACTAGGCCTATGGATTCTAGTAGTGAGATGGGGCGGGAAAATAAGAATATTTTTCCAATGATACCGTGAGGGGAGGGTAAGAAAACTCGTAGAGGTGCTCTGGAGTAGACAATACCTAGATGCTGAAAATGGCATCCACAAAAAAGGCGATCGTGAGGGGAGGAAGTAGCATCCACAAAAAAAGACGACTTGTGATTTGAATCCTTTTAAATTAGAATTCGCCTGGATTGAGGTGAGGAAGTTTCTTCCTCCTCCCTTGCCATCTGTCGTGCTGACTAAGTATGAGATTTTTACCCATCCACAAATGCCCCCAGCTTTTACCCAATATTTTCCTTTATTAGAAAAGGTGGGGTAAAGCTTGGAATAGTTCTTTGTCTTGGATCTACCGAGCTCAACCTAAATTCCGTCCTCTTTAGATTCTTGTGTGAATTCATCATTCTTCATTATTCTCCATTTTGTTCGTTAGATTTTTCTTGTAGGAAAAGTGTACTCCTCTCTTATCTTTCTTCTCTCTTATTTATTTATTTATCATCGTTATTTTTTCTTTTAAATATTTTTTATCTATCACGTTTTGCTAGCTAGCTGACCACGCTGGAGTGGGGACTTCAAAATTTTTTAAAAATACAAATATATCTTTTCTTATATTACATATTTGTATTGTTACCTCAATTTGACTTCAACGTTGGATCTTCGGCTTTGTGTCTTGGTCAAGAATAAAATTCAGAGTGTCTCGTTAACCCCGGCTAAGATTATTCCTCCAAGAAGCCTTCTTTGATGTGTTGTCTAATGGTAAAAGATTTTTTTTTCTCTCTTAAGTAATTCTCTCGTTCCAATGTTTGGCGTCCTCAATGACGCCTCTTATGAAAGATCATGCGAAGTAATCCCCAACTTTTACGATCCCTCTTTGGAGTTGCCCAAAATTTCCACACATTTATAGAATACGTAAACCTATAAGTCGAGTCTTGGTCGGTCCAAAAACATTGTGCGAAATAGTCCCCAACTTTTACGATTCCTCTTCAGAGTTGTCCAAAATTTCCACACATTTGTAGAGTATGTAAGACTATAAGCCGAGTCTTGGTCGGTCCAAAAAAGTAAAAACGAAAAAGATAAAAGGGAGAAAAGAAGAGAGCTCAGACAGAATTTCGTATTATCCGTGAATTCAGATGTGTATTGATGGACATCATCACAAATGCCATTTTCATGACTGCTCTGTTCCTGCCAGGAATAGAACCTAGGTCCGAAAGGTGACAAGAGAACTTTATTCTACTAGGCCACCGATGCTTGTTGTGGCCAAGTTTTGTAAATTAATTATATATCCATGGGTGTCAGCCAGCAACCATATTATATCACCATTAATTCATGAGAAAAAAAAAGTTGCCAGCCAGTGAAGCACATCTCATCTGTATTCGAAATCCTTTTAAGTGGATGGTATAGAGAAGTTACCCTGATTTTTTAGCTAAAAATAAGCAAGATTGTACAGAAGTAGAACTGGGCAGCATATATGAAGGACAAAAACTAAATCATTTATAACATGAATTTGGGGGTCAATGCACCAATGAATTTATCTCAGTTGTATACTTTCAGCACTGAAAACATAACCAAATGGATCTAAATGTCACAACTAGGTCAAAGCAGAAAACATGTAATTGCTATGAACAAAAGCAAAAAAAATGGACTTATAGTTCCTTGCCTCAGCACAATGCCCCAAGAGGCTCATGCACAGAGTGAGAGTTTGTTTCACTTCCAATACAGAAAACATATATCATGCAAAGTAAATGTGACGAAGAACGATGTAGACATGAAAACCTAAGAATGGAATGGAATGGATTGCACCTTATATTCTGGCATACTATGGACTACAGAGGATTATGTAAAAGCATGCATTCTTTTTCAATCAAGAAAAAGCATGAGCTACCGCCATACCTGGAGGTCCTGGAGGTCATGAAGAAAAGGAAAATGACCAGGTTGAATCTTTAGTTGATCACCTGCACAAGGAGATGGTAATTCCACATATAGGGATTTGAACTAAAAAAGGGGAGGCCGGGTCACCAAAACTTTCCACATACTGTTCAGATTCATTTGTTCTTCCACGACATGTTAACATTGCAACAGTCTTTCACATAATTAGGGACACCCAAAAGAAATGAAGAAACCAAGGGAAGGTCAGGACTCCAAGGTGGCTAAACATACAAAATTGGTTTTGGCAGAGAAAAATATCGTACAAAAACAAATTGTAAAGACATTTCACCAAGTATCACTGGAAACATAGTGTGCAGTAATTATTTATTAATCTTTGTTTAAAATGCCAAAATTCTGTTTCAAGTAACAAGCTGTGGAGAAGGCATCTTATGATGTAAGTTGCTATCTCTCCTACCGCTAAGAGCAATAAACTTATCATTAAAAACTAATAAAGGACATTTATCAATTAATTTTGATCCATCATATGCTTCTTTAAGGAAAACTGTACTCCTCACACCTTTGTTAGTGATGTAAAAGATGCCATGATGCTTTATCAAACAAAGCAATAATCTAGTTGGTAGCATATACTCTGAGCAAAATGCATCCAGTTGCGCAGATGTCATCCTCTTCTCCATAGTCAGACTGAGGAGTTCATGAAGCACTGCCACTACACGCTTTCGTGCTTTTGGGTCTGCAAACTCGAATCTTCTTGCATTTAGGTATGGAGAAGGAAATTCCATCTTCTGCCACCTCTGAAGTTCCTCAAGATAACTCCTATTAGGTCTAAAACTAGGTGGAAAACACATTTTAAAAGCAAATTGACCCAAATAATTACCGTCTTTCATTATCCAAACCTTCATTCTAGATCGAACAGAATCCAAAACCCCATCCTGTGACAGCCTTTCCTCACGAGCAGTGACCGCTAGTGAAGACTCCCAATTCTCCAACACAAGATGAGCTTTCCCATTGACGTCTTTCACAGAAAAGAATTCTGGGAACCTGGGAATCAATGAATTCTTGAAGTCTTGAGGCAAACCCAATTCGTATTTAACAAATTCAATTTTTTCTAATGGTACACGACAATCAACAGACATCATTAACAACTTCCTCAGATTTTTAACCAAAATGGGTTCCATTAACTCCCTTGCTTCATTTTCCTCATTGGCAATCTTTCTGGCTTTTTCAGTGAGTGTAACAAAAGGGGGTGCCTTATTACTACCACCACCACAAAAGAATATTGAGGGGTATTTCTCAATGGTAGCCATGTAGTTCCATTTCTGAACAAACCCAACTTCCTTTTCGAGGTCCCTAAGAAGAAGAGACTGGTGCTTCTGGGATAGGATGATGGATTTGAGTTGTAGAATCAATAATGGCTTCTTTTGAAGGTCCATTACTCTGTCAAGATCATGGTCTCTGTGATATATCTTCTTCTTGGGTCTCATTCCTCCACTGGATTTTTGTCTCTTTACGATCCATAAAAAGCCTGGTTTCTTGGATGAAATTTGAGAGAAAATAAGCATTTGTAATTTGCAAGAAGAAGAGTGAGCTGTAATGATGAGAATGAGCACAAGAACATGAAGGCTTTATGCTGGCCACCATAAAATCTTGTTGGGTCAAATTAACAAACAGGAAGATCGCAACCAAAGCAACTTTGCTTTCCAGTAGTACTACGAGTGGATCTTGAAGGGTTCGCTGACATCTCCACTTGTATCCAAAGAGCAAACCTTGCCATCGCTCATACTCATCTTAGAAGGTGACTACCCTAGATTCAAGACTACCGAAAATCAATCACTCGTGTTAGAAAAGATACCAACAACACAAATCAAATTAATTGATTGTGCAGCACAATTGAAGCAAATGTACCAAATAATTTAAATGAAGAAAGAACAAATCAGACGCAGCCGATTGCTAATAATCCAATTAATTGCAATAAGTTTACTGTCCTGATTCTGAGACCCAATCACAACAAAATATCACATGAAAGGATTCCATCATATAGATACAAAAATTACAGGATAGTTTACATCATTGATCTGCTCAAGGGAGGGAAATGCAAGATTAAGTTAATTTAGGATTCTTCAATTTATATTACACATAGAAAAGAGCGAGGGGTGGGGGGAGGGGACAAAACTCAAATGCATTAACGATCAAATCTGAGTAACTTGTAAACCCACTCATGCGCCAAATATTGAATTTCAATTCAGCCCTAGGTGATGGAACTAGCAAAGAATTTTTCAAAAATATAAATTGATTGATTTGTTTTGTTGACTGTTAAGAATACAATTGCTCGTGTCAGTAAAGCAGCCAATTATACAAATCAAATCAATTGATGATCCAGTATCATTGAAGAGAAGGGACAAAAAAAATCATTTAAAACAACAAAGTATTGCTTAGGGCAAGTACACTGAGCTGAACAGCAATAGTAAATATATTATCAATAAATCACACACTATCCTTAATAATTCAATGATACCAACAACAACAAAAATTTACATAATTAAATTCCTCCAATCCATTTATCAATAACAGAAGACACAACAATCCTAAAAATGGTGGATCCTGCCACTATTTGTGAAAATAACTTTTAAACCTTGCTATATGATGTAGGAAGTAAAAGTAACTAGATTCTATACATTGATTTTTGTTCTTAAATTTGTATGTCAACAGATGAAAATCCTCCAAAACGAAAACTACAGGCATAATTAGTTATAACTATCTTGTCCTCAAACATACACACATACAGAAATCAACAGAAGGGATTATATAGTTTTATATCAGTAAATTTGCCTCAGAAATGAACAGAGGATATGAAATTTCCCTCAGAAATGTACAGATTTACCTTTGAATGGCTGGAGAAGATCAAGGAACACAAGTCAAGCGACAGCGGCCGGCGGTCAGATTTTGCGAGGAAAGACAGTCTCTGTGTATAGAGGAGGCAATGTAACTGAGAATTTCTTATAATTAATAATGGGCCGCAACTTTAGTTAGTCTGAGTCATAAAAATCATACTGTACTTCAAACTGTGTAAGATGAAAGCTCAAGGTTTTCGAGGTTTTAAATTAATATATATTTAAATATATAGTATATTATATATAACCCAAAAAAAAAACAAAATAATGGATACATCTATGGCTCCATCATCCACAAGTCGACTTGTACAATAATATATAATTATTAATTCATAATCCACACCTAACTCAATCAATTCATGAAATACAACACTCCAAAATCCAAATACAAGTTCCAAATTACGATAAACAAACTTGTGCCACTAGGAATGAAGTTTGATTGTAAATTCACATTGAGATGTTTAATTAGTCCATTCCCATTTAATAATAAAATGAAACAGAAAAAAAAAATTCCCAAATTTCCGTCAACAAAGGATGAGTTCTTTAGAACAGAACCATATGCAGCACTCTTAATATATTACATCTGGAAAGCATTAATGATTAAACACAGAGCACCTTACATTGTGTAAACACCTTGTGTGTTTGATTTACTACACGGTACACACCATACAGAGCACCTTAGCAGTTAGCACACAATATGAAAATAATTGAAATCTGCGTCTCTGCATGTAACCATTAACCAACCCAAATATGACCCATCTCAAGCAAGCAAGGGCAGGAGCTTGTCTGTTATATTCGAAGACCCATCTCAAATTTAGGGAAAAAAAACTTAGTCAAGAACTCAAGATAGCAGTTTCGAAGATGCACAGTCAAGAATCAAGATAGCATCATAGCAACACTTAGCAAAATTCAAGTTCTCAAGCAGGAGCTTATCTAGCCTATCTCAAGTTATCAATTCTCAAGCAATAGCAAAACTTCGAAGCATAACTCAGCAAAATTTCGAAAACTAGCTCAGCAAAAATTTCGAAACCTGGTTGTGAGTTGTGACCTAGGGCAGGAGGTTATCAAGTACATGGTTGCAAAAATCACTAGTCGGCCACTAGGCGGTTCGTGGGGACTAGAGATTAATTGGATTAATCGTTTTGAGTTTTTTTAATTAAAAAAAATATATATATATATATGCAATACATATCATATATGTGAATGTAAAACACAATATAAATGAAAAAATCATCCAATCAATATACATACATATACATATATATATATATATGAGTGTATTATTTGATTTAACTAATTAGATAATGCAAGTACAGAATACAGAACACAACAGAGAGAGCACAACAGCAGCGACTCTTCAAAGGATTGAATCGAAGAACACAACAGCAGAGACTAGCAGACAGAGTACAGAACACGAGAGGGTACAAGAATAGCAGAACCTGAGTAGACCAGCAGACTAGAACAACCGACGAACAGGAACACCTCTAGAACAATGAAAGAGAATACAGAATAGCTCCAGCAGAGACTAGAACAAGCGACAGCAAAGAATAGAACAAGTGAATAGCACAGAACCGAGTCGAATCACCAGCGCAACAAGCGAAGAACATACGTATGCGAATTTTAGGGTTCAAGCATCTCCAATTGGCATCTCCAATTGGAAGGTGAAGTCGCGCAGCAGAAGACTAGAAGAGGGAGTTTTTGGGCTGTTACGATTGTACTTGAATGAGAAACTGGGTCAAAAGAAGAAAATTGGGGAAAAAAAAGGCCCAATAAAAAAAGCTCATGCCCAAAAAAGGCCTACGCCGATAAAGTCCGACTAATCGGGTCACCGATTAAATGACCTGATTAGCCTCTAGTGGAAGCGGTAAGTCCGATTTTTGCAACAGTGATCAAGTATTAAGGATCTAAGATTACCTGGTTGTGAAACTGGAGTTTCTTCGTCGATAGTCTCCGTCGATCTGTGTCGGAGGATAATTTAGATCGAAACTCTCGAAGTTTACGCTTGAAAGTGAAAATGAGTTTTTTTTTTTAACTAAGAGCAAAAATTGGGTACAGCAATCTCAAAGTGAAAAGAAGTTTTTTTTTTTTTTTTAATAATCAAACCAAATCATGAACATAAAAACATATCATATGTTCAACAACAACTACAATTTACAGAGAATCACACTCTAACCAGAAAGAATAAAAGATTACAATAGAATCACACCCCTCAGATAATCGATATTCAGTCGCAACTTTTCCTCAAAAATAAAATCACTCCATTCTTACTCTGCCATGATCCATGATGAGATCAGACTTCAAAAAAACAATTGATAGGGAAGATAATTCTTCCAATTGGAGTGTGTCAAAGACCTGGTGAGCCAGTCTTGTATCAATAACTTATGGATTTGCACCTTTCATTGAACCATACCAATTGTCAGGGTGACGCAAACTAGGCCAGGGATTGATGCAGGAGGACCATTAATATAGTTTTTTATAAGTCAGTCTATTATCGAGTCTATTTTAACTAAGTATCTTTTAGTTTCCACAATAAGGGTATTGTCGGAATTTTCAGGTGTGCTGGAATATCGAATTTAGTATTAGTTATTTGTTTTGAGAGTCTTTTATTACTATACCATATCGCCAATACAATAGAAGTCGGACTGCGAATTTGCCAAGCATATCACATCAACGGCTCTGCCACTTGGGCTCCCAAAAAATTTCTGTAGGATCATGATGTTACTATATTTGTCTTAAGATTTCTCCATCCTCGAAGGTCCTTGCACTGCCATCAAAATTTTCTCTACGTATATGCTGGACTCCAATCATAACAAGGTTCTCAAACTCAAAAGGCAGATTTAACAGTACAAGTAATACACATACACAAGCTAACAGAACCAGTAAAACTAACAAATTTTCCTTCTAGCCATAGTTCCCGTCCTATTTGATTCACATGTCTTGTTACAGAGACTAACTTCATTGAGACTAACTTCATTCTCAAATTCTCAATACATTTACATCATTTAAGGAAGGTCATTTGTATTCAATAGTGAATATCTGTATGTGTAGACGTATTATATATGTATGTACTATGATTTATGGTCTTATGAACCACTATTTGTTAGTTCCAGGTTTAAAGAGGAATTTTAACATCTGCCAAGTATAAGGGTACATGCAAATATATGTAAGGGTATATATATATACATATATGCACATATCAAACCATGCTTTCTTGACAGTAATAACCCAAAATAAACGCATATCAACCATGTTTCCTGGAATACCCAAACTAAAAAGAAATAGAATCTTAGAAGAAAATCCCAAAAACTACATCACACGAAGCAGCATTACATATAGCAGAGCATACTACACGGATTTAAAATTAAAGTTAAAGGTAGAGGTGTCCATGGAGTTTCCCACCAAGCCCACGGTCGGAGCGGAAAATAATACGAAACAAGAAAATAATACATTATAAAATTCCGAACCCAATTCAATTGAAAAAAAAATAAAAAAAAACCCAAATCAAACATTAAATTTCAGTATCTCAAATCTAGTGAATAGAGGAATCAAACTAGTGCAGAGAATGGACAATTGATAAAATACCTCTCACAAGATTAGATGAGAACCTAAAGAGCTCTGAGAGTAAAAACCTGCAGAAGCTTCGAGAGTAACAATAGAAGAGGCAAATCGAGGCGTAGGAGGGATGATCAGTGGATCAACTGGTTCGCTTTTCTATTTCGATGTTTTCGATATCCTAGAATGAAAGTGGGTACGGTTCTCTCGTGAAGAGACCGTCCTCTGTCCCTAAAGATCTATTGTAAGATCTCACACGAGTTGAAGAGAAGAGTCATGGAGTTGGATGCGGCGAACGAGAAAGAAGAACAAGAGAATATTGAATGCGTGAACGATAGACAGAGAAAAAAAGAAGCGGGCAAGAAGGAGAAAACAACAGCCGCTCTCCTAAAATTAGGCTAGACTTTTCTATTGACTTTTTTTAATTTTCTGTTGACTTTTTAATTTCCCTCAAACAAGAAATTGAATAATTAGTTTTCCAAGAAATCAATTTTCAGGAAACAAACCGAGCATAAGAGCAAAAATTCGGTACAACTATTTTAAGTAAAAAAATTATTTTGGGTAATACTATAAATTTTTTAGAAAAATGACATAGAGCCCAAAAATATGATGACCCAAAGAGCTCAAATCTATGTGACACTGCCGTGGCACTGCCATGGCACTTGCCAAGCTATAAAGTTGAAAAGTTGAAAAGTTTTCAAAATTTTCGTTAGGTATTCACCCAACGCTTCACGTGATACCAACTGTAGCTTTTATCGTTTTCCTTTCAACTTTCCAACTTAGGTTTTCATTAGTTGGTTTTGCAGTTCCTCTTTGCAACGTCGCCGCACTTCGACTGGGAATGAGGCAAGAGGAAGTGGCTAGTTCAACTAGTTCGTTGTATTTAGTTTCAAACCAGAAGTGGCTAATGGAGAGTTAGGTTATGACCATTTCTTTCGTACGTTGTGTTTGGTTTTCGAATTGGTCACTAGATTTTGTTGAGGTATATATTCTTGTTCAATGTTGTTAGTTTGAGGGTGATAAACTTAGGGAAAAAGTGCGGGGAACAATGAAATAATGTAATGTAGTTGCTATTAGATTGATTGTGTTTGCTATTTTTGTTATGTCATTGATTGTTGTAGGTATTATATTGATGATGAAGTTCTAAATTAGGTAGTATGGTGTTTAAATAGTGGAATCATGAGTTCCATTAATTATAATCAATGGATTTTGTTATTTCATTGAATCTGCTATTATCATAAATGCATACATCTATATGAAAACAATGGATTTCATTTGTTTCAGACAGGAGAATTTGAATAATAAGAAAGACAGTCATTTCCCCTTCAAAGATAAGGAAGTCATTGACATCAACTACCAGAGTCCTAAGGTTGTTGGCACTCGTTCTGGTAGTATGCCTGTGCGTGCAATATTGTTTGAATGTGAGGAGGAAATCTTTAAGTTGTACAAGAGATATGGGGAGGCAAATGGATTTTCTGTGAAGCGTCGAACATCAAACAAGGACAAAGATATTGTTGGGATTAGACCAAACAAGAGTCACAGTGCACAATATGCTTGAGAAAAACTTCTTTTGGGCAGGTATGTCAACATTGCAGAGAAGTATTTTTATACAGTTTTTATGAATTTCATAACGAATTTCATTGATAAAAACTAATGGAATTTATTAATTCCACTAAATTTTAATAATGGAATATCTATAAATCCTTTGTTATAAAATTGAATAAGTTTTTTTATGAGTTTTGGCAATTGTTTTTGCAAGTATGTCAACAACTCAAAGAAGTGAAAGCATTAATACATTTTTTGATGGTTATGTCAACTTTAAGACAACACCTAAATAGTTTGTCGAACAATATAATAATGCTTTGAGGGGTAAGGTTGAAAAGGAAAGTCTTACTGATTTCAACTCACTTCTCAGGCAACTCCAATGTGCTACTTCTTTTGATATGAAAAAATAGATTCTCAATTTGTATACTGAATCGAAGTTCAAGGAGTTTCAACTTGAGTTGTTTGGAATGATGTATTGGAGCAGCGCCAATATGATAAGTTGTGTAAATTGTTCACCTTGATGGCAGACTTGACAACAATGAGTGAAGATAAATATAAGTCATTGATTAACTATATAGAGAATGCATCAAGCATACAACCAGTGTTGGTGATTCTGTGTTACCTGGCACAAGCCAAAGTAATCCAATAATCTAAAGAACAACGGGATGTCCTCGTTGTTTGAGGAAGGAAAAAATATTTAAGAGAAAACGTGTCGGGAGTGCTCGAGATGAGACTGCATCGACATCAACTTTAGGAATTGATGAAATCACGGTACAAATCTGTAATTGATGGTATAATATATTATTTCCAATCTAATTTGAATTTCTGTTAATAATATTTTCAATTATTTTTTCGCAAGAATCATGTCATTTTAGGTGAGGGGATGCTTAACAGAAGATTGTTTTAAGTTTAAGAACTTGTTCCAATGATTATGTATCTGATTTTGGTGATGTACTTTCTTTTAATGATTTTATTAAAATTATATACATTGTCTAAGGATGGAGTGCTTTATGTTTAATTTATATTGTGAAAAGTATTTTCAAATTATTCAGTTAAGAAAAATAGAATTTATTAAACCAGTGAAATAATCAATGGAATACTTATATTGCATTGATTAATATTTATATCATTGTTATTAACAATGAATTTTCTACTTTGGTATGGTTAAGTACAAATGGATATGCCAAAATATAATCATGAGTTAGATCTATATATATAAAGTTCATAATTTTTATACAAAGTTCTGTAAATATATGTTCATAATTTTTATACATAGTTCTGCAAAATAAGGAACAAAAGTCCAATTGAATAGGAGGTGACTGCCCTTAGCCACTAGAGCTCATCATTCGCCAATATTAAGGTCAACTTGTGGAATTTTTCATCCCATGAATATCCTTTATCGTTCAGAAAAGAGTTTAGAATATATGACCTGTAACGAGCAATATCATCAGGTGATAGTTCCATTGCAATGGGTGTGTGGCTGAAGATGTAATCCATGATGTACATAACAATTATGCCACAGTCCACTCTCTTTTATAACAAGAGACAAAGGGACATTCTATTGAGACAACTCTTGTAAAAGTAAATGATAAAGAATTTAAATTTTCAATAAAAGTTTGTTACTTACAATCCTGGAGGTTGTTGTGGCGTGTCCATCATTGTCATCGTCATAGACATTGCTGGCTTGAGATCGCTAGTGTCAGGCATCACTTCATTGTAGTAGTTGACCTGAGAAGAAGATTAATTAATAAATTTGAGAAACAATGTACTAACATAGTGAATAATTAAAATCTCACAAATTCCTCAACATCTTATATGTAAGGATCTCTTCCACTTTTAAGCCTTAGCATTAAGAAGTTGTAGCGCCGCCAAACTTGATCCTTTGTGTCTAGCACAAGCAGAGTCCAATGATTTGCTTCATCATGGTCTCCCTTTGAATGGAAAGGGAAATGGAGGTATATGTAATCCCTATGCACCTGTTTAATCTTTGTTTGTAACTAGTTCTTGGATGACTTCATCTCTTCCCATTCTGAGGTAGGCCTATTAATATAGATATAAATATATAAATAGTCATGTTATTTTGATAATCAAACAAGTATATGTTTTTACTAGATAGGAGCTTATCAATGCAAATGATTTACCTAGCCTATTATCCTAAGTATCCTCATTTTGGGCTTGGATCCTTGTCAGAATTTTTTGCATATGTATCGATTACATGTTAAGTGGGTGAAACAGTTGTCATATACCCATACACTGGTCAGTTCTCAATTGAATTAATAAAATTCATAATTTTATGCATTACTTACAGTGTTGGTTGCTATGCCAGTGCCAACCGAAGCTACTATATCACTGTAGTTGATAGTAATATTGTTAGATCAAACAAATGTGGTGCATTTAAAAATAGAGTTATTCCACTTAAAAAAGAAATGTGATATATATAATTTATTTATATTTATCAGTGGAATATAGTTATTCCACTAATAAATAGAGTAGAATAAAGTTAAACTATTGAATATATTTCAATGTTGTAGTTGATCTTTGGTGGGAAAAAACCTGACCCATTGGTTCCTAGCTTAGAAATTCTCACCAATTTCTCACAATCCTCATCATTGATGTATTTGCGAGTAATGGAGTTTGATGGCATTGGCTTTTCTTTTTGTTCTTCATTGTTTCACATATTTCAACAGTTTCAACATCGATTGGTTCTTGTTGTTTATTGGTGACATCTCTTTTCTTTTTCTGCTTGTTGTTCTTCAAATCATACTCAAAATTCTCATACAATTTCTATAACCTTGTTCTTTGTCTCACACGTTTCACCATGGATCTTGTTTCTTATTTTCTTTTGTTATCCTCTCTTCCTCTCCCTCTTCTCCTCACTATCGGAGTTGTAAGCTCCTCTACAACAATCAGTGAAAGTTGTTCAAGTAGCTCTTACGTATTTTCAAGTGTTTTGTAATATTTACCCTCGTAATCTAGAATTCCACAACAACACCCTTCATGATATGGACCCTCATTATCTTTGCTTAAGTCAACAGCTTTATCACCAGTTATTTGTTCTGTCTTCCCATCTTGCTCTTCACCATATTATTTCCCTTCCATTTTATTAGATTCTTTCATTTGCTCTTGAACATCATAAGATTTGAGCCCTCTTCTTTCCTCTTCATTATCATCAGACTTTCCCCCTCTCCCTTCATCAAATTTGTTCTTTCCCCTATCATCATCATCATCATATTCTGCACCTTTTTTTTTATCTGGATCATCATCTTGACCCCTTTTTTCCATTATTAACAGCATCTTCACAATCTTTTTCATTACTATCAGTTTCTGCCCCCTCTTCCTCATCACTATCACCCTCTTCTGTAGTACTTTCAGTGTCTTCAGAGTCATGATTTTCATCAATGAATCACCTCTCCTCATCAGTTGGGTGCAACTCATCATTAATGACCTATAAACAATGTAAATCAACATAGGATTAGAAGAAAAACAATGGATCAATTTATTCCATTATTTAAAATCAATGGAATATGATATTCTACTAGTATTTTCAATGAAGCAATACTTGGTGTCACTGATTTTTACCTGGGGCTTTCTAAGTTTATGTATGTATAAAAGGTTGAATTCTATTGGATTTCTTAGCCAATTCTTATTGTCCCACTTTAAAAACCTTGGGAAGATAGCTTCATGAATTGGTGTGAAGATAGTGGTCTACTCACAAAACCAATATTGACAGAGAAAAAACATAATTAGTTATATTCAGACAAAAAAATATATTTATAAATGTATATGCTACTGGACATATTCTTACCGTCATCACAGTGACACAACCTTTCACCTGCGTAGGATTGCTGTTGAATTTCTTGATTGATTCCATCAAGTTGCTTGCAATTTCCCTCAACCAATTATAGGTTTTCATTTCTTCAATGTTAATCACATATTGAATAAAGGACCATAGGAGTGTATCACCTTTGTTAGAGAAAAACAATGATTCACAAATGTATAATGTAAGTAGCCTTGCTACGCCGGATGCATCTTTGTCAGTAAGGCCTACCATTGCTACTTGTAAAGCGGCTTTTATATTTTTTGATCTAAGAATATTCATATTTGTGAATCTAGTTTGGACAAATTCCAAGTCTGTAGGTTTGGCCTGTCTGCGCCAACTCATTAGTTGCCTCCATGAAGAGACACCAAAGATGAGTGTGATGTCATTTTCTGAAAGCCTAACCTTTTTCTTCCCCAGGATGAAAGCACCTTTACTGACATATATGTTCTGATTATTTCACAAATGAACTGATCCATTTTCCTGAGCTTCACCGTCATGTCTTTACCAATCCACTACTTGAATAGATTCCATAATGGTGTTTGTTGCAGCATTTCAATATGATTCTGTGTGAAGTTCAAGCTTTTCACAAGTTTACATATAGCCTCAAGATTAGACTTGTATTGGAGAGGTAAATCTTCTTATTCTCATTTTTCTTGTTGGTGCTATTGCTTGTTTTGGGTTTTATCTCTTTCTTCTTTACTGATTTCACTGCTTTTGGTGTGGTCCTATTATTTTGTGTTGATTTCACTACTCTTTGTTTCTTAGATTTTGGCACTGTTTTTTCAGAATCAATCCTGAAGTCCCAAGTGAAACAAAAGTCAAGATGCTATTTTCAGTTATCTCAATCAAATCAATGAAAAAATGGGACATTTCCAATGCGCAGGCCATTGGAATATAGCTGGAATTAAACAATGGAGCAAATGCGACCACCAATTACATTGGTTATATCAATGGAATAGAGACATTTCAATGATATAATTAAAAAAGTGGGATAACATAAGTGCACAGGAATAAAATGATTGAAACCATGAAATTACTAGCTATGAATGAAAGACATGATTTTCCTGGAATGTTGGGTGGTATTGATTGTCTGCATTGGAAGTGAAACAATTATCCAATTGCTTGGCAAGGTCAGTATACTGGTCATGTTAGTGAGCCGACCATTATTTTAGAAGCAATTGGTTCACAAGATCTTTGGATATGACATGCCTTTTTTGGTTTACCAAGATCCCTCAATGATTTGAATGTGCTGGATCAATCCTCTTTATTCAACAAACTTGTAGAAGGTCGTGCTCCTCCAGTTAAGTACATATTAATGGCAACAATTATTTTGTGGGACATTTTCTTGTTGATGGTATATATCCATCATGGTCAATATTTGTCAAAATTATTACAACATCAAAAGAAAATAAGAGACAATTCTTTGCCAAAGCCCAAGAAGTGGCTCGCAAAAATGTTGAGCAAGCATTTGGCGTACTTAAATCCCGTTTTGTGATTGTGCGTGGACCGACACTTTATTGGGAACCTGAAACTTTGGAGAATATTATGATTGCATGTGTGATACTACACAACATGAATATGTAACAATAAAAAATAAGGGTTAATAAGGGTTTTAGTCTTATGTTTTAACTAACATGACTCCGATATCAATTGATGGATCTATACTCACACAAGAGGGAGATGAATTGTGTCATCAAATTCCAAATAGAAACCCCTAGTTTAATATCAAATACCACAACACACACAATGTTGGTCTCTATGTGATTATCCTAATCAATATTCAAGAAACTCCCAATGACATTCACATCAGTCAAACTAAATATACTTATGACTTGCTGAAAAGTTTTGGCATGAAACTTTTTAAAGGTTCTTTCACGCCTATAGGAGTGGAACCACATTAGATCAACCTCATTGCTGAAAAGTTGCATTTTCTTTATGACTATGATTGGTAGCTTACTTTACTTGATCGTATCTAGGCTTGATATTATGTTTAGTGTTTGCATGTTTGTTGGGTATCAATTTAATCCTAAGCAAATGCAACTTATGGTCATAAAGAAAATTCTTAGGTACTTAAAAGATACATCTACCCTAGGATTGTGGTATGATAAGAAATCTTCATTTGACTTGCACGTCTTTGTAGATGTCGATTATGGGGGTTGTAGGATTGATAGAAAAAGTACTAGTGGTACTTATCAATACCTAGAAAAGATGCTCATCTCTTTGTTTTCCAAGAAGCAAACTTGCATTGCTTTGAGTACTACCGAAATCAAGTACATTGCTATTGGTAATTGTAGTGCCTAATTACTTTGGATAGAACAACAAATGGTATCGTAGACTTTAATATGGATTTTTCCAAGATTCCAATTCATTGTGATAACATAAGTGCCAATCAATTATCTAAGAATCTCAAATATCATGGTAAAGTTAAACATATTGACATTAGACATCATTTCATTAGGGATCATGTAGCTAAAGGGAACATTGTGCTTGAGCATGTAGAAGGTGAACATAACATAGCCGATTTACTAACTAAACCCTGCTAATGATAGATTTTTGAAACTAAGAGATGCATTAGGCCTAATTGAAGCATCATAAGTGCATGATTGCTTGAATACATGTCTTTGATTAATTGGTATCCCTAGTTCATTCCTCAATTGATAGTATTTCTCAGTTGGTACTCATAAATTTTATTTTCAATTTGTATTGATACTTCTTGATGATATGTGATGTGAATATGTGCTTAAAGTGTTAATTGTTCAGCATGATTGAAGGGGGAGTAACCTAGTGTGATTAGGAGGCCATGGGTCACTTAGTGTGTTTAGGATCTAATCAGGTCGCTTGGTTTCTCTAATTTCAATTGATGTATTTTCCACGACTATTTGTTGATGTGAACTAGTTTTGATGTGCTTTGAAGCATTGTCATTTCTTGAGTCGCTTGTGTGATCATATGTCTAAAATGTTTACAAATGCTCTCAAAACTTACATTGTATGTTCATTGCATCAACCCCGGCCCTTAGTCCTCGACTTTTTGAGTTCTTACAAATAGGGCGAGAGACATGATGATAAATGCATTAAAACTTATTTGTGAAGATCCATGATGATTCACATATAGGCACGACTTAACGGGGAGTGAGTATGGCATGAATAGGGGGAATAGGTATTAAAGTGAGGGGGTAGCATGCTTTACTCCAATGGTGCATCCATGTTTCAAAATTGGTATCATGAAACTCCTTTAAATATTCCAAGATTTGGCATCAAATTCAATTGATATCAAATAGACATTTACATCATGCATATTTTTGTAATTATCAAAAAAGGGAAGATTGTTGGACCCTAGGTCCTGCATTCATGATTTTGATGATATAAATAATTTTTTTTGTGCTATTTGATTGAGTATAGAATTATGATAAATGAACTTGAATGAATATGTCAAGTTGTGTCATTTATTTTTAAAGTATGTTTAAATATTTTAAGTGAAAGACTTATGCCTATACATGAATTTGACACTTAGTTATGCTTGAGAATGGTGATGAAAATTTTAAGCTTGGAAAATGTCTAAAAATGGTCTATTAGGATTTCCTGCTTTGATTGACCACGATTTAATAGACTCAAGTCCAAATGACTTGAAAATTGAACCATACATTTTTTTATGTCTAATGTTTGATCTAAAACAAGAATTAAGTGAAATTGAAATGACTTGAAACTTTGTATGCACATCAAATTATGTCTAAAATGATTTGTCATAAAAGTTTCGTGATTTATTGAATCTATATTTTACATTATTAACCTAAATGGCTTTATATGAAGTTCTTTGAGGTTACATACAATTGGGGAGTTCTACCTTCTAGTTTCTTGTAGGTTGATCATCATTATCATCATATATGATTCAGATTTCAGTTTGGATAGTTGATTAAAGTCCGACATTCAGTTATGAGCTTGGAACTCTAGGATGTTATGAAAATTTCTAGATTCATCAACCATCTTCAAAGGTACTTTTTATGGATGATTGGAACCAGTCTTATGGTTATATTTTCTGGAGAATTGCGAGCTGCAAGGTCAATTTATTCAGGGAAGAATTTAGTCTATGCAAGTGGCGGCTAGGTTGAACCCGATTGTGCTATATTGTTCTAGAAGACATTTTTGTGTATGGATTTGATGTGGACCGAGTATGGAAACTCCATGTAGCTAAGTTTAATTGTTTAATTCTTCTATGAGGTCTCTCATGCATTGGACGGAAGTCCAATACATATTTGAAATCAAGAGAGAAAGTATAGAGACAAAGTACATGGAAGAGATTGTCCCAACAAGGTGTGACAAGACATTGTATTTTTTGCTAGGAATGGAATAGTACTTGTTTGGCTTCATGAGAGGACATTTTGATCTACCATGAAAACTTGTTTGCTACGACCAAACAAGGCCCTTACAAAGGGGAGATTCTTGAAATTGTTGGAGTAAAAATGAAGAGCCAAGATTACATAGTACACTTCATCGGACCGCTCAGAATTATAGTAAGATCAAAGGTCCATATTTGAATAAAGATTTTAATCCAATGGTTGACACTTGAAGTTGCAAAGCTTTCACCTTGAAGAAAAGCTCCAAACGGCTACATCACCTATGGTTGAGATTTTATCATGTTTAAATCTTTCATGGGCCGAGATTAGAAGATGTATTGAATGCCAAGATTGAATCTTACTTTTGATCTTACGATTGGAATTGATGGAGAGCTTGGATCATAGGAGGTGTCTCTTCCTTTGGGACTATTTGCACCCCACGATTTACTAAGCGCATCCCAATTTCTCACGAAAATGCTCAATCTTAACACACCCCATTGTCCTGTATTGTTCATCTTTGTCTTCCCCTCAATCTCCATCCTCACAGTTGCAACCATCTCCAATCCCTAACCCTAACCATAACCACTTCATCTGCCAGCTCCAAACCATACGCGCCCACCACCCTCCCCCATCTACCTCCACCGACAATAACAACAACATCACACCAATAATCCCTTTAGATCTCCCCCATTTTCATCCTCTTGCCATAACCAACAATCCCTTCAGAGTTTCTGGAGAGAACAAAAATGGGTTTAGTGGTGAAGGTATGATATGCGGCTGTCATTTGAACCAAAGGGAGCCAAAGAGAATCAAATCTATTGAGAAATGAACAAAACCCATTTGAGAAAAACAGAGGAATTAAGGATTTGAAATGAAACATATCCATAAACAAAACCCAACTATTATGGTTTCACTTCTTTGGCTTCTGCTAGGCTGCCATTAGAGTGAAAAAAAATGGAAGAATATTCTGGAAGGACATGGTGAGGAAAGAGAATGGATCAATGGAAGAAGAAGGAGAAAGCCTGGTGCTAATTGATTTTTAAGAAAAAACAAAAAAGGGTTGTATTTGGTAATGTTATATTTTTGCTTGGGGTTTATAAAGAGTGGGGTGTAGTCAACAAATTTTAGGGTGCAAATAATGTTAATCCTCACAATTTGGAGAAGCTATTGGAAATCAAGAGAATACATTTCCTCTCAACTTTGTTCAAGCCTCCAAGCAAGCTTTACCTACTGAAACTACAGCTTCTACCCAAGCCTACTATTAAGGCCTCCAAGCAAAGAAAGGGTGCTTCTCTATCTAGGCTTTACTTGTGATTTTCCAAAACCCCTCTTGCTCTTCACTATAAATCCCTACCCGTGAGGTTGTGTTTGATATTGTTGAGTGTTCTTCACTAAAATAGCTTAGTGCTAGCTTGTGAGAACCCATTTGATAACCCTTTGTAACAAATCCCCTTGTTTGGGCATTGTAAACCTTGGAAGTTTGAGGGAGTTCTTAGCAACCCTTGGTGTATTAAGTTTTTAGGAGCTCTTGATAAAACCACACCTTAGTGGAGTTGGAAAAATCCTAGGTTGGTGAACCTAGGTAGTGGACGTAGGAAAAGGGCCTCCGAACCACTCTAAAATCGATTGTGCTGATCTTTGCTTGTTTACTTGCTTTCTAAACTTGATTTTTGTTCATTGTGGACCTAACATCAATACTCATTTTTCTGCCCGTGTGTGTTGAGACATTTATGTGAGGTTGTTTGCTTTCTTAGTGGAGATCAGTGGATCACTAGATTGTGTGCTTGGTTGATTTAAATTGCCTAGTTCACATAATTGTTCGAATCTGCCCCTACTCGATTCTCTTATCCATTGGTTAATTTTGGACTTTATTTTCATATAAAATTTGGTTGCATATCAATTTGGATGCATTTGGAGTTGAATTGCTAGTTGAACAACTAAACTATTTTCACCAACCCGTCAATAAGACTCGGAGTAAAGTAAAATTTTGATCACCTAAAGATATACATTTTTCCAATTTGATCACCCTAAAATATTTTTTGCCAAACTCATCACTCAAAGAACAATAACTTAAAACTTTAAAACAAAGGTCACTCAGGTACCGGAAAAACTAATTGCGGTGTCGAAATAAGTAAAGCTAATTTGTCTAGAGAAACTAATGGGATTGTGTAGTGTAGACAATAAAATAAACCAAACATAACCTAAAGTATTTAAATTGCTCGTCTAGAGAAACTAATGGGATTGTGTAGTGTAGACAATCGGACTTGGAGAGAGACCTTATATTGTTTAGAGAGGAGTAATCATGTTCCTTTACATTGTGGCATCTGCTCCTCCTACAAAATGCTAGTTAGATCAAGATTCAGATTTCAACGCTTGAGGCATCCTTTCCACATTTCTGCATGCAAGAAAGACCAAAACTTCTGTTAGACCATCGTTCCTCAACTGAAGATGAGCCAAGTCCTTAGAATTACGCATAAACATGAGACAGAACCAAAACTACAAGTTCCTACAGGAAAGAATGCATATTTTAGCAAAGAATGTAGCAGTGTTCGAGTACGGGGGCCATGGCTTAATTACCCCTACTTTAGCAAAGAATATGAAAATCAAAATTACACGGCAATACAACAAAACCAATAATTTCTTGGTTTAAGCCATTCCTATGATATATTCATTGATACAATTGAATAAACTAAAACAAGAAATTTCATTCATCTATTTTCACGTTGATATAAGATAAAAGTAAAAATGGACAAAGCAACCAGACCCTTCGAAAATAGTGATCCAGAAGCAATCAGTGGCATAAACACCAAGAAGTAGAAAATTATAAATCAGATATCCATGTAAACAAATTCGTTGAGATTCTTATACTCGAAGTGAAATGGCATCCTCAGTATAATGATGATTTAGCAGGAGCAAAAGAAACAGAGAATGACTGAAACTAGTCTTGGATATATTTGGTAGACCTGAAGATTAACCTGCGAATGCAAAGCTCTTCTCGACTAATGGCAGTTGATGCAAGCGTGGATCTGTTGTATTCAAGGTCAACCACAGGTTATTTGCTACGAAGTTGTACAATTGTTATGTTAATCTAAGCAAGGAAACCATAGAAAGTTATGATTTAATACAGTTGACATATCTAAAACCTGCTACTTGTTTTAACAAATCTCCGTGTCTACCGTTTTCATCTCTATTTAGTTGGATCAGTCTGATCTTTTTTCTTTTTGCTCCAAGGCATCATGGTTTCTAAGCCATACAGTGCACTCAAACAATATTCACTGGTTCTCTAGACACTCTTGAGCAGAATTGGCCTTAAATGATTCAATTTGCAGAATATAGTTTATAGATTTCAATGTTCACAAGAAAACAAGAAAAGAAAGGGGGGAGGTTGTTCAGATTTTACTTTACCCATTCAAGGCTGTGGTTCAGATATGCTTGGATGTTCTAAATATAGCTGCATGCTTAGAGGTTCACTACTCATCGACTTAATTGGGGTAATTTGTGGAGGTTGTTGCCACTGCTTTGTGTCTGTTGGAATCCACAATTCTGCATCTGTGCTTGTATCAACTTTGGGTAGGGAACGAAAGTAAGCAGTTATCTCCCACCTGAAATCTGTAAAAAGGTAAAGTTATTGACCCAGCTCCAATCCCTAATACTGAGTTTAAAAATCATAACATGGTCAACTGATGAGGCAGAAACCAAAAAAATCTGATTTTATAACCTTGGCACATTATGCTTGAGTAAACAACAAATCGACAGTTTTACATAACAACAAATAAATAAATAGAAACAGAAACCTAAACATCAACACATAATTGTGTGCCCTACAACCATGATTACAATTTACCATGCGGAAGAACCTTGGTAACAGGCTCAGAGACTGAGAGCTTGATCAAGAATGATCTGAGGGAGAACTCCAAGTCACCTTCTTCTACCTTAGCGCCATAAGATAGGCTAACCATGAGCTTGAAAATAAAGCTCTCCACTGGCATGTTGTCAGTATTGAAAAAGATCACTGCTACTCTTTCCACCAATCCCTACTTTTTCAGATTAAGCT
This sequence comes from Tripterygium wilfordii, assembly GCF_013401445.1. NCBI lineage: Eukaryota > Viridiplantae > Streptophyta > Magnoliopsida > Celastrales > Celastraceae > Tripterygium > Tripterygium wilfordii. Next base: position 10,752,236 of record NC_052250.1, read on the forward strand.
TTCAGAAATATATCATAGCATTAATTGAACACATACAAGCACAAGTACATCAGATTCTCTGAGACAAACAAAAGACTTTGGTTCGCTCATACTAGAGTCTAGGACACAACACGAAACTATGAAAAGTATTTGAACCAGAAAACAAAAATGCACGTGCCACTTTTGAAAAGTAGTTGAACCAGAAAACTGGGTTAAAATGGGTTAACCGACACTCCAATGTCTCACGACCATGCCGAGAAAGTTGGCAAACTGAGATTTTGCATCCTTATCTCTTCGATTAATTTCTGTATTTAAGGGATTTTATAAAGGTAGCATAGTAAAACATGTCAAAGTGACACCCGGCAGAACAATTGTGTGGCAAATAGAATCAAATCAAATCCTAACCATACATTTGTGTAATGTAACCTAAACAATTCATATAAGATGTGTCACACTCTTAAGTAATGATTAACAGAATTGGCAATCCGAGGATGAAAATTCTCCTGTCATTATTTGACATAAAATTGAGTGCATCCAAAGAAGACATCAGCCCACCAAAGAATATATATAGTATATATGGAAGAATGGCAATCCATGGATGCAAATTTCCCTCACATTATTGTACACAAAATTGGCAACATCCAAAGAAAGACATCAGCCCACCAAAGAATATATACAGTATGTCCATCGAAGATATATCTCCTCTGAAACCATGTCATGATGTTACTTTTCTACAGAGCAGACTCATAAACACATCAACAAAACTTTATTTTGCATAGCCATATAGCAAAAACACTATCAAAAAACAACCAAATCTTTAAAAGATATCATCCTAGACATGCTAAAACAGTGGAAGTGGAATGGCTTTCATTTTGTTTCCTTAGCATTTTATAAAAGATATCCGCTCTTGAAATGGGTCAATTAAAAAAATTGGAACCATAACACGCCAACTCATGGGAAAATAAAATTTATAAAAAATCAACAAGCCTACAGCTCAAAGCCATTGAAACCATTCCTGATTAGAATAATACCATCCAAAATTACAAGTCACAACTTGAGAAACAAATTTCTACGTAAAACAAAGATTTCAGTGAGAAAAATGGCTGAATTCAATGATCTCTTCAGTGCCCTAAACATAAAATTTGCAGTTTTGACACCTAGGCAGCTACATTAACAAAATGAGCAAATACTGGTAGTGGAGTTAAAACACAAACCTTCTGAATAAAGGGAAGAAGTCCAGTAACAGCAGAGTGGATATACTCTCTAAGCTGAGGGTGTCTAGCCCTCTGAACTACCACATTCATATACCTCCTCCTTTCAAATGCACCTTCATCCATCAATCATGAATCAAGAAAAAAAAAACTATGTGTGCCCAAATTCATTTTACTTTCCAAAACAAACAAATTAAAAAACCCAATTACTGTTTTTGTTGATGCAAAGTGAATTTCGTTTCAGCTTGTCAGAAACTCAACAAATAAAAATCAAATCAAAGAACAAAGAATAGATTTTAGTACCTGTTGGGTACACTCCTTTGAGGAAAACAATCGAATTAATGGCGACCTCCAAGAATTCCACCAGAATCCGTGCCGTTTCTCCTGAAAAATATTTTTGATGGATCAAGAATTTTAATTTTGCAAAATCAGCAACTGCAGATACAGAAACATCGATCACCTTGTGGAGATTGATCATCTCTCCGATGCATTTCAGTTTGTCGATCGTTGCAGATATCGAAGATAGGTGGAGCAGGTCTGATAAAATTACCAGTTCGAAAAAAGAAAAACGAAAGGCCTGACATTATCATTGGGCTTGGTCCAAAAACATGGGCTTTTGAATCAGCCCGGCCCATCCCAACCCACGTTTACTTGAGAAGAGCATATACCTGCACGTCACTCCGGATCTTATATAAATGCAATTCTCATATAAATATCTTGGAGAGAGTTGAGTTGCGGCCTCTGTCAGTCTGTCTCCCCTTTCTCTCCGTCTCTTCTCTCGTCAGGTTTGATCTTAATTTCGTTTCTCTCGATCTTCTCTGTATTCACGAGTTCTTTATCATTAACTAGATCTGGACTAGAAGCATCGAAGCATGTATTTGTGTTATTTAGTTTAATTTGATGAATTGGTTTGTGTATGTTTCATTATGTATTCAGTTTTTGATCGAGATCTATTCCCTTTCGATTCTTTGTTTCATCAGTTTTTATTCGTTTTGTGCGATTTGTAGCTGATTTTCAGCAAGATAGAGGTAGATATGTATGCATCTGTGGTCGTTTTATTGTGTAGTTTCCAGGTTTTTTTTTGGAAGAAACTGATTCTGGCTTGTTATTGATTGATATGAGATGTGGGTTTTGGTTTATTGTTAGTTATGTTGATAATTCTTCTTATATTCTTAGATACATATGAGTATTTTATTGTTATTGTGCAACTATTTTTCTGGATTTATAGAGAAGTTGTAAGATTAATTATTGTGAAGAATATGGTATTATTCGTAAAGCTTTTGAGCACGCACAATTTTGTTACTTGTTGAAATAATTTTTAGATATTCACTTTGTTTTCCGGCAGGTTTCTTTTACAAAGCTAGTTGTCTGGGAAGTTGAAAGACTAGTCAAGATGGTGAGCATTTCATTTCTTTTTATGTACTTGTTTAGAGGCAGAGCGGTAAATTTTTACATTTATTTCTTGTTTTTCTATATCCTAACAAAGGAAACTTGCAAAATGTGCAGGTGAAATTTACAGCTGAAGAGCTTCGGAGGATTATGGACCTCAAGCATAATATTCGTAATATGTCTGTTATTGCCCATGTCGATCATGGTATGAATTTAATTGTGCTTTAATCCCCTTACTATCCAATATTTAATATTCTTCTGTGTGTATTATTTGTTTTATTTTGTTTGTATGTCACAATTGGTAAAACCTTTTTTTTCAGTATGGATATAAGTTTCAATGGCCATCTCCTAATTATATTATTTCTCATCTGGATGTTGTGTGCTTGCATATGGGCTTAAACGTGATAAGAAAAAAAAACTTTACTCAAATTATTTAAATGACTTTTGGTTTGTGCTGGGTACCAAGTGCCATGCTTTTGCTTTACCTACGACCACTGTTGCTTGTATATTTTCCCATTGTTTCGCTAATTCTGTAAATAATTACCCAACTATTTTTTATTTTCTAAAGCAACCCTTTAGCTTTATTGATCATATCTCTGTTGGTGTTCTTTTTCTGTCTTGCAGGGAAGTCAACGCTTACTGATTCTCTCGTGGCTGCTGCTGGTATCATTGCCCAAGAAGTTGCTGGTGATGTACGTATGACTGACACCCGGGCAGATGAGGCTGAGCGTGGCATTACGATTAAGTCGACTGGTATATCTCTTTACTATGAGATGAGTGATGAATCTTTGAAGAGCTACAAGGGGGAAAGAATGGGCAACGAGTACCTCATTAATCTCATTGACTCTCCTGGGCATGTTGACTTTTCATCTGAAGTCACCGCTGCACTTCGTATTACTGATGGTGCACTTGTGGTGGTTGATTGTATTGAGGGGGTATGTGTCCAGACAGAAACTGTGCTCCGACAGGCCCTTGGTGAAAGGATCAGGCCTGTCTTAACTGTAAACAAGATGGATAGGTGTTTTCTCGAGCTGCAGGTTGATGGAGAGGAGGCTTACCAAACTTTCCAGAGGGTAATTGAGAATGCTAATGTCATCATGGCTACTTATGAAGATCCACTCCTTGGTGATGTTCAAGTCTACCCTGAGAAAGGAACGGTTGCTTTCTCTGCTGGATTGCATGGTTGGGCCTTTACTCTAACCAACTTTGCCAAGATGTATGCATCCAAGTTTGGAGTTGACGAGGGAAAGATGATGGAAAGGCTTTGGGGTGAGAACTACTTTGACCCAGCAACGAAAAAATGGACCAGTAAGAACAGTGGCTCTCCTACTTGCAAGCGTGGTTTTGTTCAGTTTTGCTATGAACCCATCAAGCAGATTATTAACACTTGCATGAACGACCAGAAAGAGAAGCTTTGGCCTATGTTGCAGAAGCTTGGTGTTACCATGAAGTCTGATGAGAAGGACTTGATGGGGAAGGCACTTATGAAGCGAGTCATGCAAACCTGGCTCCCAGCAAGTAATGCCCTACTGGAAATGATGATATTTCACCTTCCCTCTCCTGCCACTGCTCAAAAGTACCGTGTTGAAAACTTGTATGAAGGTCCCATGGATGATCAGTATGCCAATGCTATTAGGAACTGTGATCCTGACGGTCCTCTCATGCTTTATGTATCAAAGATGATTCCTGCCTCTGACAAAGGTAGATTCTTTGCTTTTGGTCGTGTATTCTCTGGAAAGGTTTCAACAGGTGTGAAAGTTCGGATCATGGGTCCAAACTATGTCCCTGGTGAGAAGAAAGACTTGTATGTTAAGAATGTGCAGAGAACTGTTATCTGGATGGGCAAGAGACAAGAAACTGTTGAAGATGTTCCATGTGGTAACACAGTGGCGCTGGTTGGTTTGGATCAGTTTATTACCAAGAATGCTACCTTGACAAATGAGAAGGAAGTTGATGCTCACCCAATCCGTGCTATGAAGTTCTCTGTTTCACCTGTCGTTCGCGTCGCTGTTCAGTGTAAGGTTGCTTCTGACCTTCCCAAGCTTGTTGAAGGTTTGAAACGTTTGGCCAAGTCAGATCCTATGGTGGTTTGTAGCATTGAAGAGTCTGGAGAGCACATTATTGCTGGTGCAGGAGAGCTCCATCTTGAGATCTGTTTGAAGGATCTGCAGGATGATTTCATGGGTGGTGCTGAGATTATCAAGTCTGATCCTGTTGTGTCATTCCGGGAAACAGTGCTCGAGAAGTCCATCCGCACTGTGATGAGCAAATCCCCTAACAAGCATAATCGTCTCTACATGGAAGCACGTCCCTTAGAGGAGGGTCTTGCTGAGGCAATTGATGACGGCCGTATTGGTCCACGTGATGATCCCAAGGTTCGTTCTAAGATATTGTCCGAGGAGTTTGGGTGGGACAAGGATCTTGCCAAGAAAATTTGGTGTTTTGGACCTGAGACAACTGGCCCGAACATGGTGGTTGATATGTGTAAGGGGGTTCAGTATCTGAATGAAATTAAGGACTCTGTTGTTGCCGGCTTCCAGTGGGCATCTAAGGAAGGTGCATTGGCTGAGGAGAATATGAGGGGTATCTGTTTTGAAGTCTGTGATGTTGTTCTTCACGCTGATGCTATCCACAGAGGTGGTGGTCAGGTCATTCCAACTGCCAGGAGAGTTATTTATGCTTCGCAGCTAACTGCCAAGCCCAGGCTGCTTGAGCCTGTCTATCTGGTTGAGATCCAGGCCCCAGAACAGGCTCTTGGTGGTATTTACAGTGTTCTTAACCAGAAACGTGGTCATGTCTTTGAAGAAATGCAGAGGCCTGGAACCCCACTCTATAACATCAAGGCTTACCTTCCTGTGGTAGAGTCGTTTGGTTTCTCTGGCACTTTGAGGGCTGCAACCTCGGGTCAGGCTTTCCCTCAGTGTGTGTTTGATCATTGGGATATGATGATGTCAGATCCAATGGATCCCACATCACAGGCTGGAACTCTTGTTCATGATATCCGTAAGAGGAAGGGATTGAAGGAGCAGATGACCCCTCTCTCAGAGTTCGAGGACAAGCTGTAAGGTATCTATGTATCAAATTCTAGCTAAAGGTTCAAAGTTCATAGATACGGTGGAAAGCAGAAAGTCGCATGTATTTTTCTGCTTTTAATTTTGTTCCTGTTTTTTTAAATTTTGTTTGTGTGAACTGTGAAGTAGTAGCATCTCATATGGGACTGGCAACGTATTTTTTTATGGATTATGATACTTTTTTTTTTTTTGGTTGTAGATGCATTTTTATAGAGCTATCAACTATGTAATATTTGCTGTGTGACATTATTGTGTGTGAACTGTTCCATCCATTTTGCTTTGTTGGAGATATGGATGTCCATGAATTGATACTAAGGTTTCAATTTGTTGCTCTGGCAAGCAATTCTAATAAAAATATGGATGAAAATTTTGCTACATTTTGTTCACTATGTCTTTTACAATGCAATGACTGTTTGGTATGAACGATCTTATGTACATAAGATTTCATTGATGTTTTCATTGAAATCTTACTTTTTATGTTTTTAAGTATATGTACAAGGATAAAATAGGTTCGTAACTTATAAATAACTTAATTGGTTCTGTTTGGTATCACTTCTAAAAATTTTGAAAACAAAAACATAAAATGAAAACATAAAATTGAAACTTGTTTGGTTGAACAATTAAAATTGAAAACAAAAATTGAAAGCATAAAACTACAAAAAAAAAAAATGTGTTTATGCTTTTATTTTTATAATAATGGAATATATTCACACCACTATATTTTTCATAACTACAGCCCTTTGCCGTGTCTATTGCAACATAATTCACCACTAAAAACATTAATAGAAAGAAAAAAAAATATGAGAAATAAAACAATAACCCAAAGTATATTTGATCATTGTCTTCACATTTCTATGCAATTTGCAATCTGAAATCTTAAAGAAAATGCAATCTATAATTAAATCTTAAAGAAAGTGCAATCTATAATAAGTGTAACTAATTCTGTTTCCAAAACTTTTAAAAACCTTTTTTTTCTTGTTTTCAAAAATTTTGAAAACATGTTTTTGGTTTTCATAAAATCCAAAATAGAAAATACAAACAAACAATATTTTTTGTTTTTATTTTCTATTTTTTGATAATTAAAACAAAAAATAAGAAATAAAAGTGATACCAAACAGACCCATCCATTTCTTCTCATTTTTTAGAGGAAGTATTTTGGAGTTAAATGAAATCTTCTCCTCAATTCCTCTCGAATTCGTCCCCTTTAATTTTTCTAAACTACCCACACAACAAATTTGGAAGGAAACTCCTTTCTCTTCTCTTCCATTCCCCCAAATCTCTCAATTCAAACACACTCTCTAAGTCTCGAGTTTTCATTACATAACTTGACATTAACCTCATGGTATGAGGGGCAAGCAACAAAAATGGAATTAAAACTTTTGGAGTATGTGTGGATTGAGGGATTTAGGGGAAGGGAAGATAAAGGAAAGGGAATTTGCTTCCAATTTCCCTTCATTTTTTAGATAGTTTAGAAAAAATTAAAGGGATTGATTTGAAGAGAATTGAGGGGAAGATTTCATTCAATTTTTTGTCAAAATACTTGCTCCAAAAAATGGGGAATGACCCATTTAGAGGGGAGGGATGACTAATTAAATTATTTATAAGTTAAAAAATATATTTTAACATTGTACATAATAATTTAACTATAAGGATAAATTAATAAATTAAATTAATTTTCTTTTATTTCTTTTATCTATCCAAACATGAGAGGAAAAAATATTTTACCTTCTCTTCCCTAAACCTGATTGCTATGTTCAAACTCTTCAGTCGGCAATCCAGTCAAACGATCAAGTTTTCTTTCGTACGTTTGGGCTCAATGTATCAATAGCTTTCAGTAGTTCAACAGGAATTGGTGCATCATTGACGTATTAGTTTCAAAACATATGCATATTTGGATAAAAATAATAATTTCCCAGGATGGAGATAAGAACAGAACAAAAATAAAAGTAAGATGATAAAAATAACGGAGCTACTCAAGAATTATCTGGCATTAGGTAAAAAAAAAGAATCATTTGGATATACGAGATTTGGCATGTAAATTTTATTTTTTTTTTGAGAGGATTGGTGTATAAGCGTATAAGTTTTTAATTTAATATGCAACTATGGACTTAATTTTTATTTTCAATAAAGGGTATATTTGTCATTCCAAACAACGATATGTATGAATAAAAAAAGGACAATGCTAGAGACCCTAAAATATCACCCCCAAAAGTCCCCCAAATCTATGTGGCATTAAAATAATCATTGATTAAAAACACACATGTAGGTCATACTTCACATCCAACACCCCACATTAAATGGGGGTCATTTTTTTAGGGTCTCAAGCATTATTCATAAAAAAAATTATAAAAATGCTGTAAACTTTGTAGTTTTGGTGGTGTAAATAAAATTTCTCTTATGTTAAATGGTCCATTTGACCTTTAAAAAGGTTTTGATGAGAGAGAGATTTGGGCCTTTGATAAAATTTGCAATGTTGAGCCACACATTGATCTTTGGCCCATTAACCAGAGTTGACTTTGCTCAGTTCGACCGAGTTAAGAAATTGGGCCAAAGCCCAATGGCTAGACCTAGCGGAGCAGTGCATGCTAGATAAAATAAGTAGATTATTATAAATTTTTATTTTAGACAATCTAATAAATTCGAACGATTAAATAACCCGGTATACGATGGTATGTTTGTATAGGTGATCGAGATGACATAGTAGACGCCGTAAACACTTAATTGTTTGTGCACTGCTATCGAGGAAGGGGTTATGATCCTATGACTTCTAGTACCCACTGTTTTCTTGTTCGTATGGAATTTTCCTTGTTCGGGTCAGTATTGTTTCGTGCTTGTTGGTTTCGATTCGTTATTCAATTTGCTGCCTTTTGATCGATCTTGCTATTCTTGTTGATTTTGTTCATTGTATTAAAATCTTCTTGACATGTAGTCTAAGCATTTAATCATTTCAAAAATGTTAGGGATCCCAGTAAAAAGCATCACAGTAGTGGATCTTGTCCCTTGATTGATGTAAATGTAGGGACCCACAAAACCTTGTGATTGAACCAGAGAGTGACACATCCACTACTACGATGACTGTGATGCTTTTTACTGGGATCTCTATCACTTCTGTAATCGTTTTGTGACTTTGAATTGCTAGAAAAATATTTTAATTAAACATATCTTATTCCAAAACATTTTCCCTTCAAAATATATCATTTGATAAATCTTATTTGTATTTTACGGTTTGACCATAAATTTGCACATGTATTTTTTATATAAAATTCATGTATCATTTGCATAGAGGTTATTGGCTGACTTATTATTGTTTGATAGTAGTTGGATGTAGTGGTTGGGCTACTTTGCGGTGATCGTGCTAGCTTTATACAGTATGAGATTAGGAAGAGGATCCGATTCCAAGTCCCACACCAAGCGACTCCAATCCACCCAAAATACTTTTGTGATTCTTGTATATGTTTGCAGATTAGAAACAGAAGAAGATCAGAAGTAGAAGAAGAAGAAAAAGATAGAAGAAGAAGACGAAGTTGAGAGCAACTCAAATATTGTATTTCTCATATATTCAAGTTGTACAAACTAAGATGGCTGAGATGGCCTTAATACAATTACAAAGGATTTGAACTCCAACGACTATTGTCTTGAAAAGACAGGAGCCAAATCAAATACATAAAGTAAAATTGCACCGTTGGGGCAGTGGTAATAAACAAGTGAAGGTGGGCCTAAATACCCATAATAAAACAAATGTGAGCTTTATTTACACCTCAATTTCGGTCAATTCACTTTTGATCATATGTTTTTCTAACTATAGGATTAATACACCTCACTCTAAACCTAACTTACAATCAATTTCTGGTATTCAATTCTTGATCTCAAGAATCCTCCCGACGTCATTCTTCTGTCCTCATCGTTCTCAAGAAACTCATGTGGTTTTTCTCCAAAACAACAAATCGATGACTTTAGCTTGTCTATCAGGGACGATGGTGAGTGTGTGTAATTCTCCGTCTTAGTGAAAGAAAAAAAAAGAATAAATGAGATTTAATTATGAAAACAATAAAATTGTGGGGTAAAAAGAATTATTCAAGGGCTTAAATGGAATTCAAAAATAAGTTTGCTTGGTCAAAAATATAAAGAACAAATAAATCAATGATTCTTTTAAAAGAAATATTTGGTTTTTTTTTAAAATATAAAATAATAAAACAAAATGGTGGTGAAGGCACCCAAAGTTAACAAAGAAAAAAAAAAGTTACAGGGATAAATATCATAAAAACCCCTAAACTTATCAAAAAGGGTCAATTCAATCCTTGTGTTTTTTTTTTTTTGTCAAAGAAACGCTTATATTATATACAATAGACCACGTTATCCTTTTGACCTATTTTTCGTCAAAATGGTACTAATATTGCAGTTAGTTGCTGATGTGTAATTTGTATTTTATTTAATGAGATTCCACGTGCCAGACATATGTCATTAGTCAACAAAATGATGACACATTTCCTTAACTTATTTATGATTATTGATATTACATCTATGTTTGATTTTTGATATTATTCATTTATGTTAAAAATAAAGAAATCAATAATCCACCCAAAAAATAAAAAAATCAAAATGTGAACTTGATGAATTCCGACGGTGATAACACCTACAACTCCGATGCTGATAACTCCTCCAACTCCGACGACTTCAAAGCCCTTAAACCCGGATCCCATCCAGATCGGATCCTGAGAGAAGCTCGGTACTTGGAGGAGGAGGAGGACTGGAGGAGGAGAGACGCGGTGGAGGAGAGCTAGATTTGGAGGTCGGAGAGGGAGGTAAGGGCGACGATGTCCAGATCTGGTTTTTCATCACTGCCAATTCTCAAAGCTTTGTCCAGAAATTATACGAACCAAGCTTTGCCCAAATCTGGTTTTCCATCACTGGCAAGCTTTGCCCAGAAAGAAACGAATCATGACAAAAACAATAGAAATCAAAAAATTGTAAGAGCTCAGGTGAAAGAGGCATAAACATTTGGAATCAAAGAGAGAGAATTACTTGGTGAGGAGAAGAAGAGATAACCGTGACTATGCACGGTGAGGGTTTTGATTTTTTTTCCTTTGATTTTTTCCTTTATTTTTTTTATGAAATTCCATGTCAATAACTCCACAAATTAGTATTATTTAATAAATTCAGTGACACGTCAAAAAATCGTGTCCACGTCAACGATTTTTAACGATTAATAAATGGATGGGCAAACTTGACCCATTTATTGAAATCAAGGGGCTCAATTGGCACGAAAAAAAGCTTGAAGGCTGAATTGACCATTTCTGATAAGTTTGAGGGCTTCAGTGATACTTATCCAAAAAAAATTGCAAACGATTAAGGCATCTCTACTTTCACCGAGACCAACATAGGAAAGTGGATCTTCTTTCCCCACTCAAGCACAATGACAGATGTATTTTTGGTGAGCTTTCAGACCGATATGTGTAGTTCCTTAGTTAGAATCTATACACAAGGTAAATCTTTGAACCTAGGGTTTGTGGGTCAAATGGGTCATGGGGATTTTGTTTCAAATTGAGTTTTTTCTTTACCCAATATCTCAAATTAGACTCTAATCATGTTCTACTACTAGGTTCAAGTGTGGGTTGTGAACCAATTCAAGAGGGGAGATTGATTTCTTGATTTGGTGGCACTAACAATTTTCAAGGTAAGATTTATTGTCTCAAATTGTTCTAATCAAGATTTTGTAACCTTTAAATTTAAGGTATAATGTGGATTTTTAAGAAATGGGTTGAATTTTAGGGTATGGGATGTGAGCTTGAGTGAGTGGTGAACATTGAAATATTGATGGAGCTTATTTTATTGAATATGTTAGTGAATTTGCATGGAGTATACGTTGCTTTTGTGGTAAAAACTTGCAATTCACTTTGAGGTAGAGATTTTATTTTTTTTTTCCCATTTTTGTTGGAATCTTCAAATTTCGTAAAAGTGCATTGAATTTCCTCTTCTTGGATATCATATTATTTGTTTGGTTGAGTAAGTTCATTTGGGATACTCTTTATTTGTTCCAAAGAGGGTTAAACCCCTATTTTATTCTTGTTATTTGCTATATCTATAATTGAATATTCATTGTACATTAAACCTTGGAAATGTCAAGCTTGTTGACATGTTTGAAAATGCACTTTATGAAATGTTGATGTATGTGGACATTGCATTCTTTTTTTGTGCATTATTAGTGGCATGGTGGATCACCGAGTATGGACTCGGGTTTTTCATGTTAGGTGTTGGTGGATTGAAGGTTATTATGATATTTGGGCCAAGAGGGTGTTTCGTGTGATTGAGACTTGTTGGATATATGTTGTATTAATCAATTTTCATCCGAGCCAAAAAACATAAAATAAAAATAAAAATCCAAACTCATGAGTCCAATAAATTCACAAATATTCAAGGCTTTTACATTCAAATAAGCCCAAATCTTGGCGCAACATTCCAAGTCAAAACCCTAAAACATATGTAAAGAAGATGGGAGATGTGTGGTGTGGATTAAAAGAAGAGAAAGAGACAAAAAAAGGGTAGCTTTTTGTGTAGGGAGGAAAGACAAAAAGTAGGGTTTTGCTTTTGTTTAAAAGGGAGAGGAATAGGGTTTTGAAGGGGTGGTGGCTTTTTGTTGAAAAAGGCGGCTTTTAGTGTGGAAAAAGGAGGCAGCCGCAGGAGAGGGGAAAAAGAGAGAAAAGAGGAAAAAAAGAGAGAAAGAAAGGGAGGAAGAAGAAGAAGGAAAAGAGAGAAAAAAGAGAGAGAAGAGAAAGAAGAAGAAGAAGAGAAGAAGAGAAGTGGGTTTAGCTCATCTTCTCATCTCTAGAATTTTGTTCCCCAAAGGTAATAATATAGATCATTTTCATTGATTTCCCCTTGTTGAAAGAATATCTAGTTTTGATTTTCTTGGCTAGGATCCTTTTTTGACTCACCATGTTAATACTGGGTTTTGATATTCATCATGTTGATATGTGATTGATGATGTGTGGTTTTGATTTCTGACGATCGTTTATCGGTTTTGAAGTCTGGTTTTGATTTCTCTGGTTTTGATGTTGAAATATTGATGAATGATGAGATGATTTCCTTGAAAAAACTTCCCAGAACCATTTTCGATCGATCGGATGGGATTTTCGATCAGTCGGATCTTTGTTAGAGTATGAATATTACATTTTATTATTTGGATTATGAGTACAAGTATGGATTATGAGTGTGTAAGTTTGAAATTGAATCTAGGTCATTTCAATTAAGAAAATCGTAAGTTGATTTTCTTTATTTGAATTATGAATCTTATCTAATTTCATTATTGAATCTATCATAACTTGATAGCAATAAGTTAAATTGATATGTGACATTTTACCAATAACCCATTTATGCCATAAGTTGGCATTTAAAGTTAAATCTAGTTTATACCATAAGTTGGTATTTTCCTTAAACTTACCATAAGTTGGTAGTGTATTTTATTAAACCTATCAAAAGTTGGTAGTGCACTTTATTAAAACTATCATAAGTTGATAGTGTTTTTCAAAACTTTCTCCAAAACTATCATAAGTTGATACTAATATTTCAAACTTTTTCCAGAAAACTATCATAAGTTGAAAGTAATATTCTAAGCTTTCCTCCAAAAAACTATCATAAGTTAATATTCCAAACTTTTTCCAAAAAACTATCATAAATTGATAGTATTATCCCAAACTCTTTTTTCCAAAAAAAACTATCATAAGTTGATAGTATCCTTTAAAACTTTTTCCAAAAAACTATCATAAATTGATAGTATTATCCCAAATTCTTTTTCCAAAAAAAACTATCATAAGTTGATAGTATCCTTTCAAACTTTTTCCAAGAAAAACTTTCATAATTTGATGGTGTTATTCCAAAACTATCATAAGTTGATAGTATTTTTCATACAAACTTTTTCTCAAAACAATTATATCTTGCAAAGAGCAAGTTTTCATGAGATAGCCATTAAATTAATTAGGGTAATCGTTTTCAAACGGAAGTTGTGGGGTGCCTAACACCTTCCCCACACTCAATCGATCCCTGTACCATTTGCTTTGGTTCGTAGGTTTTTACAGTATCCAATTGCACCTTAAATCAATTGATGGTGACTCTAAACGTTTTTCATACTCCATCGTCAGTCCGCGTTGTGTCATCTTATCTCTATACACTCACACTCACTATAGCCTACTGATAAGAGCCAAAAATATACACTTTTAATAATGAATTATTAAGGCATTTGTCACATAATTAGGGCTTAAAGTGATTATTACACCACTAAAATGCAAATATCATTTTCACTCACTTTGTATTTATTTTTATATTTTCAGGCCCAATTCATACCAATCAATGTTCAACATTTGCTAGCTAATTTCATGAAGAGCCCATATGCTTTTGTCCACTACCATCTTGATCAAATTCTTGATTATCATTTGAAAGCCACCACATGATTTGTCAAAATCATTTGACATCATTCCATGCATCACCATCATTATAGTACAAATTGGACATTCAATGATGGAGACTCCACTTAAATGCAATGATGGAGACTCCACTTAAATGCAATGATGGAGATTCCACTTAAATGCAATGATGGTGACTCCACTTATTTTGTCATGGTTGGTCATTCAATGGATGGATAGCTCCTAAATTCCTATAAATAGAGAGCTAGGGGAAGAAAAGAGAACAACATTGAAGGAGGAGAGAAGGAGACAAGAGGAGAAGAAGAATTAGAGAGTGAGTTCTTGAGTTTTTATTTTCTCTTTTACAACAATTCTCTCATATATTCTTTCTAGAATTTTGTGAGATTAATTGTTGGTTTTGTAAACCTAGTATGAGGAACTAATCCTCTTACTAGGGTGATGATGGATCCACTCTATTGTGTCTAAATAAATTTGGTTTGATTAATTATTAGTTTATTTATGTTATGTCAAGTGTTAATTAGCTATTCTTTATTGATAATCAAATCTTGATGCTTAGCTACCATCTAGGTTTGATTACCATGATGCAAATTGAGGCAAATGCCCATGTCCAATTTGAGACAAGCTTCTTGCAATTAATACCGAAGTTACCTAGACATAAATGCCATATGCTAGGATCTTTGTGATCACTACATAAGTTACCATAAATCCTAATGCATTCTTGATTGTCTTAGCCAATCCAAATGCCCATGGTTGGTTGCAATTAAGAATAGGCGTGGTAAGTCAGATGCCCATGACTATTACATAAATTAGGGGACTTGATTTTTGACATGCATGAATGAAATGATAATTGTCGGCTAAATAATTTAAATACAATAGAGTTGGTGAAATTGGATCCTTAGTTTTGTTTATTTGTGTTAATCCTTATTTATTTTGTTTCCATTGATAATTACAAAGAGTTGGAATTGCAGATATTTTATATTCAGTCCCTGTGGGTACGACACTCGTATTTGCCACTTCTATACTACAATTGATTCGTGCACTTGAGAGTATAATTTGGGTTTGGAATCGCTATACTTTTAGCGGGTCATAAACCCTACATCAAGTTTTTGGCGCCGTTGCCGGGGACTGATTTAATATATTGTTATCTAACTCTTGTATATATGTATATATGTATATATTAATATTAGTATAATACACCTCCTTAATGGAAGGTTTTTCAGTTTTATATTTGTGGATGGCTTAACCGCCCCATCTAACTATATATTATTGGCTGGTTCTACTGCTACCGCCCATATCTGTTTATAATAACTGTCACTAACACTTACTAACTTATTAACATTTAAATTTCTGCCACTAACAGTAACATTTATTTATTTATTTATTTATTTATACAGTATTATTTATATTTGTGGTTGGCTTTACACTGCCCCACCTGTATATATATATAGATATGCTTATATGGTCGGTTGAGCCGCCTAAGATAACCTTTTAGTTCTGTTAGTATTTATGGTTGGCCTCTATGCCCCATTTTATTTATTTATTTATTTTTATTTTTTATATATTAATTTTTTTATTTTGTGTATATCCACTCTTTTAATTTTGTTAAAAAAAAATAAAAAAATAAAAAAAAATAAAATAAAAAAGGGGTTATTATCACTGACATTTTCTTTTATGCAAGGACGTCGATCTCAAAATCCAAATCTTCTTAAATTCAATCCAGAGATTGAACGAACTCTTGCACAACTGAGAAGAGAAGTAAGAGGAAATATGGCAGAAGGGAATCCTGAGAATGCTCTTGCTAGAATTGCAAATCCACCAGTCGATGCACCTGCTCGGAGGCCAATGAAGAATTCATTCATACCTCAGAATATGGAGCAGCCATCCAGCATAGCATTTCAACCCAATGTCCAAGGCAATGCCACATTCTCTCCAGTTCTACTCAATGCAGTCCCACATTTCCGAGGCACAACATTTGATGACCCTTACCTACATATCAGAGAATTCTTTGAACTCTGTAAGACACAATCTGTTCAGGGCTTGACGTCAGAAGAAGTACGACTCATGTTGTTTCCATTTTCTCTCAAAGACAATGCGAAACTGTGGTTCAACTCTTTGACCCCAGGATCGATCACTACATGGGAACAAATGGCAACAAAATTCTTGAAGAAATTTTTTCCAGCCCAGAAGACGAAGCAATTAAGAAGGGAAATTCAAACATGGCAGCAAAAAGATGGGGACTTATTTTATGAAGCTTGGGATAACTTTAAACAGCTACTGCTAAAATGTCCACATCACAACTTGTCACAAGATGATCAAGTTCAAGCTTTTTATGAAGGACTCGACGCAACAAACACAAGCATCGTAGACTCAGCTTGTGGAGGCATATTAATGGAGAAAAGCAGCGAAGAGGCTTTTGACTTATTTGAAACTTTAAGTGAAAATTCTCAACAATTTTCATCTAGAGTAAAGCAAGGGGTAAAACTTCCAAAAGGTGTATATGAAGTCCACACCAGAGTAGAAAACCAACCTCAGTTGCAAGCCATGGAGAAGAAGATTGACATGTTAATGAAAGCAATTTCATCTTCCCAACAAGCAACCCAAGTTGAGATGTGTGCTATTTGTTCTCAATCTAACCACACCACGGAAACATGTCCTATGTCTTCGAACTCTGAACAAGAACATACCAATTATGTGGGACAAGGTGGCTTCCATCCCAACAACAATCCATTTTCAAATACATACAATCCAGGATGGAGAAATCACCCAAATTTCAGTTGGGGAGGACAAGGCCAGCATAAGCAATACAATCAGAAGATGACACAACAAGTCCCTATTGAACCAAAGAAGCTTTCTTTGGAGGAGCAAATGGCTCTTCTAGCTCTCAACACCAACAATTTTATTCAGAAAACGACGGAGCAAAACAACAGGTACGACCAACAATTCAGCAACATACATGGATCTATTCAGAAACTTGAAGTTCAAGTTGGTCAAATTGCTGAGCGACTAAGTGAAAGGGAGCTGGGCAGATTGCCGAGTCAACCAGAAGTAAATCCAAAAGGCAAGGAACAAATCAATGCTATTACCACCAGACGCGGAACAACTGTGGGATTTTTAGAGAATGATGGTGAAAAGGCCAAAAAGCCTAATGATGAAATTCAGCCCAAGCCAACTGACTTATCAAAGCATCAGATGAATGAGTCTCATGTGCCTTTCCCTAGCCGGTTGGTGAATGAGAAGAAGACTGACCAGATGCGGCGAATGATGGATATATTCAGAAAAGTTGAGATCAACATTCCGCTTCTTGACGCTATTCAACAAATTCCTCCCTATGCAAAATTCCTCAAAGATGTCTGCACCAGAAAGAAGAAACTGGCACCATATGAGAAGATTATGTTGTCTGAACAATGCAGTGCCGTTCTAAACAAGAAGCTACCACCAAAGCTAAAGGATCCAGGGAGTTTCACTATCCCTTGTACTGTTGGGCAAGTCTCTTTCGAGAAAGCTTTTCTAGACTTGGGTGCTAGCATCAATCTGATGCCATATTCAGTTTTTGTGCAACTCGGTCTCGAAAAGGAATTACAACCAACTTCAATTACTTTGCAATTGGCAGATCGATCAATAAAATTTCCACGCGGTATCATAGAAGATGTTCTTGTCAAAGTTGATACATTTCTGCTTCCAGCAGATTTTATTATCCTTGATATGGAGGAAGACAGAAACATACCAATTATTCTGGGGAGGCCTTTCTTGGCCACTGCAGGAACTATTGTGGATGTACAAAAGGGTTGTTTGTCCATGACTGTACAAGGACAAACGGTGGAATTTAATCTATTTGAAGCTACTAGACACCCTTCTGATACAGGGGAGTGTTTTAGCATTGAAGCTTTTGATGGCTCAATTTATGATTCATTTTTGGAGCATCAATCTATTGACCATTTGGCAACTTGTCTTGCGTTTCCTGAACTGCAATTTGAAGACGATGGTGAAGTTGCAGAATTTTGTGCATATTTGCAGGCACAACAACCAGTGAATCATAGGTGGATTCGTACATTTGAAGCTCTCGGTCCTTTACTTCCGAAAGTGGTTCGTTCTATTGAATCTCCACCAAAGCTAGAGTTGAAGCAACTTCCAGATCATTTGAAATATGCTTATCTTGGTGCTAAAGAGGCATTACCTGTCATTGTCGCTGCTAACCTTACTGATTCAGAGGAAGAAAGTCTCTTGAGGGTGCTACGACAATACAAAAGTGTCATTGGATGGTCCATTGCTGACATCAAAGGCATAAGTCCCACTATGTGTATGCACCGAATTTTACTGGAAGAAGATTCAAAATCCTCGCGTGAAGCACAAAGACGCCTCAATCCATCAATGAAGGAGGTAGTTCGATCTGAAATATTGAAGTTGTTGGATGTAGGAGTCATCTATCCTATTTCTGATAGCCAATGGGTCAGTCCTGTTCAAGTGGTTCCCAAGAAATCTGGAATCACAGTAATTACTAATGAGAACAATGAGCTCATTCCAACAAGAAAGCAGACAGGGTGGCGTGTTTGTATTGATTATCGAAAGCTGAATTCTGCCACAAGAAAGGATCACTTTCCTTTACCATTTCTTGATCAGGTGCTAGAAAGACTGGCGGGCCATTCCCATTATTGTTTTCTTGATGGCTACTCTGGCTATAATCAAATTGTGATCGCACCAGAGGATCAAGAGAAAACAACTTTCACATGTCCTTTTGGGACATTTGCATATAGAAGAATGCCATTTGGGCTTTGCAATGCACCAGCTACTTTTCAACGGTGCATGACAAGTATATTCTCTGACATGGTGGGCCACATCATTGAAGTCTTTATGGATGATTTCTCTGTGTTCGGATCATCTTTTGATACCTGCCTGTGCAATCTTGCCTTGGTTCTAGAGAGATGCCAGAAGACTAATCTGGTGCTTAATTGGGAGAAATGTCATTTTATGGTTCAAGAAGGCATTGTTCTTGGTCATCTTATTTCCGAGAAGGGGATTGCCGTTGACAAAGCAAAAATTGAAGTTATTTCTAGATTGCCACCTCCCATTTCTGTAAAAGGTGTGCGATCTTTTCTCGGACATGCGGGGTTCTATCGCCGGTTCATCAAAGATTTTTCGAAGATTTCCAGGCCATTGTGCAATTTGCTTTCCAAGGATGCCACTTTTCATTTTAATGATGAGTGTTTGCAAGCATTCAGCAAATTGAAGCAATTACTTACATCTGCACCTATCATGATAGCACCAGATTGGAGTTTACCATTTGAGCTCATGTGTGATGCCAGTGACTATGCAATTGGAGCCGTGTTAGGGCAAAGAGTTGACAAGCTACCACATGTCATTTACTATGCAAGTCGTACTCTCAATGACGCCCAACTTAATTACTCAACAACGGAAAAAGAACTGTTGGCTGTAGTTTTTGCATTGGAGAAATTTCGATCATACCTGATTGGATCAAAGGTGATTGTCTATAGTGATCATGCGGCTCTCAAATATTTGTTGTCTAAGAAAGATTCAAAACCGAGAGTGAAAGGGAGCTGGGCAGATTGCCGAGTCAACCAGAAGTAAATCCAAAAGGCAAGGAACAAATCAATGCTATTACCACCAGACGCGGAACAACTGTGGGATTTTTAGAGAATGATGGTGAAAAGGCCAAAAAGCCTAATGATGAAATTCAGCCCAAGCCAACTGACTTATCAAAGCATCAGATGAATGAGTCTCATGTGCCTTTCCCTAGCCGGTTGGTGAATGAGAAGAAGACTGACCAGATGCGGCGAATGATGGATATATTCAGAAAAGTTGAGATCAACATTCCGCTTCTTGACGCTATTCAACAAATTCCTCCCTATGCAAAATTTCTCAAAGATGTCTGCACCAGAAAGAAGAAACTGGCACCATATGAGAAGATTATGTTGTCTGAACAATGCAGTGCCGTTCTAAACAAGAAGCTACCACCAAAGCTAAAGGATCCAGGGAGTTTCACTATCCCTTGTACTGTTGGGCAAGTCTCTTTCGAGAAAGCTTTTCTAGACTTGGGTGCTAGCATCAATCTGATGCCATATTCAGTTTTTGTGCAACTCGGTCTCGAAAAGGAATTACAACCAACTTCAATTACTTTGCAATTGGCAGATCGATCAATAAAATTTCCACGCGGTATCATAGAAGATGTTCTTGTCAAAGTTGATACATTTCTGCTTCCAGCAGATTTTATTATCCTTGATATGGAGGAAGACAGAAACATACCAATTATTCTGGGGAGGCCTTTCTTGGCCACTGCAGGAACTATTGTGGATGTACAAAAGGGTTGTTTGTCCATGACTGTACAAGGACAAACGGTGGAATTTAATCTATTTGAAGCTACTAGACACCCTTCTGATACAGGGGAGTGTTTTAGCATTGAAGCTTTTGATGGCTCAATTTATGATTCATTTTTGGAGCATCAATCTATTGACCATTTGGCAACTTGTCTTGCGTTTCCTGAACTGCAATTTGAAGACGATGGTGAAGTTGCAGAATTTTGTGCATATTTGCAGGCACAACAACCAGTGAATCATAGGTGGATTCGTACATTTGAAGCTCTCGGTCCTTTACTTCCGAAAGTGGTTCGTTCTATTGAATCTCCACCAAAGCTAGAGTTGAAGCAACTTCCAGATCATTTGAAATATGCTTATCTTGGTGCTAAAGAGGCATTACCTGTCATTGTCGCTGCTAACCTTACTGATTCAGAGGAAGAAAGTCTCTTGAGGGTGCTACGACAATACAAAAGTGTCATTGGATGGTCCATTGCTGACATCAAAGGCATAAGTCCCACTATGTGTATGCACCGAATTTTACTGGAAGAAGATTCAAAATCCTCGCGTGAAGCACAAAGACGCCTCAATCCATCAATGAAGGAGGTAGTTCGATCTGAAATATTGAAGTTGTTGGATGTAGGAGTCATCTATCCTATTTCTGATAGCCAATGGGTCAGTCCTGTTCAAGTGGTTCCCAAGAAATCTGGAATCACAGTAATTACTAATGAGAACAATGAGCTCATTCCAACAAGAAAGCAGACAGGGTGGCGTGTTTGTATTGATTATCGAAAGCTGAATTCTGCCACAAGAAAGGATCACTTTCCTTTACCATTTCTTGATCAGGTGCTAGAAAGACTGGCGGGCCATTCCCATTATTGTTTTCTTGATGGCTACTCTGGCTATAATCAAATTGTGATCGCACCAGAGGATCAAGAGAAAACAACTTTCACATGTCCTTTTGGGACATTTGCATATAGAAGAATGCCATTTGGGCTTTGCAATGCACCAGCTACTTTTCAACGGTGCATGACAAGTATATTCTCTGACATGGTGGGCCACATCATTGAAGTCTTTATGGATGATTTCTCTGTGTTCGGATCATCTTTTGATACCTGCCTGTGCAATCTTGCCTTGGTTCTGGAGAGATGCCAGAAGACTAATCTGGTGCTTAATTGGGAGAAATGTCATTTTATGGTTCAAGAAGGCATTGTTCTTGGTCATCTTATTTCCGAGAAGGGGATTGCCGTTGACAAAGCAAAAATTGAAGTTATTTCTAGATTGCCACCTCCCATTTCTGTAAAAGGTGTGCGATCTTTTCTCGGACATGCGGGGTTCTATCGCCGGTTCATCAAAGATTTTTCGAAGATTTCCAGGCCATTGTGCAATTTGCTTTCCAAGGATGCCACTTTTCATTTTAATGATGAGTGTTTGCAAGCATTCAGCAAATTGAAGCAATTACTTACATCTGCACCTATCATGATAGCACCAGATTGGAGTTTACCATTTGAGCTCATGTGTGATGCCAGTGACTATGCAATTGGAGCCGTGTTAGGGCAAAGAGTTGACAAGCTACCACATGTCATTTACTATGCAAGTCGTACTCTCAATGACGCCCAACTTAATTACTCAACAACGGAAAAAGAACTGTTGGCTGTAGTTTTTGCATTGGAGAAATTTCGATCATACCTGATTGGATCAAAGGTGATTGTCTATAGTGATCATGCGGCTCTCAAATATTTGTTGTCTAAGAAAGATTCAAAACCGAGAGTGAAAGGGAGCTGGGCAGATTGCCGAGTCAACCAGAAGTAAATCCAAAAGGCAAGGAACAAATCAATGCTATTACCACCAGACGCGGAACAACTGTGGGATTTTTAGAGAATGATGGTGAAAAGGCCAAAAAGCCTAATGATGAAATTCAGCCCAAGCCAACTGACTTATCAAAGCATCAGATGAATGAGTCTCATGTGCCTTTCCCTAGCCGGTTGGTGAATGAGAAGAAGACTGACCAGATGCGGCGAATGATGGATATATTCAGAAAAGTTGAGATCAACATTCCGCTTCTTGACGCTATTCAACAAATTCCTCCCTATGCAAAATTTCTCAAAGATGTCTGCACCAGAAAGAAGAAACTGGCACCATATGAGAAGATTATGTTGTCTGAACAATGCAGTGCCGTTCTAAACAAGAAGCTACCACCAAAGCTAAAGGATCCAGGGAGTTTCACTATCCCTTGTACTGTTGGGCAAGTCTCTTTCGAGAAAGCTTTTCTAGACTTGGGTGCTAGCATCAATCTGATGCCATATTCAGTTTTTGTGCAACTCGGTCTCGAAAAGGAATTACAACCAACTTCAATTACTTTGCAATTGGCAGATCGATCAATAAAATTTCCACGCGGTATCATAGAAGATGTTCTTGTCAAAGTTGATACATTTCTGCTTCCAGCAGATTTTATTATCCTTGATATGGAGGAAGACAGAAACATACCAATTATTCTGGGGAGGCCTTTCTTGGCCACTGCAGGAACTATTGTGGATGTACAAAAGGGTTGTTTGTCCATGACTGTACAAGGACAAACGGTGGAATTTAATCTATTTGAAGCTACTAGACACCCTTCTGATACAGGGGAGTGTTTTAGCATTGAAGCTTTTGATGGCTCAATTTATGATTCATTTTTGGAGCATCAATCTATTGACCATTTGGCAACTTGTCTTGCGTTTCCTGAACTGCAATTTGAAGACGATGGTGAAGTTGCAGAATTTTGTGCATATTTGCAGGCACAACAACCAGTGAATCATAGGTGGATTCGTACATTTGAAGCTCTCGGTCCTTTACTTCCGAAAGTGGTTCGTTCTATTGAATCTCCACCAAAGCTAGAGTTGAAGCAACTTCCAGATCATTTGAAATATGCTTATCTTGGTGCTAAAGAGGCATTACCTGTCATTGTCGCTGCTAACCTTACTGATTCAGAGGAAGAAAGTCTCTTGAGGGTGCTACGACAATACAAAAGTGTCATTGGATGGTCCATTGCTGACATCAAAGGCATAAGTCCCACTATGTGTATGCACCGAATTTTACTGGAAGAAGATTCAAAATCCTCGCGTGAAGCACAAAGACGCCTCAATCCATCAATGAAGGAGGTAGTTCGATCTGAAATATTGAAGTTGTTGGATGTAGGAGTCATCTATCCTATTTCTGATAGCCAATGGGTCAGTCCTGTTCAAGTGGTTCCCAAGAAATCTGGAATCACAGTAATTACTAATGAGAACAATGAGCTCATTCCAACAAGAAAGCAGACAGGGTTCTATTGGCCAACTCTTCACAAGGATGCCCACATTTTCTGCTCTAGGGTTTTATACAAACATTGTGTGCCACAGGAAGAACAACAGAGTATTTTACAAACATTGTGCTGATCAAATCATTCGAAGATGTGTGCCACAGGAAGAACAACAGAGTATTTTACAATTCTGCCATACATTCGCTTGTGGTGGTCATTTTGGTACTCAGAGAACTTCTGCAAAGATTTTACAATCAGGGTTCTATTGGCCAACTCTTCACAAGGATGCCCACATTTTCTGCTCTACCTGTGAAAATTGTCAGAAACTTGGCAACATTTCTCGCAGGAATGAAATGCCACTCAACAATATTTTGGTGGTTGAAATCTTTGATGTTTGGGGAATAGATTTCATGGGACCATTTCCCAAGTCTCATGGGAATGAATATATACTGGTGGCAGTAGACTACGTGTCCAAATGGGTTGAAGCTATTGCAAGCCCAACCAATAGAAGTGAGGTGGTAATTCGGTTACTTCAGGGTGTAATATTTCCAAGATATGGCACTCCACGTGCTATAATCAGTGATGAAGGGAAGCATTTTCTGAACAAGAGTGTGTCTACACTACTTGCCAGGTACAATATCACACATAAGATTGCCACTGCTTATCATCCTCAAACTAGTGGACAAGCTGAGATTTCTAACCGAGAAATTAAACGCATTTTGGAGAAGACTGTGAATATCAAAAGAACTGACTGGAGTATAAAATTGAATGATGCTCTTTGGGCATATCGCACTGCATATAAAACTCCAATTGGCATGTCTCCATATCGTTTGATTTTTGGCAAGGCTTGTCATCTTCCCGTGGAGCTCGAGCATAAAGCATTCTGGGCAATAAAAAGGTTGAATTTTGATTATGATGCAGCTGGTGAGAAGAGGAAACTGCAGCTCAATGAACTTGATGAGCTACGTGACGAGGCATACGAAAATGCGAGGATTTACAAGGAAAAGACAAAAAGATACCATGATCAACACATTGCAATGAAAGAATTTTCTCCTGGTCAAAAGGTACTTTTGTTTAACTCTCGTCTCAAACTTTTTCCAGGGAAGTTACGTTCAAGATGGTATGGTCCATTTCAAGTTGTTCGAGTATATTCCCATGGAGCTGTTGACATTAAAAATTTGGAGACGGGAAACGAGTTCAAGGTTAATGGCCAGCGCCTCAAACCTTATTTGGAAGTTAATCTTGACAGAACTGTCTCCAGCATTACTCTCCAAGATACAGGTAATTGAGTGTTGGGAACACTCTGTCTTGCCCAGACAATAAATACAGCGCTTATGGGAGGCAACCCATACTTCTTTTTCATCTATTTATTTTTATGTAATATTATCTAAAAAAAAAAAAAAAGTCTTCCTCTAGCGTGGAAATGAGCAGCAATAGCCCGGCTAGAGATGGGGCTATAAACATTAGAGGATGGACAACACAGGCTGGAGCACATGTTGGCTGCACTCATGGATATGATACGAAAGTAAAAACATGGCAATGCAACGGCCAGAAATATTTTTTGTCAGGTTGTATTTCTCTGAACCATAGCTTTCCATATATATTTTTCATATTTTATATATATATATATATATATATATATATATATATATATTTTTCTTCTTTTCCCATTGAGGACAATGCAAGATTTTAAGTGGGGGAGGAACTGGTTTGATAAAAAAAATGAAAAAAAAAAAAAAAATTTGTAGCTAGAGGAGGCAAGTGCTGTGCTACCTTAGGTGCAAGCTTGAAACACTTGTAGTTGATCTCTTGGAGGGATGCCAACTCAACCAGCTAAGTAATTAGTAGTTTGTCCAGGAAACAACCACCGATAAGGTATTTGGGAGTCCTAAGCATGGACTGGACGAAATGTCCATAATTGTAAAGCCCCAAAGTGGAGATACAAAGGACTGTTGACCTTGGTTTGGGTTCCATTGAGCCGACCAGAAACTCTTAGAGAATGACAACCTATTGTAAGGCCTTGTTAGCCTTTTGCCCTTGCTACGGGGTACATCTCTTTAGTTAGGTTGATAGTAACCTAGCATCCAGTCTCAAGGATCCTGGTGTTGAGACAAATTCCGTTTGTTTGCGGTGCTTTGGGAATATTGAGTCTTAGAACCGTTTGTTTGTTAAATATCTATTCTATTTAATGATTGCTAAAAAAAATAATAAAATAAAATTTTTTGATTTGGAAGTCATATTTGTATCATATTTCTGAATTGGTCTGATTATTTCTGAAGTGTGGATAACAATTTGAGTTGAAAACCCATAATCACTTGTCGATTTTTCTGACTTTAGTTTTGTCTCACCTATTTTATTTAATAATTGGATCAATTGCACAGAATTACATATTTGTGGGGTATGATATTTAAGATTAATTATGAACATTGTGATTTTCTTGAGTTGATTTGGAATTCTTTGAATATTAATATCTTGGGATACATGTATATATTCATATTTAAAAAAAAAAGAAAAAAAAGAAAAAAAACAATTATAAATAAATGGGAGTGTTTATAAGTTTTTCTGCTGAGTAACCGGGCCTCTTGCCTCAGTAAGCAGTGAGTGTTCGCGTAAAAAGGTAGAAAAATCAAGACATCAACCCATGTGATAAGCGAAGTTTTGAAGCCTTTTTGACTCGAGTTATTAAACCCGTTGGGGTGTCTTTACACCTAATGCCCTGAGCCAACTGGATTGGGAGTCATTGGTTGAACGCTTGTTACAAGGGTCATTTAGAAAGCTTAATGAGACTGAGCATTGCACAAGTCACATAAAAATATTATATATAAAAATAAAAAAAAATCAATAAATAAAATCCCTTGATATTAATTATTCATTGAGTCTGATGATTCTTGTGATATTGCAGTGTTTGTGTTAATATTATATTAAAGCCACATATTTACGTTTAATTCGCTACGCACTACACATCACGCTAAGATAGAATGGGTGATATGAGATTTAGTCAGAATTATTTGTTTAAGTGATAGTGGTTGGTGGATTCTTAAATATATTCATACTAAAGCGATAATTAGATTCTTCATATATGTGATATGAATTTTCCGAACGCTTAAATTGCTAGGGGCTAGCAATAAGCTGGTTGGGGGTTGTGATAAGAGCCAAAAATATACACTTTTAATAATGAATTATTAAGGCATTTGTCACATAATTAGGGCTTAAAGTGATTATTACACCACTAAAATGCAAATATCATTTTCACTCACTTTGTATTTATTTTTATATTTTCAGGCCCAATTCATACCAATCAATGTTCAACATTTGCTAGCTAATTTCATGAAGGGCCCATATGCTTTTGTCCACTACCATCTTGATC
Source organism: Tripterygium wilfordii (assembly GCF_013401445.1). Taxonomy (NCBI): domain Eukaryota; kingdom Viridiplantae; phylum Streptophyta; class Magnoliopsida; order Celastrales; family Celastraceae; genus Tripterygium; species Tripterygium wilfordii. The sequence goes on from NC_052250.1 coordinate 10,779,252, forward strand.
AAATTCTTGATTATCATTTGAAAGCCACCACATGATTTGTCAAAATCATTTGACATCATTCCATGCATCACCATCATTATAGTACAAATTGGACATTCAATGATGGAGACTCCACTTAAATGCAATGATGGAGACTCCACTTAAATGCAATGATGGAGACTCCACTTAAATGCAATGATGGTGACTCCACTTATTTTGTCATGGTTGGTCATTCAATGGATGGATAGCTCCTAAATTCCTATAAATAGAGAGCTAGGGGAAGAAAAGAGAACAACATTGAAGGAGGAGAGAAGGAGACAAGAGGAGAAGAAGAATTAGAGAGTGAGTTCTTGAGTTTTTATTTTCTCTTTTACAACAATTCTCTCATATATTCTTTCTAGAATTTTGTGAGATTAATTGTTGGTTTTGTAAACCTAGTATGAGGAACTAATCCTCTTACTAGGGTGATGATGGATCCACTCTATTGTGTCTAAATAAATTTGGTTTGATTAATTATTAGTTTATTTATGTTATGTCAAGTGTTAATTAGCTATTCTTTATTGATAATCAAATCTTGATGCTTAGCTACCATCTAGGTTTGATTACCATGATGCAAATTGAGGCAAATGCCCATGTCCAATTTGAGACAAGCTTCTTGCAATTAATACCGAAGTTACCTAGACATAAATGCCATATGCTAGGATCTTTGTGATCACTACATAAGTTACCATAAATCCTAATGCATTCTTGATTGTCTTAGCCAATCCAAATGCCCATGGTTGGTTGCAATTAAGAATAGGCGTGGTAAGTCAGATGCCCATGACTATTACATAAATTAGGGGACTTGATTTTTGACATGCATGAATGAAATGATAATTGTCGGCTAAATAATTTAAATACAATAGAGTTGGTGAAATTGGATCCCTAGTTTTGTTTATTTGTGTTAATCCTTATTTATTTTGTTTCCATTGATAATTACAAAGAGTTGGAATTGCAGATATTTTATATTCAGTCCCTGTGGGTACGACACTCGTATTTGCCACTTCTATACTACAATTGATTCGTGCACTTGCGAGTATAATTTGGGTTTGGAATCGCTATACTTTTAGCGGGTCATAAACCCTACATCACCTACCACCCAGGCTCTACCTTTAGCATTAGAAAGGGTTGACTACTATTCTCGTGAGATTCCGTCTCCGCATGGATAGTGGAAAACATCCTCACCTGATTGACTTCCCTTAAAAGTTAAGGGAGAAGCTTTTGTCCCAATAGCTGGGATTTAAAAGCAACCTGATCCGGGACCTCGTGAAATAGTTAGATAAACTTATCCATGCACTTTATAAAGCCCTAGACCCATGTCTGAATCCTTCAGAAATTTAGGTTACCCCATCTGACGGCATATTCTATTTTTGTGTGATTTATTTAGGTTTAAGTCAACTTTTGGCCACTGAAAGATACTCAATGTTTCACTTCAGTCACCCAAAGATCAAACATTCTAAGTTGGTCATCAAAAGATTTTTTTTGCTACACTTTGCCCACTCGGGCAGGATTTAAGGAATTCTGTGCAGTGAAACATCCAACGTGGCACGTTGATCGTTATTGAACTGTTTAATATAGCCTAGGTGGCATTACGACGTTAATGGGAGTTAAATGTTGCTGACATGGAAAACTTTAATAAAAAATTAAAAGACGATGAAATCAAATACTGGTTTCTTTAATATAAAATTTATTTAAAAAATAAAAAATGCCCACATGGGTCCCGACAATCTTCTTCTCCGATCAACATCTATCTCAACTGAACCTTCCCCCTTTGTCATCGAGTGGTGGCGCAGCGTCTCTCTGCACCAACCATCAAACCTATGTTCAACTCAGATTGAAGATACAATGAATACCTAGTTCAAGAACCCAATTCCTCAAACCCATATTCTTGAGAAATACCAGTTCATCGTCGCGGAATGAGATTGGGTGTCTCTTCACCATCGTCGTCACAGTCTTCTAGTTGAGCTCACGAATTAGAACGGAGTTCGAGAGACCTAATCAAATCTACCATTTGAGTGAGCAACTTGGTTGCAATAGAACTCAGATCTGTCGTGGCAACATAAAGGCGTTTGGTTTTGTTGTAGTATTGATCTTGTTGGTTTTGTTGTTTGAGGTTGTTGGTTTTGTTTCTCTAGGTTGTTTGTCGAGGATGCGGCTGAGGGAAGGGCCATGGAGGTCGGTGGTGGAGAAGAAGAAGTTGACTAGAGTGAGAAGGGAAGAGAGAGTGGTAGAGCTATGGGTTTAGTTGTAGAGATAATCTAGACCGTTCGATGAAACATGTTCCAGGTATGATTTTTCCATTTGGATAAAAATAGTTATTTTCCATTTTGGATTTTGTCAGGCCACATAAGAAAAAAATAGTTGGAATTAACAGTCAAAGTGACACATCATTTGGTTGATTGCCCAGAATTCACCAAATCTGACCGAGTGTCCAAATTGCATCAAAAAAAATCTTTGAGTAACCAATTTGGAACGTTTGATCTTTGGGTGATTAAAGTGAAACTTTGAGTATCTTTCAATGGTCAAAAGTTGACTTAACCCAATTTATTTATCTCTTTTTGTTTTCAGTACTTAATGATAATGTTTGTTTCCCACATTTTTAATTGTAATTTCTGTTACTGATTTCTCTTCCCATGATATTCATATAGGCACGGTCATTGCAATTTGGTTTGATAATATTTTCAAGACATCTTTTAATTGAAACAGGATTTGCACAAATAATAACCACATGCATACACATTTTTAAAAAAAGGGAAATAAATGAGAACTAATGTCGTTGTTTTCATAATGTATAGAAAAGCATACATTAAAAAAATCAATTAAAAAAAAGAAGAAAATAAATTAGAGTTATGATAGTTTCATTTACGGAGGGATGTAGAACAAAGTAAAATTGGCTTATACTGGGGCAGATTTCCATTTGAAAGCTCGATTGATGTAACTGGGCAATTTTACAAATTTATGTGATCAGTTCAAAGAGTTCCAACTAATAAAGATTGTTGTTGTCGAAGAGGATCAGAACTTTACTGCTAAACCCTGCCACGTCCTCCAGGTTTTGAGCTCAACAACTGGACCAGTTTGGAATTGTCAGTTTCTGTCAACAACCTTCAAGAGTAATCTCTATATGCACCACCATCTGTGGTCCAGCTCACAACCATTGATTGGGTTTTTATAATGAGCATGTCTTTACTTTCCTTTGATGGATTTCCATAGTATGGCTCTTGCATGTTCAATATTTCTATGTTCTCATGTTTCTGGTGTTCCTATTATACTCATCTTCATTCAAAATTCCCACATTTATTTGTCCATCACTTCGAAATTCCAAATCTCACACATTCCATTTTGACATGATCAAAATTGATGATATTGAAGAAGATGAACTTAATGAACCAGATTTTGGGGCACCCAATAACAATGTTGAATCTGACTTTGACATTGAGGATGAATTTGAGATATCGCCAGAATTGCTGAGACAAGTTAACCAAGAAGAAAAGATAATTCAACCAGACAAAGAAACGATTGAGGTTGTTAACTAAGTAACCGAAGATCAGAAAAAAGAGGTTATAATTGGTGCAGCCTTTAAAGGATAAGATAGAAAAAGATTGATAAGGTTGTTGCATGAATATCAGGATGTTTTTGCATGGTCATATCAGGATATGCCAGGACTCAATACGAATATAGTGGTCTATAGATTGCCATTAAAGCCAGATTGCCCTCTAGTGAAGCAAAAATTGAGGAGATTGAAGTCGGAGATGCTTTTGAAAATTAGAGATGAAGTAAAGAAGTAGTTTGATGCGAGATTCTTTGTTGTGGCAAAATACCCCGAATAGGTTGCAAATATCGTACCAGTCCTGAAAAAGGATGGTAAGGTTCGACTGTGCGTGGATTACAGGGATCTTAATCGAGTAAGTCCTAAGGATGACTTTTCTTTACCCCAAATTGACATACTGGTAGACAATACTGCTAAGCATTTAGCATCCTCCTTCATGGATGAATTTTCAGGTTATAATCATATTAAGATGGCACTAGAAGATGAAGAGAAAACCACTTTCATCACTTTATGGGGTACTTTTTGCTACAAAGTCATGCCATTTGGTTTAAAAAATGCAGGAGCCACTTATCAGTTGGCCAAGGTCACTCTGTGTCATGATATGATTCATAAAGAGATTGAAGTGTATGTAGATGACATGATTGGTAAGTCAAAGGAGAATGAAGATCACATGTTTAACATGGAGAAGTTGTTCAAGAGGTTGAGAAGGCACCAGTTGAACCCCTCAAAATGCACATTTAGAGCAACCTCAGGGAAGTTGTTGGGTTTTATTGTTGGCAGAAGAGGCATTGAAATGGATCTGGATAAGGTGAAGATGATTTTGGAGATGCCACCTCCTCACACTGAGAAAGAAGTCAGGGGTTTCTTAGGGAGGCTCAATTATATTGCTAGGTTCATTTCATAGTCAACAACTACATGTGAGCCAATTTTTGTGTTTCCTTTTCATTTTCTAAACTTAGTTCGAATATTTAAATTTTATTGAGGAGAGAAGATTGGGAGCACTTTGTAGATGACAAGTTTATCAAAGACGAATGATGAGAGCACATCACAAGAAAGTGCGTCCTCGTTGTTTCAGAGAAGGGGATTTAGTACTAAAGACGATTCAACCGCCTCAAAAAGATTATCGTGGAAAATGGACTCCCACCAATGAGGGACTATATGTGGTGAAGAAAGCATTCTCTGGTGGAGTGATAATTTTGGCAAAGATGGATGGCGATGATTTGCCCCACCCAGTGAATGCCGATGTTCTTAGGCGGTATAATGCGTGAAAAAGAAAAAATCCCGCTAGAGTGAAAATTCGAAAGGGCGCTCTAGGCAAAAATTAGGGACAAAGGAAAATCTCATTGAAGTGAAAACCCTCAAGGGCGCTTCATAGAGAGGATGCAATGAAAGCTCAATAAGTCAGAAAGTCAAACCTTATAAGAAAGTAGATTTGGTCTAGCAATTCGCAACTGTACGAGTGCTTGAGGATGGCAAACCCTTGAGAAAACATGCATTCATTCATTAATGAGACATTCATATTTGAACAAAATAGGTCATCGCATGCATCATCGCTGCACACTATTTGTCATTTGTGTAACGGTAGGTTTATGAAAAGATACAGTATGGATGGAGTCATTCTCTTCAAATCAGAGGCATGCCACTTGCTTGAAACATCTTTCTGTTAAAGGAAGATCACAAAAACTCCCGAACATCATCTGCAAAAAGTCTTTTTCTCAAACAAAAAATCTTTTTCAGCCAAGCCCGAAATTACCATAGTGATCCCGTGCACACATTTTTCAAAATTATCAAAACCCACTCTAAGTGAGATTTTTAAACATTTTCCAGCCGAGTCGGGAACAGTGCAATGATCCCGAGCACCTTTCTTTACATTTTTTCCAGTCGAGCCGGGAACGACGCAATTATCCCGAGCACCTTTCTTTACATTTTTCCAACCGAGCCGTGACCGGCGCAATGATCCCGAGCACCTTTCTTTACATTTTTCCAACCGAGCCGGGGACGACGCAATGATCTCGAGCACCTTTCTTTACATTTTTTTCGGCCAAGCCAGGAATGGCCACAGTGATCCCATACACTTTCCTTTCTTGTAAGCCAAGCCGAGAATGACCACAATGATCCCGTGCATTTCATTTTCCCATACAAAATTTGGTTGACTACACCTTTGTCTGCCTTTTATTCCATAAAAGACATACAAAGAGGGGCAGTTGTAATAATCGATTTTCGTCTGGACCATAAAAACAAAAAAATAAAACAGAAAGTAAAATGAAAAGAACACAAAAATAAGAATAAAAATCCAAATTCATGAGCCTGACAAATTCACAAAAATTCAAGGCTTTTACATCCCAAATAAGCCCAAATCTTGGCTCAACATTCCAAGTCAAAACCCTAGAACATATCTAAAGAAGATGGGAGACGTGTGGTGTGGATTAAAGGAAGAGAGAGACAAAAAGGGGTAGCTTTTTGTGTAGGGAGAGAGACAAAAAGTAGGGTTTTGGTTTTGTTTAAAAGGGAGAGGAATAGGGTTTTGAAGGGGTGGTGGCTTTTTGTGGAAAAAGGAGGCAGCCACAGGAGAGGGGGAAAAAGGAGAGAAAAAAGGGAGGAAGAAGAAGAAGGAAAAGAGAGAGGAAAAGAGAAAGGAGAGAAAGGAAAAAAAGAAGAAAAGAGGGTTTCGCTCATTGTCTCATCTCTTGAATTATGTTCCCCAAAGGTAATAATATAGATCCTTTGCATTCATTTCTCCTTGTTGAAAGAATATCTAGTTTTGATTTTCTTGGCTAGGATCCTTGTTTGACTCGCCATGTTAATACTGAGTTTTGATATTCATCATGTTGATATGCGATTGATGATGTGTGGTTTTGATTTTTGACGATCGATTACTGGTTTTGAAGTCTGGTTTTGATTTTGAAGTATTGATGAATGATGAGATGATTTCCCCGAAAAACTGCCCAGAACCATTTCTGATCGATCGGTTGGGATTTTCGATCGATCGGTCGGATCTTTGTTAGAGTATGAATCTTGCATTTTATTATTTGGATTATGTGTACAAGTATAGATTATGAGTGTGTAAGTTCGAAATTGAATGTAGGTCATTTCAATTAAGAAATCATAAGTTGATTTTCTTTATTTGAATTATGGACCTTATCTAATTTCATTCTTGAATCTATCATAAGTTGATAGCAATAAGTTAAATTGATATGTGACATTTCACCAATAACCCATTTATGCCATAACTTGACATTTAAAGTTAAATCCAGTTTATACCATAAGTTGGTATTTTCCTTAAACCTGCCATAAATTGGTAGTGCATTTTATTAAACCTACCAAAAGTTGGTATTGCATTTTATTAAACTTATCAAAAGTTGGTAGTGCACTTTATTAAAACTATCATAAGTTGATAGTGCTATTCAAAACCTTTTTTCAAAACTATCATAACTTGATAGTGTTTTTCAAAACTTTCTCCAAAACTATCATAAGTTGATTGTAATATTTTAAACGTTTTTCCAGAGAACTATCATAAGTTGATAGTATTATCCCAAACTCTTTTTTCTAAAAAAAAACTATCATAAGTTGATAGTATCCTTTCAAACTTTTTCCAAAAAAACTACCATAAATTGATAGTATTATCCCAAACTCTTTTTTGCAAAAAAAACTATCATAAGTTGATAGTATCCTTTCAAACTTTTTTCAAGAACAATTATCATAAGTTGATGGCGTTGTTCCAAACCTTTTTCCAAAACTATCATAAGTTGATAGTATTTTTCATATAAACTTTTTCTCAAAACAATTATATTTTGCAAAGAGCAAGTTTCCATGAGATAACCATTATATTAATTAGGGTAATCATTTTCAAACGGGAGTTGTGGGGTGTCCAACACCTTCCCCACACTCAATCTATCCCCGTACCCTTTTCTATGGTTCGTAGGTTTTTATGGTGTCCAATTGCACCTTAAATCAATTGGTGGTGACTCTAAACGTTTTTCATCCTCCATCGTCAGTCCGCGTCGTGACCCCGGTTGTGACATACATATATGTAATTTTGGGCCAAGAGGGTGCTTCATGTGATCGGGACTCTTGTACCTAATATTTGACGTTCTCTATTATTTACTGGTATTTCAGATATTCTGGTGCTTGTAAATGCTCGAGAATGATGAGTTGTTGATGGTTGATCATTGGAGATGAGTTTGAGGTTCGGTTGGGTGGACTAGGTGCATATTTTATCATTGACATATTGTTGCATTTACTTTCCTGAAACTTCAACCTTTATTTATGCGCTATTTATATCCCTACTGGGCATTCAGCTCATACCCTAATTTCTTATCCTTTCAAGTGAGTCTGTTTCTAATATAGGTCATTCAGATCAGCAGGAGGGGGCGTGACTGAAGTGGCCTAGACTGATGGCCCACTTGTGTTTTGGAATTGGATGCATTATTTTGATTTTTGATTTTGATATATATTTATGTATTATGAGATTGTATTTCTGGATTTATGTTGGATGACTAGGAGGGTGCTCAGGGTTTTCGGGACTCCTGTGTCGGATAGTATAGAGGTGGATGTGGGTCCTGAGGATGTTGGTTTTGATTGGATGTTTGGATTCTGTTGGATGTTATGCCATCTTTGAATTTATATTTGTAGGGAGGCATTCTCCAATTTATGGGGAGATGTTGTCCGATTTTCTGCTTGATTTATTGTTATGTGTGGTGTTGTTGTGTCATTTCCTCATTTCCCTCACGCTTCGAGGGTCGGGGTGTGACAGTGTGCACCTAAGGTTTTTTGATAATAATCATAGCACTTGTGGTTTTTTACTGTCAATTGTGGGTTTGTTGGTTTTGCCCCCTTCTGCTTGGCTGGTGCTTATCTTTGCAGTGGATTTTTGGGCTCTTATTGGGTGCTAGTGTGGTTTGTTAAGAATCGTCTGATGCGAAGAATCGTCTATTGCAAGAATACGGGATTACAGAAGTAGGCATATAGGTTTAGAGGTCAAAACTTTTTCGCATAGTCGTTTTGTCTGTTCTGTCTATTACAGAAGTAGGCATATAGGTTTAAAAATAACTTTTTCTCTTACTATTACTGAAATACCCATTACCCTTAGAGTAACTTTTTTCACACGATCTTCTACTTCTCCTGCTGGTAACCTTTTTTAATCTGAAGATCATCCACGTTAAACAGAAATAACGAATCTGACGGCAACTCCAAACGTCGTTTCTTCCAAGCCTCCATGGACACCACCGCAATTTGGTCATTTGAAATTTCTCTTCGTTGTTTGAATCATCGAATTGGTCTGAGCCAAACTCGGATACGCTCGATTTTAGTTTTTCGGTGCCCAAGGCCGTGACATACAGAGCTAAGTAGAGATCCAACAGTTGTATTAGAATGATGGATTCAAGAGATCCAACGGTTGAAAGTGATCCAACAGTAGAATGATGGATCTCTTTAATCCATCATTCGTTCTAATCGAGATTCAACCTCAGAGATCCACGATCACGAGTCTCCTTCGACATCGACTTCCCCTTCCATCTTCTAGCAGAGCTTCAACCTCAGAGATCATCTCTCTTCTTCGACTCTTCGCCTGACCAAAGACGTTTCCTTCGACTTCATCCTGCTTTGACGTCAGACACCCTGATCGCGAGTACCACCACCGAACCCGCGACTACCACCACCTAGATGGATTCAGCGATGATGATGACCAATGTGAGCTAGCGAAGACCTAGGTTCATATCATCAGGTAAGATTATTGTAGCTTGTTTGATTTTTTGTTCGATTATTGACCGGGCTTCGATTTAGTGATTATAGTTCGATTATTGTCTCTGTTTGTCGCATTATAGGCCTTGAAATAGAAACCACAAAGGCAATGGATGATTTGCAAGATATGGAACAAGTAGAGACGGAAATGGAGGAAATACAAGATATGGGACAGACAGAGACAGAGTTTGAGGTTATTATTCTTCAACTTTTCTTCTAAAATTAAAATTTTTGTGTAATCTGATTAATAGTGAATTTAAGCTGAGCAGATGTGAACAATTTTTTTGTCTAATAATTATATGTGTTTGAAACAGGAGATGGATTTGAGTTCTTCTTATTCTGATTTGAATTACATTCCCCAAGTAAGGATTGAAAAAATTCCAAAACTTGATCAAGAATTTGAATCATTGGAAGAAGCTCATACTTTTTACTACGACTATGCTAGGGAGGCTGGCTTTAGTATTCGAATGTCAAGTTTCAAAAAAAAATATAAGCCATAAAATAATTAAAAGAGAATATGTTTGCCATAAACAGGGGGTTTGAGAGTCGGTGGAATTAAATATTAAGCGTAGTAGGAAATGTGGGATAACTAGGGAAGGGTGTAATGCTAAGATGGCAATTTTAAGGTCATCTTCTAAAGATAGTTTCAAAGTTTCTGTATTTCATGAGGCACATAATCATGTGCTTACAACACCAAGGAAAGTTCATTTACTAAGGTCTCACCGTTTTATATTTGCTGCCAAAAAATCTTTCTGCGACAAATGTGCCAATTTGCCAACAGATTGGCATTTTGGATTTAGAGTCAGGGGGTATAGAGAAAATTGGTTGCATAGAAAAGGATTTCTACAATGCTCGTTGGGATGAAATGAAAATGTATGCTGGACATAATGGTCAGATGTTATGTGAGTATTTTCAATCTGAGAAGGAAAAAAATCCAGAATTCTTTTTTGCAATTAAAATGGACACAGAAAGTAAGATCACTCATTGTTTTTTGATAGATATTGAATGCAGAAAGTTGTATCATGCTTTCGGTGATGTAGTCGTGTTTGATACTACGTATAATACAAATCGGTAAGGTATGATTTTTGCACCATTTGTTGGTGTAAATCATCATGGACAAACGACCCTTTTTGCATATGCTTTCTTAAGTGATGAAACAACCGAGTCTTTTTAATGATTGTTGCACCAGTTGTTGTTATCTATGCCAATTGGTCCTCCCAAAATGATTATCACCGACCAAGATCCTGTGATGACCAAAGCTATAGCTGAATTACTTCCAAACACTGTGCATAGATATTGTATGTGGCATATTTTGATGAAATTTTTAGAGAAGCTTAATGCAGTGAAATTGCGATACCACTATACACAGTTTCAACAATGCATCTGGAGTTCAAAGACTCTGATACCACTATACACAGTTTCAACAATGCATCTGGAGTTCAAAGACTCCAGAGCAGTTTGAAACTGAGTGGGATGAGTTATTGGAGCAAAGTGGGTTGTCGTCCAACGAATGGTTGAGAAACTTGTATGAAATCCGTTTCAAGTGGATTCCTGCTTACGTTGATGATACTTTCTCTGCAGGTATTTAATTTTGTTCATTGTCAAACTTATATTTATTAATGTTGTTGTAAATTTATTAGTCATTTGTATGCTTTCTTTTAGGTATGTCAAGCAGTCAGAGAGCAGAAAGTTGTCACGCTTTTTTCAAGTCCTATGTTTCGAAGAAAAATACTCTGATGGACTTTGTGGTAAGGTTTTCTAGGGCGCTAAAGCACCTAAGACACCAAGAGTTGTGTCTTGATCACAAGGATATTAATGAACAACCCATTATGAAAAGTATATGGTGCTTAGAGAAGTCAATGGCTGAGTTATACACACACAACATTTTTAAAAAAGTCTAGGGTTTAGAGAAGGTAATGCAACTTTATAATCCAATACCTGATATGTATGTACTGCATAGATGGACGAAATTTGCATAGTGCATTACATCATCTTCTTTGGAAAGTACTGTAGGTGATGGTAATGTTCACCATAGTGTTGTTATGCAACACAATGAATTAAACAGGCTTACTTCGAGTGTTGTTGATGCAGGTTTGGTCAATGCGGAGACATATAAATTCGCATCATAAATGCTGGAGTCCATTCGTTGTGACCTAAAGAGTATGATAGTAAGTGATAGTGGACAATCTTTTGCACCTATTGATGTTTCAAAACGAGTTTACAATGAACCTGCAAAGGTTAGAGCAAAAGGTTGTGGAAAAAGGCTTAAGGGAGGTAAAGAGATTGTTACTAAGAACAAGAGCAAAAGGCGTTGTAATGGTTGCGGGTTAGAGGGGCAAGAACATGACAAAAGGAATTGCCCTTATGTCAATTCTACGTAAGTAGAATTGAGTCGTTGATATATTTGATTCTTTGTTCACCAATGAAATGTTTATATTCATTATAATTTTATAGTTGCAGGAATTGAGGAACATAATTCTGGATGATGAAGTAGTGGTGATCGGGCTTGATGAAGATTGTAACCATTAGCAGTTTTGAACATTTTTTATTTATTATGAACAAGTAGTGAACTGATGATGAACAAGTAGTGAACTAAAGATTGTAAACATTTATGTTTATTATGAAGTAGTGAACTGATTGTTTGTTTTGGCATGATGTGGTGTGGAACGTGTCCCCTCTTGATCCTGCTCTTTGTTTTGTCTGATTTGAGTTAATAGAGATTGTATGAAATGGGAGGTAAATCACTTTATGGAAAGCTATTGCTCGTGCAGGCACTTGTGTGCATAACTTGCAATGCCAGGAACATAGCTTAGCAGTAGTAGGCTATTTGGCAGTTGCAGAATAAAAACAGTACTTGCAAACATCAGGCTATTTTAGAATTATCTTTGTAAAAATCCAGGTTTAACTCCACTTGACTGGGTGAAGTTCCTTGTTTCTGCTCTGATTGGGTTGGTCAGTTACTCCATAACCACGAAATAAAAGTCACTTAATCCTTTGTTTTTCTCCATTTTGTTCATTTGTGGTTGGCATTTTTTATAGGCTACTGTAATCAGTTCACTTAGCAGTAACCTTCAGGCTGTTTATTTAGACTTTCCCACTCAGCAGATTCAATAAAGAACTTGTTCTATATTTAAAAAATGCAGATTGATAATGTGGAGACATATGAACAATTAGAAGTCCTATAATGCCAAGTTTGGTAAAGATCCATGACTTCCTATTGTGTATACTAGCAGCCATTAGTCTCCCTTAACACAAACCAAGGAAACACACCAAAAAAACAAAATGATAAATATATTTATGTAACAATTGAGACAAGAAACAAAGATACAATTGTGGATTTTACATAATAGATTGAGAAAAATCCAAAATAAAAACACCAGGTAATTTTAACCCTCCTTATCGGTTCAACCAAGAGAACCAAGTAACTAATTATAGTCTCACAAAAATCATCCTCACCTCCCGACTCCCAGAAAGCGTCAAAAACATGATGGTCATTGGGTCGTTGCCATCGCTTCATGCGAAGAGTTGAAGGAGGATGAAGTCGAAGGAAACGTCTCTAGTCAGGCGAAGAGTCGAAGAAGAGAGATGATCTCTGAGGTTGAAGCTTGGTTGGAAGATGGAAGGTGAAGTCGATGTCGAAGGATACTCGCGATCGTGGATCTCTAAGGTTGAATCTCGATTAGAATGAATGATGGATCAAAGATATCCAACGATTGTATTAGAATGATGGATTCAAGAGATCCAATGGTTGAAAGTGACCCACAAACTTGGTCCACAAAAAAAATCCTTATTCAATCACAAAAAAAAATCCTTCACACAAGTCCAGACATGGCAATCCACAACCTCAACATCAACAACTTTATCACACAACACTTGGATGCCTCCAACTATCCAGCATGGAGGAAACATGCCTTGGCTTTGGTAGAAAGTCAAGAACTGGTTGATCATCTCACAAGTGATGGTCCAACACCAACAATCATAGTCAAAAAAACCAAGACTAAAGAAGATGGAACCACTGAAGAATCAACAATAACTGAGACAAATCCGGAATTCACTACATGGAAGTGATCTGATTGTACTCTACGTGGCTGGCTTATTGCAACTCTAACAAAAGAGGCACTCGGTCTGGTAATAGGGCAAGAGACCAGTCGCATTGTATGAAACTCATTGAAAAATGCATATGCACAAGACTCACAGGAGCGAGAATTTTTCCTTAAGACATCAACTGTCATTTCTTCGTAAGGGTGAAGCTACATCAACTGCCGCACATATTCAATCTTTCAAGGCAATATGTGATAGTCTCACAGCAACAGGTTAGCCAGTCCCTGATAATGATAAGGTATTCTATTTACTCACAAGTTTGGGGCCAACCTACAAGCACTTTGTTACCACCATGATGAGGCCACCATGTCCAACATATTCAGAACTCATCTCACAATTGTAGTGCCATGATCAGTGAAATGCGTTGACTCCAAAAAATAATGTAAGTTCTATTGATTCTTTGAATGGTTCTACTGCATCCTATGTTTTTATTGGACAGAAACAACAGGGTAAATCATATGGGGGACAAGCTTCATATGGTTTTGATCAAGCTCAAGAAGGAAAAAATACCTATACCCAATTTTCATCAAGTGGCCGTGGTTTTCAAGCTCAGGGAAGACAGTCCAACAATACACAAAGCCGTGATCACAACTTTGGCTCTAACAATGGATCTTGCAGACCTACACCTCTTGGTTGTCGGAGGATGAACCCCGCTGAAAGGGAAATGTACCGCAATGAAGTCTACACGCACTGCAATGGGGTTGGACACATCGCCAAAATTTGTTGGTGGCTTCAACGAGCCAAACAACTTCGAGCTGAGGAGTTCCCACATGCACTTAGTGCTCTTACATTAGACAACACAGTTTCTGAAACTGAATGGACAATTGACACATGTGCTTCAAACCACATGACAGGTAATATTAATTTATTGCAAAATCTACGTCAATATTATGGCTTTGATATTGTGTTAGTAGGAGATGGAGCATCTCTGCCTATTGAGGGCATAGGTGAATCAAAAATGAAAAGGAAACAATTCGGTTCTAAATTTGTCGGAAGTACTTCATGTCCCAACATTAAGGAAAAATTTACTCTCTGTGAGCCAATTAACTACACAAAATCCATTAAATCTTGAGTTTTCTAATAATGGTTTTTGTGTTAAGGAACAAGAAACAGGACAACAGGTGATCACGAGAATGCGCAAGGGTGATTTATACTTCCTTCACAACTCACCAGAAGCTCAGTTTTCGTATCGGTTTAAATATGGAACGCCAGAATTATGATATCAAAGACTGGGTCACCCTCACATGGGTACTTTAATTTTTTTGAAGAAACAGGGAGTCATTAATGTTCTAGGCATAAATAAATCACAATTATTTTGTGATAGTTGTCAGTTAGGTAAACTTAGTAAGTTACCTTTTAATTGTTCTACAAATTCAAGTAATGCTATTTTTGATAGAGTTTTTTGCGACTTATGGGGCCCAGCACCTGTCACATCAATTTGTAATTTTTGATATTATGCATGCTTAGTGGATGATTTTTCACGTTATACATGGATTATTCCTCTTAAAGTAAAAGTTGATTTTGTTACTGCCTACTTTGATTTTGAAAAATATGTTGAACGTCAATTTAATAAAAAAATCAAAGTCCTTCATTCTGATGGTGGAGGTGAATTTGTTAATAACAAATTAGGGTCTCATTTTAGATCATAGGGAATCATAGGGTTTTGGTGATCTTGGTGGAGCTTTAATTGTGAGTAATGGTAATGGTAATGGTAATGGTGGAGGTGCTAATGGAAGAAATGGTGGTGAAGCGGTTGAAAACCCTCCTAGGCAATTTGATCCTCGCTCTCTTGAGGATTGTGCTAGGCCTACTTGGGATACAAATCCTTCAAGCATCCGCTATCCTCCTATCAATGCTACTAATTTTGGGATCAAGCCGGCTATCATCAACATTATCTCTAATTCGGTGGTTTTCTATGGTCTTCCTAATGAAGAGCCCAATGTACATCTTCGCTCTTTCTTGCATGTGTGCACTACTTTTGGGATTAACGGAGCTTCTAAGGATGCTATCTTGTTGAGGTTATTCCCATTTTCTTTGAGGGACAAGGCTAAGGGATGGTTGATGTCCTTGCCTCCCAATTCTACACCACAACCCTCAAGGATCCCGGTTGAATTCACAAAGGGGAGTCGGGCTGAAGACTTTAAACCAAGCGCTTTCGGGAGGCAACCCAGGTTTTATTGTTCTATCTCTATCTTTTTATTTATATTTTCACCTATTCCATGCATTGAGGACATTGCATATTTTAAGTGTGGGGGTGGGAATTTAGGTTTCTAGTTTTTGTAAAAAAATAAAATTTTTGACTTCAAATGCCTTATGCCATGTCACTCTTGAGTGTATTTGGATGAATTTTGTGATCTTTGAAGCATTGATGGATCTTGCTATCGACATTCTTTCCAATTGAGTTTTCCTAGCTTGAAAATTGTTTTGTCCATTGTGCTTTTGTGAATATGGAACACTTGATTGTGGGGTATGAAATACGACTTGACTTTGGCATTTGTGGTTGTTTGAGATCAATTTGATTCTAAGTAGCATTACTTGAGCAATGAAAAATGAAAAAAAAAATAGAAAAGAGAAGAAAAAAAATTGTGTTTATTAATAAATGGTTTCTTTCATAAGTTTTCTGCTGAGTAACCAGGCCTCTTGCCTAGCAAACAATGAGTTTTGCTTAAAAAGGTAGGAAATGAATGTTAGAGTACCTTGGTGATTAGTTTAACCTCGTAGCCTTTTTGACTCGGGTAATTAGATCCGTTGGGGTGTCTTAACACCTAGTGCCCTAAGCCAACTGGATTGGGAGTCATTGGTCGAAAGCTCATTACATGAGTCATTTAGAAAGCTTAAGGAGGTTGAACATTGCACAAGTCACCTTTGAGAAGAAAAAGAAAGAAAAAAAAATGTGAATAAGAATGAAGTTTGAATAAATGTTCATTGTATTTTCTCTTTGATTCTTATTGTTCTTGGAAGACTACATGGCCATTGTTTAGGTCACTTTGAAGCCAAATATCAAGTGAAATCCATTATGTGCATCAATTCTTGAATTTATAAGCAAAGTGGATGAGATAAGATTCTTGAAGGAATGCTTTTATTGGTTTGAATGCCCTAATGTTTGGTTTGTTAGTGTGGATAGGGTTGCAATTGTGAATCCGTTTTATACTCTTGTTGATGACATGAATTTTGGCATTGGAGTTGTTTAATGTTTGTGGGTATCATTCTGGTAAACCCTCAGGAGACACAACTCCTCCTACTAAGAGCACCTAGGGGTTTAAAGGCTTGTGGCACATGCTAAGTGTCATCGTGAACCCTACGAAAGTGGCATAGATTAGTTGCTTATTTAGAGTAGGTCTTAGTTGTTTTATTTTTCATTTGAGCTTAACGGAAAATACACTTTCCCTCCTTTATTCATTCTCAATTTGCTCGAGGACGAGCAAAGGTTAAGTGTGGGGGTGTTTGATATGCCAAATATATACGTAGATTTTTGCATCTTTTACACATAAGTTCATCCCATTTTGATTTGATTAAGAGTTGATATTGCCTAAGAAAACTATATTTGCATATTGTAGGTGCCAAGGCAAAAAAGGGAGGAAAAGAGTGCAAAATGAAGATTTTTACTCCAGAACCGATTTCCGATCGATCGGAGCCATTCCCGATCGATCGGACCTGCCAAAACACTAAAAAACTCGTGGAGATAGATTGTATTTCCGATCGATCGGACACTGTGTCTGATCGATCGGAGGTACTATTCACAGCACGCACAGTTTTGCGAAAAAGTTCTGAATTCACTTGTTTTTAAGACAAAACGACCCCAACTTGTTTTGAAAACGACATAAGAGTTTGGGGAAGTATAAAAGGGTAAAAAAATAGGGTTATGGGGAGTTCTTGAAGGGTTTTTCATTCTACCACCATTGGAGAGCTTGAAGCCACCATTGGAGCTTGGAGAAGAAGAGGGTCTACGAGGGGGTTTTCTCTCTCCTTTTCTATCCTAGTTTCTATGGTTGATTTCCTTTGTTTAATGATGTATTTTGCTTCCATGAGTGGCTAGATTTCTTACTAGGGACTTAATGTAACCAAACCTTGAAGATTTAATAAACTTGGTTTCCTTATTTCTTGATTTATCTCTCTCTCTTGATTGTCTATGGGTGTGATTAATGCTTTTGAATGTTTGGCCATCATTCAATTGATTTGTTGCCTAGATTGAGACCGGAAGGAGATATCTAGGGTTTGCCTCAAGCCATAGATGACATAGGGTGCATGAACCATAGGAATATAGGTTTGTGACTTATGCAATTGCTAAATGATTTCCATAGTTCTTAATGGGTTTTTGATATATTAATCCGATTGTTAGGAATAATAGGGATTTATGTTGAAAATATGTTTGATGTATCTAGTAATAGAACATTGAATAGGTTGGGAAATCAATTGTCATTATAGAGAGAAATTAGGGATTAAGGGACCAAGTGAATTGAATTGGATAGGTGAGGTGACGTTAAGTACCTTAGTGCTTTCCATCCTTGATTTCATACTTGTGTTTGATTTGTCTTCGTTCTTTTGCTTTAGTTTAGTTTAAAAACAAAATCAATCTCGAATTCGTTTCCCTAATTTGCATAGTTGTTACTAGTTTGACATTGATCTTGATTGCCAACACATCCCTAGTTGAAACGATAATTTACTCATCTGTTTATTACTTGTGCGATTTGTGCGCTTGCAATTAAATCCATATCACTACACACCTGAGCAGTCAGGTATGGTTGAAAGACGACATCGTACAATACGGGAACTTGGCATGACCATGCTCTTTCATAGTGGTCTACCATTGCATCTTTGGGTTGAAGCATTCAGCACAGCCACATTCCTAATCAATCGCTTACCATCATCGGGTATCAATTTTGAAACTCCCTTCTTTCTACTGCTTGGTAAACATCCTGACTACTCTTCTCTTCGTGTCTTCGGCTCTAAATGTTTTCCGTACATATGGGACAAAAAAACAAACAAGTTTGATCCTAAAGGTGTCCTTCGTGTTTTTGTAGGATACAGTCTACAACACAAAGGCTATAAGTGCTAACACCCGGCCAGCAAAAAAATGTTGATCTCTCGCCATGTTGTTTTTGATGAAACAAGCTTTCCTTACAAACAAAAACAACTCAATGGAACATTACCTGCTGCCGATCGGGTCCAGCTCATTTTCAAGGAATGGATTGACGAAATCAAGAGCACCACCATCGAACATAATGATTAGGCACCTTCCTCACTACATTCACCAACCAACCTTGATCACTTGTACCCGATCGACTCACCGGCATTGCAGCTCGTGGTAACGGACAGACTTGTGCAACCTATTGTCACCACATCTACCACATCTAGTGATGATGTTTTGCCCACTTCAGCTGATGTTACTAGCTCTCCAATCAGCCCATTCACACTGTTAAGTAAAGAAGATATGCAAAAGATATTGGGTAATTTTCGGTGTGTATTGCAATATGTCAATGTACATCTTTATACAAAGGGTATGTAGCTAGAAATAGAAACGTATTAACACTAATTCCTATAATCAAGCAATCATGCTAATCAACGTATTGGACCAAGCTGTCATCTTAACAATTCCTAAACTTAAGTCAATAGCAGATCCTATAATATCATAACATCCCCCCTCAAACTCAAATAGGTAAGACTGAAATCAACTTGAGTTTGGAAACTAATTGATGAAACAGTTTGGATGGAGGAGCTTTTGTGAAGATATCTGCAACCTGATTAGCCGAGGTAACTGATTGAAGACAAAGGACCCCACGAACAAGATGCTGCCGCACAAAGTGACAATCAATTTCGATGTGTTTAGTACGTTCATGAAAGACATCATTATAAGTAATCTTCATGGCACTCTCATTGTCACAATGAATTACTGTGGGAGAAGAATGATGAACACCCATGTCTTCCAGTAACCACCGAAGCCATAGAAGTTCAGCAGTTGTATCAGCAAGAGCACGATATTCGGACTTTGTGCTGGAACGAGATGACAGAGTCTGCTTCTTGCTTCGCCAGGAAATAAGAGAAGTGCCAAGAAAAAAACAATATCCTGTTGTTGAGCATCGATCAGTAAGATCACCACCCCGGTCTGCATCTGAGTATGCTCGTAGTATAGGAGAGGACTGGGAAGAAAAATGCAGACCATAGAATAATGTTCCCTTGACATATCGCAGGATATGAAGCACAGCGACAAAATGATTGGAGTGCGGTGTAGACATGAATTGGCTGACTAGATGTACGGCATAGGCAATGTCGGGACGAGTAACCGTAAGATAAATTAAGCTACCCACAAGTTGCCTATACAGAGTGGTATCAGGCAGTAAAGTCCCATCTAAGGAGGTGAGACTAGTGTTTGAATCAAGAGTAGTAGTTGTTGTCTTGTTATCTGTTATCCCTGCACGAGCCAAAAGGTCAGAGGCATACTTTGCCTGGGACAAATAATATCCAGTATGATCAGAACAAATTTCAAGACCCAAGAAATAGCTGAGGAGGCTGAGATCCTTCATCTCAAAAGATCGGCTGAGAGATTTCTTAACATCAGAAATACCAATCATGTCATCACCCGTGATGATCATATCATCAACATACAAAAGGAGAAAAATAGTTCCAGAGGTAGTTCTCCGAATAAACAAGGCGGAATCATAAGGACTCGACGAAAAACCAAGCTGCAAAATAGTGGTGCCGAATTTTGCGAACCATGCACGTGGTGCTTGTTTTAATCCATATAATGCACGCCTCAAATGACAAACTTTATGTGGCGGATGAGTATATCCTGGAGGTGGTTTCATGTAAACTTCCTCCTTAAGATCCCCATTTAGAAAAGCATTCTTAACATCCATTTGGAATAGCTTCCATTTTCGAATGGCAGCTACAGCTATCAGACTTCAGACAGATGTAAGATGGGCAACGGGGACAAACGTCTCCTCATAGTCAATCCCATATTCTTGGGTGTACCCATGAGCAACAAGACGAGCTTTATATCGCTCCACAGAACCATCAAAGGTGGTTTTAATTTTGAATACCCATTTACTGCCAATCGGTATTTTTCCAGGAGGCAAGTCTACCAAGTCCCAAGTATGGGTATGCTCAAGGGCCTGCAATTCATCTGACATTGCTTGCTGCCAAAGAGGATTAGTACTAGCTTCTTTATAAGTAGAGGGTTCATGTAAAGTAGCAGTGGTAGAAAAACAATGATAATCACGAAGATGAACAGGAAGTTCTTTGGTACGAGTGGAACGACGAGACGGAAGAGAAGTGGATAACTCACTAGTTGCAGATTCAGCAGACACGGAAGGTTCAAGAGCAGGCGGCGTAGAGATGTGTGCACAAACAGGATCAGTTTGAACGATTGGAGCATCAGTATTTGGGAAGAGCTCAACATGTGGATCTGTATAAAAAATAAGGGACTAGACGAAAGAGAGAATTTAGACAAGGAGGAAAACATAGTATTTTCCCAAAAAACCACATGACGAGAAATCCGAAGACGTTGAGAGATAGGATCCCAACAACGATATCCTTTATGTTCAATTCCATAGCCCAGAAAACAACAAAGACGGGCCCGTGGTTCCAATTTTGTGTGTTCATGGGGTCGAAGAAGAACAAAACATGCACAACCAAATACCTTAAGAGATGTGTAAACGAGTACAGTGGCAAATAATTTTTCAAAAGGAGTTTGATTATGAATAACCTGAGATGGAAGACGATTTATGGTATGAACAGCAGTGAGTGCTGCTTCACCCCAAAACCGCTCCGGACAAGAGGAGGAAATTAGCATGGCACGGGCTGAGTCAAGAATGTGACGATGTTTACGTTCTGCACGACCATTCTGTTGTGATGTATCGGGGCATGAACGTTGAACAATAGTACCTTGGCGATTAAGAAATTGGATAAGAGTGTTATCTTTATATTCCATTGCATTATCGTTACGAAGAATTTTAATAATTTTGGCAAATTGAGTATGTACCATTGTTGCAAAGGAAATATAAATAGTAGAAAGCTCAGAACGATTTTTCATTAAATATAACCAAGTGTAACGTGAATGATCATCAACGAACACAACAAAATATTTTGAGCCCCCCATAGTGGTATTGGGAGAAGGCCCCCATATATCAGAGTGGACAAGATCAAAAGAATTGGCAGCAATAGAATCATTTTGATTAAAAGACAAACCAGGTTGTTTACCAAGATGACAAGAAACACATTGAAAAGAATTATCCTGAACAGAACCTAAACAACCTTTGGAAACAAGAGAACGTAGTTTAGTAAGAGACACATGACCAAGACGTAAGTGCCATAAATTTAAATTGCTGCATGGAGTAGAAGTAGTAGTTGCAGCCACGGAAGAGGATGATGGGATGTGAAGATACCGAAGCTTGAACATACGACCAATTCTACACCCTATCCCAAGTACCTTCCTCGTCTGCAGATCCTGTACAACACAACCAGCAAGAGAAAAAGTAACAGTTAATCCAAGTTCGCATAATTTCTTATAAATTGGGCCCTTTGGGCCTCCCCCTTAAAAGGCCTATTAAGAGGGAGAAGGGCTTGCCTCTATAAGGCAGCCATCCTCACATGTTTTAACCGATGTGGGACATTTGTAGTCCAATACCCCCTCGCACTCGTGAACTGGGTATCTATGCCCAAGGCTCAACGAGTGGACTTTTTTTCGAGGACGGATGCACACCGGGCCTGCTCCGATACCATCATATAAATTGGTTCTTATAAATTGGGCCCTTTGGGCCTCCCCTTAAAAGGCCTATTAAGAGGGAGAAGGGATTGCCTCTATAAGGCAGCCATCCTCACATGTTTTAACCAATGTGGGACATTTTTAGTCCAATATAATTGACCAACAGAGAAGAGATTCAACGTGAGCGTAGGAATACAATAAGTATCAGACAATTGAATGGAAGGGCTAGAAACATGACCACGGAAATTAACATGCAATGAAGAACCATTTGCTGTTTGAATGATAGGGCAGAGGGATAAGGAACTTGAGAGGAAAAAATACTAGAATCGGAAGACATATGATTACAACAAGCTGAATCAAAATACCAAGAAGAATTACCTGAAACAGTCGAGAGTGCAGTAGATGGTTGTGATTTAGAAAGAACCTGTTTGACGATATCTTCTAAATCACTGAGTGATAAGGTGGAGAGAGACGGAGGGGGCTGAGGAGTCTCTACAGTGGCAGCGGTAGTAGCAGCAGTTGGAGATGATCTAAATGAAGAGTCAGGACTAAACGAAGTACCTCGAGATTGAGGTGGTCGAGGAGGCCGAGTGGGACAATTTGGCAGAATATGACCCTTCTTGTGACAGTAGCGACATTCAACCACTGGACATTGAGGCATAGAATGACCATTTTTATGACAATTCCGACAATATGATGGTCCTGTTTTGTAAGAGTGAGTAGCAAGAACCATATCAATTTGTGGAACCTTAGATGAACGAATCCGAGTTTCTTCAGATAGCAGTTGAGAGACAACGGATTCCAATGTGGGTAGTGTTGTACGTTGAAGTAAGGAAGCACGTACAGATTCAAACATCTCAATGAGGGCCATAAGAAATTGAATAAGTCGCAACTGGTCACGATAGTCGGCATATAGAATAGCATCAGCAGTGTCCTTCCATGCAGGTTCTGATAATTGCAATTGATCCTATATTGACTGCATCTGAGAAAGAAAATCATTAATAGATTGTCTAGGCTCTTGTTTCATTTTATGAAGAGTCATCGTTAACTGGTAACGATGAGAGAGCCCCGTAGTTGTGTATCGTTTGGCCAACAAATCCCAGATTTGTTTGGCAGTCTCAAAACGACCAAACTATTGATGAATAGCAGGCAGAGAAGTATTATTAAACCAGGTAATTATTTGATGATTTTTGCAGTCCCAATCATCTAAACGATCAACAAATTTTTTTTATGTTTCATCTTTGGCTTGAGTTGGCTGGACGATATCTCCGGTAACAAGACGCCAGAGTTGGCGACCTTTTAAAAAAGTCCTCATAGACTGAGACCAGAGAATGTAATTCGACCCATCTAGGATGGTGTGAATAGGCTGGGAGATATCAAGTTTCTCCATGGTTTCAAACACTTGGGACTACAGATTGGCAAGAAATTGAAACGAAGAACAGGGAGTCAGGGCTTCGATACCATGTTAAGTAAAGAAGATATGCAAAAGATATTGGGTAATTTTCGGTGTGTATTGCAATATGTCAATGTACATCTTTATACAAAGGATATGTAGCTAGAAATAGAAACGTATTAACACTAATTCCTATAATCAAGTAATCATGCTAATCAACGTATTGGACCAAGCTGTCATCTTAACAATTCCTAAACTTAAGTCAATAACAGATCCTATAATATCATAACACACACAAAATGGCATGTTCATTCCAGCCATGCACTCTACTGACCATCTAAGTGATGATATTATGTCCATTTCAGCCGTGCCACCTACTGGACACATTAGTCACAATAAGCTTCTAGTCCCGGTTATACCATCCACTACCATTGAGGCTCGGCCAAATGAAACAATGTCATCTACTACCCTAGCTAATCCTCGGATAACTTGTGATGAGTCACAACTTCAAGCCGCACCCGCAAGCTTCGGTTCTACTGATCATGCACCTACTGGCACTACAATTCCAGAAGAATCTACAACTTCAAGCCCTCCACAACCGGCTCACACAATGATCACTCGTGGAAAAGCTGCCATAATAAAACCAAATCCCAAGTATGCTTTGAGTGTCACAACTCAGAACATACCAAGAGAACCAAACTCAGTTCGCTCTGCACTTTCTCACCAAGGTTGGAAGCAAGCCATGCTTGACGAGCTTACAGCACTACATGCCAATGGCACCCGGACATTAGTTCCACGGACATCCGACATGCATGTGATTGGTTCAAAGTGGGTGTATAAAGCTAAACTCAAGGCTGATGGTAGTTTGGACAGACTCAAGGCTCGCTTGGTCGCCAAAGGATATCATCAAGTTGATGGCATAGATTACACGGAAACTTTCTCACCAGTCATTAAACCAGGGAATCAACAGCCTGGAATGAAGGATCCTCAATGCCCACAACATGTTTGCAAGCTCCAAAAGGCACTCTATGGACTCAAACAAGCACCAAGAGCCTGGTTTGATCGTTTTAGCACCTTTTTACGTAACGTTGGTTTTTCTTACAGTTTGGCAGACCCATCTTTATTCACTTTTTATTCAGGGAATGATTCATTAATATTACTTCTATATGTGGATGACATGCTTCTTACAGGGTCTAGTGTTCAAGTTGTTGATCAATTTGTCAAAGTCCTTAGCAGGGAGATCGCCATGAAGGACCTCAGACCACTTCACCATTTCTTGGGCATTGAAGTCACTACTACCAACTCTGGGTTACATCTTTCTCAAACTCATTACGCTTTGACTATTTTGGAAAAAACAAATATGAGTGAATGTAAACCCATGAACACACCAATTGAGTCCAGAGCAAAAGATCTTCCCACTCACATGGCCATCACCGACCCATCTTACTTCCATAGTATAGTGGCTGCCCTCCAATACTTAACTCTTACACGTGCGGATCTTTTGTACAGTCTCAATTACATTTCTCAATTCATGCATGCTCCTCCAGAAGTCCACCAAAAAATGGCCAGACGTATTCTTCGCTATGTCAAAGGCACAATTCATTTTGGCTTTTTTTTAGCTCAAACACTACATTTGATCTATGTGCTTTCTCTGATGCAGATTGGGTAGGATGTCCCACAACACGACGATCAACAACTGGATATTGCACATATCTTGGTCAAAATCTGATCTCTTGGTGTTAAAAAAACAAAAGACAGTAGCTCGTTCAAGCACTGAAACTGAGTATCGAGCCATGGCACATGCGACTGCTGAACTCACTTGGCTTACCTTCCTCCAGAAAGATCTTGGTGTCCCATTGCATTCTACGCCGGTCTTATTCTGTGATAATTTGAGTGCCTTATGCATGACTATCAATCCCGTTTTTCACGCACGAACAAAGCGTATTGAGCTGGACTATCACTTTGTACGTGAGCGGGTAGCACTTGACAAACTAATTACTCAGTTTGTTTCGACTACTGACCAAGTAGCAGACATCTTCACCAAACCGATGTCCAAAAATACCCTCTCCTATTTTCTACCCAAACTATGTCTTCTGCCTCGCCATAGTTTGCGGGAGGGAAATAGCCAACAACTTCTAAGTCCTCATAAATTCGGCTATGCTACAAAAATCATGTGATGATAATTGGAGTGATAAGGCTGTCAGGAGAGATAAGGAAGATATATCACACATGGTCAAGTCAAGCTCTCCAAGTAAGAGGTTTGTTTCAAGTGAGACTCCCTCATATCAAGTGTTAGCTCCATCTCAATCCAAGCAAGAATCATCGGATTACTCAAGTATGAAGTCAATCTCTATCGTCAGTTATTAGCAGACTGATGTGCCAAATATATACGTAGATTTTTGCATCATTTACACATAAGTTCATCCCATTTTGATTTGATTAAGAGTTGATATTGCCTAAGAAAACTATATTTGCATATTGTAGGTGCCAAGGCAAAAAAGGGAGGAAAAGAGTGTAAAATGAAGATTTGAACTCCAGAACTGATTTCCGATCGATCGGAGCCATTCCCGATCGATCGGACCTGCCAAAACACTAAAAAACTCATGGAGGCAGATTGTATTTCCGATCGATCAGAATAGTGTATGATCGATCGGAGGTACTATTCACAGCACGCGCAGTTTCGTGAAAAAATTCTGAATTCACTTGTTTTTAAGACAAAACGACCCCAACTTGTTTTGAAAACGACAGAAGAGTTTGGGGTAGTATAAAAGGGCATAAAATAGGGTTTTGGGCTAGTTCTTGGAGGGTTTTTCATTCTACCACCATTGGAGAACTTGCAGCCACCATTGAAGCTTGGAGAAGAAGAGGGTCTACAAGGGGGTTTTCTCTCTCCTTTTCTATCCTGGTTTCTATGGTTGATTTCCTTTGTTTAATGATTTATTTTGCTTCCATGAGTGGCTAGATTTCTTACTAGGGTCTTAATGTAACCAAACCTTGAAGATTCAATAAACTTGGTTTCCTTATTTCTTGATTTCTCTCTCTATTGATTGTCTATGTGTGTGATTAATGCTTTTGAATGTTTGGCCATCATTTAATTGATTTGCTGCCTAGATTGAGACCGAAAGGAGATATCTAGGGTTTGGCTCAAGCCATAGATGACATAGGGTGTATGAACCATAGAAATATGGGTTTGTGGCTTATGCAATCGATAAATGATTTCCATATTCTTAATGGGTTTTTGATATATTAATCCGATTGTAAGGAATAACAGGGATTTATGTTGAAAATACGTTTGATGTATCTAGGAATAGAACATTGAATAGGTTGGGAAATCGATAGTCATTATAGAGAGAGGAATTAAGGATTACGGGACCAAGGGAATTGAATTGGATAGGTGAGGTGACGTTAAGTACCCTAGTGCTTTCCATCCCTGATTTCACACTTGTGTTTGATTTGTCTTTGTTCTTTTTAATTAGTTTAATTAAAAATCAAAACAAACCGCAAAACCTTTCCCCAATTTGCATAGTTGTTACTAGTTTGACATTGATTTCTATTGCCAACACATCCCTAGTGGAAACGATAATTTATTCACCTCTTTATTACTTGTGCGATTTGTGCGCTTGTAATTAAATCCATATCAAGTTTTTGGCGCCGTTGCCGGGGATTGAGGCAATTGTTTTTTGTGTCAAATTAGGTTTTCAATTGTGTTAATTGGTTTTTATTTTTCTGCAGAAATTCTTTCTCTTGTATGAGCTTGGGAAGACATTCTATTAATCCGGAATTAATTGCTATTGATTTGGAGATTGAAAGTACTCTTCACAATGTTAGACGGGAGCTTATTAATAATCAAATGGAAGGCATGGGAGACAATCAAGGAACGGGGAATGTTGGTGATCTTGGTGGAGCTTTAATTGTGAATGATGGTAATGGTAATGGTGGAGGTGCTAATGGAAGAAATGGTGGTGATGAGGTTGGAGGCCCTCCTAGGCAATTTGATCCTCGCTCTCCTGAGGATTGTGCTAGGCCTACTTGGGACACAAATCCTTCAAGCATCCGCTATCCTCCTATCAATGCTACTAATTTTGAGATCAAGCCGGCTATCATCAACATTATCTCTAACTCGGTGAATTTCTATGGTCTTCCTAATGAAGAGCCCAATGTCCATCTTCGCTCTTTCTTGCATGTGTGCACTACTTTTGGGATTAACGGAGATTCTAAGGATGCTATCTTGTTGAGGTTATTCCCATTTTCTTTGAGGGACAAGGCTAAGGGATGGTTGACGTCCTTGCCTCCCAATTCTATCACCACTTGGGATGAGATGGCGGAGCAATTCTTGACGAAATTCTTTCCTCCGGGCAAGGCGGTGCAAATTAGGATGGATATCATGTCCTTTGCCCAAAAGGATATTGAATCATTTTATGAGCCTTGGGAGCGCTTTAAAGGAATTATTCGAAGTTGCCCAAATCATGGTCTTCTGGAATGGGTGGTGTACCAAGCTTTCTATAATGGGTTGTGCATGCATACTAAGGAGACTATTGATGCGGCTGCGGGAGGTTCTTTTATGACCAAAAACCAAGAGGATGCTAGGGAATTACTTGATGAAGTGGCCAAGACCACTAACTCTTGGTCCTCGGTGAGGGGGAATCCAAAGCACGGTGGAAGCTTTAGAGATGATGAGGTTATGTCTACCTTGGCTATCATGGCAAAGAAGATTGATGCATTGACACTAAATCAAGCTCAAGGGGTACATGCTATGCAAAACACACCTTCCTACATTTCTTGTGATTATTGTTGTGGATGCCATCCTACAGGGGAGTGTCTCATTGCTTCTTCCTCGAATCCTAGTGAGCAAGTGAATGCCATTGGTGGAGGTAATTTCAATCAACCCCGTAATGATCCTTATTCCAACTTCTACAATCCAGGATTTAGGAATCACCCCAACTTCTCTTGGAACAATACTCAAAATGTACAAAATCCTCAACATCTAGTGCAGCCCCAAGAAAAGAAGAGGGATATTGATGACATGTTCTCAAAGCTTGCGGGAGGTCTTAATACGCTTACAACACATATCTCCCAATTTATGACAAAGACGGAGCAATTCATGAGCAAAACCGATGCTACTCTTCAAGCCCAAGCAACTTTAATGTAAAATTCTGGTGCTTCCATTCGGAATCTTGAGGTACAATTGGGGCAAATAGCTAACAATTTGTCATTTAGAGAAAAAGGTACCTTGCCAAGCCAATTGGAATTGAATCCAAAAGGGAAGGACGAAGAGCAATGCATGGCAATCACTCTTCGGACTGGTAAGGTAGTTCAAAATGCTGCTGATCTTGATGCCGAAAAGGTGAAAATTTTACAGGAGGAGGAGAAGTGTAGGAAAAAAGGGGAGAAAGAAGCTGAAAATGTCCAGAGACAATTTCTGATCGATCGAAGGGGGTTCCCGATCGATCGGGTCTCTTTGATGAAACTTCACCCGAGGCTAATTCCGATCGATCGGAGCCCCAACCGATCGATCGGCCTGTGCAAGTGAAAGATGTGCAGCCACAATATGCAATTGAGCCCGATTGGCCCGATAGTTCTCTCCCTGCACCTCCAGTCAAGGCTTATGTGCCCCCAATTCCATTTCCTCAAAGGTTAAAGAGCAACAAGAAGAATGATGATCAATTATGTAAATTTTTGGAGGTATTCAAGAAGTTTCAAGTGAGCATCCCCTTTGCCAAAGCTTTAGAGCAAATTCCTTGCTATGCCAAGTTTATGGAGGAGATCTTATCCAAGAAGAGGAGATTGAAGGAGCATGAAAAAATACAATTAACCGAAGAGTGTAGTGCCATTGTGCAAAGGAAGCTCCCAATTAAGCAAGATGATCCGTGAAGTTTCACAATCCCGTGTACTATAGGTAACAACTTGATTGAGAGATCTTTGTGTGATCTTGGTGCTAGCATAAATTTGATGCCATTGTCAGTTGCTAAGCAAATTGTAGTGAAAGATATTAGTCCAACCACGGTGTCCTTGCAAATGGCGGATAGATCAATCAAATACCCGCTTGGCATAGTGGAGGATGTGTTAGTAAAGGTGGGTGAGCTCATGTTCCCGGTTGATTTTCTTATTTTGGATATGGAGGCCAACCCTACTACTCCCATAATCTTGGGAAGGCCATTCTTGAGCACCGGGAGAGCTTTGATAGATGTTGAAAAATGGAAGCTTACTTTGAGAGGTGCGGGAGGTGATCAAATCACTTTTAAAGTATTTGGCAATAGAAGGCAAGAGGAAGTTTCTCAACAATGCCTCCAAGTGGAGCATATTGGCATGGTCATCCCCGACACTCTTGAGAAAGAAGCTCCATATATTCTGGTGGAAGTTCTTCTAGGCAAAAATTTCAAGGTTGAGCATGAAGTTCTCAAGGCAGCCTCCCAAGATGAAATTGAAGTTCAAAAGTCTCAAGTTGAAGATCCCAAGGAGAAGAAAAAGAAGAGGAAGAAAAAGAAGAAGAGGAAGACCAAGAAAATGAAGAAAAATGTCTATACTAAGGAAATGGTGGTGATGAAAGCTTATGCTCCTTGCATGGCACCTAAGCAATCAAATATCAATCCTAAGAAGCCATCAAGGGGAGTCTACACCACAACCCTCAAGGATCCCGGTTGAATTCACAAAGGGGAGTCTGGCTGAAGACTTTAAACCAAGCGCTTTTGGGAGGCAACCCTGGTTTTATTATTCTATCTCTATCTTTTTATTTCTATTTTCACATATTCCATGCATTGAGGACATTGCATATTTTAATTGTGGGGGTAGGAATTTAGGTTTCTAGTTTTTGTAAAAAAATAAAATTTTGGACTTCAAATGCCTTATGCCGTGTCATTCTTGAGTGTTTTTGGATTAATTTTGTGATCTTTGAAGCATTGATGGATCTTACTATGGACATTCTTTCCAATTGATTTTTCCTATCTTGAAAATTGTTTTGCCCATTGTGCTTTTGTGAATATGGAACACTTGACTGTGGGGTATGAAATATGACTTGACTTTGGCATTTGTGTTTGTTTGAGATCAATTTGATTCTTAGTAGCACTACTTGAGCAATGAAAAATGAAAAAAAAATATAGAAAAGAGAAAAAAAATTGTGTTTATGAATAAATGGTTTCTTTCATAAGTTTTCTGCTGAGTAACCAGGCCTCTTGCCTAGCAAGCAATGAGTTTTGCGTAAAAAGGTAGGAAATGAATGTTAGAGTACCTTGGTGATTAGTTTAACCTCATAGCCTTTTTGACTCGGGTAATTAGATCCGTTGGGTTGTCTTAACACCTAGTGCCCTAAGCCAACTGGATTGGGAGTCATTGGTCGAAAGCTCATTACATGAGTCATTTAGAAAGCTTAAGGAGGTTGAACATTGCACAAGTCACCTTTGAGAATAAAAAGAAAGGAAAAAAAATGTGAATAAGAATGAAGTTTGAATAAATGTTCATTGTATTTTCTCTTTGATTCTTATTGTTCTTGGAAGACTACATGACCATTGTTTAGGTCACTTTGAAGCCAAATATCAAGTGAAATCCATTATGTGCATCAATTCTTGAATTTATAAGCAAAATGGATGAGATAAGATTATTGAAGGAATGCTTTTATTGGTTTGAATGCCCTAATGTTTGGTTTGTTAGTGTGGATAGGGTTGCAATTGTGAATCCGTTTTATACTCTTGTTGATGACATGAATTTTGGCATTGAAGTTGTTTAATGTTTGTGGGTATCATTCTGGTAAACCCTCAGGAGACACAACTCCTCCTACTAGGGGCACCTAGGGGTTTAAAGGCTTGTGACACATGCTAAGTGTCATCGTGAACCCTACGAAAGTGGCATAGATTAGTTGCTTATTTAGAGTAGGTAATAGTTGTTTTATTTTTCATTTGAGCTTAACGGAAAATACACTTTCCCTCCTTTATTCATTCTCAATTTGCTCGAGGACGAGCAAAGGTTAAGTGTGGGGGTGTTTGATGTGCCAAATATATACGTAGATTTTTGCATCCTTTACACATAAGTTCATCCCATTTTGATTTGATTAAGAGTTGATATTGCCTAAGAAAACTATATTTGCATATTGTAGGTGCCAAGGCAAAAAAGGGAGGAAAAGAGTGCAAAATGAAGATTTGAACTCCAGAACTGATTTTCAATCGATCGGAGCCATTCCCGATCGATCGGACCTGCCAAAACACTAAAAAACTTGTGGAGGCAGATTGTGTTTCCGATCGATCGGAACAGTTTCCGATCGACCGGAGGTACTATTCACAGCACGCGCAGTTTCGTGAAAAAGTTCCGAATTCACTTGTTTTTAAGCCAAAACGACCCCAACTTGTTTTGAAAACGACAGAAGAGTTTGAGGAAGTATAAAAGGGCAAAAAATAGGGTTTTGGGGTATTTCTTGGAGGGTTTTTCATTCTACCACCATTGGAGAACTTGGAGCCACCATTGAAGCTTGGAGAAGAAGAGGGTCTATAAGGGGGTTTTCTCTCTCATTTTCTATCCTGGTTTCTATTGTTGATTTCCTTTGTTTAATGATGTATTTTGCTTCCATGAGTGGCTAGATTTCTTACTAGGGTCTTAATGTAACCAAACCTTGAAGATTCAATGAACTTGGTTTCCTTATTTCTTGATTTCTCTCTCTCTATTGATTGTCTATGGGTGTGATTAATGCTTTTGAATGTTTAGCCATCATTCAATTGATTTGCTGCCTAGATTGAGACCAGAAGGAGATATCTAGGGTTTGGCTCAAGCCATATATGACATAGGGTGCATGAACCATAGGAATATAGGTTTGTGGCTTATGCAATCGCTAAATGATTTCCATAGTTCTTAATGGGTTTTTGATATATTAATCCGATTGTTAGGAATAACAGGGATTTATGTTGAAAATACGTTTGATGTATATAGGAATAGAACATTGAATAGGTTGGGAAATCGATTGTCATTATAGAGAGAGGAATTAAGGATTAAGGGACCAAGGGAATTGAATTGGATAGGTGAGGTGACGTTAAGTACCCTAGTGCTTTCCATCCTTGATTTCACACTTGTGTTTGATTTGTCTTTGTTTTTTTTAATTAGTTTAGTTAAAAATCAAAACAAACCGAAAAACCTTTCCCCAATTTGCATAGTTGTTACTAGTTTGACATTGATTTCTAATGCCAACACATCCCTAGTGGAAACAATAATTTATTCACCTCTTTATTACTTATGCGATTTGTGCGCTTACAATTAAATCCATATCACAGACTGTGCACTCAAGCCAATCAAGCGAAACTATCAGATAAGACCAAGCAATATTGCATCAACTCTATCACACGATTGTTAGCTCTATCATGCAACTCTGTTGCACATGCTAAACAACACATGCGAACAATCAGATAAAGTTGATCACAATAGAATGTAATCGGTTGAGTGGATAGTCAAGTGTACATTATAAATTATTCACGACTGAGTCTTGTAATTTATTCAAGCTTAATAAAAAAATACATTGCATTTGTCTCTACCAATTTTCGTTACAACCCTTTCTCCTTTTTATCTCATAGGAGAAAAACTATATATATATATATATGAGACGAGACTCGAATATGAGACTTAGCCCTAGTTCAAGTTTTAACGAGTTGACTATCACCTGTCGATTTATTAATACTCGCCTTAATTACTTCTTTTTGTCTTCTTAATTTCCCACAAAATTGCATCTGCAACCAAAACAAAATAGTTCAAAATTGATTTTGAAACCCTAAAATTTAACAAGTAATCCTCCAATCTAAAGGCACGTTTCTATCACTTCTCAGTGCATATACTTCGAGTCAATCATTCTCTACCCCTCACACCTTTTTTTCCTGCAAAATTGTACCAGTGACTTTGGCAGTATTAGTAGACTTATGACATGCACTATAAACACATTGTTGACATCTGTGTTGAATATGTTTTCCATTTTTCTTACAAGTGATAATAACAGGCCTTCGCATTGGGCCCAACAACAGAAGTGATAGGATAACTTTTTTGGAAAATGACATATTAATACCACTTTTAAAACTGTTGGACATCTAGATCCACTTCAAAAAACTTTATCCCTCATAAGTCCATTTTTATTTTTTATAATATTTAAATCATTTAAATTTTATCTTATTCCTTTTTTACCCTTTTTAAAGAGGATTAGATCTAATATAGTTTTCTCTCTTGTTATATGCTACATCTCTCTTATCTCACTACATCTTCTCTCTCTACTACATCTATCTCTTATCACAATAACTTTCTCTCTCCTACTGCATCTCTATCTCATCACAACAACTTTCTGTCTCCTATTGAATCTCTCTCTTTACTACGTCTTTCTCTCTTTCTCATCTCTTTTTATGGCTATCGTTTTGGTCCAAATATGACTGGGCATTATGCGTCTCTATGAGGGGAGTCTAATGGTGATGGTGGTATTACAAATTATTGTCGAAATCGATCGGATCTGAAGTTTTTTATCCAAATTATAATACTGGCCGACCAATGTTACTGTTTTGAAACAGTAACATTGGTAACACTAGGCGATCAATGTTACTATTTGAAATAGTAACATTGACCGAACAATGTTACTATTTTAAAACGGTCATATCCGATGATCGTTTTGGCCCATACATGACTGGGCATTGTGCGTCTCAGTGAGGGGATTCTAATGGTAGTGGTGGTATGGCGAACCGTCGCTAAAATCGACCGGATCTGAAGTTTTTTCAAAATAGTAACACTGGCCGACCAATGTTACTGTTTTGAAATAGTAACATTGGTAACACTGACCAACCAATGTTTTGTTTTGAAACAGTAACATTGACCAATGTTACTATTTTAAAATGGCCAAATCCGATGGCCGTTTTGGGCCGTACCTGACTGGGCATTGTGTGCTTCAATGAGGGGAGTCCAACTGTGATGGTGGTATGGAGAACCGCCACTGAAATCGATCGGATCTGAAGTTTTTTTTCCAAATAATAACATTGGGCGACCAATGTTACTGTTTTGAAACAGTAACATTGGCCGAGATGGATTTGATTACCAGAAGATGTCTTCCCCGATTTCCAAATCGTAGCAATAAAGCAAATCCCATCTCGGCTCTCGAGATGCTCTCTTGTTTATCCTTTATTTCTTTATGTGTTTTTATCTTCTTGTTTTTTTTTTACTTTCTTGGAAGGATAATGTTGTTTTTCTAGCTAATTCTCACTTATTTTGTTCGGAAATCGAAAACCCTAGAATGTCTGGTTCTGTCTGTGAATTTTTGCATTCAGATCTACGAAGTTACCACGTTTTTGAGGTTTATGTGGTTTGAATTTTGTTTTGTTTGGTGTGTTGGCAGCTTGAATTTGGAGGTCGAATGGATGTTGGCGGTAGTAGTGGTGGTAATGGGGGCCAGCGTAGAATTTCAAAGTTGTTATGAGAGAGATGCAATAGGAGAGAGAAAGTTATTGTGATAAGAGAATAGAAGTGTAGTTGTGGGAGGAAGATAAGGATAAAAACGTAATTAGCATATTAGTGGTACCTTAGAGGGATAAAGTTTTTTGGACTGGACCTAAGTGTCTAAAAGTTTCACAAGTGGTACCGGCCTGGAATTTTCCCTAACTTTTTTGGCCCAACAATGAAAGGATAAGAAAACAAAATCAATCACGACTTAACAAGTGTTAAGACAAAACTTCATATAGAATTTAATAAGAATCAGACTACTACATCTCCTAACCATTGGACTAAGGATTGATCCCCGATCTGATTGTGTCTAATCCTTTGACAATAATTAGCGGACTAACAATAGTACTGAAATTATTGAACCTTACTTGGTGTCCACCTGATAATGATTTCTGAAGAAAGTTAGAAGAAGACGACGAAGAGATGAAACACAGAATATTTTTCTAATACTTGATTATTACTCTCGGTACATCAATCATTAGTTACAGTTATACACAACATCTCCATGATTCTAGTGATACAGCTAATATCTATCTCTAATTATCATAACAATCATTGACCCTATGATTTAGCATCAAAGACATACATACACAGTAAAAATACATCCATGTATTTTTGTTAAACTTTTGTGTTACTTTATGGGACTAAACATCAGAATAAATGTTTATCGATATTATCATTGCAAAAAGTTGTACTCTTGCAGATGGTCCTAAGAAAATTTTTCAAAGACGCTACCCTTCGACTCCACCAAAATTTTTCTTACGGATCAAAGTGTTATTGTTTTAATATTAATCCACCGTAACATCACCTCCTAACTCCGTCCTTCATCAAGTATATACTAAGAGTGTGTTTGGATTGAAGAATTTGGAGGGAAGAGAAATGAATGAAAATAGAGTTTCCTTCCAATTCTCTTGTCTGAATAGTTTATTAAAAATTAAGGAGAGGGATTTGAGGGGATTTGGGAGGAAGATTTCATTAAATTTTTGTTAAAATTATTTCTCTCTAAAATGGAGTCATTTGGAGGGAAGAGATTACTAATGCAGTCATTTGTAAGTTAAATATCTATTTTACCCTTGTACATAATATATTAACATAAAAATAAGGATAAATTAGTAAATTAAACAAATATCATTTCCTTCTTTTTTTATCTATCTAAACATGAGAGAGAGAAAAATAGTCCCCCTTCCCCTCCCTTCCCTTCTCTTCCTTTCCCCTCCAAATCTCTCAATCCAAACGCATTCTATGAGCAGTGTCGGCAGGTTCCATCGAGAAAAAATATACATTCCAAGTTGCTTCAGCATTAACTAGTGAATGTTTGACTAACTGGACTAAATGTCATTCGTTGGATAGTTAGCTTGTACAATTGGTCCTTGCATACTTTTCTATAGGTATGCTTTCATGGTAGACAAGATCAAGTCAAATTTGATGTACCCGATGCATTAAAATTAAAAACAAAATAAATCATTTATTTATTATATATGACACTGTCATATTTGAGATAATAATTTTTGGAATCCATATCACTGTTATCATGTAATACAACGTATCCCAACCCCGGTCGGAATCC
The DNA here is from genome assembly GCF_013401445.1 of Tripterygium wilfordii. NCBI lineage: Eukaryota > Viridiplantae > Streptophyta > Magnoliopsida > Celastrales > Celastraceae > Tripterygium > Tripterygium wilfordii. The sequence continues at coordinate 10,815,754 of NC_052250.1, forward strand.
GAACAAAGGACTTCATAATCCCAAGCAGAGTAGCCTAACGACCGGGCTGTTTTGAATTCCGATCAAAGATTTGAGTTGATTGAATCAATTTGAAGAGGACTCGGATCTATTGAGGCTATTGAACGGAGTTCCTTGTCATTTTCCACAATAGACATGATTTCTTCATCCAATGACACCCAAGCTTCTATTCCATTACTGATTCTTGTATCCCCAAGGTGAATCACGTATATCTGAGGTGGTATGGCAAAACCAAGAGGTGGGATCCATATAGGCTTCCCCGAACCAAAATCAATAGTATTAGTGCCTAAGTTGCACCAGCTATTAAACACAATTAATTCGTCTCCATTGGAGAAACCCTTAGAAAATGATTCACCAAACCTTTTCAAGAACTCGCAAAGCGACTGCAATCCTTGATCACCTTGAAGGCTCTTCCAAAGAGCATCATTGATTGGGGATATTCCTTCTCTCATCCGGGACACGAAACTACGCACATCTGTTTCTTCACTATTTGCTACTGTCACTGATGGTAATAATATGTTTCCCACACTTGTTTCGGGGAATTCTGGTACAGCCTTTCGTCGTAAGTTCACCGCAGTTGATATCAAAGTGGACTTGGCATTTGTTGCAGACATGATGCGTTTAAAGAGGAATGCAAATACCATTTCCGCACGCGTTGGGTTGTGCACACCTAATCTCGTTGCTTTGGCCTTAAGATTGCTAAGGGCTGATCCTTCAAACACAAACCTCCTTACAACAAATTTTCCCTCTCTGTGAAATACTTGAGCTGTTAAAGCCTTGCCGGTCAGCTCTTGCGGGAATGCTTTGTTTAGTGGAAAGATATATGAGGAGCTGAAATCGGGAGGTTGAGCAACTTCTCCTTCCCGCATCATTGTAGCCCAAGTTCTCATGAATACAATCATAGAAGGTCCCTCAAACAAGTTGTGTGGAAAAACCATGCCTACTGCAAAACCACCACAAGCAAAAACAGTTTCTTGGAACGTAGCTGCATAACCACCTGGAGTCATTTCATTCATAGAAAAGATCTCCTCTGGGACAAATTTAATCAGTGTTGAGAGATCAGGTTTCTTGAGATAATCGCATAAATTGCCATTAAATCTAGCCACCGTGTACGGAACCCCCTTGTCATTACAGTCATAGGAGATATCGTCGATGGGCCTTCCGGCGAGGGGATAATAAAGAGTGAGTGTCTTTGATAGAGATTGTTTCAACAACTGTGATCTCTTGGAGATGGTCTTGGAGGCATCTTGGTTTGCAGTGAAGAAGGCGACCATGGGAACATACATGAAAGGAGCAAATTGATCGAGGAGAGAGATGACATGGGTTCTAAGGTGTTTAGGTGTGGGAGATGAGGGTTTGATGCACTCTCTTGATATTATCTCAATCTCCATTTTCCTTCTCTCTCATTTGTACTCAAGCTAGCTCTTTTCATATTTATAATCACATATCTTACTTTTCTCTTTAGCTAAAAAAATTATTTTTCATTCTTTATTTAATTTGTGTTTAATATTTTGTATGTTGTCAAATCCGAATTTGAAGGTTTATGATGATTCGGGGATCAAATCTTGTATTTATTTACATAAATGTTACTCCAAAAAAACATATTTAGATATAGTAGTGCTAGATAGCCTATATAATGGTAGCCCGTGGAAGTCTAAATCTCTTTAATGGAATTTTAAAACGTTTTAACTCTCAAAATACATGTTAGATTTAAAAAAAAATTACATATTCAGAATCAGCGTATTAACCTTTTTCTAGCAAGATCCATTGTCGATGAATTTTATCGGGTGGATTTTAATTCCATTGTTTTTTTCAATAGAATTTCAATTCCATTATTGTTTTCACAAGAATTTCAAAACACAATGTATTCAGAACCAAAACAATGAATTCTAAACTGTACTTTAAAAAACAATGAAATTTATATTAAAACAATAAATTTTGGACAAAGAATTCTGAGATAAAAGAGTGGAATAAATCTGTTCGGCTTTCATGAACTACCAAATTGATGGACTACATGTCGTATTATCGTTTTTTTTTTTTTTAGTTATAAAGGCTGCAGGACTCAAATATGATAATAATTAATGAGTAAACTTGTAAGGGCTAGAAGAATGTCAGAAGAGTGAAGGATGTGTGCGAAATAGGTGTTTTTGAGGTCCGAGTCACCGCCGGATGAGCGCAATAAAGGGGCACTCTCGGCAATCTAATTATCAAATGTTGTCTTCTTTTGTTTTTTGAAAAAGGGGCTTGGGAAAAGGTAGGATTCGATCTCACGCCTTAATGGGTGGATAATCTCTTACATATAAAGTGATTGTCATTCAACCAATGACTCATTTGCTCATCAAATGTTGTCATATGGAGATAATAATGTATATTGGGGACCTTAATTATCACAATTTTCTAGTGTCAGTGTCTTCGTATGTTGCCACATGTAATTATTTGGATTCTTTCTTGAGGCCTCACTTTTACTTATTGGACCACTTCATCGGCTTCCAATCAACTCTTAACCCCTTCCAAAAAGTAGGCCCGTGCTATCAGTCCTCGGATCACAAAACCTAAGAAATTCAAAGGAATTATGTTCCACCAATTCGAACTCTTGATTTGAGGGATATTTCACTTCCAAACCCGAAGATATAATCACTAAGCTAATGCTAAGGTGTTACAACAAACGATATGTATCCAAATCAAATTCGTTTTTTGAGATGTATTATATTCAATGATCCTAGCCTGTATATTATTTCAGTATTATAGTCTTCCCCTCTAAAGACATTGAATTTCAAGGAAATGACTTTTTTGGAATCAAAACCCGGGCACAATCAACACACAGATGTGGTGAGTTGACCAAACACAAAACGTTAAACTAAATAAAAATAAGTGTTGGCTTTAGGTATTTTCCATACAGAAGCGTTAAGTAGTTCATGAGAGTCCAAGTCTCTTAAATGAAATTTTAAAAGATTTTAACTCTCAAAATATGTTAGATTTTTTTAAAAAGAGTGAAATAAAGGTATTACATTGATTAAATCAATGGAATATTAAATCTGTTGGACTTCCATGAGCTACCAAACTGATGGGCTACATTCATTTTCGTTTTCCAGTGTTTTCTTGTTTTTTAATTATAGTCAATTAAAAATAATCATAATTAATTAATGCATTGCCTAATTAATATCTTGAATCTTTGTTTTCAAAACGAAAATAATTTCTTATATATAAACTAAACATGCTTTTAATATTTTTCGTTTTAGAAAATTGTTTTCATCAATTTCAAACCAAACAGGTTTATAATGTTTTTTGGGAAACAGTTGGCGATCTTCTGTGCTAAACAGGAGATGTCACAATTTTGGCTATCGAAATAGGAGTGTTGGGTTTATGGATAATGTGTATGCAAGTGTGTCAGGATTTGCTGTCAGTCCAAAAGTTTTGATAAGGGTTAGTACCGAGTCTGACATCTTCACTAGATGGATTGTGTGTAGAAAAAGAACACAAAGCTATTGGCTTGTGGCTTACCTTCCAGGAAAAAGACTTAAAATTCATGATGTGTCAATCTAAAAAAAAATAGGAGATAGAAGACTATCACTGGATTGAAAGAACGTCTAATGAAAGGAAATGAAAAACAACACATTACTGGAATTCATTAAGAATTTTATTGAATAGGAACACATCCTAAGATGTATTTAAACGTGCTTTACAAGCTTAATCAAAGACATAGCCACGGGAACTTTTTTGAAAAAGAAAAGGACAAATGTAAAGCTAGTTGGTCTGAGTCATGCTAATTGAAAAGATAAGTGACCGTTATCATTGCCTAAGTAAGTAGTAAAAATTTGAAGATGCTGAGTTTGTGGTTGATGCGAAGAGTTTGTAGATTTTCCTTCTTTCTCCTTTTATAGTGCTTGTTGTGACCATGGTGACATCCCTTCTCCTATTTTCTTGGCATCTTCCTCCCATTTTATGTCATGGGGATCGTAGGAAATCACCTTCTTGTTGCTTGCTTGAGTGACTAGGTTAGTGGTATTCATAACCGCAACCCTCTCCTGTAAGGTGGATGTGGACATTCTATAAGGCTATGGTATCTTCTACTTTCCTGTTTTGCAGGCTGAATGCTTGGAATTATGGAAACATGACTAACATTCTCCATCTGAGTAGTGCCCATGTATATATGTCGACTGTGGATATATTTCTTCTCCTTCAAAGTGCAGGACGAATGTGATTTATGTGGCTCAAATGTCGTGCTTTAGCTAGAAACATGTTTGAGAAAATTCAGGAGCATAGGACTAACAAACTCTGATTTCTCCTAGACTTCTTTTGAGATAATCTTACAAAATAACAAAAATTAACAATAAAAATATCTTTTCCTTGCCATGTGGCACTAGGAGGTTGGTTGTTCCTTGCAAAGTGTGGGGCTCAAACTGTCATGTATGAACTGGAGGGTGAGGGCTACCAACCGTAATCCTTAGAAAATCCAAAAACAAGAGAAATAGAGCAAACGATTAAAACATGAATATCAATCAAAAAACAAAAGAAAATCCAAGAAGACATTCATGATAGCAACATAGATATAATTACAACTACAATAATTCATCTACGTACATATGAAATGTCAAAATCATAAAGATGTGGTGGTGATAAGAGAGACCATTATATTTCCACGTAAGGTGTTGGTAAGTGGTCCAATTCCATGTGGGTGGTAGATCGCATTTACATTGTGATATATGAAGAAGGATAATATTTGATACCCTCAAAAAGTGATCTTAAAAGACTCTCATTTAATATAGAGTGTTGGATGTGCAGTAAGTTCTACATGTATGTTTTTAATCAATTATTATTTTAATAGATTTGAAAGACTTTTGGGGGTCACATTTTAGGATCTCTAGCCTTGTCCATATGAAGAATTCGAATTGGATTTGAAGACTTGGGGATTTTTTTTTTGATAACCAAAGAAGATGGTGACACAGAATTGATCAAATTCTTTTACTTGTCAAACTTGTAAAGTGTGGAGGTAGCAAATGTCAAGTTTGGTTGGCGCATGCAAGATTGGGTCAAATCTTTGATTCAAAGTTTTCAGCCATCTCAATCTGATTAATTATGACATCTCAATCTTGACTAACTGTAATGTTGTGCTAAAATCAAACATAACTCATACAATAGCATCAATTAGGTTGATCAATCAAGTACCCAAACACTAAATAAGCAAATAAATCGAGCAAGACGTAAAGAGACACGAGATTTACAAACCAAAGAGACACAAACCAATGTAAAAGGGTGCATAAACACATGTAAATTATCTACCTATCACCAGCTCAGAAGTCCTAGGGCCTAAATATATTAATCCATATATATATATATATATATATATATATATAGGCTTAAACAACTTTATAGTTTAGATCAAAAAACTTAATTGTCATGGATTATTTCAAGTGTATAATTTCTCAAAACTTGGCCAACAATCACGCTAGCTTGAGTCTAATCAAGAAGTTCATTGTGAGAGACCTAGGTCCTCAAATTTCAAATATGAACACTTCAGACCAAATTAAACAACCAAGTAATCAAATGGCGCAACTCAGCTTAAGTGTGGGTCTCCAATCGGCAGCCCAAATTGAATTTCAACCAAAATTATTTTAGTTCATGGAAATGATCACTATCAACCTATATAATAGATTAGAGTGATGCACACGGAAGTAATTAAACAATTTTGATACCAAAACAACTGCGTACATAGGCAGATTTGAGACTAACGCAGGACGGAAACTGATAGAGGTACGATCATGATCAATACCTTGGGAAACAAGTAAACTCAGAGAATTGGAAAACAAATCTCGTTGGAACTGTTATTAATAATATTCAAGCGTGTCTTCAATTACAACTTAAAGAAGTATTTATACTAGAAAAGAAACCCTAAAACCCTTAGAAAAACAAACAAATGAAACCGAATTAAATAAGGAAACATTGAAAAATATGCGCAATAATAGAAAAGTGTCGCGTAGACCCCTTAAACGTGTAAATTTGGGCCCCAAATCTTCCGTTATGGAGGACGAAGTCTTGATATTGGTGTAAGGCACATAATTCCCTTTCCGAAAACATGTTATGGGCCTTCAAAGCTCCACCGTTAAATCCCTTGCTTTCGATCCCAAATGTCATAAAATTCAGCTGCAATTTGTTCTACATCAGAGACCAATGTACAACTTACACCAAATCACTTTGCAAGGCTCACATTTGATCAAGGATGATTCATAATGGATAATATGTAATAATGAACAAGTATTGATCTATGAAGTTACAAAATTAATCAAACCTATGTATAGTCAAATCGGGAAGATTAGGGCAAAGCTAAGCTCAACAATGCAAAAAGATCCAGTAGTCAATCCTATGATCAACTAAGTAACAAATAATCCAACCTCATGAAAATCTCCACATACAACGATAGAAAATCGATTTTGTGCAATATAATTAAAGTGACCCAAAATCAATCTTAGAATCAAGTATAGCACAAATCACTTCAAAACAAGTCAAGTAAACAAATAGCAAGTAGAGGGAAGCTAGCAAAGCACAACCAATTTTAGAGTGGTTCAAAGCAACCCTCCTACATCCACTGCCTAGGTTCATCAACTTAGGATTTTCGATCCGCTAAAGATGATGGTTTTGCAAATTCACCAACAACTTAGGGTTTTAACCAAGCTAACCCCAAACTTTCACAAGGTTTCAAGATGACCTTAAACTAGATGTTTCCCCAAGCTAACTCCCAAACTCAAAGAGAATTGTGTTTGCAGGTTGAAGAAGTCTCTATATGGCTTGAAGCAATCATCTAGACAGTAATATAAGACGTTTGACTGTTTCATAATTGGGCAAAAATATATGAAACAGGTTCCCTAGGCTAGTCTGGTTTGAAATTTGATATATGTTTTGGTGTGTCCTACACCAGATATTTCATATGCTATTAGTATGGTTACTCGGTACATCCATAATCCAGAAAAAGTGCATTGGCAAACATCTAGGTGGATTTTGTGATAAAATTTGAGCACCGTGAATGTTGGTTTTTATTTAAAGATGAATGATCAAATTGGTCAACATGTCGTTGGTTACGTGGATTCCTCCTATGCAGGTGATTTGGGTAAACGGAGGTCTATTACTGCATATTTGCTTACACTTGCAGGAGCATTTGTTTGCAGAGATCGACTTTTCAGTTACATTGACAGTTGGGCCGAACATAACCTGTCCCCCTAACACATCCAAAGCAGTTGTTAATCCTGCTGATAGATTGATAAATAGGATAGCGCTGCAAGCAGTAGAGCCAAGTAAATCCCTAAAATCAAACAACCTCCAAGGGTTGCACACATCTTTCGGTCTCGAAGACTAGATGGGAGCATGTGCGATTGTTGTAGAAGATCTCACATATTTCAGTTTTTCTCTGATGCAATCAGATAGTACGTCCTTCAGCAAAAATTATTCTGTAGACATGTACATTTTTATTTCATGTATCTTTAACTTAAAACTTTTTTTGTAAGCTTTCGTCTTGTACCGATTGAAGAAATGACAAGATCTTTGGCCCTTTTGTTTTCTAGGTCGTTCTCCGGAGCATGACGAGCTGTCGCGTCTACTTCTGCACCACCTTCAGTAGTACCTCCTCCGCCTCCTATCCATCATGGGACAAGGATTGGAGAGGAGGACCTTGCTTCGGGGAGAAAAAGAAGAATGAAGGTGCTCTCCTTCCACTGTTCTATCGGGAACCCGGCTTCTCTGCCGCCCCATTCTGGTGATAGGGATAGACTAATCTTTACTCTAAAGCGTGAATGGCCACCCATACATAAGAGATCGATTGCTCCGTGCGAGACCAAGGGGTCGGCCTTGCTCGCCTAAAAACCGCTTGCATTCTGAATCAGTGCCAATGGGAGAAAGCGCCGGCCCGAGAGGAGCTTAGGGAGTGTGCCGCTCGTTACACTATAGATGTTAGTTGTTTAGATTTGACTGGGATGATTTTGACAAACATTTAGCCTAATCCTGACAGTTTTCTTTTCATAGTGCTCTCAAGATCTATATGAGCTGAACAAAAGATCTTGCGCTGACAATGTCGGCACATGCAGTAGGTTAGGGCCAATGATAAACTGAGGGTCGATCTTACGGCAGCTAGGACCAAGCTTGCCAATTTCAAGGCCGAGGCCTCTGCCAAAAATGCCAAACTGGAGAACTAGTTCGCAAATGTGGAGGGATGCAACCAGCAGCTGTAGGCCAATCTTAATGAAACTTTGGCTATATATTGTGCTTTCTAACGATAAGAAAGCTGCTACAAACAGCTTTTGATGAGGCCTTCCACAAGTACAACGATGTTCTCAAGGATCAAGGGAATATGTATGTTTAACAAAATTCATTAGGTACAAACGACATGCAAATCATTAACATGTGCACATATAGGGAAAAATTAAATATTCGGTACATTATATAGATTTAAGATCTCCATGAAATACATTTCTAGGTATAGATTTCATTATGGGATCTACAATCATTTTATGCGTAGATATGTACTGAATGTTTACCCTTTTTTTTTTTGGATTGAGAAATGAATGGTAGACTAGAGTTAATGGATGGAGAGTTAAGTGAGAGAGCTCACCTTTACTTGGATAGAAGGTAGAGTTAATGAGATTAAGTAGAGTTATGAGATGTAAGTTACAAAAATACCCTTATTAAAATTGAAATGAGTAAAAACTTTTATGGGTAATTGAGGAAACAACAAATAAATTTTTCTCTCACCTCACAAATCCCCCAAATTGGGGTTAACAAAACATTGAGTTGGAGAGTTAAATGAGGGGGAACTGCCGCCCTCCTTCACTCTACTTAACTCTCTCCTACAATGTTAATAAGGTGAAGTTTCTCCTCCCGCCTTAACCTTCTTCAATTAACTCTCTAAAATATCAATCCAAGCAAGCCCTTAAATCTCCTTAACTCTCATTAACTATATCTTCTATCTAAGTAAGATTGCCTACAGGTAGTTCCCCCACCATAACTCTCCCTCACTTAACTCTTCATTTTTCAATCCAAGCAAAGCCTTTCAATTAAGATAGTTGTATCCGCAAGGCCAACGCTCGAACTTGGCCCGAAACTAGCCCGAGAAGTAGCTACTGTCAAGGTTGCATCCATAGGAGCTTGAACCTACTGTTGAGAAATTTGTCCAAGATTCTCCTTAACTAAAATATCAACACGACAGTAGAGAAATTGAAACCGAAAAAAAAAACACAAGAATATACGGGAAAAACCTCCAAGACCAGAGGGAAAACTATGGACATTGTCAAAAGAGAATTAAAAGAAAATTCACTATCTAGCAAATTTGAAAACCTTTGTGCACTTGTGTACTCAGATCATCAACAATTTATGGAACAAAACAATTGAATGTAACACCATAATTTATGAGGAACCTATTGGGCACGGTATCAACAACAGAGAATAAGCAAAAATTAAAGCAATCGAAACAAGACACCAAGATTTACAAGGTTTGACCAGTTGTGCCTACATCTTCAGAGTTGCAGAGAGTTTTTCACTATTTTAGAGAGAGAATACAAGATAACTGTTGTAGGGCTACAATCACAATTATATACCCTAATCTTACTTAATCAGTTGGGTCGAAAAATACATAAAGGCCCCAAAAAAATTTTAGTGCTCCAATTCGGGCCTATCGGCCCTCACCTCCGCTCCACAAAGTAAGCCTCTTGAAAATCCACTCTCAGCATCCGCAACAAATCTTCTTGGGTTGAGTCATTAACCCGGGTCACCGCGCACAAAACAGGCTTCAACTAAAATCCCAACAAAACCCGGATGGAAAAACCTCGAGTCTATAGAGCGACTAACCTTGAAGCAATCCACAATAATGAATTTTAGATTACAAAGGAATTACTTAATCTCAATTAAAACCATTAGTACATCTAGACTCAACGTATGCTTTAGCATAGCAGGAATCCTCCAACGCTGAAGTTGCTTTGGAATCCACCAAAGTCTTCTTGCTTGTGTTGACCTTCAATTGGATTCCACCAACATGAATTAGTTCAGTACATCGAACTCTTCACTACTACCGTCTTCACTAGCTTATTTCTCAAGCAGTTATCATATGCGTATAGTCACTCTTATACGAATCACTCATAACATCTGAAAGACTCCGAACCTCTGATTTGCAGTTGACCGACTTCATATCTTTTTCAGTCCCGTTGTCAGAGTCTTTTAAACTAGGGTTGTTATGGTAACGGTAAATATCGATTTACCATACCAATACCGACACATTGGTTACCGATTTTTCTCATAGATTGGTATACCGTTACCAATTATACGGTATGATAAATTTACTGATATAATTGGTATCGGTAACGGGTATGAGCTTTCAACCCATCGGTATTTATCGTTATCGACATATATATGCAATATTTATTATTTATTATTTTTAATTTTAATTGTTTTAGTGTTAACCATTAGATCTATTTGTCAATTAGATCATGACCATTTGTGCTAGGTTATTTATCAAAAAGATATTCTCTCTGTTTCTCACTCTCTCTCGTCTCTACTCTGATCAAGGTCGTTTTCTCTCTCGTCTCTACTCATTTGACGATGTGTACACAGTAAGCCCGAGCCAGTAACGCAGCTCGATTCATCTTTCACCCTTCATATTCAACCTTCGTCGTCCATCTAGTTCCTTTGTCTTACTTGTTAGACTTAGTCAAGCAGGGAAAGCAATACTTGAGTCTTGAGATATATTTTTTCTGGATTACTGTTGTTGTGTTCTTCTGTTAAAACATGGAAATTTGAGGGTTTTCAAGTTTCAGGTTATAGCCAATTAATTTGCTTCATTTTCTTGATTGGTAAATTTACCAATTACTAGCTATCAATACCAATTAAACGGTATACCGATCGACGATTTATCATTGTTACCGATAATGGTAACGGATACGAATTATGTGATACCGATATGATCGGTAACGGTAACGGTAATCCGTGTTTGATAACTATTACCATTACCGTAACAGCCCTATTTTAAACCTTTTTATATAGGAGCTTTGTATGGGTTATGTCTTCTGTTAATCTATTCGAAACCAGACTTAACAATCTTTAAGATATATTGTTTATCCACGAGTTTGTTGAGTCATGGTTTAAGATAGAAGTTGCTTTATCAAAAGAGGGTTTGTTGTATCATAGCAATCCTATCTTCTTTCGTCAATAACCAATTCTTATCCCATCTTATATTATCCATTGGATAATTAAAGCGTGTGTTTAGCAGATAGAAATATCTGTTACTCAATAGCGGACATAATCAGTTAATATTTTTCAGGACAGAGTAACCTACTTCGTGGTCACATTGACCTTCTCTGCACAAAAACAACATATGTACTTCAAAGATTACTTCCAAGTTTATTTTGCTGCAACCACATCCATGTTCTAACTTTATAAGCACTGACCACGCATTTGTCCATTTATGAATATTAGAATTTACAATTCTACAAAATTGTTACAACTACGCACTTAATTCTCTCTCTCCTTGAACCCAAAGAGATTACCACAAGTTATTCCCCTTTACTCTCTCCCAACCACCTCTCAAACCCAAGAGAAACAAAACAATAGGAAATTAGGTTCCAACCCCAAAAAATAAGTCTCATATATATAGAAAAATAATGCAGCCATCAGCCGTATCAACCATTCGGACAGTTATTCAACCTTCCTCGATTCAAAACATTCAATAAGGTCCCTCAGCCACTTCACGTACCGAAGGCGTCGGGACGGCTAAAGCCAGGAAACGTTAAACCCATAACAAACCTCGCCTCCGCAAACTCCAAATCAATCCCAAATTTATTGATCAAACCTAACACCTACTACAAATATCATACTGAACAGGAAACTTCAAAACGTTATTTTTGGCTTGAATTTAACCCAACATTGATCGTTCACCTATTTGATTTATATGCTTATGCATATAAATATATTGCGTGCCATGGCTCACGGAATTTATGAATCAGTTTACACTTTTAGAAGACGAGACTATGCAATTAATCTGGCTCATAATCAGGCGAAATTAGATCATATTTGGAATTGTTACATCAAGAAAGTCAAAGAATTATTATATAAACAAAGAGATTGATTCGTCTCGTGTTAACTTTTCTCATTCCACTTTGACTACAGAATGAGCATTTTCAGCTGTGAATAATATTAAAATAGCATTTGTCTCCCTTTTGTCTAAATTTCTGGCTCCGCCCCTATTAAAGTAATAATAATCAATGCATGTATCACATTCATATCCAGAAACCTCATATCTTCTTACCACCTATTTGTCAAATCATTTAACCACTCGTCCTTTTTTCTGTCAGGCAATTAATAACAAAGAGATGCATATGTATTGAAGAATAATGCAAATAAGAATTGTATATGAAAAACTCCTTAATAACAAACCCTACACAAGTTTTTACACTGAGAGTGTGTTTGGATTGAGGGATTTGGGGGGAAGGGAAGAAAAGGAAGGGGGAATATTTTTCTCTCTCCCATGGTTGGATGGATAAAAAAAAAAAAAAATTGTTTAATTTACTAATTTATCCTTATTTTTATGTTAAAATATTATGTACAAGGGTAAAATAGGTATTTAACTTATAAATGACTTAATTAGTAATTTCTTTCCTCCAAATGACTTCATTTTGGGACGAAGAATTTTGATAAAAATTTAATGAAATCTTCCCTCCAAATCCCTCCTCTTAATTTTTTTATAAATGATCCAAACAATATAATTAGAAGGAACCTCTCTTTCCTTTCCCTTCCCTTCCCTCCAAAACCCTCAATCCAAACACACTCTAAAGATAGCTTTGGTTTGGGACAAGTGACTGGTCGAGGAAGAAACTGCAAAGATAGAAGATAGAAGGCAAAAGCATGATAGAAAAGGCCGATCAAGAGAAAAACCATGATAGAGCGACCCGTATAAAAAGCCCCGGTCCAGGTTAGTAAAAGGTCAAAATGGTTACGTGGTTGATTGTACCCGAGTCAAAAGTGAGATTATTTCAAAGATCATGGTAATCATATGAATTTAATCAGAACTATGATGAATCGTGTGTATACTCTACTTGGATGACATATTGATTATCTAAAATGATATAGCAACATTGTAAGCGGTCAAGATAGGGTGTATAATCAGTTTAACATGAAAGACCAGGAGAAGCCAGCTACATTCTTGGCATCAAGCTTGTGCGAGATCGCGAATGTAGAATATTGGCTCTTTCTCAATCTACATACATAGATAAGACATTAGTCAAGTACGTAATGCATGACTCTAAAGAAAAGTCTCCTACCTTTAAGACATGGAGTTCCTATTTCTAAGGACGATTATCCTACGACGAAAGATGAAAAGCATGCAATGAGTAAGGTACCGTACGCTTTTGTAGTTGGCAATCTCATGTATGTCATGTTGTGTACCAAACCCGATATCTGCTATGCAGTAGAATTGGTCAGTAGATATCAATCTAACCCTGAAATAAACATATATTCAAGTACCTTCAAAGAACGAAGGACTATATGCTTATATACCGTAGTGATGAGATCGTTCTAGTGGGTTATACTAATTAAAATTTCCAAGCAAATAATGACCTCTAGAAGGACCACGTTCGACTATGTGTTTAGCCTTGGTAGTGCAGCCATCAATTGGAGGAGTGTGAAACAAACTTACATCGCATACTCCACCACGGAAGCTGAATATGTGGTAGCTTCGAAGACCGCAAAAGAGGTTGTTTGACTAAGAAAATTCCTTATGAAATTAGAGGTAGTGCCTGGCAATGAGAGACCTATAACCCTATATTGTGACAATAGGAATGCTATATCTCAAAGTAAAGAACCTCAGTACCATAATAAAAGAAAACATATTCAACGGAAGTTCCACTTAATTAAAGAGTTTCTGCAACGAAAAGAAGTGGAGGTACTGAACATTGCATCATTACAAAAATTTATTGATCTGTTCACCAAGGCCCTTACTGGAAAAAGCTTCACAACTCATTTAGAGGAAATATGTGTTAGGATACTTTAGAACTATGTTCTTTAGTCCAAGTGAGAGTTTGTTGAGATAATGTCATAGAAACATACCATATATAATGACAATTCTGAAATTTATGGATAAATATTTTATTAGTGCATTTGTATTTAATATTTTATTTATTACATGGTTGTTCCATTAATGTCTAGGGATGTTAGACATAGGAATTTTGGATACCCATATACACTTTAAGTATGAGTATAGATAGACACAAGATTAATATTGCGTTCGAAATAAAAATAGTCGCAACCAGATTAACAAAGCTAGATATTTTGTTGATATAGGTTATAGTGCACAAACATCTCCTATAGGGGAGTGATTTGTTTTGATCACTCAAGAGGATTCTTAGATTGGTGCACTAGTATATGTGAGGTGACATGCATTGATAGACTTACACATGAATGAACAACCGATAATGTATTGTGAATGAGTTGTTCATCTTATAGTTGTGTGAGTACGATATCTTTTAAGCTTGAGAATGTCAATACTCTTGTACTCATAACATGTGTGTTTTGATTCATCAATATTGCATATGTATTGACAATAGATCTATTGTCAATATTCTCCATAAATTCAACGCATGCCACATGGGTATGAGAGCACATCTATAATATAGTCATTCATGTATTTTCAGTTAGGGAAATGTAAGCACCCACTTGAGAGGTTCAAATTAATCTACCCAGAAATTGTGCAAAGTGATCCTTACGGATCAAGCGTTAGTATTTGAATTGATTGACATCTCAATTTAATACACTTAGTGGATATATATATAAGAGAACCGAGAGCTTAGGTAGATTTTGGAGTGTTTGATAGTACACAAACTCTCACTCCAACTTACCGGATGTTCCATGATGGACATATTCATACATATCTCAAAGATCAATGACAGGTTTCTAATTGAAAACCTCGATGTAAGAATCACGCATGCATAGTTCAGGTAATGTCAAACGAACAATGGATAGATATATTATTCCTAGTCATAGGGCTTTACGGTAAAAAATAATATTTCGAGAATCTAGATATGTATGTCCTCTGGAGTCCCCTTGATAGTGTTACTTTAGTCTCTCATCCTATTAAAAGAAGATCGACAAAAATCTTGAAAGTCATTTTGACTATGATGGGAATCTCAACTCTCAAGGATGGATATTATATTACAAATAGACTTATGAATATTGGTTTACCAATGAAAACCCAAGAGTAAAATTACTTTTGTAAAGATATACCAATTTCTTGTAGCAAATATTTACTTTGAAAAATTAAGTTGCGTGATTTTTAATTTTAGATTGTAAGTTAAACCCGCGGTTAAACGTTGATCCATGCGAGTTAAAAGGTTTACGGGCTGCACTGCTTTTATATTAAACTGGTCATATTCTCTTTAATATTCTTCCAATGTGGGACAAAGAAAAACCACCAAAGAACTGACACCTGTCATTTATTTGAAAAGTGGGTCTCATATCAACTTTACTAGTTCTCTCTGTTTTCTATGCATTTTTATTATTTTTTTAATTCTTTGTGAATTGTCATGTGTGGGTCCATGACAAAAAATTACACTTTTATATACTTTTCGTCTTTTACCCTTTTATTATTTTTATGGACTTTTTTTATAACTAATTTAATTTCAAGATTACTATTATACTTTGAGATATATTATTATAGTTCTTTCTAGTCTTACATTATTTAGTTATTTTTGTTGATCTATTTGTTATTTGGTATAAAAGTAACACAATCATATATGATTAATTCAAAATTTCTATTTATTATGCTATTATTATTATTTATAAATAAATTAAATTATATAAATAAATAAACGGTTCAATCCTTGACCCTTCGAATCAACCGGTTGAACCTTCTAAAATTATTGTCGAGGGTTGATTCTGATAACACTGCGGCCAAGAGACCTTTGTACTGCAATCCAACGTGGCCACACAATAAGCAGCCCCTCCTCCCTCTCTCCTTTTCCCCACAAGTACAAGTTATCACCTACGGTCCTAACGTTAGAGCATCTGCATCAGTTTCTCTTAACAGATTCCCTAAAATACAGACAAAAATGTCACTTTCCCCTATTTTACAGATTCCCTATCCAATCAACACTGCATCAGATTACCTATCATATTCTCTATTGCATTAAAATAATATTTATTTCTCTTTCCTTTATTTATTCTATTCATATAAACTACTTCTATTTAAAATAATAAATTAATTACATTTAAAACAATATATTAATTAAAATAATAAATTAATGTTATTAAAAATTAGAAAAAAAATTGAGGAGAGAGAAAGAAGAGAGAGAAAAAGTGAGGAGAGAAAGAGGAGAGAGAAAGAAGAGAGAGAAAGAAGAGAGAGAAAGAAAGGAGTGAGGAGAGAGAGGAGGGAAAAAATGAGGAGAGAGGAAAAAATAAAGTAGTAAAAAATATTATTTTATGTTTAGGGAAGTGAATAGTGGTTCTCTAGATGTAGGGAACTACTGTTCATATTCTGTAAAATAGGGAACCTCTAGGTAATCTGATGCAGAGCTCTATTTTGACAAAATCTCTAAATTTTACAGACAGACTCATGTTTAGGTAATCTGATGTGGATGCTCTTATGCTTGTTTATAGAGCTGAAGAGTAAGAACCGAGGTGACATCTGGTTTTATCAATCCCGCTCTCCTCCTCTTCATGTTGTATAACGACAAGTGTTAGCGTCTCTCATTGGAAGATTATTTTGACATTATCAATATGGTTATCAAATGAACTGTAATTATAATGAAAACAACGGAAATAAATGTATGGATTAATATATGCTCTCTAAAGTAAAAAACTATCATTAAAGAAAAAGAAAGGGTCCACATTATTCTATAGAATCAATTCAAAAAATATAGTTAAAAGCAACACGTCAAATCTAATATACCTCCAGAATTCTGACTAGCCATGAAATTCTTAAAAATAACATACAACTGGTGACTTCCAATTTCACAAACCACAACTCCATATTGAAATACTAAGAAAAAAAAAAAAAATTATTAAGGCAGCAAAAATTGATACTGCCCAACATAATCCTCTATAAGTTAAAATACGTCCATGGAAAGAGATAATTTTTGATACCTTACAGCTTGTCCTCGAACTCTGAGAGAGGGGTCATCTGCTCCTTCAATCCCTTCCTCTTACGGATATCATGAACAAGAGTTCCAGCCTGTGATGTGGGATCCATTGGATCTGACATCATCATATCCCAATGATCAAATACACACTGAGGGAAAGCCTGACCCGAGGTTGCAGCCCTCAAAGTGCCAGAGAAACCAAACGACTCTACCACAGGAAGGTAAGCCTTGATGTTATAGAGTGGGGTTCCAGGCCTCTGCATTTCTTCAAAGACATGACCACGTTTCTGGTTAAGAACACTGTAAATACCACCAAGAGCCTGTTCTGGGGCCTGGATCTCAACCAGATAGACAGGCTCAAGCAGCCTGGGCTTGGCAGTTAGCTGGGAAGCATAAATAACTCTCCTGGCAGTTGGAATGACCTGACCACCACCTCTGTGGATAGCATCAGCGTGAAGAACAACATCACAGACTTCAAAACAGATACCCCTCATATTCTCCTCAGCCAATGCACCTTCCTTAGATGCCCACTGGAAGCCGGCAACAACAGAGTCCTTAATTTCATTCAGATACTGAACCCCCTTACACATATCAACCACCATGTTCGGGCCAGTTGTCTCAGGTCCAAAACACCAAATTTTCTTGGCAAGATCCTTGTCCCACCCAAACTCCTCAGACAATATCTTAGAACGAACCTTGGGATCATCACGTGGACCAATACGGCCGTCATCAATTGCCTCAGCAAGACCCTCCTCTAAGGGACGTGCTTCCATGTAGAGACGATTATGCTTGTTAGGGGATTTGCTCATCACAGTGCGGATGGACTTCTCGAGCACTGTTTCACGGAATGACACAACAGGATCAGACTTGATAATCTCAGCACCACCCATGAAATCATCCTGCAGATCCTTCAAACAGATCTCAAGATGGAGCTCTCCTGCACCAGCAATAATGTGCTCTCCAGACTCTTCAATGCTACAAACAACCATAGGATCTGACTTGGCCAAACGTTTCAAACCTTCAACAAGCTTAGGAAGGTCAGAAGCAACCTTGCACTGAACAGCGACACGAACGACCGGTGAAACAGAGAACTTCATAGCACGGATTGGGTGAGCATCAACTTCCTTCTCATTTGTCAAGGTAGCATTCTTGGTAATAAACTGATCCAAGCCAACCAGTGCCACTGTGTTACCACACGGAACATCTTCAACAGTTTCTTGTCTCTTGCCCATCCAGATAACAGTTCTCTGCACATTCTTAACATACAAGTCTTTCTTCTCACCAGGGACGTAGTTTGGACCCATGATCCGAACTTTCACACCTGTCGAAACCTTTCCAGCGAATACACGACCAAAAGCAAAGAATCTACCTTTGTCAGAAGCAGGAATCATCTTTGATACATAAAGCATGAGTGGACCGTCGGGGTCACAATTCCTAATAGCATTGGCATACTGATCATCCATGGGACCCTCGTACAAGTTTTCAACACGGTACTTTTGAGCCGTGGCAGGAGAGGGAAGGTGAAATATCATCATTTCCAGTAGGGCATTACTTGCTGGGAGCCAGGTTTGCATGACACGCTTCATCAGTGCCTTCCCCATCAAGTCCTTCTCATCAGACTTCATGGTAACACCAAGCTTCTGCAACATAGGCCAAAGCTTCTCTTTCTGGTCGTTCATGCAAGTGTTGATAATCTGCTTGATGGGTTCATAGCAGAACTGTACAAAACCACGCTTGCAAGTAGGAGAGCCAGAGTTCTTGCTGGTCCACTTTTTCGTTGCTGGGTCAAAGTAGTTCTCACCCCAAAGCCTTTCCATCATCTTTGCCTCATCAACACCAAACTTGGATGCATACATCTTGGCGAAGTTGGTTAGAGTAAAAGCCCAACCATGCAATCCAGCAGAGAAAGCAACTGTTCCTTTCTCAGGGTAGACCTGAACATCACCAAGAAGTGGATCTTCATAAGTAGCCATGATGACATTCGCATTCTCAATTACCCTCTGGAAAGTTTGGTAAGCCTCCTCTCCATCAACCTGCAGCTCAAGAAAACACCTGTCCATCTTGTTTACGGTCAAGACAGGCCTGATCCTTTCACCAAGGGCCTGCCGGAGAACAGTTTCTGTCTGGACACAAACCCCCTCAATACAATCAACCACCACAAGTGCACCATCAGTGATACGAAGTGCGGCTGTGACTTCAGATGAGAAGTCCACGTGCCCAGGAGAGTCGATGAGATTGATGAGGTACTCATTGCCTTGTCTTTCCCCCTTGTAGCTCTTCAACGAATCATCACTCATCTCATAGTAAAGAGATATACCAGTTGACTTAATTGTAATGCCGCGCTCAGCCTCATCCGCTCGGGTGTCAGTCATACGTACATCACCGGCAACTTCTTGAGCAATGATACCAGCAGCAGCCACAAGAGAATCAGTAAGTGTTGACTTCCCTATGAAAGAGAAAAAAAGAGGACCATGAGAGGTGAACAATAACAAAAAAGAGTTGCTTCAGAAAATTGAGAAAAATAATTAAAGTGATAATTTTACAGAACAAGCGAAGAAATTCTATAGAAACAAACGACAGTGGCAATAAGTAAAGGAAAGCTTGGGACCTGATAACCAGCACCAACAAAAGTTTTTACAAAAATTGAAACTAAAATTTGTTTCCTATTACATTAAAGCCCATATACATGCACACAACATCCAGAGGAGAAATAATGTACATAGAAGATAGCCATTAAAACTAATCTCCAAAATGAAGAAAAAAAATTTGACAAATTGTAACATACAAACAAAATAAAATAATACAAAAAAGAACATTAAACACTGGGTATGAAACGGATGGTAGCACACTAAAATTCATACCATGATCAACATGGGCAATAACAGACATATTACGAATATTATGCTTCAGGTCCATAATCCTGCGAAGCTCATCAGCAGTAAACTTCACCTGCACATTTTACAACTTTAACTTGATTAGAACAAAGAAAAACAAGAAATAAAAAATAACAGAGCTTTAAACCAGTAAAATAAAGTACTCACCATCTCAACTACTCTTCAAGTTTCCCAACTAAGTTTGTAAAAGAAGCCTGCCCAAAAATACAGTGGACAAATAAATTATTACAATTTGCTTCAAGAAGTTAGAACATTGTGCATGCTCAAACAATAACCCAATTGGAAAGCCAGTACATAGATGAGGAAAAAATAACCAGCAGCTCGGTCCAACTGTGTTTTTTCGCTAACTCAAACTGTGTTATTTCAACCCACATACATATGACTTGATCTAAATTTTCATTACAAGGATTATGTAAGAACAGGAAATTTATATTCGTCATAATATGCATAATGATTCATAGAAGGTTATGTCAAATAGATTTCCAATATGTTGAATTCCTCACCATGATCACAAACACTACAACACAAATCAAGGAATTTCATCTAGGAAAAAAAAAACTAAAGTAATTCTATCAAAATACGAAGAAGGTAACCGCCTGAATTAATCCATCAAAATACACATAACGGCTACAACAAAAGTCTCTATATATATAGAGAATTAGAGATACTCATATATAAAACCATTAACATATCTACAAAATCAAATGCATACACAGAAACAAAAAAAAAAAATACAACCAATAACAAGAACACACGAATCTCATACTGATAGATTAATCGAAACATTATCAAAGTTGTTAGCAGAAGAAGGAATAACAGATACAAAGAGAGATACAAAACCAATAAAATATGTGTAGTTGAAAACAAAAAAATTAAGGAGCTTACGGAAACGCCGTCTAGACAGAAAGCGGAGAGGTTTTGGGTGTCGCAGCTCTCTTCAGGCTCGTCTCTCGCTCGTCTCAGACTCTCAACAAGAAGGTTAGTATATGGGTATGCGAGCGGAGTGATATTATCCTAGGGTTTAGTATGTAATGGGCTGATAACGATAATTTGGGCAATTGTCGCCACAAACCAAATCTCTTATAATACTAATACAGTTCAGACCTAGACCTACGGCTCCATTTGGTTCAGAGTATGATTTACAGAATATACGCTAGAGTATAAGCAATTCATTTATGCTAGAGTATAATATACCTAGAGTATACGCGATTAATTTATGTCACAGCTATATATTGTAAATACATTATTGTTTATTTTTTAAAAAGATACGTTATTGTTTGGTGAACTAAATTTTGACATAGAGTATAACCTGTGAATTTACCAACATAGATGTTAAAGTTAAAAGTTATATTCAACAAAGTATATAGATATTACAAATAATATTCTTAACAATTTAATTGAAAAATATTTAATTTAAGTTCCATCAATATTGCGAAAACCATGTTATTTAATTTATGTATCATCATTCATTACAAGTTCTAATGTTAAATTAATTTTTTTTTCTAAATAGATGGATTATGTATCTGTTTGTACCGTAAATGATCCTTACACATATATTGACACGTGGCAACTTGGGTCCCACATTTTAGAAGGAGCCGCTAATCTTCAGTTGACACATGGCAAAGCATGACGATTTTATTTCTAATGTTTGTTCATTTTGTAGATTTTATGGTGTTTATTTGCATGAAATCTATGAATCAGTTACTGGAGATCAGGAGTGTTCGAAAATCAATGTCCAAAAGGCTACAAATGGAGAAATTATTGTCTGTCTTAACGGTTTATCCTTTTTCAAACAGTTTATTAACGGAGAACCGAATATGTAGCAGAAATATCTCAAAGGAAGTCCAAGAGAAGCCAGAGTTTGTTAGCCTTACGTCCCTGAATTTTCTCAAACACGTTTCCAACTGCTACACAACACTAAGAAGCGAAGGTCACATTCGTCCTGCACTTCAAAGAAGCAAACATTTTCCAACAACCTTTCGTGTAGGAGTGTCAACAGAACGGCGATTGATAGTCATGTTTCCACAATTTCAAGCACAAAGTCTGCAAACCAAGAAGGTGAAGCATATCATAGCCTCCTAGACCGTCCACATCGACATTAAAGAGGAACACGACTAGAGAGATGTTACCATCATCCTCATTTCGAGGAGATGGTTGCGGTTATTCAGAATTATGGCCTAGCAACAAGCGAGATGGCAATTCCCCATGACTTTCCACATTCCCAAATGTCAAGAACGTGGCTAGGGAACAGGAGTTGAAGGTCACCATGAGCACTATGAAATGAAAAGGAAGAGAAGTCTATAGGTACCCCGTGTCAAATCCAGACTCTGCGTCTGCATATCTTTACTGCTTTCTTAGGCAATGACTCCGGTCACTTGTCTTTTCAATTAGTATGACTCCGGCTAACTAGTTCCTACCTTAGCCTTTTACTTT
Organism: Tripterygium wilfordii; assembly: GCF_013401445.1. Lineage (NCBI taxonomy): Eukaryota > Viridiplantae > Streptophyta > Magnoliopsida > Celastrales > Celastraceae > Tripterygium > Tripterygium wilfordii. Next base: position 10,838,201 of record NC_052250.1, read on the forward strand.
TCAAAGCCTTTGTGACTATGTTTCGTTTTAGCTTGTAAAGCATGTCAAATACATTCCAGGATGTATTTCTTTTCAATGAAATTTTTAATGCATTCCAGCAATGTTTTATTTTTCATTTCTTTTTAATAGAAGTATTTTTCATTCTGATGATAGTCTTTTGTCTCTGGGGTTGATAACATGACCGAAATGATACAGTGAACTTAGGAGTAAACAACGTACATAAGGTTATGAATATAGATGGAGAAGGTTTAGGAGAACAAACTACATAAGGGTTTTTTACACAAGAATAAGCTAATCAGTCTTCTCATGCCAAAAAAACAAACGATTAATCTCTTCTGGTGGACCCCTTGTAATTCCACTCTTCGATCATTAATGATTTCTCTTATGGGCTTATGAAATCCTTCAAGAACCGGCCCTTCTTTCACCTAACCCTTTTTTTCTTTTTTTATTGGCTGCTTGAAGTCCTCTTCTTTGTCTCATTACTAAAAACCATATAAGCCCTCTTCTATATGGGCTTAAGTAGTAATCCTTCTTGTGGGCCTCATGAAAGTCTTTCTGTAATGGACTTTGCCACTTTGCATAATTTCAACTCTCTACATCAACTTTACAATGTTGTAACTTCATCATTTGTGACCCAAATCAAGCAAACTTGGCATATCCATACGAAGCTTAAGAATTCTACCTTCCGAAGCCCTTAAAATAACTAGATTTGGAGTTCTGTAGTGAAAGTCTTGGGCATCCGAATAGCAGCACATCACATAATATGTTTTAAGCTCAATCGAGTCTTTTGGCACATGCATCTACAAAAGCACAAAACAAACCAACATAATACAAAAACATCCAAATAAATATGTAAAAATCTATACAAATATATATATATATATATATATATATATATATATATATATAATATCAACTTATCAAATACCCCCACACTTTGACTTTGTTAGTCCTCAAGCAAAGTCTAGTGGCGAACATTGTTCAATTTCATTTGAGGAAGTTGAAGATCATGGCCAAAATGTTGAGTAAAATAAAGAGATGGAATACAGGTTTAACATCATTCAATTATCATCGAGGTTTTTACATATAGAAGTAGAAATTAGTCGAGCTAAATAGTACGAGTACTGTTACTAGCAGTTATTGATTTTGAAAGGATATGGAAAGCGGTAAAATGTAGTTCAATTAGATGATCTAGTCAACTAAATAGTGGTTGATGCCTTGATGGTTACTCTAACAAAGTAGACATGCATCAATGTAGGAGAAGTTCACTGCTGATATCAAGTGGCGAAAACAATGGACAAACAAGCAGTTGCTAGAAATTTTTAATTCATCAAGTATAAATGTAAAAAACAAGAAGATAGATAAAAACATAATTCAAATTCTCATAGGTGCATTTGCTCTTTCATTTTAATAACAAGTTTCACCAAGTTTGTTATTCAGTATAACTTTTGAACTATTAGCATCTCTCCTCATAATCAGTTATGTAACTAAAACCACTTTCTACTCATGGAAGCTCTTGATCCCATCTTGCACTTAAGCTCCCTTTCGTACAATCATCTGCCTTTGAATTCATATTCATGTGCATTCCCAACTTCCAATTTTTTACCATGGTTGAAGTACCACACACTTCTGGCATGCTCAACAACCCAATCATCATGATCCACGTCAACTTGCTTTGTATCCTTCTGTCCTATTTTGATGTTTTGATCTTTCCCACTTACAACTTCAAAGTATCTCCTTTTTTCCCTTATACTGGCAAAAAAATTCACCGATCTATCAATCCACCCTCATGTTTGGTATCCATTCTACGTCCCTCACTACTAAAGAAATCTAGCCACTTTGGCCTTTATCTTGTATGTTCCAATCCAAATGGTCTGAATCGCCTCCATTGCTTTCCGATAGCTCACTCCGATCAAGACGAACAAAGCCAAATTTGCATGCCCTTCTATTCTTGCTTCTCATAACATAAACTTTGTCTCAAATTGATAAAATGGGATGAAATATATGTGTGTGTGTGTACTTTTAAGCTTCACTCTAGAAAGGGTACATTTTTTCTCATTTCACCTATGAAAGTTTTTGAATCTTTGTCTAATCTTGTTAAGTAATGGTCTGATGAAAATTTTAATTTGTTAATGAACCATACACTATAGTTAGTTTAGAAGCCTTTTGTTATTGTTTTTTCATAAGATATGGGCATCCATTGACTCCATTTCCACTTATCTTATTAGGAGTCAATTGCCTATAGAATAAAATGTATGAAGGAAAATGTGAAGTACAGTATATAATAGGGGCCACAAGTCTCTGTGGTGCAAGCTTTGATGATGCTGGGTGAGCTACCGAGTAGTAAAGAGGTTAAGTCTCTTATCCCACATTGCTTAGGGGAAAATGTGAAGTACAGTATATAATAAGTCAAACTTTCAAACTAGTTACAAGTGCTTTTCTTTGGAGGAGTTGCACCTGATTCCATTGTGTTGTAATCGGGATTACGTCGTAGGTGCACACTCATATGTATCCTTACAACCCACCTGAGCACTTAGGAAGCCGCCGCCAATTGGTATTTATAGATGCCATTGGATGTCTGACGATCAAGACACAATCCACTTATGTACCAGAGATTCACGAGAGTTTGAGGGGTCTCATTATATGTAGGGAAGGTGCCAAGCACCCCCACAACATCCATCCGAATTGGAAAGTCACCATCTAAAATCGGGAGAGTTTCGAGTGCTGTCGTTATTGCAAGAAACAACATATATACACATTTATAGGATAAAATGCATGAAAAAAAGGGGGTTGGGGGTCGGTCAAATCAATGTTCCACTCTCAGTATGTATAACCCTACGGAAATATTATACATGACTTATGAATGCTGGTGCAAGGTCTTACTATCGGGAGAAAAATATGATATATGATAGAGTAAACTAATGAAATGAGGATGATGCGGGATGCATGAAACATGAATGATAGAGGAAACATGAAAGAATGCTAGACTCTTGAGACACTACTTATTTTCGAGTGGATAAATAGAGGACATGGACGTATGCTATGCTTTTTCTTTTTTTTTTGAAAGGCCCACAGACCACACACACGTTAAGCCATGCCCGAGGGGCATGAAGGCCACCACTGCTGATGGAAAACTACCCAAATCCCAAACCCCCCTGGTGAGAATAGAACCCTGAACCTCAAGGTCCTGGGCAGACAACCTGACCAATCAGGCTATCTCCTATTCTCGACGTATGCTATGCTTGTTTTACCTATATGCGGCAACAATATTTATCACCACAAATAGTAAATATTATGTGGCGACAAAATATGTCGCCATTATTGGACCGCTCAAAAAAGGCCGCCAACTTTAAAAAAAACCCGCAAACTGAAAAAAAAAATCTAAATTGAAAGAGTTTCCTTCCCAAAACGAGAAACGCGAAAAAAAGAGCTTCCTTTCGTAAAAACGATTTTTCCTCTCGTTCTTCATCGAGCCGTGAATGGTTGCTTGTATTTGATTCAAGGAGCAATTTTTTTTTCTTTCAGATTGCATCGTTTTCCCCTAAATCGACGCTGTCGGTCTTTGAATTGTTGGTCACTGCGAATGCCATGACGACCGCGCACCAGATCAGAGATAAGGGAAAGAGTCGACGATTTCGAGGTTAGAACAGTTATGGCATTTCTTAAACCTGATGGTTTGTGTGATTGATTTCATGTATTAGCCTTGAAATCCTAGGTTTTCAAGTTTTCTAGTGTTTTTTTCTCTGTGATAGCTTCAATTTCCTTTTGAGGTTTAATTCTTTCTTCTCCACCTCTCCTTTTGGGCCCTATTTTTGTGTAGACATACCTTGATTTTCTTTTCTCGCTTTCTTCGTTTCATCATTTCAGGCTTTTGATTTGACAACTGCATTTTAGCTATCAGTTCCTATTTCTAACTCGTAAATCAAGTATGAATTGAGAACTTCATTTTAGAGATCATATCCAAATTCCTCGCTTTCTTCGTTACATCATTTCAGGCTTTTGAATCGTGAACTGCATTTTAGCTATCAGTTCCTGTTTCTAACTCGTAAATCAGGTATGACTTGAGAACTGCATTTTAGAGATCATATCCAAATTCCTAAAGAGGGAATTTGGAGGTCACCGGAGTTCCAACGTTGGTGCGTATTCCAGTGGCACACGAATTTCTTCTTGCAGGACATCATTATTTGGATGTCATATATGTATGCATTCTATCACTGAAAAGATGTATATATCTCTCAGTTTTACATATCTAGTGATCTATTATTGTCAAACATTCTGTAATCTTGTTTTAGGATGTTTTTCATATTAACGATAATTTACTTGAAAGAAGTGGATAATTGTACACATTATTGTTCTCTGTGGGTGCCTATGTAGGGACTATGGAAGAGTCCAGTGCAGGACATACAAATGGAGCTATCCTTTACTTATCCATAGATCGTAATTCCTACCTTAAAGCTGCTAAGAATCGTTTTGTTAACTAGAAAGTCTTTCACCTAATGCTAATGGTTGACTCTGCATGTTCCCCAAGTCTAGTTAGAAAGGGGTCGAGCATTGGCCTTGGTCAAGCATCTCCGTCTTAGCCGAGTTGTTTCCTACTCGCCTTCTAAGTACTCATGTATTACCAATATCCCTTCCGGTACTTATATACAATAGCAGTATTGTTGTTAGATATACTAAGACAGAGAATGATATCTATTATACTTTGTCTATCTATCTATCTATGGTACCAAAGGCATAACCAAATCAAAGGCTCCTTTATTAGGTTGGTTGCTTGCTTGTTACATAGGTCGTCTTTGATTGTGATACTCTGTTATGATAAACAATTTCTTCCGGGGATAACTATACTCCAAAGGTACTAATTTGTTCTGCTTTTGCTCGATTATAGTGCCCTACAGGCCTGAAAGTTATACTCACTTTGTGTTCATTTCATTGTTGTTAGGTGAGGAAGCGATACACAATTACAAAGCAAAGAGAAAGATGTACAGAGGAAGAGCATAAGAAGTTCCTAGAAGCTTTGAAGCCGTATGGCTGGGCATGGCGACAAATAGAAGGTAGAATTTGATGTTAAGTTAATTATATTTCTTATGTGATATATTAGTTGTCCTGTGTATCTCAATTGCCATTTCTTGTAACAGGGCACGTTGGCACCAAGAATGCTCATGAGCAGAAAAGGTGTGAGAGTAGTAAGGGTTCCTAAATTAAGACTTGACATGTACAGTCATTGATATATGAAGTACCAAAGTGTTTTATTATGTTCTAGTTTGGTTATTTTGTTTTTGTCTTCTCTTTATTAAAACATCGTTGTTGTGTTAGACTGTCTGCATATATTGTGTACGTTGATTATGGATTAGATTCATAACTTTATTTGAGCTTTTGCTCATTATTTGTTCAAGTAGCACTTGCTTCTGCATCTTGTGCCGTATTTTATGTTCTTCACATTGGATTTCTATTTCTTTCAGGAATGGTGCACAAAAGCTGTTAGGTATTAATTCTCATAGTCATAGCTATTGGTGAAGCAGGTGCATATGTTCTTTCGAGAAAGTATGGCAGTGTTGACCAACTTGATGTTGGGAAGGCCATTATTATTAGCATTATAACTTTGGGTGTAAAAGATTATTGGAATTATTAATAATTTTTTTTTTAAAAAAAAAGTACTTTATACAGCGACATTTCTGTTGCCGTAAAATAGTAAGAACTTTAGCGACAACACAAATGTTGCCGCAAAAGAACAGTTCGCCGCAGCATCCTTTTAGACACGACTTTTTGCCGCAACCTACGGCGACGCATTTTTGCCGTCGTAAAAAAGTATTGCGGCGACTTTTGCTATGTTTTACTCGTCGTAAAAAGGTGAAATTATTGTAGTGACATGCTTCTGTAAGAATAATATTGGGATCGGTGACCTCTTTGGAAAACAAAGACGTGCATACTCATATGGACTGGTCCAAAACGAACGAAATATTAGTAGTGTGGAGGGGTGGACTGTTATAGTTTACATATATTACCATACGCCATACTGTTGTTCTAACAGTTGTATTTTGCATGAAAATTAAATTTTTCTAGGAAAAGATAGGAGTCTGTCTAATGGAATGATTAGAAATGGGTCGGTTAAATTTGAATATTTGATTAGATCTTCAACAGTTCATGATGATACTGCTGTTGAAACATTGCAAAAGAATCATCCAAATGTTTATCCTCCCTTTTTTCCCCCAAAAAAGAGTGATGGAGAGCAAATTCCATCTAAAAACATCTAACATAAGAGTGGTTCTATTGAACTCAAGATTTATAAATTTGATTAAGTAGGGTACATGAAATTGTCGGTTCAACCACCTGATTAGGGCTAGTGGGTTTACATCATAATAGGGCTTAATTAGGTGGTTGAATTATTCAATTAATTAGCTAAATAAGTCTTCCTAAATCTATATAAATGTGTATATATATATATATATATATAGAATAGGATGTGTTTCAGGATCTGTGACAGATTTCGAACTTGACAGTGATATTGATTATTTGATTGATAGGTTATCTTTTACAATAGAGTTGATTTTTTGTTCTTTTCTTCAACTAATCGGGTCGTTAAATACCTTGTTCCTTGTACATTTATGTTAACAAGATCCCATATCGTAAAAAAATGTGTGGATTCTGTTATATATAAAGTCAAGCCCACACCCCTAACTAACAACAATGTATTTTCCTTTGAGCGCAAGTACCATTAAATGAGAATGCTCAAGGGAGAAATAAAGCCGTGTGGGTTCGATATATCCACAAGAATCAGACAACCCAAAGCAGACAATATTATTGGTATACATGAGGGTGTTAGGATGTGAATTTACAGCAATTTCTAGATTCAATTTTATGTATGAAAATAGTCAGGCACATACCTTTTTTGAATACAAGTACCTTACAAAAATAAAAAGAAGAAAAACTTCCATTAACCTCTATGTGGTTTATTGTAAAGTTGATTATATCATTTTGGCGAGAAGTCAATTATTTTGCTCACTTGGTCAAAATATAGCCTAATTACTACTTTGATAATGTTGTCAAAAAAACTCCTTTTTTACACTAATTTAACAAAACCCTATTGAGTGGTTAAATAATTATTAATGAGCAAAAAATAGAAAATGAAAACATAATTATATGCTTAGTAATGTTTACAATATAGTTGATGATAATCATCATCACTTGCTCAAAGTAGTAGAGAGTGATCAAAGTAAAGGTGAGAAGAAAAATAAGCAAAATAGTAACTAAAAAGGCAGACAAAGAGAAAGCAAGCTCATAATGGTTAATTAAGTAACATGATTAGATAGGTGAAGGCATGCTAATCAAGTAATTAATCAATAGATTAATTAGCATGACCATAAAGGCTCTCCCATATCGCTCTGATGATATTGATCAACCACCATTTCAATGGCGCCGGAATTAATCGACTGGCGCATTCTGATGTGCACAACCTCAGCTTGAGCAATTGCAAGTTGAGTCTGCAAGGAATCAATTTGATGTTGTAAAGATGATATTGCTCCAACACATCCATAAACTGGGTCCCTTACTCTGGCATTTGCCTCGTAAACCATGGAATTAACCGCGTCGCCACGTTGCTGCTCTGGCAATTCCTACGAGTTCCAAAACCCAGCAAACCCTAATTAGCCACAAGTGTATAGTACTTCTGTTTCAATTAGGAAAGAAGTAAGATCACATTGTAGTTTTTGTCATCTTGGTATGAAAACCCTAATTTGGTGATTGAGTATGATAAGTCTATAATCTCTTAGGTTAAACAGAGAGAGTGAACAAAAATCAAAGCAAAACCATTTGTCTGATCTTACTATTTGTTTGATTTTGATTGTCATCGTTACGTCATGATTACACAAAAAAAAACCTTTAATTAGCTTGCTGGATTTATAATCGTATATATGCAAACAAAATATAAAGTTTCGAGCTTTATGTACTATATATAAGATTGAATTAACACTATCTTTTGGACTCATTATGTGACACCAACCTATATATATTGATGTAACCCTATACCCTCAAAAGCACAAAGGCTTAGATGATTCCCAAACATAACTTTTTTTTTTCTTTTCCAAATATTAGTTGTAGAGTAATTGAGAATTCTAAGACCTTATCTAAGAAAATCAAATTTCTTTTAAAAAAGCTACTATATATATATTGTGATCACATCATCATGTGCATGTGTTTAGCGAAGTCACCTTATCTCACCTCACCTCATCTCAGTATGTCAAAATAAAACACGCTCTCGGACCCATCTTCTTCACTTTTATAACGTCTAGAAATAAAGGTGAAAATCAAGGTAAACCTACATTATCATGAGTCTTTAACATCTCTAATTAAAAGTTTATAGAAGAATTAATCAACTACCAAACTATTGTCAAGCCTTTTGAGGCAAATAGAATAAGAATTTCACTGTGGGGTATTCTCACCAACGGGATGCTAACCACTACAACCGAAATAAAGGTAAAAAAAAAAGCATAATTAGAAGGTACTTCTAAATTCTATTTCATTTTTTAAACTAATTTTTAGTAAAAATGGTAAAACATATATAAGTAGCAAATTATATATGTGTTTTACCACAATTTGTAGCTAATATATAAATGTTTCTTGTTTTGTTTTATGCACAATTTACTCAACACAAATTGTTGCCCACATCTATCTAATTTCTCAAAATTGTAAATATTTTGTAGAATAACCCTTCAATTTTTTTTTAATTTTTTTGTCATTTTTCATTTTCAATATTAAAACAAACACCCATTTCTCTTTCCATCTCCCGCTAAAGTCACCAAATTACCCTTGTTCAACTATTGTACATGCATGGACTTTCTTTTTCTAAATTATGCAAACTAATCAAACTAGCATGACCTTTAATGTTTCAATCACAATATGATATGTTGCTTTTTCTTTGAAGCCATGCTACGAATATTATGTCGGGTTTTATTTAATTTTAATGGGAACAATGATGAATAGAACAAAAACAAACGAAAAGAAAAAAAGTGTTGTTAAAAAAGCTTGAGCTTGACCTAAACCTATATCCAACTTTAGAAACCCATGTAGGTTTTTCTGTTGACCTAATTGAGATCATCAAAAGCAATTGCTTGCTTAATTAGTTAAAGAAGAGAGAATGGAGAGAGCTGTGTGTGCCATGGGAGTGTATATATATATATAGAGAGAGAGAGAGAGAGAGAGATACTGAACCTGTAACATTTTGTTGACATTGCTAGCTCCAAAAACCTTATGAACACTTGCAAACTTGTGAGGTTCATTGGCCGGAAAATACGGTGCAAATACGCAGTCCTGAGCACATCTCCGGCGGAGAAGCTTGCACGCTGCACACGGAGACAATACACCTTGCTTTCTACCATTCTCCTTCATGATCGATCTTCAAGCCACAATATAATGGCAAACCCTAGTAAAATTTACAAATTAACACAATATATAGCTATATTCAGCTTAATTTTATTTATATAACTAGTTTTAGTGTATAAGATTTTTGAGTATTTGAAAGCAGAAGAAAAATTAGTGAAGATATTTGGATTTTGTTTTACAAGGAGGGATAGGATGAGTTTGTGGGCTACGAAAGGGGTGAAGGTGGTGGGTGTTAGTTATATAGAGATGTATGTGACAGCAAATCTTGAGAGGTCCCTACAAAGAATAAGCCATAGATTTGGTGGACGAAAACATCCTTATTGATAAGATCTCTTTAGGTCCACTTCCATGTGACATATCGTCTACCTTTTAATCTTTTTACACCCCTTTGATAGTATTTGGGGTGTCGGGGGTCTGTTGTAATTTGCTTTATAGCAGACCCCATTTTAATAAATATAAACTATTTAAAAAAATTTTAAAAATAAAATAAAATTACAAATGAGTTTTGATCATGTTTACGAGTCTAACGGTATTTTTTGTCCCAAAAAAAAAATCAAATTCATCACAAAATAGACATAGAATGTTTCATATCTATATTCAACGGTTTACAATTTTCATGTCTTTTTTATGTTTAATTTGATTTTTTTTTGGGACAAAAAATATACTGTTGGACTCGTTATCCCGATCAAAACATATCCATAATTTTTTTATAAAAAAATAAAATTTTATAATGACCTTAGAGCCATTACAGCGGGACATGCTGAAAAAAATTTACAGCAAGTCCCAGCCACCCTAGTATTTGAAGCCTCAAATGTACTTCATATATATACACACACACCACCGCTAGGTGCGGACATCTGTAACTTATAAAGTTATGGATTTCATTTTTGGAGCAGTTCTAAAAAGTTAAATAATAAGTGGTAATTATTTTTTTTTAAACAGCGAAATCCGTAACTTTACATCCACACCTAATTACCACACTCTCTAGATATATATAGACCAAGGAAAACAAATGTCAATCCAAAAGGAAAAGAGATTGCATTTGTTATTGTAAGATACATGCATCAAGCATAGAAGTTTCATTTCATATATAATTTTTTGAGAAAAATATTGCAAATAATAGTAATAATTGTCAAGACAATAGATGAGATGGTATTAAGACATGTTTGGACATTAAAATAACAAATTCATTCTTAGGGCTGTTTGGTTGTAGGGTTCGGCGGGATTCGGGATATAAAGATGGGGAACCAATAATTATTTGGCAACCAGTGACAACCACATCGGGGGGTGTTGGTAGGTGTTTATCAAGAATCCCGAACCCTACCCAACACTCAAAATTTGAACCTGCAAAATTCTCATCGAGAATTGGTAGCGATTCATTAATTCCTTCAATATAATTGAAGTTACGAGATTACCCATAAACGCTATGACGATAATACATAAGGGTACTCTAGTAACTTTACACATAATGTTCCAAACCCTTATAATTTGTCCAAAAATTCCTAACCAAGCCTCCCAAATCAGGGGCGAAGCCAGAACATAATACGCGGGGGTTGTCGGGGTGGACACAGGATATCATGCAAGGGTAGGCAAAGTTAAGTGGGGTCTAGGGGCAGCACTCTCAAATTTTTTTTGAGTTATCTATTAATTATACTTTCGAAAGTATGAAAAATAACACCAAAAATCAAAAGTTTACAAAATAGGATAAGTAATAATTGTTATGTGTCTTCTTGTTTCAATCATTTGAGCATGATTCTTTGCAACAGGGGGATCTAAATTGAAAATTCAAGGGGGTCTTTCTATAAGTTTACTATATAGTTAGACCTAATTAAAAAATTTTGAGGGGGTCAGCTATAACATATGGCTTCGCTACTGTCCCGAACCGCATCCAACTCGCCTTAACTTCCTAGTCAAGTTGGCTTAAAGGATATTTTTTCAATTAGAACTCACATAAACCTTTCTGTCCATAACCTCGCAAACCTTCTTGTTAAGTTAAGTATGTTGGGAAATTTACCCAAGATGCTCCTTAACAGAAATATCACACAATAGTAGAGAAATTGAAATCAAGAATAACACAATTAACACAGAATATAAGTGAAAAAACTCCAAAACCGGAGAAAAATCCACGGGTGTTGTCAAAAGACAATTTGAGAAACTTTCACTATATGACAAATTTGTACCACCATATTCTCAGTGACATCTCTACCCAAGAATCCAAGAGATTATCATAAGTCCTACTCCAGCTTATACTATCTAAGACTCTACATCTTGGAATCTTTCACAGTCCGACACCCAGAACCCTAGGCAACACCGACTCAGATGCAGGGGACAAGGAATACGGGTGAAGGGATATGGGGATTCATAGATTCTCAAAGAATCCAGAATGCGTGTGCAGGGGGACTCCACATATAAAAAATATGTTATTTATATATTAATTGAAAGAGTGTTATTGATAAATAATTGTTATGTATTCACTATCGGGTATTCGAGGAAGAAGAATTGTTATACTGCCAAAAAAACAGTGTAAGGACTCCGTAGGATTCCATTGAATTGCGGCAGAACAATAAAAAGTTAATAGAGGTTGCCTAGGTCTAATTGAGTTTGTAGTTTGGAGTTTAGTTAACTTTGGAGTTTGGAGCAATACAATTTCTATTCTTTTGAAAGTGTAGTGGTGCAAAAACCCAACCCGCTATTGATTGTCTACTTTGAAAACCCATGTTCTAAAACTGTGTGCCTTTAACCTTCCTCTTTTGTTATTTTATTTTTATTTTAGAGAAATTCCTTTAAACTTCTCTATCCCTTTCTCTCTCTTCTGTTATTTTCCCTTCTCTCTTCTGTTATGCGAGATTGCCGCGTCCCATACGCATTTCGCCGAGTCAATGCCGCTCCCGTGTCCCCGCCGCACTCAGTGCGAGTGCGAGACCCAATTTGACGTGTCAGTGCTGCCCCAATTACACCAAGATATTTTCCACAAAGTTTTCCCTACTTTGCTCATTTTCTCATTAGGTTTGGCCGCCACTCTAACCCCTAGAGAAACAAAACAATAAAAAAATTTATTACAATCCTAAAAAATACTTCTATTTATACTAAAAAATCTACAGTCCCATCAGCCGTCCGGATGCCTACTTAACACATCCCGACGACAAATCCTTCAAACATGTTTTCCAACATATCCGTCCGAACTCCCCTATCATCCATCCGGACGGATCTTCATCCTTCCTCGATCCAGACATCCAGTAAAGCCCTTATGTCACTTCACGCACCTGAGGTGTCTAGACAACTAAAAGCCTCGTCTGGAAGGCAACTCTAGAAACAACATTTCAACAACAGAACTTGCCTCCACACATAATCCGAATTGACTCCAATTTATTTATTGATCAAACCTTTCAAAGTATAGTCAATGTGGAACAGTTTTCTTCAAAAAAAGAAGAAGATAGTTTAGGATTTAATTTTAAAAAACAAGAGGAATCAAGTAATATTTACCTCTTTAATCTTAAAAACAATTCTCTCTTGAATCTAGCGAGCTTGGAGGGATGTAATGTGGCTGCAAAAAAAAGGGATGATGATACTGGCAGTATTGTGGAGTGTTGGTGTTAATAGTAACTAGCAAGTGATGGTCTTCAACTGCTTGTGAAAATGTCGTTGTGTGCTTAATTGGCTTTACTGAAAATGATGGAATTGTGATTCAGAGCCCCTGAACAATGTATTTCCTTTGATTTTTGCTTCCTGGTCATGTTGATTGAATGCCTACTTTCATGCAATAGATGTATTTCCTTTGATTTCTGCTTCCTGATCATGCTGATTGAATGCCTACTTCCATGTAATCTCTATTGCTTGATTGGTAACTTGAAACAGGAAATTTAAGTTCTTAATTCGATTTCTTTACCTTATTTCCTTTTTTATTTTCTCACTCATTTTGATTCTATAAAAGGGTGTCAAGTTATTTGTAGGTTTGCATATCACAAATTTAGTTAGGGTTTATGGGCTTGTGCTATGAGAAAGACGCATGGAATCTTTACGAATTTTTACGTCAAAATTCACTTGGAACCCTGTTTAACTCAATAAGACCATCCTATCTTGCCGACCCAATTTCATGAGATCTAGGTATAACTATTGGCATAGGAGTTGAACTTGCGACCTCCTGCATTGTAAGGAGTTACCAATTATCACAATTAACTTCGTCATCCCAACCAAAACTTCTTTGTTACATTTTGAATACATGCCAAACACCCAAATGTCACACAGAAGTGTTTCAAGCCATCAATTTGTCAATTTCAAAATAAATCACAGGCTTGAATGTGCTTTAAGACTACTTTCCTATTTCATGAGCAGCGATGTTATGGGGTTCACATTCACAACTAAATAGGCAGACCAGGAAAGCTGTAGTTGTGCTCATGGCAATATCCCCACAAGCAGTCCACCGCAAACTTCTAGGAGTTGTAATTCTAGGACCTGTACGATTGTAGGAGAATAAAACAAATATGAGAAAAACTTCAGGAGTTTTTGAATAGTTATAACTAATAGATGATGGATATCGTTTCATCTTTACATTAGTCACAACCCACAGAAACGAAACGGAATAGCTAGAGTGGTAGATTAATTAGTTGTTCCAACTTCCAATCTACATACATAGCTACTACTATTAATGTTTCTTGAAGATCCCTTAAGCGTTAATGGACCTAATTTTTAGATTTAATAAACTGCTACAAAAATATAAGCACAAATGAACAACATAAAAATGCCTATATTATGGCAAGAAAGTACACACTTCACAGACCCACAAGACAACATCACACATAGCTAATCGAATTCATGAACAAATATCATAAGTTCATACTTCATAGACCCACAAGACAATTCATTGCATGAAACAACTCATGAGCTTGGAGGGATGCAAGAGGGAGTGGAGCTTTGATGGCGATGAAGTTGGATATGTCTAAGGCGTATGATCGTATGGAGGGGAATTTTTTAATTTTAATTATGCGCAGAATGGAGTTCAGTGAGAAGAATGTCCAGCTGGTTTTTCAGTGTATTTCTACGGCTTCTTTCTCTTTTATGCTGGATGGCAGTCCTTTGGGATGGTTTTCTGCAACTAGGGGTCTTCGCCAAGGTGATCCCTTATCGCCTTTCTTGTTTATTATGGGTTCTGAAATCCTCTCAAGGATGTTGTTTCGAGAGGAGATTGCTGGGAGTATTCATGGTATCCGTTCTAGTCGTAATTCTCCTCCAATTTCCCATTTGTTTTATGCTGATGACTCTATTATTTTTGCTAGAGCGAATGTTGCGGAAGCCTCTGCCATTAAGAAGTGTCTTGATAATTATTGTTTGTGGTCTGGTCAGAGGGTTCATTATGGAAAATCTGCCCTGTTCTTCAGTCGTAATGCCACAAAACGAGTGCAGTCCAATATTAACAGTATTCTCCAGTTTCGTATATCTCCTCTGAGGGCTGTTTATTTGGGATTACCAATTTCAGATTTTTCCAATAGGAAATGGTGGTATGAGGGGGTGAAAGAGAAGATGCTTCATAGGCTTTCCGGTTGGAGAGCTAAAACTTTATCTCAAGCTGCTCGGGGTACGCTCATTAAATCTGTTTTGTCTTCCATTCCTTCCTATAGTCTGCAGTTGCTCAAATTTCCCAGCTATGTGTGTTCTTCTCTTGATGGGATCATGAGAGATTTTTGGTGGGATTGGGATTGTGGTCAGAGACATTTATATTTGAAGAGTTGGGCTTCTATGTGCACTCCTAAATCTCGAGGTGGATTAGGATTTAGAAGAATTTCTCACATGAATTCCTCTCTTTTAGCTAAGTTTAGCTGGAAGTTATTGACTGCAAGTGGTGCAATGTGTAAAACCCAGTTGTACAGTAAATATGTTATCCCGAGAGGCGGTGATTTGATGTCAGCTCCTATTTTGAATTCTGATTCTTGGGTTTGGAAGAGTTTGATGAGTGCTCGAGGGGTTCTTAGCATGGGGCTTTGTAGATTTATAAAATCTGGTGCTAATACTAGACTTTGGTTGGATCCTTGGATTCCATTCCAACATGATTTCAAACCAATTGTCAAGGCTGGGGTTTTTTTTCAGCAGCATGAGTCCACGGTGGATGTTTTAATGCTGTAAAATCCACGACGTTGGAATAGATCTTTGTTGCGCAACCTGTTTGAGCCTGGTACAGTGGATAACATTCTTCGAATACAACTTCCAGCTTCATCTAGGGAAGATAAATGGGTTTGGCAGCTCAGTAATTTTGGTGATTATTCAGTGAAGATAGCCTACCATATTCTTAATGCAGGGGCTGTTATTGATCAAACATTTTCTCCCTTGCCTATTTCTTATTGGACTAAGATTTGGAGGATGAATGTGCATGCAAGGTTTCAGTTGCTATTATGGAAGTGTGTGTGGAATTTGTTGCCTACAAGAAGTAGATTATCAGGGATTTTGCATCTCTCTCATAATCAAACTATGTGTCCAATTTGTTCTTTGGAATCTGAATCTCTGTTACATCTTCTGTCTTCTTGTACGATTTCAATGTTAGTTTGGGGTTCTTCTAGATGGCATCTTGATTCTCGGGACCTGGGCAGAAATGGTGTTTTGGGTTGGGTCTCTTTGGTCCTGAATCCTCAATTGGCAGGCATTTCAAAGGCAGAGAGTCACGAGTTTCAGCTGCTGGCTCTTGTATCCTTGGATCAAATATGGCGTTATCGAAATGATGTATTGCATGGATCTCAAACAAAATCTGATTTCGAGTTGTTGAGCCAGATTAAGATTTTGCATGTTCGTCATTGTCAGGCTTGGAGGATATCTAATTTTAATCCAGTAATGCATACTTTGAACTGGTTCCCCCCTCCTTCAAGTTCTGTGCAAGTGCAATTTGACACAGCTATGGGGCAAAATATTACTTCAGCTGCGGTTTTAGCTCGTTCCTCTTCAGGTGAAGTATTATTTGCCTTGGTTTTCGGTGGTCCGATGGTTGATCCTATGGTGGGGGAGGCGATTGCTCTTCAGTTGGGTATTAATAGATGTTTAGATCTTCAGTTTCGAGAAGTTCAATTTGAGAGGGATGCCATTCTGGTGATCAATGCGGTTGTTAATCCTCATTTGGTTTCGCATTGGGTGATTGAAAATTTAGTTGAAGATATCAGGTACAGTTTGCAAGGGATCCCGAATTGGAGTCTCTCAAAGGTTAGTAGGCGTCAGAACGCTTGGGCGGATGGTCTCGTCAAATGGGCCGCGGCTAGGAATCTTTCTGGCAGCATTCCCACTTATTTCCTTCCATTGGTGCAGATTTGGTTGGATACCAAACGTGAGCATCCTAACCATTGTTTTGGTCTTGTTGCTTCTTAGTTTGCCTTTCGTTTGTGCCTCTTTTATTAAAAAAAAAAAACCCACAAGACAATTCAGCCAATCGCACGAGACAAAGTACATAATTTACAAACCCAGAAGACAAAATCGCACATAGACAATCGAATTCATGAACAAATATCATAAGTGTTAAACATTCCTCTCTTCCGATCAGATCATCATCGCCACGACCACTATTATTCACTCCGGTAGTATCGACGCTGCACCTCTCGTGAAGATTGTTACTAATGTGTGAGTGCCCTAGTAGTTGGGTGTATTGGGCCTTGTTCACTTGTCTTCAGCTTCTTCAACTCAGTTACACAATTATGTTGGGCCTACCTTGAGTTGGTCCAAGTTCATTATGATGTTGGCCCTTTATTGAGTTGGTCTTTCATTAATGGGTTCTAATTACGACTTTTGAATATATTATTTGTATACAACGAGTCAATTCATATGACCGTTGATATTGTTCCGTTGAACATTTGTTTGCGTATTCACCTAATTGTATCTTTGTACAATTTGAATTTGAATAATATAATAATATGTGTTCTTCTTTCTCTACTCTTCCACCTTCTTCTTCTTATTCACCTAATTGTATCATGTAACCAAACTCTTAAACCACATAAGTTTTGTGACAAACGAGCGAGGGTGTGAGCTCTCTAGTTTCCTTCTCGCCTTATTCATTGGTAAACAATCACTCCTAACATGCGCATAAACTGTTTGGCTTGTCGAATGATGTGTCTCATAAGCAATGGTCATACTTCTAGCATGTTAGTGACATAATTACAGTAGTTGAATCCATCTTCAACCAATGGCGGATCTATGTATGGGCAAGGGTGGACAATTGCCTCACTTGAAAATGTAAATGTGCTCCCTGATTTGGTAGCTGGTGCAGAGCACCACTTCTTTGGGAGACTAGAATTTGAATCTCAGTCAAAGTCTTTTTTAACCCAATTTCTCATTTTACAAAAAGAATTATTATCCTGCCCAATTTTTTAAGCTTTTCTGGTAGTGGCTGATAAATTATTTTTTTTCATGTAATGATATATATTAAAGCCCTATCTTTCTTATTAGAAAATAAAAACCTCAAATACCAACATCAAATCCTTCTTATTAAAAGCCTCAAATCTTTCTCACCTAATTATATATATTAAAATGTTTTTTTTTCATGTAATGATGTATAGTAAAATATAAGTTTTATGGTAAAATGCAAAATTTGGCACAATAATTTAAATAACATAAATATTATCAACAAAAATTGAACCAAATATATATACTAATATTTAAGACAGCAACATCCGAGCCACTAGTTGAAATGGTAAAGATGATGTGTACACCTTGGTGACTAAGGTTCGAATCCCTCTCTTTTTCAAAAAAATAAATAAATTAAAGACAACATATAACATGTATGTTGCTTTCCAAATTATTATCAAGTCTAAAAATGAAAAATAAAACGTAGACATCTTTTTGAAAAAATTGTCATTGGTGCAAAATATATTTTACCAACAAAATAAATGAAAAATAACATAATAATACCACTTTCAAATATAACATGTATGTTGCTTTCCAAATTATTACCAAGTCTAAAAATGAAAAATAAAACGTAAATGTCTTTTTGAAAAAATTATCATTGGTGTAAAATATATTTTACTAACAAAATAAATGAAAAATGACATAAAAATACCACTTTTAAAACTATTGGATATATAAATCCAATCCACAAAACTTTATCCTTCATAAATTTATTTTTATTTTTTTTAATTATTTAAATCATTTTCATAAATTCATTTTTATTTTTTATAATTATTTAAACCATTTAAATTTTATCTATTTCATTTTTATCATTTTTTGAAAGAGGATTAACTAATATGTTCTTGTCACTTTCTATCATCTCACTTCATCTTCTCTCTAGTGCATCTCTCTCATCGAGGCATCTCTCTGCTGCTACATTTTTCTTACTCTCATCTATTTTTTTGGTTGTCATTTTGATCCAAATATAGCCATAAATCACGTGACGCACGCGTGTACGATGCCGTTATGCTACGACAAAACAACAACTAAAGTCCCGAATTTTGTTCTGTCGAATAATCTCTCTCTGTGACTTTCAAACTGAACATTTGATTCTGACTTTTCGGGAGAGTTGGAGATGGACAAGGAAGAGTTCTTGAAGGAGTATGGGGAAGATTACGGCTACCCGAACGGACCCAAGTCTATCGATGAAATACGAGCAACCGAGTTCAAGCGATTGCAAAATGGTCCGTTAGCTCTTAATGTTTGTCTGATTCCAGTCGTAATTTTTTATCCTTTTTCGTTTACCGAGAAAGTTTGAGAAAGAATTTGGTTTCGGTTTCAATCTAATCTGAATTTTAATTCATCAAATCGTTGTTGAGCCTTATCTTTCTCCTTCTAATTATTTGTGCTTTGCTGTCTTGTTTGAAATTCAGAAATGGAATCTTGAGCTGCTTGTGGTTTCACATGGGTTTTGTTTGGTTAATGAGAAAATTAATTAAGAAGATAGTAAGGGGCAATGTGAATGATTAGTTGATGCAGCCAGCTATGGATTTGCACCCAAATCATTGATTTCATTGATCACAGTAAACTTTACATACTGTAGTAAGAACTAACTACATACACTAAGACAATTAACGTTTCTTAATTTTCATTGATTGGAGTAGTATTTGTTTTTATGTTGTGTTGATTTAAATGAAGAATATTGGAAATTTTACTTATTGTCGAATGCGGTGGATGAGTCAGGGATTACAATACATCATCTTGGATTCTGCTTAAAATTCTTGAACTTTGTAGTAGAAACTCATCATGCTCCGTTCGAGATATTAGTTTTTTCCTAGTTTGTTTCAGTCGGTTGGCTAGCGGAGGGCAAAATGATTTTCTTTAACTGTTTCCATTGTATTTACAAATTGTAGGTACTGTGTACTTGGACCATGCTGGAGCAACATTGTACTCTGAGTTGCAGATGGAGGCAATTTTAAAAGACCTCACGTCTAGTGTTTATGGAAATCCTCGTATCCTCTATATGCTATATCTTTTCATGTTATGTTTGGATGTTGCTCAGTGAACATTGTTTGAAGGAAGTTTTGAAAACACCCTTTTAAAATCCATTGGTGGAAAGGTAGACGTTTTCATCTTGGGACTATTCTCAATTATGTGCTATCAAGTGCTATCTTAATTTAAGATAGATAGCCAAAGCGACTCAAGTTTGGCCACTTCTGACATTGTAAGGGAAGCACGCCAGCAGGTACCATATATTGTTTTCTCATGTCTACCATCAGTCTATTAGGTGTTGAGAAGCTTTATGTTTTTATATTTTTTTCCTTAATTTTGCTGGCTTATAAAAGGCTTGGCAATGCCAGTACTTATTTTTTTACGGAAATTTGATAGAACCTTGGGTGATTGATATGGTAATTGGTCTATTGGAGGGACATGGGTCCCTTTTGGAATTGTGATTTTTGTGTTTCCTAATTTTGTGAATTCAAAGACAACGACGACAGGTTTGTTTAATTCGAGGAAAACCAAGCCTCCATAAGACACAAGTGCCAAGCAATTTTCTGGTTATCCATTCCCATACACAACAACATAATTAAATAGCAATGTGGGAGTCGTTGCCACTAACACTCATGGACTTAACCAACTCCATAACTGCTAGCCACCAAGATAGAAGGAATCCACAACCCCATTTACATGACCCACATTTACATAACAACAGACAATGCAAAAAGGATAATTACAAGTGATTACCAAAGATAAATACTAATGGACTAACAAATATCAACACCAAAGGCGTGCACACCACCAAGTAAACCATAACTAACGTAACTGATCCATACCCCCACATACCAGGACCTTCCAAGCTTCTAACTAGGAACAAGTGTCTCTACCAAAAGTATTATGAAATATTTTGTTAACTGATAGTTTTCCTTAATCTATGCTTGAAAGTAATCGGCGTTTGGTGATTTGATTGCAAAAAATTTATGTTTTGTTGCCCTGTTAGTCTGTTACTACAAGGATATGCGAATATCTTTCTTTTTTGATGCAGGTACTTGAGTACTTCAATGCATCTCCAAAAGACTACAAATGCATATTTACCTCTGGGGCAACAGCGGCACTGAAGCTGGTGGGGGAGGCCTTTCCATGGGATCATAGAAGCTGTTTTATGTACACCATGGAGAATCATAACAGTGTATTAGGAATAAGAGAGTATCCTTCCATCGTAGACTATGTGTTTATCAGCCTAAATTAACTGTAGAAAGGCAGTTTCTGGTGTCTTTTTTCTTGTTTTTATCTTTCTTTCTTTATGATGTGTTTCCTTCCTGCCATTCTTGACTCTTATCTTTCTTAGAATATTCCTCATCCTAACTTACCATTTTATAAATATTGTCTTCAAAGTCCACTAGATAGGTGCAGTACCCACATGTCAATGCACAAATGATATGAGTCGAGGTTTACATGTTTTTCAGTAGATTATCTTTGCTGTGAAGACACTGTAAATTGAGCTAAATGATATCAGCAAAGTGTTCGTTTATTTTTTCTCCTGGTCCTTGCATACATATTCATAGGTTCTTTCAGCCTTGATAGATTCTAGATATGCTCTTAGTCAAGGAGCTGCCGCCTTTGCCATTGATATTGAAGAGGAATTGCATCATAGTGGAATATGCGACGCACACTCTGTCAAGATGTCTCAGCACCCGGTGCAAAGGAGGAAGGATGCTAGATCTCTTGAAAGAGATCCAACAGGTACCTGTTGACTGTTGCCTACGTATAAGTTGTAATGTGCTATCATCCCTGGTTAGAGTGGTTAAAACATGAATGCAAAGGACGGAAGATAAAAAGCTTCCCAAAGTAGAGCTTATGATGGCTTGGTTCTTCTCTTGATGATGAGCTTGAATGGTAAAAAGCTGTGGTTCAGCTTGAAGCTGGTCTTAGGTTCAAATTTTATTAAAAAGATTATGGTAGTTGTTTTTCCCTGTTGGAGGTATGACTTTAAGGACCCTTCTCTCTCGTGTTTCCATCTAACCTTTATCCTTCTTCTGAGTGTACCTTTATGTACTCTTTCGTTTTTCATGTGTCATGTTTACTGAAATTAAATGAACAGTTATTACCTCTTTTGATACCTCGTGACCTCTCGACAGTAATATTCTAAGGCACCATTTCTAAACGCCCCAATAGCATTTGCCTTGTCCTTCTTTTTAGAAGACTAAATCAAACCTCATTTTCCAAAAATTTATGAGATATGGTTATGCAGGACAATAGTCAGGATCTCGGTTCATATTGCATTTAATTTGACTTATGGTCACTGGACTTTTACATTTTATCTTTTTTTTTCCACTAGATAGGAGTTAATCTTATGCTTTTAGTTGGGAGTGGGAACTTAATTGTGGTAGTTGTTTGCTAGTTTGAAATACATTAGGTTGCTAGAATTTGTTGCATATCCAGACTTTGTGTAGAATGGGATATCAACAGATGCTATATTGATATTACTGCCACTCATCATTATCATGCGAGCCTTTATTCCAAAAGTTTGGGGTCAACTAATTGATATTACTGCCACTGAAAGGAAAATTTTCTCGTGATGTTACTGCCACTGAAAGGAAAATTTTCATGCGAGCCTTTATTCCAAAAGTTTGTGGTCAACTAATTGATATTACTGCCACTGAACGGAAAATTTTCTCGTCATGTTAATTGCCTTCTTAAATTTACTGTTGTATTGATTTTCAAAACTATTTATTTGCCTTAGGCCCACCATGTTGTTTGCTTGCTGCAGGTACTTCTTTTAACTTATTTGCCTTTCCCTCGGAGTGCAATTTCTCAGGTTTGAGATTCAAACCTGAATTGGTGAAGATTATTAAGGAAGACTCGAAGAAGTTGTTGGAAAGTTCTGCATTTAGCAGGTATATGCCAGATGTCTATTGAGTATGTTGCTATGCAATGGTTGATTTGATTGGTTAACCAGTGTTACTTCCACTTCCTTGCTGGGAAATAATGTAAACAAGCATACTCAATTAATTGTGTTGTATTCGAAGATATTCAATTTGAGTCCTGGGATTTGTTAAGTTGCAGGGAGATTGAATTCTTCTTCTTTCTCTTAAGTGAGGTTAACACTCGGGTTTTTGCCCCAGTCAGACTAGTCAGTAGGGATATTTTATCAAATATTAATATGGTACTGGTCTTCCATGGTACATAACTCAGCTGAATGAGTTTTGAACCAAACTTGACTATCTATCAGGTGTATTATCATGGTAAGTTACAATTCGCTTTCTTCTAGGGCAATGCTCTTGCAATAGTGATCTGCTTGACTAAAATAGTTCATGTTCTTTGGTGATGTGGACCAATTTTGGTCAATGATAGAATTTCCTTTCGGGCTATGAATTGATAAGGAGTTAGCTGAAGTTGCCTATGAAGAAAAATGACTGCAAAATGAGTTGTACACTTGTACTGATTAATGCTGTCGCTGTACTTTTGCTAGCAACATAGGTTTTTTGCTGTAGCCTTAGTTAGTTATCATAATCTGTTCAACTTATTATTTCGTCTGGATAATACGTAATAACATTGCTTTGCTGGTTATGTGGTTTGTATTTGAAAATTACTGGTACAACATCGACCACTTTCCTCTGTTTTTCTTATACAGGGGATGTTGGATGATCTTGATTGATGCTGCCAAAGGATGTGCCACAAAACCATTGGATTTGTCAAAGTGTCCTGCAGATTTTGTAGTCATCTCGTTCTATAAGGTAAAATCTCATTTTCTTTTATTTTGGAAAAGCTAAAACAAATAGCAAATCTAAACAACTGATTTTGCACGATGACACTTTTCTTTTCTCTTGTACTTGCTTAGTTATTTGGCTATCCAACCGGACTTGGGGCCCTCATTGTTCGCAGTGGTAAGTGAGTAATCCTACAAGGATTATAATTTCTCTAGCTTAAGGAATAAGATGTGCTATTCATTCGTTCTTTGAGAATTAATGAGCATACAAACTGCTATTGTTGGATGATAGCTCATCAATTCTATCCTTTATCAACTTAAACAAAAGGTGGTTGTTGAAGATTCCAGTGCGCCCGTAATTTAAATATGTAGGTTTGCCTTGAAATTCCTATGGGTGAGCTAAGTCTTCTCAGTTTTTTGGGTCATGAATTCTCTTTATCCAAATTAAAGAAGTAGGTTAGCATGAGAATAATTAAGCCTTAAGAAGAGTGGTAGACATCTTCTTTCCCCTACAAGGCATGAGGCCTTCTCTTGGGGATTGGTTTGGTTTGTTTTGGTGAAGTTAAAGAGGTTAGTGATTTTGTGCATAAATTGATGTTAATGTTATTTCGGACTTGGGTTGGCAACCCTTGGCGCCCTATGTGAGAGTTTTCTTTGTACTGATACTGACAGAATTACTGGGTTACAGATGTTTCCAAGTTACTGAAGAAGAAGTACTTTGGCGGAGGTTTGTGCTTAGACATTGTTATCGAAGCATACTGCTTATGTTGTTGCTAAGTTGGTTAACTATTAAAACATTTCCAGGCACAGTTGCTGCGGCATTTGCTGACATGGACTATGTTAAAAGAAGAGAAGGTGTTGAGGAGTGCTTTGAGGATGGTACCATTTCTTTCTTGAACATAGCATCAATCCGATATGGGTTCAAGATACTCAATTCCTTGACTATATCTGCAATAGCACGGTATGTTAACTTAGTTTTATACCTGTTTGTGTGATACCATGGGTATGAGTAACAGAAGATCATGATATTTGTATAATGGAATATCATAATTTGTTCTTATGTGTTTCTGAATATATGCAATAGAATATTAATTTGAATAACCGAGGATGACTGAGTATGAGAAAAAAGAGAGAGCCTCAGTTTTGATATGTTAGAATTTATAAAAGCAAACTAATTTTTATGGAGGAGAACTACACCTTCAAGATAGCATCCGGCCAGCCGTTGTGGGTTTTCAGCTAAAAGCTTAATATCTGACTAACATTTTCTCCCAATATTTAGATCATATGAGTTACTGAGGTCGGTTAAGTGTTTTAATTACTTTTGGTTCCACTGTTTGGTAATGGGTCTTAGCTTGTTTTCCTTTTCCCGTTTGCTTGGTACTCTAAACGACTCCTATTCACAAGGTTTCCGCGGTGGGTGAGGTCGGGCCATCAGGGACATGTGGGATGTACACAAACCTTACCCCACATAATATTTTTAGAGGTATTTTATAGGAATTGAACTTGTAACCTCTAAGTTGTACCCCTGCAACTCTACCACTAGGCCACATGTTCACATGTTTCTTGTTTGCTTGTTGATTGAGTAAATCTAGTGCTTCTCTGCCAGGTGCCTCTATTTTTTTTCCTTGCACTGACATATTTTCGACTTTAATTGGATATAGCGAATTAGAGATGCTCTTCTTGCTATTAAAGAAACATTTGCATATTATGATGCATTGTCAATACTCAATAGTTCTCCTTTATGTAGTTTTTTGTTGGTCATTTTTGGTATTGTTGTGCTGAACGTGTTTAAGGGTGAAACTTTTCTTACTGGGTAAAGTTGCTTCATTACAAGCTAGGTGTCATAGGTTCAAACAACATAATCATCCTCTTTGCATGGGGGGTGAGGCCACAAATATTTATCTTTCCATATCCTCGTGCTTTGACTGTGACCTTTTCTTTAATATTTACCTTTCCATACCCTCGTGCCTTGAGTGTGACCTTTTCTTTCGTATGCAAAAGTTTGTATCTTTCATGTCAGAATTGTTTATTAAGCTCGCATAGAAAGCGTATGGGTAATGCCACTTTCTTCTTTTCATATATTATTTTTTCAATGCTATTTCTAAATAATGTTTTCTTCATCATCATAGCTTGTGTATTCAGATGATACGATAATAACTATCACTTGCATTCTGTTTGCGGTACTCAACAAACCTCACTTTTGAATTAGTTTAGTTAGTCTTTTAATTTATAATTATTGTAACTGTTATGCTTTATGTCTAGATATTATTTGTAAATGCTCATCTTTTTTCCCAACTTGCAGGCATACAGCTTCACTTGCCTCTTATGTGAAGAAAACACTTTTGGCTTTAAAACATGAAAATGGAGCTAGTGTCTGCACACTTTATGGTAGTCACCCATTGAAGGTAGTACAAAATACAAATGACTACGAATTATCCAGAAGCTTAATCTTTTTTATCCTAGCAGTCTAGCACTGATTTGTTAGTCTTTGATCATGAAATATGGCAACAAAGAGGGATTTTTTTTGTGTATGGAAAAAAAAAAAACTAGCGCCAAGAAAATGCGCTAAAGGAGGCTAGAAAGATGGCCCCAAAAAATTATTAGATATGCCAGAACACCATAATTTCAAAATACTAAAGTATAATTCATTGATAAAATTTTACTAAGGGACTCATTGTTGAAGAGTCAATTGTTCCTTTCATTCCATTTCCCCTTCATTCACCATAATTTGGTATTTTAAACTTTGAATGAGCCACTCTGATGCTTATCCATGTACAATAATCAATTCAATTCTCCCCTAGCATTTGTCATTAACATTTTTTAAAATTTTGATATATGTTTAATGCTATTCTTTTAGGTATTCCACGATGAATCAGGCCCTGTGGTTTCATTCAACTTGAAAAGGCCAGATGGCTCTTGGGTTGGATATCGTGAAGTAGAAAAGTTGGCTTCCTTATCTAAAATTCACTTACGGGTAAATTTTGATAAAATTCTGATTAGAATCTACTGTTTGTTTACCTTTGTTTGAATAATTATGCAAATATCTGCTCTCTGAATAATTATTCTGTTTTTTAGTTGTCTTTTTGTTCATATTGAAACCATGTGTTTTTATTTATTGAGAGTATTCGAATGGAGCTCATTCTTTGAGTAACTTTTGATTGATTTTATTATTGATGGTATTTATGAAAATCTACATTCACCTGGGCTGCGCATGCCTCGTTTTTGCTATTGTCAACTGAAATAATTATTAAAAAACTAACTGTGGTGCACCTAACATACAATGCACGTATATGAAGACATAATGAAGCAATATCACACAATTAAGCGTGGATGCAATATAAACACAATCATTCGATGGTAAAGCCGTAGTAAGGAATGAATACCTGATTTGCCTAGTTTGGGGAATTTCATCTTCCTAAAATTCCTTGCAAGTGTTTCAAGCAGTAGAAATTGATTTCCAGTGCTAGTGGAAATTTTTAAAATTCTTGGCTTTATAACTGTATGTTGAAAAATTCGATCTAAGCTTATGCTAATCATTTCTAAGCAAGTAGCCACAATCTTCATTACCATATGGGACATCATTAAATCCACTTTGAAAATTGAGGGAAAGAAAGGCACAAAATCTATGTAGCAGGTGAACCTTGCAAAAGAAGGTACAAGCTGTATGTATCAGAAGCCTCTTTGCTTAACCAGATTTGCTGCTTTTATGGTGCCTTTGTCTGAACAGAAAGGTGTCGTGCCAGTTGCTTTGACTTCTAGATGCACAAGGAACAGTAATGTGGTTTGACGGAATAGTTGATAGAAAGATTTAAACACAGCTATTATTTTCTTAAGGCACCCTAACATGTAAAAGCTGACCCTGTCTCTTCTCCCTGTAGTTTTGGGATTTTCGGCCTATTGAATCCATCTCTCTAGGGCGTTGAAAAGGTAGCTTCCATTTTAACAGTCCTCCATCCCAGTCCATATACAAGAAAATTACTTAATAGTTGGCTCCCACTCCACATATAATGCTGAAACAGCTCTTTTGCTCTGTAGTTGCTACAAATGGCACACTTGTAAATCTGCTTCCAGTTGTTGATTAACCCGGTCATTGACTAATTTCATGCTAATTACTTCTGCCGGCTGCAGATTTGTTGGTTAAATTATCGAGATTTAAATATTATAATTTGTGATTAAATCATCTTTTTAATGTATATAAGCTTGCCCTAGTGTATCCACTTCTTGGTAGGAAGCGTGCTTTTCCTGAACTTCAATTTTGTGTATTATGCTAAACCATCTTCTTCTTGTGTTTGATTTACCTGTTTATTTATTTGTTGACATTTGCATTTAACCAACTTTGTGAACAAGCAGTTTCTTGCTCCACTTGATTGGGAGCCATTGCTGAATTAGCGTTCTCATTATTTTTTTGAAGTGCTTTTAGTGGTTGGCCTAGAACTCTTACCTTATTAATGAGAAATTTAGAAAAATTGTTATTTTTTTTCCCTGCTGTAAGCCTGTCATCCTACTACTTATTAAGATGAAATAAAATTTCAATTGGCATTGGATAGATCTGTGATAGTCTAAGACTCTAAAATGTAATGTAGATCCTATACTTTAGAATAATTTTTAAAATTAGGTCGTGATTTACTTTCCAAATTTCTGACATTAGTTCCCGTTTTTCATATTTCACTTCATTCAATGAAAGTTCTTTCGCATTTCAATTTGAACTCCTTTTTTTATTATTTGAAAAATTTTATGCTACTAAGAAGTTTAGTTTTAAGTTGTATTTGTGTGGCGCCCTTATTATAATATATATACCTCCTTCTTGTTGCTCAAAAAATTAAGAATGTATATTATCCCCAGAGACTACTCCATTCTTTGATTAAGAAAATCATTTTAACATCTTAGCTTTGATTATGGGATATAAAATTTTAAAAATGAAACCCAACTAGTTAATTTTTTCATGCTTCAAGTTGTGAGCAAGATCTCATTCAATCAAATAGAACATAAGCTCGTGATGAACATATTATCTCTACGAAATAGATATCGATGTGTAGCTTTGGCGAAGTTTCATCAGACACTAGCATTTCCTTCTGGGCCAACATTATCACCAGTATTTTCTATTTTTCTCATGTGGCATCCTTAATTATGTTCATCTTCATAATGTTGTTTTGTTCGTATTGATGGTTTTGAGACTGAAACCAACGCATCAACGTCTTGGGAAGCAGCATTTGAGGTAGAAATTAATCCATCTATAGCCTTGATAATAGATATCATTTTATCCCGAAAATCGTTTACTAAAGCACATTTGCAATATTTTTTCTCTCTCTAAGCATCTACATGTAGTGTGATATTTTGTTTTCTTTTGTAGATAGCCATTTACCAGAATCAGGTGGTAAATTTTCTTTTTTCCTTTTTGGGCAGAATAATGATAAAGTGCTGGTGTACACTGCTATGTTCATAGCAACTCTCGTCAGACTCCATAAATTACTTTTAATTATTCTATGCTACAATATCAATATTATTTACAGAGTTGCATGTGTGCCTTGGAGTGTATCGAGCTTCTGCTGTAATTTCTAATTCCCCTCTTTTTGACGGGTTCTTTGCCTTTCTGCCTCATGTTTTCTTGTAGACAGGTTGCTTTTGCAATCCTGGCGCTTGTGCGAAGTACATTGGTTTGTCTCATTCAGAACTTCGCTCAAACATTGAGGTATGCATTATTGTTGGTGTACACTGTGCTCAGTTATGGAAGTATTGCACTGCATGCTCTTTTACTGCTTTGTTAATAACTGTGAGCTGAAGCATTTACCATTTTTCGCACATCGTAATTCATTTAGGCTGGGCATGTTTGCTGGGATGATAATGACTTAATTCATGGAAAACCGACTGGAGCTGCTAGAATATCATTTGGTTACATGTCAACATATGAAGATGCAAAGGTACTACAGGTTCATATCTGCAATTTGGTGGATTCTCATGATATCTTCAAACTAAAATCATACATCTTCCTTCTAAAACAAAACAATTTATTCTAGATGAATTTATTGACTTGTATTTCAAACACTAAGAAATTTCATTTCTTAAACTTTAAAGAAGACTGCATGGTTTACATATATAAGTAGAACAAATATTCAAATTTTTGTAAAATCTTATTGTCAACCTCTTTTAGATATGAATCTATTTGATTTAGAGGGGAAGTACTTGCATTAGTATCTCAATTCAGTTTAAACATGAGTTGATTTACACCCCAATAGATTTTTACTATCCAAAAAGAGGAAAAACGGAATCTTGAAATCTAAAGAAATGTGTTGAGAAAGGGCCAGATGTATAGAACCTTTCAACGAGATAGTGATTTTTAATTTTTCAACTCTCTCTAATTGGAATCTATTTCAAACACAGGAACCACAAATGAAATAAAGTGATAAAGAAAATTTTTCTCCAGCACATCCTTTGTGTGTGTTGGGCTGTTTGGTGGCTGTTTACAGTTTTTTATCTGCACTTGTTAGCAGAGGTTTTTGTGAGTGCTATTTTGTGATTTACGATATGTTTATATTGATATGCAGAAATTTATTGATTTCATTACAAGTTTCTTTGTAACATTGCGGAGTACGTCTGGAAATGGGAATCTATTGAGTGCTGGGTCTATCCACTTCTCGAGCAAAGGTTATTTATTTATCCTTGGATAAAAATTTTGCAATTTGATTGTATGCAGTGAAGGTAGTCTTCTGGTCAAATATCAACCAAACATGTCAGCAACGGTTGTTCTCTTTGAATTACCTACTGCAAACAAAAATAGTAATCCTGTATGTTAGGATGCATTGTTCATCATTTGTGTTAGAAACTTAGAATGTAATATAAACGATGTGAAACACCCCAACCCAACAAGTTAACTTATTGGGTGAAATGGCAAAGTAACTAATCTTAACAATTTGCATTGGTTTGTCTTAGGAAGGTTTCATTCCGCGGGTAAGATTATATCAATTCTTAAGGGATATTGGTGGCGAGAGAAGACCTGCATGATTAAAAAAAAAGTTTGGGTCGCAGATTGTTGGGTTGATGTAACTTATTTAGTGCATGTAATGCTCTATTATTCTCCTAATGGGATTATGATATTAGTCTTTTATTGGGGTCCTCAGCATTGAAATTGGGATCCTAGGCTTCTAACCTATCTTTTCCTGTACAATTATTTATTTCCATATCTATCTTTGGCAGTCGAAGTTTTATTTTGAGAACCTTAGCATGAAATGCTGTTCTTCACTGGTTTTGAACATTTGTTGCATGTCACCAAATATGTGAGTTAACCTTTTTGAATCCTTGAGCTATGGTAAATTCATTTTTTGTGTTAAGTAGAAAGTTTGTTGCACCACATGAGGTTCCCTCTTGACATATATTTATGCATGACAGTTGTCGAAGTCATTTTGCGTGGCTGAAGATAAATTTTAATGTCATGATGAGACACTAATTGGTATTCTTCATTATACATACTTCGTTGCTTGCTAACATTTTTGTTCTGCGGGGGGACTATGTTTTCATTTAATTTGAAAGCTTTGAATTCCTGTGTTTTATGTTCTGACGCTTCTATCATTTTATATCTTTAATAAATATGACTTGAACTCTCCTAAATAATAGAATTGAATAAGTAAATCAGTAAACTGTGGGAAACCTCTTTGTGGTTTAGAAGGTTCCTTGTAGCACCTTGTTCTCTGGAAAATATCAGTTTCTTATACTTAGCTACGCTTCTACTTAAACCGGTGAGGGCAATGGAAATTGCTGTCAATGTGCTAAGTTTAACAAGGACAATGGGAAGCTGACATTTTTTATTTGTCTGGAGAAAAATAGGTCATGTATAACTATTTGAGCTCCTTTTTTTGTTGCTCTCATCGTTCCCTGCCGCTGACTTCTGAACTTCACTAAATTTCAGGCTGTGAAACAGAGCTTTCGATGACATATTATCACCTGAAGTCCATTACCATATACCCAATAAAATCATGTGGAGGATTCAGTGTTGGAAGTTGGCAGCTGTGTAGTACTGGTAGTTGACTTTGTTTTGGCCTGTTACATTGATGAATTATATCTCTAAGTGGTGGTTTAATTATCATGTTTGCATGTTTCTCTACTGAAATGAACATAGTGGTAAATCATGTTATTCCAAGTCCTCATGATTCTAGGGCATGTTCATCTTTTCAACTTGAACTAAATTCCATTATAATCTCATGCACTAAGACAAATATTCTTTCCAAACAATATATACCAATGGACTTCTCCTTGAATAGAGTTATAGGTTGTAGCCTCATCCTTTTTTATACCAAATAAGAATGGTTCAACGTTAACCCTTGATGTATACCAATAATGCTAAGAAATTCCCCTGTAGATCCATTGCTTGTTTCTACCCTGATTAGGGTATATTACTGCTGCTTAGTTTGTGTCTTTAAATTTATCTATGTAAAAAATGAAACCTCTCTCCTATCTAGAACCCACTATGTGCACGCCTATGGAACTCTATCATAGGCCTTCTCCAAGTCGCTAAAAACTAAACCCTTCAAGAAAGTTGTTTCGGTTCAAAAAAATAAAAAAGAAGATAGTTAATTCATTGGGCATTTGAAGAGAATGGAGCCATGGCAACCTTCAAACAAGGAAAAGGACTCACGGTTATTCTTCTAAGTTACAGCATAAGTAGAAAATAGTTTCAGTTGTCGTAGATATATGAAATTAAGGATTTTGAGTCCTAAAGCTGAAAGAAAACAATATTCTAGAGTAAAACTATACTCATATTTGTGTCACTTTCAAATGCTTTACTACTGGCAGGTACTAGGTAATATTGTTGTTTTTCTGTTGGTGTTTTGAGAAATCATTAAAAAAACAGCTGCAAAGTGAATTTTCAAAACTATCCCTTTGGTTTTGCATCATTACCATAAGGAATGTATCTCTTTCTCCAATTCGTGGCATGACACTACTTGGGAAATCATTCTGGGTAGAATGTTGATCCCCAAATGTCCAATTCTATCAGGTTTGCTGCTTGATCGAGAATGGCTTCTCAAGAGCCTAACTGGTGAAGTTCTTACACAAAAGAAGGTAAATAATTTATTGCTGTGTCTCACTGATTTTATGCATGTGGGAACTTTTATGCATTTATTCGTGTATCTAAGGCAGTGTTACATATAAATTCATCTAATTGTTGCATTTTGTTTTATGTGTTTGGTGGCGGCATGCCACCTCCTGATAGCTGTATAGCTGTATAGTTAGTCAGATATAGCTGCTGTTAGTTAGTCAGATATAGCTGCTGTTAGTCATAGCTGTATAGCTGTTAGTTAGTCAGATATAGCTGCTGTTAGTCATAGAAGATATAGCTGTTAGTTAGTCAGATATAGCTGCTGTTAGTCATAGAAGATACGGCTGTTAGTCACAATATTAGGCTTGTATTATGGAACAATATGATATTTAATAAGAGGTACTCTCACAAGGAGAGGGACGGTAAATTGACAGCAAAATTGACAGCAAGATTGACATGGTATCGGAGCAAGGTTTCTGAACTACTTTGCTCTCTGATTCTTTGGTTTTCTTGGCCTTTTTTTTTGTGTTTAGCCCTTGATATCTAGGTCTCTTGGATTTTGGCTTGTCTAGGCTTGCTGTTGGAACGATCCTTATCTTTCTGTTCAACAGCTCTTTGATTTTCAGATCTACTGCGATTTGTTTTCTTGGTACTCTTGGTTCTTTGGTTTTCTGATTTTCTGGGTGCTGGCATAATTCCAAGCTTGCATTATTCTTGTGTTGTCAAATCATTGTTTCATCATGTCTACAAGCAACAATGATTCGTTCAATATTCGATTCACTGGTAAGAACTATTCCTCCTGGGAATTTCAGTTTCAATTATTTGTCACAGGGAAGGACTTATGGGGTCTAATAGATGGAAGTGATCCAGCCCCTACCGATCCTACAAAGTTGGCTTCTTGGAATGTCAAAAATGCGCGTGTGATGACATGGATGTTAGGGTCTGTTGATCCTCTTATTGTCCTCAATTTGAGGCCATATAAAACTGCGAAATCCATGTGGGAATATTTAAAAAAGGTTTATCATCAGGACAATTCAGCTAGACGTTTTCAATTGGAGTATGAGATTGCTTGTTACTCTCATGGCAATCTCTCCATTCAAGATTTCTTCTCTGGTTTCCAGAATTTGTGGGCAGAGTTTACTGACATTGTTTATGCTACAGTACCCGCTGCATCTCTCTCTGATGTTCAAAAAGTTCATGAGCAAAGTAAGAGAGCTCAATTTTTAATGAAGTTGCGATCCGAATATGAGGCCATTCGCTCCAATTTGATGAATCGTGACCCACCTCCATCCTTAGATGTTTGCTTTGGAGAATTACTTCGTGAAGAGCAACGTCTTCTCACACAAGCCACTTTTGAGCAGGGGAGGTTGGGTACTAATGCTGTTACGGTTGCTTATGCGACTCAAGAGAAAGGCAAAAATAGAGATATGCGGAAAGTGCAGTGTTACAGCTGCAAAGAATATGGACATATTGCTCTCAATTGTAAAAAGCGATTCTGCAATTATTGTAAACAACAAGGGCACATCATCAAAGAGTGTCCTACTCGTCCTCAAAAGCGCCAAGTCAATGCCTTTCAAGCTGTAGTTGGCACTCTGCCTGATGGACAATCTCCAGAAGGGCACAACTATCAATTTCTTGCTCCAGCAGTGTCTACAGGCACTCCTACGGGTGCTGGGTCAGCAGTTCTTACTGCTGATATGGTACAACAAATGATTGTTTCAGCATTTTCAGCCTTAGGGCTGCAAGGTAAAAATAATACATCCTCTCAACCTTGGTTTCTTGATTCTGGTGCATCAAATCATATGACTAGTTCATCTCATATGCTTCAAAATGTGCGTCCGTACAATGGTTCATCACATATTCAGATTGCTAATGGAAGTCATTTACCTATTGTTGCTGTTGGTGATATTACTTCATCTTTCAACAATGTTTTTTTGTCACCGGGACTTTCTACTAGTCTTCTTTCGGTTGGTCAGCTGGTTGATAATAACTGTGATGTCCATTTTTCTCGTGATGGTTGTTCTGTGCAGGATCAGGTGACGGAGATGTTAATCGCGAAGGGGCCTAAAGTTGGGAGATTGTTTCCACTACATTTTTCCATTCCTAGTGTCGTATCTTTGGCTTGTACTACTGTTAAAACTAAGGGTGATGTATGGCATAAACGTTTGGGTCATCCAAATTCTCTTGTTCTGTCTCATGTATTGAATTCTGGTTTGTTGGGCAATAAAAATCATTTCACTTCCCACGGTCTTAAATTTGATTGCTCTACATGCAAATTAGGCAAGAGTAAAGTCCTTCCTTTTCCTTCTTCTAGCAGTCGTGCTAAACACTGTTTTGATATTATCCATACTGATGTTTGGGGCATTACACCTATTATTTCTCATACTCACCATAAGTACTTTGTGACATTCATTGATGATTATAGTAGATTTACTTGGGTATATTTTCTACATTCCAAGTCTGAGGTCTTCTCTGTTTTTAAGACCTTTTTGGCACATGTTAATACTCAATTCTCTTCAGGTATTAAAGTATTGCGATCTGATTCTGGTGGGGAATATATGTCTCACGAATTTCATGAGTTTTTGAAACAAAAAGGCATTATTTCACAACGCTCTTGTCCTTACACGCCACAACAAAATGGCGTAGCGGAACGCAAAAATCGTCATCTTTTAGATGTTGTTCGGACATTATTACTTGAGTCTTTTGTTCCATCTAAGTTCTGGGTTGAAGCTTTGTCTACTGCAGTTTATTTAATTAATAGACTGCCATCTCAAGTGTTAAACTATGATTCTCCATACTTTCGTCTTTTCCACGAGCATCCGAGTTATCATTCTCTACATACTTTTGGTTGTGTTTGCTTTGTGCACTTACCATCTCATGAGCGTCACAAACTTTCTGCTCAGTCTATTAAATGTGCCTTTATGGGTTATAGTGTTTCTCAAAAAGGTTTTGTTTGTTATGATCCATGCTCTAACAGATTTCGTGTCTCTCGAAATGTTATTTTCTTTGAGGATCAATACTTCTTTCCTACTCACGTTGAGTCATCTCCTACAGCAGCACTTCTTCCTACTTTTGATGACTTGCCCTCTCCTCCTGATCGATTCAAGCCTGGCTTTGTGTATAAACGACGTCAACCAACTTTACCCCTTCCGGAGATTGATCCATCACCTGAGACTGTTCAGACAGCTCCTCGACGATCTACCAGAGTCTCGCATCCTCCTGATAGGTATGGTTTTTCTCACACGTCTCTCACCGCTACTTTATCCAATATTTCAATTCCTTCATGTTACTCCGAGGCTGTCAAACATGAGTGTTGGAAAAGGGCGATGCAGGAGGAACTTCACGCTCTTCAGGAAAATCATACATGGGACATCATTCCTCGTCCATCTACTGTTAAGCTCATTGGGTGTAAATGGGTTTACTCAGTTAAACTTCGTTCTGATGGGACTTTGGATCGTTATAAGGCACGGCTGGTTGCTTTGGGTAATAGGCAAGAATATGGGATTGACTATGAGGAGACATTCGCTCCTGTGGCAAAAATGACTACGGTACGTACAATCATTGCTATTGCTGCTTCACAGAGTTGGCCACTTCACCAAATGGATGTCAAGAATGCTTTTCTACATGGTGATCTCAAAGAGGATGTTTACATGACTCCTCCACCTGGTCTATTTTCTACCTCTACTTCAGAAGTGTGTAAGTTAAACCGGTCCTTGTATGGATTAAAACAAGCTCCTCGGGCATGGTTTGAAAAGTTCCGGTCTACCTTACTTAAATTTTCATTTGAGCAAAGCCAATATGACTCGTCTTTGTTTATTTGCAAGACCTCCGCTGGTGTTGTTTTCCTACTCGTTTATGTAGATGACATCGTGATCACTGGTACAGATTCCTCCTTGATTGCTCACCTTCAACAGAAACTTCAAGACTCTTTTCACATGAAGGATCTTGGTCCTCTTACGTATTTCTTGGGTTTGGAGGTTCATACTGATACTTCTGGGGTGTTTGTGCATCAACATAAATATGCCCAAGATTTGGTTGCTTTGGCTGGTCTTCAAGATTCTTCCTCGGTGGATACCCCATTGGAAGTCAATCTTAAATACCGTTGTGAGGAGGGCGATCTTCTCCCAGATCCTAGTATGTTTCGGCAGTTGGTTGGTAGCTTGAATTATTTGACTATTACACGACCTGATATCTCTTTTGCCATTCAGCAAGTTAGCCAATTTATGCAGTCTCCACGACATCTACATTTGGCAGCAGTTCGTCGTATCATTCGATACCTGCGAGGTTCTTCGAGTCGTGGTTTGTTTTTTCCTGTTGATACTCCTATTCGTCTTGATGCCTTTAGTGATGCTGATTGGGCAGGATGTCCTAATACTCGTCGTTCTGTTACGGGTTGGTGTATGTT
This sequence comes from Tripterygium wilfordii, assembly GCF_013401445.1. NCBI lineage: Eukaryota > Viridiplantae > Streptophyta > Magnoliopsida > Celastrales > Celastraceae > Tripterygium > Tripterygium wilfordii. Next base: position 10,875,065 of record NC_052250.1, read on the forward strand.
TCTTGGAGAGTTCCTAATATCTTGGAAAAGTAAGAAGCAAGATCGTGTTTCCAAATCTTCGACTGAATCCGAGTATCGTGCTATGTCTGCAGCGTGTTCTGAGGTTGTTTGGCTTCGTGGGCTACTCGCTGAACTTGGCTTTCCTCAATCTGATCCCACTCCTCTCCATGCTGACAACACCAGTGCTATTCAAATTGCTACTAATCCAGTATATCATGAGCGTACTAAGCACATCGAGGTGGATTGTCACTATATCCGAGACGCTGTGGATACTCGTGTGATTTCTCTTCCGCATGTTTCCACCAACCTCCAGATTGCTGATGTGTTTACCAAGGCTATGACAAGGCAACGTCATCAGTTTTTGGTTGGCAAATTGCTGCTTCTTGATCGCCCAGCATCAATTTGAGGGGGGATGATAGTTGTATGGATGATAGCTGTATAGCTGTATAGTTAGTCAGATATAGCTGTTGTTATTTGATAGCTGTATAGCTGTATAGTTAGTCAGATATAGCTGCTGTTAGTTAGTCAGATATAGCTGCTGTTAGTCATAGCTGTATAGCTGTTAGTTAGTCAGATATAGCTGCTGTTAGTCATAGAAGATATAGCTGTTAGTTAGTCAGATATAGCTGCTGTTAGTCATAGAAGATACGGCTGTTAGTCACAATATTAGGCTTGTATTATGGAACAATATGATATTTAATAAGAGGTACTCTCACAAGGAGAGGGACGGAAAATTGACAGCAAAATTGACAGCAAGATTGACACCTCCTTGGTGCCTTCCAAATTTTTTTTACCTCTTTAACCTGAAATTTGGGTGCTATGAAATTGGCGTGATGAAATATGCTTTCATTCCCCCAATAGCATCTAGTATGGTCATTCTCTGATAATTTGGTGGACCAAATGGAAATTTTCAACAGGCCTTTTTTTAAGGCCCCATCATCCTATGCTCGCAAACTGAATTACGTGAATATTAATTATTGCATAATTACTCCTTTGAGCCCAAAAAAAGTGCGAAATTGAACAAAAAAGTAAAAAATTCGTCTATAGAGAGAGTTCAGCAATTCCAAACCATCAAAGTGGTTCGTTTTACTCTATTTATTGTTCTTACATGTCTAACTTGATAGTTTAGCTTTCGTATAACGTTTCGTAAAAAAAAGATGCCAATAATCCAAGTTTTGTTCCAACTTGTACAAAAAGGTGAAATTTTCCCATATAGTTCAAATGCATAAGTGGATTTATGTTTCTTTAAAAAGAAATTTCCTTTTACTACTGTTTCTTAAACACAATAATTTCCCCATATGGTTCATGCATAAGTGGATTTATCAACTGTTCTTGGTTAAAGATTTATTGGGTTTTTCGATTGATGATCGTTCCTATTATTAATTTTCCTTTTACTACTGTCTCTTAAACACATTAATTTTCCCATATGGTTCAAATGCATAAGTGGATTTATCTTTCTTTAATTTTCTGTCAAATAAATTATTTATGTCCTTAACTTGTTTGCAGGTCCCTAAAATGTGCCTTCTTAGTACTTTCATTGACCTGAGTCAGGAGATAATGTTTGTTGAATCACCACATTGTCCAGTAAAATTGGAAATCAACCTTAAAGCAAATTCTTATCGTGCTGCAATAGAGGAAATTGATATGCATGGCCAGAGGTGAGGTTGAGATACATCTTACTTATTTTAGCTGCTTATCACTCTCTATTATAGGACCCTTCTTGATAACAGAATGCATAGTTAGTGCAGGAAATAAGATATGTTGAGAAAATAAACCTTTGAATGTAAAAATCTTAGGTCCCGCAGAACATAATGAGAAGATGCATCACCTCTTACTAGACTGAGTAGTTACTTTCCCATTCACAGGTTGAAATAAAATACCTACAAAATTTCCCTTGAAAATTGAGAATACTCATTCATAGGTTTTTAATAGCTAATCATAATTACGAATTATCCATATTAAAAATAGAGAAGTGCTTAGCCAATAGAAATTATTAGCAGTAAATAGTTTCGTAGTGTAAGAAGAGTTCCAATTGATTGAGTAAAACTTTTCACCATCGTATAAGCTTCACATGTTGGAAATGGAGATTCTATTTAGGTTGAAAATTTCTTTCCAGATATGCCATAGTGAGTGCAAGTATTATTGCCATGAAAGTTGCTGCAATTTGTCTCCACAGTTCTCTTTTTTTTTCTTTTTTTTTTCTCTGTTAAGATATGCATATGTGCAATTTCTCTTTGATAGTAACACAGTCAAAAGAGAAAGTAGGTTTTAAGGATGAGAGAGAGACTAAGGGGAAAAACGTTGTTGTAGAGTGTTTGTTCCATTCTGCACCAGCAAGATTATATTTGATTTGGAGCTAGAACAACTTGTTTTTATATTTTATTTGAACTGGCTTTGCCAATGCCTTTGATTCTATGTTTTAATTTTATCAAGGATTTATCTAAAACGGTTTTAAAGGTTACGTCAAATTGCTGATTGTAGATATGAAGTTCAATGTTATGGAAATGAAGTCAACCTATGGTTTAGCAATGCCATTGGTCTTCCTTGCACTTTGTTACGATGTTCAACTTCCAAGCAGAGTGTTTGCATGAGCAAAAGCAGAGGGGTGGCTTTGTGCAGAGATGTGGAAAGCAAATTGAACTTCCCCAATGAAGCTCAATTTTTATTAATATCTGAGGAGAGCATATCCGAACTCAACAACAGATTAAGCTTAAGTATGTCCTTTACTCTACTGCTTTCTCTTGTTGAAATTTATGCTTTGCCATTGGTTCTCTTAGAAGCCTAGTTTCAATTTTTCCCCCTACTTTGTCTTGGTTCAAAAGAGAACTATTATGTGCAAATAATATACTAGGAAAAGCTATTAATTAGACGGAACCTTTTAAGCTATGATTATTAGCTTTTTAGAAGATTAGGGCGTCTTACTACAAAATACACAATGTGCCAGTCAGATTCCAGCTAGGAAACAACTAACTGAAGGCGTCCTCAGGAAAGTATTTGATTCAAGTTTATTCGTGTTGAGAGCGTGTGATATGAAGTTCATTTTTCCTTTTCAAGCACTATTTTGCTAGTTCCTGTGTCGATGGGGTTCTTTTCTAAAGAGTAATTTTCTTCCCCAACACAACCTGATGCTAATAAACTAATACACTAGATCTAATTTCCGATGTTGAACTTACCTCAAAACTCGTTCGATTCCTATGCATATTATCTTATTAAATAAAAACTATGACTTCTGTCACAAAGTTCGTAGTCATTTGATGTTGGAGGCTACAAATTATTTTGGTATTACATTTTCTCCATTGCAGATGCACCAAAGGGTACATCTGAAAAGCAGGTTCGAGTAGATTCAATGAGATTTCGTCCCAACCTTGTCATTTCTGGAGGTGAACCATATGCTGAAGATAAATGGAGAAACCTTAGAATCGGAAACAATTATTTTACTGTAAGTTCTATACTTCTTGAACTAAGATCATAATGGCTAGCGGTGGGTAATTTTAATGTGATTACTGGTTGAGCTGCGTGATATTATATAATTCCACCAACTTGCTAATTTTCGAACATATTGTTCGATTATACTGGTTTTCATCTCCATTCAAAAATTAATTGGAAAGATGCTGAGACACCCTTTCTACTATATGAATGTTTGTCATAGTTTTCGTATTTCCATAATTGAGGGGGTCACTTTTCATGGAGCCAATAGTTCGAGGGGTGTGTTATCGCATCTTTCTCTTAAATATGGCTTGTGTATCTTTCCAGGTTGATTTCTGCATTTTTGTTCTCATCACTCATCTTAAATTTTGATACGTGTAAAATTTTCATTTTTTCTTTTTATTCACTGCTTTTGCTGTCCTGAAGCTGATAAAGACGAGTGATAAAATGTTCACGACTTTAACTATGCCTTGAAGGCTTGAATGTTGCACCGTCGTCTCTTGAACTCTCTCCACATTTTAATTTACTGCCCCCCCTAATATTGCTGGCGTTTCCAGTCCATAGGTGGATGCAACCGTTGTCAAATGATCAATTTTGCTCATCAAGCTGGACAAGTCCAGAAGTCGAATGAACCTTTGGCGACTTTGGCATCGTACAGGAGAGTGAAGGTTAGCCATAACCTTCTTACTTGATAGTTCATACATTTTTTCCCGACTTAGTTAGCCGTCCAAGTAAGGACAAAAATAGTTCTTTAATTGAAATTGAATCTTTATGGAAGCAGGGGAAGATTTTGTTTGGGATACTGCTTAAATACGAGAATGGCGATGAACTTGGGGATGACAAAAAGACATGGCTTCAGGTGGGACAAGAAGTACTTCCAAATTTAGATTAGGATGATATATGAACCCTTCCACAGGAAGATAAAGAGTAGCAACCCAGTGAACTTTTGTGTTGTATATGAGTAGATAGGATTTTCCTCCGGTCCGCTGAGGCCATAAATTGGATTTCTCTTTTGTGAGTGTTAGAATATTATTAGTATTGGGCCCAGTCCACTTGATGTAATACCAGTAAGGTTTGTCTCTAGTGCTATAAATAAACAACTCTCACAACCGTGAGAGCTAGACCTTCCGTTCAATATTGTAACATGGTATCGGAGTCTTAGGGCTTTCTTTATCCTGTGCCACTGTCGTCACCGTTTATCATCACTGTTCACGCATCACTGGCAGTTTTTCGACAGTTTTTCGACAGTTTTTCCGACAGTTTTGGTTTTCCGACAGTTTTTCCAGCTCTTCTTCCCATCGTCTTCTAGGCTCTTTTCAGGTGGTTTTCTGGCAGCAATATGGTCTTCTTTTGGCCATGATTTGTCCTTGTTGATATCTATTTTGATTTGGTGTCTGGTTCGTTGAGTTGGCTCTGTAGAGCATTAGTTTGTTGATTGGGCTTTGTAAAGCACTGGTTCATTTGTTGATCTGGCTCTATAGAGCATTGGTTCGTTGGTTTGACTTTGTAAAGCACGGGTGAAAAATTTTAAGATTGGTTAAAGCATTATGACGACACTTGCTCCATCTTTTCATGCTGTTGATGCAGGACGTGTGTCTTTCGATTGAGGAGTATTCTCGTATGCTAGCTAATCAGAGGATGCCTTTTGCAGGTGTTACACAATCTGAATCTTTTGCTACATATTTGAGTGCTTCTTTGCGAGCCTAAGTCACTGATTGTGGGGCGTCTGACCATATGATTGGTGCCACGAGTATACTTTTTGATTATTCATCGACTTCCGGTCACCCTGCTGTCACGCTCCTCTCTCCTAAGGTATACCGAAATGTACCTATACCCCCAAGAATGTGATCGGCAGGGGACTCCATCCCCGGAACCAACCCTTAATCCAATACATAAACCAAATATAATAATAGTAACTCCTAGAACACTATGTGGAAACAGTCTCTCCAAAATATCATATATACATCCAATGAAACCATTGGAGTATCTATACAACAGTGGAAATAAGAGACAGATCTACCCGAGATCAAACTGAGAAATAAGTAACATATGCAAAGTGCAATACTCAAAGTCCCCACACCCGGCTAAAAAGTCAGCCCGAGGATACACACCAGCTCATGCGTCCCGCCGTTGACCATCGTCACCTACATCCAACTCACTTGAAAGGGGAATAAGAAGAGGGGTGAGCCATAGAGCTCAGTAGGGCATAAAAATGGAACATCGATAACCAGAATAAAGAAATAAATGAATGTGATGCAGAATATGAAGTACAATAAATATGTAACCATCAGTAATCCAACCAAAAAACATGACAGCCGATAAGGCTATACAACACCGTAACCACAAACACCAGTCTCCGGTAATCCATAATCCAAAATTCATAATTTGAAATCCATAATCCACCCCTGGACCAACCCTAATCCCCGTATTGTATAATCCATCATAATCCGATATATTATGCTCCTATAGGGGCCCCACAGTCTACATCAACCACCTCCAATCACTCCACTCCTAAAACATACAAACAATGATAACCAACAGAGAATACATATAAAACATACAAACACGTCGTATTTTCACCCCCGGAAACCAATAGAACCACAATATAAGAAGAGTCTGTAAAACAGGAACTCTAGAATCACACGCGAGAGACATGGAAACCCCTACCTGGAAATCAAGATTCAAATACGAAGCACGCGTCCCCGACTAACCCTTAAATCCGAAAGTCAACCTGCTCCGAACCTCAGTCGGGATCACCGTTTACATCAAAAAACACGATATATGAAAATATAGTTAAAATACATTCGATCAACTATGGTCAACAGTCAAAGTCAACGGTCAATAGTCAACAGTGGTAAAATGGGTCAACCAATCTCAAACCGAGTCAAACCGGGTCAAACAGTGCCAAACAGGGTCAGACCGGTCAACACACCAGTCAACCGAATCAACTTGCCCAGACTCGGTCAACTCGGCCTAACTCGGCCAAAACTTGGCCAACATCACCGTCGGCGATCCGGCCACCCAAACTCACCAAATCTTACACAAAATTGAAGAGCTCGAAGAGATGAACTCATACATACCAAAATCGGGTCACACCGTTGCCGGAATCGACCGGATTGACCACGGAAAGCTCACGGTGGTCGGAGCTTCAATCGAACATTTCTCCCAAACCGCAGCTCCGTTCAACCTGATTCAAGTTGGGTTATGTTCATCTCGTCCATACGCTCCTTTTGGTACCAAGCTCGACCGTCATCGTCGCCGGAATCGTTGGAACAACCGGAAACCCGTGATATAGAGAGAGAAAGCGTGTGAGAGAGAAAATCGTGAGGAAGAGGATATTTTTGAGATTTTTTGCTCTTTTATACAATCTTTTACTTTCAAAAACACCCCTTAATAAAATATTCAGTTAGCTGCAAAAATTCATAATAAATCCAATTTAAATCCGATTTGAGTTATTATTGCACCAAAAATTTTCTTTTTAAATCCCACATATATTAAAAGTATTTTCATAGTTTTATCTTGATTTAATTTTTATTCTTCCCAAATCCCGATTCACGATCACCGAGGTTCAATCCAACTCGAACTATGCGTCAAAGTACTATGAACAGTGCATAATCGGGTGAGGATATTACATCTACAATCAGGGTTGTTGAAGGATCATATATTCCTGTGTGTGGTGTTGGGAAAGCTTCTCCGACTTCGGCTATCAAATTATCATTGGTTTTGCATTTACCAGCTTTGCCTTATAATTTATTGTTAGTGCACTTACAAGACACCTAAAATGTTCTGTGACTTTTTATGACTCATTCTGTGAATTTCAGGATCTTTCGACGAAGTGGAAGATTGGTAGGAGGCGTCTCACTCCAAGGGGCTCTATGTACTTGATTCGAATTCTTGTTCTTTCACCTGTTCCACTGTTCCCTCACTGTCGTTGCAAGTTCATTATCGTCTGGGTCATCCTGCTATGTCTAGTCTAAAGCGTTTGTGTCCTTCACTTCAGTCTATTTCTGATTTATTTTGTGAGTCATGTCAGTTTGCTAAACACCATTGCGTGTCTTATTTACCTCGAGTGAATAAACGAGCTACTGCTCATTTGATTTAGTCCATTCAGATATTTGGGGGCCTTGCCCAGTTTTTATCAAAATCAGGTTTTCATTATTTTGTTACCTTTGTTGATGATTTTTCTCAAGTCACATGGTTATTTCTTATGCGTGATCGATCTGACATTTTCAAAATATTTTGTGACTACTTTGCTCAGATTCGTACTCAATTTCCTATTCCTATTCATGTATTAAGAAGTGACAATGCCCGTGAATATTTCTCATCCTCTTTTCAATCCTTCTTTGTTACACATGGTTTGATTCATCAATCTTCATGTCCCGATATCCCCCAGCAAAATGGGGTTGCCGAACGTAAAAACAGACACTTAATGGAGGTTGCATGTGCACTAATGTTTCATATGAAAGTTTCGAAAGTATTTTGGGGTGATGCGGTTTTAACTGCAACTTATCGTATTAATGGAATGCCTTCTCCTGTTCTTCAAGGGGAGATTTCGTTTAAGGTGTTGTCACCACACTTAGCTATTCATTCTCTCCCCTTGCGGATTTTTGGGTGCGCTTGTTATGTTCGGGATATCCGTCCTCATGTGACAAAGTTAGATCCAAAGAGTCTTCGTTGTATTTTTTTGGGTTATTCGCTTGTCCAGCGTGGGTATAGGTGTTGCTCACCTGAGTTGGTGAGGTATCTGGTTTCCGCTGATGTGTCATTCAATGAGTAATCTCCATTCTTTTTCGTTTCCCCATCCTCCGGTGTCTCTGAATCTTCCATTGATGATGTCCTACGGTATGATCTTATTAGTGTTACCACTACTCTTGCTCCTTCTGCCATATCTGATGCTTCGACATCTAATCCCTCTGATGCTGATTTACCTATTGCCCTGTGCAAGGGAAGACAAAGTTGTGGTAAATACCCTCTTTCTGCACATATTTCCTATGCTGGTGTTTCTTCATTTGTGCAAGCTTTTATCTCTGCCTTGGACTCTATCTCTGTTCCTCGTACTCTTTTCGAGGCTCTATCTTCTCCTAGTTGGTAACAGGCCATGTAAGAGGAGATGTCTGCCCTTGAACTTAATAAGACATGGGATATAGTTCCCTTACCTCCAAGGAAAGAGGCTATTGGGTGTAAATGGGTATATGTGGTTAAAATGAAACTTGATGGATTCGTGGATTGATTAAAAGCTCGCTTAGTTACGAAGGGGTATGCCCAAATTTATGGTATTGACTACACTGATACATTTTCTCCCGTTGCTAAGTTAGCTTCGGTCTGAGTTTTAATTTCTCTTGCTGCTTCTTTGGGATGGCCTTTACATCAACTAGATGTGAAAAATGCATTTCTTCATGGTGACTTGCGGGAGGAGGTGTATTTGGAGCAACCTCTTAGGTTTGTTGCTCAAGGGGAGTCTGGGAGTGTATGTAGGTTAGAGAAATCATTATATGGCTTGAAGCAGGCTCCTAGAGCGTGGTTTGGGAAGTTTAGTTCAGTTGTCTCCGAGTTCGGTCTTTGCCGATCAGTGGAAGACCATTTGGTATTTTATCGTAAATCTGGCGCAGGGCATATTCTTCTGGTTGTGTATGTTGATGATATTATCATTACTGACAGTGATAGTGCAGGGATTGCATCCTTGAAAGTCTTTCTTCAGAGTAGGTTTCAAACTAAAGATCTTGGTCCTCTTCGGTATTTTCTGGGGTTGAAGTTATGCATGGTAAGCGTGGGATTTTCTTATCACAACAGAAGTATGCACTTGTCTACTATGTGATTGTGGTATGAGTGACACAAAACCGAGTGATACTCCTATGCTCTCGGGAGTGAAACTAATGCGTGATGAAGGTGAAATATATTCAGATCCAGATCGTTATACACGGTTGGTGGGTAAGTTGAATTACCTATTGGTCACTCGACTAGTATTGCATTTTATGTGAGTGTTGTAAGTCAATTTTTATCTGGCCCACGAGTACCTCATTGGGAGGGTATGTCTCATATCCTGAGATATATTAAAGCTCATCCGAGTAGGGGTTTGCTTTATAGTAATCATGGATACAAGCAAGGTGACAAATTATTCATTGATGGTTTTTCTGTTGAGGGATTTGATGGATTTTCTATTGAGGGATTTTTGGATTGCGGATTGGGCTGGATCTCCTTATGATAGGACGTCCACTACGGGTTATTGTGTGTTTGTTGGTGGCAATTTGGTGTCTTGGAAGAGTAAAAAGCAACATGTTATCGCACGTTCTAGTGCTGAGTCAGAATATTGAGCGCTGCTCATGTCACGAGTGATGTGACTTATTTACGACAATTTCTCGAGGAGGTAGGAGTTTCAGTGTCTGGACCTGCTAAGTTATGGTGTGATAGTCAATCAGCTATGCATATTACGACTAATCCAGTGTTTCATGAACGTACGAAACACATTGAAGTTGACAGGCACTTTGTTAGAGAAAAACTCGAATCATGTGACATCTTTCTGAAGCATGTAAACACAAAGGATCAACTGGGTTATATCTTTACTAAGGCTTTAGCTGGGAGTCGAGTTGAGTACATTTGTAACAAGCTGGGCATGATAAATATATATGCTCCAGCTTGAGGGAGAGTATTAGAATATATTAGTATTGGGTCCAGCCCACTTGATGTAATATTAGTAAGGTTTGTCTCTAATGCTATAAATAAACAACTCTCACAGTCGTGAGAGGTAGACCTTCCGTTCAATATTGTAACAGTGAGCATTTCCTGTAACTTTTGCTTCATTTATAAAAGTATGGTAAGAAAGTGATACACTAGAAAATGGTAAAGTAATATTGTTTCAACAAGGAGATAGCTACCAACGAGAGGTGGCTCGATTAGTAATCGGTTGGGTTGGACATATGTGTGTCAAAGGTTTGATTCCAATGATAAACATATTTCTCAACGACATTTCAAAAAAAAAAGAAAGAAAAAAACGAGATAGCCTACTCCTTTGGTATTTCATATATAATTAGAACTCTTCAGGGCATTCTTTTCTTTCTTTTTTTTTCCCCTTCCCTACATGAAAGGCCTCTTAACAATAGCATGAGTAGGGGGTGGGAATATCCAGAAAGGTTGCTGCTATAGGGATTTTCAACACCTTCCAAGGGTAAATAATAAGATCAATCCACTGATGGAAAAAGGTTGAGAAACTACCACAACGAGATACCCAGCATCTCACGCATGACAATTGGGAAGCAAATGGCTTTCAATCTTAGTCACTGTTGCAAGGAGAATTAGGACACTTGACTGTGTCATTGGTCACTGTGGATACTATTTCTGACATCTAGGTATTGTCTATTCTGGGTATCTTTGGGATAGCTAGAACTTATAACCTCTCTAGTCTGGGAGAGTGAAACTACTAGAACTCATAATCTCTTAGATTGAGATTGGGAGAGTGAGTACACATGTCTTTAGGGATTGAGAGAGAGTACACATGTTACCACGTAATGAGGGAGGTGAAAAAATAAAAATATTTTCTAGATAAAATCATGAGAGAATGGTAGGTAAGAATATCCGTAGAGATATCTGAGAGCTGAATACACATCCACAGTCACATAGGCATAAAGTCACAGTCATATATATAGGCATTAATAAAGAATCCAAAGTAATCCTCGCTGAAGTAAAATCGCAATAACAGGTACAAATTGAAGAAAATGACATAAAGCTTCATTGATTAGCTGTGTGACGCATGCCTGAGCTAATTATGACATGTGCAGATAGACATACTGTATATAAAAATAATTAGCCTGACTTCATCAACTCTTTTTAATATGAAATCTATTTGTTTGTAGCATCCCTTGGTTATTAAATTTGCTTTGAATCATCCGTTAATTATTATTTGTATTTATATGGATGATCCGATCCGTAAGGACTAGGATTGAGAATTGTTTGATCGTCTTTCTCCGAAGGAAAGGCGGGTTAAGTGTCATGTTGTGCAATACCTAGCTATTTAGAAGTTAGAATACATGTGAACCTTAACAGAAGCCACCCTGCTTGATTCAAGCTTTATGGGTAGTTGTCAAATACAAGCAGGATCATGCTTTATATATGGGGATGGGACAAGTTTCACCTAATGAAATATTCGAACGACAATGTTACATATGCACAATGAAATCATCTATAGAGGTTCATAATTTATGTGGCATGTTTACTACGTAAGACGACATCATAACCTTTTTTTTTTTTTCTTAAACGAAATTTCAAAATGTTTTGTCTCTGAAAATACATGTTAGATTTCAAAAAAAAATTTTAGATATTCAGATTCAACTTGTAAAACTCTTTCTCAAAAGATGCATTATTGATAGGTTTAACTTGTGCATTATTAATTACATTATATTTGAAATAGTGTATAAAATCTACAATACTTAAAGCAATGCAACTAAGTACATAAATGATGCAAGAGATGCATAGAATGGCCCAAACCCAAGCTGACTCTTGATCCAAAAGAGGAAGCCCATTATCAAGGAGGAAATCAAGACACCAACCAGCAAAGTCATTAACATTAGATGGAATCTCCAACCAATCAATTTCATAATTGGAAAGGCTGATTGAAGGTGGGAAAATGACAACATAATAAAAAGGCAAGTCAACAGCATATTGGATTGAATCTCCAGCAAATCATTAGCATGATTGGTGAGGATAATTACAGGCGTGAAAATGGCAACAAGATGATAGGCATGATTGAAGCAAACCGTGTGCAAATGACATGTCTCAAGATTGAAGATTATTTCACCATTTATTCTAGTTCTTTCTTTGTATTTGGGAGGATGTTTTGATATGAAAGAAAGTTCTTTGTATTAGGAGAGATTTCTAAGAGTGAGTCCTTGTTCTTGAGAATGATTCTCCTATTATTATCTTTGTTTCTCAGTTTTAATATTAGTGAATTAGTATCGTTGTGAGTTCAATTCTAATTTGCATCAATAAATGTGTAATAAGAGATGTACTAATAAGAAACAATGTAATAAGATGATGTATGTGTTAATAAGAAATAATGTAATAAGTGGCTGTGTTAAAACAATGTAATTGTGATATCATTATGGACAGTTATATATGAAAAATCTTACGGATATATATCATTTTCGATATTCAAATGCTTAAAAAAGTATAATTGGGTCTTATCCATGATATAGGCCATCTAACAGCATCGTTCCACCAAACAGCTTCAATTTAAGCTATAGTTAGCGGCACCGCTGACAAAAAAAAAAGTTCCAATAAGGAGTTTGTCTTATTTTTTGTTTTTGCTTTTTTCCGTTATTTTTTATTAAATTAAAATAATTTGAAATTTATTTTATAGAAAAATAATTTTAATAATAAATATAAAATAATTTTCGTATTCATCATGTAAAAGTTTCGCTAAATACCTCACCAACTTATTCACATCTTTTCAGCTAACACAACAATCTCTTTACCAAATGGAGCATATATTTCGCGAGGTACGTAAAAGATCAAATGACTTTTAGGCAATACTTGGCACGATCGATGGGAAGTGGAGGGTATTGGGAGCGTTCCAATGTAATTGCGACATCAATTTTATAAGCATACAGAAAATTCCCCCTACACTAAGTTTTAGGGTGTGTTTAGATTTAGGATAGAAGAAGGAAGGAGAGGGAAACTCATTAAAGGAAGAGAACAGAAGGTGGAATATTTTCCTCTCTAATGTTTGAATAGACAAAAAAAAAAATGAAAAAATTTGTTATTTCTCTTGTTTGGATGGAAACGATAAAAGAAAAGAAAATTAGTTGAATTCACTAATTTATCATTATTTTTATGTTAAAATATTATGTGTAAAGGTAAAATATATTTTTAACTCATAGAGTTTGTTTTAAAATATTATATACAAGAGTAAAATATATTTTTTAACTCATACATAATCTAATTCATACCTCCTTTATCTTCAAAGAACCCTATTTTGGGGAGGAATTACTTTTACACAATTTATGAAATCTTCCCCCAATTAACTTCAAATTCCTCCTTTATTTATTTTTTTCTAAATTATCCAAATAAAAGAATTTGGAGGAAACTCATTTTCATTCTCTTACTTTTCTCTCATATCCCTCAATCCGAACACATTCTTAAAGAAGCTGGAGTAGGTGTTCCCTTTCTTCTATCAATTTTATCATTTCGCTGACCACATCTAATTGTGAATCATGTGTTATGATCTTGTTGACGCAATCTTTATCTTTCTTTTATTTTCTTTTTTCAATAACTCAAGCTTATTATTATTTTTTTCTTTTAGAAAATTAAAGATGAGTCCCTCAACTAAAATTTTTGTTACATAAAGTCCATAAAGCATAAATAATATTCTATAAAGAATAAAAAAAAGTTATAAACATTTATTTTATTGACATAACTATTTTCATATTCTCATTTTCCCAATTTGACACCCAAATTGAAGCTTCCTCCTTCTGCGACTATTCCGACCACCAATGATGTGCCTAGGTATGGGTTACACTCACGTTGTGGTGGTTTGCGGTGGCATTGTCTTCGACGGCCGGATCGGTTAATTCTTCACAGGTGGCCAAAACTTCAAGGTCAAATTTCGGTGGAATCAATAGTTGACGATGACAAATGATGACTAGGGGTTGGTCGTGATGCTTCGACACTTCTATTTGATGGGTCGGACGGCGGTAAGTCAACCATGCCCACAAATCTACGTCATATGCTATTTGTTTTATTATATCTACTTTCTTATATCTTATCTATTTTATTGTCTATGTTTGAATACTAAAACAGGATAATTTCATTTGGTAATGTCGTCACAATAAAAGTTAAAACACAAAAATTTCATTTAAACAAATATAATATCATCAAAACAGATATAATATTAACAGATCTGAAATAGATAACATATAATTAGATTTAGAAACCCTAACGATTTTCACTTATTTTATCAGATCGAATTCCAAATATGCCGCGCCTTTGTCCAATAAGTTAATTGGTGGTGGTGGTTGTGATGGTCGGCAGGAGCCTTGACCAAATTGGTCGGATCGGACTATTTTTCAAATGGTGATTCGTAATTTCACCAAGCTTTTCCAAGACACAATCATATTTAACCCCACGTTACACGATAAATCTCGAATACCCGAGTCCTCCATTCCATTGTCCCACCAGGCAATTAAACACTCTTACCGCTTACTAACAATTACCGAGCTCTTGGCTAAACAGTAGAGATAGGTATCAGAGATATATATTCCACTCTTGATTGCGAGTCACACAAAGGAGATGATCTATATATATTTGAGTTCTTGAAAAAAAAAAAAAGGGAGCGTAGACTGGAAAGTAACTTGACTTGGTCCAAACCTAATCTCGAGCTGCTCTTTTTGTTTCTAATCAATGGGCTTTCGTCATGCAAAACTTTGGCCCATGTAATACCAATTTTCATAATTTGATACAAACATAGATAGGTGACATGATTTTTTTTTAATTTTTATTTCTTTTTCTCATGTTATGCAATGAGGAGTCTGCAACCATCCCTTTTTTGTGGGTCCGCACAATAGTCTACATTTCTAAATCCGGCACATTAGCCAAACAAAAAATATTATATTGAACATCCAATCCACTCAAGCATTTCTTCAAACACCTTGAGAGCATAAACTTGGGGTAAGAACACCCCCATGACGTCCCCACAGGCCACAGCACCAACTAAAAAAAAAAAATAGCATAACTTTACGTACTAAAAATCTTTGTTCTTGTCATCTGGATTGGGATCATTAATGTGATTAAGCACATCACGTCCACACTCCATGGAATGTTCTCATTGATCAATGTCATGTTCATTGACTGATGACTTTGAATTTTTCTCTTTGATTTGCAAAGTATTCTCTTCGTTTGACTGACTTTAAAGTAACACAACAAAGGTTTACTTGTTAGCTAGCTAGCTAGCTGGGCTTCCATTTTCAAAGCACATACCAAATAATTGAAATTTTGAAAATTCTTTTTTTAATTTTCTTGTCCAAGTCTAAGTCTGATATTTTGCTGTCAAGTTTATGTGATTAATCTATACACGATAATTAAAAGTTGAAAGTTGAAGTATTGAATATATACTCTCGAGAGGTGGATCGATTGACAATCGGTTAGGTTAGACATATGTGTTCAATTCTAATGCGAAGCATAATTCTCAGCGGTATTTTTTTTTAAAAAAAATATTGAATATATACACTATTATGCCACATGGTATCAATTAAAATGTTGTTATTAAACAAATTTTAAAAATAATTCTAAGAGAGAGACAGGCGTGAAAGGAGAGAGTCTTGAGGTAGGAGATGATATACATTGTATTAGGGTTACGTTGCATATACGGACTTTCGTCCAACAACAAATTAGGGACCTACTGATGTAATATGTTTGACAGTGAATTTAATGGTGTGAGGCTTGAAAACACACAAGTTTGAATGAATGTGTTTAAAATATATTAACATACTTATACCCAAATAAATTATACCTAGTCAAAACTTCTCTCATCTATATAAGAAAGTAAGAGATTTATTCTCAGTCCATGACCTACCAATATATGTTATTATATATATATAACCAAAATACAGCTGATTGAACCTTTTAAGTATTACAACCCTTTTTTGTCTCTCAATCATTGAGAATCCAATCAATATAATAAAACATTAATATATACAGAAATGTACATGAATGATGAATCAAACACTGAGGGAAAAATAAAATAAAAATCTTGAGTCTATCTTGCTTGT
Source organism: Tripterygium wilfordii (assembly GCF_013401445.1). Classification (NCBI taxonomy): domain Eukaryota; kingdom Viridiplantae; phylum Streptophyta; class Magnoliopsida; order Celastrales; family Celastraceae; genus Tripterygium; species Tripterygium wilfordii. The sequence goes on from NC_052250.1 coordinate 10,891,246, forward strand.
AAAATTTATTATTCTGGATTATTCTCTGACTTGACTGTTGACGTGGAAACAACAATTAATTTTGATTATTAGAGAGTACCTTTGAACATTTCTTTTCTACAAATAATTCTAGTCTAAAATTGAATGCTTCCAGAACTTAATAAATCTGGAAGATGTGTACATACTGTTGGTCATACCCTGGAAGAGGCAAACTTTGACCCACAGTGAGAGAGACTGTTAGAGTAATTGACTCACTTGAGAGGTGGTTCGGTTGATAATAAACTAGGTTAGACATATATGTGTCAAGTATTCGATTCTAATGAAAAACGTATTTCTCAACCTCCTATGAGCTTATATCTTTAGGAGAACTAGTCGTGAATCTGTGCAATTTACTTTAGTATTTATTTTCTTTACAAGTAATGAACAGCCATCCCAACTCACCTCTACATGGTAAATTTCAGGTTGAAAATCTGGCCTCATATCACCTACGCCATAATAGATATAGTCAATTTCTTTAATTACTAGAATGATGAATATTTAAATTATTAGGAGTTTATGGTTTTAATATTTATGGAGCTGTAGCCGTGTTCGCCAAAAAAATCTTTTAATGAATTAATAGTACTTTTAAGCTTCTTCTTAATTGCTTTAGTGGATTTCAAATTTTGTTGTTTTATTCGTGAACTAGCCAATTAATCAAACGTCCGTTCTGCGTCATATCACCTATGCCAAATATATTATGGTATTCAATTCTTTTTTGATAAATTGATGATAGTTTTATTGATGAATAATTAACAGACAGTAACAAGGCTAACGAATAGGTCTTTACAGAGAGAATCTCTTCCAAGACTAAACCCAAAACTAAACACAACACAAAACGCAAAGCAAACTCTCCAAGCCAACCCAAGAGACAAACAAAGTGTAGCCACTGTTGTAAATCCAACACCCACACCCATACCCACATAACAATTCCAGGCAAAATAAATAAAACAAAGCCACGTCAACAATCTCTGAACCACTAGAGAACCAATCTTGATGAAGACATTGAAGCCAGGAAAAATAGAAAGCAGCTGCACAGACCTATCCAGCACTACTGTAGAGGCCCAAAGGAACTCAATCAACGTTTGAGAAGATAATTTTTGGGAATGAAATTAACAACAGAGAATAAGTGAAAATAAAGCAATAAAAAATAAGACGTAGAAATTTATGAGATTCGGCCAATTGTGTCTATATCCTTCAAAGTTGTAGAGAATTTTCATTATTTTAGAGAAAGAATACAAGATGCGGCTTTAGGGTTACGATCACACTTATATACCCAAAATCCTACACTTAACAAATGGGCTGAAAATTACATTAAAGGTCCCCAAAAAAATTTTTAGCAACAATCTTATCGGGTTAGGTCATCAAGTTGGATCACCGTGCACAAAATGACATTTTTTCAAAGTAGAATTTGGGGTTGATGTTTGAAAGGTTATTGGTTGATGGTTGGTGTCACTTGTTGGCATCCAATGTTCAGAGCGCAAATTTATATAGTGTTGTTCTCGTTTAAAAATAATAATGACATGATTACGTCAAACATTTCATGTGTATACTGGGGAAGGCATGCACTTCCCTAAACTTCATTAGGGTTTTGGCAAAGTCAAAAATGCCATGACAAGGAAATCCTTCTTTATCCCTATTGAGTATTGACACTTTAACTATACCTAGTCTAAAGTCTATACAGGGACCAACAGCAGCCATTAATTGTAGAACTAGGACTTTTTTAAAGCCTTCAATATTGACGTTAATTAAAAAATATATTGAAATAAAAGTAGACACCCCTTGAAAAACATAGCAATGATTTTCTTTTAATGCCAAAAAAATGACCCCAAAATATCCTCATTTAATGTGAAGTGTTGGATGTGAAGTGTATCATATATGTATGTTTTTAATCAATGATTATTTTAATGCCACATAAATTTGAGGGATTTTTGGGGTCAGATTTTTGGGGTCCCTAGCATTGTCCTTTTCTTTTTATATAGACAAGGTCCTGCCAAGCAGGAACGTCCATAGAAAGGGAAAAAAAATTTTGAAATACTATCGAGAATTACGTTTGCGATTGGAATCGATTTTTGGGTATACATATGTTTAACCCAATCAATTATCAATCAAACAACTCTAGTTGGTTCCATAGAAAGGAAATTAACTGCCTCTCTATCTTGCTTCTGTTAGTCAAACATTGCAACTTTATTTTACTTTTTTGGACAATTTGTCCTCCTTGAAAATGGGATTTAATTAATTAATTAATTGAGTCTCCCCAATATATTCAAATAATTATGGTAAATCTGTTTTTTTCCCCATCTTCTAGAAAGACATATCTAGAAAGAGATGTGCTCTTTTATTATATATAAATACATTAGGTTCTAGTGTTGAGGAAAACTATATATACATTTATATATACAAAAATTAATTAATTTAATATATATATAATTATAATAAAGTTAGTGTTACTATATATATTTATAGAGTCATAATACCATTATCATACAAATCACATAAATTTTTTTTTTTATTTTTAGTAAAAACTTTTTTTATTCTCTAGCGCAAGTCCGCAACGTGACTCAACTTATAAGCTTTTAATATTGTAACAAAAAACAAAAATCATATTATTGTATTATATGAAGAACAAAAAAATTATAATAAGGCCATTGAGTTTGTCTGACATTGGACAAATATTTCAATCACATGGCTGCATGTCTCTTGCACGTAACAACCACTTTTGGGTTATCATTTTGTCTTTTAACTAGTTTATGGGCTTTTAATATATATATATATATATATATATATATATGTGCTTGTGTGTGTGTGTGTGAATTGTGATTAGCAGCAATTAGCTTTTCACATGTAGCATTGTATTATAATATATGTGTGTCCCTAAACACACATGAGGGATTCTCCTATGCACACCTAATTTACACACTTAAAATATACACCTATATTTTTATCATTGATTTAAAACATATGGGACTTAAAACAGTGGGCCACACTTATCACCTCACTCATCCACATCCTTAAAAAATGATACATATTATAAGTGTATAAATTAGATACGCATAAGAGTATTACTCTATATATACATACACAAACAATCCCCGATGACTCAAAAAGTCATAGACTTTAGTCAATGATATTAATTCCATGATCGTAATTTGGTCCCCCGCTTGTCCTTCATATATATATATAATTTTATAAAAGTATCAACTATAATTATTTGAAGTTTCATTGTTGTTTTCATATTATCAAGGCTGGCAAATCATGAAGATTCATAGGTCAGCTGATAGCCTGGCCATGATCTTGCAAAGTAGGCTACATCGATCCAATGAATCGATTGCATTACTATTAATGTCCTAGAAATGCAAAATGTATGGACTTTCGTTAGGAATAGTCTCCTAATTTATTTCTTTTATTTAATAAAATCTTGCCTAATACAAAACAAAAAGAAGTTATATTAATTGCCTGAGTATCATAAATGATTGTCTTAGAAGCTAGTTTGGTTGGTTAAAGATATACTCGTCATGTTTTCTCATCAGGGTGTAAACTTCTATACGGGCAAGCCCACATGAATTTTTTATGGACTTATTTGATAACGTGGTTTGCAAATTATTGCACAAACCTGATGATTTTACTTAGTGTGGTTTAAATGTTACACACACATATAGAGGTTTTCTCATATAATTAAAGGTGTAGAATGCGGATCATTTTTTCACTATTGATTTAAGACATATGGGAGTCAAAGTAGTGGGTCTCACTAGTCATTTTACTTAAATCAATGGTGGAAAAGTGATTCGCATTTTACACTCTTATTTTATTTTACACCCTTGTGAGAGAATTTTTGTGTGTATATATATATATATATATATTTTATATTTTCCTAATTCAGTTCAGTTATTGAGATGTAACAATAATCTAATTGGTGGAAAGACCGTCTCAAACATAAGAGCAACACAGAGAATCTTACTCCCTTCAGTCCCCTGGTCTAATATGGCAGCTAATATTTAAATTGTAAGACTTCTTCTACTTGTTGGATTTTTTCAGAAGGCCCTGATTATGGCATAAAGAGTCAAAGGCCAAGACTTGACCTGAACTAACAAACAAAACAAACCAACTCCCCTCACAAGACTTCTTGTATATATAATATCAATATACTTCCAAACAGTCCTCAAATTACATTATTGTTTGCACTCCTCATCTTTTTATCTCTAGTGTTTGTTAAGGATGGAGAAGATGAACACTTTCAACAACATGAGCAACTACACCCAAAAAGACACTGAAAGCATAGTTGTTGATGATGATCAAGAAGAAGCTGCACTGCCTGGGTTTCGATTCCATCCGACCGACGAAGAACTTGTCGGGTTTTATCTTCGTCGAAAGGTCGATAAGAAACCGACTAGTATTGAGCTCATCAAACAAATTGATATCTACAAGTTTGATCCATGGGATCTCCCAAGTATGATAGATATTCTTTTTCCATTTCAAGTCTTTTGATTATTTGATAACTTTAATTTTTAAAATTTTTTTTTTTGATAACTTCACTTTGTTCCAATTTTCAGATTATTTGTAGTGGAAAATGAAAATTTTAGATTAATTCAATCTAAAAGAAGGGTTTCAATATTCTTTAATCTATTTTTTTTATAAAAAAAACCTTGGGTATTTTTTAAAATTAAAATTCTATTTGTGTTAAGATTGCAAATCTAGTTCGTAATTATTCTTTTCTTATCTAGCTAGCTAGTGCTATAGAGCAAAATATCATACTAATTAATGTAGTTGTTTATTCAATCTAAAGAATATTTTTGCTTAATTACATAGTTTATGAGTATTATTAACTAAAGAACAATATATAGTCATCTATCCCTTCAAAAAATATATAATCATCTATGGAATATGAAAATTAATGTTTGTAGGTTAAAAGGCAGATTGGGCTTGACAAAAAGTGATTAAAACCCTAATTAAAAATTTTCCAATTTTGGGAAATTTGTGTTTGTCTCTCTCTATATAAATCTCTTTTCACTTTTCTATTCATAGTATTATTTAATTAATTAAGAATGTGTATATATATATACATGCATGCAGGGCCTAACACCGTTGGGGAAAAGGAAGGCTACTTCTTTTGCAAGAGAGGAAGAAAGTACAGGAACAGCATAAGACCAAATAGAGTGACTGGGTCTGGATTCTGGAAAGCGACCGGCATTGACAAGCCTGTGCATTCTAATGGTAATGGAGGAGACTGTATTGGCCTCAAGAAGACTTTGGTTTACTACCGCGGAAGTGCCGGAAAAGGCACAAAAACCGACTGGATGATGCACGAGTTCCGCCTTCCGGCCAATTCGAACCCCAAATCTTCCCTTCCAGAAGCTGTAAGCATATATCTTACTTCCTTTAGATTGAGTTTTTTTGTTAACAAAGAAGTTTTGGTTGGGATTGTGAAGTGGATTTTCTGTTACCAGCGTGGAGCGGGCTGGTTGGAGATCCAAGTTTAGAACATACTGTTGAAAATCCCGACCTCTACTCATATCATAAATATTGTCCGCTTTGCATTATCTGAATCCCATGAATATATCGGGTTTGCATGACTTTGTTGTTCATGAATATCTAACTTAATGATACTTAAGCCCATGAAATGCCCAACTATCTGGTTGACATATTGGTTCAGCGAATTCGCGTTACCAAAAAATGAGTTTTTTGTTTTTTGTTTTTTTTTATAAGATTCATATTGTCGTTTTTTTTTGTACAATTTTGTGATGAAATATTCGTGGGTTCTTGCAAATATTACAGGAAGTATGGACATTGTGTAGGATTTTCAAGAGGAATTTGACACACAGAAAATACACTTCAGATTGGAGAGAATTATCCACCAAACGCAGCCCAATCAACAGAAGCTCCAAGACTACTACTACTACTACATGCAACAGTAGTAGTATTAATGTAGAATCTACATTTAGTAATACCAGAGAATGTTATCTCAGCTTTGGCACTCCACTTCTTCTTCAACAAGATCATGACCAGAAGAGTGCTGTTATATTTGATCATGATATTACGAGCGCAACGGCGAGGAGGAATGCTGCTAATCCATTGAGTTCCTCCATTAATGCTGCTCATCAAGCTCCTCCATATATGGCATCATCATCTTCAAACAATATTTGGAATAATAATCCATACCATGAGGATATGAATAATGTTGACTTGTTTTCATATGGAGAGGTTGATGTGGAAGAGCTTAGATCAGTCATGGAGTTTGCTTGTAGTCATCCCTAGCTAGCTCGCTTGGTCCCTTTTTGTATATATTTATTAGTTCTTGTGTGGTTTTGGTTTGTAATTGATAATCAACTTGAATATTATAGTCCACTTTTTTCTGCTCCATATGGAATTGATGATCATATCTTTGTGTTGATTACATTTTGTTTTTGTTATTAAGACTAGTGTAGAAGTTTATCGTCCAAAATTTGGTTAAAATTGTATATTTTTGGTGATTGACATAATTGATTTTGTTTTATCATAAAGTAGTTAGGCTTTATTTCATGTAGTGAATTCCTTGTAACTATAAAATAGGGTTTTTTGTGATTGTTAATGTGCAACAATAACTAAATGCAGAGTAAGAACAAAAACACGGGTATAAGTCTTTACAAAATTATCGATATAATCGAACCGATCGATAATCAAACAAAAACAATCGATAATAATCTAAATAACTGTTCATATTAAATTCATGTCAAAAAATAAAAAACAATCAATCGTAACAAACCGTTTACATCCCTACTCCTACACATATTTATGTGGGTCGACAAATTGTTTACTCTCAAGAAAGATAGAGTTTACATCACATATTTATATCTTTTTTAAGGAATGACTATTTTTTGTTATTATTGGTTGATTTTAGCATAAGTGAGGACTCCAACCTTCAATCTTCGAAATCTGAAGAGTGACTACCACAAGTCTAATAAACCTTTTGTGATCACATATTCGTTCTTAGCCCAACCCTATGAACATTAATTTTATAAATTGACCTATGTACCGTAATACAAAGATATTGCCTCCCGTATCCCAGCCCATTAGTCCCAGTCACCTCGCAGTCAACTGTTATGTGTGCCCCAGTCTACCTTACATTCGCGACATATAAAACTAAGTCAAAGTCTATGCGGAGAGAACGAGGTCAAAACTTACAAAGTAGAGTTAATTCCACCAAAATCTCTAATGTGCCTTTGACCCATGTAAGAAAATAATGCTGAAACTATTGAGTGTGGGAGTTGAGTTTGCGATCTTCCGCATTCGGAAACAAAGTTTCTTTTGTTATTTTTTTTAATGACACAGAAGTGGGAACAATTTTAATTTTCAATCTCAGTTTTATAATAAAAAATAATTAAAGTATGCAATGGACAGGTAAAAATTGTTGGGCAGTCAAAGTCAATTAGTCAAAAGTCCAGTATTTGGTTTATTCCAATAGGTTTAAGAGATATTCTTCTATTAACACTGATACATCAATTACTAATCTTATTATTGTTTTGTATTTCCTTATTATTTTTATCATGTTTTTGACTGATGAAGCTGAGTTGAACCACCGTTTACTCGACATTGACCGTATTTTTTTCTATTCGTGTCTTCTGTGTTGAACATTCAAATGAGTACTTTTTTAAAAATTTATTATGTTTTAATTTTTTTTCCTTTATGTTTTTGTGTTAATAAGAATTTTGTTGGGTTTTTCTTCTCCGGCTATAAATATCCTCCATCCATCGAGCATCTTCGATCATCGGCGTTTTTGGTGTGTTTCGAAGATATATATTCGGATTTATAGTGATAAGATTTTCATATCTAAGATAGATCGATCTCTCGTTGAAGAGAAAGCGAAGATTCTTACTATAAATCAAAGTTGTAATATGCTTGTTGGTTTTATGTTTAGTCTTTGTTAACTGGCGTAGACCGGTAGAGTACGGAATCATTCAATGATCATTCGGCGATGTCCGGTGTAATAAGGTGTCGTTCGACAGTGTCCATCGATAGTCGTCTTTTTGTGTTTTTCAATTTTTTTAATCCTCTTGCTTGTACTCTATATTTATGGTGGTCAGAGTGCCTATGAGTCTCAATTATCTAATTTATTGGGTAACTTAATATAATCAGGTCTATGACATTTTTAAAAAAATAAAACAAGTACTTTTACTATAAAATAAGTGGCCATATTTATAATATTAGTTTGTATATTAGAGTCACTCTGAGAGTTCGTGTGTTCTTTCCCAAGAACGGTTGATCAAATTATATGAAAACGTGCGGAATATAAAACAATAAGCAACACAATTTTTAAGGAGGAAATCCAATTAGGAAAAACCTTTAAGTTTATCAAGCGAACAACCTCCGAAACAATCCATTATATGAATAAAGATTACAAAAGTTTTATACTCACTCAACAAACACCTTATTACATCTCTAATTCATCGTTGTTCCGACAACACATCAAGTTCGTTAGTTGCATGTACTTTGACACCTACCAAAGACTTCAACTGAGATGATGTCGTTTGGTCTCCTATCGACAAGTGATCCACACTACTATGAGCTGTCTCACGCAGGCACTTTTCTCCCAACAGTTTGCATATGTAACTGAGATGTATTTTAATTTGATTTTTACTCTTTTAGATTTTATCTCCTATTAATTTATCTAGATCCAAATCCTAGATAAAGTTCATCTAACTATAGACAACTCTTATTCAAAGTTCTAATATCATATGCCAGTAATACAAGAGATAAAACACTTATCCACATCACAACTGAGCAAAAACACGAGGGACGTGTTTGGACCTGAACTATAATTGCGATTGGAGTAGCCCACATCAGGTTACATAAACAGTGTAGCTACTGCATGTTACATCACTGCACAGAAATCATATAAATCAAAGAAATGTGATTGTCCACACAATTTGTCATAAAATAGTAGGATTAAAAATCTCAACACACTCAATTAACCAAGGAGCTCAATATAATATAATACAGTGGAGTAATCGAGTATCATAGTGGCTGCCTAGACAATATGATCGAGTTATAATTGAAATTTCAAATATAATTATAGCATAGAAAAAGAAAAATGTTGGGAGTGACCAAACTCAAGCCAACATCATGTTTTACTTTTATCATTTCATGTGAGTTATCAAATTGGAATGGACTGTGGAAAGGATATGGGCCTAAAATGGGCCTGGCGTCAGGCCCATGATACGCACTTAAGCCTTCAGGTTCTAACTTCTAACCTCATACCATACTATACTCCTCCCTTCGTTCTCATATTCATCTGTCTTCTGTCTCGCGTCCTTGATTTGGAGACACCAGAGATCTCAGTCTGATATCTGCTTGTGGGTTTGGCAGCGACTGAAACCGGAAAAGGAAAGCTCTAGTGCCCAACTTGGTCGAAACAACTTTTTTAAGGTATTACTGAAGCAATCCGTCTTATCTTTCTGATTTAATCTCTTCTTTCTTTTTCCAATAACATTTGATCTAGATACGCGTTTAACCGTTCGTCAGTTTTCAATGTATTAGACAACATGAAATCCAAGAAATTTACTCTCTATTTATTGTCAGCACATCTTAATCGAATTTATATAAGAGAGACATCAAATGCAGTTGTTGAGCTACGTAATTTGTTGGGTTTTTTCTTTTTCTGTCTGTGAATTTTGAATGATTACATGATTTTGGTCTCCCATGGCTCTAGTTCTGAGCTTAGTGACATAAGTGTTAATGGAAAAGAGGGCAATCACAATTGGGAACATAAGTTTTTTTCTTATGGGAAGGAAAGCGCTTTCGTTGAAATTTGGTTCAATCCCAACATTGAGGCGTTGGATTTTTGAAATTGGTGAAACCATATTCGATTTAAGGAGTTGACCCTAGGCATTTCGGGTGCCAAAAATCATGTTCTTTTTCTTAGAACTTATCTTTGGGGTTCAGGGGGAGGGGCCAATCGAACCTTGCACCTTGTGCAAATGTAAGGTGTTGGCTATCACTTGGTTGAGTCACTTTGAAGAGTTGGCTCACATTGAGCACCTTAGCTCAATTTCTTGGAAAAAGTTTGATGGTTCACTCTGTTAAATGTTCAACACATGGACATGGTGCTTCCTTGTATGAAGTAGAAAACTAACCTTTCAAGATGTTGGTGCTTGTATGTCTGTCATCTTCAAGTAATTTTCTCCTAGCTTCACATCCGCCTCTTGGCAGATTTGAAATTTATACATGGGAATTTATTAAGTGATTACAAGTGAGGATAGCAAAAGTGCATATCATGTAGTTCCTGAGTAACCTTGATAACACCACCCATTGCTAGGGTTTAGGGAGTTGGGGCATAAGTATTTCGGGAGGACTAGGAGCTAGGTGTGAATAATGATGTTGAAGAATTGGCGTTTGAAGATTACTAGGGTTGAGTCACTTTGGGTTGCTGAGATCTTTAGTAATCTCGATGGGAAACTATTAAACATGGTTTACTTGAATGCTTGATTGTACGGATTGAGATAAAATAAGATTTAAAAAATGAATATAACAATTTCTTAAAAAAATTTGTATGGGTATTATTCAGGGCTTTTACGGATCCTGTTGGACAAGAAGTAGCAAAGATGGCGCTTAGAGCCGGAGTCCTGAGGCGATACCTATCCACTTCACTATTCTCTTTTCAATCTGCTGCTCCTGGGGCTGTGGCTTTTTCTACCGCTAATGCTCCGGCTACTGCTGATTTCAACAGTAAGCCTGCACCTTCTGAGACCGTCTTCGTCCATGGTAGATTTTCCCATTAAATTTGTTTCTCATGATTTCCCATCTCTCTATTTGTTATATGACGTGGGCTTGAAATTTGAATGGTTCATAAGGAAAAAAAAAACTACACATAATTAGAGAAACCACATGGGTTTTGGATGAATGTCATTAGCTGATGCCTGATGATTACAATCTACGCTTTTATTTGCAGGGCTTAACTATAAGACCACATCAGAGAAACTTCATGAAGCTTTCTCTAAGTTTGGTCAAGTTGAACTTGGTAAGTGTTATCTTTCTTATTGATCCTTGTTTTCAGACACCGTTAGATAAATGCATCTGGCTCTGATGCAGCTATTTTTATTAATTTTGTTCATGATATTTGAGTGATTGTTCATTCGAAGTCTCGAATCTTCTTTTTTGATTTTTTCATGGTTTGAATGGACGGCCAGTGCCAATCTGCCATTGACAAGCTTTAGGCTTAATATAATGCAAGAGTGAAATTGTTGGGATTAACTTGTTCTGCTTAGCTTTCAGCAATTAACATATATTTCAGCTAGGGTGGTGACAGACCACAATTCAGGATTGTCCAGAGGCTTTGGTTTTGTTACATATGCCACTTTGGAAGACTCGACTAAAGGAATACAAGAAATGGATGGACAGGTATGTCTAGTTTCCAATAATATTCGTCTTTCTGAGTCTTTCATCTTGATAATCAGACCGAGAGTTGAGAGAACCATGTTTTGTTCGTATTTACGTACTTTTGATGATAATTGAGTTGATGCAGTATCTTGATGGATGGGTAATCTTCGCTGAATATGCACAGCCAAGGGTTTTTCCTGAGCAGCCTGTACCTTCTGAAGCTCACCCCTACAAGCTGTGATACATTGGACCTATTGATCTGGAGTACACAATGTAATCCCTGGACTAAATATTTTGTTCTATGGAGATTTCTGGTTAGATAAAGCATGGTTCTCTTGCAACTAATTTTTGTGCTTCTCCTGTTTTCTGTTCCATTCTCTGTAGTTTCTATAATCAATTTAAGGGAAAGCTTTGCTTTGGATTTGGTGTTTTCGAAAGTAATAAGCCAGCCAAAATTTCAAAGTAATGGAGTTCTCTCAATTTGATTTGTGATATCGCAAAATGATAATCCCTTATGGTCATTTTCTTAGCTTTGTTGTTTAAGAGTGTGCTTTGATTGAGGGATATTCTTAGCTTTGTTGTTTAAGAGTGTGTTTGAATTGAAGGATAATTTATTAATTTATCCCTATTTGTTATGTTAAAGTATTATGTACAAGGGTTAAAATAGGTTTTTAACTTATAAATAACTTAGTTAATCCTTCATTCCCTCCAAATGATCTCATTTTGGACCAATAAGAGGTGGTTTAGTTGATAATCGATTGGGTTAAACATATCTGGATTCGATTCCAATGAGAAGTAATTAAAAAAAAAAAAAACCCCATTTTGGGAGAAGTATTTTGGTAAAAGTTTAATAATTATTCCCCTCAGTTACTCACAAATCATTCTTCTTAATTTTTTTTAAACTATCCAAACAAGAGAATTAGAAGGAAACTCATTTTTTCTTCCCATCCTCTTAAATCGTTCGATCCAAACACACTCTAAATTATAAAATTCTCCTCCTATTGGATGCATGCGTGAAATTGTCAATGTAAACTTTTAAGGCTAAGTTTGGGAGGATTCCCCAACCCTCCCTTTCCTAACAATTGCGAATCCTTCTCTTAAACTTGATCGCTCTTCAATCCATCGTAACTTGAAGGAATGAAAATTTTCAGAGGAAAAAGAAATGCCATCCATCACTCAATAAACCTGGATTCTAATGATATTATGGGATGGACTAGGGACTAGGCCCATTTATTTTTGGTATGTCAAAACATGTATAGGCATGTAAAAAAGAAATTTTCTTTCTACTAGGTGACAGATTCCAAAGTCCTTCCCCCACTCCCAAAATAAATCCCTCTTTTTGACAAATCATATCATAATCATCTTGAAAGGGATTTTGAATTTATTGATTTAGAGTGGGTTTGAATTGAGAGATTTGGGAGGAAGGAAAAAGAGGGGAGGGGAGAGGAAAGGGAAATATTTTTCCCTCTCCCATGTTTGGATAGATAAAAAAATGAAAGAAATAAAATTTGTTTAATTTATTAATTTATCCTTATTTTTATGTTAAAATATTATATACAAGGATAAAATAGGTATTTAACTTATAAATGATTTAATTAGTAATTAATTCCCTCTAAATGACTCCATTTTGGAGAGTAAGAATTTTGGCAAAAATTTAATAAAATATTCCCTCCAATTCCCTACTCTTAATGTTTTATAAATTATCCAAAAAGGAGAATTGGAAGGAATCTTTCTTTCACTTCCCTTCCATTCCCTCCATCCAAACACATTATTAGGTTCTAAGGTGTAAGCTTTTATTGGGCCAAGAACTCCGTTTTGATATACATAGAAGCTGCAAATATATTGTGACATATATATATATATATTCTTCTTTAACTTTTGACAATATGGTAGATTGAGTGAAGTTTTTTTTGCTATATGTGTCTTAATTCATCAATGTCAAAAACAAAAAATTGAAAAAAAGAGTTTGCAATACTTGGCAAACAACAATCAAATTCAATCACATTTCAAATAGTAAATGTTAAATATAATCGAAAAGCAATATGAATCAAGATCAAATCTAACGAGGTAACCCTCATCACAATGAGTACGGTAAAAACTCAGTTTTATGAGTGACCAACCTTTCTCAATCCACTATAAAAGAATAAATACATATTTATACGAAGGAACACCTTAGAATTACAACCCTACGCAAGAGATAGTACTTAGAACCACAATTGACTCCTCGATTGACTCGTCTTCAATGGGTTGAGAGGAGTGCTTAGATCTCTGACTCACGGAGAAGCCTTCAATCTACACACCTTGAGCTCACGTAGAAACCATAGGGATCGAACATCCTGGAATGAAATTGGTTGAGATATTTCAATTACAAAGTCCAAATAGAGTCTTATATTCTTCAGGTTTACATATCTGTCCCGACAGTCACATCTTTGGAGGGGCATCATAGGGGGCATCCCAGAGGAGCACTTGGTAGAGTGTAATAGCTTGCCAAGGGCCTCTTGTTACGAGTTTCCAAGGGGCGACAATCTCCAGAGAAGACGTGATGTGGACAATGCTTACCAGAGCTACCTGCAATGAGTGTTACGGTATTAGGCTCAATATTAATAATAATATAAAGAATAAAATATTCACTCTCCTACAAGTTCAAACTTTTAGGAGAATCAGTGTTTCACATGGTATCCAAGCTTTAGCAAAACGACAAGATTCTTGATACAAAAGTTACCTCCACCCGATTTAAATATAATTAAATATTATACTTGTTAGGCCTCACAAAAGAGAAAAAATTCGATCCACAAGTGAGGGATAATTTTAGAGTATTAGGGTCACTAGTGTTAGTACAGAATTACAATAATAATAAAAAAATATAAATTAAATCTCAATCATAGTGGACTGAGACACATTTTTTTCTCTCTCTTCAATGAGATTTGAGCCTTCTATAGTTCTTCGTTATCCTCAGAACCGATGCATGGAAAGTTGCTTGGCTCGACTATTCAAAGATGCAACAGTCCGAAATGGTCATGTGGTTTAGTTGAACCAGCACTTCGATCGCTAGCCCGAAAACCTACGGGAAACACCATCTCTACTATAGTATTTTCAGAGAGTATATTTTGGAGAGAGGAGAGCTAATCGCAATGTGTTGTATTGTGAGTTGTGAGTAGGACTAAAGGGCTTTATATAGATGGGCTAGAGTTAATGGGTTATAGTACGGGCTGTAACATTTATAATGGCCCAACAACTGCTCTTGCAGTTATAGAGTAACGATTGTAACGAGCACTAAACAGCCCAACGTAAGACTTCCCTTAATGACTAGTAAGAGTCATGACACCATCTCTAACAGAGTAGGTTAGAAATTATATTTGATAGAAAAGAGAGCCAATCACAATGTGTTGTAGTGTGATTTATGTATAGGACTAGAAAGGTTTATATAGGCGGGTTAGAGTAGTTATGGGCTGTAAGGGTGCACATGGGTCAGGTTTGGAGAGATACCTCATTCGACCCACATAGGGTCGGGTGAGTGGTTCTTCAACACTCAATTGACCTCATTTGATGTTGGGTAGGGTAGGGTTTACCTCATCTGGGTTGGATAGGGTATGAGGTTGGGTCAGTCAACCAACGACAGTGCGTCGTGTCACAATATAAAATTTGGTAAAGTTAAAAATGGACACCCATTTTTTATTCTCTCAAAAGTCAAAATCGAAGCTTTACTTCTTTCAACATGTAGACTGAAACAAACTCCGATTCAATTAATTGAACTAAAATTCTCATATAATTCTAATCAACACTAACAAAAAAAGAGTTGTTTAAGAAGATCAATGAAGAAAGCTTGTTTGTTGATGTAAAACATAGAAGATGAAGTTGCCTGAAAAAGAGGATATGTGAGGGTAAAAGAGGTAGACGGCGAGCAGAGTCTCATTGTACCAATAAGTGCTGGCGAAGCCAATGAGGGAGACAATGAGAGTTAGGATTCCGAGAATGACGATCGACGAGCAAAGAATAGTTGTGAAGTTGAGGACTACTATGGTGGTGGTGGCGGCCAGTGGGTATGTGGATGCCGTATGGGATGAAAGCTGAGATAGGAATAATATATAAAACAATGTGGTTTTATATTAACGGTGTTGGGTCGGGTGAAAAAGAGTTGGATATATCTAACCCATATCTGACCCGCATTCACACAGGTATGGGGTTGGTTTAGGTCTTAAACGAGTTTTGCACACCCTTAATGAACTATAACATTAATAATAGCCCAATAACTCCTTTTGTTGTTATAGCGTAACAGGTTGTAATGCTCGTAACAAGCCCTAAATACCCAATGTAAAACTCCCCTCATCGGCTTGTAGCAGTCACAACGGGCCCTGCGTCCTGTCCAAATAAAAAATCCATACCTCTCCCTCTTTCCTTACTTCCTTGAGCCTGTGGGTTAGATTCATATCCAAGCTCATCATAATAACCCATCAGTGTTTTCTCTCTTATTAAGTGGTATTTAATTCATCTCCTATTCAATGTGAGACTTTAATAAATTAAATATGATAAAGAATAAAATAATTGATTACATTAACATAGATAATCTTTATTTTTATAATATAAATAACTAGTAATATAAAAGATAAAATATTCGTATTTCTACAAATGTGAGCTTTTAGTAGAATCGGTATTTGTAAGAGAGTGAATCTTTTATA
Source organism: Tripterygium wilfordii (assembly GCF_013401445.1). Lineage (NCBI taxonomy): Eukaryota > Viridiplantae > Streptophyta > Magnoliopsida > Celastrales > Celastraceae > Tripterygium > Tripterygium wilfordii. Next base: position 10,907,286 of record NC_052250.1, read on the forward strand.
TTACTAATGGCCTAATACTCTAAAAGGTGACATACGAGTGCTAAAAATAAAATTCCTAGAACAATCAAATCTTTTCAAAATTTGAAATATTTTGTTGAAAAATATTTTGAATACAATCATATATGTTGATGGTGGTTTACAAGCTATTGGCAATTAGTAATTATGAGAGCCTATAAATATAGTAATTTATTTATAGCTATACATAATTTTAGGAGATTATATTATTCCTAGAAATTAGAACTCAGTTATTCCCTTCTTATTTTTTTTCCTTTGTATATTCTATTAATACCCACCTTGTAATTTAGTTTATTATTAAAAAATATGAGAATAATACAACTTTAATTCTAGCTTTTATCAATTATATGGTATTAGAGCGGGAGGTTTTGTGTTTAAACCTTCACTTCCATAATTAAAACTGTTATTATTGTTGCCACAAATGAGGATCTTTTATCAATGATGAGGGTCTTGCTTATCACCCCCATTGATGAAGTTAACCAACAGATAATAGAGTAACACCATGTGGAAGAGTTAAAACAACATTTAGGGACGACTTAATAGCACATGAAGCATGTTGCGGATTATAAGAAGATGGGCCTATCTTTTGCTCTAGGTGATTGGGTGTGTTTGAAAATACAACCTTATAGATTGAAGTACTGGTCTATTAGATTTAGGATCACTGTATATCATATGATGTGTGTATACACAAATGTTATCATGAGCATACTGTACGTGTTTTTCTTTTTTGCAATTATGATCACTGTATTACATGAGGTGTGCATATACAAATGTTATTATTCACATACTCTACGTCTTTTTTTTTTGCAATTATGATAACTGTGTATTACATGATGTGTGTATATACAAATGTTATCATTAGCATATTGTCATTAGTCAGAACTTTGAAAAATAATTAACCTTACCAGCTATCGACCATTCTGCAATCATATTTTTAGTAACTATTATTTTCAGTATAACTATTAATTGAGATCATAGATGTCGGGTAGGGATGGAAAAACTCTATTCTGTCTAGATGATCGAATTTGTCTGATCCGGATATGGATGGTAGTGTTGTGTATTGCCTACAAGTACCTCTTATCACACAAATCCACCATGCCTTCCACATATCAAGTTTGTCTGATGGCGGTATACAATCTATTGGCTATTAGTAATTATGGGAAACCTATAAATATAGTAATTTATTTACATGATTTTAGGAAATTAGATTATTCCTAAAAATTAGGACTCGGTTATTCCCTTCTTATTTTTCCCCCTTTGTAAATTCTATACTACCCACCTTGTAATTTAGTTTATTATTAAAAAAATATGAGAATTATGCAACTTTTATTCTAGCTTTTATCAATTATATGGTATCAGAGCGGGAGGTATTAGGTTTAAATCTTAACTTCCATAATTAAAACTGTTATTGTTGTTGCCACAACTAGGGACCTTTTATGAATTATGAGGGTCTTGCTTATTACCCCCATTAATGAAATTAACCAGCAGATGATAGAATAATACCATGTGGGAGGATATAAACAATATTTAGAGGCGACTCAATCGCCCATGAAGCATGTCGCGGATTGTAAGAGGAGGGGCCTATCTTTTGCACTAGGTGATAGGGTGTGTTTGAAAATAAATCTTATAGATTGAAGTACTGGTCTACTAGAGTTAAGACCACTGTGTATCATATGATGTGTGCATATACAAATGTTATCATTAGCATACTGTACGTGTTTTTCTTTTTTACAATTATGATCACTATGTATTACATGACGTTTGCATATACAAATGTTATCAATCGCATACTCTACGTGTTTTTTTTTTTTGTAATTATGGTCACCGTGTATTACATGATGTATGTATATACAAATGTTATCATTAGCATATTGTCATTAGTCAAAACTTTGAAAAATAATTAATCTTACCAGCTATCGACCATTCAACACGCATATTTTTAGTAACTATTATTTCCAAGATAACTATTAATTGAGATGATAAAGGCTGGGTAACACACATATTTTTAGTAACTATTATTTCCAACATAACTATTAATTGAGATGATAGAGGTTGGGTAGGGATGACAAAGCTCTGTTCTATCTAGATGATCGAATTTGTCTGATCGGGATTAAATCAAGTTTGTTTGATCCGGATGAGGGTGGTAGTGTTGTGTATTACCTACAACTAGCTCTTACCACATAAATCCACCATGCCTTCCACATATCAAGTTTGTCTGACGACGGTTTCCAAGCCCTTGACTATTGGTAATTATAGGAAGCCTATAAATATAACAATTTATTTATAGCTATACATGATTTTAGGAGATTATATTATTCTTAAAAATTAGGAGTCAATTATTCCCTTCTTATTTTTTTCCCTTTGTAAATTCTATTATTACCCACCTTGTAATTTAGTTTATTATTAAAAAAATGAAATTATGCAACTTTTATTCTAGATTTTATCAATTATATGATATCAGAGCGGGAGGATTTGGGTTTAAACATTAACTTCCATAATTAAAACTCTTATTGTTGTTGTCATAGGTGTGGACCTTTTATGAATTATGAAGGTCTTGCTTATCACCCCCATTGATGAAATTAACCAGCAGATGATAGAGAAATACCATGTGGGAGGAGTTAAAACAACATTTAAAGGTGACTCAATCACACTTGAAGCACGTCGCGTATTGTAAGATGAAAGACCTATCTTTTGCACTAGGTGATTAGGTGTGTTTGAAAATATAGCCTTATAGATTGAAGTACTGGTCTACTAGAGTTAGGACCATTGTGTATTATATGATGTGTATATATACAAATGTTAACATTAGCATATTGTACGATTTTTTTTTTTGCAATTATGATCACTATATATTACATGAGGTGTGTATAGACAAATGTTATCATTAGTATACTCTATGTGTTTTTATTTGTAATTTTGATCACTGTGTATTACATGTATATACAAATGTTATCATTAGCATATTATCATTAATCAAAACTTTGACAAATAATTGACCTTACCAGCTATGCATTATTCAGCACCCATATTTTTAGTAACTATTATTTTCAATATAACTATTAATTGAGATTATAAAGGCCCTGGGTAGCGATGACAAAACTTTGTTCTGTCTAGATGATCGAATTTGTCTGATCTAGATTAAATCAAGTTTGTCTGATCCGTATAAGGGTGGTAGTGTTGTGTATTGCCTACATTTATCTCTTACCACACAAATACACCATGCCTTCCACATATCAAGTTTGTCTGATGGCAGTTTATAAGCTATTGGCTATTAGTAATTATGGGAAGCCTATAAATATAACAATTTATTTATAGCTATATATGATTTAGGAGATTATATTATTTCTAGAAATTAGGACTCAGTTATTCCCTTCTTATTTTTTCCTTTATAAATTCTATTAATACCTACCTTGTGATTTAATTTATTACTAGAAAATATGAGAATTATACCACTTTCATTCTAACTTTTATCAATTATATGATATTAGAGCGGGAGGTTTTGGGTTTAAACCTTAAATTCCATATTTAAAACTCTTATTGTTGTTGTCACAAGTGTGGACATTTTATGAATTATGAGGATCTTGTTTATCACCCCTATTGATGAAGTTGACCAACAGATAATAGAGTAATATCATGTGGGAGGAGGTAAAACAACATTTAGAGGCGCCTCAATTGCACATGAAGCACGTCTCGGATTGTAAGAGGAGGGACTTATCTTTTGCACTAGGTGATTGGGTGTATTTGAAAATACAGCCTTATAGATTGAAGTACTGGTCTATTAGGGTTAGGACCATTGTGTATTATATGATGTGTGTATATACAAATGTTAGCATATTGTACGCATTTTTTTTTAATAATTATGATCACTGTTTACATGATGTGCATATATACAAATGTTATCATTAGCATATTGTCATTAGTCATAACTTTGAAAAATAATTGACCTTGCTAGTTATCCACCATTCCGCACCCATATTTCTAGTAACTACTATTTTCAATATAACTATTAATTGAGATCATAGAGGTCGGGTAAAGGTGGCAAAACTCTGTTCTGTCTAGATGATTGAATTTGTCTGATCCAGATGAAATCAAGTTTGTCTGATCTGGGTAGGGGTGGTAGTGTTGTGTATTGCCTACAACTACCTCTTACCACACAAATCCACCCTACCTTCCATAGATCACAATTGAAGCGGGCTCCCGCTACTCTTATCAATAGCCAACCTCTCCCATCCTTGCTCACAGGTGGCTTGGTTTCTCCATGTTCAGCCCACGGAAGTGTTACAAGTGCGAAAATTATTAAATGGGACACGAGAAGTGCTTATCCAGTGGAAGGATCTTCCACCCTGTGACAACACCTGGGAAGATTTTGATGCCATATCCCAACAATTTCCTAACTTCCACCTTGAGGACAAGGTGGCTCTTGTAGGGGATAATGATGAAGTTGTGCAAGTCTTTGTAAAAAGGAGAAGGGTAGTTTGGTCAATTCTCATTGTAAGGGTTAGGGTAATCATATGAAAGGTTAGTCGTTAGTCGTTGGTCGTGGAGGGGGTATGTAGAATATCAAACTACTTGTTATTGGGTTGAATAGTGGGAGGCGCTAGTTCCTCGAAAATTAGTTGTGCTTGTAATCCTTGTATTGCTATTCTACCATTTGTTTCCAATTGAAACTTTTATTTTGTCAATCATCAATCAGAGTTCATAAGAGTTTTGGGCTTGGTTATTATCATAATCCTTATCTTTTTATACTTCCTGTTAATAAGACTTCGAATCTTGATGTTTATGTAGCTCTTGGGAAAAGGCTTAAAACGTGTACCAAACATCCTATTGCTAAATATCTTTCTTATCAAAGACTTGCCTATAACCATAAGGTTTTTACTTCTAATATTTCTTACCTATATATTCCAAGAACTATTCAGGAAGCTCTTGATCATCCATATTGGAAATTAGCAGCTCTAGAAGAGATGAATGCTCTTCTAAACAATATATGGCACTTGGGAGGTTGTTGATTTACCAAAAGAAAAGAAGACAATGTGATACAAATGGGTGTTTACAATTAAACACAAAGATGATAGGAGTGTAGAGAGATACAAGGCGAGACTTGTAGCTAAAGGGTTTATTCAGACTTATACGATAGACTACCAAGAGACTTTCACACCAGTGGCCAAGATAAATTCAATCCAAGTCTTATTATCCATCGCTCTACATTCTAACTGGTCGTTAGACCAGTTGGACGTGAAGAATGCGTTCTTAAAATGAAACTTGTAAGAAGACGTATTTATGGAGCTTCCACCTGGGTTGGAAGGTAATATCTTCTCACTCAACACACACGATCAACCCCAGCCACACACTAAATCCTCTTCTCTCCCATTTTCTCCTCCCCACCCGTACCACACACAAGCCGCAGCAAGCCTTCGACCAGTGAGACAAGCACCACCAACGACCGGCTGCAGCAACTCGTATAGTTGGGGAGGAGCAGTACTTGCATGCTTATATCGCAATCTTTGCCGAGGATGTTTGAGTTCTACTCGTACGATAGGTGGTTGTAGCCTATTACTTCAGGTAACATTAGTTTATTGAAATTTAATTATAACAATAAAAATCATTTTTTTTAATATTATATAATTTTTTTCCAGTTATGATCGTGGGAGAGGTTGCATGTATGTCGACCACAAATGCATACTAGGGCACCACATATATTTGGTCCACACGAGCCACCCCGTCCACTTGGTGCCAGGTAATTTTAAAAAAAATATGTGTATAAAGTAGCTAACATTTTGGGAAATATTGTAGCTAACATTTTGCTAATTCTTATTTTTGCATATATGTAGTTGGCGTGGACGACGTACATATAGAAGAAATCCAAAGCAAGTCCTTATATTTGCTAGAGATGAGCCGGATCAGCAAGAACCTAACCAGGTACAGTGGATGCCTTATACACCAAGGAGATTGGCAGATGCACCAGTAATATGTATTGATGGTAGCAGAATCTGGAGAGCTGTAGTGCCTTTGATTTGCTTTGAAATTGTGGAGTTTCAATTCCCAGATCGTGTTATGAGATAATTTGGTATATCATAGCATATACCGACTCCAGTGGATACGAATGATACTTTACATAATCTAAATAGGAGAGGGCGGGATAATGTCGATTGGGTGGTCAAAAACGCTACATGGTTGGCATATTGGGATGATAGACTAGCTCATATTACGCAAGAGCAATTCCCTCGCACGAGCATTGACGAGTATATGCATTGGTATTACTCGATCACCCGACGGATTATTAGTGCTCCATTGACTGATAGGCCACAAACAAATTTGGATTATGCGCAACGGGGGAGTCGGATACGACGAGTGGTAAGTACGCCGACGTTTTCATATTTTATTTATGTAAGTTATATTATATTGTAATGTAATAAACATTAATGCATGTTGCTTTGGCATTAGATGGAGCAAAAAAAGTTGTTTCTGCATTGCGTGATGCTCTTAATGACTCTACTGCTGCCATTGTAAATAATTGGTTGGGAAATTGTCGTGACATTCTAGACGAGGTTGGTGAGGGACATCGATTTGAAGAAGTTATAGGCTCTGATGTTCAAGCTACGCCCCAGCATGGTGGTAGATATCCTCTTGGTCAATCACACAGACGTGGTCACATTTCCCGCGCAACTGACTTTACCATGCATCCATCCCAGTTGACGCAAGATGATGTTGGTCCATCCACTACTCCTGCCGAATGGAGTAGGCACAAGACTATATGATTTCTCCAGTTTGCTTGAACCATATAACTATTTATGTGTTTATTTTTCATATGTCCTTATGATGGATAGTTCATATTTGATGAAATATTTTGCTGGATATGGATTTCTGGATATGTATCTATATGTATTTTTGTCATGTTGGTTTTTTTTCATTATTTTTCCCTGTGTTTGTTGATCACGCCAACATCGTTGGCATGACCGAAGAAAAATGGATGATCACGCCAACGATGTTGGCGTGAATCAAAATTTGTATTGGTCACTCACCAGTACAAATTAGATCACGCCATCCCTGATGGCGTGATCGTCCAAAAACATACAAAGAACACGTCACTGACAGTGGCGTGTAGTGCTATTTTGGCAAATACTTTCACTCGGGTGTTATATTGAGACATATTATGGGTCAGAGTGTCATTTGGGTAAAAAACTCTTTAGTCATGCACCTTGAAGTATTTTCTTAGTATGGTATACGCCAAGTAACCTATAGATTCTAATTTAAAGTTAAAAACTAGCCAAGCCTGAAGACGTGATCAATAGAGACCAAATCCAATAACTGGTTGGAAGACTGATATATAATATACCTCTCATACAAATTCTAATATAGCTTTTGCAGTCAGTGTGGTCAATCAATTCATGCATTCTCCTGAACCAAAGCACTTTGATGTTGTTTACAGATTTATAGTAATTGATAGAAAGACCTGTTGAATTTTCAATTTAGACCCATGCTCAAATGGTTGAAACAAGAAGACATGTTGCAATTGTTTAGTGTTATTTTTCATATTTTCGAAGATATAATTAATAGATAAACACAAAAAAATTCCGGGAGCAGCAAACCCTTGCTTAGCTTTGTCCATTCCCGATAACCCCCCTCATATTATGTCCTAACTTCACCCCTGACTACAATCATATATGTTGAGATGTGATTGCAGTTTACAAGCTGCTGACAATTTGTAATTATAAGAATCCCGTAAATATGGAAATTTATTTATAGCTATAAATGATTTTGAGTAGATCATTCCTAGAAATTAGAACTGAATTATTCCTTTTTTTGTATTTTCCTTTTTTTTGTAAATTTTAAAAATACTCACCTTGTAATTCAGTTTATTATTGAGAAATATGAGAATCATACAACTTTTTCTAGCTTTTATCAATTATATATTTTCATATGAAATCTAAATTACATCATGTGTCAAAGCAATGCCTCATTGACATTTACATTTTCGAAAGTGTTATTTCTTTGTAAGTTCTAGACTTAAGACTCCATTCATTTTTTGTTGTTTCAAGGCTATAATAATTGTGACAAGGATACGCTGTCATATCTTAGAATCCATTTTGACTATCACACACACACATATATATAACAATACAAGACTGCTTATGAGCATTAAGAATGTATGCCTCAAATATTGGACATAAAAAGTTGATTTCTTGAGAGTAATGAGAGGGTCAACCATACATGTCTAGTTTTCTTTGCATTTCACGTGGGAATGGAGCCCTTTGGGGGCAAAGATAAGGCTATTATTATCACCGACAAAATCTTGTACACACATATATATATATATATATATATATATATATGAGGTTGGAGTTGATTCTTCATGAGATACCATGCATGGTTGAATATTTAAGAACGTCATGAATAATATTGTACAATGGTCCAATAAACCCACTAGCTAGCTAGGGCAACATATTGTTTAGCTCCTCCTCTCCTTGAAAGGACACACTATTAACTCTTGTGTAGTGTAGATGGTGATCATTGACAAGCTTGCATTGAAAAGGACTTCACTCCACTGTGGTCATGTCTTGCTTGAACTTATGATTACTTTGTAGCCATAATGTGTATACACAGTCCTGCACAAAGATGCCTCCTGCCTTTCTTTGTGGAGAAGTTTCTTGGGCTTGACTTCATAACTTCTTGTAAGATTAGGTCTACAATGTACAATTATTACAAAGCCTGGCATTCTTTTCTTTTTTTCCTCTCTTTTAATAACTTTTCTAATTATATTCTCAATTGCAGTTGTGCACGTATTAAGGAGTTGACTTACCAGATTGGATGCTGTCTGTATATATATAGTGAGTATAGTATTGATGAATCTCTTCGAGCCTAAACGTATGTACTCGGGAGTTCCTGAGTTCGATTCTCAGCAGAAGCAATACCCTTGTGGTCATGCATTGTGCTTTAACCTGATTTACCATGTTGTCAGATGAGAAACTTTTGTGCGCTCAGATTTGAAAGTTCAAGTTTAGGTTTATATCGGATATAAAAAAAAAAAACAGTATAATAGTTGCAAAAAACAGTTCAAAATTTTTAAAACTATGAGATTCAATTGATCATAGGAGTACAAGGAATGCATGATGGAAAAATCTTGGCTCCAATGGGAATGCATAGAAAATCCCAAATGCCACAAAATCAAACTCATGAAATGATGAATTATTGATCTCAGAAAATGGACACAAGAAGGATGTTAGTAATCAGCTTTTTGAGTAAGTGCTTTCTTACGATTGCCAGAATGCTTGCTGGTGCCACCCATTTGGCTTCTTTTCTAATCCAACTTGTTAAAGGAAAAAATGTGAACAAAGGAGCCAAAAGACTGAATTTTTATTGCTATTTCATGTTCATGTTGACTTGTACCAAATCCTTAGTGTAAACCAACCTAAATATTCAACATTTTTTGATGAAAGAGAACAAGCCTTCTTCCGGGTTTAATGACTTGGGCTTCAACGAAGTTATTAGGTTCAGGAGAAAAAAACCCATGAGGATAATTTAATGTATCCACGGAAACCAGAATATGATTAATTATTTTGGATGTGAATCTCTGAGAATTTGATCCCCTTTCATAGTGACTAGAACAATTAGTTGTAAAAGTTTTTTTGGTCCCCTCTTAGATTGCCATCACTTTCTCTGTATCTCTTTTATTTTTTTCTATGTTTCAATTATTTATTTTCTAGTTTACAGTGTTACAGCAACTAATCAACACATGAATTTTCTACAAGAAAGCTTAACCATGATTGTGGTGATATAGAGATGACCAATGAATTGATCCCAAAACATGTAAAGTCATAATCATGCCCTCAAGTCAATTTCAAAGTGACTACAACTTATAAAGGTCTTGTTGAACATGATGATGGAATTGATAAATATTGTGGAGGCAGTCCAGTACATGAAAATGACACAACTAGCAACCCAAAAACTTACAACTATATGAAGATGATACCTTCTTGTTCTAAGGGAAGCAACGAAATATATGATTGGGATTCAAATAGAATTTTAGAGACTTGTCGTTTTATCTTTTTAAAAACAAATAATATAATTTTGTAAAATTAATTCAAAATGTGCACCTTGATGCACGAATGATTAATCCCCAATGTGAATAAAATTCATGTTATTTATTAGTAATAGTAATAAATATACTTGGCATTATTTTTTTAAATTTGCTTGTCATCCTTGAAATACATTCAAGGTGTAATCTGTGTGCTGTTTTTCTTTTAGTCTTCGTTATCTGGTGTAAACTGATGGAGTCCAACGATGTCCTGTGTAATACGGTGTTGTCCAATAGTATTCGACGATGGCCGTTTTTATTGTTTGTGTTCTTCTATTTTTTTCTTGTTTTTCGTTGGGTCCTCTTGGTTATACTCCATCTTCATGATGCTTAAATGCCTACGGGCCTCAATTATCTAGTTTATTGGGTGAATCAATACAATCAGTTTTATGACCCTTTTCAAAATAAATGTATAAAACAAGTTTTTTATATATAGGGTTTTAATCTTCTAAACTTATTTGACCGAGAATTTTATAATATGTGGGGAACCAATGGATGTTAAGAAATAATACAAAATCGGTACGATATAAGTCTTCCGATGGATATACATATATGTACAAGTCCACGTACAATACTAGCAATCAGGCTTTTTCATACATGGGGTTAGTGATTTGGGATTCGGCTCATTTGTTAGGCCCATGATAAAGAAACCCATGACGTTGATCTGACGTATTTACAAGAATCAAAATCCCAAAAAAGAATAATATGATTGATAGTTTGGGGTATGGAGTTCTAACAATAGATCTAATGAACAAAATATTTTATAGAGGTTCAAGTTATAAGTTATTAAATAAGTTTAGTTTATAGGGATATGGATGAGAAATTAAAAAAAAAAAACTATTTTCAAATCAAAACAATTTAATCACATACTAATTCTGATGGAGATTCAATTGGTAAAACTATTTTCAAATTCAATCAATTTATATTAATAACAGTAACATCATTATAGTTTTATTATAATATATTCATATTAAAATTTTAATTTTATATAAATATTTGATAAAACATAAAATTTGTTTTTCTATTGACACATCGGCACATTGCAAGTTTTCCTCACTAGAAAAAAAAAAGATTTAATCATGTGAATCTTTCTTATTAAAAATGGTCTCATTCTCAATTAACAAATGACGTAGCATATTAGGATCACTGAATATTTTTTCCTCGACGAGTGTTCAATGTTTTTCATTATGTACACAATCAAGGAGTGAAAAAAAATCTAGTACATTAATTGAACTCCTATGATCTCATTGGGTACAAAATAAAAATGAAAAGGGTTTTCCCCCTTCAATTGAAACAAATTTGGTACATTAGTTAGTAGTAACGGCACATATATTCCTCTCTAGATTTTGTTGGAAGAGAGTACACATATATGATATATGAGAATCTCCATCCAGTCTACTGTCTATATATACTCTAAAAACTAAAAATTAACATTATTCCCTTAGCTTTGAAAAATCTAAAGCATATATATATATATATATGTATCACCCCGATATATAAGGTATATACATTAGACTTGCCATAGCTTCTTGTAGCCAGTCTTCATCATCACTCCTTATCTGTTAAAAAATGCATATGTACACAAATTAGGCTATATGTATACTTCAGTTGGAACATATATATACACGCTCACACATAAGAGAATATTTTTTAAGGTACCTGGAGAGTGTCACTATTATACAATATTCCATTGCATTTCTGAGTACTATTCTCCTTCTTTTCCATTCTCATGTCATCTTCACCCATTAATCGATCATTGTTTCTTGCAAATCTTCCTCGAACACGAACTCTCCGATCGGCTAGGGTTTTGCGACAAGCATACTGTACAGGCAATTAAAGAGTTTAGTACTAATACAAAAGTAATTAGTTAAGGGTTTCAACTTAATTTCAAGTAAGTGTGTGTGAGACAGAGAGAGAGAGAGAGACCTTGATGGTTTTGTTGAAGTTCCTTTTGCTTCTTTTGTTCAAATATCTGATAATTCTATCTTTTCTTTCTTCTATTGAATACCTCCTGACCTTCATAGAGGTATCCTCAGCTTCTGGCGCATGATTGCACTTGATTTCCTATTATAGAGATATTCAATCGAATATACATTAATCATATGTCATATATGTATATATATATATATATCACATAGAGATATGTATTATGTAGTAGCTACGTTTATAGCATACCCAATTATCTCCTGTAATTGGAAAAATAGGCTTGAAATCCGGGATGTAAGCATAGCATTCCTCCGCAAACTCAGACAAATCCGGCGATTGAAATCCGCCGCCATTGAAGTTCTGAACTTGAGCAATGCTTTCTAAACCCATGTCATACTTTGGCAATGCAGCAGGTACAGCCATGTTGTTTGAAAGCCCTAGTCGCTCGGGAAAAGGCGTGGGGAGAAACGACGATGAGACGTCGGATTTGGGCTGAAAGACACCAATGTCTGATCCACCATTATCAAGATATGATGGGTATAAGTTATCTTCTCCCCACATTGCACCACCACCACTTGAAATTGTACCACTAGAAGATGCCGCTCCACCAAGGGTTTCTTCAGCCAACAACGGAGTTGAAAACGGGGAATAGTCACCGGAGAATGGATAATTAGGGTAGAATTGAGGAATGGGAGAAGCCATTGAAGACAGAGAGAGAGAGAGAGAGAGAGAGATTCTAAAGTTGTTTTAGGTGATGAGATTGCTTGTTTTGGTGTCACCATGCTTGTGAGGCTTGAATATATAGCATATATAGCATTGTGTTAGTGAATTGGCTTTTTAGGCAACTTGTTCTGCCTTATTCCGGGCAGCGGGCCGGGTCAGTTGCATGAGTTATATTTAGTATTCAGGCAGCTTAATTAAACAAACACAACAATCACTATGAGTTAACTACACCATTTTTTGTTGGGTTGTTAAGGCGTAAAGTTTATACAAAAATGTTAGGGATCTCATTCATCCTAATAATTCATTTTGTTCTTTGATTGATATAAGTGTAAGGGCCCACAAAACCTGATGATTGAATCAGAGAGTGACATGTCAGTCACTGGGATGATTGATCACTTCTGAAGTTTATATAATTCAAAGGGTAGTTTTGCTTCTACATTTTTTACATCATTCCAGATACTAGTTTATTTAGGTTTTTTTTTCTCTCCTAAAGTTATGCTCTTTTATTATTATCATCATTTTGATAGTGAACTCGAATTTGAAATCCAAGCGATGTGGGATATTATAATTTATAACAAACTTGTTCGATTTTATCAAATCCGTACATGTAATTTCTATATGTGTTTATCTGAGAGACATTGTTCGTGAGCTATCCGAAAGATAATGTTGGAGGTTCCAATGTAAAATAAATAAATAACAATAAAAATATGTCAAATATCAACGGTTTGTTCATCATAATCATCACAACTTGAGTTTTGTCCATGTAATTTTAAAATTCATATTTAAAAAATAGGGTAATTAGGAGGAAAATTTTTAAAAATTAAGTAAATATTTACATGGTAAAGTATAGGATCTTTTAGCAAAGTTATAAAATAAGGAGATTTAGATAAAAGAAAATAAAGGGTCTCATCTCATGTGATCACTATTCTTATACTTTTTAAAGCTGTACACCATAGATAATGGAAAAGGGAGATGTAACCTAGCTAGTTATAGCCAAGAATCTAACACATGGGGTTGTTTAGATTTGCATCCACAAACAAAGTACAACCATATATCCCCCAATTTAGACTCCAATATGTGGGTGCCCTCTTTCTATGGTATTTTAACTATGTTGCCACAACCTCAATGAACTCTTTGGGGTATACATATATATGACCTTGTGCCTATACAGGAGAGGAAAAATCCTAGCTGGATATTAAATGGTAAAAAAGCAGCAGCTTGGGACGAGACTAGAAAGTGTGTTAATTTAATCATATAAAAAAAATAAATTCTTAGTGATTAATCCTTGTGTGTTTTGAATTAGAGGGTCCAATAAAAAAATCATAATATGCATACAAAACCCCTAAACTTTTGATCTGATGCATATAGACTCCTATTCATCAACTATGAAAATGGTATGACACTTCCTTGAATTTTCTAATCAGACAAAAAAATAGGGATGTTAAAATTATGTCCGGTCTGGATGATCAAATATGTTCTACCCAGATTAAATCAAATTTGGATATAAATCATATGTCCGAAATATGGATCCAATCAAAATAAATTATTTTTCCAGTTTAAAAGTGGGTCCGGGTCCAAACAATAAATCTTGTCCTATTTACTTGTCCGGACCCTAATCCGGTTTAGGTTATTGTCCGATTTACTTATCCGAACTTCAACCAATATGGGTTTGGTCAATTTAAGTACGTCCAAAATTCAATCCAAGTTAGAGTGCGAACATGTAAATATTTTGTAAACATGCGATTTAATCCGACCCGAAACTGACCTGAAATCGATTTTTTTGCCACCCCTAGGAACACACTCCCTCCATGCTAAAAATTGACCTAAGATTTTCTAAACATGATAATTGCATGTGCTCCCCTCAACTTTATGATAATTAATGACGTTTACAATGCACAAGTTATGTTTACTAATCTAAAGGTGAAAGACTAACCCGACCTTGGAGCTTAGGTAGTGTGAGCAAAATTTTACTTTATTCAAAAAGTAGTAATGGGAATAATAGTTTATTAGTGTCTTAATCATCATCATTAACTCATCAAACATCCTTGATACTCTTCTTGTTAGAAAGTAGAAAAGAGTTCTATACTATGTTAATTTTTTTCATCAAAGTTCTTAATTTGAAGGGTATCTTGTTCATGAAAGGTTTCTTAAAAGGTATATATATATATATATATATATATCTATATATGAATTGAGCACTATCTTTTGCTATATCACAAAGATTCCTGGTTTTCCAGCATCTTGCATATATAATATATATTTATTATTCATGCAACTTATATATATCTATGGATATATAGATGCTTTTTGAATGTAAAGTAAATCATTGATCAATTGGAATAAGGGCAAGTTGCAGGGTAAAAATGTCATTTTCTTCTTATTCAAAGTTCATCTTAGATGAGGCGATTTGCCACAAAAAGCAAAAAATATTGATAAGAGAGAATGGAATTGGAGACAGATGAAGATTTTGCAGACAGTACTAACAGTATCAGGTGCCTCTGGGCTTGCCCTTCACAAATATCCCATCAACCCAACTTACTTAGTAAGTAAGCTAGCCTGACATTTTAGACCTGCTTCTATTTCAACAATTTTACTTCAATATTTAAACAAACAAACCCTAAAACCCATCTTTAAATCACTCATGGGGGCTGATTTGACTGCAGATAAATTCTTTCTGCTGGGAGTTCGCAATTCAACAATCACAGAACAATGACTCAGAATTGTTTTATCTCCGGACTTAATGTGAATGCTCAAGTCTGGAATTCTGACGGCCTCAAGTTTACGTCCACTCAATTGTCATGCTGAGCTGAGTGTCTACTTGGTTGCCAAAAAAATTTCTCAATTCAACTCTCCACATTGATATTTTGTAATAAACAACACTTGTTACGTTGGCATTTTGCGATTTACATTAAGATTAAGCCGATCTAATTACTTGAGCAAAAAATAAAAGAAAGAAATAATTTGTTGATTACTGGTGAAATTCACTAATAGTATCTAATTAATAGTTTAGAACTAAATAAAATTCCATTGTTTTTCTCCAGAACTTTTGTTCAAAGTGGTTTATGTTCCAACAAAGTCATGTTGATGCATGTTGTTCAGATATGAATCTAACCTGAATTTCTATCATAAGATCACCACAGAACCTTTACCCTACCCTTCATTTCTTTAACTAATATATTATTCTTGTTCTCTGCATATATATATATATATATAGTACACTGCTTTTGTATCCTTGTTCAGAGATTTTTTTTGTCAAGGATTCCCCCAACATTTGGTCGCTTTCTCTTTCATGAATTCAGGTTGGCTTGCTTCCTTCTGGTATAAACATGTTCAATTCAAACTTGCTTTTCTTGTAAATATCTCCTCCAAGAGATTTTATATGTCGGCAAGAAATCGGAAAAGCCATTCGTCGATGATCTTGCAGCATATCAAAGAATTATTTGATGATTAGCCAAGTGGAAGCTTGAAGACATGAAAGAATAGACAGTTTGTTCAAAGCATAAAATTCTGGAATCAGATTTATGTGAGAAGAATCATGTTTCAGATTAATAAACATGGGAGGGCTACCCCTATCTATCTTGTCTTTGGATAATTGTACCAGTGTGCCCGTTCGAGTCTCGATCTCTTGACCATAAGATTGCCTGACCTAAAATCACAAGGTTGTGCAAATCCCACACAACAGAACTCATCTCACAGCCCATGCTAATAATCCTGGCACTGCGGAGAAAGATTACTGCAGGTGCCAAAACATACACTAAGAAATAACAATAGACCATTTTCAAAAATAATTCCTCATTTGATTGCATGAACATGTGCTAGTAAGGAAAAGCGGGCGGGGCTCAACAGACGCTCAAGAGTTCAACAACAGTCAAGACCAGTAGTTCTGAAATTGCTGGGCAGGGAATGCATATAATTTCCAAACCTATTTACACAGCATATCTGCATTAATGAGAATGATGGCTACACAAATCCCATTCTAATACCAACTCAAAGGAGCCGCAGAAAAATCCGAGGATGAGATTCACATACCTGCAAAAGAATGGTTGCAGATCAACTATAATCAGTCACAAATTTTAAAATTCCAAAGTCACACGTTCACAGCTTCACTCAGGACACAGTAATTAATAGGAAAAAGTCCATCATAATCATCAGCATCTAAAAAGGATGGTTTTAGTTTCGTCCTCTTCATGGCCTCCCTTTTTCATAGCCACAATATCTTAAAACTTTAATCTTCTTTGGAAAAAGGGATTTTACATGAAAGAGGTTCTCACCAAAATATTATTCATAATATTCATGAACTTGTCATTTTACGTTACTTCCACTCTTTTCTTGATTGATTTCTTTAATGGAATCGCCTTCTAATTTCATGCTTATGCACTCCTTACTTGTGTCATGCCTTCACCCAGGAATACGCCAATTGTTGGGACAACCTATTAGGCTAATCGGCCTCTCTACGCGTTGTTGTCTTTAGGAGTCCTAGCAGTTCCCTGAAGCCATAAACTAATTTTCATTTTTTTTGCATACCTTTTCAACTTTTAATATAACAAAATCGAGAAAAACTGTAAAAAAAATTTTGCACTTTCTTTTCTCAAACTGTTTTCAAATTCCAAACCTTCAGCTACAGAGTCTGTCTTTGAATTAGCCATAACCTTTTGACCTATTGTCCCCCGTCATCTAGTTCCAGGATTAAGAAGCAATTAATTCACATCCCTTTCAGGATTTCTCCTAAAATGCGTAAAATTCAAGGGTTGATTTCATCTGGGTTTCATGGACGATACTATGCTATAAGTTGCTGTCAGTAATAACTTATGTGGATGCATTCACTACCCTCAAGGCAAAGTTAATAACTTTCATACGAGTATATCAAAATTAAGAATGTGTAGGTCTCTAACACTCGTAACTAGTGTGAGTAAATTTATCTTCATGGTTTTCTTTACAAAAGTGTAGTTCAACAAAATCTAATGATAACTCTCACAAATCAGCGTGATGTCTATGTTCCAATAAAAAATGCGCAAACACATGATGAACACACAGGACTAATATAGATACACATACCAATTAATGTAAACGATCTCCAGCAGTTCCTTAACTAGGCCTAGTGTACATTGCGATTAAGCAATCCTTGGAATGAAAGATAAAGATCTTTATTATCTGTTCCAAATATTTCTTCTGCTTTCCTTAAAGTTTCCTGCAAACAAATGAAAGTCAACAATTTTTCATTAGTAAGAGGTTAGATAAGATAAGAAGTTAAAGGATTGACAAATGCATTACCTCTCGAGTTTGCTTTTGAGCATTTAGTTCCTTAATGTTAGCCAAAAATGCACTGAACTGCTCATATGATAGGCAACTCCTGCATTACAAGTATATTCAAATCAGTGTATGGAAGAGCCTTCATAATATAATCGTAAATTATTCACTGCGTCTACCCCAGAATTGCAACAAGGTACTAACCTGGCCCGACGAAAGAACTCCTTTCCATCAATTCGAGGAGTGCGACCTAAATAAATTTCACCAAAGTGTAACAATCTCAGATGGATCAGGGAATAATCTTAACACGTGAGATGCATTTGATACACATTTAATCACAAAAATAAAATAAAATAAAATAAACTACAGCAGATTGAACCACCAAGTAAACACTTTGAATTTGGTACCTCTAGGAACACATAATCTGATTATCATTGCAAAACATGAAACATAAGTTCCACAAAGCTGAATTCTAATTCAAAATTTTTGAAAATAACAACTTGTAATTATATAGAGAAAACATTAACAAACCTGGCAATGATCGGCCATGTGGAGGAGAGTTTGCAGCTGATGACTGCTGGCTTGATGGATACCATGCAGAAACTGCAGTCCGTCCATCGTATTGAGTTTTTGTGGGTGATGTTGTACCAGAGGTTCTTTGTGGAGTTGCAGCAGCTGAATAAGCGCTTGGGGATCCATTTGTTGAGAAAATTTTTGGAGTTCCAGTTGGTGTAAGTCGAGGTGTAATGTATGGGGAGACAGAATGTTGTACCACATGCCTTGAGGCTGTCCACCAAAACATGAGCTTAAAATGCATATGAATAACAATTGCTACCATCCATTAATTGCTACAGTTGGTACTACAAAAATATCATTTGCATAAATTGAAGATAAGAAAACCAGTATTTCAGGTAGATTTGTGATACAACATTTGTTACCATAAATTACCCGTCCACATTCTTGGATTTCATAGCCCCATGCTATGTCACCACTCACCACTTCAAAGTCTCTTTTTCTTGTCTAAAGTTTCCATTGTTGGAGCATAGTTTCTAGTTAATTCTCAAGAAAACCAATGCCGTATCATGGAAGGAATCGTTTACAGAAAGTATGTTAAAATCTTAAGTTTTATACTTTTATGCCAAGAAATAAGATATTAGCTCCAAATTTTAGAGTCCTAGGTAGTTATTTATACTTTAAAGTCTAGCTGATTTGATTTTTATAGAAAACCTTAGACTGACATCTCCACACGAGATGAGATCTCAAAAGGGAGAATAATGTGAATGCCAAGGACATTAGACAGGCCATTATTATATGCTTATGTAAAGTATCTTGAAGAACTACATACAGGGTATGCAACGGGATACTAATTTAAGAATTAGCAGGTACAGGCAATGGCAAAGAAAAGGTGTAAACCTCAGTTACCTTCGTCAATTGGATTTCCAACATTTGTAGATGCACCAAATGAATGCCGTATCATGTAGCCATTTCTCCCCTCATCTAATTTGAAATATTATAATAGAGGCGCAGTTACCCAAGTGGATGACAATGAGAGAAAGAGTTAAACTCTGAAGATAACTAAGCATAGGATTTAGTGAACAATCCCAACCCAATCCCCCCCTCATATAAAAAAAATTCCCTAATAATGTAAAGTAAAAAGTTCATTAGGTCACTTTAATCATACCCTTGTCAGGATACGCTTTTGGAACTGCCTGATCACAGGTCCCAATATCAACAGTCTCGGCTTGCTGTCAAAGAGGAGTTTGATGATTAAAATAACAAGTGGAAAAAGGTAATAAGAATAAGTAAGTTTCATTACAAAAGTAGTATATACACGCATGAAGAAAAATTGATCATGTGTCAAGCAAAGTGCCCATGCAAGAACAAGCAGAATACATTGAAGTTTAATTGTAAGGCACTTGGACACAGGAGTATGACATCTTACATAGGAATTGTCATCATTTAGTGACTGCATCAGTTGTCTCTTAAATGATTCCAACTGCCAACAATAGAAGATGTCAGTCATGAGAAAAGAAAAGTAAATAATAATGATAACTTGCAGATTATATAAACTGTTCTTCCGCACTAATCATAACTTTATAGCACCATGATAACAAATATGAAATACCATAATAGCAGAATTTTGCTGAAACGTGGGGAGAAGAAAAAATGGAAAGATGGGCATTGGTGCAGGGAAGTGAGACAAGAAACAGTCAAAAGAGAAGAAAACCGAAGGAAGCGAGCGATGGTGGGGGAGGGGAGTTGACATTCAGAAGAAGACTGAATTCAAAGGGATGAGCGGATAAGAACACCCCCATTGAATTCCTCTTAGGTTTTCGCTAAACCTTTGTATACTTCTTAAAATTATCCATTAAAGCTTCAAATACAGTTCAGTATTACGTATTGTCATAAATACAAATCGGAATACACACACAATAAAGTGCTGGTTACAAAGCAGCAAAATTGGTTTTGGAGGTATGACAAAAGTATTTGCACCACCCCATAATCTCTCAAACGCTATGGTTTGATAGTTCCTCCTCCCTTCGTGTCTTTTCTTTTCCATTATTTTCAAATCCTGCAAAGCGGAACTCCCCTCTTCCCTTTCCATTATGTATTAAAACTTTTTAGGTGGCCACCACTTTCTTTTTTCCTCTTAATCATTCCCATAACAAGTGGGTCTCAAACCATGCTTGGTACGCACACTTATGATAAGGCATTTCCAAGACTTTCAGTTGTAGCATTAACTCTATCATGGTGCTATTTGCTGCAATTTCTCGAACTTGTACCATAGTTGTCAATGGCGCAAGGCGCAAAGGATCTTATATCGCCTAGGCGCAAGGCGCACTTAAAGCACACGCCCGAACGCGCAAAATTAAAATTAAAAATAAAAATAATTCTAATAATAGAGAAATTCAGCATAACAAACGCACAAGTGATAAGTCATAACATCAACCACACTACAAAAGTTCAAAAATAAGTGGCTACTGTTTCAGGCGCAGCCACTTTGCCTCGCTGCGCCTTTGCACCTAGGTAAGCGCCTCTTGCGCTTTTGACAACTATGACTTGCACTATAGATGATATAAAACAAATAATTAACAAATTAACTTTGTCAACTATTATTAAGTGGCAAGATATGAAGGGATAATGTTGGCAGCCAATAGGTTCTTTTAAAAAAGGAAAATTGCTATCTAAAAGAGAGAGGCAATTCACAAATCACGACTACTTTATGAACCATCAACCCTCAACCCTACAAACAAAGAGAACAGTAGTCCTACTGAGAACATAGGAAGAAGTTTCTTGGAACTTTCTCTGGTACTTCACATGAGTAACCCTTTCAAACTAATTTTTGTCTAACAAAACTACTGAAAAAGAGGAAGCCGACGAGAAAGAATAATAAGTTGCATTATCTTTCTACTTAATGTTTTGCATGGATTGAAACAAACAATATATAGCAACGCAAAATAACCAACTTAACTGCATCGGTCAAAGAAAATTGCTACCTTGGATAAATCTCGGCTGAGTTTTTTTGCAGTCACTGCCAAAGAATCTCGCTCCTTTGAAAGTTTCATCTTCAATTAAATGAAAAAGAAAAAAAAAACAATAAAGCTTGCATTCAAAAAAAAATAAAGTAGCAATCAAAACCAAATATTCAACATGGATCTCACAAATTGATGAACCATTTAGCTCCAGGTTTATGTGTTTATATCTCCTCATGTACTCAAATATTCTCAATGATGACTTTAAAAATCTCCTAACCGTGAGATCCAAGAACAAGATAAACCAGAAGAGTTGAAACCTAATTTAGCCAATAGAGCACTTATTCTCTCATTAACCTTCCCAAAATAAAACCACACCATTAAAATGGGTTAAACAAAGGGACTTCCTTGAGTTCCTTCTGCTTCTATACTCACAAGGCTTAAGTATAACTATGTCAGCATCCATCTTCATTCCAATTTCTTCAGTCTTCCTATAGAGGATAGATCTATTCAATCAAACTAGAAAAAGCTAGTCCCTTTAATTTTAACTTGCTTCTTCTGCGCTATGTCTAAAGACATTGCTGTATGGTATTAATGTGTCCAAACATATTATCTTTAATTACAAAACAATAAGGGCCTGTTTGATTGTAGTTCCCTAAACTGTTTTGCTTCATTACAACTTTGGTGTCTTTGAATCCAAACCACATATTAAAATTGTGCTGCCCATGATGTGCCAGGTGAGGACCCCTCTCTAAATTTGCAAGGTGGTGGTATATGTTTCAATTGAGCTCAGGAACATCTTAATCCAAAGTTAAAAAATTGGCACTCTCAAGCGAAAAGAAAACATGAAACCATAAAAGTTTCTCTCATGCCGAAAATTTGCAGCAGCTAATATGATGATCTTTAACTAGTTACCACCTTCTACTCAGCGTAAAATAATTTTGCCCTAATTTAGTCCCAAATCAAGATTTTAACAATCACAAACGCCAACGAAAGCTGACTCAAAAACTCAATCTCCTATTTTATTCCATAAATTATGCCAGAAAAAGAACGGGAAAAACCCTAATTTAGCTCCAAAACCTCTCTTATTGAGTTCAGATTAATGCCGTACTTTCACAGGCAAACGCTCAATTCCACTCAGAAAACGAGATATCAAAACCAAAGAACAACTCACAACACGTATACAATCATACGTAGAGTTTTGGCTACATACATTTTCGTCGACCATAATCTTCAACTTCGAATCTGCCTCCTGGTACGCGTTTTGAAGGCGAGAGACCTTCTCTTCCATGTCGGAGATAACCCGGTCCTTCTCAAACAAGTCCTGCCGCATGCGGCCCGTTTCGGCCTCCAGCTTGGTCACACGCGACACGATCGCCATGGACGTGATCTTCCTCGCCAGATCCAGCTGATCGTAAGGGTCCGTTGGTATCACCGCCAGGATCTCGTCCGGTAAATGAAAGTCCATCTCTCCACCACCATCGCCGCCGGTGATGCTGCTCCCGCTACTATGCGATTGCGACATACCTAATCCTTCCCTCCCTCACTCCGTCTGTCCGACCAAGCGAGAAAAAAAAAAAGATATATGAATTGGTTCTCTATAAAAGGTAATGGTTCAGTGTCTTATTATGCTTCCCAGTTTTGTGTGCCTTCGTACTGTGTTGGATGAGTTGTCGTGTGCTGTACGCGCGTATTAGGTGTGTGATACATAATTCTTGGTGTGTTTGTTGAAATTTTAAATCTTGGGGCATTTCCCACCAAAAGCTTTTTATAGTATTTTTCAATTATTATCAAACATTAAAAAAATACTTCTACAATCATAGTTATTATGACTTTTTGGTTCTGTTTGGTAGAACGGAAGGATTTATTTTCAATGCTAGTAAAAATACTGTAGAAAAAAAATTGAGCTTACAGTTGTGAAATATGTTGTGAGGTGTTTGGTGAACTAAAAACTGACGTTAGTAGAAAAACTATCGAATTAAAGTATTATAATATTAGATTTATAAATTTATATTAAATTTGTTAGTAAATTTAATATTAAATTTAATGAAATAAATATATTTTTTATTTATATTATTTTTATGTATACCTTATTAAATATTTTAAATAAAAATTAAGATATTTATCTGTATTATAATTACTAATTTAGAAGTATAATTATTAATTTAAAAGTATATTTTATTTGTATTTTTAAATTTTAATTATTTTATTTCAATATTAAATTTACTGTTATAATAATTATAAATGCATAAATATAATTAATTTATAATTTTTATTAAAATATAATTATATTTAAATCATTAAACATAATTTTTATATTAAAAATCTATTAGGTATACTATTAAATAATGTTATAACTTTAATTTTAGGTGGGTACCATGAGTAAAATAATAATACTTTATATAAAAAGTGTGGGACCCAAATATTAAAAAATTTAAAAAAAATAAAACCGTTTCAAAACAAGCTCCCTAAGGGAGCTTCTTTTGCGCGAGCGGATCGGTTGGCGAAAATTACCTATTTGGCTTGGCGGTGCCGCAAATGTGGAGCCGCCCTGCCAAATAAGCGGATAAAAGAATCAAATCTAAGAGCATTTACATTAGTTTCTCTTAACAAATTCCCTAAAATACATATAAAATGTCACTTTTCCCTATTTTACAACTTCTTTATCCAACCATCAATGCATCCGATTATCTGTCATAGTATCTACTACGTTAAAATAATATTTCTTTCTCTTTCTTTTGTTTATTCTATTAATATAAATTACTTATATTTAAAATAATAAATTAATTCCATTTAAAACAATATATTAATTATAGTTAATATTAATCAATTAATGTTATTTAAAATAATAAATTAATGTTATTAAAAATTGGAGTTTTTTTAGCTAGATTTCATGATCTGGGAAAGAAAATATGTTATCGGAGAGAGGGGAGAGAAAAAAGTGAGGAGAGATGAGAGATAGTAAAGTAATAAAAATTATTATTTATGTTCAGGGAAGTAAAATAGTGGTTCTCTAGATGTAGAAAACCATTGTTCATGTTCTGTAAAATAGGGAACCTCTAGGTAATCTGATGCAGAGCTCTATTTTGACAAGTTATCTATAATCGTTCCCTGTTTTATAGACAGATTCATGTTTAGGTAATCTGATGTAGATGCTCTAAGGCTATCTACAGGAGTCGATGCACATAGGAACGAAATTGGAGTTTTGGAGTTTCTATTTTGTCTTGTAGTAAAAACTGAGTCACGCATCAGTGACTGGATTCAAAATGATAAATTGTTTTTTGCTACAGTCGCACGCTGGGCAATCTGTGTGACTGTAGCGAACGCATATAATTTATTTAATAAAAAAAATCAGCTCTCTCTATCATTCCCACACAAGACCATAATACTCAAAACCCCAACTCTTCGTCTTCATCTTCAAAACTCGCCGATCTCTTCTCCAGTTTTCGTTGTTTTTTGGTGCCGATCTCTTCTCCAGTTTTGACTATTTTTCGGTGACGACGACAGCCCAACATTGGACCCATCTAGAAATCTGAGGTATCATTCAGATCTCCTTTCTTTCTATTGAACCCTAGTTCTCTATTTTGGGTCTTTCATTGATTTTGGCTCTTTGATTCATCGGGATATCAATGAATGGAATATACAATTTGGGGGTAGAAAGTAGTTGATAATAGCGTAGAACAAGTTTCTACATCTAGGGTAGGGGTTTTGTACAATTTGGGGTTTTCTAAAATTTGAGATTTTTGGGTTATTGTTCCTCTGATTGAACCTTGTTTTGGCCATAGCTCCTCTGATTTCAGCAGCTCATAATATTGAGCAAGATGTCTCACCAATTGAATGAAGAATTTGCCCCTTTCATCGATGATGTAACATACTGTTCAAATATTGAATTCTTGTGAAGAATTTATGGGTTCTGAAAAGAAAACTATCATAGTGTCAACTTCTCAATTGAAGAGGACAAGAATTTGGTAGCTGCTTGGCTTAATACAAGCATTGATGCAGTCCAAGGTACCGACCAAAAAGCAAAAGACATTTTGGTCTAGAATTACAATGACGTATAATGCAACAAAAGGCTCTAATCATAAAGTGTGTACAGACCGATCATTGAGTAGTCAATGGGCAGCCATCCAACTTACGGTAAACAAGTTTTGTGGATTCCTAACTCAAGTGGAGGATTTCCGACCATCCGGGACTATTGAGATTATTGATAAGGTAATAGAACTTATAATTTTTGTTAATAATTTTCATGATTGAGTTGATCATTAAAATAACAATCTTAGTAGTATTCATCACTTTAATTCAGATTTGGACTCAATGAAGAATTAGTTGAGAGTTCAGTTACTTATTTATACAATGCTATGCTATGCCAAATATTTATACATATTTGGGTGTCATGAACTGTTATTGTATCATAAAAATCTTTTTGATGAGCTATTTACAGCAAGTGCCTTAAAGCAATGTTGTTGACAAATTGTAGTTTTATGGTAAATATTGAATTGTTATTGTGATTAATCTTATATCATTGTACATATTGAAAGAGTGAAAAAAATCACACTTCCTAACATGAACTGTTATTTGTTTTTGAAATATAGTTGAAGTAGTTTTTTCATAAATTTTAATGATATTCTGTTTGTGCTTTGCTTACAAATACAATTGGCTAAAGAAATGTACCACGATATGACAAAATCATACTTTCAATTTGATCATTGTTGGAATTTGTTAAGGCACCAACCCAAGTGGAACTTGCATATGGGACAAGCTTCATCCAAGAGAAAGCATGTTGGTTCCAGCTATAACAAGGCCCAAGATCCAATCAACTTGGATGAGGATGGCACTACATGATCATTTTTGGTTTACCTAGAGAGACCAGTTGGTAGAGATGCTGAAAAGGAGCGGTGAAAGAAATGTAAGACCGATCATAAAGAGCTTTCAGAGATCATAGGACAATTGAAAATTGATAAGAAAAAAGAACACGAGGAGAGGATGGCATTGGCTGAAGTTGAAGGTAGAAGAGTTGAGAGGGAATGACAAGATCATTTACTTATAAAAAATGAGAACCTTTAAGTAGAAAAAATGAGAGTGGAAGCTAAGATGCAAAGAGGTAAAGTTGAGAGGCAAAAAGCCTTGGCAAAGCTAATCTTTTGTTTTAGATCATTTTTTTAATATATGATGGGTTTGTAATTTTTTTTGTTAAATGGGCAGTGAATGGTCTCTAGAGATATCCCATGTCCCTGATATACAATTTTGTTTAGTAAAGAGTAAGAGATCCCTTTTTACATTATAGTTGATAAAGCATCACAATTATAGTACACATGTTTTCATTCTTCATTGTGATGATTCCAAAGATGCTCGATAAGGTCGCGTTGGAGTTGAGAGTGAACTTCTCTATCTCTTATAAGATGGTGACGATTAATGAAGTTGTGCACTTCAGGTGTGTTGTTTGACGACACTACTAAAAGAGGACTATCATTGATTTGTTCGTGACCAAAGATATTAACCTGCTGATATGAGTCTCTCTCATCTTCGATAATCATATTATGTAATATGATATATGCCATCATGATGTCGTCTAGTGTATTAGCCTTAAGAAATTGAGTAGGAGCACGCACAATTGCAAATCGTGCTTAAAGACTCCAAATGCACGGTCAACGTCCTTTCTTGCATATTCTTGACATTTTACGAAATGCTTAAGTTTGTGTGTTGGTGGTGCAGGAATTGTTTTCACGAATGTAACCCAAGTAAGATAGATTCCATCTGCTAGGTAATATCCCATTGTGTAGTTATGCCCATTGATTGTCGGAGCATGCCCCATGACCAAGTCTTGGAGCACAGTAGATCGTTCCAAGACGTTAATATCATTGTGAGACCCTGGCATGCCAAAGAACGCATGCTAAATCCAAAGGTCATAGGATGCAATGGCTTCCAAAATAGTAGTTGGTTCATGTGTATGTCCAGTGTACATACCTTTCCAAGCGCTTGGACAGTTCCTCCACATCCAGTGCATACAATCTATACTCCCTAACATTTCAGGAAAGGGGTTTCACCCATTGTAAGTAGCCTAGTGAGATCATCGACAGTTGGTGATTGTAAATACTCCTCACCAAACACAGAAATTACACATTTGACAAATTTTGTTGGACTTTCAATTGTTGTTGTCTCCCCGATTCTTATATAGTAATCCATCAAATCAGCTGATATTCCATATGCAAGCATCTGAAGTACAGTTGTTATCTTTTGAAGAGATGACAAGCCCAACTTTTTAGCCACATTACACCTTTGTTGAAAATATGGTGAATGTGCTTCAATCGCAGTTTGGATTTGAAGGAATATAGTACGACTCATATGAAACCTTTTTCGAAATTGATCATCAGACTATACTGGATGATATGAGAAGTAATCGTGGAACAAATGATGACAAAATATTGCGATCGATATATGATCGAGATTGTCCAGAACCACAATTAGAAGACGATCCTTCGAACTCCGCAACTATCCCAATGGTTAGTGTTTCCACTACATCGTCATCTAAAGGGGAGTCTATTGTTATCTTTTTCTTTCTACGCCTTGAAAAGAAATCCATTGATATGAGAGCATGTTGGAGAAATTATGATTTTAGTTATAAATTTGTTATACAAGTGCATTGTTTATATACATTTTCTTACAACAATCAACAACTAAATTGTATCCACATAACTCAAATATCATTTAGTAGCCACAAGGCACCTACACACAAGGCACCTGCGCAATTGATAATCACAAGTCACATGCATTATTGGTAGTCATACAACTCACCAGATCAATTGGTAGCCATAAAATTCAATAAATTCTTTGATAGACACGCATTTCAACTACCATATTATTATGATAATATTACTAATTATTTAATAATTTTAATTATTAATATTAATATCAATTGATTATTATTTAATATAGAAATATTTTATTTTATAATATGTTATAAAATATATCAACTTTAAATTATTAAAAGTGATTGTAGAAATGAATATTTAAATGATTTAGAGTTTGGTTTAGAGTGTCTCATGAGTGGATGTACTGTTGGAAAAACTGTAAATTTGTGAAAAGTGTGCAAAAACTGTATATATAGAGTTTTTGTTAAGAGTGTCTGTTGTGGACTATCTAACTACTTATACCTAACACATAATACAAAGTAATGATTGATAACAAAGTAATGATGTTCTTTATATTAAACATGACCTCTAATCATATGATGACACGTGACAGCATGGGATTCACCGTTGGCCCTCTCAACCAATCGCCAAGCGAAACGTGGCAAAGCAAAGAGATTTTACGGCTAACAATTTGTTCATTTTGCAGGGATTATGATTTTATCTAGGCTGAAATCTAGGATTCTCTTGTTGGAAATTACAGTGTTTGGAGAAGCATTGTCCGAAAGAGCTAGAATTCAGGAATTTATTGTCAATGTCATTTTCTTCTATTTAAAAATGATTTATTAACAAATGGATGAGATTTTAGCTGGATAAGCTCAAAAAAGTGCAGAAGATAATGGAGTTTGATATCCTCACGCTCCTAATTTGTCTCAAACACGTTTTCAGGTATTACAAGTTGACCAAAGACTAAAATTGATTTCCTCTTGCACTTTGAGAATCAAGCCACTTTGTCACGATCATCCATCATAAGCAACAAGAAATGACAATCGACAGTCTCAATCCATCAACAACATGCAGAAAGCCTACCTTTCAGGGGAGTGGGAGCACTATCGACCACAATGAATGAAGACCACGATCTGAATCAAGTATTACTAGTCCACCCACTTTAAAGACACAAAGGTTAGAGGGGAATCTAGGCCAATAACCTAAGCAACAAGCTAGAAGCAGTTTCTTATGATCTACCACATCATGTCGGGGCAAGATCACTCCTAGAACACAAGAGATGATGACCACCATTGAATACCAAGAATACTATAACAACGAAGACAATCATAATTTGCACTTACCTCGTATCAAACACAGACTCCAGATCTACAAACTTTACTGTTTTCTTAGCATGATTCTGAGAAATTATTTTTAGCCCAATTTATTTCCTTTCAAGCCTCAGGTAGTTGTAGTCTCCACGACTATGCTTATATGAGTGAGAGTATTGACACCACAACTTTTGGTAAGTGCACCATATTTTTTTTGAGTTACGTGCGAAACTACCTTGGTTTTTGTGTGTGAGAGACAAATTTACACAGAAATCAAGATGACTTCACTTATTTCACCAACATTGTTTTTTGGTTTATTGTTCATGGGTTTTATGATAAAAATTTTCCAATCTTTCATTATTACATATATGCATATATCAAAAAAGTTCACAACGCATAAAATTATTTTCATATCAATTATTAATTTTTTTATATCGTCTCGTGCGTCATTGTAAATTATTATTTCCACACAGAGTTGGATTTGTCTGGACATGTCAAGTCTGGCTATTCGGACAAATGCCGTCGCGAGACGGTTTTAGATCTTCAACCCAGAGTTTGAGATGAGCCATTATTTTATTTAGAGAGAAACAATATTTTTTTGGGTTTAGTGCATATAGGTCATTGAAAGATACCCCCATTTGTAATTAGGTCACCCAAAGAAAAAAATTTCAAATTGGGTCACTCAATGTCTCAATTTTAAGCAATTAGGTCATGATGGTCCAATTTCGGTCAATTGGTCGTCAGAAATTGCTGACATGTCTGATTACCGCCTACGTGGACCCAAATGACATGGAATTTTTGATGATGTGTATTTTTTTATAAAAAAATGTAAAAAAATTTTCTGAAAGAAGGAGCAGAACCATCAGCCAAAGAATCCACCTCTGAATTCCCAGATTCTTAGTCGAATGAGTGAGTCCTCCGCTTTGTTTCGATGAGCACTCGACTTCTGCTTATAGGAGCATGAATCCCCTAGCTAGCAATAGTAGAAGTCATTTCCAGAAACAGCTCCCACGTCTCCTCCTCCGTATGCTACTTCTTAATTGTAAAAAAAGAAGTCATTTGTGAACCTATCCTGAAATTCTAGCAGTGCAGTATACGAGAGCGAAGATCATGCCACCAAAAGCCCAAGCGATCCCTTGAATCCCGACCATCGAGCACTTGGTGTTCGACTTAACCACTCCCATCACCGTCAACACAGTGATGTACAAAAATAGGAAAGTGGCCATGAACTCTGCAATCCCAGCCCGATAAAACGACCACGAGGTTAGTTCACCCCGCTCGAACAGAGGAGCTGGCGGCGGCTCCCTGTAGTCCTTGCCTTCATCTTGGATCTGAGCCGTCATCCCTATCGGCTGCCTCTCTGAGTGCTTGCCCTCCATTGCTAAAATAAGAGTCTCCTATTCTTTCACCATCCTATCTTAAATCAAATGAAGGAGATCCACACAGAGAGAGAGGAGGCAATGGAAGAATTGTAGGTTGAGTTTGATTTTGGTGTTTCACATAAGAGAGAATGGGTGGGGTGGGGAGGGTATATCTGATTCTTTGATTTTTTTTATTGTTTATTCAAAAAAAAATTCGAAAATAAGTTGTCATTATCCACTTAATAAAAAATTCCATGTCATTTGGGTCCACATGGGTAGTAATCGAACATGTCAGCAATTTTCGGCGACCAATTGACCGGAATTGGACCATCAGGACTTAATTGCTTAAAATTGGAACATTGAGTGAACCAATTTGAAATTTTTTTCTTTGGGTGACCTAATTACAAACGAAGGTATTTTTCAGTGACCTATATGCACTAAACCCATATTTTTTTATAAATCAAACAAGACTAGCTTCGAAATGGCCAAATGAACCTGAGAGAATAGAAAAGAATCAATACAAGAGAGTGAAAATCTCTATATCAAACATGCTGGCATTACAATCCTTAAATAAGGAGCTACTGAAAATTTAGAGAAAGAGTTTCAAATAAAGAAAAAGAGAGACACCAGGTATCAGTGATCACATGGTGTCATGAAAGATCAAAAAATTTGTAATAATGAAAAATTGGAATATGCATATATGTAATAATGGAAGATTGGAAATTTTTTGTCATGAAACTCATGAATAATAAACCAAAAGATAATGTTGGTGAAATAAGTGAAGTCATCTTGATTTCTGTGTAAATTTGTCTCTCACATACACAAAAACCAATGTAGCTTTGCAAGTAACTAAAAAAAGGGTGTTGCTATACAAACCCACTCTAGCTTATACCTATGAATCTATGTTTTTGTGATTTCTTCCTTGAGTCAATGTTTCACAAATCCACATGGAGGTGGTCAACCCTATTGATGTGACGTGTGTTTACTATTCACCAACTGCGGCTCCCTCCACTCCCACTATTTTCTTTCTTTCTATTTGTACATTTATGTCACGTGCCACGACGTGCGTGTAAGGCACATTCCCCCGCCAACTTATCTTTGGTTCTATTTAGGGGCAAAAAATCATTTTTGGTCGGATAACAATATATATTTGTAAAGAATGTTTTACTCTTTTCTAATTTAATCCTAATTTCATAAGAAGATTATTAAAAATAAAGTACAATTACTTCATTTTAGTACATAGTTACACATTAATCTCCATTTCAGTACATAGTTAAACACGAAAAGTAGGTTCAATACATAATTAACTAGACACAGCAAGTGGTGATAGCCTCCATAGTTAGATTCTAGTCGTACTAGTCGGCTCTGCATAAAATTGGAGAGGAAGAAGCTTAAAATACAAAAAGGACATAGTCGTCATTAAAAAAGGACGTAGCTGGTATTTTAGTAATTGTTGACGAGCTTCGATTCGGGCGAACCATACCTTGTTGGAAGCGGAAAGACGACAAAAATCATACTCTACGCCTTCTGGAATAGACGTTCGATGGATTTTGGCCATCTGAGTTCGTTTAGGGCCTTATATTTACAGTCAAAGCTCAGAGTTTACTTTTTCATATGTTTTATTTTAATTCTGTTTTAATTTAGTTGGATTTTCCAAAACATATTTAAGCCTTTGGGTCTTGTTTCAAATTTATTATTGAATTTTATAAAAATCTTGGGTTTTTACCTAGCCTAGTGATAAGCATGCTCATATCTTGTCTTGTCCTGTGCTATCTGTCTGAAAAGAATATATTCTCTGTTAAAGTGTGTAACTATTTAGTTGCAGAGAATATATTCTCTGTAAAAGGGTATAATTCTTTAGTTGCAACGAATATATTCTTTGTAAAAGGGTGTAACTCTTTATTTGCAGAGAATATATTCTCTGTAAAAGGGTGTAACTCTTTAGTTCCATCAACAACTTCAAAGTTAACACCATTAATCTATATATACATATATATATGGTTGTTCTTGGCAATATACATACCAACAAAATATATGAATTTAGATCAATTGAGGATTTGGGTCAATGATTTGTGATTGTCAAGTGGTTCAAGTGATCAGGTAAATATACAACTTTTTAATTGTTTTAGGAAATTTTTTTCATTAATTGCAGATGCTCAAGTGAATGTCTATTGTTCTCAGGATGATATTCTCGGACACGAAATACAAAAAAGAGAAGAAAAGTTGGATGCAAATGTTGATGAAAATGTGGACGAAAATGTTGACGAAAATGTTGAGGAATTTCCCACCGACATGGTATGATATTTAACTCAATTAATATATGTTTATTATGTCAATTTGTAATAAAAAATTATTAATTTCTAACAAAATTAATACATTTTTAGGTATTCAATTTGCGCCAATCTCTTATCGATTGGATTCAAAATACTGGACACAGTATATGATATATCATTGTCATTAAAAGGTTAGAGACTAATCTAATCGAGAAGAGTCCTAGACTTTTGTTCCAATGTGGTTGCGGTGGCACATACAAAAGCAAGAAAACCTCAACGAAGGTTACGGGAAAAAAAGAATTGATCGTCCTTTCAGATTGAAAGGGGTGAAAATGCGAACAGGTGATGACTGGAAGGTAAGGTGGTATGTGGAACACATAATCATACCCCTGCAACATATATGGAGGGACATCCATACCCTAGTCGACTCTTTGAATTCGAAATCCAGTTGATGGTACATCTATGTACGAAAAATGTGAAGCCACGAGATATCTTGACATAGTTGAAGAAGCAGAATCCAGACAACGTGTCTACCATTAAGATCGTATATAATGCATGCTAGAAATTTCAAACTGTAAAGAAAGCCGGTAAAACCCATATGCAAGTTGTCATGTCCTTCCTATAACGTGAAGGATACATTTTCGAGAGTTGAGCAAATGTTGTAACCAATGAGCTTGAAGATTTATTCTTCGCATATCCAGGATCATTCGATATTGGTGGACGCCATATAAAACAAACAGGTATATGATGCCTCTTCTTGAGATTGTCGACGTGACTGCAATTAATATGACATTTTGCATAGCATTCGTGTTCCTACCCTCAGAACAGTTGTTCAATTATACTTGGGCTTTAAGGTGTATGTAGTCAACAATGGATGGATGCACTGGTCCACGAGTTATTGTCACCGACAGAGAGCTTGCCTAGATGAATGCATCTGCCCAAGTATTTCCCCATGCAAAGAAATTACTTTATAGATGGCACATCTATAGGAGTATTTTGAGCAAGTGCAGGCTATCAATAACAGACAACAAAACTTGGAATGCATTCTACAAAATGTGGACTACGTTGCTGGAATTTGAAACTGAGAATGCGTATGTGTGTACTTTGGCGGACCTTGAGGTAGTGTTACAAAACTTTCAAGGTATTATCAATTATCTTAAGGATGTATGGTTGACATCATATAAGGAGATGTTTGTATCCGCATGGATCGATAAATATCTGTATTTTGGAAACCAAACAACTAATAGAATCGAGAGCCAACATGCCAATTTGAAACGATACTTGGAGTCATCACAGTCAGATTTGGTGACATCATTGTCGTTAATTCATCACGTCATCCAATCACAGGACATAACTATCAAAGCAAGTATTGAGTAGAGCAAAACTATCGTCTAACATCGATTCAATATACCGCACTTTCAGGAATTATGTGGTTTCGTTTCAATCCACGCATTGCATATGATTTTGAAGGAATTTGAGCGATCTAAGAATGCCAGATAAGTTTCCTACAAATGCGGATGTCAATATATTTGAACGATGGTTGTCCCATACCAATTGATTCCATAGATAATTTTTGGAGGAAACTTGACTTATCACTGTGTGTGTCTCTTCAAGACAATGACATCGATTGTGACGTCGATCTGTAAGTGTTCCCAGAACGGTTTAAGCAGCAAGCAAGGCATGGTAAATTCAATCTTTTAAGGAAGTTGAGGGAGATAATCACACCATCAACAACATTAACTCGTGAACCTGTTGTTAAGACGAACACTCGTGGACACCCCTCCTCGAAAAAAAAAGTTGCATCAAACACTCGTGCTAATCTGTTTACATTAGTGTTCGTTGAGTCTGATTCCCCTCATTCTCGGGAACCAAGCAGACACAGTTATTCGTTTGGAGGCCCCGACTCAAAGAGTAGGGAAGACATATCCACTCGTGCTAATACGACTACATTTGAGTTTGTTGAGCTAGATATTCTCTAGTTTTAGGAACCAGCGAGACACAGTTGCTCCTCTACTTACAACTACTCTGTACATGCCTATGTTCGTCAGTTTCCACCTATACTACATCCTTACATTATGCATGTACAAGACGTAAAAACTGATGGAAATTGTGGCTTTCAGGCGATAGCTGTCTGTCTTGGTCTTCACGAAGATCCATAGGCAACTATCCGATATAACCTACTAGAAGAGTTGCACATATTCAGGACACAGTGTGTTGCAATATTTGGTAGTGATGACCAGTGGACTCGTGTTTACAACTCATTGAACTTCTTTGCATTAGATAGAGGAGCACTGATTGAGCATTGGATGACTATGCCAGACATGGGTCTCTTGATTGCTTCAAAGTTCAATGTGATATTACACGTTTTAAGTGCTGCACGGAGCTTCACGTATTTTCTACTTCGATCTACTCCACCACCGTCATATCAACATGTTGCTATCGCTATCGGGTACGTAAATAATAATCACTAATCCAGTTTGTATTGACAGAGGGTTATCCGATGCCTCCCATTATGCCTCAATGGGTTCACTTCAGGCATGATTGCGCAACTACATGGGCTACCCCATATGCGGAGCGAATTCATGCGTACATGTAGTATATGCGTCCTAGGTTTTCTTCTGAAACCATTGTGTTGGAAGATTAGAAATGTAACATGTGTTAATATGTTTGAATAAATTTGTTTTAAATATCCAAGACTTTTGTATTATTTGATTTTATCTCGTATAAATTTGGGACCCAGTATTGATTTTTGTTGGGTAATTAAACTTGCACCATGACAAGTGCTCTAAGAAGTGGCTTTACTTTGCCTAAATACAATTAAATAATAATTATTATTTGTGTAATTAAATAATGATTAGTTTTTGTTGTAGTTCCCTATGACTAGAAAACGTCAGCAATAGACCTATCACACCTATACATGTATGTATGTATATATATATTATGCATGAATTGAAGAGAAGCTGGTGCAACCAATGGCAAATAGATAGGGGGACCCACGTGAGTGCCGGAATTATTGACTTAAAGGTTTAGGGTAGGGTGAATTTATACAGTAAATAGAGTGAGTGTTTTTAGAAAAACCCCTAAAAAAGTATTGTGCGCTTAATAAAAGTTGTGGTGTCAATACTCCCACTCTTCTTATATTTTAGCTTGTAAAGCATGATTTTCCATAAATTTCAAAATGTAATCCCAATAAAAACTCCAATGCATTCCAATGATGCGTAATTTTCATTTTCTCAATAGAAATACTTTCATTCCAATATTTGTCTTGTATCTCTTACTTTTCTCACTTGACGCTCGATAAATTTTAAGTTCTTTTCAA
Organism: Tripterygium wilfordii; assembly: GCF_013401445.1. Lineage (NCBI taxonomy): Eukaryota > Viridiplantae > Streptophyta > Magnoliopsida > Celastrales > Celastraceae > Tripterygium > Tripterygium wilfordii. The sequence continues at coordinate 10,943,637 of NC_052250.1, forward strand.
GAAGCCACCCTTAAACTAGCAATTTTGTGTTTTCAAATTGTGCATAACTCATCTCGTGACTGATCAGATTGGTGCACAAATACCATATCAAATTCTTTGCACTGAAAACAAGTCCTGACACGCTTGAACACACAGAATCATCACATCACAAGCTCCTATCCCCCAAGAGCCCAAACACATTTTTAGCATGCCCGAGAAGACTCTAAGAGTTAAAATCAGTTGATCTCTTGCTCCTACGCATAAGAGCACTCTCAAACCACAAAAGCCTCATTTTCTCCATAAAATTGGCTAACTGTCATTTTGCTTCTCAAACCACAAACGCCTCAAACGCAATAACAAATATCGTAATAGAAAATGATGATGCTCTTCTTGGATGCAAAATTTGATCCAAGAGGGGAGAGAAGGTGGAGGATGTAACATGATAGTGAGACACTGGAATATGTGACTATTGGAAATGAAAATATTTGATGGGTTTTGGGGTTTTCATATATGAACACAAGAGGATTTTGAGAAATAATTACTCATTTGATTATTTGGGTTAAAATATGTGACTTTATTAGAAAATCAAATGGGATATTATAGTACTGTAGCAATAATCAAATACGTATTTTGATTACTCTATTTTGTTACTAGTATTAGAGTTGCTCTTAGGCAAAGTCTAAGGTATCAATATTTATATTTGAACTTATATTCTCCAACTAAGATAACTCATTGTCAACCAACTTGATATTCCCTCAAACAGTAAAACTTAAATCTTAGTTTTAGCTTCTCAAATAACACTCTTAAATCTATTAATCTCTTTCAACAAATCAATTCCCTTTTGTCATCTTTCTTGTACCTCTAATGGTGTCCTTAATTTGTATCCTCCATCAATTCCCCCATCACCACCACCTTCATCAGCTTATTAAACTCCAACATCATGGCCGCTTAAAACATTGGGCCATAACCTCTACCTAAGTCCGGCCCAAATTTAATTATGTACATACATGTATAGTTAAAAAAAATAATGGGCTAAGAATAATGGGCCAGACTCAATTTCTACTTGTCAATCTCGTCCTGTATGGATTGAACTGGTGGCCTACTCCTTCAGACTAGAAATGACGACTCAATTAACATTGAAATTCAGTTGAAATGAAATTAAATGAGAGGGACATGCAGTATAATTTGGTCGAAAAAGAAAACTAAAAGATACAAGAAAAAACTCCGCTTATCAAACTTCACTTAATTTTATTTTGCTTTAGTAACTTTCAGAAGAAAAAAAAAAAGACCTATAAATTAGGATTAGTAAAACAGTGTAGACGTTTTGTACCCTTTTGAAACGGGGAGAAGGGACTCGAACCCTGATTATTAGGGTGATACATACTATTCTTATCACTTCAATTAATGACTCGGGTGTAGATGTTTTTGTATTCTACATTCACATGTGTTGTAATTGTAGTTGTAGGGTTGCAACAACTAAACATGAACAGAAATGCATTTATTGGTGTTCTTAAATTAGGGCCAAATATCAAGTCTCACGCGTTCTATTCATCACCACAAATACAATAATTCATTAGTGCGGCAATGAATGTCCATGCAACAACCCAAACAATTATGTCAATGTACCAAAGAATGCTATACTTCTAGTGGTGTACCTGAGCGTTTAGGGACCTTGGACGAACACTAAAAAGAGATCCTTTTAAAAAAAATTAAATGACGTATGTTATTTAAATGAGATTTAAATGGATTTGAGATTACTTTAATACTAGTAATTTTTTCAAAAATATGAAATCTCAGGGATTCGAAAATCCTGGACGACAACACATGTCGCCTCACCCAGGGACGGCCCGCTATTTTTTGGGGAGATATGAGTGGAGGGCACTTATACACATGCTCTTGCACGTCACTACACCTACCCTTATGTGAATATGGACCAACATATGCATTTCACATCCATTAAAACAAAAACTCTAAAACTAAGATGTCATGATTCTCGCCGTTGGGAATAGGAATGTTTGGATTATAGATAGTGTGTATTTAGGTGTGTCAAGACTTACCGTCAGTCTAAACATTTTTTTATAAAGGTTGCACCAAATCTGACATGTTCACCAAAGGAACTGTTTGCAGACTTAGAACACAAGACAATTGATTCTAGGTTGTCTTCCGGAAAAAAGGACTTAAAATTCAAAAGCTAAATCAAAAACATAGCCGCTGAGTTTGAGAAGTAAAGGTTAAGTTAGAAACTAGTTGACCAGAGTCATGCTAATTGAAAAAGATAAGTAACCGGAGTCATTGCCTTAGAAACTAGTTGATCAGATTATGTATTTGATGTGAGGTTTGTGTTTGACGCGGGGTGACGTCTCTTCTTTCTCCTTTTATACTCTTCATGGCAACCATGGTAATGTTCAACTCCTATTCCTAGGCACGTTCTTGACATGTGCAGGAGTGAGAAGTCTTGTCATCTTGCTTGCTGCTAAAGTTGCTAGGTCAAAGTCTTTCATAATCACAACAGCCTCCTGGTAATGGACATCATGGTTAACATCCTGGGTCATGCTCCTTTTTCATGATGGATGTGGGAATAATGAAAACCTATGCCTCTCTCCACCTTCCTGGATTATAGGCCTCATGCTTATATTTGAGGGGAAATGGCTAACAGTCGCTATCTCAATAGTGCTCCTATATAGTTGAACATGAGAAGACTCGTTCTTTCTCAAAGTGCAAGACGATCGTGATTGAGGTCATCAATTGTAGTACGTATGCTGAAAATGTGTTTGAGAGAATTTAGGAACATATAATCAACAAACTCCGACTTCTTTTGTACTTCTTTACACTTATCCAGCTAAAAATTCTATTTCTGTTCAGCAAATTGTTTTAAAATTGAAATTAAAAAATCTAAGACAAAATATCCATAGTTTGTAGCCTTTTGGACATCAATCATTGGACAAGCCTATTTTCAGCAATTGTGCGCATCCTGAATTTGAGGCCATTAACATCGGATTTACCTTAAAAATGAACAAACATTAATCCAAAATTCCCCTATCCTCGCGACGTTCCAGCTGACGATTGGTTGATCATGACAAATTGTGGGTTCTCCCTTGCCACGTGTCCACAAATGATCGGAGGATATTTTTGGCATGGATAATGCTTGAGACCCCCATTTAATGTGGAGTGTTAGATGTGAAGTGGGTCCTATATATGTGTTTTAAATCAATGATTATTTTAATGTCACATAGATTTAGGGGTATTTAGCATTGTACTTTTGGCATAAACATTAACCTATATAACATCTAATCACATTTATATACCAATACATTTCAAGGCCCTCGTGTCAAAAGCGGGTCTCGGTGTTAGTTTCGTGGGTGTACGAGATCTTGGATTTGATTGCTCACCAAATTGAGTATCCTAACTTAATTGGCATGGGAAGTCCTTGTTGCTCAACTACCTATCCGCTCGTTCGCTGTCAAGGGTGAGTTTAATCCTAAATGATTCCTTTTCCAATTTAATATATATATATATATATATATATATATATATATATATATATATATATATATTTATGGAAAAGCAACTACGTACACTAACACACTTCATCTTATAGTTTGGTAAGTTGTCTCTTTGGGAAAAATATTAACGCTCCATTTGGTTCAATGACCATAAACCCTAACATTGGAGCGTGCATTGTAATATCCTGACCCGATTATACACTATTTACGGTATTTTGACACGTTGATCGAGGTGGAGTGAACCTTGGTAATCATGAATCGGGATTTAGGGAGAATAAAAATTAAATCAAGATAAAACTATGAAAATATTTTTAATAAATGGGGGATTTAAAAATAAAATTATTGGCGCAAGAATTACTCGAATCGGATTTAAACTGGATTTATTATAAATTTATGAAGTTAATTTGAACATTTTAGTTAGGGATGTTTTTGAAAGATGGCTGTTTTTAAAAGTAAAATATTGTATAAAAGAAAAAATAAAGAAAATAAAAAAAATAAAAAATAAAAAAATACTCTCTTCTCTCACGATTTTCTCTCTCTCCTCTTTCTCTCTCTAAAACGGGTTCAACTGTGAGATCATGATTCCGGCGACGGTGACGGTCAAGGCTGGTATCAAAAGAAGCGTACGGACGAGACGAGTGTAACCCAACTTGAATCACGTCGATCGGAGCTCCGGTTTGGGAGAAATCGGAGATTGAAGTTCCGGCCACCGTGAACTTTCTTTGGTCGATCCGGCCGATTCCGGTGACGGTTTCGCTTGATTCAGGTACCTATGAGTTCATTTCATCGAGCTCTTCAATATGACATAAGATTTGACAGGTTTGGGTGGCCGGATCGCCGGCGGTGACGTTGAATGGGTTCCGGCCGAATTGACCGAGTCAGGCCGAGTTGACTCGGTTGACTGAGTGTTGACCGGTTCAACCCAGTTTGACCCGGTTTAACCCGGTTGACCCATTTGACCCGGTTTTGATCCATTTCACCCGGTTTTGACCCATTTGATCCGGTTTGCCCGTTGACCGTTGACCATAGTTGACCGAACGTATTTTAACTGTATTTTCGTATCATGTGTTTTTCGATGTAGACGGTGATCCCAGTTGAGATTTGAAGCTGGTTGACTTTCAGAGTTAGGGGTTTATTGGGGACGCGTGCGTGGTATTCGGTTTCCGATTTTCAGGTACGGGTTTTCTATGTATCTTGCGTGTGATTCTAGGGTTCCGGCTTCACGGACTCTTACTATATTGTGGTTCTGTCGGTTTCCGGGGGTGAAAATACGACCTGTTTATATAATTTGTACGTATTCTATGTTGATTATCATTGTTGGTACGTCTTTGGGAGTGGGGTGTTTGGAGGTGGTTGAGGTACACTGTGGGACCCATATAAGAGCCCAATATATCGGATTATTATGGATTATACAATCAATCGGGTACGTACCTGTAGACCGTCTGAGGTGAGGTGCATCACAGGGGACGCTCTCTGGTGTAGGCTATGCTATCAGGATATCCGATCCTCATCCAGTTTCGGTATGGACCTGGACTGGGAGACACCCTACGGGGATTAGGGTGGGTCCAGGGGTGGATTATGGATTATGGATTATGGATTACCGGAGTTTAGTGTTTGTGGTTACGGTGTTGTATAGCCTTATCGGCTACCATATTACTTGGTTGAATTGCCAATGATTGTATATTTATTGTGCTGCATATTATGCGTCATAGTCCTGGATTTCTTATTTTTTTTTTGGATATCGGTGTTCCCTTTCTATGCCCTACTGAGCTTCTTGGCTCACCCCTCTTCTTGTTTCCCTTTCAGGTGAGTTGGATTTAGGTGATGCTGGTCAACGGCGGGACGCATGAACTGGTGTGTAGCCTCGAGCTGTTTCTTTAGCAGGTTTTGAGGATTTGGGGTTTTGTATCTGTATATATGTTACTTATTTGTTCAGTCTGATCTCAGGTAGATAAGTCTTCTTATTTCCGCTGTTGTATAGATACTCCGATGTTTTCGATAGGTGTATATATGTGATATTCTGGAGAGACTATGCCCATGTTATATTTTAGGAGTTGTTACTATTTTATATATTTTATATATTGGATTAAGGGTTGGTTCGGGGGATGGGGTCCCCTACCGGTCACGTTCTTATGGGTTTAGTTACACTTCGGTATACCTTAGAAGGGAGGGGCGTGACATGCATGCCATTGATACAATCAACCAAACGAACAATTCTTAAACTTCCAATTGTAGACAATCATAAGAACAATATTTATTAACACATAAGTATATTTTGTGTGGTTTATCTCCAATGAAACATCCTCTTTAAAATTTGGTGGAGTTTCGTTCCAAAATCACATGTTTCCTTTTCATCCTAACACCTTGAGTAATTGTCACTCTTATTATCATATTGGAAAGATAAAACTAGATCACATATATAATTAATGGCATGCCTCCTAGTGGTGATGTGACAATATGAAAGAGATCATCAAGAAGTCTCGACTCTCAATTGGTTGGCATATTAATTCTCTATATATAGAAAATTGAAAATTATTTGTTGTGACTTGTGCCAATCAAAGCAACTAACTCTTTAAGATTTTATTCCTTTTTTTGTTAATTATCTTTGTTAGTCGGCACAATATTATATATAAAGTAATTCTCCCATGAGTTCTTAAAATGAGTTCTTAATTTTTAGAATTCACTTTTAAGGTTCAAAATATTTTTCAAAAATCTGAAAAAATATATATTTGTGTTTTGATCAGTCTTACGAACCCAACGATATATTTTTTGTTCTGAACAAAAATCAAATGCAACATGAAAAGTGTATGAAATATTTTTTGTTTCATACCCAACGATCCAGAATTATCATGCACTTTTCACGTTGAATTTGATTTTTGTTTTGAACAAAAAATATGTCGTTGGGTTCGTTAGACCGATCAAAATACAAATATATATTTTTTTCTAAATTTAAAAAAATAAATTCATATATATATATATGATAGGGTGGATTTTGTGGTTTCTTGAAAATGAGACAAAAACAAAAATGCAGGTCTGAAGACGGTGAGACTATTAAATGTAGTAGGTGAGTACCCTAAATTCCTCCATGAATGCACAACCTTTCTAGCAAAAAAACAAACTCCATATTTTTGTTGCCTATAAGTCATCACACACACAAGTCATACCTGTCAAGTTTTATGAACCATAAGTTTTGATATGAACAACATACCCATCTAATGTATATATATATAATCACAAAATCCATCTTTCATATATGCAAGTTTTTCTTCTTAAGTTTTCTCTCTCAAGAAAAGCAAAAAAATTTATATATAAAAAAAATGTATTATCTATCATTGGTTGCATACTACGTGTACTTCAACCCATGCAAAGTTGCTTATTTTCTTGCTATGCTAGTCCTTGCTTCCATTTATGTTGTTATATTCTCAGAGAGTATGAGGGAAATCCAAGATCTGGAAGGTTTTGTTGAATTCAAGTTTCAAGAGACACCAACTTCTCCTCAATATCTAAATGGGTCTTCTTATAAACACCCATTTATGTCAAGGTTTGTCATTTGATTTCAATTTGATTTCTCTCTTTCTTAGAGATGTAATAATTAAGAAATCAATAAATGCTCTACAACTCAAAATTTTCATCTAAACTTGAGTTCTTACATTTCTTTTTCTTTTTTTTTTTTGAATATGAAACAATTTAGTGGTGCCTTTATATGGTATTGTTAGTTATGCTGATTCTGGTTCTCTCTCTATAAGGGAATGGAAGCTATTGATCTTAATGCATACATAATTTTTTATGAGTTAAATTGACGGTCTGAGTTTAAAATTGGCCTAACCATATGATGGACATGTTGGGCTTGGGAAAAAAAAAAATGTCCCACGCTTGTTCCTACAATTCTTTTAGGCATGTAGACTCCCTCATTATACATACAATAGAAACAGTAGCATAACTAATAAAGGATCAGGGTGGGCACGTGCTCCCCCCTTTAACTTTTTTTGTTAAAAAAATATATATTACAATATTTATAAAGAAAGAAAAAGTAGAGGGACGGAACGCAAAGTGCCCCTTCAATTTTATTTCTTGAAATATTATATAATAGTCTTCTCATAGAGCAATCTAAGTTTCCAAAAAATGAAGAATTGTCGTGACGGATTGTAATAAAGTTATTGTGTTAATTTGATGTGTTGATTGATAAGAAGTTATTGTATTAGTTTGGTGTATTAGTACTCCTACTGGACTAAAATCCTGGCTATGCCACTCAATAGAAATATAGACTCATTCAATTAAGAGTGGTTCTTGTGAGAGGAAAAAGTTGTTGCCCCTTCAATTGTACATAAAGTGTGCAAAATGAGAAGCATATGTGAGCTATTAACTGCGGTTATGATGACAGAAAACCCTTTAATTGTGTATTAAACTAATATTTTAATACTGTAGAGGTTATAATAAAAACATTGATGCAGGGCATTTTATTTAAATAGAGACTTTATAAATAGTGAAAAAGTTAAATTTAAATAGATAAAATAGAAAATGGATTAGCAAACAATATTAAGGCAAGAGTTTTAACTTTGTTTTTAAAAAAAAGCAAAAATTTAAAGGCACTTTTGGATGAACATTTTTAGTAGCGTTTATACTACTTGCTAGTATAAATGCTACTTTCAATCCAAACGGGTTTTTTTGACACATAATCCGAGACATTTTTATTCAGCATTTTATGTTATTTTTGACATGCTACTTGTATGAAGCATTTTAATAGCATTTCATTGTCAAAAGTCAATATTGTCCCCATTAATTTTTTTATTCCATTTATACCCTCACTTCATGTGTTATTATAAATTAATTAATAAATAAATTTATTGATATTATAAAATATTTATCATTTAATATATGCTACTCAACAAAAATGTTACCAGCAAAAGTTCAACCAAACACCACACAGTATTCGAGCAGCATTTCCGCTACTAAAATTCTCCAGTATTTCTGCTAGCATATCTGCTATTTTCAAAATGCCTTACGAAACTAGGCCTAAGTCTTGAATTGACTACAACTTCAGAAAAATGAAATGAAGTGGGAGAATCTTAGACTAATTGATTTTTGTTGTTATCGCATTATTTGAAGTACAATGTGGATAGTGATGCTGAGTATCTAATTAAGTCATCAACTAGAAAAGTATTAGAACACTTTGTTGCTGATGCGATTAAAAAAAAAGGTAAATGATATATTTGGTCTCTGACAGATGAGATCTGTAACAACTCAGTCCTTCACATTTCAAACGTAAAAGTTTGGTCAGTGGATTTTGTGAGTTGTTATAAACAATACTTTCAGAGATTATATTCAGTTAATTCAAGTGATACACGATATACAATATATATACACAGAGTAGTGGAACAAAGTAGCTGACAGAAGACTTACATTTTACAGACACTTCATAGAGACTACCGTTGAGACAACGGTAATATTATAGAGATACATCTAAGGCCTTGATGGGCCTGAGAATATACTATCTGGTGATGGACCTTATACAATCTTGGATGGGTTGAGCCCTTTTCTTCTAATTACCCTCTCGCAAGATTGTGTGGCGGAAGAGACACCAATCTTGTTACATAACCAGGCAAACTAACTCTCGAGGAGAGACTTGGTGAGGACGTCAGCTAGTTGATCAGAGGTGTGAATTTTCTCAACGCAGATGAGACCATGTTTGACTATGCTGCGAACAAAATGGATATCCACACCTATGTGTTTCATTCTAGAGTGTAGAACTGGATTGATGCTTAGACTTGCACAACACCTTGATTGCCACAGTAGAAGGGAGGCGAGTATGGGGCTGGCCAGTGAAGGTCACGGAGAAGATGGTCAAGCCAGAGAACTTCACATGTGGTGGTGGCAAGGGCACGATATTCAGCTTCAATCGAGGATCTTGCAATGGCCCTCTGTTTTTGTGACTTCCATGATATGGGTGTGTCACCAAGAAAGATAATGTACGCTGTATTTGATGAGTAGTCTTCAAGGTGGCCGGCCCAATTAGAGTCAAAGTAGGCTTTGAGTTGAAGTTCTGGAGATTTGGTAATGGTGATACCATTGTGAATCGTGCCTTTCAGGTAGCGGAGTGTGCGTTTGAGATGGCACCAATGGATGTCAATGGGTTGATTCATGAATTGGGCAATGCGATTCACTGCAAATGTGATATCAAGACGAGTGAGATTTAAGTATTGGAGGCTCCCTACGATTCTGCGAAATTGGGTGGCATCGGGGAGAGGAGTGTCATCGATGACTTTGGTGGAGAAATGAGCTGATAGGGGAGTATTCACGATCTTGGCACCCTCCATATCGATTTTCTCAAGTAGGTCTCGAACATATTTTTGTTGGGATAAAAATGAACCATTAGTTGTGGGTATGACCTCAATTCCAAGAAAGAAAGATAAGTCACCAAGTTCTTTGAAAGAGAAGGTCCTGGAAAGAGCTTTGGTTATCCTGTGAAGCAAAGATGGATTAGAACTAGTGAGTATTAAATCATCAACATAGATAAGTATGTACATAAGATGTTGTTTTTCTTGGAGAATAAACAGAGACGTATCCGCTTTAGAGTTTCTAAAACCCAGCTTAAGAAGACAAGCATTGAGGGAAGCCCTTGGGGCTTGCTTGAGTCCATATATGGGCTTGTGCAGCTTACATACATAACTAGGATTCTTCTTATCCTCAAAGCCCTTAGGTTGACACATGTAGACAGTTTCAGTGAGGGTTCCATTGAGAAATGCTTTCAACATGACCAACTAAGTTGTATGCTTTCAGAAGAGATACGAACTGTAAGCGCTAGGAAGGGAAATTAGTGGGTAAGAGTTTGGTAGGAATAGCTGAGATTGCATGAACAGTTAAGGAAGGATGTTGTCCCTGAGGGAATGATGATAGTGGTGGTAGGAGGTGGATTGTTAGCCATGGAGCCTAACTCGTTGGAGTTTGAAAAGCTCCGATACCATAAACAATACTTTCAGAGATTATATTCAGTTAATTCAAGTGATACACGATATACAATATATATACACAAAGTAGTGAAACATAGTAGCTGACAGAAGACTTACATTTTACAAACACTTTACAGAGACTACCATTGTGACAACGGTAATATGATAGAGATACATCTAAAGCCTTGATGGGCCTGAGAATATACTATCTGGTGATGGGCTTATACAGTCTTGGATGGGCTGATTCTTTTCTTCTCATTATGTTACACTGTCAGTTTTCATGCAAATCCAGTCAGTCCCAAAGTCCAGTGACCAAATTGTTACGTTTGAAACGTGAGGGACTGAGTTGTTATAGACTCCATCTGTCAGTGACCATATGTATCATTCTATATGAATCATAATATATATCGATTCAAAAATAAAATGATATCAATATAAAAGAAATATATACAAATCAAAAGATCGATTCTTGAAAAACTATGACACCAATAAAGCAGTTGGTATTAGTATTCAAATAATACATGAACAATAATATTTGATGACTATATGACCATGTTTTCCCCTCTTCTGTTTACTTCTTTATTATGATGTGAACAAAATGATCATGACAAACTCTCTTTTTTCTCTACTAAAAATTTGATATACTACTTTTGCTGCACTAAAAGTTGAATTGTTAAATCATGGTAAATTTTGTATTTTTAATTGTTATCATTCGGACCCAAATATAATATTTATAATATTTTAAGGTTTGCCAACTTTTTTTACCATTCAAACGTAAAAAAAATATCATTCATTTTCTTTAAAGATTATTTTTTGATGATGATTTAAATACTATATCTCACATCGGATTGATATCATCTGATCGAGTGGTATATAACTAAAGTCTTAGTACCTCTCACACATGGTACACGTTTTCTAGGCCGAAGAACTAATGACCACAACTTACGATTTTTTCAGAATTTTTAAATTTTTTGGGTATACCACTGTAGTACCCGGTTTTCGTCCGGCCAAAAAAATACAAAATACAAAAATAATAATAATAAAAACAAATATATTAAAAATATATATATATCATATAAAAAATATAAAAAAAAATATATAAAAAAAATATAAAAAAGAAGGAAAAGATAAAGTGGCCGAAAGTAGGGTAAAAAAAAAAGGAAGTGAAAAAAGAAGGAAAAGATAAAGTGGCCGAAAGTAGGGTAAAAAAAAAAGGAAGTGAAAAAAAGAAGGAAAAGATAAAGTGGCCGAAAGTAGGGTAAAAAAAAAAGGGAAGTGAAAAGGGGAAGGAAAAGAGAAAGAAAAAGAATAAGAAGGGAGGAAGAGAGGAAGGGAGAGAAAACAAAAACAAAAAAAAAAAAGAGGAAGAGAGGAGGCGTGAGAGAGAGGAAGAAAAAAGGAGAGGCTTTGGCTTTTGGTGAAGAAAAACAAAAAAAGAAGAGAGGAAGAGAGGAAGAGAGGGGAGAGGAAGAAGAGAAGAAGAGAAGGAGAGAAGGGGAAAACCGATTCTTTGGATTTTTTGGTAGAAGCTTCATACCCCTCATATCTTTCACTCAAGTATTGCTCTATTTACACTTGATTTCAATGTTTGATTCATTTTTAGCATCCTCGGATGTTGACTAAGAATAGACATGGTGTTTCTTGCATTCACCTTGGACATATGTGATGCTTGGGAGTGTTTTCGATACTAATATGTTGAGCCCTTTCTCTTTGCATTTTTTTTTTCTTCTATTTCTTGTTGGAAAAAGCGGGAGAGACCATATTTGGATTTGATTTTCTTGGTTTGGATACGTGTGAATCTCATAATGTGGTCTTGATTCGATTTAAATCTTGATTTACATTTGAGTATTCTATTTTTCCCTCTCTTTATGTTTGTTTTGTTGGACGAGGCTCGGGCTTGGATATTATTTGGACGAGTTGATGGAGGCTTGAGCAATTTCAAGATTTTGTTTGGTTTATTACAATTTGTGTATATTTGGCCCCCCATATTGTGTAATTTATCTTATTCATGTCGATTTGTATAATTTCGACATTTATTATTTGGATTATTTGTACAAGTGTGGATTATGAATATATAGGCTTAAAATTGAATATAGGTCATTTCAATTAAAGAAATCATAAGTTGATTTCCTTTATTTGAATTATGAACCTTATTTGATTTCATTTATGAATTTGCCATAAGTTGGCAATAATAGGTTAAATTGATAGATGACACTTTTCCAAATAATCATTTATACCATAAGTTGGTATTTAAAATTAAACCTACCAAAAGTTGGTATGTCATTTTATCATTTATGCCATAAGCTGGTATTTAAAATTAAACCTACCAAAAGTTGGTAGGTCATTTTATCATTTATGCCATAAGTTGGTATTTAAAATTAAACCTACTAAAAGTTGGTAGGGCATTTTATTAAATAAACCATAAGTCGGTATCTAAAATTAAACCTACCAAAAGTTGGTAGGACATTTTATCATTAACACCATAAGTTGGTGTTCAAAATTAAACCTACCAAAAGTTGGTAGGACATTTTATCATTAACACCATAAGTTGGTGTTCAAAATTAAACCTACCAAAAGTTGGTAGGACATTTTATCGTTAACGCCATAAGTTGGTGTTTTAAAATTAAATCTATCAAAAGTTGGTAGTGTGTCTCCAAATAAAAAAACTATCATAAGTTGATAGTAATATTACAATTTTTTTTAATGCTATCATAAGTTGATAGTATTCTTACAAATCTTTTCCCAAAACTATCATAAGTGGATAGTGTTATTTTAAACCTATTTTCAAATAAAAACTATCATAAATTGATAGTAATATTCCAAGCTTTCTTTTTCAAACACTATCATAAGTTGATAAGTGTGTTGAAAGTAATAATTCAAACTTTAACAATTACACCTTGCAAAGAGCAAGTTTCCATAAGATAGCCATTAGATTAATCCGGGTAACCGTTTTCAAACGGGAGTTGTGGGGTGCCTAACACCTTCCCCACACTCAATCGATCCCCGTACCCTTTTCTCTGGTTCGCAGGTCTTTTCGGTGTCCAATTGCACCTTAAATCAATTGGTGGCGACTCTAAACATTTTTCATCCTCCCACGCCGGTCCGCGTCGTGACCCCGGTTGCGACAACTGGCGACTCTGCTGGGGAGACCAGGTTTTTTAAACCTAAGAGGGTCAAACCCATATGATTAAATTGATTGGCTACGGTTACTTCTTTTTGTATGATTAATTGTTTGTTTCCTTTATATGTTAGGGATGTTGATTTATTTTGTTGTGGTAAAGTATTTGTCATCTCATACATTTACACTCACTGTAGCCTACCACCCGGGCTCTACCTTTAGTATTAGAGAGGGTTGACCACTATTCTCGTGAGATTCCGTCTCCGCATGGATAGTGGAAGATATCCTCACCGGATCGACTTCTCTTAAAAGTTAAGGGAGGAGCTTTTGTCCCAATAGTTGGGATTTTAAAAGCAACATGATCTGGGACCTCGCAGAATAGTTAGATAAACTTACCCAAGCACTTTATAAAGCCCTAGATCCATGCCCAAAACCTCCAGAAATTTAGGTTACCCAGTGTAATGGCATATTCTATTTTTGTGTGATTTACTCATTTGTCGTCGATGTTTTGTCTTACACATTTTTAATTGTAATTTCCATTATTGGTTTCTTCTCTCATGCATTCACGTAGGCACAGTCATTGCATTTTGTCAAACTAAATAAGTTCATAGTCATGCATGAAAAAAAAAAAAACAAAAAAAAAACACCAATTCACTCATGTCTTTGCCATCCTTATAGTATAAGATTGCAGTTGTGAATTGCTAAAACAATGAAAATGAACAACAAAAAAAAATATAATGGGGCAGTTTGTGAGGAAATTGACTCTTAATTTTCTTGTTGATCAAGTGGGAATGGATCATTTTATGTCTGATTCTGAGGAGGTTTACGTTTTGGCTGTCGATGACAACCTTGTTAATAGACCAGTCATTGAAAGGTTGCTCAAGATTACTTCCTGTAAAGTAACTGCAGTGGACAGTGGAATAAGAATACTTCAGTTTCTGGGATTAGACGAGGAGAATAATTGTCCTGTTGGGTTTGATAGTTTGAAAGTGGATCTAATTATCACCAATTACTGTATGCCTGGAATGCCAGGAGATGAGTTGCTAAAGAAAATCAAGGAATCGTCTGCCTTGAGAGAGATTCCGGTGGAAATCAGGTCATCTGAGAACGTAGTGACTCGAATCGACAGATGCTTGGAAGAAGGAGTAGAGGATTTATTGTAAAGTCAGTGAAGTTGTTCGATGTGAAGCGCTTGAAAGGTTACATGACCAGAGACGGAAACCAAGAGAGATGCATCAACAACAAGAGAAAGCTTCCGAAGACTTGTGATCTATGTTTATTACCACCATCACCATCAGAGCCATGTTCTCCACCACCGTTGGAATCTCTTATCAGACAGCTTAAAAGGTCCTGCTTGGATTAAATCCTGATCGTCTGTTATGCACCCTGCCTCACTGTGCAAATATTCATAATTTCTCGGGGAGTGTGAAAGTTTTTTTTTATTATTATTCTATTTTATTTTTATCTAGTTGAAAAAAAAAAGGAAAAAAAAAGAGAAAAGAGTCGTCCTCAAGCGGGGAAATGAACAGTTGAGTGTGACAGTTTTGTTTTTTATTATTATCTGGTTGAAAAGAGAAGCAGGAAGAAAAAAAAATTCGTCCTCAAGCGGGAAAATAACAGTGGAAGGTGACAGTAAAGTAAATACTGATGTGACAGGCACTGCGAAGTCTTCGCATATGCAGAGCCATCTTCGTCTTCATCTCCATCTCAATCATTTCTGGCAAAAGCGTGTTTTCTCTCTGAGCCATCTTCATCTCCGTCTCCATCTTCACAATCATACACAATCATCAAAAACACAATGTTGACCTAGACGCTAAGTCTTGGTCCAACACTTTGTTCATCTTCCTCAAGAAATCTTCAAGGATGGATACTCCTAACTCTCCACTTGCAAAAAGGTCTAGAACTGATGAAGGTTCTACTTCTAAAGAAGAGGAAGGTGAAAATGATCCCAGATTCAACCTCTCCCCTATAAGGGAAGACGTATACGAGGACAATCCCCAGAAAACCATCGAATCTCTACAAGAAGCTTTGAGGGAAACCAAAATGAGACTTAAAAAAGCAACCGACAAAGTTCAAGACTACAAAAGGCAACTTATGGTTTCAAAGCATGCCATACAAGGTGTTCGATATATGTCATGGGGCAGACAAGCAAGTACTCATGACCCAGATAAATTGCACGAAGCAATCACTGAGATCACAGTACAACTTGGATCTGTTGCAGATGGAATAGACAATGTTCTTTATACCCTAGAATAAAATTCCTGTCCAACAGTATGATTATTACTATGTATAAAGGGCAGTGGTTTGATATTGGGAAGATCTATCTGGCCACGATCTTCAAAGCCAAGGATTTTGTCGAGAAGCAGCCAACAAAGGCGGGGAAGTTATTTTTCCCACGGCTTATCACAAGGTTGCTTTTGTTCAAAAGCATTCGACCTCCTCGGCCTCAAGCATCTTTGGGATATCAGGTCACCATGATGGAAAGAAGGACATGGCGTCAGAGCATCAGTCATTTGAAAACAACTTCTGCTGGAAAGAAGCAGACCTAAGAAGGTCACTCAGCATCACCACCTGGTGATTCCTCATCAGCAATTACAGCATCTCCACAATCAGATCGCATGCATGCAGCGATAGCCCGACTAGAGATGGGGCTACAAACACTAGAAGAGGGACAGCAAAGGCTGGAGCACATGTTGGCCGCAGTCATGGATATGGTACGGAAGTCCAAACACTAGAAATTTTGGGGAGTTATGTTTTAAACTCAGTAACTGGACCAATTTGGAATTGCCAGATTCTGTCAGCAGCCTTCAAGACTAAAATCCATCTGCACTACCATCTGTGGTCCGGTTCACGGCCATTGATTGGGTTTTAATAATGAGCATGTCTTTACTTTACTTTGATAAATTTCTCTAGTACAGCTTTTGCATGTTCAATGCTTCCAGTTCTCATGTTTTTGATGCTCTGTTACACTCATCATTCCCACATTTATTTGCCCAATTCCCGTGTTTTTGATGCCTTTGTTACATTCATCATCCCACATTTATTTGCCTTTATTTGTCCATCACTTGCAAATTCCAAATCTTGCAAATTCCATTTTGACAGGATTGAAATTGATGATAATGGAAAGATGAACCGAATGAACCAGATTTTGGGGCACCCATTAACAATTTCGAGTTTGACTTGAACATTGAGGATGAATCTGAGATATAGTCAGAAATGTTGAAACAAGTTTAATCAAAAAGAAAAGATAATTTAAATGGATGAGGTTGTTAATTTGGGGTTGGAAATTTGAATTGGTGCAAACTTGGAAGATTAGAGATGAAATAAAGAAGCAATTTGATGTCGGATGTCTTGCTGTAGTAAAATACCCCGAATGATATAGAAATATTGCACCGGTACTGAAAAAGGATGATTGTAATCAGATCACGATGGCACTAGAAGATAAAGAGGAAATTACTGTCATTACTTTATGTGGTACCTTTTGCTATGAAGTCATGCCATTTGGTCTAAAAATGCGGGAGATACTTATCAGCAAACCAAGGTCATTCTGTTTCATGATATGATGCATAAAGAGATTGAAGTGCATGGGGATAACATAATTGCCAAGCCAAGTGAGGATGAAGATCACATGATTAACTTGGAAAAGTTTGTTCAAAAGGTTGAGAAGACACTAGTTGAAGTTGAACCCCTCAAAATGCACATTCGGGACAATTTCAAGGAAGTTGTTAAGTTTTATTGGTAGGAAGAAAAAAAAAAAACCCGTTAGAGTGAAAACCCGCAAGGGCGCTCTAGGCAAAAATAGGGGCAAAAAAAAAAAAAAAAAAAAATCTGCTAAAGTGAAAAAAACCTCACAGGCGTTTCAATTTGGGCTGCAAGTTCAAATTTCAGATTGTTTGAAGAAGGATGGTTGGATTACGAGTTTGTTGAATTGATGAGTGGTGCCTGAGTTGGCTGTTAACTTGTCTCACATTGACATAGGTGGGAGTGCAAAATTAATTTCGTAATTGAAGGGTTGGAGATCAGTTAATTGGACATGTACCCAAAACTGGGGCAGATTTTGGGGTGCTTTTGATACCATCAGATATTTTACCTTGCTAAGGTGTTAGTCTGTTACATAGAAGAAGAAGTTTGTTGGCAGAAATGGAAGGTTCAGAGATAGCCTTATACAAGCAGATTTGATTATTGTTAATTGGGTGCACACCAAAATTGGGGCAATTTTGGTACAATCTTTGAATTATCACATATTTCATCTTGAAGAAGCTCGGTTTGTCCTTTCTGCCTTTGATTTCTCTACTTTCTTGTACATATTTCATTCTAAAATATTTTATTACCACCCATCCTTTTCAATAAAAATTGTGAGGAAATTCATTTCTTCAATTTTGTTGCTTGTAGTCTCCTTTTACATATCCCAATTCAAATCTCATTTGATACTCCAAAAATCAAATTGTGAGGAAATTCATTTCTTCAATTTTGTTGCTTGTTGTCTCCTTTCCCACATCCCAATTCAATTCTCATTTCATACTCCAAAAAAAAATTATTATCATTTGCTTTCAATAATTGACAAGCATGGCTGTACTTTTGAATTTATCACTGACAAAGTTTTGACAGGAAATATAATGAGTGCATCAGGACAATACTTTTGATAGGAAGTTGATGGATTTTGGCATCCTAAGCTGGAAAGGATCTGAGTGAAAAGCCTGAAGCTGAAGCAGGTGTTAGCAGGAAAGAGAAGCTCACATTCCTAAGCCGTGCCAAAAAAAAAAGAAAAGATTTGAATAAGGAAATTCAGATAAATGGGTAGCTTTGAATTCAGATGCGTACGAACATGCAAATTTCAGGGAAAATGAATTGATTATGGGAATGCACATTGGAAAAGGAAAAGAGATAACTCAAGAGCTGGGGTCCAGAACGGAAAAAGGCCTTCACTAATCAGATTAGAGAAGATACATTGAAAGCTCAGTGAGTCAGAAAGTCAACCCTGACAGAGAAACAAATTTGGTTTAGCAATTCGTAATTGTGCGCTTGTTGGAGGATGGCAAAACCATGAGAAAACATGCATCCATTCATTCATGAGACATTCATAATTGAGCAAAATAGGTCAGTGCATGCATCATCACTGCATAAATAAAAAAATTTCAGCCAAGCCGGGAATGGCTACAATGATCCCGAGCACTTTTTTCACAATAATAAAAAAAAATCAAAAATTAAAAATTTTCAGCAAAGCCGGGAATGGCTACAGTGATCCGGAGCACCTTTTCACCAAAAAAAAAAATAAAAAAATCAAAGATTAAAAAAAAATATTTGGCCAAGCCGGGAATGGCCTTGTGATCCCGTGCCCTTTATTTTCTTGCACAAACAGTTGGCCAAGCCGGGAATGGCCTTGTGATCCCGTGCCCCTTTATTTTCTTGCACAAACAGTTGGCCAAGCCGGGAATGGCCTTGTGATCCCGTGCCCCTTTATTTTTCTGCACAAACAGTTGGCCAAGCCGGGAATGGCCTTGTGATCTCGTGCCCTTTATTTTCTTGCACGAACATTGGCCAAGCCGGGAATGGCCACAGTGATCCCGTGCCCCTTTATTTTCTTGCACGAACATTGGCCAAGCCGGGAATGGCCTTGTGATCCCGTGCCCCTTATTTTCTTGCACCAACATTGGCCAAGCCGGGAATGGCCTTGTGATCCCGTGCCCCTTTATTTTCTTGCACAAACTTTTTGGCCAAGCCGGGAATGGCCACAATGATCCCGCGCATTTCAGGCCCGTACGAAACGCGGTTGACTACGCCTTTGTTTGCCTTTTATTTCATAAAAGACATACAAAGGGGGGCAGCTGTAGTACCCGGTTTTCGTCCGGCCAAAAAAATACAAAATACAAAAATAATAATAATAAAAACAAATATATTAAAAATATATATATATCATATAAAAAATATATAAAAAAAATATAAAAAAAATATAAAAAAGAAGGAAAAGATAAAGTGGCTGAAAGTAGGGTAAAAAAAAAGGAAGTGAAAAAAGAAGGAAAAGATAAAGTGGCCGAAAGTAGGGTAAAAAAAAAGGAAGTGAAAAAAAGAAGGAAAAGATAAAGTGGCCGAAAGTAGGGTAAAAAAAAAAGGGAAGTGAAAAGGGGAAGGAAAAGAGAAAGAAAAAGAATAAGAAGAGAGGAAGGGAGAGAAAACAAAAACAAAAAAAAAAAAAGAGGAAGAGAGGAGGAGTGAGAGAGAGGAAGAAAAAAGGAGAGGCTTTGGCTTTTGGTGAAGAAAAACAAAAAAAGAAGAGAGGAAGAGAGGAAGAGAGGGGAGAGGAAGAAGAGAAGAAGAGAAGGAGAGAAGGGGAAAACCGATTCTTTGGATTTTTTGGTAGAAACTTCATACCCCTCATATCTTTCACTCAAGTATTGCTCTATTTACACTTGATTTCAATGTTTGATTCATTTTTAGCATCCTCGGATGTTGACTAAGAATAGACATGGTGTTTCTTGCATTCACCTTGGACATATGTGATGCTTGGGAGTGTTTTCGATACTAATATGTTGAGCCCTTTCTCTTTGCATTTTTTTTTTCTTCTATTTCTTGTTGGAAAAAGCGGGAGAGACCATATTTGGATTTGATTTTCTTGGTTTGGATACGTGTGAATCTCATAATGTGGTCTTGATTCGATTTAAATCTTGATTTACATTTGAGTATTCTATTTTTCCCTCTCTTTATGTTTGTTTTGTTGGACGAGGCTCGGGCTTGGATATTATTTGGACGAGTTGATGGAGGCTTGAGCAATTTCAAGATTTTGTTTGGTTTATTACAATTTGTGTATATTTGGCCCCCCATATTGTGTAATTTATCTTATTCATGTCGATTTGTATAATTTCGACATTTATTATTTGGATTATTTGTACAAGTGTGGATTATGAATATATAGGCTTAAAATTGAATATAGGTCATTTCAATTAAAGAAATCATAAGTTGATTTCCTTTATTTGAATTATGAACCTTATTTGATTTCATTTATGAATTTGCCATAAGTTGGCAATAATAGGTTAAATTGATAGATGACACTTTTCCAAATAATCATTTATACCATAAGTTGGTATTTAAAATTAAACCTACCAAAAGTTGGTATGTCATTTTATCATTTATGCCATAAGTTGGTATTTAAAATTAAACCTACCAAAAGTTGGTAGGTCATTTTATCATTTATGCCATAAGTTGGTATTTAAAATTAAACCTACTAAAAGTTGGTAGGGCATTTTATTAAATAAACCATAAGTCGGTATCTAAAATTAAACCTACCAAAAGTTGGTAGGACATTTTATCATTAACACCATAAGTTGGTGTTCAAAATTAAACCTACCAAAAGTTGGTAGGACATTTTATCGTTAACGCCATAAGTTGGTGTTTTAAAATTAAATCTATCAAAAGTTGGTAGTGTGTCTCCAAATAAAAAAACTATCATAAGTTGATAGTAATATTACAATTTTTTTTAATGCTATCATAAGTTGATAGTATTCTTACAAATCTTTTCCCAAAACTATCATAAGTGGATAGTGTTATTTTAAACCTATTTTCAAAATAAAAACTATCATAAATTGATAGTAATATTCCAAGCTTTCTTTTTCAAACACTATCATAAGTTGATAAGTGTGTTGAAAGTAATAATTCAAACTTTAACAATTACACCTTGTAAAGAGCAAGTTTCCATAAGATAGCCATTAGATTAATCCGGGTAACCGTTTTCAAACGGGAGTTGTGGGGTGCCTAACACCTTCCCCACACTCAATCGATCCCCGTACCCTTTTCTCTGGTTCGCAGGTCTTTTCGGTGTCCAATTGCACCTTAAATCAATTGGTGGCGACTCTAAACATTTTTCATCCTCCCACGCCGGTCCGCGTCGTGACCCCGGTTGCGACAACCACCAATAGGATCTTGTATTTTTCAACACTGGACCTACCCTCAATCCCTTCTCAATTGGGAAGTTGCATAGTAGCGAATTTAATGATTCGCCAACTAAAATGTTTTACCCTTACCCAACTGTTATTGTAGCATTGTCCTCTCTCTAGTTGCCATATATGCTCGGCTCGGCTATGCTTGACACCAAGGACTCATTTATAAAAGTTTCGTGAAATCATGGCCGATCACCTCTACGATCAACTGTGGTCATTGATTTTCTCAAAAATTAGTAGGGGATTATTAATCTTTATGATAAAACTCAAGGGATAAAAAAATATTTTTACATGTGTTTTAAAAACTGGATTGAACCAACAATCCACCGGTTCACCAGTAGGATTACTCATAAAGATCGGGTTTGTATCGTGCCGATCAATACTTATAAACTAGTTGCATGCTCGCGCTTCGCGCGACACATAATTAATTTAAAAAATAAATATTTTTGATAATTTTTCGATACTTTATTACCATAATGAATAACAAAGCTTGAATTATAGAAAATGAAAATAATTATGAGATAAACAAATAACTACAATACATTTTTCTCAATATGTTAATAAATAATTTTCTAAGAATGAGCGAAAAATTTGATGCATAAAGAAAAAATATGCTCAGAGTTTAACAATTATTTTTTGCGTTGGTTTTTTTAACAAAGTTGTAAAATAACTAAAAACATCTCATAAATTATAAATTCTATAGAAAATATAGCGCACCTTCTTTATCTCCTAATTTTTACATCTCATTTATTATTGCTTTTTATGTCAGCAAGCCACAATTTTTCATACTATGTCAATAAGCATATATAATATATAATTTGTTGTACTATGTATCTCACATTTAATTAAATTCTTCATTTGTATGATCATCCACTAAGGGATTATCTTATACGGGATCATTGGGATCATCCTCTATGAAATCTCCTAAGAATGCATCCTAAACTGAATCTTTTCCATCATCATTTGTTGTTGTTTGACAACTAATTCCATGATTTGTAGGGACATATCGTTAGGAATTTTGTTGAAATTGTTCATTTTTCCCATGAAGTTTTTGTAGTATGTTTTAGAACATTATTGTGATATTATATGTTTTTGTGTGTTATTTTAAATTTATATTGTGAATATGTTTCATTTAAGCTTTTATCTTTTTGTTTTTATATGCAATTAATAAGTGATAATTGATATAACTATTTGTTGTATTATTAAATATCATTTTAAAATTATTTGTATATTATTAATTGTATGTGCTTGTGGGTCTTAAAGTTATTTAATATATTTAATTTTTTCTTTTGTTTTTTGTGTAGGTTTTTTTAGAGACATCCACGTGACACTAATGAGAAGCATTTTGGATCCTCCATTATATATATATATATTGATGATTTTCAATATCAATTTAACTAATATCCAAAGTCTTCGAACGAAGTCTCAAGTGATTTTCTTAATAATGACTTTTACGAGAACTTAATACTCTATTTATAAGAGTCGTAATTGTAAAACTCTTTCAATTTTTCTTTGTGGAATATTTGTTGTATGGATTAAAAAGTATTATGTTAAAAGTAAAATTAATCAAAATTGAACTTGACACTCAAGTGGGAAAACCTAAACTTTAACCACCAAAGTACCGGTAGTTTGACCAATATGATTCCGATAAACGGAGAGTAAGAAGCGAAGAAAAATACCTAAGATACATGGCTTGAAGTGGTATGAAACGATAAGAATTTACTAAGAGTTGTTGAGTTTATGATCTTCTATAGAAATTAATACGGAAAAAAGATTCAAGTAGTGGATCATCATTGATTTTCGCTTTGTCTCATGTAACAGATCTCAAAATTGTTGTGGATAAAGACTCGGACGATTATAATCATGGTTTTTATATACAATTCATATTACAATTACAATTGTTTATATTTGCAACTTTTATCAATTTTGTGTAATATCCATTAAAAAATAATTGAAAGTTAATATTAAGATATTTAAAAATAATGAAATACATCCTCAATGGAAAACTAAACATAATTCATCGGTTTAAATATGATAACAAACTCTTATCCTAAAACTCTCGTGGAGTATTCATATTTTAAGAAAGAAAAAGTATTAAATATTTTTTAAAAATAATATGAGAGATATCCAAATCAAATATATTAAAATTCCAACCTTTTCTTATTAGGTACTTTATTTCATCAATTAAGAATAATTAAAATTATAACGTTGGTTGTTTGATTGTCCAACCCACAAATGAAATTACTATAAATAATACTTCAACCACTCGAGTAATAGCCTAGTTTATAAATTTCTCTAAGGTCAAAACATATGAACTCGATAGGTCTTAAATTCGATTGTCACTAAGAGCAGTTCCCTTGTGATCATGCGTTGAACTTTGCCCAACTTACCATGTCGTCAAGTGGTAATGTGTTTTTAACACCCGAAGATTTACACACGAAGGTAAAGACACGTACCAAATTTCTGATAAGCAAAATTAATTTTCAAAGCTTTTTGTCTCCAAAGAGTTTTAATGATTATGAAAACTATCAATTATTCATTATTTTGTGCAATTCATCATACCTGAAACTGAAACTTCATGATTTTTGTAGTAAAGTTTGAATTGAAAAGTAGATAATAAACGCGAAGCAGAAACAATAATAATAATTAATTAATAAAGTATGTAAAATAATTATTTATACTGAGACAACTCATATTGCTGTTGTAGGTGGCGGAAAACCAAGAACCAGAAGGGTAGACTCGTCATTGCACCATATAACTCCGTAATCAATCCGACCGTTGCAATCATTCAAAAAAAACTACACGTATACTCCCGACCGTTTAAACCCATAATTCAAATCACATGAAATCAAAATCCCACCGTTTCTCTCTCCCTATCTCTCTGCCCTCAATTCCATTAATTTTCAGTATTATTACATATTCATGGAAGATCATAGCACAAACCCATCAATCATGGAGCCAAGGCCCCAACACCCACTTCACCAAATCGCAGAAACACCCACTCACAAGCTCCTTCTCAAGCAATGGCTCAAAGAGGAAGAGCTAATCCTCAATAGAATCTCTCTCAAGGAAACCCAAATTGACTCGGTCCGCAATGAAGTCACGCAACTTTACATCTTTTTCTTCTTATTCCACTCCCTCACTCTGCTCCTCCTCTTCAGTTCCTCCTCCAGGGACCCGATTTCTTGCAGCAGATCATGGATTCCATCATTGATTCTGGTGCTCTGTTCTTTGGGAATGATATGGGCTGTTCGGTACAAGTCAGAGACCGAATCGCACTTGGAGAAGTTGTTGGAGAGGGAGAAGGAGGACGCGAAGCTGTTGGGGAAGTGTGTGGAGGAGTTGAAGAAGAAAGGATTAGAATTTGATTTGCTGAAGGAGGTCGATGCGCTTCGGAGGGCGAAGAGTCTGAGAGTAGAAGCGAAGGTTGTGGAGAAATGGTCTAGTAGAGACTTTGTGACTCTCTTCTTCTTCTCTGTTTCATGTCTTGTTCTTGGATTGATGAGGGTTGTTTTGTGTAATTAGGACCTTTTTGGAAGGGTAATTTGGGGATTTGAAATAGGTTCAATTACTACATTTGATGTTCATTTGCAGAATATTTTGTTCTGCTTGTAAAATAATTACCAGACTTTGTGATTGTTCTTCTTCTCTGTTTCTAGTCTGTGTCATAGAATATTTTGTTCTGCTTATGAAAGAATTGCGAACTCTTTTATCATGAATTTTAGTTATGAATTTAAAAACAAGAGGCCAAGCACATTGTCATCAATCTCCGTCGGGACCCGAGGAAGGAAACATTTGCACGCACGCCTCCGTTACCTTTTGTGAGGCCTAAACTCCATAGATATTGTTTATATGAGACTGTCCCATAGGTCCTGACACAAGATTACAATTTTAACTCTTCCAAAGTGGTATCTCAGTGTGATTGCAGAATATTATTATGTTCTGCTTGTGAAATAATTATGAACTAGGAATGATAATCATCATGAATTAAAAACAGGAAGAGATTATCATTCCTACATTATGTGAGGTCGAACTTGTTGATTTTATTGAGAATAAAGTCGTTAATTTCAATATTAATTTCTCAATATTGAAGATTGTCAAAGCATTTCTCTTAGAAACTAAGAGTTTGGACCGTCCAAATTTCAAGGAATTCATTGAGTTCATGAGAATGTTGAACGAACTGCATTATTCAACATACTTGTTTCTTTGTAATGGAAAGAGTATAAATTCAACCAATGAGCGTGAAGACTTCAAAGGATCAATTCGTTGTGGGTGTCATGGTGAAGATAATTTTTTTTTCATCCAAATCGTAACTCGAGGGCAAATTATTTTTCGAGTGGAGTAGACTGATATAGAACAAGTTTCTTAATTAAATTTAGTAACTAGAAGAGTTGATCCTTTTTTTTATTAGAATAGGAATTTTAGTCAAATTAATATTTTTTAATTTTATTATTAGTATTTTTTTGATAATTTCGTATCTATTAGGATTTTACAGTTTTAGTATTTATAGAGTTGCAACCACCTTCAGCAAAAGAGATAAATGATGAATTAATATAATTTTAATGTTTCCCTCAATTTTCTTGATGGATTCCAAACTTTATTAGTGGATTTGAAGTTACCTTGGCTTGGTGTGAATGAATCAATCGATTTTTACTTTTGCACTGCGTCATGTGGGCACCAATTAATTACAAGGAGGCATGTGTGAAGAACTTGAGCTCAATAAACAATACCGACCCAAAACATGAAGGTATGTGTGATGGAACCATTGTATGGGAAGCCCTCAGGTTCAATATATCCAACCTAATAACATGAAGGTAGACCACATAAACATGTAACCATGTTGTCTTTTACAAACGAAATGAGAAAGAAAAAAAGTTAGTATGTATATGAAACACTAATCCCATGTAATGAACACGAGTTTGCCATTTTTGCTCTTTACACCTTTTGCCTTCAGGTTTAATTCAAGGCATGAATTTCTCAAATTCTTTCATATGAGGCTCCGTTTGGAACTCCGTATAGGATAGTATAATTTTCCTATACAATTATAATTTAATCATTATATAAGTTGATGTATAATTTAATCATATCCGGTGTTTGAAAATAATATGATATTAGACTTGTATGGTATAAAATTTGTGGTAATATATCTGATTACCTAATTAAAGTGAGAGTGAAGGTTTTTTTTGTCATTTGACATGTTATTTCTTATACTAAGCGTTCCGTATAAAATAAAAACGAGTTGAAGGTGTTTTAATATTATATGACCGACATCGTATAAGAACCACTTTTGTATAAAGTTATACTATCCTGAGTATTTTAAAATTCATCCAAACACTCGATAAGTTCATTAAAGGATAATTTCATATCATACGAAGTCTTACTGCTCATCCAAATGGAGCATTAGAGTCTCATCTCACTTAGAGGCGGAACCAACATTGAAGATTAGGGAGGACAAAACTTAATGCGGTGGTCCGGGGCAGCGCCTCCGAATTTTTTTTTATAAAAATAAAAACTACATCCATAAATTCAATAAAATGTTTACAAATAATCTCATTGGGAATCCAATCAAACACTTCTTTCTCAATATATTAAGGAATTGTTTCCCATAAACTACTATAAATGTATTGTTATTTCACATATATATAAAAAATGTAACTCTCCACCGATTCTTAAATGTCATTATTGGGCACCTAGTTAAAGTTAGGGGACGACTTAGTTAAGTTAAAATTTTTATTTTTTCCTCAGTACTACTACTATTAAAAAAAAAAATTAAGCGTGGGCGGCCGCCCACACTAGGTTAAGGGTGGTTCCGCAGTCTCACTTACCATTGTTGGAGCCATTGTCACTACATGAAATTTTCTTTCCACGGTAGCATGTCATCCTAAACGTACACAACAAAACCAACCATGAACATATAATTAATAACAATAAATCAAACTATATATATAATAAAGTTTCTAATTAGTATTAATTGGTTAGTAATTACCAATGAACATGTCAAAATCCACGGGACGAATTTGGTCAGTATTAATTGGTTAGTAATTATCAATGAACGATTAATTGGTTAGTATTCATTTCGTACCAACAATCTTTCTTGGACGAATTTGATTACCCACCACAAAGACAGATCCCAACCAAATTGTAGGAATTTCAAGTGAAAGACCATAACGACCAAAGTTGATGATCCTTTGTATGGGAAGCCCTCAGGTTCAGTATGTCCAACCTAATAGCACGAAGAGCTCCTTCGGGTCGATATTGTTTGCCTTCGCGCTATTAGGTTATTTTACCTATTCATCTCCTGATGATAATACTCTTAACTAAATACATTTGGACACAACATCAATCACGATTGAGGCAACCAACAATCTAGTCTCAGGATATAAGAAAATATAACACCAACCTCTTCCCGGTAAAAAAGGACAAATAACAAATTAAGAAAACAACGGATACCAAACCCTCCAAGTGTGAGAGATTGTGTCGCCAAAAGGTCTAATACCCCACTGAATTTTAATTCCTTTCAGAAACCATTTTCATGGCTGGAAATGCCCAAGTGAGCTGGCTCAAACAGATATGGAAAATCTCAAAGCAGAAACTCCTCCGAGAACTTTTCTCAGAATTCCTTAGGGAACTTGTTCAGGCTGGATGCTGACACAGTTGAACAGAAGTTAGTCATCAACATAAGAAATAATCAATTTCTACATGAACCAGCCAAAAACAAATCATAAGAATATGAAAATGATTTCTCAATGCCTCAGGATTTTCTGACAGTAGCCAAGGGATGCCTCAATCTCTATCCCGACCTGTTCCTTGTCAAGAGATTAATTTTATGATATATCATTACATGTCAATGTAGGAAAATGGCTTTAACCTCTTGTAGGACATACAAGGATTTTATTCAGCAATCCTTACATTCTCATTCTTCCTTCCTTCTTTCTTTCTTTTTGTAGGTTCTTTTCCTTGAACTTGCAAATGAAGGGGAAAAGAAAATGCAAATGGGGCAAGAAAGTTTAATGTGACAACTTTACCAGTAAAAAGGGTCAGCCCAAGATTCATAAGGATGACAAAAACTGTTATCCAACAGTTAGGTTAGGCTAGCGCCGAAGAAAAGTCACCAGATCAACTGGCGTGCCAGAACTTGATCAGGATTATGAAAGCTCTTGGGGGTCATGATGGACATGGCTTAAAGCATTCATCCCAAGTCAGTCTTTAAGCCCAATGATTTTCCACATCCCAGAAACTGAAGCACGATGAATCTTGATCCTAGACTAAACTCGTTCAGCAACATGACTTATAAATTCTTTTCAACTCCCCAGAAACCACTTTTTTTGAGTCCCCTTTTGATCTTCTACAAGAAATTAACTTAACCCAACCATGGAGAGGAAACTATCATCTTGTAAAACTTCCCCACAGATGAAAAGGGAGGGATCAAAGCCCAGTATCCTAGCATTCTGAAGATAGCCTGCTGCAATGAATATTTTTTCCCATGAGAAATATATTCTAGAGCGCCTGGAGACCATAGTCCACAATATTCAAGACAATGATACATAGCAGTCGAAGCTATAGGATCAAGAATATGAAGGCATGGAACAAGGAATTCACGAGAAAGTATTGTGATACCTTCTCAGAGTGAATGATCTGTATCTTTAATTCCAGCCAGACACCAGAAACAGTAATGCCATCCTAAATCTCCAACCTTGAATTGTGAATTGTGGCAGTAAAATTAATCCCACTTTTCCAAGAACTTGCTATTTGCAAAACAATTTTCATTTCCCTTCAACCATATAAAAAGGCCCAGTTCTATGCACAAAGAAGCATCAGTTTTGTAGCGTTCCATGGATTTCACGCATTAGTAACTTTGAGTCATCAACAATCTGTTGACTTTCATAGATGATATAGCGAAATAGCTCATGCTTAGGTTCTGGCCTGAGATAACTTAACTGGTTAAGGGGATCTGTGATCATAGATCTGCTGCAGATTTCCCTTGCTGGCTGCACATGCTTCCACCAGAAATCAGAAAGTGCCAATCTCAGGACATCCCAGTAATCTGCATCTCGATATAACCTGAAAAGACTACTGCCATTAAGGGTCCAAACGTACAAATCCATCCAATCCCTGTCCAGTATTTCCATCAAACCCTGAGCTTGTGGAATATAATAAACAGGAATCCGCTTCCAAGGTGAAGCTTGCCTCATATCTCCACGAAAAAATGGGCACTTGATCTCTAGCACTCCTCGGGAAGGCAAATCATGCACAAACTGGTCAACTACCCCATCTGGTGAAGCTGCTAGCCAATCATGTTCCGGGATGCTATCATGATAGACCTGAAATTCAGGAAATAAAACTGTGTTTCCTGTTATAAGTTTGTACCTTTCAAGTGCTTCGTCTTCTTTGATGTTGTTCCAATGTGTGGCCAAATTACCAGAAAATGGCTCGATCGCCCCAAGCTTCTCCAGCCAGAGCTGAACCCTCCTGCGAGGCCAAAAACCAATAGCCCCACCAAAAGTGCTTGCCGTAAGTTTGTGCTTTCTTTTCTCTTGCCAATTTTTGAACCAGTGCTGAAAACTAGGAGATTGAAGAATAGAATAACTTTCGCCTGGTATAAATTTTTGAGAATTCCCAAAATTGTCTGAATCTTTTCTTAAAGGATGACTGAAAGCATGACTATCCCAGGTGAGCCTTTCAGTAGTTGGTTCAACAAAAGTATGGCTGGAATATGACCCTATGTGGCTGCAATCATTGTCAAGCATAGCTATATTATGGTTACTTCTGGACTTCTGAAATGGCAGCAAAAACATATGTAGGAAGCAAGGTTTAAGTCGTTCTCTGTTGAAGAAATAGTCATGTCAGCATAAGCAATGAGATCAAGGAAAAAAAATCTATCAACTGTAATATTGAACCAAAGCCAAAATGTAGAATCGATAATTACATATCTTCAAAGAAAAAAGTAAGAGGAAGCTGTAGAAGCATAAGAGCCTATCAAAGTTGAGACTTAAGTCATTTAATTATTAGTACTCACATTTTCCTCATGTTTGGGCTGAACTCCCCCTTATTTATAAGACCATGTCCAAAATGAGGGTGTCAAACTTTGAACTTGAGAGAAAACGTTAGACTAACGCTTCAATATGCCAAAAGTGCAAGCTTATGGGGAAATTGATTGTTTGATTATTCTAATAAATCATATCCACCTATGGATTTAAGCTAATATATGGATGAAGACTGCCGTTCAAAATTTAAAAAGTTGATAAATCAATCAACAAGAAAACAACTATTGATAAATTTTTAACAGTGATGAACTACAGGAATGCACAGATAATTTTTCCGACCATTTTGGAATATTCAAATGCAACACAGCTTGATAAACAAAGAACCAGCATCAAGTATCTTCTTCCTCAAAATATCACAAAGTTACCCAAATAATAGCTGCGAGAACATCCTTAACAAAGGACCATACAAGCTATAGTTTCAACCATTTATCAAAAAAGAAGAAGCTATAGTTTCTACCGAAATGAAATCTCTTCCACAAAAATTACCAATTCACTCAATCAATTTTTCCATTGAAGAACTCATAGATTTAACTGAACCCTATTATTATTTTATTCAAAAAACATAAATGTATTAATCTTCCTCCCTCTTTCAGCAGCCTCAGACCTATACATACACCAAGTGAACCGAAGAAAACAAGACAAAGAAACAAAATTCAAAACTGGGTTTTAATGTGACAATCACCTCCTACCACAAAATTACTTTATTTCCAACGAAACAACTAGAGATTGATAGAAAGATAGCTACAATGAATCAATATAAAAGTTACCGATTGTGAGAAGAAAAGAGCAGCGGTGACTAACCGAGCAAGATTGTTAGGGCTCCGATGCATAGAGATTTCTAGCGCCTCATAGAGAGAGACACAGACAAAGGGGCGAGGTTTAAGGAATGAGAAGTAGCTGGTACTCTCTTATTGTTTTTGACCTTCTCCACCAGATGCCCGTATTCGGGATTCCATTTTCCACCCGACCTGGTTAGACCCATTCCCGCAGCCCGACCCAGGTGAATCGAGGGTTAGCTCACGGGTAGCCCACCCGACCCACTCAAATATTTTTCTTAAAGAAAATTCATATGTTTATTTTTCATGATTGTCCCCATAAAATTAAAGTCTTTTGACTTTTGCCCCCATTTAATTTATATTCTTTTGTCTTTCGGACCCTCAACGTATTTTGATACTACTATTGCCCCCACTAACAAAAATTCATATCTCCGCCATTGACCCCAGACCTCCTTGTTTGAATCCCATGGGAAGATGGGGGGCGAATTTATTCAGCGAATTCATCAGAAATCCTGCTATGATCAAAGTTGAGGCGGTAATCCATTTTTCCAATCAGTTCAAAGAAGAATTTTCTGACACCTTAAGATAGGAAGGCATGCATTTTAAAGCCATTTCACCTGAATCAGTTTCTCTCCTAGAAAGCTCAGTCGCCAACGAAGAAATCAAAGAATGTGGTATGGAGTTGTAATGGTGCTAAAGCACCAGGTCCAGATGGTTTCAATCTTAACTTTATTAAAAAGGCCTGGGATATTATCGAATCAAATGTCTGCGATATGGGTACAGCAATTCTTCAGTTCTTGTTAAATGCCTGTAGGAGATGACTCTAGTTTCATCACACTGATCCCCAAGGTAAAAGGGTCCAGCAAGCTATCAGATTTTAGGCCAATAAGTCTTGTCAACAGTTTATACAAGATCATTTCAAAAGTGTTGGCAAACAGATTGAAATAAGCTCTCCCCTCAGTCATCAGTCAAACACAATTAGCATTCATGAAAGGTGGGCAAATTCTGGATAGTATTCTTATAGCAAACGAACTCGTTCATTTATCTTAGAAGAGAAAAGAGCACAGTTTACTAACCAAGCTTGACTTTGAAAAGGCCTTTTGACTCTGCCAACTGGAGATATTTGGATGCAGTCATGGCCTCAATGGGTTTCGGTGCTAAATGGAGGGTCTAGGTGCGAGAATGTACACCCACTGCAAAAAAATATATCTGTCCTAATGATGTGAGCATATTTGTGCATGTTTATATCGCTGATATTCGGTCACTTTAATCAGTTTTTTGATGAGGTAGAATTGTGATGATATTTTATGAAGATAACTTCAATGGGATGATACTAAGAAATTGTGCTTTAAATTGGAAATTATAGAATTTTGGTACTTAAGACCTTCTTGGATATTTTGCAGGACGTTCGGCTGAAGGAGCTAACGGAATAAATTGCAGTCTTCGATGGATTTTTAGAGGACATTTCAAGCTGTTCGGGAAGTGCTAGTTCAAATTCATCAAAGTACGTTGAGACTCTGAACATTACCCCAAAGTCAGGGCTGGAAGTCTTATGAGAAGCAGGATTTTATGCTGCGGACCGGATCTTTAGAAGCCCAGAACTTGAGCATATGAGGTCTAAATCGATTAATTCAAAGGCCCATAAATATTTACACGTTCAAAGCTACGACTTTGATGAAGAAGTTATCGTCTGAATATGCTCCCAATCATCCAGAATCCAGTTGCAAGATCGTGGACAGATTTTTGTTTCCTAAACAATTCAAAAACAGAGTGATTTTAGGATTCTTAAATTAGGGCTTCTTAGGAGACATGGGAGGTAACTAATTTTATATAAGGGGATGGCAGAGTTAAACAGAGACACACAGAGACAAAGAGACAGAGAGAGAGTCATATGCAATCCATAGAATGTAGGTTTCTCTCCACACTATGAGCGGCTAGTTTATTTCTTTGGTACAAGGGATTTGACTCGAATTCATGAGATTTTGAGACTTGGTTTGTTATATTTAAGATCATTCTAGATTCGAACATCTGTAGTTCATTATTATTTACATGAAATAATTGATTGAGATGCATATTGATTGATATTTCGTGTGATTAAATGTTATATTGAGTACATGATACGTAATTATTTTGTTGCTCGAT
Source organism: Tripterygium wilfordii (assembly GCF_013401445.1). Lineage (NCBI taxonomy): Eukaryota > Viridiplantae > Streptophyta > Magnoliopsida > Celastrales > Celastraceae > Tripterygium > Tripterygium wilfordii. The sequence continues at coordinate 10,977,077 of NC_052250.1, forward strand.
TAAAAGTAGCGATTGGGCAGCGTGATTATGATCCAAGTTTTCATCGTTAGCACAAGGGAATTACAGGATGAATTAAATAGCTTTCGCTTGTTAAACTATTGTTCAGTCTTAGTTTCTTCCAAAAACTCAATGTTGTTATTGATAGGAAGGGGATTGCTTAATACTACTTCATTATTATTTACATGAAATAATTGATTGAGATGCATATTGATTGATATTTCGTGTGATTAAATGTTATATTGAGTACATGATACGTAATTATTTTGTTGCTCGATTAAAAGTAGCGATTGGGCAGCGTGATTATGATCCAAGTTTTCATCGTTAGCACAAGGGAATTACAGGATGAATTAAATAGCTTTCGCTTGTTAAACTATTGTTCAGTCTTAGTTTCTTCCAAAAACTCAATGTTGTTATTGATAGGAAGGGGATTGCTTAATACTACTTCAGTTGATGACAAGAATTAATTTGAGTGTTGAGCTCACGTTAATAACAAAGGGAAGGTAAGAGTTTATTTGCCTTGCGGATAGATTTAGCTACGTGTTCGATAAAGATTGTATATTTAGAGGTCTATGATAAATCCATGAATTGGTTGCTCAATATCCTTTGATCTGAAGTTTGTTAATTCCTATAATTATTGCTTGTGTTTACATTCTAATTTAGTTGATTTAAAATCAAACCTCCCCCTATTTCAATAGCACGTTAAGAATTGTGAATTAATCACTTGGTCCCTGAGGATCGACCCTTATTCATCACTTTTACCAGTTAGGTAATTAATTTTTATTGCGCTCGGCACGCATCACCTAATAAATGGAGCTTGAACTGTAGAATTTAATATTGAGAAAGGAATTAGACAAGGGGATCCCTTATCTCCCTTACTGTTCAACATAGCCGTTGAAAGACTTCATCAGTTGTTGAAGAAGGCAGAGAATTGTGGCCTGTTTAAAGGTATTGAAGTGAAGAGGAATAATTTATCTATATCTCATATCCAATATGCAGATGACACACTCTTTATTCTGCATTGCTAAAGAAGAGAACATATACAGGTAGTAAAAAGGATCCTAAGATGCTTTCTAATTTTGTCTGGTCTGAAGGTGAATTTTTACAAGAGTTTAATAGTAGGTTTGGGGTCTTCCAAAGTATGGGTTGAAGAGATGACACTAAAATATCAGTGTAAAATAGAATCCTTACCAGTAAAGTACCTTGGCATACCTTTGGGGGCTAATTTCAAGAAACATAAAACTTGGAGACCTATTATGGAGAAGTTTAAAAGCAAACTTGCTATTTGGAAAGGAAGACAACTACCCATTAGGGGGAGACTTACTCTAATCAAGGCAGCACTATCAAATCTCCCTATCTATTGCATGTCCCTCTTTAGAATGCATGTCTCCATTGCTAAGAAACTAGAGCGCATACAGTGAAGACTTTTTGTGGGGTGATGCCGTCGACAAAAGGAAGATGCATTATATTAACTGGGAACAAGTGATCAAGCCTAAAAGTTAATGGAGGGCTGGGAATCGGGGATATCAATCGAAAAAACCAAGCTTTATTATTTAAATGGGCGTGGAGGTTTTTAAGAGAAGAAAAAGCCCTTTGAAGGTCTGTGATATCTGGAAAGTATGATAGAGGTAATGACCTACTAAAGGCACCCCAAATTCCCTCCCTCTCCACCGCATCTCCTATGTGGAAAGAGATTCATGCATTAGTTGCTAACCCAGGCTGACAACTTAGTAGGTTGTTTATTGAGGGCATTGGTTACTTAGTGGGTAGTGGGGCTAAAACAAGATTTTGGCTGGATAGATGGATGAATGATATTGTAAATTTGTGATTCTTTTTGGAGGCTATTCAATTTATCAATCCAACAATCAAATTGCATCCGTAACATGGGTTCCTGAATTAATTTCAGTTGGGAGTGGAATTTCAAGTGGAGAAGAAGGCTATTCACATGGGAGGAAGATCTAGTGGACGATCTTAAAAGGTTTATAGCAAAGGTTACTCTCTGCCCTTCCAGAGAAGATAGACTAATTTGGAAACTCACCCCAAAAGGGGAATTCTCGGTTGGCTCTCTATATCATAACCTCCTAGAGAGTAAAGCGTTGCAAGTCCCTCAACATGGTTTCATATCAAGATTTTACAAACTCATATGGAAAGGACTAGTTCCTCCCAGGGTGGAGATCTTCACTTGGGTTCTTCTGCATAAAAATTGCCCACTAGAGAATTTTTGCTTCATAGAGGAATCATATCTGTTGCTCATAACTTATGCCCCTTTTGCTCTAGTGCCACAGAGTCTATTAATCATATTTTCTGGCATTGCTAAGGCCCATCTTCCCTTTGGTACAAACTCATGGGTTGGTGGGGACTCTCAGGGTGTCAAACTGATGATATATGTGGTCTTTTTGAACAATGGAGAAGCTTGGTTGTAAAAAGTGAGCTATAGAAAAAGGGTTGGCATATGCTATTTTGTATCACTGTATGATCTATTTGGAAGCAGAGGAATAATGTAATATTCAGAATGAAGCTTGTCGATTGGGATTATGTATTCTCCTTAATTTTTGTTACGCTCCAGCTATGGATCTCCCTAGTGGTGCCTTTTCCCCTACACTGCCAACCAACTTGTCATCTCCTCTACCCCATCAAAAATTGGACCAACTACGTTTCACCAAGGCTTATCAGGCAATTGGCATGGTCCCCCCCATTAAGGGGCAATCTCAAGTGGAATGTTGATGGTTCATCTATAGGGAAGCTTGGAAGAGTTGGGATTAGTGGTGTCCTACTCGATGTTGAAGGTTCTTTTATCTGTATCTTCTCAGGTTTTGCTAGTATTTGTGAATCAAACGAGGCCGAATTGAGAGCAATTAAGAAAGCAATGGAATTGTCAATTGCTTCTATTCTCGTGGGGTAGGAAATATCTATAGAAACAGACTCAGAAAATGCTTTCAAGTGGTCAATTGTTGAATGCCAGACGCCATGGAAACTTACCCATATTGCCAATGCAATCTATTTAGCCAAATTACAATTTCGCTATATTGAGATTGCGCATATTCCAAGAGAACAAAATGAAGTGGTGGATGTGCTGGCAAGGGAAGGGGTTTTGTGAAATCAAGAGGTTGTCATTTGGTTATAGTGAGACCTGCCTGCTCAGGCTATGTGTGTGTGAGAGTGCGTATACACTGTGTGTGGGTTATCAATGGATGTGTGTGTTTTTCTTTTCTGTATCTACTTTTGATATCAGCAATATGTCAGACAAAAGGAGGACTATGAACAATCTCATCACTTGGCAGGATAGGTTCTATGAAGAATGAAGTATTGAAAGACTTGATTTACCAGCCCACCATTATGAGTCACAACACAATCCAAGAGAAATATGGCAGACAAAATCACTTCCCACCAAATTCTCCGTATCTCTTATCGCATCCAGGATCTGAAACAACTCCTCTCAGCACCGGCTCATCTTACTAATGAAGTTCGCACATGCTCTACTCAATGAAATTCACCAGGCAGTTCCACAACATCAACTTCTCAAGACTAGATGCTGGTCTCAATTCCAGTTTGTGGTCCATCATGTTAGACTTCGCAACTCACGCTCCACACCCCCATCTCAAAAATTAATCTAACTCATTGCACTATCAACTTGCAAAGCAATACAATGGTCCTGTTCTCTTCAGGTGGCAGCATATCTCCAGAGTTTTTTCATCCCACTTGGCATGGACATATTCCATTTTTTAACTTTGGAAAATGGCAAAGAGCCCAAACTTTTGGTGGCCCAAAGATCCCAAATCTATGTGGCTCCTAGTGGCATTGCCATGTCACATGACATGTCATGATTCAAGGTTGAAAGTTTCTAAAATTTGAAATTTGAAAGCCTCTCACAAATACATATTTTCTTTCCTCTCACCCTCACACTCACATTCTCTCTCCTCCTCTCTCTTTTTTCTCTCTTTCTCCCCCATTGCCGGAAACAAGGTCCACCATCCAGCAACCGATGAGGGCGGCCGACCTACCAATCTAAAGCATAGGAGCACCATGGCTCATCCCTAGTTGTCATTTGCTGCCAACAACCGCCGATTTCAGCATAATTTAGCCTTAAAGTCGTGGTCAATGAAACTTTTGGAGCCTGATTCGGCCACCATAGGCAACCCCTCCGCTAACCACCACCACCGTTGAACTTGTCTTGTCGAACTCTACATGTTTCAGCCCTTGGATGGCTTGAATAGTCGTCAGAAAGTGAAACCCATTTGTGACCCGGTTGTAACCCATTTTTGGAGCCATTGACTTATATATTTTTTGTTTTGTCTTCATGTTATCAATGTGAAGTGGATTTTATTTTGGAATTTATTAATTTTAATGTCATTCAGCTATTTTTAATCTCATACAGATTGTTATTCCATTTTTTTATGATTATTCCACTATTTTTAATTATCAAGCAGATTGTTATTCCACTGTTTTTATATCAAATAGATCGTTATTCCATTGATTTTAATGTCATTACACTGATTTTGATCCTTGAATGCAAACCCTTGTATGCACTTATGTTTTGTTCTTTGTTCCATGATTTCTTAACTTGGGAATCGCTAATTCCATTGATTAAATCAATGAAATTTAGTTTTTCCATCCATTACATTAATGGAACTTAGTTGTTTCATTGATTAAATCAGTAGAATTTAACTAATTCAATTGTTGGTGTACTTTGTGAAAATATATTGTAATCCTTTACCTCTGATTATCAAACTTAACCTCAAATAGCGTTGTTTATTTTCCATCATGGCAAGAAAAAAATGGATAATAGCTGTTAGTTTGTGAGAAGAATAAAAATTCAAATCCAATTATGTTATTTTCCTACGACTTCGCCTACATGTTTAACAGTGGAATTGTCAAATTCATTGTTAAAAATAAGTGGAATGGTTAAATCGTTGTTTTGAATTAATAGAATATCTAATTTCAATGTTTAAAATTAGTGAAATAGCTAAATATGAATTCAACAGTCAAGGCTTGAAATGTCTAGTCAATGTGAAAACACAATAAAACAAATGGGAGAACTCTATTACGGTGACAGTACAAATATTATTCTATACATTTATCTATGCCAAACTAACAAAAAAAATGACAATGAGCCCAAAAATAATGAAAACATCTTTTTTCTTATGATATAATCTTCATCTTTAGAGGTGTAAATGACAGTGAGATTATTGTTCTCAGCTTTGCCTTTTTTCACTCTTCTCCCATGTTTTAATTCATGACATCCTCTTCTTGATTGATTCAGGAGCCTCTGTCATAGAATAGCTAAATCCATTGTTAAAATTAATAGAATAGATAAATTCATTATTTTAAATCAGTGGAATATCTAAAGTCATTGTTTTAAATCAGTGTAATAGCTAAATCTCTCGTTTTAAATTAGTGGAATAACTAAAAACATTGTTTTAAATCAGTGGAATAGCTAAAGTCATTGTTTTAAATCAGTGTAATAGCTAAATCTCTCGTTTTAAATTAGTGGAATAACTAAAAACATTATTTTAAATCAGTGGAATAACTAAAGCCATTGTTTTAAATCAATGGAATAGACAAATCCCTTGTTTTAAATCAGTGGAATAGGCAAATCCACCGGTTCAAAATAATGAATTTAGTTGTTCCACTGGTTTATAACTGTTTTTAATCTCAGGTAGACTGATTGATAAAAATTAATGGAATAGTCCAAATCCACTAATAAAATCAATGGAATAGCCCAAATCCATTGATATAAAGTTTTTATTCAATAACTACATTTCTTACAATAAAATCATTGGGATGACATTCAAATCAGTGAAATGAGTAAATACATTAAATTATATCGATTGAATAACCAGATGTCTTAAAAAAAAACTAATGGAACAACATGTAGAGCTCAACAAGACGAGTCCAACGGTGGTGGTGATTCGTGAAGAGGTGGCATATGGAGGTCAGATCGGGCTCCAAAAGTTTCGTTTGACCGCGACTTCAAACTCAGATTTCGATGCAATAGGCGACTGTTGATGACAAATGAAGGCTGAGGGTGAGTCATAACACTCCGGTGCTTCAGTTTGATGGGTCGACGTCTCAGATCGGTGGTCGAACGATAGACTTTCGGTTCAGGCAATGAGGGAGAAAAGAGAGAAAAAAAGAAAAGGAAGAGAGAGAACGTGAGAGTGTAGGGGAGATATGAGAGTGTGTGTATTTGTTTGAAATTTTTAAAAGGGTTAATTATACTTTTCATCATCGAAAGATAACGATTGTTCACTTTTAGCACCCAAAGATTTTTTGTTACAATGTCATCATCCAAAGTTCTAAAATGAGACTTTAAAGGTACTCGAGTAGAGTTTCACTGATGTGGCATTAAGTTCGGTCAGGAGTCCATTGACATGGCATTAAATTAAAAGGTCATTGGTTAATATATGTTTACGTGGAAAAAAATAAAAAAAAAATATTTACATATTGCCACATAAGTATCTGAAATTCCCAATATACTCCTCCCCAATTGTCATCTTCATTGCCTCTTCAACTGAATATCTCTCTCTCCCCTAAATTTCTCTCTTACTGTAGCTCAAACAGTACCACCGCCGCACTCTTCTTCTTCTACCTATTAACTGGTGTGTATTGTCTGGTCTCCCTCTGTCTCATCTCTCTCTAAAACTCTACTTCCTCTCTCTTACCTCTCCTCTCTCTTACCGTTGTCATTGCCAAGTAATCCAAAATTTACTATTCATCCACTAACAAACCTGCAACACAACATTTAATTCTTGCAAACAGATTGGGTTCAATACCAATCCTTGCAAAATTTGTTGGTAACAGATTGGGTTCAATACCCGCCATCAAAGGGACCAAGCAGAGCTTCAATAAATGGGTAATTAAGTAGTGATACTCGGGTAACTCACTAGATCGGTTAATCGATAAGATTGACTACAATAAGAAACAATCTTGCAAATTAGGGCAAACACTCGTGGGGTAGCTCGAGATGTAATAAGGTGTTGTGTTGGAGACAAGTAAATCGATTGATTCATCGATAAGCATTGGAGACCTGCAGTTCCGACTGGCATTGCCAGTGGTGACGAAGATTCCGACGTCGACCATGCCTCCGATTTCCGACTCAGGCTGCTCTGTTGCAGATAAGGAGATAGAGAGGACAAGCAAGAGAAAGTGAAGGTTTTTATTATTATTTTTTCAGAAAACCTAGGTCGAATTTCTAAGTCCCATGTCAAATTGCCATATAAGCATATCCAATTTTACAAGTGTTGACTATTTGCCATCTAAGCGTTGACCCTGCCCGTTACTGTAGTAATTCTGATCGAATCCCTTAAATGTCAGTTTGAATCAATGAGTGATGACTTTGTAACAAAAATTCTTTCGGTCCTAAAATTGAACGACGCTCATCTTTCGATGACGAAATGTATAATTAACTCTTTTTAAAATTTTCAATCTCATTGGCCTAGTCATCTCACCATGCCACCTAGATTTGAGCTCTTTTGGGCTCCTATATCTTGGGCTAACTAGCATTGTTGTTTAACTTTAATTACATACGATCTCGCTCGCCAATTGAGCTACTATGTTATTCATTTACCCAATAACTTATTCTTATTCAAGAGAATTTGACACCCATAGACACTTGAGTCACCATAATGATGGATTATCTTAGAACTTCAAAGTTAAATAAAGACTCAACTACACCGGCAAAACATCATATTACAAACGACACTGGGATGTATCCGAGTAGACTAAACAATAAAAAAAACTAGAGTACACCATATTAAACAAACAAACATAAAAATATAATTTGAGCAAAGCAGATTTGGTCATAGAATTGTATAGTTTCTTAATCTAGGAATAATTTACCCATATCAAGCCTGCGAATCCACCACCGACCGATTTAATGAAGATTAGATCTCAATAGGCAACACTATTGTATTTTGGTGGTTGCAAAACTAAGAATCAAGGACCAAACACAAGAAGAAACCCTGCTAACTTTTCAAAAACCCAGAAAATAGCGAGGACAACAGGTACATCAATATGTTTTGATTAATAGGAGAACTAAGGAATGTAACTTAATTATGTTTTCTAAATGCGTTCAAAAGTACAACAAATAGCGTACAAGTTTCAACAATATCTCCTTTGAGCATGAACCAAAGCTCAACAAAGGGTTAGCTGAAATTGTGAACTTGACCGCACCAATTCTTAATCCAAATGAGAGACCACGAATTCAACTCTCACACATGTTTTCATTATCGTAATTTGTGAGATGGATCCTTATTCAGTCTAAGGCCTCGGCCAAGGTCCCAACTAGTCCATGGGGTTGCGGAGTCTGCTAGTCAACCAAAGCTCCTTAGAGTTGAACTAGAAGATAGTTGCCTTGCTTCATGCTTATACTACTCCATCCACATCCACACAATTTCAATTCTTCAAGGAGAGGAAGGCCAGAAAGCAAGTATATGCAATGGAAGATCAAAAAAGAAAAATGTAACAATGTTGTGATGACTGAAAGCATGACCATCCATACATAACTAATGAAGTGTGGCTACAATCAGTACTAAGGCTACTTCTGCACTTCTGAAGTGACAGCAAACGTTTATATGGGAAGCAAGGAGTAAGTCTCATGCTCTTTTTTACCATACATAACTAATAAGTTTGGCTTGCACCCACAAAAGCAAATGAAAACCATACATTACATATGCCAAACCATTCGCCATCTTTCGAAAATTATATACCTATAATTTTCATTTGCTTATTGATATGAATTATTCGCAAGCGGACAAGTCGCACAAGTAATAAAGAGTGAATAGAGTATCATTCCCACGAAGATATTTTGGCAATTCCAATTCAATGACAATCTAAGTAATTAACACACTAAAATGGCAATGCGAATTGTTGATTTTATTTTATCTAATGTTAAGCAAGTAATTAAAGGCTACTAAGTTAATGACAAATCAAGTACTTAACAAAGCAACAAACAAGAAATCTAGTTTTCAAGAAAAGTAAACACTAGGGTTCCTAACTTTACCACCTCTTATCCAATTGAATTCCATTAATTCATTAATTCTCAATTCTCAATTTAATTGTTGACAATCGATTTCTCACCCTATTCAATGTTCTATTCCTAGATACATCGAAAGTGTTTTCAATATAAATCTCTGTTATTCCTAACACTCAGATTAGTATATTGAAAACCCATTAAGAACAATAGAAATCATTTAACGATTGCATAAGTCATAAACCTATATTCCTATGGTTCATGCAACCTATGTTCTCTATGGATTCTTGCAAACCTAGGCATATCCTTCCGGTCTCAACCTAGGCTAAAAATCATTCAAATGGTGATCAAGCATTTGAAAGCAATAAGCATATCCACAGAAAATCAACAACATAAGGAGAGATTCAAGAACAATAAACCGATTTTATTCAATCTTCAAAGAGGGGTTCCATTAGGACCCCTAGTTAGAGGATTAGTTCCTCATAACTAAGGAATACAACTCATAATCCAAAATAGCAGTCATTAAATACAAGAACAAGGAAGAAATGAAGGAAAACCCCTGAGTCCCCTTGCGCTAGCTTCAATGGCTGCTGTAGAAAACCTCCCAAAACCCTTGATTTTGCTCCAAAAGTGAAAAGTTCCAAAAACCCTAAAAATCTAAGCTTTTATACTCCTAACAACCCTCAAGTCATTTTTCTAACAAGTCTGTGTCGTTTTGAATTGGACCCACTTGGGTTTAGGACAAGTTCGGCCATTTAAAAACCTTTAGAATCGCGAAATGATTCTGGCCGATCGATCGGATTTTCTCTCTGACTCTTCTCTGCCTAAGGTTGTCCGATCGATCGGACAATGGGCTGATTGATCGGATTTCTTCACTAACTCTGAATTTGCTTCTTTCTCTCCAATTTGCTCATTTTCTTCCATACTTGCCCTTACACCTGAAATGCACAATTAAACACTCTTTAGGCAGAATTAATTCCAAAATGACTCTAAACAATGCAAGATTTCATGTAAAATGATGTACAATTGGATGTATATAATTGGCACATCACTTATCGATCCTCACCAATAATCTCACTTAGCATGGGTGTAGTACCATCTCCCGGTGAACGAAGTGCATTGGTGGCTGTGCTCGTACTTGTGGACGAGTTGTGATGACTCCCATCGCTTCCTTTAATAGCATTTTCACTCATTAGGCTGCTTATATCGTTAAATTTCCAGTCAGTCAAGTATCCGGGCCTTGAAGTTACAGTGCCCACTTCAATATCTCCAGAAATCATCGCCACCACTCGGGACATTGAAGGTCTGAGTGCACAAAAGAGCTACTGCCATAATACGTTTTGCTTCTTCCCCGTCAATTTCTGAAAGATTGGAGTCCACCAGTTCTACATCATTATCATTTTCGTGTAGCTGCCAAGCCTGAAAGCAGAAATGAATATAAACTATTAGTACTATTTTGGACTGCATCTGGTGCTCAGACTGTGTTGATACTCAACCTATAAAGGGTGGGTGCACTACTATACATATATGTCTACAATACCGATGAAAATTTATCCATACTGCCAGTTTTTCATAGTGTTTGCCATGGTAAAAGATGAAGAAATAGGAAGTCATGGGTAACTTATAGCTTTTGACATAACAAGAGGAAATGCGCGATTGTTTCATACCCATTCTAGAAGATACATCTTTTCCGAGTCCAAACTTGAGTCGGAATTCGGCCTACCACTAATGATTTCAAGAGCCGCAACGCCAAAGGCAAATACATCAGCCTTCTCTGTAAGGTGTCCACGCATGGCATACTCCGGAGCAAGATATCCACTATATTATAAGGAAATGAAAAGAAAAATGAGTGGGGAATTCATTATTTAATGATGAAAAACAATAAAGAAAAGGAAGAAAAGCAAAATCTTAGCTCTTAATGATCTTACATTGTCCCAGCAACTCGTGTGCTTATGTGGCTCATCTTATCATTATATAGCTTGGCCAAGCCGAAATCTGAAATTTTGGGGATAAGATCAGAGTCCAGCAGAATATTGCTGGCCTTCACATCTCTGTGTACAATTCGGAGCCTTGATTCCTCATGAAGATAAACAAGACCTCGAGCTATCCCCAAGCATATATCATAACGTGTTGGCCAGTCCAGATTCAGATGTGTCTTGCCTGTGTAATGAAAACGCGTAAGGAAGCCACATTGCTTACATTGTTATTTTATATTAATACAACCAAAATGCTTCTCTTACCAAATAGTGCTTGATCAAGACTTGTTTTCCAGATACTCGTAGACAAGGAGTCGTTGATCTACCTCAATGCAGCATCCATACAACTTGACAAGGTTACGGTGTTGCACAGCAGATATGGTAGCAATCTCTGTTATGAATTGGCTCTTTCCCTGGTTGGATGTCACAGAGAGTTGCTTCACAGCAACTACTCTCCCATCATTGAGTTTTCCCTATTGAGAAAAGACGCCAAATAAGTATTTTATAAGGGTCGCCAAGTGAGGTGCCCTTATGTGTATTCACAAAAACAAAGCCAGATCCTTTCAGCTCAAAAAAGTATTGTTATTTAATCAATCCACCTTAGACCAGCTCATACAAAATAAATTCAAACTCACAAGCCAAAGTTTATTATATGAATAAGTGTAGGTACTATTATATTCATTCCCCATCCCACCCGCCAAAGTGATCCAGAGTCATGATATAGATAGCAATTGCAAAATGAATCAGCGTAAATAGTTTTACACCAAAGGTAAAGGTAAAAGGTAAACAACTCCCGTGCATAAGGCTCCCGCAGTGAGTGGAGTCGGGAACATACATGATGTACGCAGAGTCGTAGACCCTACCCCACGTAATATGTTAAGAGGTTGTTTCCAGATTTAGAACCTGTGACCTCTAGTTTTACACTAAAGTTTAACCAAAAAAAATCAACTAGGGCTGTAGCCCGTTTCTCATTGTCTATTATTCTACACGAAAATAGAAATTAATGAAAGCATGTGATTTTCAAAATCAAATTGCTTCTCATGATGGCAAGAAACCAAAATGGTTTTATCTCAACATCAAACGATTACAAATAGTAACAATGTGTACAAACCATGATATACAACACTCAGGGCATGTGTTCTCTTCTACTTTTCTCACCAAGGTCAAGCGCTAAACCCAATTGAAAAGGTCAAGGTGACATCACATGAATAAATGGAATTAAAAGCAATATCAGAGGAGAAATGACTGTGTGTATGCAACCAACCGTTTAAAGATTCAAAAAAAATTGTTTGTAGGTGGGTGGCTTACCTTATAAACAGGTCCAAATCCTCCCTCTCCGAGCTTATTGTTTGGATTGAAGTCTTCAGTAGCAGTCCTCAGTTCAGCATAGGTGAAAGTGTAAGGTTTGGTATCTATTCCCAGGAGCTCTGCAAATTGAAGACCAATACAGGTTATGTTGGTGACAGACTGACAGTCAAGTCATATATGATTATATGGTAAACAACAACAATATGCCACTTTGTTTGGTTGAAGATTCAAATGTTGTTGGCCAGAAACTAATGAAGATCTTTCAACCCATTATTTTAGTTTGTTGCTACTAAGGTAAGCAACAGCAATACGCCACTCTGTTTAACATAAGTAATGCAATGAAGAAAACAAAAAATAAGATAATAGAAAGACAAATATTTGGTAGTTTACCTTGATCTTCATAAGCCTGGCGCCTTTTTCTTCGGACAATGAAGAAAACGAAAAATACAATTAAAAAACATGCAGCTCCAACACCAACAACAACACCCACGATAAGACCAGTTCTATTCTTCTTGCCGCCAGGAGGCTTGTTACTAACAGTGGGTTCGAGATCTGTACACAAGTTTAACTGCTAGGAATGCCATTTGATGAAATAAGTAAATTAGTAATTGGGTCGCCAAATTTGATGTAATCAATAAAATATCAACCAACATTACTTGGGGTTGCACTGATTGCTGAAATAAAAGGTCCATATGTTCCCTGTAATGGGATGCAACAAGTGCCATTTCCAGCCCAGAACAGATGAATTTCTAAATAGTTTTCTGTCACCTGAGCCGTAAAATTCCTCAGAATAGCTCTGTTAGAAACTCCACCTGCCTCCTTTTATGTCAAAATCCTCTAAAACACGGTTTCCCTGTAATAAACACAAAAAAGGAGTTAGACAGAGTGAAAACAACTAAACAAGAATATAAGACCATACCTTATCAGAAAATTAATGTACCACGTCAGGATATTAATGTACTACGCATAGGTACCTAAGAATTATATTGGTGTGGATGAAGCTAAGGATGGTATGAGCTAACAAAACTCGATTTCCTTTTCTTCATTTAAAAAGTTTCTTTGGGTTGTGCCATTTGAGAGCGCATCAAAAAGACTTGGGAGGAAGAGTTAAAAAGGATTTAGACTCTTATATTCGTTGACCATTGACAATGTAACTTTAGATTGGAAAGAATGGTGTAGAAGAACCCACATAGTGCATTCCAACAATTTTTCTTTCCTGTGGCTTTAGTAAGGCTTTAGTGATTACAATGATGACATCAAGCCAAGACATGATGATCAACCGTGATGTATACAGTGGTATAATATTATTTTGTCAGAGAAATTTCAATTTAGGAGGAAAAAACAAGATGTCATATGAAAATTCAAAAGGTTATACGAACCTGGATGTAAATATCAAAGACACGTCTCCCAAGACTTTTCCATGTTATGTTGTCCAGAATAAAAACTTCCGTAAATTGGAGGTTAACAGTGTAGTTGCCATTCTCGAGTCCTAAGCCATAGTACCTTAGTGATGAAGCTGAGACACGTGCTGTCTGGAACAGTTCCGAGTCTAGAGTGTTTGTGAATTGAGATGATGAAGTTATTGTGTATTGAGGATCATTAGAGCCAGCAAAGAGTCCGACGTTACTTACTGCCCACCTGTTTGTGTCAGTAACAAAATATTTTGCTGGACCAAGAGTTTCATTATCTCTCTCATACACAGTTCCTCCGTTATTTGATGTAATCTGTGGACCCCCACACTTAATTGCAAAATTATAATCTGTTTCACCAATATGGCAGAGGTATTTATCATAGTAAATTAAGACAACCAAATTTGGACAAAATAATTTGAAATGCTTTTGGTCATACATAACAACTAACAATATCAATGATTCGGCAGAAAACTGTATATAATGATATTGAGAAATAGGCTACGAATTATCTTGGTTTCAATCTCCACTTATCAGGTCCACCTTAAAGGCATGAAACAACAGAAAGCATTTGACAATGCATTTTGTACCCCATTTAACATTGCTTATACTTACATCTTCCAACGCCTCTATTGCAAGGAAAGTTCTTTTGAAGACAGATGAGTCCTGATGGCAAATCACTGAAAGTAGAAGAAATATGCATTTAGGTAATTAATGTGGGATTGAGTCAAGCAGTAGACACGATTCTTCGCGGAACTGGGGGTGAAAAAAGGCCCCATTCAATTAGCAGAAGCTTCTTACAAAAACTTTAAAGGTCCAATTTATAATTCTCGAAAGAAAATAGTATTCCTATGGAGGAAGACAGGGTTCTCCAATATAAAACAGTGATTAAAATATATTACCAAGCGACTCACCTGCTTTTTGAACCCTCTATCGTGAAGTTGTTGGCAACCAAGTTACTGCATTCAACACCCCCATAAGGATCTTAACATCAGCTTCTAACTCATAAGCATATATACACAGAGGCTCATGTTGCCTAGCATATCTTATCAATATACAAGGTAATAAATACAAATATAGTGGTAAATATGCATACACACACAAATGTAAATTCCCTTTCAATTAGGAACATATGCATGTGGAAATGAAGGCATATGTTTGTAAACTGTTGGAAGAATGTATATGTCAAATTTTCTTACTAACTATATAAACAAAAAAAAAAAAAAAAAGAGACTGAAATTCAGAGAAACTCACAGTTGTAAATTGTCAGTACTGGCCCAAGTAGGTAAGCTTCCCACTAGATTGTTATATGAAACATCTCTGCAAGAATGAAGCAATGATAATGCTGGCAAGATATCAAACCAGGTGAAAAATAAATAATTACTAATTAAATTCAGATATTGGCCAAATACATTGATCTTTTTCTTCTCCATATCAAGTAAGCTTTTCACGTGGTGCAGAACTACAAATCTATGATTTCTTCATGCCAATATCTCATGCAGGTCCATGTTATTATCAACCAATTCAAATCATCCAATGAATTGGCTACCACATAATCGAACAGAAACTTAACAGATCTCAGCTTAATTAAAAGCTTAGTTCCAAGAAACTCAGTTTGCCTTCCCAAATTGATCCAAATAACTTACAAGATGCAAAAGAATTTACTTAAAGATGACTCATCACCAGAATCGGCTCTTCTTTGCATTTGACTCCAGGAAAACTTGCAATTCAAGAGAGAAGCATGCCTTTTTTCTTCTTTTTTTAAATTACACTAGAGAACACCCAGCAGACATACATAACAAGTAGAAAAAGTAAATATCACATGTAAGTCACAATTTGGAATAATTAAACTCACTCACTCTACTTCTAGATTTGTACCACATCTCTCCTAAATAATAATCTCCTGTTTGCAGCTAATTTCTTATGCACAAATTTTAATTCAATCAAATGCATTCCTCTACTTAGGGTTCTAAATTCTAATGGTAGCTCAAAAATTTACTTTCTTTGACTGAATGGTACAGCATTACATACAGATCTACGATCTTCAGCCATTGCATTGGAATTTTAGATGTTGGCATCTATGATCATCCAGAAATAGAAAAGAGTTAACTATAGCATAATGCCTAGAAGAGATCGCAGTTTTTCGCATCCTCAAAAAAGAAATATAGCAGCTTTACATACAGAATTTGACTCAAGGTATAGGAATTTTAGCTGTCAACATGGTTGCCCAAGGATGATAAAGTATTAGCAAGCCCAAAAGGGCTAGAAGAGATTGGAGTTTTTTGCATGCTCTGCATAACTTAAATTCCGATTATTACAAGACAATAGTTTAAAAAAAAAAAACACAGAAAAAATCCAGAAAATTTTTCATGCTGGTCAATACGAATATAATCCATTCAACTACATAGATAATTGACAGGAAAATCCATGTATGACAACAATGAATTCATATATGGCAGTTGCACTTACATGTTGTTAAGAGTCGAGCTTTTTTCCGCAGGAAGAGTTCCGTTTAAAGTATTGTTTCCAAGCAACCTGGGCACAAAGGCAACAAGTCACGCTTCATTACATCAAACACATTTTTGGAGGAGTAGAATACAACAAGAGAAAGCTGATATGTTACAAGTGGGTGAGAGAACTCATATTGAAGAGCGAGTCAGGAATTGTGCCAATTATCCTGTTAAAGCTCAAATCCCTAGAAAAGACAGGAAAAAATCATCCTTTTGTTACCAGATGAACATAAAACTAGCTAATATTATGTAAAAATTAACGCAAGAGGGTGGCAATCCTCAAATGATAGCAGTGTCAAATCTATCCTAAATTGATCAGGAATCCATAGAAAAAAATAATAAAAAACTGATGTATCTTTAGGTGTTATAATCATATTACTAAAAGGAGTTTCCTTCACGCATCCAGATGACCAAAAGAAATGACATTTTAAATTTGTAACCACCAAAAAAATGTGACACAATCTTGTTCATCATGTCCAATCTAGTAACGCAAAGCGACATTCCTGCTTCAAATTCCTTAATGGAACCTAATTTTAGCTTTACATATTTCAATGTCTATAATATATATATATTAAACAGTCACCGATCAATAGTAATAACTTACAGCTGTGTCAAGCTTTGGTACTCTCCTATGTCTGATGGAATTGAATCATATATGTTATCGTTCCTTAGTTCCCTGCAGAAAAAATAAAGTACGTTGCTGCAAGTCTTCCACAAGAGAAATGAAGGAGAAAATTACAGCATGCAAGCATCTAGGATATATTCAAATCATTCATGTTGGATCAGAAGCTGAAAGCATATTTCCTTACAAGATACTTAGAGACTTCATATTCTTAATAAATGCCAGCGAGGAGCCCCCATTAGATAACCCAGTTATTCTCCTGTAGTTGCAATAACATGAGATGTTTGACATTTGATTTGGAAATGCTAAAGAAAAAGGTCGACCTGTTTATATAGACACTTACAACTCTACCACATTCGTTAAATTGGAAAATGTTGACGGTATTGGACCTTCAAAAGAGTTTCCTTGAAATTTCCTGCAATGACATGTACAAAAACGAGATAATAACCGTACAACATAGCATTCATAGCAAAATACAGTAATACACAATATACTTATAAAGAAACACATCTCGTTAGAATATGCCCCAACCTAACTAGTTAATTTATTGGGTTAAATGAAAAAGTAAATAATTTTAACATGATATCAGAGCAGAAATCTTGGGTTTGAACTTTGAATCTTAAGTTCTATAATTTAAAACCTCATTTGTTATTCCCAGACACGGACCTTTGTGTACTTGTTATTATCCTAGTGTCGGGCCTTGTTTATTGTGCACGTCTAAGTAGCACCAACACTCTTTTTGACCCGAGTGCCAGTTTGGACACGTGTAAAATATAAAATACGTCCGGGATACGTGATTTAGAGGATCCGATTATTTATTTATTTACTCAACACGTAGACGACGTGCCCGGATACGTTACTGGACACTTCCATTGTCGAATAGAGACCAACCTCTAGCAGACAAAGATCGACCAAAACAGATATCAACGACCAACACAGAGATCGACCAAAACATAGATGGAGAAGACAGAGATCGACGACCAAAACAAAGATGGACGAAGACAGATCCACACCAACACAGAGATCGACGAAGACCACGACTGCGACGCACACCAACAGAGATCGATCAACAAAGATCACCGCAAGAAAACAGAGATTGTCCCAGCAACTCGTGTGCTTATGTGGGTCTTCTTATCATCATATAGCTTGGCCAAGCCGAAATCTGAAATTTTGGGGATAAGATCAGAGTCAAGGAGAATATTGCTGGCCTTCACATCTCTGTGTACAATTCGGAGCCTTGATTCCTCATGAAGATAAGCAAGACCTCGAGCTATCCCCAAGCATATATCATAACGTGTTGGCCAGTTCAGATTAAGATATGTCTTGCCTGTAATGCAAAGGTGTAAGGAAGCCACATTGCTTACATTGTTATTGTCTATTAACACAACAAAAATGCTTCCCTTACCAAATAATGCTTGATCAAGACTCCTGTTTTCCAGATACTCGTAGACAAGGAGTCGTCAATCTACCTCAATGCAGCATCCATACAACTTGATGAGGTTACGGTGTTGCACAGCAGATATGGTAGCAATCTCTGTTACGAATTGGCTCTTTCCCTGGTGGGATGTAACAGAGAGTTGCTTCACAGCGACTACTCTCCCATCATTGAGTTTTCCCTATTGAGCAAAGACGCCAAATAAGTATTTTATAAGGGTCACCAAGTGAGTTACCCTTGTGTGTATTCACTAAAGCAAAGTTACCCTTGTGTGTATTCGCTAAAACAAAGCCACAACCTTTCAGCTCAAAAAAGTATTGTTATTTAATCAATCCACCTTAGACCAGCTCATACAAAATAAATTCAAACTCACAAGCTGAAGTTTATTATATGAATAAGCGTAGGTACTATTATATTCAATCGCCCTCCCACCCTCCAACGAGATCCTGAGTCATGATATTGATAGGAATTGTAAAATGAATCAGCGTAAGTAGTTTAACACCAAAGGTAAAGGTAAAAGGTAAACAACTGTCTCGCACACAAGGCTCCCGCAGGGAGTGGAGTCGGGGACAAACAGGATGTACGCAGAGTTTACCCCACATAATATGTTAAAGAGGCTGTTTTCAGATTTAGAACCTGTTGCCTCTAGTTTTACACCAAAGTTTAACCAAAAAAAATCAACTAGGGCTCTAGCTGGTTTCTCATTGTCTATTATCCTACCCGAAGATAGAAATCAATGAAAGCATGTGATTTTCAAAATCAAATTGCTTTCTCATGATAGCAAGAAACCAAAATGGTTTTATCTCAACATCAAATGATTACAAATAGTAACAATGTGTGCAAACCATGATATACAACACTCAGGGCATGTGTTCTCTTTTACTTTTCTCACCAAGGTCAAGCGCCAAACCCAATTGAAAAGGTCAAGGTGATATCACACGAATAAATGGAACTAAAAGCAATATCACAAGTCCTTAAACAAACAGGTATGCAGCGGCTTTAAGCCTATTTGAGGAGAAATGACTCTGTGTATGCAACCAACTGTTTAAAGATTCCAAAAGAAATTGTTTGTAGGTAGGTGGCTTACCTTATAAACAGGTCCAAATCCTCCCTCTCCGAGCTTATTGTTAGGATTGAAGTCTTCGGTAGCAGTCCTCAGTTCAGCATAAGTGAAAGTGTAAGGTTTGGTATCTATTCCCAGGAGCTCTGCAAATTGAAGACCAATACAGGTTACGTTGGCGATAGTCAAGTCATAGATGATTATATGGTTATAAGTATTATTGATATGTACGAAGATAAGGATGGTATGAGCTAACAAAACTCGATTTCCTTTTCTACATTTAAAAAGTTTCTTTGGGTTGTGCCAATTGAGAGTGTATCAAAAAGACTTGGGAGGAAGAGTTAAAAAGGATTTAGACTCTTATATTCATTGACCGTTGACAATGGAACTTTAGATTGGAAAGAATGGCATAAAAGAACCCACATAGTGCATTCCAACAGTTTTTCTTTCCTGTAGCTTTAGTAAGGCTTTAGTGATTACGATGATGGCATCAACACAAGACCTGATGATCAACCGTGATGTTCAATCTCCATTTATCACGTCCGTCTTAAAGGCATGAAACAACAGAAAGCATTTGACAATGCATTTCGTACCCCATTTAACATTGCTTATACTTACATCTTCCAACGCCTCTATTGCAAGGAAAGTTCTTTTGAAGACAGATGAGTCCTAATGGCAAATCACTGAAAGCAGAAGAAATATGCACTTAGGTAATTAATGTGAGATTGAGTCCAGGTAGTAGACACAATTCTTCGAGGAATTGGTGGTGAAAAAAAACGCTCCATTCAATCAACAGCAGCTTCTTACAAAAACATTAAAGGTCAAATTTATATTCCTCGAAAGAAAATAGTATTCCTATGGAGGAAGACAAGGTTCTCCTCTATAAAACAGTGATTAAAATATATCACCAAGATATTCACCTGCTGTTTGAACACTCTATCGTGAAGTGGTTGGCAACCAAGTTACTGCATTTAACACCCCCATAAGGATCTCAACACCAGCTTCTAACGCATAAGCATAAATATACAAAAGGCTCATGTTGCTTAGCATATCTTATCAATATACAAGGTAATAAATACAAATATGGCGGTAAATATGCAAACACACACAAATGTAAATTCCCTTTCCATTAGGAACATATGCATGTGCAAATGAAGGCATACGTTTGTAAACTGTTGGAAGAATGTATATGTCAAATTTTCTTACTAACTATATAAACAAAAAAAAAGAAAAAGAAAGATTGAAATTCAGAGAAACTCACAGTTGTAAATTGTCAATACTGGCCCAAGATGGTAAGCTTCCCACTAGATTGTTATATGAAACATATCTGCAAGCATGAAGCAATGAAAATGCTGGCAAGATATCAAACCAGGTGAAAAATAAATAATTACTAATTAAATTCAGATATTGGCCAAATACATTGATCCTTTTCGTCTCCATATCAAGTCAGCTTTTCACATGGTGCAGAACTACAAATCTATGATTTCTTCATGCCAAGATCTCATGCAGGTCCATGTTATTATCAACCAATTCAAATCATCCAATGAATTGGCTACCACATAATCGAACAGAAACTTAACTGATCTCAACTTAATTAAAAGCTTAGTTCCAAGAAACTCAGTTTGCCTTCCCAAATTGATCCAAATAACTTACAAGATGCAAAAGAATTTACTTAAAGATGACTCATCACCAGAATCTGTTCTTCTTTGCATTTGGCTCCAGGAAAACTTGCAATTAAAGAGAGAAGCATGCCTTTTTTCTTCTTTTTTTAAATTACACTAGAGAACACCCAGCAGACATACAGAACAAATACAAAAAGTATAATATCACATGCATGTCACAATTTTGGAATTATTAAACTCACTCACTCTACATCTAGATTTGTACCACATCTCTCCTAAATAATAATCTCCTGTTTGGCGCTTATTTCTTATGCTCACATTTTAATTCAATCAAATGCATTCCATTACTTAGGATTCTAATGGTTGACCAAGGATGATAAAGTATTAGCAATCCCATAAAGGCTAGAAGAGATGGGAGTTTTTTGCATGCTTTGCATAACTTAAATTCTGATTATTACAAGACAATAGTTCAAAAAAAACACAGAAAAAATAAGAAAATTTTTCATGATGGTCAATACGAATATAATATATTCAACTACATAGATAATTGACAGGAAAATCCATGTATGACAACAATGAATTCATATATGGCAGTTGCACTTACATGTTGCTTAGAGTCGAGCTTTTTTCCACGGGAAGAGTTCCGTTTAACGTATTGTTTCCAAGGAACCTGGGCACAAAGGCAACAAGTAACGCTTCATTACATCAAACACATTTTTGCAGGAGTAGAATACAACAAGAGAAAGCTGATATGTTACAAGTGGGTGAGAGAACTCATATTGAAGAGCGAGTCAGGAATAGTGCCAATTATCCTGTTAAAGCTCAAATCCCTAGAAAAGACAGGAAAAAATCCTCAAATGATAATATTATGTAAAAATTATTGCAAGAAGATGGCAATCCTCAAATGATAGCAGTGGCACATCAAGCATCCATAGAAAAAAAAATGATGCATCTTTGAAGTGTTATAATCATATTACTAAAAGGAGTCACCGATCAATAGTAATAACTTACAGCTGTGTCAAGCTGCGGTACTCTCCTATGTCTGATGGAATTGAATCAGATATATTATCATTCCTTAGTTCCCTGCAGAAAAATAAAGTAAGTTGGTGCAAGTCTTCCACGAGAGAAACGAAGGAAAATTTTGAGCATGCAAGCATTTAGGATATATTAAATCATTCATCCTGCCTCAAAAGCTAAAAGCACGTTTCCTTACAAGATATTTAGAGACTTCATATTCCTAATAAATGCCAGCAAGGAGCCTCCGTTAGATAACCCAGTTATTCTCCTGTAGTTGCAATCGACACGAGATGTTTGATATTTGATTTGGAAATGCTAAAAGAAAAGGTCGACCTGTATATATAGACACTTACAACTCTGTCACATTCCTTAAATTGGAAAATGTTGACAGTATTGGGCCTTCAAAAGAGTTTCCTTGAAATCTCCTACAATGACATTTACAAAAACGAGATAATAACAGTGCAAACATAGCATTCACAGCAAAATATACTGTATATTTATAAAGAAACACATCTTATACCAACAGAATACAAACACGCATAAGAGTAATCGAGCAACTAATTAGATTAGAAAAAATTGGACAGTAGTCTTACAAGGTTTGAAGCTGTGACCAGTTTCCTATGAAGTCAGGAATCCTACCCGTGAGATTATTGTCTGATGCGCACCTGAAAACAGCAGATTTATTGTCTCAAATGTGACCTGCATCATCTTCTTTCAATATATATCTGAGGAATAAATTCTTAAAAGAAAAATACTGTTGAAATATTCTTACACTGTAACCAAGTTCCGTAGATTACTGAATGTTAAAGGAATCTCACCGCTTACTCCAGCACTATCAAAATATCTGTCCAGATAAAAGAATATTCAAGTACTGGTACAGCCTAGTTTCTTTGCACAAACAAGTAAAAGATTCCAATTGTTCTTGTATAATGAAATAATATAAGAGAAGTTGGTCATAAGCAATAATAAATATTTAATTTCATTGTTCTTGGAAGTAATTATGAGTTCTCCATAAAAGGTGCCAACATTTAAAAAATGCATAAAATTCGAAAAAGAACAAAATATCAACAGTCCAAAAATGCATCCATTGATTAGAGATGGAAATGATTACACATTTGGGACGGACGTGGATGATTTATTTAGAAAAGGTTCGTCATCGGTCCTCAATGTTCATAATATGAGAAATTCTTAAATTAGCATAGACATATGCAATCCCAGGGGAACTGGAAGCTAGGAACTAAACAAAAGTTTATGATGTTAAAGTTTTTTAGGCTGCAAACACAAAAAATTCTGAAAGTCTGTTAAAATATAATAAATTGACTGTTTTCTTGCCGTGAAATTTTCAATATATGCCACACATATCTGCAGATTTATTCTCTTTTAGCCCAGTAGCATGTAAATAGCATGCAGATATTCACATGTATTATATATCTAAGCAGTCTAGCCACGACAAAAGCATGATGATCATAGGATTTGTTGTTACTAAGTATTAGTTGTTCCACACCACAAAAAAAATGGTCACAAGCAAAATAGTAGATCATAATCTATAAGCATGCACTTACTAAAAAACAATAACAATCTACTGGCATGCCATCTAAGAAGAGTGGGAGAGAGCTTACAGAGAAAAGTGATATGAAGGCCAAAGTCAGAACTTACATGTGTTCTAGTTTTAATAAATTCCCAAGCTGAGATGGCAGAGGACCAGAGAAATTGTTTGATCCAAATATACTACAAAAATCAAAAAGAAAAATCAATTGTAAAGGCAATGCATTTGGCCTTCATACTTGCTCGAACCATCAGTCATAAGGATGCAATGCTTCAGTCAATAATATATTGATATGTAGTACGTAACTGAGAAAGAAATAAAATGATACATGCTATTTCAAAATATCTTTGGAGATAATTGAATTTCCTCCTCTGTTGGGGGATATGCCAGTTAAATACTATAGCTAACTAGCGAAGGAATACATGCAGAAAAACGTAAGAAATACAATATTCTGTGTTCCTTTGAAGGAATGAGGGGAGGAGATGGCATGAGTTTGCAGTTGCAGAACATGGAAGAGAACTTACAATGATCTTAAATCCGTTAGTAAACCAAGTTCCGTTGGAAGCTCCCCTGATAATGCATTAATGGCGATATTCCTAGTCGCAGGAAGAGGAAAAAAAATTGAATACCAAATATCCTATAATCTGAGGTGAATTAAAAATAGAGTTAAGATCCACTTACAAGTATTGCATGCGAGTTAAATTTCCAATGGAAGAAGGCAGGTGAACCATCAACTAATTTCGACCTAAATTCCTGTAAAAAAGTGGCATGGAGATACTATACCTAACAGCATAGTAATGGAAGGGACAATGGTGGAAAATTAGCCGAAAAGTGTAAGCAAGTAAGATTCCATACAGATTTGTTAGGTAAGTCAAATTCCATAGCTCGTCAGGAATTGCACCCACAACATCCAATTCAAAGACTTTCCTGTGAAGAGTATTTAAATATCAGATATTCTGAAATACAGTATGCATTGAAGTTTGAGCTTTGGCAGCATTACAAAAATTAAACTTCGAATTGTTTCAAGTTCTCCCTTCTTGTTTCCACAAGCCTAGTTGCAGAGATTAAACTTTGTATTACGGATACTTCTTATAGCCACTTAGGCATTTCATCAAACACAAATGGCAGAATCCCCATGAAACATAAACAATATCTCGAAAACAAAAGAGAACAGCAAAACATGGTCTGATTTGGTAAGATCTAATGCATGCCAATTATAACATTGACCGATGAAACAAGTATGTCATAGTTCCAACCAATACAACTACTCCACCATAATATTAAGGACTCAAGCTATTGTACAAATAATAAGATTAGGAGCACACGGTGAACTCCTATGTAAAGTTAGAATCTTGAAACAATTTCCTTGCGCTTTGAAAGTAGAAAAAGATGATGATTGAGAGAACATTACAGTGCACTAATGCGGCAAGTGGAGCCATTGTTGAAAGAGCAGTTGCATTTGATAAATGGGTTATGAGACCCGTCATCGATTTTTGCAGAAGCTGTGTCTAAGGCGTCTCCACTGCAAAGCTCTCCGCTTATGTTCCACTGAGTCTGGTATGCAGTTATACCCCATCTTTGGAACATAGAGTTCACAATTCTAGCTGCAGCCCATATCCAAATTTCAGAAAGTCTTGCACTTGTTATGATGTGTTATCTAAGAATAACGAAGAGAAATGTATATAATGACTAATTGGGTAAATGGGGAAGTTAAAACACTAAATAGGAATATATATGCATTTCAACTAAACAGTGATTGGATTGATTTTCAATGATAAGAGAAAAATTGATGAAAAAAAACTAAGCTTAAAGCTGTATAATATGCGGTGAGTTGTTTGGCGAAGTGAAAACTAATATGTTAACGGAAAAACTATGGAATAAATGTATTATTTTAAATCTTATAAAATTATACCAAATTTTATTATCAAAATTAATTTTAATTATAAATTATAATGTTTATATTATATTAAAATGTTTATATTATATTAAATTCTTAAAAATATAATTTTATTTTATAATGTATATATTAATAAATAATATTAATTAATAAAATTGGGACTCACATTTTGTATACAATAATTTATTAAATCATATTATTAAATGTTAAATAATATTAATGATTTATTATTAAATGTTAAAGTTGTATAATATGCGGTGAGTTGTTTGGCGAAATGAAAACTAACATGTTAACGGAAAAGCTATGGAATAAATGTATTATTTTAAATCTTATAAAATTATAACAAATTTTATTATTAAAATTAATTTTAATCATAAATTATAATGTTTATATTCTTCAAAAATATAATTTTATTTTATAATGTATATATTAATAAATAATATTAATTAATAAAATTGGGACTCACATTTTGTATACAATAATTTATTAAATCATATTCTTAAATGTTAAATAATATTAATGATTTATTAAACAAATGACTTAATTTATATAATTGTTATAATAATAATATAAAATTGACAAAGATATTAAGAAAAATAATATAAACGTGGGCCTCACCGTGTTTGATAAAAAAATTAAGTACAATAGTTAAAAAATATTAATTATTAAGTGAAAAAATATTAAGTACAGTGACAAAACATGGGCCCCACTGTTTTTGAAAAGAAAATTAAATACGGTTTTCAACATGGGACCCACATCATTTAAAATTAAAAAAAAATAGCAGTATCAACTCTGTAAAGAAACTCTCTTTTTTGAGGCAGATCCGTTGGCACATGCCTTGAGAGTTGGTGCAGTGGAACCGCACAGAATTTGGTGCAATAGATCCGCTTTTGGATCTGGATCCGTTACACCAAACAGACGGTAAATGTTGTTTGACACATCGAAATACAAAGTGAAAATGTGAATCGCTCTGCCAAACAGCACATATACATGTCAACGAATCCAACTTCCCAGAAGCTTCTATGGGGAGCCTTTGGTGAGCGTCTGCCCTTTTGTGTTTTTTTTTGTTTGTCAAAAATTCATGTGGGGGTCCACATTCTAACTGATAAGTGTAAAAAAAATTTTAATTTTCTTTTCAAAAACAATGGGAGTATGGGACCACGCTTGACTTAATATTTTTTGACTTAAATATTTTAACAGTACTAAGTAATCTATATAATGATAATCCACAAGAGCCTCAAGTCTCTTAAACGAAATTTGAAAACTTTTTAACTCTCAAAATACATGTTAGATTATATATTCGGAATGAGCGCATGAAACTCTTTCTAACAAGATCCATTGTCGATGAGTCTTAATTTCATTGTTTTTTTAATGGAATTTTAAAAATAATGGATTCAAATTAAAACAATAAATTATAAACTGTGCGTTCTAAAACAATGAAAAAATTTATATTAAAACAATAAATTTTGGATAATGAATTTTGAGATAAAAGAGTGGAATAAAGTTATTCCATTGATTAAATCAATGGAATAAATCTGTTGGGCTCCCTTGAGTTACCAAACTGATGGGCTACATGTCATTTTTTGTAAATATTTTTTAACTTAACACATATTTTACTTAATTTCACATAGAAAATAATTTTTTAAAATTTATACTTAAAATTAATTTTAGCAAATAAATTATATTTATTAATTAAATGTAAGAGTAAAGTAATAACAAAAATTTTACGACAGTAACATGATAATGTTACTGTTTAAAACAGTAACATACGATCTCACATCTTTTGACATGGTACTCCGAACAGAGAGAACTAGGGAGTTTGAATATAGATATTCATACCATCATTAACATCTGTAGTAGGTTGAGTCTCATTCTGTGGTTGAGCAACCCCAATTAGCAATAATCCAGCTACTATACTTGCAAACACCAAAATCTTCCTTGGCCACAACATCAAATTCTTCTCTATTTGATGCTCAATCAACCCAAAATGAAAATGAAAATAAAAATAAAAATTAATGGTCGTCTTGTTGTTGTTCTTCTTCTACTATTTTGAGTTGCAGAACCACCACAACCGCGTAGAGAGAGAGAGAGAGGCATCGACAAAAGACCAAGACTTTGAACCAATTAGAAAGGTGATGGGTGGTGATAGATATGTGGACGCCCTGCACTAAAGTTCTTAGCCGCCATCATCTCATATTAATTATCAAAAGCGACACTCTCTATTAATTATCTCAGCTAACGCTAAGTGATGTGATGATATTTCCAGACAAATCTTATCCAAGCTAAAAATAATAATAATAATCTTATATATACAGGTTGAGTACATCTTTTTGTCCCATTTTCATTTTTTTTCTTCCCATTTTGAGTTTCATATATATTTTTGTACATTGAATCGGTGAGTTGCATTATTTCTAGCAAGTGTAGTAGTTGCAAAAGTAATAAAGTATATGAGTAGAGTATCATCTCACAGAGATTTTGACAAATTCAATTAAGTATCAAATGGAGCAATTATCACACTAAAATGAGAAAGTGAATTGTTTGGGTTTGATTTGTTTGACACTAAAGCAAGTATTTAAAGAGGTTAACAACTAATTAATAATTTCACAATTGATTTAATCAGCCAAACAAACAAACACGAAAGTGAGTTTTCAAGAGAGTCAAGCATTAGGGTTTCGAATTTCACATCTCCTTATCCAATTGAAATCCATTAATCCCCAATTCTCAATCCTAATGTATTTAACGTTCTATTTCTAGATACGTTAAAAGTATTTTCAATACAAATCCTTGTTATTTCTAATAATCGGATTAATATATAAAAAACCCATTAAGAGCGATGGAAATCATTTAGCGATTGCATAAGTCATAAAACTATATTCATATGATTCATAGAACCTATGTTCTCTATAGATTCTAGCAACCCTAGGTATCCTAACAGCCCTAGGTATCTCCTTCCGATCTCAACCTAGGCATAATATCATCCAAATGGTGATCAAGCATTTGAAAGCAATAAGCATATCCACAGAAAATCAACAATAGCGAAAGAGATTCAAGAGCAATAGATTAATTTCATTCAATCTTCAAAGAGGGGTTCCATTAGGACCCCTAGTTAGATGATTAGTTATTCATAACCATCAAATACAAAACAAGATCTAAAATAGCAGTCATTAAATACAATAACAAGAGAAAAATAAAGAGAAATTCATGAATCCCCTTGCTAGTGCTCCAATGGCTGCTGTAGAGAGAGACTCAAAACCTTTGTTTCTTTCCCAAATGTCGTAGTATCCTAAAACCCTAAAAACCCTTTTATACCCCACTTTATATGAATATCGTTTAGAATACTCATTGGTGTCGTTTTGAACTGGACCCACACGAGTTTGAGATATTTTTAGGCATTTAGAATTCTTCAAAATCGCGAACTGAGACTGACTGATCGATCAGGAATGTCCTCTGATCGATCGGATTTGTTATCTGAAATTTCTTCAAAAACTTGCTCTGATCAATCGGGAATGTAAAGGTTGAGTAATTATAGTTAAATAATTAGCACAACAACAATATATGTTTTTTTTAGTTGTATTCATACTTTGCAATTCTGGTTCAGTGGAGTAGGAATTCTTTGACAGATTCTTCAATGGCAATAATGCTTACGGTCCGGTTTTAGTGGACTTGTTTGATTTAGTGGAGTAGCTTGCAGATCCCATTTTACATGGGAATTCTCCGACTCCTCTTTTGTCCAAGTGATCAGTCAATTTTGGAAATCTAGTTGTAGTGGGGAATTAATCAGAAGATTATAGTTGAGTCGAAGAAAAAATCAGTTCTCTTCTACTGGCTTACAGAGCCAAGGAAAATGAAAAAAAAAAAAAATACTCTAATCAATAAAAAAGATATTCTAAATAATGTATCCTTAATGAAATAAATTTTATCACTTATGAATCTTATGGGTTGAAAAAAATTATTCGAGGGATAAACGGAATTTTCCGTCACCGGATTTATTTCAGGGACAAAAAAAGGCTAAGCGACGAAAAATGAAACATAACCAATAATTAAGGGATGAAAAGTATCCTTTTGTCTTAGGGAAATACTACAAAGAGACTATAAGAAGATATATATATATATATATATCATTTATGGAAAAGGATATGAAGTGAGCAAAATTAATGCATGTTAGACACTAGGTGACATAAGAATAGGAAATATGATGAGATGGACAAGGGTTAATCGGAGATAAAAAAAATTGCAAATGGCTTGAGAGGATTAGTACCGTGTATATCTAGAAGGGAGATAAGATAAGGCTTGTAATTTTTGACACATGGCAAGCAAAGGCAAACAAAGGAGGATATGAAATAGATAAGAGAAGGAGAAAAGAAAAGAAACGAAGAAGAACAAATAAGGAGGGAGAGAGGCGAAGGGAGTGACAAACCGAAAGGAGGCCAAAAATATGTCATTATTATCAAGGTAAGCTAGTAGAAGAGAACTGATTTCTTGTTAGGACATTGTCATGCAAAGCGTGAAAAGGAAACCCGATCTACCATATCAAGCTAAGAAAAGATAAAAGTAGGAATTGATGTATGTGTATTGAATGTTTTATCTTTGAAGGATATACAAATAAATAAACTAAACATTACATATGCCATCGATGATCTAAATGGACAATAAGAAATTAGTTGGAAATATTTGATGATTGGATAAATGGACATTAAAGCAATTTGGTACCGAAGACACAAAGATCAAAGAAATGTCAAAGTGATGGTTCACGCATAATTCGTGTAAGTTACATAAGAGTTGTACGGAAACTCTTGCTTTAATTAAATAATTAAGGACATCACATACAATTCCTTAGGAAATTCAATCAAATATACGGGAATGATTGCCAATCTTAAGTTAAGATCCACGCATGAATACATATTCAAACCAAGCACGTAAATGAAAGGGGATAATGTTTGATAGTTATATGTACATTCAAATATATTACCCGAAATCTAAAGTAATCAAATGGCTAGGAACCGAGGACGTAGGATCAAGCCTTGGGAAAAGTAAGCGGAAAGAAAAAAAAAAAAAGCTTTTGCCTATGATTGAATATATCGGCCAAGGTGAGGGTTGCCGTTGCTACAATATTAAAATATTTTCTTTAAGTAAATTTTATACTATTTGATGTGTTAATATGAGGGTTGCTACGGTTAGCACATTATAAATGCCTTTATTACAAATGTCTTATGAAAAGTGTTATCTTTGTGATATGTTTATTTGGAAAGAAAATTCCTTTTTGGAAAAGGAAAATATGTCTATGAAATTACATAATGGTTTCCAGAGAAAGAATTCATACTTGACTGTATTACGAGTTTCAGTTAAAAGATTAGTCATTTTTGGAAAATATTGAAATGTATGTTTGGCCTTATTAAGGCAAATTGAAAGTTGGATTATAACAAATTATAAGTATGTGACTTGATTTGTCAAGGTCAAGGACAAATAAAAATTGTCCATTAATTTTTTAAAAAGGGATTTTAATACTTAAAGTGATACGAAGTTATGTATGTTATTGCATCTCTGTTATTTATGAATTGTAGTGTTTTCAAACTCCCTATGTTGTGTTCCTTGATTTCTTGGAATTGGCCGATTGATATATGCATGCCTGTGCACATGGCCACCCTAATCCTGACTCGATTGAGGGTTATGCAAACTGGTCTCAGAGTGACATCAGGTTGTGTGTGATCGGAGCGATTATATTCCCATACACTAATTATGATTGAATACCAAGATCCTTCTGACAAGAAGGCATACATGTGGTTGTCCCCTTCCTGCTAACCGGATTGACGAATCTGGGGAAAACTGCATGTTGAGGATCTTAAAATTCACTACAAGGATTATGATGGGAATCGTCAGACAGGGAAGTTTTTATAATATTCCTGAATGCCATGCTATTTGAGAATATATCTATCTTTCGAATTGAACAATTGATTTATCATTGTTTTTTTATGACATGGATTCTTGAACGTTTCTAAATACTATTGAATTTGAGAAATTACTATCATTTCTACTTTCGTGTTTGAGAAACCACTAATTTTTCGTTGTTTTTGTTTACATGGAATATTGATATTTTCTACGGATACCATTGGAATTGGAAATTTACTTTTTACAAAACTAAACAATCTATATAATCTTATTTTATAAACGTTTCATGTTTAGCTTGGCTAACTCCGCTACCTGTTTTTCTATACATGTAGATAATCGATAGTACTGAGAGAGGAATATCGAATTTGAATGAACCAACATATTTGAGTTTATATATATTTGAAAATTCTGATTGTATGGATTATGTATGAAGTATAGTCAATACATTCCAATAATTAAGGCTTATGGTACGCTAATAGCACGGACCTAGCTAACTAGGAATGTAAGAGTAGTTACCATACCGTGTAATTACCCCTGATGAAAGAATTGGGGTGTTACAAATAATTCTAGCAAGTGCACAAGAGTACTAATAGTACAGCGTATGCAAGTACGAGGTCGATCCCACAGAATGTACCTAACTTGATGTATGAATGAGAATTGGTGCAAGAATGAGAATATGTATAGATTAATCTAAGCTAACAAAGTAATTGAATTTCAAATATTTGAGATATCAATATGAGAACAACACTAGGGCAATGATTTCACCTACAATCCTCCTATCACAAGCATTCAATTAACAAACACACAATTATGGTTTCAATTCAAGGGTTGATTCTTTCGCAAATATGTTGGTTCGTTAGTTCGCGGTGCCAACAAATATTATCAACAATGGATTAATCATGTTCGTTCATAGTCATTAACCCAAGACTAATAACTCATTACGATATAAAGAACTATAACAACCAATCAATCCCCTAAACCTTGTTCATGGCAGTCGATAATTGATTTCCTTAATTCCGGTTCAGTTAAGACACATGAATTCGGTTCGTTCATTAGACTTAACTAGATAAATCTAATTGAGCATTCAATTGGTGGCCAATCAATCAAACAAACAATAGATTATAAGCATAGAAATTAAAGACAAGAATTGTGAACCAAAATTATGCATTCAATTAATTAAAATACTTGCTATAATCATACTAGGCTACATCAAGCCCTAGCAAAGAGGTTTAGTTACAATCCATCATCCAAGAAGCAAAAACAAGTCTAGAAAGAGAAAACATGGTAGAGAGATTTAGAAAAACCCCTTGCATTGATGGAATTGTTGTTGGGTAGAAAGCCTTAAATCCTTGAATCCTTGCAAAAATTTAGAGAGAATGATGTTTGCTGCCTAAATACCTAGAAAAAGAATGTTTCGAATTTTCGTGGCCCCCCTTATATACTAGGGCTTAGAATTAGGAAAACTAAAAATCTGCCCAAAATTCCCTACAGGATTGGCTTGAGCCCTCCATACGACTTGAGCCTTCTAAATGCTGCATTCATTTCTAGGCAAGACAACCCAGTATAAGCTCCCCCTTATTTGTGAAGACGAAAGAACCACTCTACACAGGCGTCCAATTCCAGGCTTGACAAATCCAGTTGCCTTCACTCTTCGCGAAGACGGAAAAACCACACTAAAATGTGGCTGAAAGCAGTAGGGCTATATGGAATGGAAGATCGTAAAAAATGCAACAATGTTGTGATGACTGAACGCATGGCTATCCAGGGTGAGCCCTGCAGTAGTTGGTTCAACAAAAATGTGGCTGCAATCAGTACTTCTGGACTTCTGAAGTGACAGCAAACGTTTATATGGGAAGCAAGGAGTAAGTCTCATGCTCTTTTTTACCATACATAACTAATAATTTTGGCTTGCACCCACAAAAGCAAATGAAAACCAAACATTACATATGCCAAAAATCAAGGAGATAGTTATCATGATCCCATAAATGACAAACAAGTAATGAAAATACAAAATTTAGAAATGGAAATCCCCTCATCATGATTTCACAATTATGTACATGTATTGTTCAATATCTCAAAATAGGGCCGAAAAAGACAAGTCTTATCGACCCTCGCCAATAATCTCACTTAGCATGGGTGTAGTACCATCTCCCGGTGAACGAAGTGCATTGGCGGCTGTGTTTGTACTTGTGGACGAGTTGTAATGACTCCCATCGCTTCCTTTAATAGCATTTTCACTCATGAAGCTGCTTATATCATCAAATTTCCAGTCAGTCAAGTATCCAGGCCTTGAAGTTACAGTGCCCACTTCGATATCTCCAGAAATCATTGCCACCACTCGGGACATTGAAGGTCTTAGATGTGGCGATGTCTGAGTGCACAAAAGAGCTATTCCCATAATACGTTTTACTTCTTCCCCGTCAAAGTCTGAAAGATTGGAGTCCACCAGTTCTACTTCATTTTCGTTTTCGTGTAGTTGCCAAGCCTGAAAGCCGAAATGAATATAAACTGTTAGTACTATTTTGGACTGCATCTGGTGCTCAGACTGTGTTGATAATACTCAACCTATAAAGGGTGGGTGCACTATATATGTATATATATATGTTTGCAATACCGATGAAAATTTGTCCTTACTACTAGTTTTTCATAGCATTTGACATGGTAAAAGATGAAGGAATAGGAAGTGATGGGTAACTTCTAGCTTTTGACATAATGAGAGGAAAAGCGCGATTGTTTCATACCCATTCTAGAAGATACATCTTTTCCGAGTCCAAACTTGAGTCGGAATTTGGCCTACCACTAATGATTTCAAGAGCCACAACGCCAAAGGCAAATACATCAGCCTTCTCTGTAAGGTGTCCACGCATGGCATACTCCGGAGCAAGATATCCACTACATTATATGGAAATGAAAAGAAAAATGAGTGGGGAAATTCATTATTCAATGATGAAAAACAATAAAGAAAAGGAAGAAAAGCAAAATCTTAGCTCTTAATGATCTTACATTGTCCCGGCAACTCGTGTGCTTATGTGGGTCTTCTTATCATCATATAGCTTGGCCAAGCCAAAATCTGAAATTTTGGGGATAAGTTCAGAGTCCAGCAGAATATTGCTGGCCTTCACATCTCTGTGTACAATTCGGAGCCTTGATTCCTCATGAAGATAAGCAAGACCTCGAGCTATCCCCAAGCATATATCATAGCGTGTTGGCCAGTCCAGATTCATATGCGTCTTGCCTGTGTAATGCAAACGTGTAAGGAAGCCACATTGCTTACATTGTTATTGTATATTAACACAACAAAATGCTTCTCTTACCAAATAGTGCTTGATCAAGACTCTTGTTTTCCAGATACTCATAGACAAGGAGTCGTCGATCTACCTCAATGCAGCATCCATACAACTTGACAAGGTTACGGTGTTGCACAGCAGATATGGTAGCAATCTCTGTCACAAATTGGCTCTTTCCCTGATGGGATGTCACAGAGAGTTGCTTCACAGCAACTACTCTCCCGTCATTGAGTTTTCCCTATTGAGCAAATACGCCAAATAAGTATTTTATAAGGGTCACCAAGTGAGTTACCGTTGTGTATTCACTAAAACAAAGCCACAACCTTTCAGCTCAAAAAAGTATTGTTATTTAATCAATCCACCTTAGGCCAGCTCATAGAAAATAAATTCAAACTCAAGAGTCAAAGTTATGATATTGATAGGAATTGCAATCCCCCTATCACCCCCCGAAGAGATTGAGTCATGATATTGATAGGAATTGCAAAATGAATCAGCGTTAATTAATTTTACACCAAAGGTAAAGGTAAAAGGTAAACAACTTCCGTGCACAAGGCTCCCACATTGAGTGGAGTCGGGGACAGACAGGATTTACGCAGAGTCGCAGACCTTACCCCCACATAATATGTTAAGAGACTGTTTCCAGATTTAGAACCTGTGACCTCTAGTTTTACACCAAAGTTTAACCCAAAAAAAAGTCAACTAGGGCTCTAGCCGGTTTCCGTTTGTCTATTATTCTACACGAAGATAGAAATCAATGAAAGCATGCGATTTTCAAAATCAAATTGCTTCTCATGATAGCAAGAAACCAAAATGGTTTTACCTAAACAGCAAATTATTACAAATAGTAACAATGTGTGCATATCATGATATACAACACTCAAGGCATGAGTTCTCTTTTACTTTTCTCACCAAGGTCAAGCTCTAAACCCAATTGAAAAGGTCAAGGTGACATCACATGAATAAATGGAATTAAAAGCAATATCACCAGTCCTTAGACAAACAGGTATGCAGCGGCTTTAAGTTATTCCTATCATAGGAGAAATGACTGTGTGTATGCAACCAACTGTTTAAAGATTCAAAAAAAATTGTTTGTAGGTGGGTGGCTTACCTTATAAACAGGTCCAAATCCTCCCTCTCCGAGCTTATTGTGAGGATTGAAGTCTTCAGTAGCAGTCCTCAGTTCAGCATAAGTGAAAGTGTAAGGTTTGGTATCTATTCCCAGGAGCTCTGCAAATTGAAGACAAATACAGGTTATGTTGGTGACAGTCAAGTCATATATGATTATATGATAAACAACAACAATATGCCACTTTGTTTGGTTGAAGATTCAAATGTTGTTGGCCAGAAACTAATGAAGATCTTTCAACCCATTAGCTTAGTTTTTTGCTACTAAGGTAAGCAACAGCAATATGCCAATTAGTTTATTTCAAGTAATGCAATGAAGAAAACAACAAAAAGAAAAAAAGATAATAGAGAGACAAATAATTAGTAGTTTACCTTGATCTTCATAATCCTGGCGCCTTTTCCTTTGGACAATGAAGAAAATGAAAAATACAATTACAAAACATGCAACTCCAACACCAAGAACAACACCCACAATAAGACCAGTTTGATTCTTCTTGCCGCCGCCAGGAGGATTGTTACTAACAGTGGGTACGAAATCTGTAAACAAGCTTAACTGTTAGGAACGCCATTTGATGAAATAAGTAAGTTAGTAATTAGGTCGCCGGATTTGATGTAATCAATAAAATATCAAACAACATTACTTGGGGTTGCACTGATTGCTGAAATAGAAGGTCCATATGTTCCTTGTGCTGGGATGCAACAAGTGCCTTTTCCAGCCCAGAACAAATGAATTTCTAAATAATTTTCTGTCACCTGAGCCGTAAAATTCCTCAGAACAGCTCTTTTAGAAACTCCACCTGCCTCCTTTTTTATGTCAAAATCCTCTAAAACACGGTTTCCCTATAATAAACACAAAAAATGAGTTAGACAAAGAGTGAGAACAACTGAACAAGAAACTTAACTACTTTTTTTGGAGGAAATAGATAGTTGATTACATTAAAGATTTATCTTTTATTTTCAATTAGCACGATCACATTTGTGACGTGGAAATGTTTGAAACAGAATAATCATCTACGATTTTCAACTACATTAAAATTTTGGAAGGTGGTCCACAAAGGCTGTTGCAATTAGAACTGGAACAAAGATGCTAAAAGTGGTCATGGAATGGTGAAAGGTATAACCAATTATAAACGTCTTTTCACATAATCAAGTTATCGATTACAATTCTCTATAATTTAGTCATCAACAACATCAACTCAAGACTGAATCCCGCGAGGTAAAATGGTTTCCAAGCTTGGATATAGGAGGGTTGTTGTGTGTTAAGATTAGTTACTTTGTCATTCAACCCATCACATCATTTATATATTCTAACATTCCCCCTCACGTGTTGGCTAGGCAATCCGACGGCCCAACACATGCACTACAAATGACGTCCAACACTAGGGCTACTCTCACATAAGCCCCTCACTTTGGGCAACAACAAACACATACTAAGGCCCACACTTGAGACAACAACAAATGGGGTTCAAATTGTTAAAGCTAAGGTTTGAACTCAAGACCTCTTGTTTCATTAAACTTTGCAAAACCTTAGAGAGTTTGGGTATCTACAACATAGGGACTTCCTTACACTTGCAAGAGGTACAAGGCTTGATTTCCCTCTCCCTAACAAATTCAAGAATATAAGCCCTCACCTTATCAGAAAATCAATGTACTACGTCGGGATATTGGTGTTTAGTTGTGGACAGTTGAGAAAATGCAAGTAGATTATACTTAAGGGTGACCTCTTCAATTTTATGGTAGGCATAGGTACCTAAGAATTATATTGGTGTGCATGAAGATAAGGATGGTATGAGCTAACAAAACTCGATTTCCTTTTCTTCATTTAGAAAGTTTCTTTGGGTTGTGCCAATTGAGAGTATATCAAAAAGACTTGGGAGGAAGAGATAAAAAGGATTTAGATTATTATATTCGTTGACCTTTGAAAATTTAACTTTAGATTGGAAAGAATGGCGCAAAAGAACCCACATAGTGCATTGCAACAAATTTTCTTTCGTGTAGCCTTAGTAATGCTTTTGTGATTACGATGATGACATCTACTCAAGACCTGATGATCAACCTTAATGTATACAACGGTATAATAATTTTTTGTCATAGAAATTTCAATTTAGGAGGAAACTACAAGATGTCATATGAAAAATCAAAAGGTTATACGTACCTGGATGTAAATATCAAAGACACGTCTCCCGAGACTTTTCCATGTTATGGTGTCCTCAATAGAAAATTCCGTAAACTGGAGGTTCACAGTGTAGTTGCCATTCTCGAGTCCTAAGCCATAGTACCTCAGTGATGAAGCTGAGACACGTGCTGTTTGGAACAATTCCGAGTCTAGAGTGTTTGTGAATTGAGATGATGAAAATATTCTGTACTGAGGATTATTAGAGCCACCAAAGAGTCCGACATTACTAACTGCCCACCTATTTGTGTCTGTAACAAAATATTTTGCTGGACCAAGAGTTTCATTATCTCTCTCATACACAATTCCTCCGTTATTTGATGTAATCTGTGGACCCCCACACTTAATTGCAAAGTCATAATCTGTTTCACCAAGATAGCAGAGGTATTTATCAGAGTAAATTAAGAAAAAGGTAATTTGACCATCAAATTAAGAAGAAGGCGATGATGATGTTGATGATGACAACCAAATTTGGACAAAATAATTAGAAATGCTTTCGGTCATACATATCAACTAACAATATCAATGATTCGGCAGAAAACTGTATGTAAAGATATGTAGACTTCAAATTATCTTGGTTTCAATCTCCAGTTATCAGGTCCATCTTAAAGGCATGAAACAACAGAAAGCATTTGACAATGCATTTTGTACCATTTAACATTGCTTATACTTACATCTTCCAAGGCCTCTATTGCAAGGGAAGTTCTTTTGAAGACAGATGAGTCTTGAACTGAAAGCAGAAGAAATATGCACTTAGGTAATTAATATGGGATTGAGTCAGGCTGTAGAAACAATTCTTCGAGGAACTGGGGGTGAAAAAAACGCTCCATTCAATCAGCAGCAACTTCTTACTAAAACTTTAAACGTTAAATTTATAGTCCTCGAAAGAAAATAGTATTCTTATGGAGGAAGACAGGGTTCTCCTCTCCAAAAACAGTAATTCTAGTTGGACAGACATTAATGACAGAGAAGCAAGATTAAAATATATCACCGAGAGACTCACCTGCTGTTTGAACCCTCTATTGTGAAGTTGTTGGCAACCAAGTTACTGCATTTAACACCCCCATAAGGATCTCAACATCAGCTTCTAACTCGTAAGCATATATACGCAGAAGGCTCATGTTGCTTAGCATATCTTATCAATATGCAAGGTAATAAATACAAATATAGCGGTAAATAGGCAAACACACACAAATGTAAATTCCCTTTCAATTAGGAACATATGCATGTGCAAATGAAGGAATATATGTCTGTAAAAACTGTTGTAAGAATGTATATATCAAATTTTCTTACTAACTGTAAAAACAAAAAAAAATATTGAAATTCAGGGAGACTCACAGTTGTAAATTGTCAGTATTGGCCCAAGATGGTAAGCTTCCCACCAGATTGTTATATGAAACATCTCTGCAAGCATGAAGCAATGATAATGCTGCCAAGAATCCAACCAGGTGAAAAATAAATAATTTCTAGTTATTAAATTCAGATATTGGCCAAATACATTGATCTTTTTCTTCTCCATATCAAGTAAGCTTTTCACACGGAGCAGAACTACATTTTCTCCATGCCAAGATCTCATGCAGGTCCATGTTATTATTAACCAATTCAAATCATCCAATGAATTGGCTACCGCATAATTGAACAGAGACTTAACAGATCTCAGCTTAATTAAAAGCTTAGTTTCAAGAAACTCAGTTTGCCATCCCAAATCGATCCAAACAACTTACAAGATGCAAAAGCAATTTACTTAGATATGACTCATCACCAGAATCTGTTCTTTGCATTTGGCTCCAGAAAAACTTACAATAGAGAGAAACACGCCTTTTTCTTCTTCTTTTTTTAATTACATTAGAGAACACTCAGCAGACATACAGGACAAAAACAAAAAGTACAATATCACATGCATGTCACAATTTGGATTAATTCAACTCACTCGCTCTACATCTCCATTTGTACCACCTTTCCTTAATAATAATCCCCTGTTTGCAGCTTATTTCTTATGCACAAATCTAAATTCAACCAAATGCATTCCTTTATTAGGGTTCCAATGGTAGCTCAAAATTTTACTTTTTCTGACCGACTGTTACAGCATTATCTACAGATCTAAGATCTTCGCCCATTACACTAGAATTTTAGCTGTTGGCATCTATGATTGTCCAGGAATAGAAAGAGTTAGCTATAGCATAATCCCTAGAAGAGATCGAAGTTTTTCGCATCCTCATCCTCATAAAAGAAATATAGCACCTTTACATACAGAATTTGACTCAATGTTAAGGAATTTTAGCTGTCGACATGGTTGCCCAGGGATGATAAAGTGTTAGCGATCACATAATGCCTAGAAGAGACGAGAGTTTTTTGCATGCTCTGCATAACTTAAATTCTGATGATTACAAGTTGATAGTTTAAAATAAAAACACAGTAAAAATCCAGGAATTTTTTCATGCTGGTCAATACCAACATAATCTATTATAGATAATTGACAGGAAAATCCATGTATGACAACAATGAATTCATATATGGCAGTTGCACTTACATGTTGTTAAGAGTCGAGCTTTTTTCCGCAGGAAGAGTTCCGTTTAAAGTATTGTTTCCAAGGAACCTGGGCACAAAGGCAACAAGTCACGCTTCATTACATCAAACACATTTTTGGAAGAGTAGAATGCAAGAGAGCTGATATATTACAAATGGGTGAGAAAACTCAGATTGAAAAGCGAGTCAGGAATAGTGCCAATTATCCTGTTAAAGCTCAAATCCCTAGAAAAGAAGGAAAAAAATCATCATTTTGTTACCAGATAAACATAAAATTCGCTCATATTATGTAAAAATAAACGCAAGAAAGTAGCAATCCTCAAATGATAGCAGTGGCACATCTAACTCAATTTGATCAGGCATCCATAGAAAAAAAGAAGAAAAAAATGATGTGTATCTTTGAAGTGTTATAATCATATTACTAAAAGGAGTTCCTTCAAGCATCCGGATGACCAAAAAGAAATGACATTTTTAATTTGCAACCATCAAAAAAATGTGACGTAATCTTGTACAATCAGGTCCAACCTGGTAACGCAAGAGACATTCCTGCTTCAAATTCTGAACCTAATTTTAGCTTGACATAATATTAAACAGTCACCGATCAATAGTAATAACGTACAGCTGTGTCAAGCTCCCGTACTCTCCTATGTCTGATGGAATTGAATCAGATATATTATCATTCCGTAGTTCCCTGCAGAAAAATAAAGTAAGTTGCTGCAAGTCTTCCACAAGAGAAATGAAGGAGAAAATTACAGCATACAAGCATCTAGGATATATTAAATCATTCATGTTGGATCAGAAGCTGAAAGCATGTTTACTTACAAGATAGTTAAAGACTTCATATTCCTAATAAATGCCAGCGAGGAGCCCCCGTTAGATAACCCAGTGATTCTCCTGTAGTTGCAATTGACAAGAGATGTTTGACATTTGATTTGGAAATGCTAAAGAAAAAGTCGACCTGTATATATAGATACTTACAACTCTGTCACATTCGTTAAATTGGAAAATGTAGACGGTATTGGACCTTCAAAAGAGTTTCCTTGAAATCTCCTACAATGACATTTACAAAAACGAGATAATAACAGTACAAACATATCATTCACAGCAAAATATACCATATATTTATTAAGAAACACATCTTATAGCAACAGAGTACAAACAAGCATAAGAGTAATCGAGAAAATAATTAGATTAGAAAGAAAAAAAATGGACAATAGTCTTACAAGGTTTTAAGGAGTGACCAGTTTCCTATGAAGTCAGGAATCCTGCCCGTGAGATTATTGTCTGATGCCCACCTGAAAACAGCAGATTTATTGTCTCAAACGTGACCTGCACCATCTTCTTTCAACATATATCTGAGGAATAATTTCTTAAAAGAAAATTACGGTTGCAATATTCTTACACTGTAACCATGTTCCGCAGATTACTGAATGTTAAAGGAATCTCGCCGCTTACTCCAGCACTATCAAAATATCTGTCCAGATAAAAGAATATTCAAGTACTGGTACAGCCTAGTATCTTTGCACAAACAAGTAAAAGATTCCAATTGTTCTTGTATAATGACGTAATAGAAGAGATGTTGGTCATAAGCAATAATAAGTATTTAATTTCATTGTTCTAGGAAGTAATTATGAGTTCTCCATAAAAAGTGCCAACATTTAAAAAATGCATCAAATCCGAAAAAGAACAAAATATCAACAGTGTTAACACATTTGGAACGGTAGTGGATGATTTATTTAGAAAAGGTCCGTCATCTGTCCACAATGTTCATAATATCAGAAATTCTTAAATTAGCATAGATATATGCAATCCCAGGGGAACTAGACATAAGGGTTGAAACTAGGAACTAAACAAAAATTTATGATGTTAAAAAGTTTTTTAGGCTGCAAACATAAATTTTCTGAAAGTTTGTTAAAGTCACATGAATTGATAGTTCTCTTTGTTGGGGCCCACACAAAAAAGTCCCAATTGGAAAAATAGAAAGAACTTGTGTGGTTTATAAGGCATGGGGAGGCCCAACTCATTGGCTTAAGTTTTTGAGTTAGATGGATTTTCCTCCATTGCCAAGTAAACCCACAAGTGTTAGGCCCATGTAATGTGGGCTCACCCCCGGTCCAAATTTCTAACACTCTCGATGTGAAATTTTCAATATATGCCTCACATATCTACAAATTTATTCTCTTCTAGCCCAGTAGCATGTAAATAGAATATAGATATTCACATGTATTACATTTCTAAGCAATCTGGCCACGACAAAACCATAACGATCATAGGATTTGTTATTACTATGTATTAGTTGTTTCACACCATAAAAACAAAAATGGTCACATGCAAAATAGCATATTATAATCTATAATCATCCACTTCCTAAAAAACATTAAGAATCTACCGGCATGCCATCTATGAAGAGTGGGAGAGAGCTTACAGAGAAAAGTGTAATATGAAGGCCAAAGTCAGAACTTACATTTGTTCTAATTTTAATAAATTCCCAAGCTCAGATGGTAGAGGACCAGAGAAATTGTTTGATCCAAATCCACTACAAAAATCAAAAAGAAAAATCAGTTGAAAAGGCAATGCATTTGGCCATGATACTTGCTCCACCATCGGTCTTGAGGATGCAATGCTTCAGTCATTAATATACTGCTATGTAATATGTAACCGAGAAAGAAATAAAATGATACATGCTATTTCAAAATATCTTTGCAGATAATTGAATTTCCTACTCTGTTGGGTGATATGCCAGTTAAATACTATAGCTAAGGAATACAATGCGGAAAAACGTATGAAATACAACCTTCTATGTTCCTTTCATGGAATGAGGGGAGGAGGAGGCAAGAGTTTGCAGTTGCAGAGCATCAAAGAGAACTTACAATGATCTTAAATCAGTTAGTAAACCAAGTTCCGTTGGAAGCTCCCCTGATAATGCATTAATGCCGATATTCCTAGTCGCGGGAAGAGAAAAAATTTGAGTACAAAATATCCTATAATCTGAGGTGAATTAAAAATAGAGTTAAGATCCACTTACAAGTATTGCATGCGAATTAAATTTCCAATGGATGAAGGCAGGGGACCCGTCAAGTAATTTTGAGCTAAATTCCTGTCAAAGTGGCATGACGTTATTATATCTAACAGCACAGTAATGGAAGGGACGATGGTGGAAAATTAGCCAAAAAGTGGAAGCAAGTAAGATTCCATACAGATTTGTTAGGTAAGTCAAATTCCATAGCTCATCAGGAAGTGCACCCACAATGTCCAATGCATAGACTTTTCTGTGAAGAGTATTTAAATATCAGCAAGAAAAAAAGGAGATGTTCAGATATTCTGAAATTCAGTCTGCATTGAAGTTTGAGCTCTGGCAGCATTACAAAAATCTTCAATCAAACCACATTCAGTAAATCAAAACTAAAGATTAAGAACGTCTAGTACAGTTGTACTTCAAATAAATAAACTAATTCATAGAGGATCTAACTATTGCACTCTGACAAAATTGCTAGACAAGCATCAAGAAGATGGAAATAGAAGGATGATAAAAAATGATAAATTCACTCTACTGCTCCACAATTTATGCTTAATCTAATGGTAAGATCAGGCCCCAGCATTTCCATGTAAAATCTAATCCTTGTTTGCAAGCAAATAAAATCTAAAATTCTTCCCCAGATAATTAAAAGCGATAATCAAAGTTTATGATGCTATAGCACCAGGAGATTCATATAACAGATAGAAAAGGAATTCTCCAAAATATCTACAATCTCCTGATCACTTTTTTTGTTTTTTAATATTTTAATGCAAGGCGTAATGAGTTTTACTTTTACCCTTTAAACAACACAATATGATGTCAATAAGACAATCAGATCTACTTTCCTGGAAGGATTAATCAAAGACCTTTTTCTGTAGCCTATTAATACACGATGCCAATTGTTTGTAGCAACTATAAAGCACACATAGAAATGCATTTTACCACCATGCTACCACATTGATATCACCATCTTTCATTTTCTCCCTTCTTGTTTCCGCAAGCCCAGTTGCAGAGATTAAACTTCGTATTATGGATACTTCTTATAACCACTTAGGCATTTCATCAAACACAAGTGGCAGAATCTCCATGAAACATAAACAACATCTTGAAAACAAAAGAGAACAGCAAACCATAGTCTGATTTGGTAAGATCTAATGAATGCCAATTATAACATTGACCAATGAAAGAAGTATGTCATAGTTCCAACCAATACAACTACTCCACCATAATATGAAGGAGTCAAGCTATTGTACAAATCATAAGATTAAGAGCACACGGTGGACTACTATGTAAAGTTAGAATCTTGAAACAATTTCCTTGCGCTTTGAAAGTAGAAAAAGATGATGATTGAGAGAACATTACAGTGCACTAATGCGGCAGGTGGAGCCATTGTTGAAAGTGCAGGTGCATTTGATAAATGGGTTATGAGACTGGTCATCGATTGTTGCAGAAGCTGTGTCTAAGGCGTCTCCACTGCAAAGCTCTCCGCTTATGTTCCACTGAGTCTGGTCTGCACTTTTACCCCATCTTTGGAACATAGAGTTCACAATTCTAGCTGCAACCCAACACCAAAATTTCAGAAAGTCTTGCATTTGTTATCTAATAAGGAAGAGAA
The DNA here is from genome assembly GCF_013401445.1 of Tripterygium wilfordii. Classification (NCBI taxonomy): domain Eukaryota; kingdom Viridiplantae; phylum Streptophyta; class Magnoliopsida; order Celastrales; family Celastraceae; genus Tripterygium; species Tripterygium wilfordii. Next base: position 11,022,075 of record NC_052250.1, read on the forward strand.
ATGTGTATAATGACTCTAATTGGCTAATGGGGAAATTAAATGCTAAAGGCATATAAATGCATTTCAGCTAAGTCTTAATCCTTATCTGTTTGTGTCAAATGACATATTAACCTAGTCTATCATTTTGTGGGGACCTGTTAAAGAAAAATCAAGTTTGTTCTTTTTATGGCAGAAAAAACAATAACATGGACCTTAAGAAAGCTCAAATAAATTACCCAGATGGTCATGACCCCTAACTATCCAACCAAAGGCTCAAGACTGGGAATGCTACCGGAATAAATCCCGATAGCTGCCGATTTGGCGAGCTTATCCGCCCACATAAGATGAGAGTCGCTCTATATATTACAACCCTCTACATTTGTGCAAAAAACACTTTTTTTTTTAAGTTAAAAGCAATTACTGAATCTAAATGCAAATGCAAGTGAAGAGATCGAGATATAGCCCTTCCAACTCCAAGAAATCAATGGAAACAAACAAAAAAGGGTATAGTTGATCAAATATGTCAAGTTTTTTTTGAAAGCAATAAGAATCAAATCATGGGTTTTAATTTGTGCAAAACCCACATATTAGAATGAATGAGAGAGAGGTAGGGAGTTTGAATATAGATATTCATACCATCATTAACATCCGTAGTAGGTTGAGTCCCATTCTGTGCTTGAGCAACCACGAACACCAATCCCACTACTAAACCAAACACCAAAATTTCCCTTGGCCACAACATCAATTTCTTCTCTATTTGATGCTCAATCAACCCAAAATGAAAAATTAATGGGCGTCTCAGAGCAACCACGTGAATGGAGAGAGAGAGAGGCTCTGACAAAAACCCAAAACTTGAAACTACAAATCCAATTACAAAGGTGATAAGATTAAAACGCTTTAATAAGTGGACGCCGCACTTAAGACTAAAAGTTTGAGCCGCCATCATCTCATGCCAAGTTGCCAACGCGCCTTGTATAGTTCGTGAAATGAATCACACCCTTTATTCTGTTTTTGACTTTTTCCCCCTTGTTTCTTTGGCGGCAAAAGTTATTTTTCATCTCTCAACTATTGATTAGATTTCATTTTCGTCCCTTAACCTTTTTTTCTTCACTTTTTATCCCTTAACTATGGAAAAATTTCCCGTTTATCCCTCGAATAAATCCGGCTACGGAAAAATCCAATGGGGCATCCTATTGCTCGTTAGATCATATTTCTCCGACTTGTCATATAGTTGTCACGTAAATATTTTTCGACCCCAATCTCACTTGAAGAACAAAAATGATATTTTTCAATAGTTGAAGGATGAAAGTGGGAGGGTGAAAATGAAACTCTCCCAATAATTGAGAGACAAAAAGTACTTTTTTACCTTTTTGATAAACCAATTTAGAGTTTTTCCTCCTTTCGTTTAATGGGACTTAAATTCTTGAATATTTATATCTGCATACCATCACTCTTCCCAAATATTTGACATTCTCCATTTCAAACCTTGATCACCTCCAACGAATGACAGTATGTATGACGGCCACTTTAAAGACCGAGGACGCTCCAACGGTCTTGTAGCAAGTGTGAGTATTTTTATAAATGAAAAAAGTGTCTCACACCTTGAGTTTCCTTCCACTATTTATAGTATGTTTATTCTCCTTGGAATTTATTATTCCCTTAATAATTGATTGATATTTACTCCATTATATCAAGGTTTAGATTGGATTGGCCAATCCCCTTTTTGGTCGATCCCCTACCTCTACCATGGGATCATGGTCGATCCCCTAGCTTGGACATGGGATCATTTCTATTTTCTTAGCTTGATAGTCATGTCACAAAAAAGTTGCCACACAAGTATTTTTCAACAGAAGTTTGTCATAAGTGTTAACGGACACCAAAGTTCTAAGTTAAATGTCTCAAATAGCAAAAAAAAAAAGGTCAAAGGGCTCAATCGATCTGTTTATAAAAGTCTGACAGCTATACTTTTCCCTTTGTTAAATTTTGCTAATTTTCACAAATGTGGTACTGTATATATCGCACGCACTTTTTGTGGAGAGTGATGGGAGGGAATTCGTGATTAAGGTTTGAATATTCAAAGTTGGTTTATTAATAACAAGTAGCCCACCACATATGTTTGGTGTTTCCATTGATATTCCAATATCTCAATCTCGTCGGCAACAAAGAATCAAAAGTCAACCATGGTGTCTATGTCTCATGCATCATATATATATATATATGAGATATGAGATATGAGATATGAGATATGAGATATGAGATATGAGATATGAGATATATATATATATGAGATATGAGATATTATTTGAAAAAGATATAGTGGTTGTATTCCTTATTCGTCAATTTGATTTCATGTCCTTGTCAATAATTTGTCAAATATACACCTTGTCCACAAATGCTTATTTTAGACATACATACACAGTTGTGAAATCAATATAGGATGTTGTATGAGTTTGACAGTGTGTTGCAACTGTGTTCAGTTGCAACACACCTCACAGCACCACAGTTTTTTGTGACATGTCAAACAGTTTTTACGTTCCAACTCACCTCACAGCACCACAACTTTTTACCTCACAGCACCTCACCACACTCCCAAACTCTTACAATATATGTTGACTTGTTCTACGTAATCAAATTAGGTCAATTATTTTATTTTAGATTAATGTACAAGGTAAATCTTAAGTGATTTTATATTAATATTATTAGTTATCTAATATAACCGTAATTTAGATACGCCAAGCGCACCTCACAGCACCACACCGCACCACATCACAGTTTTAAAAATTATGCGCCAAACAGTTTTTTGCGTTTCAACTCACCTCACAGCACCACACCACACCTCACAACATTCCCAAACAAGCACATTAGGAGATTGGAGCTTTGTGTGAGGTCTGGGGGCAACGACCTCGAATTTTTTTATTGGGGTTTACATATATCACTTATTAACATTTTTATTATTTTTATTATTATTATTATTATATATTGATTAAGAGAAATTAAGTTGGTCATAGATATGAAGTATTCAACCTCATGCTTTGAGTTTTTCAATATCATAAAGAGTAGGAGGCTATAAAGAGATCATGAAAAGTCAATATGGTTGATTAGTCAAAGAAAATAAGATTCATCTAAATATATCTTTCAACTAACCATAAACCATCAACTTGTCCAAATGATAATGCATCAAAAGGGATTGATATAACTGATACCAACAATATATATATACATATATACATATATATATACATATATACATATATACATATATATATATATTATCCATACTTTTAATTTTAGTGACCTAATCATGATTAAATGTGCAAGTTGCCACTCTTGCTAATTCCCAAATCTTTTTATGAAGTCATGGGATTTTTTTTTGGTTATAAATACTTGTAAGTGAAATATATTAATTTTTTCATATAATCAAATACTATATTATTATATATATTGATACGAAAATAATTTCAAATAATTAGGACCATTTGAATTTCGAATAATGGTCACTATTTTATTTCATTTATTGCTGATTTGTTGTTGTTTTCTTCTATGACAATTGGGATTTGTTGCATGTGTTTGATTAAGCTACTGGAGTTCAATTGTAATGGTTTATATTATTTTTTTTAGCTATTTCGGGGTTTTTTTTTTTGGAGTATGGGAAAGAGGATGGAGAAGCTCGAACTCGAGATCTCTATGAGGTATCACACACATGAGTGTCATTTGAACTAGTCGTGATTGTCTTTTGGTTGATGCAATGGTTTAACTTCATGAAATTATTCAAGATGTGGCCTTACATACAGCCTTACCAGTTAGTACTCCATTGTTGGGTTCAGTATGTTTTTTCAGCCCATTGGGCCTACTACACAACTTGTGAACGAATCTCATGTAGATCTAAGCTAAGCAGGAAGCACATAGGTGCATCTTACAACTTAGTCAAATCATGGGAGTTTGTTTGTAGTTATTATTTAGGTTTTTTTTTAAATATAGTGGGTCCCTTTAGACAAAAATCGACAAGGTAAATTCCTAGACCCATGTATCGTACCCTCGAAAGTTTCTCTACATGGGATTAGGGTACTTCACCGGTATTCTACCAAAAGGTGTGGTCTCAATTCACAAAGTGTTGACGAGATATTTCAAACCTCGAATCCATGAATTTCATGGAATGCCAATAATCAACTTCGCCAACCCCTTGGAGTTAAATCATGGGAGTTTGTTTGTTGAGTTTAAAATATATGACATATGTTGATTGGTTTAAAAATGACGACGTATCTTTGTATATTTGTAACTACATATAAGGAATCATTCCAACACTAATAAACCAAATTTCATTATGATTATATAGTTAAACGTGCTTTAACAAAAGCACTAGTAGGATAGGTGCTCCTTTGGAAGTCCTCAATCAAAACACTAACGAATGATTAGCTCTTTTGAGTAATTTAATTTTAAATAAATTCTCTCTTAGGGTCTTCACAGTAACTATCAACTATTTCATAAATACCTAGATGCTCATACATAAAAATAATAATATACAAATATGTAGGTTTAAATGATGTGAATGAGGAAGTTCTCTTAATGGCTGAGACATGCCTCTATATTTAACAACGTAGGTGATAGTTTAATGGTGAATCTCTCTAGTGTTAAACCGTATGTACTCGAAAAGTCATAAATTCGATTCCCACTAAGAGCAATACCTTTGTGATCACATGTTACGGTTTAACCCAACTTGCCATGTCATTAAGTGGAAAACTTCTGCACATGATTAGAATTTAAGCCTATATCGGTTGTCCAAGGACAAACTTATATGGTATCGTTCTCAAATTTTTTTTTTTGTTGATAAAACACCTCTATAGTTATTTGAAAGAAGGGCACAAAAGTAGATGGAAAACCAAAATTTACATGTCCCAACTATTCACTATCTCTTGAAAATTATATACCTTGTATTTCATGATCCCAAAAATGACAGTGGAATAACCAAAATAAAAAAAATGGTAGCCAATCAATATGATTTGACAATTATATACATATATTGTTCCCCAAAACCAGTCTTATCTACCAATAATCTCAGTTAGCATGGGTGTAGTGGCCTCTCCAGGGGAACCCAGTGCATTGGCGACCATGTTTGTACTTGTGAGCGAGTTGTAATGACTCCCATTGCTTACTTGAGTAGCATTTTCATTCATGAAGTATCCGGGCCTTGAAGTTACAGTGCTCACTTCAATATCTCCAGAAATCATCGCCATCGCTCGTGACATTGAAGGTCTTAAATGTGGCGATGCCTGAGTGCACAAAAGACCGACTCCCATCATACGTTTTACTTCTTCCTCGTCAAAGTTTAAAAGATTGGAGTCCACCAGTTCAAATTCACGATTGGTTTCATGTAGCTGCCAAGCCTGAGAGCCAAAATGAATAAAATCCTTTAGTGCTATTTTGTATGGGCAGCTAATTGTTCAAAAATCTAAAAGTTATTGGCTTGCATCTGATGCTCAGGTCGTGTTGATCCTCAGCCTACAAAGGATGAGGTGCACTTACATGTATAAAAGACGGATGAAAATGTGTCATGCACAACTGGTTTTTCATAGCATTTGACATGGTAAAAAGATAAAAGGAATAGGATGTAATGAGAGGAAAAGCTCAATTGTTTCATACCCAATCAAGAAGATATGCCTTTTCTGCATCCAAACTCGAGTCAGAATTTGGCCTCCCACTAATGATTTCAAGAGCCACGACACCAAAGGCAAATACGTCAGCCTTCTCTGTAAGGTGTCCACGCATGGCATACTCCGGAGCAAGATATCCACTAGAGTAACAGGAAAAGAAAGCATAGCATAAGAAAACATGAGTGACAAAATTTGTTTTTTCCTATGATGAATAGAAAGACACAAAGAATAGAAGGAAAATGAAAAGCTTAGCTATTCATGATCGTACATTGTTCCAGCAATGCGTGTGCTTATGTGGGTCTTGTTATCATCATATAGCTTGGCCAAACCAAAATCTGAAATTTTGGGGACAAGATTAGAGTCCAGCAGAATATTGCTAGCCTTCACATCTCTGTGTACAATACGGAGCCTTGATTCCTCATGAAGATAAGCAAGGCCTCGAGCTATCCCCAAGCATATATTATATCGTGTTGGCCAGTCTAGTTTCAGATGCGTCTTGCCTGTGTAATGCAAACCATATGTAAGCGATCAACATTGCTTACATGTATTAAAGTTGTATTGACACAACAAAAATGCTTCTCTTACCAAATAACGCCTGATCAAGACTCTTGTTTTCCATATACTCGTAGACAAGGAGTCGTCGATCTACCTCAATGCAGCATCCACACAACTTAACAAGGTTACGGTGTTGCACTGCAGATATGGTAGCAATCTCTGCCACGAATTGGCTCTTTCCGTGATGGGATCTCACAGAGAGTTGCTTCACAGCAACTAGTCTCCCATCATTGAGTTTTCCCTATAGAGCAAGATGTTAAATATGTAAAGAAGAAATAGTTATGCTACCACTTAAGGGTAGACCCTTAACCAAGTTTATTATATGAATTGAGCAAAGTAAGTACTATTATATTCGATCCCCCCTCCACACCCCCTATGAATTTGATAGAAATCGCAAAATTAAGCCTATGTTACTGTTGTATCTCGACCCGTTTACTTATAGCACTCATTACTCTTACATTTTTCCAATGTGGGACTTTTGTGTTGTGTTGGAAATACTCCCCAAACAGAAGAGTCCCCGAATATGGGCCTCTTTGCTGAACCCTTTCAAATATGGAGGGATTGGGCGTAAAATGTGTGGTCTCTCTGGAAGTATAGTAACAATGTGTGCAAACCATGAAATCCAACCACTAGGGACTTGTTCTCTTTTACTTTTCTTACCAAGGTCAAGGGCTATGGCAGGCTGTCTATCTAATGCTACACATCTTTTCCTCTCTTTCTTTTTCCCATACAATAGGTGGGCTAAACCCAATTGAAAAGGTCGAGGTGCCATCACATGAGTAAATGGAATTAAAAGCAACACCGTCAGATGATAAGATGACTTTATGTATGCAATCATATGGATTATAAGAAAAATCTTCGTAAATGGGTGGCTTACCTTATAAACAGGTCCAAATTCTCCCTCTCCAAGCTTACTGGAAGGGTTGAAGTCTTCTGTAGCAGTCTTCAGTTCAGCATAGCTGAAAGTGTAAGGTTTGGTATCTATTCCCATGAGCTCTGCAAATGGAAGGCAAATACAGATCATGTTGGTGACGATCAAGTCATCTATGGCAAACAACAACCATATGCCATTTTGTTTGGTTGAAGAATGAAGATTCATATGTTGTCGGCCAGAAAGTAATGAAGATTATTCAACCTATTATCTTAGTTTGTTGCTACTAAGGTAAACAACACCAATATGCCACTTTGTTTAACACTGGCATTGCAATGAAGAAAACAAAATATACCCACAATAAGATAATAGAAAGACTCAAAGATTTAATAGCTTACCTTCGTCTTCATAAGCCTGGCGCCTTTTTCTTTGGACAATAAAGGAAATGAAAAATAAAGCTAAAAGACATGCAGCTCCTACACCAAGAACAACACCCACAATAAGACCAGTTCTATTGTTCCTGATCTTGATTCCAGGAGGAATGTTACTAACAGTGGGTATGAAATCTGTACGCAAGCTCAACTGTTAGTAAACGCCATTTGCTGAAATTAGTAAGTGATGTAATCAATTTAAGATCCACCAGCATTACCTGGGGTCGCACTGATGGCTGAAATAGAAGGTCCATATGTTCCTTGTGATGGGATGCAACAAGTGCCTTTTCCAGCCCAGAACAGATGAATTTCTAAATAGTTTTCTGTCACCTGAGCCGTAAAATTCCTCAGAACAGCTCTGTTAGAAACTCCACCTGCCTCCTTTTTTATGTCAAAATCCTGTAAAACACGGTTTCCCTGTAATCAACGCAAAAGGAAGTTACATGAAGAGTAAGAACAAGAAATACAACAACTAAAGAGTTTTGCGAGATTATTTTCATTAACATGAACAGAGATATTACATAAGAATATATACGCAAAGCTTTGAGAGTAACGGCTATAGCAGACTGACACTACAGTGTCTGTACAGGGAGCCGTTTGAAACTAAACACTTTAATTTGATCTTATACAATCTTGAGCATGAGCTGTATTGTAACTCTTCATTGGGCCTGTTTCTGTGTGGGCTTGACTAGGTTTGGGCTTGGTGTACATAACTTCCTCTTTAACAACTACTTTGTAGGAGAAAATAGATCCCAGATTACTTGAAGATTTATCTTGTATTTTTTATTATCATGATCATACCTGAGACTGGGAACTGTTTGATACAGAACAGTGAAAATTCCTCTTTATTATTCCTGATTTTAGGTGTTCACAGCTGTATATTGTTTTTACTTAGTATATTGTAAATAAGAAGATTTGGGTTTGGTTGTTACCTTATCTCATTCCTAATCTAGTTTCCTAGTTTGGAGGAGTATTTTCTCATTCTAGATTAGAATCACATCCCTTAATTATGGTAAATTAGTTGCCGCTTTCCTGTATATATATTCTTGTATTTACCCAATAACGATTGTGAAGAGACTTGACGGTTTTCTCTAATAAAACTTCATGGACTTGGAGCAGGTTCTGAACCCTAAATCCTTCTACTGACAGATTAAGGGATAGCTACTGAAAAGCCAGTTTCAAACCCCAAAGTCACCTTCAACCAGGAAGCTATGATCCCAAGTAAAAAGGGAGGATCAGATAGCTCTCATCTCCCCATTACAGGTCACAAACTGAATGGCATAACTTCATTCAGTGGTCTCAAATCCGTGATGATGTTTATTTGCGAAAAAGGGAAGGACTATTATCTCACAGGAGTCTCCAACCCTCCAAAGAAGGACGATCCAAAGTTTAAAACATGGAAGTCATGAAACAACATGTTGATGTCATGGTTAATCAACTCAATGGACAACGGCAAAGGAGAGAATTTCCTACTCTATGGAATAGCGAAGGAGATATAGGATGCAGCAAAGTAGGCCTACAATGAAAACACATCAGAACTGTTTGAGATTGAAAGCATTTTTCATGATCTTCGCCAAAGAGATATATCATATATATTTCCCACCCAATACTTTAACATCCTCTTTCCGACAACATATTTTTTTGCTAGGAAGTACGGACACTTCTAAAATGACGAATTCCGTGTCAGACACCAACACGCCTCTTGACACGTGTCCAGACCGTGTCCTGGTTTTCTTTTTTTAAATATGGGGACACGGGTTGGACACTTGGGGACACGGGCTCAGGCTGGACACAGGTTGAACGTTGATTTTGCACAGGTTGATTTGAGAACTCTGGACAAGACTGTAAAAGCTTTTAAAGACACTACCAATATAAATAAAGTATTCTGTAAGACTTAACTCACAGTTAACCTATGATCTAGGCTTGTCACATTACATTAGTATTGCAATCTTTCTCTCTCTCCTAACTTTCTATGTCACATCAGATCAGTGTTGCAATCTCCCTCTCCTAGCTTTGTATCCTAACACACTAAATGCTTGTTTTCAATCTCCCTCTCATAGCTTTGTATCCTAATTCCTAACACACTAGATGCTTGTTTTCAAAATTTGTGTTACTAGTGGACTTTGTGTAACGTGGGCTCCCAATTATGCCTAAATCAAGCCCAACCCACTTGTTTTATAAAACCAAATAACTGAATAAGTCTCCAAATATGCACAATTCAACAAAAACCCACCAACATCAAGAGTTGTATATTAATTTCTTATATATGACCTATATATATTTGATACATATTTCAGGATTTGTATATTAATTTCTTATATATGACCTATATATATTCAAAATATATTTATGCATGCGTGTCCTTGCCGTGTCCGTGTCCTATACATTTTAAAATTATCATGTCAAAGTGTTCGTAGAGTGTTCGTGTCATGTCCCATGTCCGTGTCCGTGCTTCCTAGTTTTTTTGCCTTTAGGTATATAGTCGTTTGACTCACCAAGCACTTATTTTGCTACTTGTTTGATATAAACCATTATTTCTCCCCACATGTAGTTTATTTCCCCAACTAAATCCCATTTTGCATTTTTAAGTAATTTATACCGGTCATCATATAAAATTTGGAGGACAGATGGCACTGTCGTGCTTGTGACCTTTGAAGTGACTAGAAAATCCCTACCTCTTACTGCATCATCAACAAGAATTACTGAGAATGCAGTTCTTGTGGCTGAGCATGTCAGTCATGTAAAAGTTCAACATTGTCTTTTACTTGAAGAAGAGCACGCGAAAAGCGACAGGTTCACTATTTTGCCCTTTGTGGTGACAGAAGTAAAGAATGTTTAAGTACGTGAGCTAAGAAAAGCTTCTGAGAAGAAAACAACTTATAAAGTAAAGTGGATGATCTAAATCGGATAGTTATATGAGCCGTCTCGTCTTACGCCTCTAAAACAAAGGAATGAATCGATCATTCGATGCAGTCTCCTCTGATAAACAAGGATCATGATTCATGAGTCCCTGTCTAGACAAGCGAAGGGATTCCCTCCCATTTTTCTGAATCTTATTCCTAGATATATGTCTAAGAAGTGCCCTCAGCAGGGCAGTTTACTAAGATAGTTGGGGGGGGGGGGGGGGGGGGGGTCCGACAATTCGCTTCCCATGGACAGTTCTTCATGGGTTTCTAAGGCTTAAGTTTCTCATATCACTCTTTGTTATTTCGTGATATGCGTTTTGAACGCAAACCCATACCATTCATGTATACTATCAAAGTTCACCATCTCTTCCTACATGTCGATTTAGATCTCCTCCTAAAAATATTTTCACCCTACTTAGAATGCCCTAAACAATCTCATCGATATTCTTCCAAATTATTTGTGTATTTTCATCTAATCCTATTTGCAGGGTGCAAGCACTTATAACATTAATTTTTCTCTCTTTCCTTAACATCAATTTAGCTATTATTATCGCCTTAAAAATGGTTTGTAATAGAAATTTCAGCTTAAGAAGAAACAACTAGATGCCCTATGAGTCCATGAAAATTCTAAAGGCAACACAAACCTGGATATAAATATCAAAGAGACGTCTCCCGAGACCTTTCCATGTAGTGGAGTCGTCAATAGAAATTTCTGCAAACTGGAGGTTCACAATGTAGTTGCCATTCTCGAGGCCCAAGCCATAGTACCTCAGTGATGATGGTGAGACACGTGCTGTCTGGAACAGTTCTGAGTCTAGACTGTCTGTGGATTGAGATGAAATCCCAGCAAACAGTCCAACGTTACTAACTGCCCACCTGTTTGTGTCAGTAACAAAATAGTTTGCTGGACCAAGAGTTTCATTATCCCTCTCATACACAGTTCCTCCATTAGAAGATGTAATCTGTGGACCCCCACACTTAATTGCAAAGTTATAATCTGTTACACCAAGAGATAGTAGAGGTATTTATCAGAGTAGGTTAAGAAAAAGGTAATCTGACCATCAAATTAAGAAAAAGGTGATGATGATGATGTGATGATGACAACCACATTTGGAGACAATGATTAGGAATGCTTTTGGTCATACATAGCAACTAACAACATCAAAATTTGGCAGAAAAGTGTAAGAAATGTTTTCGGCAGAAAATTGTACATAAATGTATGCAGACACATGCTTTCAATTATCTTGATTTCAATCTCCATAAAAGTATGAATAAAAGAAAGCATTTAAAAATTCATTTTTAACCAGAGTTAACATTGCTTATACTTACACCTTCCACGGCCTCGATTGCAAGGAAAGTTCTTTTGAAGACAGATGAGTCCCGATGGCAAACCACTGAAAGCAGATAAATATGCACTTAGACAATAAATGTGGGATTAAGCCAGGAAACAGACACAATTATTCAAGGAATTGGGGAAAAAAGAGCCACATTCATGAATTTTGAGTCACTTGAACCCATGCTTGAAAATTTTGTTCCTATGGGTTCTCGTGGGTTTTATAAAGAAAGTAAATATCATAATGTCCTTATTAAATGTAATGTGTTTTAATGAGATTTTGAACTCAATAATTAATTAAGAATATATTTGTCCAGAAAGTTCATAACCCATGAAAACACCCCAATTTAGGGTAATTCTATGAAATACACCAAAATAATCATCAATGGGTTCTAAGGTGTTTGTTAAACGCATGAGAACAAATTTAAAAGGCTCCCAAGTTTTGCTTCTTTTAACACCCAAAACACAAGCCATCAAAATACTCCAAAATCCATAAAAAAAAAAAAAAAAACTCCTAAATTGGGGAAAAATTATTAGGCATCTCTAAGCAGACACAGAGAAATATGCAAGAGGAAAATCAGGAATAGCATGTTTTGGAGTATAAAATAAATAGGCTCAAAAACACAGTTCATACACTTCCTAGTTCCTATGAGCAAACATGTAGAACACTATTGCTCAATATCCATCTTTTTGCCCAAAAAGTTAAGAAGTAGTGTGTTGAAGCTTTAATAGGCATATTGGTCCTTCATTGGTCTCATGAGATTGTACTTGCCAATAACATTGTTCTTAGAAAAAGAAACTGTTCATTAAGCTGCAGAAATCTTTGTTTGAGACCTTCAAGCAGTAGAAGTAAACATATCACCAGGAGACTCACCTGATCTTTGAACCCTTTATCATGAAGTTGTTGGCAACCAAGTTACTGCATGTAACGCCCCCATAAGGGTCTCAACATTAGCGTCTATCTCATAAGCACATACACAGAAAGTTCATTTTGCTTAGCATAATTAACTAATATACAAGGTAATGAATAAGGCATTACAAAATCGTTTTAGAAAATGATAACAGCTAGTAGAATACCCCATAACAGAAATTTTTAAATGAAAAATGAATGCAAATCTAGCAGTAAACATGCGCACATGAAATTTCCCTTTCGGTTAAGAACATATGCACAGGGCCGGCACTGCCCTTTTGGTGGCCTTGGGCAAAAAATTATTTGGAGGCCCTTTATACTTAAAAAACATAAAATATAACACATGAAATTTTTGATGGCTAGAACCCAATTTTGGGAGGCTAGGCCATCACGCCTTGAATTTCATTACATAAAATTTACAATCAGTCATTACAAAAATTGGAAAAAGAAAAAAAAATTTACATTTTGAAAATTACATGAAATTACATAAATATCTTAGACCTCACAACATTTTGAACAATCTCTTTTGAACACCTTGGTGTTTTCCTTTTATATTAGACCCATTATCATATCCTTGCCCCCTCACATCATCAAAGTCAAGTTGTAGGCACTTTAACACTTCAATAAACTCCTTAAAAATACCCAAACCAGATGTATCATCTACTTGCAAAAACTATATAAAATACTCTTCAACTTTTTCAGTATACACTTATATATATATATATTGAGGCCCCCCAGATTGGGGGCCCTGGGCGGTCGCCCAGGCTGGCCGTGCTCAGGGCCGGCCCTGCATATGCATGTGCAAATGAAGGCATATATGTTTATAAACTGTTGTAAGAATGTGAAAATTTAGAGAGACTCACAGTTGTAAGTTTTCATTGCTGACCCAAGATGGTAAGCTTCCCATGAGATTGTTATATGAAACATCTCTGCAAGCATGAAGCAATAATGATGTTGACCATGTATCCAACCAGATGAAAACCAAATGATTGCTAATTATTAAATTCGTATATTGGCCAATCACATTTATCTTTTCCTTCTTCATATTGGCCAATCACATTTATCTTTTCCTTCTTCATATCAAGTAAGCATTTCACACAGTCAAGAACCCACAATTTCTCCATGCCAAGCTGATGCAGGACCACAGTTATGAACAAACAATTCAAATCATTGGGTGTCACATAAAACGGTCATTATTTTTCGAATCGATACCTAAAAGATCTCAGCTCAATTAAAAGCTTAGTTCCAAGGAACTCAGTTAGCCCTCACAAATCTATCCAAATAACTTACAGGATGCAAAAGATTTTACAAAGAGATGACTCATCAACAGAATCCATACATCTTTGCATTTAGTGCACCCACAATTGAAGAGAAACCATATCTTTTTTTTCACATTAGAGAACACTCACCAAAACATATTGAACAAATGCAAAGGAATAATATCACATGCATGCCACAATTTAGATAATTCAACTCACTCACTCCACATATACTTTGTACCAGCTCTCCTAGATAAGAATCTCCTGTCCAACTACTGGCTTTGAAGCTTATTATGTACAAATTGTAACTCAACCACTCACATTTCTTTACTTAGCATGCTAATAGTAGCTCAAAATTTCACTTTCTTTGACAGACTGTCACATCATTAGTATCGAACTACCGATCTTCACCCATTAGATTGGAATTTCATCAGCTCTTGGCATCTATAATTGTCCAAGAATATACAAGTGCTAGAAATAGCATAACGAGTAGAAGATATATAACAGGGAATTCTTGGCCTAGTGGTAGCCACTCCTTAGCATTTTGAACCTATTGTAGGTTCGATTCCTCCCACAAGCTAAAAACAACTAATAATAAAATTTGTGCGCTTTTTGCACATTTAAGTTCCAATTATTAAGAGATGCTAGATCAAGATACAAATACAGTAAAGATCCAGAAAAGTTTTCTTGCTGGTCAATACGAACATGATCTATTCAACTACATTAATATTGACGGCAAACTCCATGTTTGATGCATCATGACACCAGTGAATTCATATATGGCAGCTGCACTTACATGTTGCTAAGAGACGAGCTTTTTTCCACAGGAAGAGTTTCGTTCAGCGCATTGTTTCCTAGGAACCTGGGCTCAATGGCAACAAGTAACGCTTCATTACATCAAACACATTTTTGGAGGAGTAGAATACAACAAGAGAGAGCTGAATTATTACAAATGGGTAAGAGAACCCAGATTGAAGAGCGAGTCAGGAATAGGGCCAATTATCCTATTAAAGCTCAAATCCCTGGAAAAGAAGGGGGAAAGATCATCCATTTATTACCAGATAAACATGATCAGACATCCATAGAAAAAAAATGATGGATGTTTGAAGTGTGATGAGCATATTACTAAAAGAAAGTTAAAATGCAATCCCCAAAAAGACCTGATGTAATCTTGTTCATCATGACCAGCTTAGTGATGCAACGACAATTTCCTGCTTCAAATTCCTTAGTAGAACCTAATTTTATCATCATGTATTACAATTTCTATGGTAATTAAGCAGTCATCCATCCATGGGAATAACTCACAGTTGTGTCAAGCTCGGGTATTCTCCTATGTCTGATGGAATTGAATCAGAGATATTATCATTCCTTAGCTCCCTGCAGAAAATTAAGTACATTGCTGCAAGCCTTCCACAAGAGAAATGAAAAGGAGAAAATCACAGCATGCAAACATCTAAGATTTATGAAATCATACATATTTCCTTACAAGATAGTTAGAGACTTCATATTCTTCATAAACGCCAATGAGGAGCCCCCGTTAGATATGTCACTTATTCGCCTGTAGTCACAATTGACATGAGATGTTTGACATTTAGACTGGAAATGGTAAAGGAGATGGTCAACCAGTACATATAGAGACTCACAACTCTGTCAGAGCTGTTAGATTAGAAAACGTTGACGGAATTGGACCTTCAAAAGAGTTTCCTTGAAATCTCCTACAATGACATGTACAAAAAAGATAACATAACTGTATAAACATACATAGCATTCACAGCATAATACAAATTATTTATAAAGACACATCTTATATCAACAGAATTCATTATAAGCATAAGACTACTTGAGAAAAAAATTAAATTAAGAAAAATACGACAATAGTCATACAACGTTGTAAGCTTTGTCCAGTTTCCTATAAAGTCAGGAATCCTGCCAGTGAGATTATTGTCTGATGCCCACCTGAAAACAACATAAATATTTTCTCAAATTTGATCTGCGCCATATTCTTTCGATATATACTTGAAGAATAATTTCTTACAAGAAAACCACTACCGAAATGTTCTTACACTATAACCATGTTCTGCAGATTAGCAAATGTCGAAGGGATCTTACCGCTTACTCCAGCACTATCAAAATATCTGTCAAGATAAAGAATTTTCAAGTACTGGTACTGCCTAGTACAAGATAAGTAGAAGATTCCAGTTGTTCATATATAATGAAATGATAGAACGGAAGTTGATCATAAACAGGGGTGAAGCCAGAACGTAATATGAGGGGGTCGTCAGCCGTCAGGGGCGGATAAAAGATTTCAAGTTAGGGTCGGCAAAGTAAATTTTTTTGGTTATCTATTAATTATACTTTCAAAAGTACAAAGGAAACATTAAAAACCAAAAGTTTTATATAGGATAAGTAATAATTGTCACATGTCTTCTTGTTTTAACCATTTGAGCATGATTTTTTTGCAGCAGGTCTAAATTGAAAATTCAGGGGAGGTCTTTTCTTTAATTTGCTCTATACTTAGGACTAATTAAAAAATTTTGAGGGGAGTCAGCTGAATTTTAATGTTAGAAGCTTAGGCACATTATGGTCATACATAAGTATTGACGAAAAAATCACCATGGAATCAAAAAAAAGACTTGAGAAATTCACCATGGGTGAATTGTTTTTGAGCTGTAGTATGGAAATATATTATTAAAGTAGTGCTGCAATCAAGCAATTGGTAGCTACTATTGTCCACAAACAAAATATTTGATCTCAAAGCTTCCAAAGTATAGATACACTAGCAACTAAATGATGGATAAGTCTAACAATAATAACATAACCATGCAAAGAAAATTTGAAAAAGAAAAAAGGAAAAAAATCAACACTTCAAAAATGCATCAAATTCAAAAAAAAAAAAAAAAACACACACAAAATATCAACACTTATGTTAAGATTAGTTACTTTGTCATTAAACCCGACAAGTTAACCTTTTGGGTTGGGATATTTCATATCATTTATACATATTCTAACACTCCCCCTCACATGTTGGCTAGGCAATCCGACGGCCCAACAGTAGGGCTACTCTCACACAAGGCCCTCACTTGGGGCAACGACAAACACACACAAAGGCCAACACTTGGGGCAACAACAAATGGGAGTTTAAATTGCAGAAGCTAAACTTTGAACCCAACATCTCCTGCTCTGATACCATGTTAAAATTAGTTACTTTGCCATTAAACCAAATAAGTTAACTAGTTGGGTTGGCATTTCATATCATTTATACATATTCTAGCAACTTCAAAAATGCATCCACTGATTAGAGCAGGAAGTTAATTACACATTTGGATCAGGAATGAATGATTTATTTAGAAAAGGTTGTTCATCAGTCCTCAATGTTTATAGTATCAGAAATTCTTAAATTAGCATATACATATGAATCCCAAGGAAACTAGACAAAAGCTTGCGATGTTAAAGTTTTTAAGCTGCAAACAGACTAGTTTCTGAAAGTCTGCCAAAATTACATAAACTGATAGCTTCTTGACATATAGTTTTCAATATATCCCATACATGTCTACAGATTCATTGTCCCTTTTAGCCCAGTAGCATGTAAATAGAATATATGAATTCACATATATTACATTTCTAAGCATTCTGGCCTCCACAAAACCATCACAATTGTAGGATTCATTGTTACTAAGTATTAGTTGTTTAACACTACAAAAACAAAATGGTCACAAGTACAGATGCCATTGAGCACGTGGGAAATTGACTTGACTCTGTAACATTTCATGAGCATGCACTTCCTAAAAAATAATAACAATATACCGGCATGCAGTCTAAGACGAGTGGTGGAGCGCTTATAGAGAAAAGTGTAATATGAAGGCAAAAGTCAGAACTCACATTTGCTCTAATTTTAATAAATTCCCAAGCTCGGATGGTAGAGGACCAGAGAAATTGTTTGTTCCAAATCCACTACAAAAAAAAAAAGAAAAAACAGTTGAAAAGGCAATGTGATGCAGTACAATGCATTTGGCCTCGATACTTTCTCCAACCATCAGCCATGAGGATGCAAACTTCAGTCAATAATATATTGCTACGCACCCAAAAAAGAAATATAAAAAAATGATACATAGTATTTCAAAATATCATTGAAGATAATTGAATTTCCTCTTCTGTTGGGAGACATGCCAATTAAATACTATAGCTAAGGAATACAGTGCGTAAAACATAAGGAATAAAATCTTTTGTCTTCCTTTCAGGAAATGAGGGGAGGAGGAGGAAAGAGTTTGCAGTTGTAGAACATCGAGAGTACACCAGAGAGAGAGAGATACCAATTGAATAATTGATAAATTTGAGAATGAAGAGTACTTACAATGATCTTAAATCAGTTAACAAACCCAGTTCCTTTGGAAGCTCCCCTGATAGTGCATTAATGCCAATGCTTCTAGTCACAGGAAGAGAAAAAATTGAATATGGAATATCCTATAATCTGAGGTGAATTAAAAATAGAGTTAAGATCCTCTTACAAGTATTGCATACGAATTAAATTTCCAATGGTTGAAGGCAGGGGACCCGTCAAATAATTTTGAGCTAAATTCCTGTAAAAAGTGGCATGAAGTTATGTATATCTAACAGAACAGGAATGAAAGGGACCATGGTGGAAATCAGCTGAGAAGTGGAAGCATTTAGCCTATTGGCCTATGCATGAACGATACATTTGGGCCTGATGGAAGGCCCATGTTGATTTGATTATCTATGACAGGAAGTACCGACACAGAAACCGTGTAAATGAATAAGCAAGTAAGATTCCATACAGATTTGTGAGGTACGTCAAATTCCATAGCACATCAGGAATTGCACCCACAACATCCAATGCATAGACTTTCCTGTGAAAAGTATTTAAATAACAGCAAGAAAACAAGACAATTTCAGATATTCTGCAATTCAGTCTGCGCTGACGTTTGAGCTTTGGCAGCATTACAGCACTCTTCAATCATCAAAACCACATTTGAGTAAGTCAAAACTAAAGAGAAAGAACGTATTCGAATATGAATATGCTAGTTCCGGGAATGTAGCTATGGCAATGACAAAATTGCTAGTTTAGCAAGCACCATGGAAGAAGGAAATAGAAGGATGATAAAAAATGAAAAATTCAATCTATAGCTCCACAAGTTCTATCTTAATCTAATGGTAAGACCAGCCCCAGCATTCCCCTGTAAACATCGTTCTTGTTTGCAAGCAAATAACATCTAAAATTATTCCCCAGATACTCAAATGTGATAATCAAAGTTTACGATGCTATAGCACCGGGAGATACATATAACAGATAGAACAGTAATTCTCCAAAACTTATACAGTTACCTGATAACTTTTGTTTAATGCAATGGCATAATGAGTTTTACCATTTGAAACAACACAATATAATGCCAATAAAACATTCAGATATACTTTCCCGGAAGGATTAATCAAAGACCCTTTTCTGTAGTTATTAACCCAAGATGCAAATACAAACCTCAAGCATGCATAGAAATGCATTTTATCACCATGCGACCACATTGATATCATCATCTTTCATTTTCTCCCTTCTTGTTTCCACAAGCACAGTCGCAGCAATTAAACTTCTCATTTACAGAGCTTATTATAACCACTCAGGCATTTCATCAAACACAAGAGACAGGTTCCCCATGAAATATCAACAATTTTTTTTCTCGAAAACAAAAGAGAACGTCTAACATAGTCTCATTTGCTAATATCCAATGGCTGCCACTTATAACATTGACCAATGACAGAAGTAATGCCATAGTTCCAACCAAACAGAACTAGCCCATCATAATATTAACGACTCCAGCTATTGTACACATAATAAGATTAAGAGCACGCAGTGAACTAGTATGTAAAGTTAAAGAGACTTGAAACAATTTCCTTCACTTTGAAAGTAGAGAAAAATAATGATTGAGAGAACATTACAGTGCACTAACGCGGCAAGTGGAGCCATTGTTGAAAGAGCAGGTGCATTTGATAAATGGGTTGTGAGTCCCATCATCGATTGTGGCAGAAGCTGTGTCCAAGGCGTCTCCACTGCAAGGCTCTCCGCTTATATTCCACTGATTCTGGTTTGCTTTTATGCCCCATCTTTGGAAGATAGAGTTCACAATTCTTGCTGAAACAAACCAAAATTTCAGAAAAGTTTTGGACTTGTCATCTACTAACGAAGTCACGAAGGCAAATGTTTCTAATGACGACTTCTAATTGGATGATTTGGATCTGCCCACTCTCTCTTGGGCAGGTAAAATAGTAAATACCAAAGGCTCTTGCGATTTCCGGGTTGAAATTATCTTCTGAAGAAAAAAAATCCCATTTCCGCATGTAAGAAGTCCATCACTTCGTAATGGAATACCCTCTCCTCCTCCTAAATCCTACTCTAGGTCTTTGTAGTGGGAGTGTATGGATTCTCAATATGGTATTGAAGCAAACTGTTGTTAAATAAAAGGGCTCATATTATAAGTGTTACTTTACACCTGTCAACTCTATTGTACAAGGAAAGTCATCAGTTTTCTCTAGCTCTTGATATGGAAGGTATATTACTATTGATTTTGCTCTTACGAGTGTTTTCCTTTGATTTTGTAGGAAATGAACATAAATTGAATATTTTGGAGACTCAGATGAATAGTGCCTTCTAGACATATTGATAAATGTAGCAAATTTCAAGTCCTGAAAAGCTCAGAAATGACCCAGTATGAAAGCTGTCCGGACAGCTACATATAGCTTGAAATCTTTCAGGACACCCCTCTAAGGTGTCCGGACAGCGTTCGCGGATATGCACTTTGTAAGTTGATTTTAAGAGGGCATTTAACATTGGTAACCAATGGGAAACGAGTTTGTAAGAGTAGATAGGTATTTTGACATGTAAGAAAGGGGATAAAATCATAATCTAAGGGTTGCCTCTCATTACATTCTCTCATTACCATAGTTGTAGGAGTAGTGTAGATTTAGTTTCTCTCTAGATTTCTTTGTTTTTCTTAGTTTCTCCCTATGATTTTGTGTAAACACTAATTTAGATGACAATAAATTAAATATTTATTATCAATTTCATGAGTGGCTATCATTAGAGAGATCCAATCGTCAAAATCAATAAAAAGGCCATCATGGACCAAAATCCAAACGGATCAATCTTGTTGGGAGGTACTGCCCAAGGAAAGGAAAAGGTTACTTCAAGATCAGCATGAAAAATAACTTTAATAATAATATGCTATATGCTTATATGTACAGGCTTAATCAGTTATATATATATGTGTGAATCAGGGTTTTAACTTGTGCAGAACTTATGCATACAACGAAAGAGAGAGGGGTAGGGAGCTTGAATATATATATATACACATACCATCATTAGCATCTGTAGTAGGTTGAGTCCTATTCTGTGCTTGAGCAACCCCAAGTAGCAATAATCCAGCTACTAGACTTCCAAACACCCATACTTGCCTTGACCACAACATCAAATTCCTGTCTATTAATTGATGAGAAAGTAGTGAAGGGATGAGATTCTTCTCCTCTGTTCTTGAGTTTCAGAGCCACCACAAATACATAAACAAACACCAAGACCTTGCTAGTCAAACTCGACCCACAATATTTTACAAGCTTTTCAAGGCCTTGTGTATATACCAAGTCCGATCATGTCTAGTATTGGTCAAAAAAAAGAGTTGAAAATGTGTTTATTACATAATTGTGCACGTCTGACGCAATGGAAAATTGGTGCAAGTTGGACTTTGGTAAACCGACCGACATGTATAGTTTATAAATATAAGTTTTTTTTTAAAAATTTTTTGTCGGGTTGTAATTTAAGTTCCTGTTGCTTTGTTTTTTTCTAAAGTTAAAGGGGCAGCCAGACTTAGGGTGAGAGAGAGCAAGGTGGGGAAACTTTATGGTTTATTTTTTTCATGTATTTGGATTCTGAGTATGAGACTGTGAGAGATTCCAATATGTAAAAAAGAGTGTAGAGAATAGGCTCTGGAGTAGGGCTTATGATAATTTATTGGGTTCTTGGGTATTATTGGATTTCTTGGGTAAAGAAGGTCACTGAGAATATGATTGTACAAATTTGTTAGAAAGTTTATCTATTTGTCTTTTGATAACACCCATGATTTTTCTCTCTTTTTAGAGTTTTTCACGTAAATTCTTGTGTTGTGATTGTGTTACTATTCTCAATCAAATTCAATTTCTTTATTGTCGTGTGATATTTCTATCAAGGAGGATCAAGTCTAATTTCCCGACACTTTAACGTAGATAGACAAGTCAAACATAATAATGATATTGCCTATTTTAGACTTTTACTCAGGGCAAAGCTACCCTATGCTAAGGGGGACCCCTTAATTTTTTTAATAACCCTAGTTATATAATAATTTATATAAAAGATCTTCCTTAATTTTCAATTTAAACCCTCTTGTTATAAAAAAAAAAATCATGCTCATGATTGAAACAAGAAGACATTTGACAATTATTACTTATCGTATTTTATAAATTTTTAGTTTATTGTTATTTTCTTTACTTTCGAATGTATAATTAGTAGATAACCTAAAAAATACTATTTTATAAATTTTTTATTTTTATTGTTATTTTTTTAACTTTATAAACCAAGAGCGAGCTTGTGATGACACTGATTTTGATTAAAGAAAATTAAGTTGGTCATAGATGAAGAATTCAACCTCATACTTTTCATCCAAATTAAGTTTTTCAATATCATAAAGCGTGGGAAGCTATAAAGAGATCATGAAAAGTCAATATTGTTGATTAATCATACATATATAAGCTAGAACCCATGATCCTCTTGGGGACACCAATCTGTCGAAGTTTATATATATATGTGTGCATTGTAATTTTCACACAAACCAAACCCACTCACTATATGTATATATATTGATAGGATCAACATTAGAAATTACACATATCTAATTCTCAAAACAATACTCTGAAAGTGTCTGCCATAGGAATTGATTGATATTGATATAAAAGTAAAGCAAAGTGTTGGTGGTAGTTTAGTTCATCAAATCAGACGGATTGTAGTGAGCAACATCCGTCTACGATTAGAGAACAAGAAGTGAGGAGAGAGAAAAACAAACAAATCACTGTTACCCTTAGTGGCATTCATTGCCTCTGTTGCTATTAATGACAATGAAAAAGTCAAATGAATTCCGTTATTTTGAATAGCGAAAATTGAAATTGGGTATTAGATGCTCAATCAATTTGTACAGGGTGTTATATACCAAAAAAGCTCTATATATAGTACTTA
The DNA here is from genome assembly GCF_013401445.1 of Tripterygium wilfordii. Lineage (NCBI taxonomy): Eukaryota > Viridiplantae > Streptophyta > Magnoliopsida > Celastrales > Celastraceae > Tripterygium > Tripterygium wilfordii. The sequence goes on from NC_052250.1 coordinate 11,045,229, forward strand.
AGTGCAGCTCTTCTTAACATATTCTTTAAAATACAATAAATTGAGTCATTCTACAGTTTTACAGAATCACAATTCAACAGCACTCTACATTAACTCATCTAAATCATCATCTATAACTTAAAATATTCATTTCTCTAATCACTTTTAAATTCTTTTCAGTTTAATTTTTATTGATTATATTATACAATAACAAATATATTTTTGACAATATCATTTTTTGATAAAATAATATATGACATAAATATCAAAAAATATTAAATATATAGTTCACAAGATATTCAGATTTTCTCAATTTAGTCTAAAAGTTTACTCAAACGGCTATATTGAATCATATATATAAATAAAGATTATTTGAAATCTTTATATATAGAAATAAATATTATTTATATTTATCGAAAATTATTTTTTTTCCTTGATTTTCATAAAAAGATTAAAAATTTAAAGTTGGATGGCAAACTATTTAACAATTAAAAGTTGGATGCCAAATATAACACAATAAAAAATATTTAAGAATTATATAATATACAATTTAATAGTGAAAGGTATGAATATTTTAATGATATAATATTAATACAGGATCTACAGTTGTCCGCTTGATGTAGGGACGACTGTAGATCCGTGAAAATTTTCCACCAATATAACGGTCCTGCTGCATCCCATGTTTTGCGATGTTTGGCCTCTATATCCGGTAAAATAAGGATACAAGATGAGTTTACAGTTGCTATTGGAGATGCTCTAATCATGATTAAATATTTAAATGTGCAAGTTGTCACTCTAGCTAATTCCCAAATCCTTTTATAAAGTCAGGTTTTTTTTTTTAGAAATACTTGTTAGTGAAATTGTTTTTTTTTTTATTTATTTTCATATAATCAATATTATATTATGTTATATAAAAAAATAATTTCAAATAATTAGGACCATTTGAAATTTTGAATAATGGTTACTATTTTATTTCATTTATTATTGTTGTCGTCTTCTATAACACTTGGGATTTGTTGCATGTGTTCAATTGTAATTGTTTATATATATATTTTTTGGCCCTTTTGGTTGAAGCAATGGTTTGGTTAGTAAGTACCACACGTTGGGTTCGGTATGTTGTTTCGGCCCATTGGGCCTAGACGACTTGTTAACAAATCTCATGAAGATCTAAGCCGAGCCCGAGCAATGAGGAAGTTCTCCTAATGCTTGAGATAGAGACCTCTACATTTAACCACTTGAGCGATAATTTAGTGGTGAATATCTTTGGATCAAACCATATAAATTTGGAAGGTTCTGAGTTCGATTATCGCGGAGAGCAATATCCTTGTAACCATGCGTTGAGTTTTGACCCAAATTATCCTGCCGTCAAGTGAAACTTCCATTCGCGAGTTCAAGTATATACCGGATGTCCACATGACAAGCTTATATGATATCTTTCTCTGTCAAAATGTCCACATGACAAGCTTATATGATATCTTTCTCTGTCAAAAGAAAAGGAGAAAAAGAGAGACCTCCATCTTTAGTTGAACGAAAGGCACAAAAGTAAATAGAAAAACGACAATGCAATAGCCAAAATCAGGAAAAAAAAAATGGTTACTAGTCACACTGATTTGACAATTATATATATATTGTTCATGATCCCAAAACAAAGTTATAAAAACCTCCAAAAATAGGGAAGAAAAAACCAATCTTATCTACCAATAATCTCAGTTAGCATGGGGGTAGTAGTGTCTCCCGGGGAACGCAGCGCATTGGCGACCATGCTTGTACTTGTGAGTAAGTTGTAATGACTCGCATCGCTTACTTGAGTAGCATTTTCATTCATGAAGTATCCGAGCCTTGAAGTTACAGTGCTCACTTCAATATCTCCAGAAATCATTGTCATCGCTCGTGACATTGAAGGTCTTAAATGTGGCGATGCTTGAGTGCACAAAAGACCTACTCTCATCATACGTTTTAAAAGATTGGAGTCCACCAGTTCTAATTCACGATTGGTTTCATGTAGCCGCCAAGCCTAAGAGCCAAAATGAATCAAATCTATTAGTGCTCTTTTGGATCGACAATGATAAGACTCGGGCACAATGATAAGACTCGGGCCATTAGGTTGTACAGAAATTTTTCACAAGATGACAAGATAAATTGACTCAAAGTCTAACTCGTGGCCACAAAAAATTTGCGACCATGCTTGTACTTGAACTCAGGACCTTCATAATTTATACGGTTTGACCCCAGAGAGATCCGCTACTAAGATTCGGAATAACTAGTCAAATTGGATTCCTCAGTTGGCAAATTGGATTCCTCATTTGGTTGAATTTGTTTTATAAAAATAAAAAAACCTTCATTACAGGTTGTACAGTTTGGTTAGTTTAAATTTCTTGTTGCAGGTTGTATAGTTGAATTAGTTTAATTTTCTATTTTTCTATTAAGGTACCGGTGTTTGAACACACATTAATTAAATAGTTCAATGTAACTTTGATTATAAAAAAACTAGTTGCATGCTCGCGCTTCGCGCGACACATAATTAATTTAAAAAATAAATATTTTTGATAATTTTTCGATACTTTATTACCATAATGAATAACAGAGCTTGAATTATAGAAAATGAAAATAATTATGAGATGAACAAATAACTACAATACATTTTTCTCAATATGTTGATAAATAATTTTCTAAGAATGAGCGAAAAATTTGATGCATAAAGAAAAAATATGCTCAGAGTTTAACAATTATTTTTTGCGTTGGTTTTTTGAACAAAGTTGTAAAATAACTAAAAAACATCTCATAAATTATAAATTCTATAGAAAATATAGCGCACCTTCTTTATCTCCTAGTTTTTACATCTCATTTATTATTGCTTCTTATGTCAGCAAGTCACAATTTTTCATACTATGTAAATAAGCATATATAATATATAATTTGTTGTACTATGTATCTCACATTTGATTAAATTCTTCATTTGTATGATCATCCACTAAGGGATTATCTTATACGGGATCATTGGGATCATCCTCTATGAAATCTCCTAAGAATGCATCCTAAACTGGATCTTTTCCATCATCATTGGTTGTTGTTTGACAACTAATTCCATGATTTGTAGAGACATATCGTTAGGAATTTTGTTGAAATTGTTCATTTTTCCCATGAAGTTTTTGTAGTATGTCTTAGAACTTTATTGCGATATTATATGTTTTTGTGTGTTATTTTATACTTATATTGTGAATATGTTTCATTTAAGCTTTTATCTTTTTGTTTTTATATGCAATTAATAGGTGATAATTGATATGACTATTTGTTGTATTATTAAATATCATTTTAAAATTATTTGTATATTATTAATTGTATGTGCTTGTGGGTCTTAAAGTTATTTAATATATTTAATTTTTTCTTTTGTTTTTTGTGTAGGTTTTTTTAGAGGCATCCACGTGGCACCAAGGAAAAGCCTTTTGGATCCTCCATTATATATATAGATTGATGATTATTTAATTTAATAAGATAAAATAATGGACAAAATTCTTGCCACTTAAATAATTAATTAATGCATTAAAGATTTAAGAAGTCATTGTATGTAATAAATACGTAATTAATATATTTCGAAAATTTTATGGAGTCCACCACTAAGCAAAAATTTATTTATTTATTGATATATTAACAGCGTTCCTTAGGCAATGCTTGGCATAAGAATTCTCCCCGCAAAACCCTCTTTCAACATATATCTTTTTTAAATCGGAGGGCGCAAAAAAGTTTCTTACCTAATGATAGGGCACAAAAATTTCTCAATTGATGACTGGGTAAATTGGGTCAAACTAAAGTCTAGTGCGCGGCCATAAGGACATCGGTGTTCATATCATTTGCAAAAATTTGTTTAACAAATTGTTTGTGTGATAAAACAATAAAACAATATTTTTAAAAAAATGATAAGTTCGACTTTTTCTGGCTTTCTGCCTAATCCTTTTCCTCTATTAAAGGCAAAAAAGATTGATGAAAACAACATTGGCTTTCCCTTATCTCATATGATAAAAACACACATACTTATTCTTACTGAGGACGAGTAAATCTGTCTTGAGTTATTGGACATCTCAGATAGATCAAATTAGGCGGAGCACGGTTGGCTAGATGGCTGAGAAGATAAACAACCGTAAGCTATCAGATAAACCTAAGGTGTTTTCCTTGAGAAAGACCCTCCGTTACTTAAGTCAGAAAGTAGGAAAAGAAATACTAAGAACTTGAGGAAGCAAAGCTCTTAACACGAAAGTATTCAAAGTTGTGAATGAATGTTTACCTTGTGAAAAATATCTTTTTATAGTCTTGGAATGATCTTTCTTTGATTAGGAGTCGGACTCCTGTTTACTATATGATTCATGAGACATAATCTGTTTGTTCTCCTTGCTACAATAGAATTCTCATCCTTAATGACTTGTTACCTGAACACGTTAGGGTAGAAAATATCTCGGTAATGAGATAATGCTCAGTTCGATATTGAGGTGAGCATGATCATATTTATGTCAGGCACCAAGTATGTTCAGATAGTAATTATGTTCAACTGAGATGATTATCTCGGTTCGAGAATATCTTCTCGGTGACAAAATAATCTTTGGTTCTGACCTGAACTTTGTAATATATTCTGATTGGTTTTTAAGTATGAACACCTTCAAGTTGTTTGCTCGTGCCACGTGTCACGTTCGGATTAGCTATTTGTATACGGTGTCATCACTTATATATACTTGCACTAATTAAAATTAATTTTGTCGTTTCATCATCCACATGTTTGTAAGATCAAAATAGACTATTATTAGATTGATTAATCAAGGCCTAATATTTGACTAATGAACAGAGGCGTAGACAGGAGCTACACTAGGCTATAGCACTCCCACCAAATTTTAAAAATATAAACTTTTAAGTCTTTTTTTGGCAGAAAAATTATACTTGACCTAGTAATAATGAACAATGCATGACAATGGTAACCATGATACTTGATATTGTTCATTCCATTATTGTTAATATGAAACAATAATACATACTAATATTTATTTTTTGTTAAAAAATTGGATTGCATTTGAAATATAACTTTTAGTTAGACATTTACATCTTACTTCATCTTGTACATGATTTTTGATTAATTTTTATCAATTTTAATATGTATTTATGTTAATCTTTTCAATTACTTTTTGAGACCAAACATCGAGAATATGAATTATCATCGATAATATCATTTCAATGAATTACATCATTGTAAAATAGCCTTGATATTTTTTTTCAGAGACGCTATCCTCAAACCCCAACTAAAACATGAACCCAATCACTTGCTTTTGCCTCCTTTTAGTAAAAAAAGAAAACTTGAATCCATAGCCCAAAAAGAACAAACAAAATCCGAAAATGATAAACATGAAATCCTAATGAATTCTTGGGCTCCATATGTCCCATATAATACACATGAAATCTTGTGTTTACAACTCAATAGCTGGGATACCAAAACACGGATCACCTTCAACATTGAATGGATTTGTTTAACAATTAATATCCCCACTTGCACTAACCATAGTTTAAGCAACAATCACATTCGGTTCTATTACATAAACCCTTTTTCTTAGATTAAAACTTGCAAATTCAACTCAGCACATCAGTAATCTAAAATTTACTCGAATCTGCCTTTGGATATCCCAGTCTCTTTCTTATGTTGGCTGGCTGCAGTTAATTAAATCTGTATTGTTCTCTATTCAGGTGTTTTGGAGCTCAATCTCTATTTTGCCTATTAGTAGTGTCCGTCGGATTAAAAATATTATGTCCAATTTTTTGGGGAAGGGAGCTTCTCTTTCTGAAGGGGGAGCCCAGAGTGCTTGGAGTTCAATATATTATCTGCGAAAGGAAGGTGGGCTTGGAATTAAAAATCTTAGTGACTGAAATCGAGCTGCAACTATTAAACAAGTGTGGCGTATTTCATCCAAAACCAAGGATTCTTTGTGGTCTCTTGGGTTCACCGTCATTTAATCAAAGGAAGGAGTTTTTGGCATTTGAGTTTGCCTAACAGTCCCTCTTGGTGTTGGAGGAAGGTTCTGCAAAGTCGGGAGAGGTGTCGTCACCTTTTGTCGATATCAAATTGGAGATGGGAAGGATGCGGCTTTATGGACAGATTTTTGGCTACCAAATGGGCCTTTATGTGAGATAATTTCGGTAAGGAGGGCTACCTCGACTGGCTTGCCATGGAATGCACGGGTGGAGTGTATAATCTTGGGCTCGAGCTGGCGATTTCCAAGGAAAATTGATGAGTTGCATCATGTTTGGGATACCATTGATTTTCAGCCTAAGCGGCCATGGCTGAAAGATAAGCTTGTTTGGCGTGGGATGAGCTCAGGTCTATTTTCTATTAATTGTGCATATGAGAGGAAATTAGGCATACGAGAGCTGAAAATACTATCCATCATGTTATATGGTATAAAGGTCATATTCCAAGGGTTTCATTCATTATGTGGTTGGCTTGTGCACAACGTCTTTATACTCTGGACAGGTTAGCAAGTTTTGGCTTTGATATATCTTCGCTTTGTAATTTATGTGGAAGGGAGAATGAGACACATGCACATCTTTTCTTTGATTGTATATATGCTGCTGATGTCTGGCGTATGATCAAGGCTAAAACTGGTGTAGTTTGGCCGAGATTAACATGGGCTGATTTAGGAGTTTGGGCAAGCAACTCTCTAAAAGCCCAAACCCTAGTTAACATGGTTACAAACCTTTGTCTATTTGTCTCAGTTTATGAAATTTGGTATAAGCAGAACTCGCGGCGCCATAATGCACTCTCAAGGCCAGTCGCTTTTGTGGTGGATTTTATATGTGAGAAGGTGAGGAGTAAGATTCAGAGTATGCTGCCTTTAAAGGACGGACGGCGGTACCCAGCTTTGTTAGAGGCTTGGAGACTTGTGGAAGAAGTGGCAAACGCATGAGGTTTGGTTCTTTGGATGACTTCTTGTTGTTTGTTCTTTGGCAAGTGAAAACTTGCATAGTTTGTCATTGGTTTTTGCTTTGTTGGGGTATGCCCCTCGTAATCTGTACAAATTTTCTTTTAATGCATCTTATTTACCCATAAAAAAAAATCTAAAATTTATTTGGTATTTACAAACAAAGACTCCACCAAATGCTTGATTGGAAAACAGGTAGCCGCCACCTGATGAGACCAACTAAAGGCTATAGGCTAAAGGCATAGGCTGGAGGCTACGGACACAGAGACAGAGGCAGCATCCTCTTACTAGCACCATCATTTTGCATCAAAAAGCCAGCACATTAAGCTAATGGTGGTAGCATAGCTTGTTCCAGCACAGGTAGGTTAGGTAAAGAGCGCCCTCAGGCAATTAGAGTAGGTAACCACCGCCTCTTATTAGGTAGGTGAAGACTCTCAAACTTACGACAAAAAGAAATAACTTGACAAGCAATGAGAAATGATTAGTGCATGTAATCACTCTTGAGTAGGTTGTCCAATACATTACAAATGATTTGTTTATAGACAGAGGTTTATCAACGGGCAAAAGAAATAAATAAGGAAAAGATAAATTTTGTTTTGAAAGCATATATATCTTCTATTAATTTTCTCTCTTTAACCTTTCATTTTGTGAGCCTTGCTTTTTATCAACCCCTTTCCTATTGCTTTACATAGGATGAGGTATGTGTCTGACGGTTCAAGAGAGATTTTTATCCTTTACTAGCTCTGATTCTCCAATGGTAATAGATTGCTAGGTTGGCTTGATGTGTGTGGCTGTTACCAGTAGCTAACGGTTCAAGGGAAAAGGTGGTTGGAGTTATAGCTCTAGGTTCCAACAAATAATTTTTTTTTTTTTTAAATTTGTGTTATTAGGATGTAGGAGTTATGATTTAGGGTTTAGAATTTAGGGTTTAGGGTTTAGTGTATAATTTAGGGTTTAGAATTTAGATTTGGAGTTAGGGTTTAGTGATTAGGATTTATGATTTTTTTTTTCAAAATCATCTACATTCTAACATTATGATGATCCAAAATACTAATGGCACCAAAAAATTTAAAAAAATATTATTATTTGGAGGATTTGGGGGTAACTACATCTAACTACAACTACAGCCCTCATCCCCGGTTCAAGAGATGTTCTTGAATATTGGGCATGATTTCCTCCTTGATTTGTGTGGATGTCTAAGAGTCCAAGAGATGTACGGATATTTGCTTGATCTCCTCCTCGAATTGTTTGATTGATAGAGCTATTATCATTAACAGTTGGTTCATGCAAAGGCAAAAGAAAAGGGTTCCAATCCTGTTCTTTTGTGAGATACCTTTTGGAAAGCTGAACAAGCTAAAGTCAAAGTTCGCTCTCAGTCAGATAGGTTTAGCCATTTGTATGTTGTCCATTAGAACCCAAACCTTGAATCTGAATCTCCGTCACAAATTAAGAAAATTTCATTGCAAATTTGGTTTGCGACGGAAAATTTTCGGTCGTAAAAACGCTCATCCTAAAATTTTCGCAAGGGAATTTTTTCGTCAGAAAATTAGCGACGGAATTGCTTTGTGTCAGAATTTTGAGATGCGATTTCCATCACAAAAAGGTTTAATTTCTCAACAATTTTTGCGATGGAAATATGTTAGATATCAATGCAAAATATAGTTAGTATTTGTGATCAAATTCCGTCGCAAAAAAATAGTTTTCTTGTAGTGCTCGCAAGTCTCCCTTCCTGCTCCAGTCAATCAGAAAGACAAAGAAGGAGATGATTAGTCTCTCGTTAGAGGTCTTTGGGTAAGGTAGAGATGCTTAGGCCAAAGAAAAAAAAACTTTACCATAAGTATCAATTTTCTACGTAAGTACCTACTTTAAAAATTAAAAATTACATAATCCCACATTTGTCATTCTTCTTCATCACCACCTTCCGGCACCGTCATTCCTCCACTACCATCACACCTCCACAATCATCTTTTTCATTTTCTCCTTCTTCTTCGTCTTGTTTTTATTAGCGTTCGTCTTCATCTTGTTAGATCAGAGATGTAATTTAAGATCTGAGATCTATGTTACTGTTTCAATGTTACTACAGATATGAGATCATATGTTACTGTTTCAATGTTATTATTTGAAACAGTAACATTACGCAAGCAAAATAGGCCAACTTCGGGTCTCCCTATTCGGTGGCCTTTTTGGACAGAATCTGGTTGGGCATTGTGCGTTTTAGTGAGGGGAGTTTAACGGCGATGGTGATATAGCGAACCGTCGCCAGAATCGTTCTGGATTTGAGACTTTTTTTCATATTAATGATTGAAATAGTAACATAAATTGATATATAGCAGAGCTAGTAATGTAATTGACATTTTCATGGTTACTTATGTATCCATGTGTTTATTGAATGGACCTAAATGTCCAATAGTCTCCTTAAAGATACCGGCCTGAAACTTTCCCAATAAAAATTATGCGAGGCGGGCCCATGGGGTACTTAACGCAAAGTTCTTTGGGTGTGTGTTGGACGGATCTAGGCCCAAAAAATCCCCTACAGTAATAAAACAATAAAACATAATTTGTTTAGAAAAAAGATGATAAGTTTTTTTTTTTTTACCTGGCTTTCTGCCTAATCTTTTTCCTCAATTAAAGGCAAAAAGGATTCATGAAGACAACATTGGCTTTCCCTTATCTCATATGGACCAAGAATTTTATTATCTTAATTGATTAAACACCCACGCATATACACACACACATACTTATATATAATTAACATTAATTTTTGTCATTTCATCGTCCACATGTTTGTAATTAAGATGAAAGTAGACTATTATTACATTGATTAATCAAGGCCTAATATTTGACTAATGAAGAATAGTTGCCTGATCAAACAAGTTCCATTTTATTCATATTGCATGCTACATCATTCATATATCTCTCATATTATGTGATCTTGCTCTCAATTACATAAATTTTAGTGTGATGAGTCAAATTAAGGATTAATTTTTTGGCCAATTCAACTTTTCCAAAAAAAAACTATATTCTAAAATTAGAAATTCTTGGAACAAAATCAAAAGTATCTAAAGAAAGTTATGAAATGATGTGAATTGAGTTTGCCAAAAATTAAAATAAACCAAAATCCTTTACGTTGGGAAATTACATCAGGATCATCTTTTACATAAATATCGCACAGCAATAGAGAAATTAAACTTGAGAATAGCAACACAATCAATACAATAATATACGTGGAAAAACTCCAAAATCGAAGAAAAAACTACAGGCCTTGTGAAAAGACAACCAGAGAAAATTCACTATGTAGTGAATTGTTACAACTACACACTCAATTCTCTCTCACATCTTGAACCCAAAGAAACAGATAATAGAAATTAGGTTACAATCCTAGAAAATAAAACTCCTATTTATAGCAAAAAAAATGATGCCCCATCAGCTATCCGAACGCCTATTTAACCCGTTCTGACGACAAGAACTTAAAGACATGTTTTCTAATGTAGTTGTCCAGACACCCTTATCAACTGTCTGGATATATCTTCATCTTTTCTCGATCTAGATGCTCAGTAAGACCCCTCTCCCACTTCACGCACCTGTTTGGACAACAACTGTAGAAACAACATTTCAATAACATAACTTGCCTCCACACAATCCAAATCGACTTTGAATTAATTGATCAATCCTAACAAACTCCTTTTCATCAAAAAATTTCATATTAATACTTGCCAATTCAACTAAGCACATCATCATTCTACAATTTATTTGGTATTTAGAAACAAAGACTCAATCAAATGCTTGAGATCTTTATCTACTTGATTATCTCGTTTTAAAATAAAAGAAATAATGATGTCTTTTACCATTGGTTAAGGCGCGTGCGTTGAACGCCCTTGTTGGAAAAGTGAGACGTAGCAAGAGAGACGAAAGGCGTGGATTAACTAACTATTAAGAGGGAGCACGAAACTGTACGGAACATGAAGAAGTGCTTCCCTACCGGCAAATTACGTCTTCTCACACCCACACACTTTCTCTCTCTCTTGATTGATTTTTTTTTAAATGGGAGGAGATTCGAACCCTGACTATCAGGATAATACACACAACCATTACCAATTCATTTAGTGGCTCAGGTGTTTTGATTGAAAAATTATAATGTCATTTATTTATTTTTCAAATTAACACTAATAAAATGTAAAAAAGGAGATAATTACGAATTTTAACTTTTAATAATAATTTATCTATGATATTTCTAATTTTGAGTATAATCTAATAGGATAATGCTTGAGACCCTCAAAAAGTGACCCCCAAAAGACCCCCATTTAATGTGAAGGGTTGGATGTGAAGTGGGTCATATATATATGTTTTTAATCAATGACTATTTTAATACCACATAGATTTAAGAGACTTTTAGGGATCAAATTTTAGGGGTCTCTAGCATTGTCCAATCTAATAAACCATATTATTCAACTATTTTATTTTAACCAAAACCCACCTAAGAGATGACCTACCCTACCCTGAAAAATATATGTTTGTTTATTTGTTGCTTGGTAAATATCGATCACAAATTTTATGTGCAGGGAACACTATATTGTTTGGCCTTACTAGACATGAATGAGATCCATAGATTTAAGTTAGAGATTTTGTTTTACCAAGAATATCATTCTATTATCATCCTAAATACGGAAATGATTAGAGTTGAAAAAAAAACATATGTTGTGAATTTCATCCTAAATCTCAATCTAATCAAAATAGAGTTAAAAACAAAAATTGATTGGATTTTAATTTCCACCATCTATAATTTTTTGGGATCGAATGTTAGATACACGTATGTCTAATTCATTCAATTGTCAATCAAATCAAGTCTCGTTGGTCTTATCATCTATAATGGATTGATTGATGATGCTTGCATTGGTCATATTAAAAAAAAAGATTCAATCTTCACCCTCACTACAACATTAACCATCCCCAATTTTTAAATTCTATTAAAAATTTATCAATAATATAATAACACTCACTAATTGTACTTGCCAAGTACTCCTACCTGTACCTCTCTCTCTTTCTCTCACATCATAACCTTTCAAAAAGCGCTAACCCCCTACCTTCCTTTCTTCCCTCTCTTGCTCTTTATATATTCCCTCTCACCCTCCACACTTCCTCCATACACACACTCTCTCTCTCTGCCCCTACAGATCTATCTTTTTCTCTCTCTAAAAGCTTAATGGAGTTCAATTGATTCATTTCGAGGCTCTTTTTCTTTCTGGGTACATTCCATTTCACTTCAAGAGGGTCTTAATTTTTCTGGGTAACTATTAATTTGTGAGATGAAGCAGTGGATACGAAGATTGGCTCGGGTCGCCGATTCGTCGCAGTGCAGCCTGCTTCGATCCAACTCACAGATAGTGAGGTCGAGGGCCTCGTCGGCGAGAAGAATCGGGCGGACGAAGTCGGTCCCGGAGGGTCACGTGCCGGTGTACGTCGGAGACGAAATGGAGCGGTTCGTGGTGAGTGCAGAGCTCCTTAACCACCCGGTTTTTGTCGGGTTATTGAACAAATCGGCTCAGGAATACGGTTACGAACAAGAAGGGGTGTTAAGGATCCCGTGTCACGTGCTCGTGTTCGAGCGAGTCATGGAGTCGCTCCGACTCGGTCTGGAGTCACGTGACCTCCAGGATCTGCTAAGCTCTTGCTTCTCTGAGGAGTTATGAATTATGATATCTACTTTTTCTGGGTGTTCTTGGTAGAACAGTAAATTACGTGGGCTGTCGAGGTCTTTTTTGTAAATACGACCTTTAACCACAGATGGCAAAACAAAACAGAGAAGAAGAGATGGAAATGGTTTGTGTAAAAAGGACTTGACACACCAACATTCTGTGGTGCTAAATTACTTTCTTTTCTTTTTATATAATTTTATTCTTCGGTTAATTTTTCTTTTCATTTAATAAAAACCTAAATTATATGCGATGGTACCAAAATCGCCCCGTACTAGAATTTTAACTCATGGCATAATATATAGAGCTAACACATCAACCGAAGAGTTGCACATACTCACATCGGCCGCCACATCGATTTAAAGCCGAGCAGCTCATCTCAGAAGGCCATGGGTGACCAAACAACCAGGAGTCGTGAAGCACAATATACAAAGTCAACACATCAACTAAGGAGTTGCACATGCTCAACCATGAGTCCCAGGAGACCAACTCCACTTAGGAAATGAACGCCTTGGAATTAGGGGAGAAGTGATTTACTCCTATTAAAGTTAGAACTCTCGAACTCATATAAAGAGGGAACATCTAGTACTAGGTAAATTATTTTGAATCCTGCCCTTGAGAGAGAGAGAGTGCTCCTAGCACCGAACACTCCTACACTTATAGCATACTGATTTGAGTGTCGGAGAGGTCCTCCAGCAAACACGCTCAGACCCCCCTTAGCTCACGTTTCTTATTGTGCAGATCATACGAAGAAACACTTTTTGATTTCAATCCTATCACCTGACACGTCACCAAGACCAATCCAGTTTTAAACATCATCAATATGATATATTCAATTTAAACATTAAAAAAAGTTCTATACATAACAAAATCACAAAAAGGATCATCTCAAAAGAACACTTGTATTAGATGACACACCAAAAGTAATGATGATTAAGTAACAAGATTAAAAGACAAAGGAGAGGGAAAAGAAGCGCTTAATCCGGGCAGTTGATGAGCCAAACAATAATGATTATTAAACAAATCATTCAAACTTGACAATTACTTTGATTAATTGAATAAAATTACATGCTTAAGTCAGGGTTGTCTCACCTAAAACCAAAATGTTGGCACGATTAGTGCCTCAAATTATCACATCATCCACCTAATATGATTAGGCAAGCTGCAGTTTTATGTGCAATATTCATGTATATTTGCTAATCATCACAAAAATTACTTAATTATATGCATAAATATTTTCATAATAAATTTTTTTTATTTCAAATGTATGTATATATATATATAGCAGAGAAATATTAATCATAATATAAACAGTAAACAAAAAAAAATTATATTGTAAATGTTTCAAACAAGATAATTGTTGCTAGAAATTACAATTTCTTTTAAGTTTGCTTATCTGTAAAAATTCCATTTTGTCCATATGTATATATAAATATATGACAATATGTGAGAAGGTTAGGAAGTAATAACAAGAGTTTTTGGACATTATATATGTGATTGAAGAATAATATTTTTTTTCTATGGTTAATTTTGTATTTTCAATATATTAATAATGACCCCACAAAGAGAATGGCTAAGCTTCATCACAAACTATTTGTCACATATAAAACAAACCAATTTGTGTGACTAATTAATAAATCAATCATAATCTGTCAATTTTAAATCACCTCAATCAAATTAAACTAATAATCAGAACAATAGAAAAACCCTAAATCAATAATACATCATGTGATTCTATATCGACTCACATGAGCATAGTCTTTGATGTATATACCAATCATTAATTCAAGTTAAATTTATTCATAAGAGTATAGTAATCATGTTAATTAAGTCAACAAGGAAAATTAATTCAACCAAAATGTGTGAAAAAATTATGTGTGAACTTCACTTATTTGTGTAAGCTTCATGATCTAAAGTATGTTATTTGTTTCCTCAAAAGTGTGATTAATTTGAAATACATGCATTGACACACACACATATATGGATTCGGGGTAGGTGGAGTGTTGAAAAACACTGGACCCAACGGGTGCACCAAAAAATTTTAAAAATTCATACATGTTTAGTATTTAGCATTACGAATTTAACGTATATTTTTTATTCAAAATAAAAATAAAATTAAGCATGAAAATGACATAGCAATTCTAGACCATCGGATATATATATATATATATATAAACCAATGAAAGGAGAATTAATTGGGGGATTTGGTCTCGATACATGATGGATTGTGTATTTCTTGTAGAATATAATTAGAACCTTCAATCTATCTATCAAACAAATTATTTTTTATTAAATTTTGAAACCTAAAATGGAAATCTTCAATAAAAATTAATAAAAAAACCAAAACCAGAGTCTAAAATAAATTAGTTAAATATATATACATATATACATATACTATTTGAATTACAAAAACCAGTTTAGGAGATATGAAGTCTGAACGTACTTACTTGGTAGGTATTCACCAAAAGCTCATCATATGGTTAGTAGCACAGAAACAAATATTTTTAAAAAAATGCAAGCTAATTATTAGAAAAATTAAATGATATACAACCTAAACCTTGAAAGGAATATTTAAACCGAAGAATGCTCTCCGCAGTTTATTAGTGTGTTTGCAAACTGTCATATTACGCGTCTTTGGTGCATATACTATGACGTATAGTGTATGTGTGTGTGTGTATATATATATATATATATATTCATCAATAATTGGCAGAATATTTGGACAATATATTTCCACGTACCCGTATTACAAAATTTGCATGTGTTTGTAATTCAAATGGGATTAGGCATTGTGATATGCTAAGTTCATTTTTTTTATTGAGATTAATTAGAAAGCTTGTTTTGGATGTTTGATGAGACTTATGAGCAAAAATTCGATTTAGGTTTAGTTTAAAAGAAAAAATAAAAACTAAAAAAATGAGAAAAGTATAAATTATTGTGCTAATTTTTTATATTATGATTTTTTTGATATTTTTTATTATAAATATTTTTTATTAAATTTAATTGTAAGTTTAAAATTATAAATTAATTACCAGATATTTTTATATAAATAAAATTAAGCTAATATTTACAATTTTTTATAATATTATTTTAATAAAAGAAAAGAACAAATGAAAAAAGAGAGAACAAACAAAAGTTTTCAAATAATCTCGTGGGGTGTTTGGTAGGAGTAGGACGTTTACCCTTGACTTATAATCTGTACCAAACTGACTAAATATACGATAAAAGTGTAATGATATATATTCGTAATCATCATAATATATATATGTATGTATATGTATATGTATATGTATATGTATATGTATATATATATATGTGTAATTTCATGGTGGAGTCCAATGATATCAGGTGTAATACGGTGTCATTCGGGAGTTTCCGACGATGATTGTTTTTAGTGTTGTGTTCTTCTAATTTTTCTTGTTTTTCGTTTAGTCTTTTTAGTTGTACTTTATCATTATGATAGCCCAAGTATCAATGAGTCTCAATTACTTAGTTTATTAGGTCATGAATCAATACAATCAAATAAAAAATTACGTGCAGTTGATTAGTTGTGCCAATGACATGAACGCATGAATTGTGGGCTAAGCACATGTTAAACCTCGGCTAAGCACAAAATACCATGTTCTTAATTACTGTTTAATATATTTATAACAATAATTGAGTACATTTGTTTTACTAAAAGAATTTTCGTTTCTTGACAAAATAATAATTTATAATAAAAAAAACAACTAGTTGTCACATGGAAAACCTATATATGGATGTGCTAAGATACGATTCAATGATTAATAAGATCTCTTAAATAAATGTGATCCCATACAGCAAACCAAGAATCTTAAATTTTCTAAATTAAACAAAAAACAAAAGAAAAGAAAAGAAGATGAACAATAATTTATAGATCTTTAATTGTACCTTCCATGGAAAGAGCACCAACCATTTTTACTAAACCAATGTTTCAATCACATGGTTAACCATAATGTAGAATCTCATGAGCTCACATGGAGTAGGAAACTCTAATAATTTAACTACTACATTCTCTTTTTGGGAAGCAATTCTATTAAAATTAAACAACTTGGAACTCCTATCAAGGTCTTTGGATCAAGTCCTTGTCCGTTATGACTCTCTACAGCTCGCGCCTCAGTGACCGACACCAAAGTGTGTGTGTGTACTTACCCCAAGTGTAGGGTATCGTCAAGTAATAAACCGGTGAGTCCGGTATCGATCCACGAGGAAGCAATGCAAATTTGAAGTGAATGATATGCAAATGACTAGCTAACACTAATAAACACAATGAATATCAAATTAAAGCAAGTAAAAGAAATGGGCCGAATGACTCGGTAGCATGAGCGATTTTGTAATCAAAGTAAGCACAAATTGGATTTAAAACAATTAATTAAAAACCTAGTCTCTAATCCGTCCCGGTGACTACTCGGTTCTCATACTCAAGGTATCATTGCAAACACACACAACCATACACAATGCATTGTGTGATACTATCAATCATGCATATGCAAAGAGAATTGGGTTATAAGACTTCAATTCATACATGTAGGCCATCGGGTCTCTTAATCTACGATGAACGCAAAGGGATAAGCACCTAATATTATGAATTAATATTCCCCCTTGGGGCTTGGCTTGGCTAACACCCTAGTTTCACACTCAAAGATCAATTAACCATAACTCTCCCATGCACATTCCTAATTTAACCCAAAACCCCATCATCAATACACATAATTAATAGCTATGCAATGAAAAACTCAATTAATTAAGGAAATCATGCAATGGGTTTAACAATTCTCAATCGAACGCATTAG
Organism: Tripterygium wilfordii; assembly: GCF_013401445.1. Taxonomy (NCBI): domain Eukaryota; kingdom Viridiplantae; phylum Streptophyta; class Magnoliopsida; order Celastrales; family Celastraceae; genus Tripterygium; species Tripterygium wilfordii. Next base: position 11,062,659 of record NC_052250.1, read on the forward strand.
ATGCAATCCCTAGACTAGACAATCCAAGAATACAAGCAAATATGTCATTCCCATAGATCCAATCACACAACTATCACGAAATTAAAAGAGAGAAATCGAAGCTACGATTCTTTGAGCATACCTTAAGTAATCGAAACCGAGCACCCACCGTTTGGGACTAGAAACTAGAAAGAGAACTTAGCCACTCATCATAATGGACATAAACATCAATTTTATAGATGAAAATCAATGTCTACACACGAAATCACAAGAAACCAAGAAAAAACTTAGAGAGATAAATCGAGAAAAAACAATACTCCTATGGTGGCTTCCTCTTGGAGAAGTCAATGAATGTTTCATTAAATCTCAACCTTGCAATATGTAGCCGTTGCACTTGCATTATTTTCCAAGTCTAGCTTTGCAAGATTTGAGTTGTCATGTGCACTTGCAGCCATCTTTGACCATTTGATTAAACTTGCAGCAAATCTTGACCTTGGTATCTCCAACAATTTTGTCATCTTTGACCATTTGATCAAACTTGCACCAAATCTTGGCATTGGTATCTCCAACAATTTCCTTTTAAATGTGTGGCAACTTGCAGCCATCTTTGACTCCAAAAATCAAGTAAGATATTCTTTTAAGTCAAAAATTGCAAGCAAGAATGTTGTCTTATGCACAACCATTGGATTCACCTTTAAATGATCATCTTAACCCTTCAAGTCTTGTTGTAATCTAATCCATTCATAAAACAATTCAATCTCGGCCATAGATTAGTGTACCGTTGGAGCTTGTAGTCTTCAAGAATATCTTCATAATCTAAGTCCCGACACCTCACAGCAAAAAGTGCCCAATTCAGTCATTTAAGCCCGATTTCCTGCAGAACCAACGGGAAACATGTATAAGGGTAAAATTACTTTATTTAAACACAAATGAATTACTATAAGCACTGGAACATCCTAATTAGATAGTATTAGGACCTCAAAATAGAGGTCTGGTCACTCAGCATTAGTAACATTTTGTTCGCTTTGAGCTAGCCAATACTTGCTTGCAAGACTTTTTCTTTCCAGGCCCAGCACCAACACATATTAGTTTGAACCTAGGAAAAACGTTTGTTACTAATTAGTAAGTTTGACCTATTATATACTACACTTCACATTTTCACCTGGGCGATGCGAGACAAAAAACTTAACTCCTTCGCCACTCAATAGCTTGCCTAGCACCACCCCGATTGCGCTGTAGAGGCTTGTGGCTCCATCCACTCGAGCCGGGCGAACAAATAGTAATATTAAAAAGTAGAGTGTCAAACCCATGAGGATTGATTGAAATTTACTTAGTATCGATTATGATTGACTCTAAATTCTATTTGAAGGATGAAAAATTGATTTTGGGATTAAATTAAATTAATAAACTAGAAAGTAAAGCATAAACAAGTAAAATCGTTAACTTGGATCAAGAGAGAAAACACTAGGGCGTCTAATTTCACCATCACCAATTATACTCTATTCCTTTGGTATACTAATTCCAATTATCATCTATGTTGACAGTCGATTTCCCTAACCTATCCAATACTCCATTCCTGGTTATATCGAAAGTATTTTTGTTAGGAATTCATGTTATTCCTAACATTCGAACTCAACTAGTAAAAATTCATTAAGTTCTATGAACAGTCATGTAGCAACCACATATGTCATGCCCCTATATTTCTATGGTTCATGCATATATATGATTTCTATTTTCAGAAACACAAATCCAAACTTCTTCTTTTGGTCTTAGTTCAAAACATCAAATCATTCAAATGTTGATCAAGTATTTAAAAGCATTAAACACACAAATAGATACTCAAACATGGGATAATAATTAAGAATTAGCATAACCACAAAATCATTGAGTATTCATGGCCAGCCCTAGCAAAAGAGTTTACCTACCCATGCTACAAAAACACAAAAAAAACTAAATAATAAGAATTCATGAAACTAAGAACACAAGAAAAATTAGAGAGAATTGTGGCTCTCTAACTCTCCACACATATTGCTGCCCGTGCACCTCCTATTTATACTGAATGCAATCCCTTGATTTTTCACTTCCTGGTTTCCTTCAATTAGTGCAGTAAATTCCAATCCTATTCTACCTCTATTTCCTTCTTTTAAATCTCCTTCAATTGCCTTGATTTTTCTTTGATTTCCTTCAACTAATATCGGGTATTGTCTTTGACTTTCTTTCACTTGTTACTGTGCCTCCAAAGTCCTTTTCGTGTCACTCTCCTTGTTTGATTAAGGTTTTGGACTTCAAGCAAACCATGGACTTAGTGCATCAAGCATGACACTAAGCCCACCATATCATGGCCTCATAATATTCCTTAAATCAAGAAACCCGTTAGATTGGGCTTCAATAGACTTATTACTCCTGAAAACCAAACCAATAGAATTTCTATAAATATTCACAATTTATTGCAATAAAAGGAGATGAAATCAAGCCAATTTGAGGTATACAACCTGGGAAGCACGGACACTCCTACTGACATCGAATGCAAGTGTCAGACACTTGATGGGCACAGCATGCACTAGAGTCAAGTGAAGAAGAAGAAATGCAATCCCAGAAATATCGAGGTGAAGATTAATGAGAGTTCCATAGATAACAAATCAGATAGATAAGTTCCCTATCATGAATTGCGAAACAATGTCGTGGCCTTTTCACTACAAAACTTGTATCTGGAACAAGTACGTGAATGACAATACCAGACAACGCTGAAGAACAAGGAGCATTTCCTAAATCTGTAACAGGAAGTGTAAACAACTAAATTGAATGGAAAGAACCATAAGTAGTGAAATGAGAACTATTGCAGAAACTTAACAGCGAGAAATGCTCAGAAATTTTCCTTCTCAACTCATCATCAAATGAACTTTCTGTATCTGGATTTTTTACGGCACAACCGAACGAAGCAGATCCTCTTTTCCTCTTGTTATTTGATCTTTGCGTAGCGTCAACTTGGTTGACTGATTACCTTTCAAGTAATAAGTCCTTAAAAGCTTCTTCCGGAGACAGAGAGCGGAGAAATAAGCTTGGTTTTGAGCAACACCCATGCATGAAATATGCTTGAAGCCATTGTTGAAACAGCAGGATGATACCACTTAAATTTGGGTCCGACCCAATGGGGCGAATTCATGAAATTAAGGGGCAAAGCCAAAACCACCAGCATAATCAAAGTAAAACTTTATATAATTTATAAGCAATTTTGACATTCAACAACATAATTTTAGGGCAGATGACTGTCAGCAGCTAGTATAAGAAACATTGAGAACGAATTCTTGAAATATTATTAATCCAACCATGGGATAGGCTTCTTCTTAATGACTCTTGTTTTGGCCATCCTGAGAAATAAAAAATTATACACTGGTTACATACTAATTAATAATTAGATTGTGTTACCTGATAGAGTAATAAAATATGTCTTCATCCATGAGTTGAGGAAAGACCTTCAACCAAAGCAAGGCCTTCAAGAAAACTGGATTGTGCCTTATCTACTAAATACACTGGAAGTCGTTGTCGTGTGTGACACGAAACAGTCGTCATCGTTGGCCTTCTTTATCTCTGCCGTCGTCGGCTGGCTTGAATTTCTAGAGAAATTTGACAGAAATTCGGGACCTACGTTGTCTAGAAAATCGAAATCGTGCATGGACCATGCTTTTAGGGCTTCCGTTTTTAATTTTTGAAACGGTAGTGATACTCATACATAGGATTAGTGTCCATAAGTGTACATAATGACATAAGTGTAAATAATCACTCTTATCTCTCTTCAGATTTCACTTTTCTCTCTTTCCTTTGTCTCCCACTCTCCTCTCTCTCACGCGAATTCTCTTTTCCTCTCTCACGGTCAACGACGGATCTCCACAGTCGTTCGACCACCACTATGACCGCCACTGCTGTCAAAAGAAGCATCCGGCCCCTAGAAGTAACACCCAACGACCATTTGCCAAAAATCTACCATGAAGCCATGGGTATCCATTGGAAAAAAATCACAGATCCAGTTGATTCCGATGTCAGTTTGGCAACCTGACACCACCAATGAACTCTCCTACGTGAGGAGCACCTAGCCCAACTCTTTGTCGACCGAAACGGCCATCGGAAAATGGAGACTCACGTAGAAGGTATGCTACAGTGCGTTAGTACATTGTCCCAAATTAATTACACTGTCAACAAAAAACTTAATTATCAAGATTGGGAGCTGAGTTCAAGTTTCTTTGGTGATAGTGAAGTCCAATGTCATAATATAGTGTATTATTACGTTTCATTGTTTGAATTTGTTATGGCCTTGTTATTATTAGGTTTCACATGTTCAATATCTGCAATTGATTTTGTTGACTTGTGTTTTGACTCTTTGTGTTCAAGATCGTACTTGTTTGTTACTTTTTTTTCTTTATTTATTATATAAAGGATGAATTCCATTTCTTAACGTGTGGTTTTTGTGTTGATTTGATTGTTTTTGCGCATTTTTCTCTATCCATTGCTTGGAATATTAACTATTTCATTCTTATTTTTTCCTGATAGTTACATTCTCATTTTAATGTGTTGTCCTAATATTGTAATCCATTGATGCAAACTCTGAATATTACACTTTGCTATTTTGGTAGTGTATTTGTTCTCATTGTTATGTACGTTGTGATTTATGATAGTGTATTTCCCCTAATGTGTTTACCTCAGTGGATTATTACACAATGAAATCTGACTGTGTATTTAGCCCAGGGGGTTATTACACTATGCATTTAGAAGTGTATTTAGCCCAGTGTGTTATTGCACTGTGCAATGCACAATGTAATTATCCCAGTTGTTTATTATCTAGTTCATATTGATTGTGTAGTTAATAACATGTAGTTAAAAATAATAATAAAAAACAAATGCTCATTTCCAATTAAAAATTGTTTGTTTTAGGATGGCAAAACACAAGAGTCGAAAGGAAAAAGCTCAATATTCCCATACAATACGGGTCCAATTTACAAATGATAATGTCACTATTCGGAAGCATATGTCTAAAAAATAGGCATAGAGGTTGTTTACAAAAGACATCTTTTTGTTGTTTGGTAGCATTACTAATAACAATGTAATTATCTTCTTGAAGAACTGTCTAGAGCCATTTTGTTATGATATTGTTTTGTGAAATACTATGATAACATTATATAAGACAACGTATTTAGCTTCTTTCTTTTTTGAACTGTTTTGTACAATTTTTTATGAATTTGTTTTTTATGTAATATTACAAGGTGTTATTACACTATCAGGCCTAATAATGTAATTAGAATTCTGGTGAAATAGTGGTAATCCCTTATCAAGTTTCTTTGGTAACAGTAGAGTGTTGGGACAATGTGATTAATCACATTGTCTAATGTGACAATGTAAGTAGGACTATCTCCATTACATAGAAATCCAACATAGAGAGTGTCCTATTACACCATCAAAATGGGACAATGTAACACATTCTCCTACTAAGATGCCATAATTTTGATCGATTTATTATAACTTAGAAGCTGTTTAGTTGCACAAAATAATAAAATTACACTTTTAAGAGGCAATATCAGTCCTAAAACTATGACAATGTATTTGTGGTAGTGTAGTTGTTGTAGTGTAATTGTAACATAGGCTTATTACACTGTCTGATAATACACTCACCTAATCACATGTCCTCTTTACCGGCTTTTTATTACTTGGAAGCTATTTTGTTGCACCAAATAATTAAATTACACGTTGTATGCCCTCTCTAAAGCCTCTACTTGCTCGGTTGTATACTTCACATACTTACCCGAATCCACATGTTACTAGTTTACTACCTCTTTGTTGTGCATAACATGTGTCATAGACTAACAAAGATTGACCAAAAATAATTAAGTTCAAAGCTTCTGTTTTTCGGGTCACAAAATGCACAAAAAAAAAAACAAAGGAGAGAAAATCCAATCAAAATGTCTCATTACATTGTCAAATGGATATAGTGCTTTATTACACTGTTGAATTCTAACGATATTTTCAGTCGAAAACATGGTGGGTTAGATACTTCTCATCGAGATGAATCCAGTGGTGGTGTTAGGATTGTTCGGATCTGACGATTTTCATCTCGGTGGCCGTGGACTTTTGACCACGATTCTAGCAACTACGATTGACAAAACTCATCGGGATTTGTTGGGTTTTGTTCCTCATCTCTTTGTGGTTCTTTTGGGACCAGTCGCGTCACAAACAATGGCCAAACGACAACTATGCCGTGTGAGTAGTGGTGAGCTTGAGTGAAAAGAGAGAGAGATGAGAGGAAAGAGGAAGAAGCTGCAATGAAGAGAGATAATGATAGAAAAAGAAGAAAAAGTTGTATGAAACATTTGGAACGTAGATCAAAGTTGTAAAATGAGTGACCAATATGAAACAAAATAATGCTTGCGACTCTCAAAAAGTGACCCCCAAAATACCCCTATTTAATGTGGAGTATTGGATGTAAAGTGGGCCCTACATGTGTGTTTTTTAATTAATGACTATTTTAATGCCACATAGATTTGAGGGACTTTTGGGGGGTGATATTTTGGGGTCTCTAGCAATATTCTATGAAACATTTGGAACATGAGGGATCGAGTTGTATCAGGGGTCATCTGTCAGTGATAAAAAATGTCTTTTAAGAGACTAAAACTAGGCGTTACATATCCAAAGAAAATGGACTTTACTAGTATTGTCTTAGTTTTCAATTGGGCCGAAAACCTAAAACTGGGAGTTATAAGTCTAAAGCAAATGGGCTTAACAAGTCCAAAACAAAAAATAGGCAAGCAAAATGTAATGTTTTTATCATTTCAGTGTTTAGTCACTCAACGAAAACAAGTTTGGGTTGAGAGAAACCGAATAAGTATCCTTTTTTTTTGTTTAATTTGATTGATACTCAAAACAATATACCAACCGGTTATTTATAGTCATGGACTACTAAATCCAAATAAAATTCTAACTAGAATATAATAATAACTTAAGAAAGTAAACCGTGTATTATTGGACACTAACACTAAACTAATCACTAGAGTCTGACTTTCTTTGTAATTCCTTAATTGAGAGATGTATCATTATTTCTTTTTTTATGCCTTATCCACTCACTCACAATCTCTATCCACATGAACCCCAAGACCCAAACAAAATGGAGTCAGGTGCTCTAAAACTTCTTTTTTTTACTCTTTATTCCCCTTCTTTTTATCCATCCCTCATTAATCTGTAAGCAATTAATCCGTCGGTGGATCGTTTTTGCTTTCGTCAATGTCACTTGTATCTCCGATGAGGAGCGTCTCACTCATTAATTGGCTTATTTAATGGATTTATGGGCTTCCTTGTCTTGTGAGATTCCGGCTAATAATGGAGGAAAGATGCCCAGGGGTATCGAGGAGGAAAAGCCCCAACCTATTAAAAAAAACCTCTCCTTTCATGAGCCTTTTTTTTAGCGTATACAACACCACTGTCAACGCCAGCATTTTCCGCTAGCAGAGACGTTAGGCATACGTCATACCAAACGGACCCTTTAATACTTTCGACATCAAAAACCAAATAGATATTGGCTGTGTTTAGCGAGGCGATTCACAGAGCAACGGAACCACCTCACCAAACACCATAAAATTTTGGGTGGTACCGCCCTCAAACAAAAAGCTTCAATTAAGAGCTTTTTGTTGGGCGGCTTTGATTTTGGCTTGAGACCCATGCCAAAAAAGCATGGGTCCCACACCTTAAATTGACTTTCTTTTTTTTTTAATTTTTATGTTCTATGGGTCCCAGAATTTGGTATTAAATATTGATAAATTAATAATTACATTTATACATTAATGATAAGTTAATAATTATACCTATAAGTTAATAATTATACTTATAAATTAATAATTATGCTTATTAAATTACTATTTAAATATTAAATTAAAGTAATTATAATTTTAAGATGATAAATTAATAATAATATAAACAAAATATATTTTACACAATTTAACTTTTAACAACAATTAAGAGCTTTACCAAACACCTCATAGTTTATTTCAGAGCTTTAAGCTCAGTTTTTTTTTCACAACTTAATAGCTAGCGTTGAAAATCAACACAACCGCTCAATCAAACACACACATTGACAGGTATGAGCCATAGCTTAAACTCCTTTCTATAAGAATCACATACCTCCACTTGCCTATAAATAAATAAAAAAGTAGTCAAATTTAGAAAAATCGCGAAGCAACAAGCACCCACATATGCATTAACATGTACACATAAATTTTTTGTCTTCATTTTTTAACTTTTATTAAAGTCTAATTGAAGGAATGCATGGAATTTAGTGTTAATCTTATTACCTTTACAATTGTGAAAATTCTTGTTATTGGTGAGCTTCTCCAGCCAAAGGCTTGAACTCTTTAGTAGTAGTAATAGTAGGATCTATATATGTATTTCTCTCTCAAAATCTTGTTCTTTATGTCCCTTTCACTTTTATGTCCCTCTTATTAGAGCACTTGTAATGGTGTTATTTTGTCTGGACCAACAAATATGTATGAGGTTTTATGTTTTGTTGATGTGATTGTATTGGGTTTTGTGTTTTACTGATGTGGCTATATTGAGAGATGTGTTTTATATTTAAAGATTGTGTTTTGGTGTAGTTTTATTGGGGACAACATGAAGGGCATGAGAATTTGTTGGCCACCATGTTGGGTGGGAAGGAAAATGTACAGGAATATGTGTTTTGTTGGTGTGGTTATATTGGGAGATGTGTTTTGTTGGTGTGGTTGTATTGAGAGACGTGTTCGCCTTGACTTTTTATGTAATAGAAGTGAGACCCAATATAAATTTTTGCTGGACTAGCAAATTTACACTACTGAAGTTGTTCTTATATGTACTTGTCATGGACCAAAACAAAATACTTGTTTGGCAGTCATAAAAGTCTTCGTTTGGCAGTCATAAAAGTCTTTGTTTGGTTTAGTGATCCTACTAAACCAATTAGAAAAAAAAAATTTGTCAAGATTAGGTACCAAACATGGTATTAAGCTCTTAATGTGGTAGTTATTTATTTATTTTTTGGTTTCCTAAGGTATCCCCAGACAAGCCCATGACTAATCATCCGAGGTACGGTCGGACGCCAAATGCAGGGACCTCTCCCAAGAAAGTCTTGATGTGGTAATTATCTAGTTTCCCTAACAAAATACTTGAAATTAAAAATGGTAATTAAATTGAGTTATTATAGTGCTTATAATTAATTAATTTTTTTTTTTTTTCAAATGGTTAGACTTTGTGAAGATTGCATGGGGCATGGAGTTTGGCTCAAAAGTGTACTGTACTTAATTATAACTACTAACATGGGCGGGTGACCTAAATTTAAAGACATAAAAATTAATATGTCACATTACCATAGGGTTTCTGGACAATCACACCATGAATGGCGCCAAATTACGTCTTCTCTTTTCTGTTTTGTTTTTTTTTTTAAAATGTAGGGGAGCGGATGGGGAGACTCGAATTTGAGATCTCTATGAGATATCACACAAATGAGTGTCATTTGAACTACTCATGATTCTTAGTTATTCACTTCTTCTCTTTTATATTTATAAAAAATTTGGGGAAAGAAAACTTTTGGTCACTGAAATATTTTATCAGATTCAACTCAATCACCCATTTTTCAAATGTTTCTATTTGGGTATCCAAATTTTTAAACTATTCCAAACTAGTCACATGGGCAGATTTTATAGAGTTCAAGCATCAATTAGCTGAGGTGGCATCAAAAAATAGAACATTTAACCCAGAAAACCTAAATATCCTCATCATACCAACTAAGTCACAAATGACCCAGAAAACCCTAATATCCTCATCCCACCTTCAACCCCTTCAACCACCACAAAACCCAAATCTCTCCTCAAATCAACACCACCAACTACAATAATAACACAAACCACTCCTCTCCAATAAACCGACACTATAGGGCGGGCCTCACCTAGTCTTACTCAAGCACATCCTGAGAAGTGAGAGGAATATGAAGGAAGCTGATTCCGAACCGAAATCGAAGGCATTGGTGAAGGGGTCATTGAGGAGAGATGAGAAGTGAGAGGAAGATGAGGGAGATTTAGAGAGAGAGTATGAAGGCTTCTTTAGTACTCCACCATGAGATTGGGAGAGGGGGCTACCGACGACGGTGGAGGAGGAGAGAAGGGGAGGTGGGGAAGAAGGGCTTAGGAATTTAGGTTTGACATTCTTAGCATATTTAATTAATTATTTATTTTTTTTCTAAAATTCCACATCATTCTCACATCAGCCTAAATTAGTTGATTTTGATTATATTGTACCACGTGGGATGGTTGGCTGTCCGATTTGGGCGAAAACTGTCCGTGTGACTAGTTTAGAACAGTTTAAAAATTTGGATACTCAAATTAAAACGTTTGTAAAATGGATGACTGAGATGAACCTGGTCAGATATTTCAGTGACCAAAAGATATCTTTCCCCATAAAAATTTGGTAAAAATAATCACCAAAAGGAGTCAACTTGGTTGACATATATATCTTTGGCCTTAATTAACCATACCCACCACCATTTTCTTAACATAAATAAAACCCACCTAGTATATTGTTCGCGTTGGGCCTAGCTTGAGGTATCTAGATTCACATAAGAGCGGGGTGAATTGTGTCCCCGAATTACAATGAGAATTTCTTTTTTAAAATAAACACAAATTTACACCAAAAATCACGACACATGGAAGCAAAATCAGTTCAAATGTAGTTGATCATGCTAACCATAGGATTCTAGTTTCAATAGAGCAAGACCTTTCCTTAGCTATTCCTTGTTTGGAGCCTTCATGTGGACCTTAACAATCAGTTCTAGCATGTCCTTCATGAGATCAAACACGCCATGATCCCTTTAGGGTAGACTAGCATTGGACCAGCAAGCTTGGAGTGGCCATTTTCGCCAAATACATTGGTGGCTGCACCATAGCCAAGAAACTTGAGTGGCTAGGATCTGTTGTAATTTTTTTTATAGCAAGTCCCGCTGTAATGGCTCTAAAGACATTAAATTTTTTTTATTTTATTTCTTAAAAGTTATGAATGTGTTTTGATCGGGTTTACGAGTGCAATGATATTTTTTCTCCATACAAAAATCAAACTGATTATGAAAAAGACATGAAAATTATAAACCGTTCAATGTAAACTCGAAATATTATATGTCTATCTTGTGATGAATTTTATTTTTATTGGAAACAAAAAAATATATCATTGGACTCATAAACACGATCAAAACTCAATCATAATTTTATTTTATTTTTAAAATTTTTTTAAGGTCCTTATATTTATTAAGGCCGGAACTGTTGTAAAAAGAATCATAGCAAATCCTCGGCACCCTGGAAACTCCCTTAATATTTAGGTAACTTTCTAGAATGAATTTTCAATATTTTTCTGCTCATCAAATGCAATTCATGGTCCAGCAATCATTCACATGCATACTACACTCACTTGAACACAATGTTGCACAACTTGTATCAGTCGGGTCCGACAAGCACACTCAGCACAACTTGTCACTTGCATAAATAAAATCATCACTAGCACAAATCAATTTCAATTTCTTATATGTTTAGAATATTAGCCATAAGGCTTAATTCAATCAGCTCAAGTTAATCTCCCTTATAGTGGATCACTTTGCATGTGAACATAAAGCACACTCTAGGACTTTAAGTCCATTTTTGGGTTGTTGTGACTCTCCAAATCGGTTCGTGGACTTCATATGATGATCAAAATATTTAACCTGCAAAGAAATATGAGGTAAAACTCCCAAATTTATATGTAAACTCAAAAGAGCTTTATTGATAGTACTTAGGTTAATCATATTCAAAACAAATTCAATAAATTGCAATTCATATATGATAAATCAATTTAGGTTATGTATAATATCCGTGCAAATTTTCAGATCAAAATTTGCACAAGTGCATCATCTTCTAGCACATAATTGACCAGGGAGAAATAAGAATTGGTTTAAGAATTCTAAATATGAAATATTCCTTAACGTCTTAAATACATTTCAGGTCAAGAATCACACAAATAGGGATATACCATTTGGAGGTAGGCGTGCGCAAACTGATTTCTGGATAGATTTGAGTACCCGAAAATGAACTAGTCCAGAATCACTTAATTCATTTAAAACACGATTAATCATTATTGAAAACAAATAAATGATGTTCAAATTTATTGTCGTGATTATCTAAGACATTTCACATTCACTTAACACATAAACAACTTTATTACATAATCAAATAACATATGACAGACAATCATCAAAATCATACATGTAGGATCTATGGTCCAACATAGCTCACACGCACAAATTTAATATGAGAGAAATACTAGATCCATCTCCGCCAATTGAATCCATAAACCTTTGATTATGTTGAAAGTTATCAAGGTGTACTAAAATTTAAATATTGGTGTAATAATTGATCTTGAATATCAAATATAGATAGTTCATTTTGAATGAGGTTGAAAATTATGATGATGTACAAAAATAGGTGTAGTAATTGATCTTTAATATTACATATATAATTGTGTACTCAAAATTAATTAAAATCTAAAATATCCTAATTCTAGATTATTCAAAATATTTATAGTTTTTGTATTCCATAAATAATATACCTTTCTCATTCTTCCATATTTGGTAAATAATCTAAAATATAATTGAATTTTGTTAGACATTCTTAAACAGCATCATTATTTCCAAAACTGATATATACCCAAAGAAATACTAATCTTTAATGAGATATAATATCTTAAATTCTCCTACATTAATGGTATGATTTTGGATAAGATTCAATTACAATGGGTAAAACGTGACCAACATATATTAGAAAAACATTTCTAGAAATTTATTTTCTATATGTGGAAGGAAAATAAATCCTATATATATATATATATATATGTATGTATGTATGTAATAAAACGTGCACGTGGTGCATGTGTGTGTGTATATATTACAGTTTTGTTTGTTGTAAATCTACTTATAACTTTCAAAACCCAATTAAAAAAATTCAATAATGTTAAGTACCCATATTTAGGTTGGTAAAAAAAGTGAATTGATACTTGAAAGTGGACCAAAAACAAAAACACACACATGAAAATTAATTTTACTGAAGAGAGTGAATTTAAGATTTAGGGTGGATTCCCGTTAATGTTCTAAAAAATTTATGTAATCGATCCCAAACTTTTGGAATAAAGATTTGACGACGATGAGAGTAAATAAAAAATAATTACATTAAATCTTGCTGGATATATATTCTTCTATTTATAGCTGTTATTTTAATTAATGTCGCGCACACACACATATATATACAACCTGTGTCTATCTATCTCTCTCTCAATCACTCAAACAAGATACAGACTCTCTCAGTCTCTATCTCTTCCCCACTATATATATATATGCTTATATATAGAGAGAATTAGTGATTGTGTTTTTGTGTTAATTAGAGAGAGAAAGAGAGATGGGAACAGGAAGAAAGCCCTGTTGTGTTCAATCAGAAGTGAAGAGAGGTGCATGGAGTCCTGGTGAGGACCTTAGGCTTATTGCTTATGTTCAGAGAAATGGACACTCAAATTGGAGGACACTACCCAAGAACGCAGGTATTTGATTCTCTCTCTACTTCCATCTCTCTCTATACTGAATTTGCTTATTTGTTTCATCAGCAAATCATTTTCACTGGTTGATGCAAAGTTCAATTCTAAAATCTCTTATATATTTTTCACTGGTTGATGCACGGTTCGGTTCTGATAATTCTGATTTGATCATATGTGTAAATTGCCTTGTCAATTTTTGTTCCCAATCAATGGTGTTTACTGATGATTGGATTAATGAATGTTTATAGTTTTTTTTATTTTTTAATTTGTGAAAAATGTGTGTTTCTACTTTCTACTGTTATATTGAGTGTTGAAAATTAGATTGAATTGTTTTCACATATTTTTTTTTATTTCTTTCTATGTCAACCTTTGTACCGTTTATAGTTTAGTTTCTTAAAAATTCTTGATTAAATGAAGAAACTTTTTTCAATGAACCTAGACATTTTTTTCTTCTTTTGGCATACATGATGAAATTTTTGCATAATTTATATATAAATGGAGGAAATATTTAATTATATAAATATATAATTGTTTGTCATGCGTTGTTAAATCCATATTTTCTTAGTTGTACTTTTCTTAAATACAATTGCGGGAAAAAAATTCCTTAATTTTTTTTAAGAAATTATACATATATTGCTTCTTTCTTTAAAAAACCAAGCAAAAGAAATTTTTCTATAGTTAATTGAAAAATCATATTACATCATCACATAATTTTCCTGCAATAATAAGATATTATTTTTGTTAAGGATAATGTATTTTAACTTCTTACGCATATAAAGTACAACAAAACACAAATTAAGAACGCCCCACCTCAATTTTGCAAACTTGTTCTATTGTTTTTGGTCTACAAGGTAGGTTGTCTCATAAGTGATGACAGATTTCTCTATAGCTAAAGTAAGGCAATTCAATTAATTAGGAATTAATGGTAATCCTATTTTCATGATTTGAACCTGTGATACTAAATATTAAAATGTTCTAAATATTAAAGAAAATTTTTTTTGTAGGTCTGCAACGATGCGGGAAAAGTTGTCGTTTGAGATGGATTAACTATCTGAGGCCAGATGTGAAGCGGGGAAACTTCACGAAAGAGGAGGAGGACAAAATTATCAAACTGCATGAAGCTCTGGGGAACAAGTAAGAACCCTATTAAAATCTATATAAGTTGACTTGTTATATGTTTTAATTTAAACCGTACTAACGTATAGACCAAAATCCCTTATTCTTACTAACTTTTTAAAAATTTCCAGATGGTCGAAAATTGCATCTCATTTACCTGGAAGAACTGACAATGAGATCAAGAATGTATGGAACACTCATTTGAAGAAAAGATTATCCAAGGATGATACCAATTCCGCCACAAATGGACCAAACTTGACCTCCTCAGCCTCGTCCTCTTCGACCACCACGATCGAGTACTCTAGTGGTGGGAATATCGAGATGGGAAATATCGAGATCCAAGAGGCGCAAAATCCCCAATTCTTGAACCAATTTGTGAGCTCCTCCAACATGGGCATGAGAGAGATATCAAAGTTAAGTTCAACTTTCTCTTCCAACAATTCAAATATCCTCACTCATCATGAACTACTTGATTTGCCAAACCCTGGATTTGATGAAGCTATGGATATTGCATTTGATTTCAACTTCTTGGGAGATTATCATGAGGATGATGAAATGTCCAATGCTATTACTACTACTACTAAACAAGACAATGTGCCATCATTAGACCCTAATAGGGATATTTGGAAGATAATTGAAGAAATGGAACCAAGTGAGCTCCAACACCATATTGATGAGGCAGCAGAAGAGAATGAAAGGGAGATGAAGTGGATTACTTACTTGGAGAATCATTTGGATCTTGATGATGATGTTGGTGATGAAACTAGTACAAAGAATTTGTTGTCAAATGATGCAAGTTTTGATGATCAATTATTACAGCCAGACCAGAGCTTTCATCAGTATGAACAGTTGGTATTGAATCCTCAAGTGGATCAAGGCTTTGGTCGTCTTCATGCTTGTCCTTCATCATCAACCACCACAAACAACAACAACAAGAAGAACAGCAGCAGCAGCAACTATATTTTCTGATTATTATTACCAGAAAGTATAGGGATTGATCAATCATGCCCATATGTATGTATTGGACCAACTTTTTTTTTTGTTAGCATGTAAATATCATAATAAAACTTTATAGGAATTTCTTTCATGGATGATGATGGATTGTTAATTTATCTTCTTAAATCTTATTTTTCTACTTTTAGTTGAATATTTTAATGGCAGGTTGACTCTCCAAAACAGAGAAATTATGTCCGAGTTATCAACTTGGCACAATTTTGAACTTCAGGTTATCAAATTGACACATTTTGACTGTCAATGTGCAAAGTGAAAAAATCCCTATCTTTCGACGATGAAATGTGATATTAATCCCGCAATTGCATATGATTGTTCTAGTCTATTATACCACTATTAATAAGACTACTTTGATATCAATTGATCCTATGAATGCTTACCAGTATTCAAAGTTAGTGAAGTTGGTAGAAGAGCTCTTGAAGTATAGTGATGGCCTGCTCTTCATCAACACCTGCACAAAGTGTTGCCTAAAAGGTTAATAATATAGGTACATGGTTTATATTACAAAGAAAATCATTAATGCTTAACAAGCTTATTGGGAGGGCCATATGCCAATTTTACTAGTCACGATCAAGCTCGACCTTTGAGTACAAAATGGTGTTGGGTCCTGAGTACCAATTTTTCTTCCACAATACCTGCAACAACATATTAAATAATACATCAAAATCTGCTAAAATGAATCCAAATTCGTCCAGAAGTTCAGATATAGAAAAAAAATGAACCAAAAAATTCAAAGAAAACAAAAAATAATCATATTATTTATTTTGAAAACAGTAAAATTTCATAACTGAAAAGTTTAATTTCACTCATTATAAATTAGTGAGATTTTCAATCATAAAAGTGAAATTTCTTTAAGCTTCAATCATGATATATAAATCATATTTTGCATATAAAATGTTCATATGAACTTTCATAACAAACGGAATACATATGATCACTTAAACAAATAATATTAGATGATCACCAGAACCTAACAATTCAGAATTCTAGGGCACGAAGCCCAACAATGTTGATTATCATCTCCTCTACTTGGGCCGGTAACCTTAAGAGTGTATTTGGATTGAGGGATTTGAAGGGAAGGGAAGAGAAGAGAAGGAAAATGAAGTTTCCTTCCAATTCCTTTGTTTGGATATTTAAAAAAAAATTAAGGGGAGAGATTTGGAAGGAATTGGAGGAAATATTTCATTAAATTTTTGTCAAAATTCTTCCTCCTCAAAATAGAGTCATTTGGAGGGAAATGATGACTTGTTAAGTTATTTATATGTTAAAAATCTATTTTACCCGTATACATAACACTCTAACATAAATAAATAAGGATAAATTAGTAAATGGAACTAATTTTTTTTTTCCTTTCTTTTTTATCTATTCAAACAAAAGAGAGGGAAAATTATTATTCATTCCATTCGCTTCGGAAGCCCGGGGCCTGCTGTAATAAAATTACAGCAGGCCCCACTGTAATAAGCTTTTTTAACATTAAAAATTTTTATTTTTATTTTTAAAAATCATAAATATGTAGTGTTCATCGTAACGAACACAACGATATATTTTTTGTTAGAAACAAAAATCAAATTCAACATCAAAAAGACACAACAATTCTACACCATCGGATATAAACTCAAAATATTCAATGTTTTGATCCCGATGAATTTGATTTTTGTTTCAAATAAAAAATATACCGTTGGATTCATTATGAAAAATACTACATATTTATGATTTTTAAAAATAAAAATAAAATTTTTTATTACCTTAAAAATACAATTACAGCATGTCCCAGGCACCCCATTCGCTTCCCTTCCCTCCCCTTCTCTTCTCTCCTCTTCCCTTCTCTCCAAATCCCTCAATCCAAAGTACTCTAAAAGACTATCCAATATTCACCTCTAAATTTAGCACTGTGTGCTCCTATAGATATTACTTTCACATCTATTGATATATACTCTCTGACTACAAGTATGCTATTATTTTCAACTATAAAAGTGAGAAAACTAACCAATCTAATGAGGCCTGCGCATATACAGTAAAACAAATATAACGAGGGTCCACTTGTTAGGAAGAGTTTTTGTCAAAACATCTGTCACTTGTTCTTTACTGTTACAGTGAACCAACTTCACATCACTATTATTTTCAGCTTCTCTAATTGAATGATACTTCACATTCATATGTTTTGTAGTAACCGGTTTTCATCCGACCAAAAAAATAAAAAATAGAAAAACACAAAAAATACAAAAGCCTGTTATTGAGACCGCAAGCTCACAAAAATTCAAAAAGCCACTTTTGGACCCACAAGCCTACAAAAACTCATTTCCTTGACCCATAAGCCCACGGATATTCAAAAGTTTGTTTCTTGAATCCTTAAGCCCACAAATACCCAAATATAAGCCCAATGCAACCAAACCCTAGAAATTATCTACAAAATAAGGAAATTAAAAGATTTTGGGAAATAAAACCTTAAAAAGGAAAATGTGACAATTTTTAGGGTTTTGCAAAATGAATGAAAAATACAAAACAGGGTAATTTTTTTAGGGTTTCTAAAGAGAAAAAAAATAAAGTTTAAGGGGATTTTTTGGTAAAAGAGTAGAAATAGGGTTTTTGTGTGAGGTGGTATGACATTATATAAGGGAGCTAAGGGAGGTGAGAGACACACAATTGAGAGAGGGAGGAAAAGAAAGAGACGATTGAGAGACATACACAAAGAAAGAGGGGGAGAGCCGAACACAAGAAAAAAGAAGGGTTTTGGTAGCCGCAAGTGAGGTGAAGGAAAAAAGAAGGCTAAGGTTGTTGGTGGAGGAAGGTGCCACTTGAGGAAATCCTCTCTCGGTTCCCTCCTTTCCTCATTTTCTTTGCCCAATCGCTTCTATATAATCACCCAAAACACTAAGACAAGGTCTCCCTCCGATTCTCACATGTTTTGTTTATATGTTTGAGCTAGTTTCACAGCTTGAGCTAGTTTACATGTTCTTTGTTGCATGACCATTCTTTCATTCTGACCTCACCCTTTATCCTCCTCACATCGTTAATTAGGGTGTTGAATCCAACCTCTCTAGCATACGCATTGTAGAACTCATACGTTTCTTTCCATCCTTCGAAAGTCATCCCAACCATATCTTCTGGTTGCAGAATCACAAGATGCCTTTCAGACATTTCCTCCGACGAATCGATGGCCTCGACTTCTTCCATTGATTCGTAAGTGCAAACTTGAGAAGTCTGAGGTTCGTACCAGATTCAAAAAGAGAGAGAGAGAATTTTGCAGTTAATTTTGTGGTAATATGAATTAATTCAAAACCTTGGGACTATGAAATATAGGCAAGGCACGAAACAATATTTTAGTTGTAATTGTCAGTCACATGCACACAACTAAAAATGGTTGATAATGTAATTGCTCAAGTATGATAATTTTATTATTCGAGTTATTGAACAATAATTGTTAGAGTAGTTTTTGGTTTATCTCCTTTCGAGTGGTTTGTTTCTTGTGTTCGAGTATGATAATTTTATTGTTCGAGTTATTGAACAATAATTGCTCGAGTAGTTTTTGGGTTTTTCTCCTTTCGAATTGTTTGCTATATTATTAGCCACGATATTATCAATAACAATGTAATTATTGTTTGGACGATTCTAAATGAAATAGGATCCATTTCATTTATAAACATTATAAAAGTTGATCAAGTGGACTAATGTTACTCCCTTCAAATCATGGATCAAATAACGATGTGATTATTGTTCAAACATGTAACATGTCATTTGTTTAGGGACTTAGGGTTTAGGTTATAGGATTTAGGTTTTGCCGTTTTAGGGTTTAGGCTAGGGTTTAGGGCTTAGGTTATAGGGTTTAGCTTTTTCCGGTTTAGGGTCATTTTATAAGTGGCATATCGAAATCCAATACATCACCGATTTCATTGTTTTGGCTTTAGGGTTTACGGATTTAGGATTTAGGTTCTAGGGTTTAGGGTTTTACTTGTTTAAGATCATTCAATAAGGATTTAGGGTTCATGGTTTAGGGATTGATATAATATTTTAGCATGGTAATAAATTGGGATTGTATTTAGATTTAACCTATGGACTTGTCAATTGTTATATGGGATGGTAATATTATACAACTATGATTTATAGAATAACATACAATATGATAGATTGAATTATCTATACATCTATAACTATATATTAAGTAGAGGCTCTAACAAGTATTTATCTTATTTTGGCACCTAGGATGCTCTACTGCCCACGTGGACTCCTCTCATTCTTTATCTCTAATACAACACATACGATTTCTCTTGACAAAATTACCCAAAGCCAAAAAAAAAAAAAAGAAAAGAAAAGAAAAGAAAAAAATTAAATAAATAAAATGAAACTTCTTCAACTTGTATATATAAAGCGAAGGCTTTAGCCAATTGCTCCATTTATTTGACATTTGGACAATCTGTCTATCAAATTAGTTGCCATATGGATTCATAAGAATTCATCATTTGTCATTCTTTCAAAAAGCCCTCACTACCAATTAATATTAATAAACTTTTGTGCCTATTCTTATTCATGTCGTCTAAAAAAGTAGCTTATTATTCAAAAACATATGTATTACAATTAAAAAAAAACTACCATATCAACATAACTACTAAAAATCAAATTGACAAATAAAAGATTTTGGGAAATAAAACCATAAAAAGGAAAAGGTGACAATTTTTAGGGTTTTGCAAAATGAATGAAAAATACAAAAAAGGGTAATTTTCTTAGGGTTTCTAAAGAGAAAAAAAAAGGTTTAAGGGGACTTTTTGGTAAAAGAGTAGAAATAGGGTTTTTGTGTGAGGTGGTATGACATTATATAAGGGAGCTAAGGGAGGTGAGAGACACACAATTGAGAGAGTGAGGAAAAGAAAGAGACGATTGAGAGACAGACACAAAGAAAGAGGGGGAGAGCCGAACAAAAGAAAAAAGAAGGGTTTTGTTTATATGTTTGAGCTAGTTTCACAGCTTGATCTTGGGATTTAAGTGTCTTTTTTATCTCAGTTTTGAGCTGTTTGTTTAGTTAATAATTGGCGATCCACAGACGATTTTGTATCTAGCACTTTGTAAGCTTATCCGTGTACGTCTTGTCATAATGTCTTCCATAGTTTGAAAATCTTTATCTATCAACCTTTATGGATTCAATTGCTCAAAAAAGCCTGGTTAATCTTTAATTTTTAGTAACTGCTATTGCGCTTGTATCTTTATGGAGTTTATCTCGCAATGGAGAAGGCAAATGCATGTTCATCTGATGGTTTATATGCCAGAGTTTTATAAAGATAACCCTTAATGATCAATAGGAAGCACGCTTTTTTGAGATTGAGTTATTTATGTGGCTCTTAAAACAAAATGAAATAGCAAGCACTCTTGCCTGTGCATATGTATATTGTGTAAACCTATTTGTCCTGTACACATATTCAATGGTGTTGTGAATTACATAGTTTAGGGGTTGCGGGTTAATTTTACCTTGATTTGATTTGAATTTTGATTTACATTTGAGTATCCATTTTTATTTGTAAGTTTAAAATTGAGTGTAGACCATTTCAATTAAGGAAATCATAAGTTGGTTTTCTTTATTGGAATTATGGATCTTATTTGATCTCATTATAAATTTGTCATAAGTTGACAATGATAGGTTAAATTGATAGGTGATATTGTTTCCAATAGTTCATTAATGCCATAAGTTGGTGTTTAAAATTAAGCCTACCAAAAGTTGGTAGTGTATTTTCATTAAACCTACTAAAAGTTGGTAGTGTATTTCCAAATAAAAACTATTATAAGTCGATAGTAATATTAACAACATTTTTTTTTAAATACTATCATAAGTTGATAGTATTCTTACAAATCTTTTTCCAAAAACTATCATAAGTTGATAGGGTAACCGTTTTCAAACGGGAGTTGTGGGGTGCCTAACACCTTCCCCACACTCAATCGATCCCCGTACCCATTTTCTCTGGTTCGCAGGTCTTTACGGTGTCTAATTGCACTTTAAATCAATTAGTGGCGACTCTAAATATTTTTCATCATCCAACGCCTATCTGCGTCGTGACCCCGGTTGCGACATGTTTTATCTTCTCATGTTGTATGGGATTTTCTGCAATAGCAATAACAGACTTGCTATCACACTTGATCACTGTTGCATCACTTTGCTTCAGCGCCTCCAAGTCAACAAGAAGCTTTCTAAGCCAAATAGCATGATTAGCAGCTGCAGTAGCTGAAATGCACTCAGCTTCAGCAGTTGATTGGGCCACCACCTCTTACTTCTTGGAACTCCATAAAAAATAATTGAGCCAAATGAAAACACATATGCAGAGGTACTTTTAAAATCATCAATTTGCCTACCAAATCACTATCCACAAACTCTTGCAGCATGCCTTCCTTTCTTTTCAAATCCCAAATGCCATAATTTGCAGTACCTCTCAAGTACCTTAACACTCTCTTGGTTGCACCAAAATGAGCTTGAGTTGGGGAGTGCACAAATCTTGACAACAAACTAGCAAAGAACATCAAGTCTGATCTAGTTGTTGTCAAATAAAGTAAACAACCAATAAGACTTCTGAAAATAGAAATATTCACTTTATCCTCAATATCCACTTTTGACGCTTTTGGTTCACCATTAGAGGAGTATCAATAGGCTTGCACTCTATTATGAACCTTTTAAGTATATCCATGGCATACTTTCTTTGTGAGAGAAAGATACACTTATGCACTTCCATTCTCAGAAAATAGTTCATCTTCCCCAAGTCTGACATCTCAAATTCTGCCATCATTTCATCTCTAAATATTTGCACATCAGCTGGATTACTTCATCACAAAAAAATCGTCAACATAAAGTGAGACTATCAATTGAGTTTCATTTCTAACATAAAGTGTAGACTCATTCTCACTTCTTTTAAATCCACATTTGAGGAGGTAGGAACCAATCTTACTATACTAGGCTCTTGGAACCTGCTTTAATTCATACGAAGTTTTGTTGAGCTTGTATACCATCTCTTTTCTAGTTGCAACAAATCCATCAGGCTACTTAACATAAATCTCCTCCTGCAACATGCCATTAAATAATGCAGACTTGACATCCAAATGATACATCTTCCATCCAAAATGTGTAGCTATAACAAGAAGAAATCTCACGGTATCATGCCTTGCCACAGGTGCAAATGTGTCACCATAATCCACACCAGGTAGTTGAGCATATCCTTTCACAAGTAATATGACATTATGCTTGAAAATGGTGCCATCAGGATTCAGCTTTGTCCTATACACCCACTTTATTCGAATGACGTTCTTATTACTTGGCCTCTCAGTAAGATGTAAAGTTGAATTCTTCTCAATCTCTTCCTTCATGCATTCCATTCAAGAAATTATGATGCCTTTACATAAGTAGTTGGTTCTGCAAATGTCACATTACATCTTTCATAAATATTTACAAGAGTCTTGTTTAAATAGCTTGAGGCTCATTGTACTGTCATCACCACTAGGTCCACTAGCAGATTTGGCCTTTGCATTATCAATATCAGGTTGAGTTTTGACTGACTGTTGCACAACCTGATCTTTATCCCAATCTCAAAAAGCATTCTTATCCAGACATACATATCTGCTTATAGAAATGTTCTTGGTTTGGAGATCATAAATTCTATATCACTTTGCCTGAGTTGAATAGCCTAAGAAAATGCACACATTTTCCTTTGGATCTAGCTTACTCTTCTTGATAGAAGGTATATGAGAATAGAAAATGGAACCAAACACCTTGAGATGTTTGGTTGATAGCTTTGTTCCAAACCAATCTTCAGTAGGAGTCCTGTCGCTAACAGACTTTGTGGAAAGCCTATTCAACAAATAAATTGATTTATATACAACTTCTGCCCAAAAAGACTTTGTGAGCTTCTTCTCTGTCACCATACACCTAGCCATCTCCATTACTATGATGTTTTCCTCTCTGCACTCCATTATGTTATGGAGTATAGCTGATAGTTAACTGATGATGAATTCCCAAGCTATAACAGAAATTATTAAACTAAGCATAAGTGTACTCATTGCCATTGTCTTATATGATCTTCTTTATCTTACTCCCACTATGTGCTTCAACTAGAACCTTAAATCTTTTAAAAATAGTGAAAACTAAATGAAATATTTGTTCTAACTCAATGAGACAGTGTTCATTTGTCCACTAACATTCACATGCACAAGCTCAAGCTTCTCACTTGCTCTCCATGCCTAATTGACTAAAAATAGTTGTCTTGATAACTTTTCTACCTGACAAGTCTCACAAATATCATCACTAAGGCTTATTTCTGTCAAACCTGGAATCAGCTCATGCTCCTTGGCATCTTTCATAAATTTTAAATGAAAATGACCATATCTCTTGTGCCAAAGCCAAGTATCATCAGCTATGCAGTTGTATACATGCTGCATAGCTGAATTTCAGTACAACGGGAAGCTGTTATCCACTATTTTAATTCTGACTACCTCCAACCCATTTGAATAAAAAAATAACACAATAGCTACTTTTAAAGGATAAGGAGTAGCCCTCCTTAAGCATATGTGTCACACTAAGTAAATTTTGACTCAATCTTCATTTCCCATCTTTACTTTTGTTATGATTTCCTATTATGTTCCGATAAATATTTTAATTGTTTGCTTTAATTCCATATACCCTCTCTGCTGAATTAAAGCAAATATATATTATTTACATATATATTATTTAGGACTAATTAGGTGATAAATCCCTTGAAAAAAGTAGTTACGTAATAAATCTTACCAATAAAATGTTATAACAATAAGATCGTAGCTTAAACATCAATCTTCCATTAAATAAGAACTTACCTAAAATAAAATTAAAAGACATGTTTAACCTTAATTATATATTACAACTAGATAATCAAAATTAATATTATTCCACTCAACTAACAATAAAATAATACTATTTCATTGAATGCCAAATAAAATAGGGAACTTCCAATTTCAAATCCTCAGTTTAAGATAAAAACAAATAAAACAATCTATGAATTACAAAAAAATACAAAAAAATAGTACTATTTCACTGAAACCTCAATAAAACAGTGAACTTTCAATTCTAAATCCTTAACATTCAGTTTTATGATAAAAACAAATAAAACAACAACAAATGAAATACAATAGTACTATTTCACTGAAACCTCAATAAAACGGTGAACTTCCAATTTCAAATCCTTAACATTTAGTTTTATGATAAAAACAAACAGAATAAACTATGAACTGCATCAAATACAATAAAATAGTACTATTTCACTGAAACCTCAATAAAACAGTGAACTTCCAATTCCAAATTCTTAACATTCAGTTTTATGATAAAAACAAATAGAACAAACTATGAATTACAACAAATCAAATAGAGTGTAGGTACTGATTAAAATATAAAAATGAACACATATAAGCATAAATAACAAAGTGATTTCATGGAAATGATGATCGATACATACAGAAAAATATACTCAAAACGCATACAAGATCAAATTCATACATATTCGAAAAATTCAAATCACTAACGAGAAAATCAGACAAATAAACAACGAGAAGAAAGATAATAATAAAGATCAAGATCGAATTGAATTTAAAGTCAGAATAATAAGTTGAATCGAAGATAATTAGATGTTAATGGATTGTGAAAATTTTGGGTTTCTCAAATCAATCCATCAAGAAAAATCAATCACAAAAATAAATTAATTTAGAAATCACTAGATCTCCTACTTAATTTTGAAGTATGTCAAACAATAAACAAAGATTGAATGAGGACATATCTCCCATAACTCATAGATCTTGATGAAGATGATGGAATCATTCAGGAGGTTGCCGGAAGATCCGTCATTGTAAGAGATTGATAGATCATGGATGGACCTCTAGATAACCTTATCCTTTTGATCTCAACTCAAAGAACAACAACAAGAAAGAGAAGCATAGGAAAATACACATCAAGTCACACACCTACTATCCCCAATCACAAAAGTAGGTTTTTCCAAAATGGGCTTGGGCCATAATTAAAGATAGAAAGCTTTTGGTCCAATGGGCAGGCTAAAAGCGCCTTTAGAACGTGGTGTCGTTAATATATTCAATTCGTTTTATCGAAACGTCGTTATCGGTAAAATTTTTGACGCTTTTGAAAACTTCGTGATTCGAGTAAAATAATAAATGAAGATGCTTACAGACTAAGCGACATATATTTCTATAAATATACGACGCTAAAAAAATGTCATTCAGTATATCAAATTACAACGCTTTTAAGTATCAGCGTTGTTGAATGATGAAACAAATTACACTTATTTTTCATTTAATGATGGTTTATTAGGTTTCAAATTGAAATTTTCGGGTAATGATTAATTTGGTTATGATATGATAAATTTGGTTTATTAGGTGACCATCGCAATGGCACGTGACCTACCATTCTTAATATCATCCTCCTATTTCGATAATATGACAGTCATTTCATCTCCTTGTGAGCATTATAACTTGCTCGGAATGAATCACACTGTGAAGGATTCTTCATGATATGCCACACCAAATAATCTTCTCCAAGATCCATACCATTTTTCTTAAGTTTTTGGTAATAAGAAGATAGCTTTATTTATACCATGATCTCAGACACCACTAGAGACATAATAGAACTTCGAATGAAGCATGTTCAAGTACTCATTCTTTGAGAACTCTGCACATTTCTTGCCAATGACATCAAGAAATTCTTTGGTCGTGGCAGATTTTATCGTTAACAAACAACATATAAATAGCAAAAAAGAAATATGGCTATGTTCTTCATTAATAGTATCAAGTAATAGGAAAGAAAAACTATCAACGAGCGGTGGCTTGGTTGGCAATCGGTTGGGTTAGTCATATGTGTGTTCAATGTTCGATTATAATGAGAAACAATTTCTCCATGGTATTTTAAAAAAAAATAAAAAAGGAAAGAAAAACTATAAATGCGTCATGTAAAAATTATTTATTTGTTGTACGTGCATGACTTCTAAGACCTCAATAACCATGTTCAAAATGCGGAGAATGACTCTTAGTGCACAGCATTTGCCTCTATAACATCAACATCTCTTACAACACACTATCCATGTGTGTGTATATATATATATATATATATATATATATATATATATATATAGGTTCAATAATTCTTGTACATCAATGGTGGCAAGAGCTGCAAAAATCAGTCCCATTTAATCACTTCCTTGTCTTACTACTGCTACTAATATTTTCTTTCCTGTATTTGCTCAAATTCACTGGACCCAACAAACTCAATCTGCCTCCACCACCAAAAATTCCAATTATTGGAAATTTTCATTAGGTAGGCACACTCCCTCATCAATCTCTAGCAATAATTTCAAAGAAATATGGCCCTCTAATGCTTGTTTACTATGGAAGCACTCCAACTCTCGTGGTTTCGTCCGCGGAATTGGTCTCCGAGATCATGAAATCAATGATGTTGCCTTTTCAGATCGGCCTAAAACAAGAGCTCTGGAGTTGGTCTCCAATGGACACCAAAACATAGCATTTAGTCCGCACGATGGGAAGTGGAGACAAGCGAAGAAGATTTGTGTGCATGAACTTCTGAGCCAAAAGAAGGTCGAAAGTTTTCGATCTTCAAGAGGACTAATTGTTGCGAATATGATCAAGAAAATTTGCGATTTCGTGTCGCAGTGGAGTATTCGTTACAATTGATCTGCAAGAATTGTTTCTTGCTATGTCGTACAACATGATATCCACGGCCACTCTTGGTCGAGTTTTTGACAGAGGAGATGGTTGTGAGAGCTTCGCAGAATTAGCGAAGAGGGCCGTAGACTTTCTCAAACCTTTTTGCTTTGAAGATTGGTTTCCCTATTTTGGATGGATTGATTTCTTAACTGGTTACAAATCCAGCTTGAGAAAAACTGTCAAAGATTTATATGACTTCCTTGATCAAGTAATCAAAGAACATCAGGTCTCAGAGAAAGAAAATCGACGTCGAAGACTTTGTGCATATTCTTCTTGATCTTCGTAAGGCTAACAAGGATCTCACTCATGACTGAATCAAAGCCATCATTATGCCATATCTCTATATCTCTCTCTGTATATTCCATTGCAAAAAACCTGTTTTCTTTGTAGTGATCCTTGAATTACATACGGGACATGTTTTTAGGGGGAGTATTGGATGTTAATTATGTATATATGTGCTGTATATCTTTTATCATTAATTAGAGATATTAGTAATACGTTAGCATAATTAGTGGTCACAAATGGATTAGGCATGATTGTTGTAATAGCATATAATTAGGCCTAACTTCTAAGGAAGAGATGTGTTCACATTGTAACTTGTCCTCCATATATACTGGAGTTGTACATATTCAACATAAGAAAGATACACTGTCTTTACCGTGTCCAATTTCTTCATGGTATCGAAGCAAGTTCGTTCTTGAATTTGTTCCATCTCTTGTTCTTCTTTTCTGCTATTTTCAATCTCATGGCAGATGATGGCATTTCTGTTGGAGGTTCCAACAATTCTAGAGCCATTACCACTTCAAAATCCATTGCGGTTCAATCCTCTGTGGTTGAAGGGGATGCCAATCCTTCTCAACGGTTGAGCATCGTAAGGTTGAATGAATTCAACTACCTTCCTTGGTCAAGAGCAATCACTCTAGCTCTTGGTGGAAGATCAAAACTAGGCCATATTAATGGTACTAGTGTCGCTCCGGATGAACAATCATCCGAATATACGTCATGGCAGAGTTCTGACCAACTTGTTATGACTTGGATTCTCAACTCTATGGAACTACATATTGCGGAGATCTTCAGTTATTCGGAGTCAGCTTGTCTTCTATGGAGGGCAGCTCGTGACATGTATGGAAATCAAAATAACTCGGCCATGATCTACCAGATTCAGTGCGATATTGCAAGTCTTCATCAAGATGGTAAGCCATTTGTTCAATTATTGGGAAGTTTTAAAAGTTTGTGGAATAAGTTGGAAGTCTATCGTCCTTTTACTACTGATGCTCTTAAATTGAGAAAAAGGACAGAGGAAGATCATATTTTTCAGGTACTCGCTAGCCTTAGTTCTGATTATGAGGATCTTCGTAGTCACATTTTGATGAACCCAGAACTGCAATCTCTGGAAAATGTGTGTGCTACCATAAATCGTGAAGAGCATCGCAGGAAAGTCATGACTCGTAATACCGGTCCCAGTTTTTCTGGTGCCTGTGCATATGTGTCCTCTCATCATCAGACCAATGACAAATCCTACAAAGGCAAGAGATCAAAGGTGAAGTGTGAACATTGTGACAATCTTGGTCATTCGCAGGGGTGTTGTTGGATTCTTCATCCTGAACTCAAACCAAAGTTCCCAAGGGATCCAAAACGTGGTTCTAATCACAAGGCACATTTTGCTGCTCATTCCACTGACACTTTCTCAACTAATCCTATTGACTTGCTGAATGGGTTTACTGCTTACCTTCAAGACAAGCAAGGTCAGGACATGAAACTTGGAGTTTCTAACAATGATAGTCTATTGCTCTTCTCAGCCCTTTTGCTGGTTTTTTGGACAAATCTGAATGTGATCCTGAGACAAGCCAAGGTATTTTTACAGCTTTTATGACTGCATTAGATATTAGTGTTGTGCATGATCTTTGGATTGTTGATTCGGGGGCTTCAGATCATATGACGAATAAATTAACCAACTTATATGCCTTTGAAAAATTCTCTTCTTCTGTGTCCATAGCAAATGGGAAAGGAGCTCGTGTACTGGGTAAGGGTAAACTTAAACTTGTCTCAGATACGGTTGAATCACATGCCTTATATGTTCCTTCATTTCCGCTTCAACTACTTTCTGTTCAAAAATTAACCTCCTCTCTAAATTTCCACGTCATATTTACTCCTCTCAAGGTTATTTTCCAGGACCTCGTGACCAAGAAGACGACTGGTGAAGGTTTTTATTTGCATGGCCTTTATTACTTATGTCCAAATGCTCAAGGTTCCAAAGGATTTCACATTGCTTTCACTCCTTCTCAAGATCATCTACTTTGGCATCGTCGGTTAGCACATCCATCCAAGTTAGTTCTTAGCAAAATAATACCAGACTTGGTCAAAGAATCTCTCCCATGTGGGACGTGTCATTTGTCCAAATCTACTAGGCTACCTTTTATTTCCTCATTATCTAGAAATACCAAGGCATTTGAACTTGTTCATTCTGATGTTTGGGGTCCCTTTCCCGCTTCACTTGATGGTTCTAAGTTTTTTGTAACCTTCATTGATGATTGCTCTAGGGTTACTTGGGTGTACTTGTTAAGAACCAAGAGTGAAGTTCTGAATTGTTTTAAAGATTTTCATTTGTTGGTTGCCATTCAATTCTCAACTCATATCAAAATCTTGCGATCTGATAATGGAACTGAATATATGTCCAAAGACATGACACAATATCTAACTTCTAATGGAGTAATACATCAGCTAGATGTGTCGGTACACCCCAGCAAAACGGGGGTTGCAGAACGCAAAAATCGTGATCTTCTTGAAAAAACGCGGTCTCTTATGCTTCAAATGAATGTTCCCAAGTGTTTTTGGTCTCATGACATACTTATATTATTAACCGCTTACCTAGTCGAGTACTGAAATTCAAGGCTCCACTTGAAATATTACAGAGTAAAGAACCTGATCTTTCTCATTTGAGAATTTTCGGTTGCACTTGTTTTATGCATCTACAGGTTGGGCATCGTGATAAACTTGATTTCCGAGCTATTAAGTGTTTATTTTTGGGCTACTCAACAACTCAGAAAGGTTACAAATGTTATGATCCAATGTCCAAAAAATTGTTTGTCTCCCGAGATGTTCGCTTTGTCGAAACTATGCCTTATTATACTGCATTAAGTCAGGGGGAGTAGCTAGATGATTTGTCTCCGGATCAAAGTTATGCTATTTCTGGAGATAAAACTACTGAAGTTATTGATGAAATAACTGGTGGTTCTCCACGATATATTAATGATCAGCCACTCATGCCAACTGTTCAGTCTGCCACTCCGGAAGAGTCTGTTGATATCAGTCAGCAACTTCGTCCACGGCGTAATCCTAATAGAATACGTGTTCCTCCAGCAAAGTTACGTGATTTCGTAACTTATACAGCAAGATATCCAGTTCAAAATTCTCTTGCTTATCACAGAGTGTCTTCATCTCATAAAGCCTTCCTTGTGGCTGTTTCCAATGCTGCTGAACCAGGAAATTTTCAGGAGGCACATTCTCAAGCTGTATGGCGTCAGGCTATGGATGATGATGAATTAACTGCTCTTTCTGAAAATCAAACATTGAGTATTGTTCCTCTTCCTAAAGGTAAACAACTAAACATGTTGTTGGAAGCCTTGGGTTTTCAAGACTAAATTTCACTCCGATGGGTCCATTGACAGGTATAAAGCACGTCTTGTTGCTCAAGGCTTTACTCAGCAATTTGGTGTTGACTACAAAGAAACTTTCACACCGGTGGCTAAGATGACCACTGTGCGTGTTCTCTTGTCGGTTGCTATTAATCATGGTTGGTCATTGTCCCAAATGGACGTCAAAAATGCTTTCTTGAATGGTGATTTAGATGAAGAAGTGTACATGAAGCTTCCGCCTGGGCATCCCCAAGGTAATCATCCTAATCTGGTTTGCCGCCTACATAAATCCATTTATGGATTGAAACAGAGTCCACGAGCTTGGCATGCTAAATTGAGCACTGCTCTTCAAACTCTTGGCTTCAAACGAAGTTCTGCTGATTCTTCTTTGTTTATACGAATCACTCCTGTTGACAAGTTAATGATCCTTATCTATGTGGATGATCTCATTATTATGGGCAACAATGTTGCTTCTATTACCACCTTAAATAGTACTCTTCAGCAGCGATTTCCTATCAAAGATCTTGGATCATTGAAGTACTTTCTCGGTATCAAAATGGCTGCTTCTACGAAAGGGTTGTTCTTAAATCAACGTAAGTATGTTCTCAATTTGCTTCAAGATGCGGATATGCTGAATTCAAAGCCTGCTGTCACACCGTTAGATAGCAAATTGAAGCTTGATTCTTCGGGTGAAGTCCTTCGATCTCCTCAATACTACCAGAAGCTAGTTGGTAAACTTATTTATTTGACAATTACGCAACCCGACATCACCTATGCTGTTAGTCTTGCCAGTCAATACATGCACTCACCTACAGTACAACATTTGTGCTTAGTTAAACGTATCTTGCGGTATCTTAAAGGCTCTATTGGCCGCGGCACTGTTATGCATAATAGTGGTCATTTGAATATTGTTGGTTATACCGATTCTGACTGGGCAAGGAACTCACTTGATCGTTGCTCCACTACCGGCTATTGTATATTTGTTGGTGGTAACTTAGTTTCCTGGAAGAGTAAAAAGCAACATGTTGTGGCTCGCTCTAGTGCTGAAGCAGAATATAGGGCAATGGCTTCAGCTACGTGTGAATTGATTTGGCTTCAGCTGCGTGTGAATTGATTTGGCTCAAAAGTCTTCTTTCCGATTTGGGTTATACTAACACTACTCCCATGACTCTTTTTTGTGATAATCAGGCTGCCATGCATATCGCCTCCAATCCCGTGTTTCATGAACGCACAAAACATATTGAAGTTGATTATCATTACATTCACCAACAAGTCCAGTCCAGGATTATTCAAACTCAGTATGTGCGTAGTCATGATCAGTTAGCTGATGTTCTTACCAAGGTGCTACCATCTACTCAGTTCCATCGGTTAGTGGGCAAGCTTGGATCCATCAATCTTCTTGATCCAGCTTTAGGGGGGGTATTGGATGTTAATTATGTATATATGTGCTGTATATCTTTTATCATTAATTAGAGATATTAGTAATACGTTAGCATAATTAGTGGTCACAAATGGATTAGGCATGATTGTTGTAATAGCATATAATTAGGCCTAACTTTAGGGAAGAGATGTGTTCACATTGTAACTTGTCCTCCATATATTCTGGAGTTGTACATATTCAACATAAGAAAGATACACTGTCTTTACCGTGTCCAATTTCTTCAATGGAACTACTACGCTCTATCTCTCTCTGTATATTCCGTCGCAAAAAAGCTGTTTTCTTTGTAGTGATCCTTGAATTACATACAGAACATGTTTCTTGATGGAACTGCTACGACAAGTGCAGCGCTAGAATGGGCAATGGCAGAGCTGATGAAAAATCAAAGCAAAATGAAAACGGCCCAAGAAGAAGTGAGAACAGTAGTTGGAGAAAAATCAAAGGTAGAAGACTCTGATATTCATCAAATGGACTACTTAAAATGTGTAGTTAAAGAGACTCTGAGGCTGCATCCTGCTTCTCCTCTAGCTCTGCGAGCGATCAAACATAGTACTAAACTTGGCGACTACGATATTCCTCCCAAAATAAACATGATGATCAAAATTTGGGCGATCCAGAGGGATCCCGAGAACTGGATTGGCCCGAAGAGTTCATCCCAGAAAGATTTGAGAACAATAAAATGGATTTTTTCGACCAAAACCATCGATTTATACCGTTTGGGGTGGGGGGGGGGGGAGAAGGATATGTCCCAGGAATTTTTTCGACCAAAACCATCGATTTATACCGTTTGGGGTGCGGGGGGGGGGGGGGGGGGAGAAGGATATGTCCCAGGATATGGTTTGTTAATGTAAACGTTGAGTTTGTGTTGGCGAATCTCTTGTATTGGTTCGACTGGGAAATGCCTGATGGTGCTAAAGGAGAGGAGTTGGACATGACTGCATAAATTGTTAATCGCAAGAAGATGCCTCTTCGTCTTCGCCCCGCGATGCATTTGTTCTAGTACGCATCAATGTTTATGCTTGTTTGATTGACATATGTGTGCCTTGAATCTAATAATCTTTGTTGGTTTGTATCTTCCCCTTTTTTTTTTTTGAAATTTCAGGTTTTACTTATCCAATTCAGGAATGAATAATATTTGTGGATGTTTGATGTAAAACATGTTGCATAAAACACATTTTGGATCATCCAATGTCCAAAATTGTCAAGTAGAAATCAAAAGTAAACTTTAAAATTGAGTGAAACTTAGCAGACTAACTCAAAAAGTCAACTCACACCAGATAAATAGTTGACCCCATCACTTTTTGGCCAAATTTTGTCGTTTAGGCATTCAATTTAGCATTTTTGTTTCCGTTAAATCTTTTTTAATTAGAAGTCTAAATCTCATTTCGTCGATTCTGATTTGTTTTGGATTATCTGTACTAGTGATTTTTGGGCCTAACCCGATTTTGTCATTTTTTGCAGGCTTGTCAATTTTTTGAGTTTTCTTATTTTTGTTTAAATATGATTATGAACTATCCAGTTAAGTATCATTAAAATAAAGAAAGTTTACGTTTTTCAGAATATTCTCTGTATTTCTCGTCCCTCTTAGGTATCGACGCAGTTTATACCCTAAATCTATTTCAATTATGCGTTAGCGTTAATGTTAGTGTGATCCAACTTGAACATATGGAAATCTAAATTGAGAGCAAGTTGTGGAATCATTTTGTAAAACTAAGATTAACCCGTCTCCAATCACACAAGAGCGATTGAATAATGGTTGGGTATAAATCCTTCCAACTCGGGACTCAAGTCTGACTCTTCACAATAACAATTTGCGATCTATTAAGGTCCTTGGAGAGAGAGAGTAGCTATCCTAATACCCGAGTACAAGTTTTTCTTTGGACTCCAAAGACTATATCAAAACTCTATTTCTTAGTTACATTTCTTCTGAATTCATACTTTAAAAGCTTATTTCTCAGAATTTATTTATCTTTTTGAAGTGTTTATTTTGCAGAAGCAATTGGTCAGTTTCATTGAGTAAACGTGTTTACTAAAAAATTTCATAATCTATGCAAATACTGAAGTGTTTATTCACAAAAGAATTTACCTTTTTCTATAAATTATATTTCAGTAAATAATGATTGTTATTATTAGATTTTTTCTTTGTTGTAAATTTTTTATGATAATTAAGAACGAAAGTTTTCAATAGGAATAGCTAGCATTCCATCCAAAAAAAAGCTAGCATTCCATGTAAAATGTGACAACAGTAAGATATCTACAAATACTAATAATAAATCAATAAAATAATATGATGGAGGATAACATTACTTTGTTTTCTCTTTGTTTTTTAGTTCAATGAAATCAGATGAGGATCTTTGTGAGACTTTTTCATCAAATTAACCACCCCGTCACCTAAAAAACTTATATTATTAATTATAAATGTAACATCTTCTTGTTTAATTAAGTTAGTGTTATTGTCAGTTTAGATTATACTGTTGACACATTTTATATGAAATGATATGTAGTAATTTGGCTTGTCAATCAATTATTAGACTATTAAAAACATTTTACCATACTCATTATATCCCTGTTGGTTGTTTTCTACGTTGGATATGAGATCTGTCTATTCGAACTCTTGGGGGTAGGAGTGTTTGAGCCTGTGATGTGATGATGTGCGTTTCGAGCGTGCCAAAATTTATTGTCAGTTCAAAAAGACTTAAAATTTATCTAGTGTCATGTGAGAAAAGTAGAAGATAGAAGACAAACACCGAAATGAGAGTACTTCGATTAGACATAATTAAAATAACACATTGTCGGAATACATTAGGGTTTTCATTGAGAATACATCCTGAAATATATGAAAGAATGTGTTTTACAATCTAAATCAATATAATAGGCACGGAGGCTATAGTCACGAAGATTTGAAAAGGAAATAACTATGCTAAAAACTAGTTGACAGGTGTCATGCTAATGTAAAGAATAAAATTTAGAGACATGGAGTATGTGTTTGACGCGAGATACTTGTGAATTCTGCTTCTTATTTTTTCTATAATTTTCGTGGTCTTCAATGGTGGTCATCATGTCATGCTTCCTAGGCATGATCTTGATACGTCCTGTCATGGTAAATCATGGGAAACTATTTGCTTGCTTCTTGCTTGGGTTACTGGCCTAGATTCCACAATCGTTCGGATGCCCATATTACCCGTCCAGATGCTTCCTTGATTAAGACATCAAGTAAGGCCCTTCTACCAATTCACGCACTTGAGCTGTCCGAAAAAATCTAACCCCCTGTTTGGATGATAGCTCCAGAAACATCATTCAAACAACATAGCTCTCCTTCGCACACAATTCGAATAGACTTCAATTTATTGATCAATCCTAACAATCTCCACCTTGATCAATTGACAATCACACCTCTCAACACAGAGAATCATCACACTCCACCTAAAAAATACACCCACTCAGAATTCACCATTCCAAAAAAATTTCTTTGGCTCATATTGAAACAATTATGATGCAACTCTCAAGCTTGGCTTTCCTGAGAATTCATCAACCCTCGATATACTTTTTCACTAAACACCCTACATCCATGCCAAGTCAATTCCCCTGTGCAAATCTGTGGACCTGCTATCAATAAGACATCCTCTTTCATGGAAACTAGTGGCCAGCCAAAAGGATGTACATGCCCTTCAGAGGGCATCACACGCGTCTTCTACCAAAACTACACTGTTAGCGTCACAAGAGTTACTTATCGAATCAGCTCCACCTTTTTGACAATCCCTCTTGAGGTGCCCAGATTTTCCACACCTCCAACACACCAATTTTTGCTTCATGGACTTCTTCTTCATGTTTTCCTCTACCAACGTAAAATTTCTCCGGCGAGCCATTACTCCCATCACTCAGTCTTTCATACGCAGTGTATGAAACTACTCCTTCATATACACTCGACTTGAAATACCTTTTGACTGATACAATTCTTCAAGTGTTTCCCAAAGCGTCTTGACCGTAAATATGCCATTCATGTTCGTCAGGATATTCTTGACCAAACATAAACGAATTTCACCAGCCGCCTTTAAATCAAGTTTCCCCTAATCTTCATCCCTTTTACTTGACGGATCGAGTTTAACACAAGAGGGGGGGTGAATTGTGTCCCCAAATTCCAATTGGAATCCCTTTTTCAATTTAAACAAATTAATGGCAATTAACAAGTAGCACACAAATTTGGACTCTAATGATTTTCCTAATCAATATTCAATCCAATGCAAGATGTGATACAATATAGTGAATAACCAAATATCAAATAATCAAGAATTGCACAAAACAGATTTTCAAGCAACACACTGCACACAGATTTTCCAACTCAGATTTTACCTATCAAATGATGTCAAAATGCAACGAAATTTTATATGCAATGTCACAACACCTTAATAAACACTATATCAAAATTTCAGATCAAAATTCAAAGTTTAAGGCAGTCTGCTAATCTCGGACAGATTAGGGTTTTGAAAATCCTGCAGTTTGAAACAAGTAGTAAATATAAACAAGTAAACAAAGAAATCAACACAGCGATTTATAGTAGTTCGGAGACCCTTCTCCTACGTCTACTACCTAGATTCACCAACCTAGGATTTTCCCAACTCCACTAAGGTGTGGTTTTAAGAGACCCACAAAACTCCTTACACCAAGGGTTTCTAAGAACTCCCTCAAACTTCAATGTTTACAATTTCCCCTAACAAAGGGAATTTCTCAATGGGATTTTCAGCCAAGGTTCTCACAGGTTACCTCAAAGGTATTTGGTATGGAACTCTCAAGATTACAGCAACACTCTCAAAGATAGGATTTTAAGAACAAGAGAGGTTTAGATTGTAAGTAAACAAAGCCTAAAGGATATAGGAACTTCCCTTTTGCAAAAGCAAGAGTAGTGAGAAGTCCTTGATTGTAGAGGCTTGTATTGGAGAAGATTGTTGTAGCAAATAGCAAGAAGGCTTGATGATTGATGAACTTGATAGCAAGAGGTTTCTCTCAAGGATAATTTTTCAATTTGCTTCTCCAAGTTGTATGAAAGGGAAGATCCTCTTTTAAAGGCAATTCTCTCCTATGCTTGCAGCCATTGGATCAAACTTCAAGAGTTGATCTCTACCATCCATTGCAGCTCCTAATCTTGGTCATTGATGATTTGAGCAAACAAATCTCCACCATAGAGCATATAGACGTTGCACATGCTCCTTTTTTAAGTCAAAAATTGCAAGCAAGAAAGTTGTCTTATGCACAACCATTTGATCAATGTATGTCTTCAAATCTTGACCATTCAAACTCTCTTTAATTCTCAACCATGGATGTAGATTGTACTATGTCATCTTGTCCCTTCATTTTGAATCAAAGACTTCAAAAGTGATCCCTTAGTCAAGGATCTTGTTTGATTGCACCAACATAACTTTCTTGGTAGCACATGTCTTGAGTGAAAATGTCAAGGATCTTGTTTGATTGCACCAACATAACTTTCTTGGTAGCACATGTCTTGAGTGAAAATGTCAAGGATCTTGTTTGATTGCACCAACCTAACTTTCTTGGTAGCACATGTCTTGAGTGAAAATGTCAAGGATCTTGTTTGATTGCACCAACATAACTTTCTTGGTAGCACATGTCTTGAGTGAAAATGTCAAACAAGAATATATCACTAATGATAGAGAGGACAAGGTTTGTCTCATATGATTGAAAAGAGTTGTATCTCCATGAAGACCACAACCAATAGCCTCAATGTTTGATTCATTCAACTTGATAAAGTGCCTTAGTGGAAAGTTGGCAAATATAGGATTTTTCATAGTTTCCTAGAGCTCCAAGCTCATTCTTAGAAACTGTACTTCGACCACTCTTGAACATACTGAATTCTGAGCCATATGAGACCACAATGATGATTAACCTACAAGGAAATAGGAGGTAGAACTCCCCAATTGCATGTAAGCTCAAAGAGCTTCATATAGAGCGCATAGGTTAATTACATTAGAAAAACAACCCAGAAAATTCATATTACTGCATGATAAATCATTTTATATGTATTAGAATGTCCATGTAAAATTTCATAACAATTGGAAATCGTTTGGTCACTCAACCAAGCACTTAGATCACTAATAGTAAAACCGATAAATTCTAAGTGTAAATTCAAAGTCATTTTGCAAACTCAGTGTAAATGACCTTTTCTCTTGAACTTTACTAAATCAAATATGTTCATAGTGATGAAACTAAGATGCACACGAAATTTCATTTAAATCGGAGTTCATTTGGTTCACCACGTTCACAAAGAACACATATGCACAAAATTAGGTAAAACCTAGTTTTGGCGGAATTTAAGCATATGACCAAATATATATGTGATGCACTTAATTTCTCATGATTATAGTCCTAGAACATATATTAAACCTTCATGTATATGTGATTCAAGTTTCAAGTCATTTGGACCTAAGTTGGTTAAGATATGATAATTGGAAAATTAATGCTCTAACTTAGTTCATGTATGTTTGTTTTCAAAACTTAATTTCCAGCACTATCTCAAAAACATATAGTCATTTAAATTCAATTCATATAAATCAAATATTGCTTTAATGTTTCATTATCATTTATAAATGATTTAATATCATCAAAATTAGACATATAGGACCATAGGTCCAACAATCTCCCCCTTTTTGATGATTACAAAACATGCATGATATAAATGTCTATTTGATTGTAATTGAATTTAATATCAATTCAAAGTGCATTAAAAAGTTTAATGATATCAATTTAAAACAATTTTGAAACTCATATACAACTTTAGTTAAGTAAGCTTAGCTCCCCCTTACTTTAACATCTATTCTCTCCCAATCATGGCATATACACTCCCCCTTAAGTTATGCCTATATATGCATTTTGGCAAATGATTTTAATGCAATTTATCATCATGTCTCCCCCCCTTTTTGTAATAAATCAAAAAGTGGAGAACTAAGGGGTTGATGCAAGTTTTGTAAAAGATTTATAAGCATTTTTGAGATTTTATCACAAAAGTGATTTAAGACCATAAACATACTTCAAATAATATCAAAACTAGTTCTCATCAACAAATAGTCATGGCAACACACCAATTGAACTAATAGAACCTAAGTGACCTAATTTGGAGCCTATCACACTAAGTGACCCATGGCCTCCTAATGACACTAGGTTACTCCCCCTTCAATCATGCATACCAATTTATACATTTAGCTTATAAGCACATATCACCAAGAAAATATAATAAGCATTCAAGTTCAATCTTGGGATATCAATCAAACAAGGATATGCATTCAAGTAATATGCTCTCAAGGTGCTTCACACAAACCCAATGCATTTCTTAGTTTTATGAATCTATCCTTAGCTAAAGGTTTAGTGAACAAATCGGCAATATTATGTTCCCCTTCTACATGTTCAAGCACAATGTTCTTTTTAGCAACATGATCTCTAATGAAATGATGTCTAATGTCTATATGCTTAGCTTTACCATGATATCTAGGATTCTTAGACAAATGTATGGCACTTATGTTATCACAAAGAATTGGAATGTTTGAAAATTCCATATTAAAATCAAGCATTTGTTGTTTAATCCAAAGCAATTGGCAAGTACAACTACCAATAGCCATATATTCGGCTTCGGTAGTGCTCAAAGCAACACATGTTTGCTTCTTGGAGAACCAAGATATGAGCATATTTCCTAGGTATTGACAAGTACCACTAGTACTTTTCCTATTTATTTTGCAACCCGCAAAGTCGGCATCTACAAATGAATGCAAGTCAAATGAAGATTTCTTATCATACCACAACCCTAGGGAAGGTGTGTCTTTTAAGTACCTAAGAATCTTCTTTATGGCAATGAGATGTGTTTGCTTAGGATTAGATTGAAATCTTGCACACATGCAAACACTAAACATAATATCGGGCCTAGATGCGGTCAAGTAAAGTAAACTACCAATCATTGACCTATATCTCTTTTGATCAACATCATTACCATCTAGGTCGGGTTCTAATTTGGTTCCCACTCCCATAGGTGTGGATGAACCTTTAGAAATATCCATGCCAAACCTTTTTAATATCTCATTTGTATACTTAGTTTGACTAATGTGAGTGCCAAGTGGGGTTTGTTTAATTTGTAAACCTAGAAAGTAAGTCAACTCACCCATCATACTCATTTCAAATTCATTCTTCATGCATAATGCAAAATCTTCACACATAGATTCTAATGTAACACCAAACATAATATCATCAACATATATTTGCACAATTAGCATATCAAGACCTTTGTATTTAATAAACAAAATATCATCAATACTACCACATTGAAAACCATTTTCAAGCAAGAACTTAGACAATCTTTCATACCAAGCTCTAGGAGCTTGTTTTAAACCATATAAAGCCTTGTCTAGTTTGTAAACATGGTTTGGAAATTTCTTACTTTCAAATCCGGGAGGTTGTTTAACATAAACTTCCTCATTTATCACACCATTTAAAAATGCACTTTTCACATCCATTTGAAAAAGTTTGATATTTTTGTAACATGCAAATGCAAGCAATAATCTAATAGCCTCTAACCTTGCAACCGGTGCAAAGGTTTCATTAAAGTCAATGCCCTCTTCTTGGCAATATCCTTGGGCCACTAATCTAGCTTTGTTCCTAGTTACATTACCATTTTCATCCATCTTATTCCTATAGACC
Organism: Tripterygium wilfordii; assembly: GCF_013401445.1. Taxonomy (NCBI): domain Eukaryota; kingdom Viridiplantae; phylum Streptophyta; class Magnoliopsida; order Celastrales; family Celastraceae; genus Tripterygium; species Tripterygium wilfordii. Next base: position 11,103,852 of record NC_052250.1, read on the forward strand.
CATTTTGTTCCTATAATGGTGTGGTCTTTAGGTTTAGGACAAAGAGTCCAAACCTTACTTCTCTCAAATTGTTCTAACTCCTCTTGCATGGCATACACCCAATCATCATCATGCAAAGCATCACGTACATTTTTAGGCTCTACTAAAGAAAGCATGGCAAAAGAGTTTAAAGGATTAGAATTGACCGTAGAGTCCCTTTTGGCTCTTAGTTGCCTTCTTTGATGCAAGTCTCCAATAATTAGTTCTTTTGGATGAGACTTCATCACCTTGTATTTGTGAACACCCGGTTGTTCCATAGCATTTTCAGCTTCTTTTGGTTCTTCATTTCCCTCGGGTTCACCTTCACTTTCTTCATTTGGTGGTGTTTCTTCATTTGAGATATTCATCTCCCTTAAGTTCTCCACCAAAGGGACATCATCTTCATCTTCTTCTAGCAATTGTACTCCATGTGTACCTTCATTTTTGTGCTTCAAAGGATGTTCCAAATCTGAAAATTTATTTTCTACACGCACATTTGGAGCAAGTGTGGTCATATCATCGAATTTAACATTTACACTTTCTTCCACAATTTTAGTTCTAGAGTTAAATACTCTATATGCTTTAGATGATGATGAATATCCTAAAAATATTCCAATGTCACTCTTTGCATCAAATTTATCCAAATTGTCTTTGGTATTTAAAATAAAACATTTAGCACCAAAAACCTTAAAGTAATCTACTTTAGGTTTCTTGCCATACAAGAGTTCATAAGAAGTTTTCTTTAATCCTTTTCTAATGCTAAATCTATTACTCACATAACATGCATTACTAGTAGCTTCGGCCCAAAAATATTTAGGAAGATTATATTCTAGAAGCATGGTTCTTCCTAGTTCTTGTAAAGTTCTATTCTTCCTTTCTACAACCCCATTTTGTTGAGGTGTCCTAGGAGCACTAAACTCGTGTTTAATACCAAAAGAAGCACACAAAGAATCAAAATTAGCATTTTCAAATTCACCTCCATGGTCACTTCTAATTTTTGAAACTTTTAAGTTATGCTCATTTTGCAATCTCCTAAGTAAGTTTTCAAAAGCATGCAATGCATCACTTTTATGCACAAGAAACAAACACCATGTAAATCTAGTATAATCATCCACAATAACAAATGCATAGTATTTTCCACCTAGACTCCTAACTCTACTAGGACCAAATAAATCCATATGTAACAATTCTAGAGGCCTAGAAGTACTAATATCAAGTTTAGGCTTAAAAGACTCTTTAGTTTGTTTACCCCTAACACAAACATCACAAACATGTTCAACATTGAAATTTAACTTAGGCAATCCTCTAATAAGTTCATTGGCACACAACTTTTTCAATGTAGACATTCCGATATGACCTAATCTTCTATGTCAATGCAAAGCATCATCATTCTTAGCAAGCAAGCAAGATATTTTAGAATTTTTCATAGCATCAAAATGCATTACATACATATCACCACTTCTACTTCCTAATTTCACAACATTACCATAAACATCAAACACATAACATTTATCATTTTTGAAAAGAATATCAAAGCCTTTATCGGCTAAATGACTAACACTCAATAAATTAAAAGATAAATTTTCAACCAATCTTACTTCACTAAGGGAGAAAGAAGAGTTACCTATGGATCCCAAGCCTAGGATCTTACCTTTGACCTTGTCTCCAAAGGTCACAAATCCTCCATTCTTCTTTGCTTCAAAGGATGTGAATAATGAAGCATCTCCCGTCATATGTCTAGAACAACCACTATCCAAATACCATTTGCATGATTCGGATTTGGATTTTAAGTACACCTAGATAAACACATGTTTAATATACCTTAGGTATCCAAACTTTGGATCCTTTGGGGTTAGTAGCAATAAAGGCATATGCATCAATTTTGAAAGTTCTCATCACATATGCTTTCTTTTCAAAGTCATTCAACCCTTTAGGCACCCAAACCTTCTTCACATAAACTTTTCTCTTCCTAGGTGTAGTTCCCTTAGGAACATTAGCCTTACCCTTGGGGTAGGTACCATTTTTGTTCACATTGACCGTGGCCTCCTTAGCCTCTAGGGTGTCATTAAGTTTCATAGGATCATATCCTAATCCACTCTTGTCAAGATAATGTCTTTGAGATGCAAGAAGTTCATCCAATTTAGAAGAACTCATAGAAAATTTTGAAAATTGTTTTTCAAGCATATTGTATTTCTCATTGGCCATATCAAGCTCTTTTTGTAGAGAAGAAGAGTTAGGCATAATAATGCACTCATGATCATCCCATGTATCCAACTCACCTTCTAGCTCATGAATCCTAGCATGCAAAGCATCTAAGTCATGTGAATTGCTAGATGATGCAATGTTACTAGAATTAACACATGTTTTCAATTGATTTTTTAAATCCTCATTTTCTTGAACTAATGCATCAAGTGAAAAACATACATCATCATATTTAGATTTCAAATCACAACACTCATTTAGATGCATTTTTTCTACTTTAGAAAGTCTACTAACTTCTTTCTTAGTATGCTTGTGTTTATGCATTAATTTCTCATAAGCAATATAAAGTTCATCATAAACACAAGAGAGCTCATCATAAGAAGGTTTAGAAGATGTTACCATCTCATCCGAATTTGATGAGGACACTTCCTCTTCCTCATTTGCCATGAGACACAAGTTGGCTTGGAGTTCCTCTTCACTATCACTTGAAGATGATGATGAAGAATCATCCCAAGTGGCCTTGAATGCCTTCTTCTCCTTCTTCCCTTTGTCCTTCTTCTTCTCTTTCTCTCTATATTCCTTATGCTTCTTCTTTTGAAGCTTAGGGCAATCGGCCATAAAGTGACCTACTTTGCCACACTTAAAGCAAGTACTCTTTTCTTTCTCTTTCTCCTCTCTCTTTTCTTTAAAAGCCTTTCTATTCTTGAATCCTCCACGTTTGTTCATCTTCAAGAACTTCTTGAAATGCTTAGCTAATAGGGCTGCCCCTATTTCACTATCATCATCACTAGAATCCGAACTAGTGTCACTATTGATCCTAAGAGCTAAGCCATTTTTCTTAGGTGGTGCATCTTCCTCATCTAATCTTGACATCTCCAACTCATGTGTCATTAGACTTCCTATTAATTCCTCTATCTTAAGCTTCCTAAGATCTTTAGCCTCTTTAATGGCTACTACCTTATCTTTCCAAATCCTAGGTAAACTCCTAAGGATCTTTTGGACCTTATCAACTTCCTCATATGGTTTGTTCAAAGCTTCTAATTCATTACATATGCAAGTAAGTCTAGAAAACATCTCCCTAATGCTCTCACCCTTCTTCATTCTAAAGATCTCAAACTCGGTGACTAGCATGTTTATCTTAGAGTCCTTCACTTGACTTGTTCCTTCATGCTTCAACTCTAACATATCCCAAATCTCCTTTGCACTCTTACATTGAGCTATGTAATCAAATTCACTCCTAATAAGTGCAATGTGCAAAGTGTTGATTGCCTTATTATTTAGGCTAAGTAATCTCTTATCTTCCTTAGTAAACTCACTCTTTTCCTTATCTACCATCTCATCACCCAAAAGTTTCCTAGGAACATAAGGACCATTCTCTACAACTTCCCACAAATCATAATCAATGGAATTTATAAAAATTTTCATCCTATTTTTCCAAAAACCGTATTGCAAGCCATTGAAAAATGGTGGTCTATTCATGGATAGGCCTTCGGCCTCACCATAAGAATTAATATTTGCCATAAATATGCCAAATAGGATATAACTCCTAGTTTTAGCTAACCTGCTCCGATACCAATTGACGGATCGAGTTTAACACAAGAGGGGGGGTGAATTGTGTCCCCAAATTCCAATTGGAATCCCTTTTTCAATTTAAACAAATTAATGGCAATTAACAAGTAGCACACAAATTTGGACTCTAATGATTTTCCTAATCAATATTCAATCCAATGCAAGATGTGATACAATATAGTGAATAACCAAATATCAAATAATCAAGAATTGCACAAAACAGATTTTCAAGCAACACACTGCACACAGATTTTCCAACTCAGATTTTACCTATCAAATGATGTCAAAATGCAACGAAATTTTATATGCAATGTCACAACACCTTAATAAACACTATATCAAAATTTCAGATCAAAATTCAAAGTTTAAGGCAGTCTGCTAATCTCGGACAGATTAGGGTTTTGAAAATCCTGCAGTTTGAAACAAGTAGTAAATATAAACAAGTAAACAAAGAAATCAACACAGCGATTTATAGTAGTTCGGAGACCCTTCTCCTACGTCTACTACCTAGATTCACCAACCTAGGATTTTCCCAACTCCACTAAGGTGTGGTTTTAAGAGACCCACAAAACTCCTTACACCAAGGGTTTCTAAGAACTCCCTCAAACTTCAATGTTTACAATTTCCCCTAACAAAGGGAATTTCTCAATGGGATTTTCAGCCAAGGTTCTCACAGGTTACCTCAAAGGTATTTGGTATGGAACTCTCAAGATTACAGCAACACTCTCAAAGATAGGATTTTAAGAACAAGAGAGGTTTAGATTGTAAGTAAACAAAGCCTAAAGGATATAGGAACTTCCCTTTTGCAAAAGCAAGAGTAGTGAGAAGTCCTTGATTGTAGAGGCTTGTATTGGAGAAGATTGTTGTAGCAAATAGCAAGAAGGCTTGATGATTGATGAACTTGATAGCAAGAGGTTTCTCTCAAGGATAATTTTTCAATTTGCTTCTCCAAGTTGTATGAAAGGGAAGATCCTCTTTTAAAGGCAATTCTCTCCTATGCTTGCAGCCATTGGATCAAACTTCAAGAGTTGATCTCTACCATCCATTGCAGCTCCTAATCTTGGTCATTGATGATTTGAGCAAACAAATCTCCACCATAGAGCATATAGACGTTGCACATGCTCCTTTTTTAAGTCAAAAATTGCAAGCAAGAAAGTTGTCTTATGCACAACCATTTGATCAATGTATGTCTTCAAATCTTGACCATTCAAACTCTCTTTAATTCTCAACCATGGATGTAGATTGTACTATGTCATCTTGTCCCTTCATTTTGAATCAAAGACTTCAAAAGTGATCCCTTAGTCAAGGATCTTGTTTGATTGCACCAACATAACTTTCTTGGTAGCACATGTCTTGAGTGAAAATGTCAAGGATCTTGTTTGATTGCACCAACATAACTTTCTTGGTAGCACATGTCTTGAGTGAAAATGTCAAGGATCTTGTTTGATTGCACCAACCTAACTTTCTTGGTAGCACATGTCTTGAGTGAAAATGTCAAGGATCTTGTTTGATTGCACCAACATAACTTTCTTGGTAGCACATGTCTTGAGTGAAAATGTCAAACAAGAATATATCACTAATGATAGAGAGGACAAGGTTTGTCTCATATGATTGAAAAGAGTTGTATCTCCATGAAGACCACAACCAATAGCCTCAATGTTTGATTCATTCAACTTGATAAAGTGCCTTAGTGGAAAGTTGGCAAATATAGGATTTTTCATAGTTTCCTAGAGCTCCAAGCTCATTCTTAGAAACTGGACTTCGACCACTCTTGAACATACTGAATTCTGAGCCATATGAGACCACAATGATGATTAACCTACAAGGAAATAGGAGGTAGAACTCCCCAATTGCATGTAAGCTCAAAGAGCTTCATATAGAGCGCATAGGTTAATTACATTAGAAAAACAACCCAGAAAATTCATATTACTGCATGATAAATCATTTTATATGTATTAGAATGTCCATGTAAAATTTCATAACAATTGGAAATCGTTTGGTCACTCAACCAAGCAATTAGATCACTAATAGTAAAACCGATAAATTCTAAGTGTAAATTCAAAGTCATTTTGCAAACTCAGTGTAAATGACCTTTTCTCTTGAACTTTACTAAATCAAATATGTTCATAGTGATGAAACTAAGATGCACACGAAATTTCATTTAAATCGGAGTTCATTTGGTTCACCACGTTCACAAAGAACACATATGCACAAAATTAGGTAAAACCTAGTTTTGGCGGAATTTAAGCATATGACCAAATATATATGTGATGCACTTAATTTCTCATGATTATAGTCCTAGAACATATATTAAACCTTCATGTATATGTGATTCAAGTTTCAAGTCATTTGGACCTAAGTTGGTTAAGATATGATAATTGGAAAATTAATGCTCTAACTTAGTTCATGTATGTTTGTTTTCAAAACTTAATTTCCAGCACTATCTCAAAAACATATAGTCATTTAAATTCAATTCATATAAATCAAATATTGCTTTAATGTTTCATTATCATTTATAAATGATTTAATATCATCAAAATTAGACATATAGGACCATAGGTCCAACATTACTGGCATGTCTTGGATCTTCTGTTACATCAAAAATTAGTTTCCCCTTCAATGCCTTGTGTAAACCAGATTGAATCAACACATTCTTGACTTGCACTTGTCACAAGACAAAATTGATTCTCTCATCAAACTTGCCGATGTCGATTCTAACACTTAACATGTCTGCTCAAAGGAAACTTGGTCTGATACATTCCTCTCCTTAAAAACCCCTATCGAAGTTGAACATCGTTGTTGGGTCATCATACTTACCAAAAAACAGCAGATTGAACCCTCAAGGAGAGGATGCCTACTTCATCTTTGAACACAAGAACACAATTGGAATGACTGATGAAGTTGGGCTGAGCATGGTGTCGATCCGAGCATATACGCTAGAGAACTCATATCCATTGTGTTGTGGCTCTGGATAGAGAACAAAACCAGATGATTATTCCAAACAAAAGACACCGTCGACCGAAGTTCACCGATGTCGGCAACAACATGAATGAGTTGGTGCGGTCTTCTCCTCCCGAAAAACCCCAATCAAAGTTGAAGATGGTACGTTGTTGGGTCATCATAGTTGCCCAAAAAAAACCAAATTCGTGATAGAGAGAAATCATGTCCAATTATGTTGTGGCTCTGGATAAAGAAGAAAACATGATGATCATTCCAAACAAAAGACACGGTAGAGCGGAGGTCACCGAGATCGACTGTATGTTCCTTGGAGAAAGAACACATTGTATTAGTTTTCTTACCAATTGTATTATACCATTGTTTGGTAACTTCCAGTACTGTCGCCTGTCAATTGTGTATTGATTCAGTTTCTTGTTATTCTACTTATCATTGCGGTATCAATACATGAGATTTTGATAATTTTCTTCTTTGTTCTGAATCACTATCTTTATGGTTCTTTCTCTTTTATGTGGACGATATTATTCTGACCAGAGATAATTTGCAAGTTATCGAAGAAACAAAAACTCACCTACCTCATGTGTTAGCACCACAAGAACACCAAGATCAGCAGCTGACTTGACCTGAGAACACTGTCAACACACCAGCACCCTGAATCTTCACTTCAGAACTTCAACACAAGGTCAGCAGCTAGCTAAACCTTCCACAGCAAAAGAAACTCACAAAAGACAACTGAAGTGAAGTAAAACAGAAGAACAAAAACAAGCTTTTAGACGCAAACTAGTTTCTAGAACTAGCTAGCCCACGTGGCTCACTTACAAACATAAACTAAAACAATATAAAACATGTCTTGGCAGGTCAGACACGTAACAAGCTAAGTCAAACATAAATTTAACTAAGCCAAGTAAAACAAGAAATACATCACATAACTAAGCAAACCTCACTGCCATTCAACATCATGCAACATTTTAAGCTAAAAGATTTCGATGAGTTAAAATACTTTTTGGGCATCGAAATAGCTCGGTCCAAGAAAGAAATCGCTCTCTCACAACGCAAATATACACTCGAAATATTGGAGATTCAGGCTACTTGGGGGTGGGGGGGTTGAGCCCGCCAATTAGCCAATTGAACAAAACCTGTCACTCAGCAAAAATGAGGGTGAATGCATCAATGATCGCTCGTCTTGCCGAAGGCCTGTTGGAAGGTTGATATATCTGACCATCACATGATAGGACTTGATTTATGCCATGCACATTCTTAGTCAATACATGGACAAACCTCGTATCCCACACCTAGAAGCTGCCCATCACGTTTTACGCTACATCAAGCGCACACCAGTGTAAGGGATTTTTCTCTCTGCAAAAACAGACCATTACACTAAAATACATTTTGTGATGTAGATTGGGCTAAGTGTCTAGATAAACAACGATCCACTACAGGTTATTGTGTTTTTCTTGGCTCTCACTTATCTCCTGGAAAACCAAGAAGTAGCTCTCTCGGTCAAATGCGGAAGCAAAATATAGCTCCATGGAGTAAGTGTAGACACAGCAAGATCACCAAAACAAGCTCTTGATTAGATCTTGGACACACACGAGACCCACTTGTAGAACACTACCAGTAGAACTCCCAAGACACAGCAAGCTTCAAGCTCTAACACAGATCACAAATCTTAATATAGAACAACCTAAGCAGAGATCAGTCGCAGAGAGAAAATAAAAACAGATACTTCCAAGAACACACTTTCTTACTTGAAGAGAAGTACTTAGTACAGAACATAATCGTCTTGTTCTACAATACAGAAAACAAAAAAGGACTAAGAGCCTTCTGGACAAAACACACGTGGCTTACTAGAAACCACTTACAAAAAACACATGACATTATATAGAAGGTCAAAGTCAAACAAGGAAGTAAACTTAAGTTGTATTGAATAACACCTAACATACGGATGAACTACTGACACATGCCGATAAACACAAGTCTAGGCAAACCTCACACAGTTCAACAGTAAGTAAGTTGTGAGGTAACTTGGCTTCAATACATTTTACATGATCTAGGAATTGAGCATCCACAACCAGTTAAATTGTACTGTGACAATCAAGCAGCCCTTTACATTGCCTACAATCTTGTGTTTCATGAGTGTGCTAAACACAGAGAGATACATTGTCATCTTGTTAGGGAAAAAGTACAGACAGGAACAATTAATCAAGACATTCCATATATCTACATTAAATATATATATATATTCCAACTTGAGGGAGAGTGTTGAGAAAAATGTTGGGAATGATTGTAAGAGTAACTGATTCTTTTCCATAGCAATTTACAGGTTTAGATTTTACTTGACTTTATCCTTCTTTGTATCACGACATAGGATCAGGGAGACTGAATTTTCTTCCTTATATTTTAGGATCTAGATTGATCAATTTGCTTGTATATAAACTCTGGTAATGTCTAATGAAAATACACTTTCCTCAACAAATTTACACATTCTGATACATCAGCAAACCGAGCAAGCTTTGACGTCAAAATTTTTTACACATCAAAGTATTCAGGGCATACAAAAGAGAAATAACTCTCCTAATCTTTTTGTCTGTGTAAATATATCGAAGCCACTGTGATCTTGAAGACAACCGACAAAATAACAATGTTGCTTGAACAAATGCAAATTTCTAAACTTTTAAGGGATTGAATATATGTTCATCTCTCAAATATGCCCTTGACATACACCATGCCTTTCTCACTGAGTTGAAGCTCCTTTCTCATTTGCTCTACTTGTTCATCATCACCTTGAACAATGATCTCCGATAAGGTCCCGTCCTCTGCAACAATCATTTTAACCTTTATTTGCTCTTTTCTCGATGCTCGCTTCCAGTAATATGCTCCCCTGTGTTCCAATTACCAAGAGTCAGAACCTCCCATACAGCAAAAACACAAAAATTGAGTGGCGTGAACTTACGCTAGCGGACTTAGAATAGTGATCCCGAACCAATTATTGCCAAAGTCCGGAAACGTTATAGTAAGCACAAGGGCAACACTAGCCAAGCTGATACAGGTACAGAAAGTAAGCAGCGCTGCTTGACCCCGACTTGGAACCATGATGCCTTCAAACCTTTAGCATAAAAAGAGGGAACAATTGGTCAGACACTCCTTCAGTAGTATATCCACGTTTAGACATCAATAACAGTGCCAACTACCTACTACCTTTAGCTTTTGGGACCAATGATTTTCAACATGGTATACTTAATTATTACATTAATCTTTCCATGTTCGAGTCGGATTCAGTTGAAAATCAATTCTAGTTTACGGAGGCAGGTCTTGCAGTCGGATCCAATACGAGCATAACCATGTAAAGACAAGCACCCAGATAGGTTTTGTATTTCATTGTAGGACTAAACAAAGCATATAACTTCCACTCGTATGTAATTCAACTCCTAAAGATAACATCTGAAACTAGAATAAAATTGGTAGAAGCAATAGCTTAAAGTTTTTTAAAATTGGAGATTCCCATTCACATCATGATATTTGGCAATGAAGTTACAAATATTTAGAGCAGACAGAAAAAGAAATCCTAATATTATTACCCTTCAACATGTGTTAAGATAAACTGTAACGATTATTATCATTGGCCCCAAGGACATATAAGAGCCTAGTTTGGTGTTTACCATAATTTTTGGCGGTTAAGCTAGGTTTCTAACAAATGGTAAAAGAGACTTCCTCACAACTGGGTTCGAGTCGCAAAAAGGATAACTTATGCACACCCGTAAAGTGGGCTGCCTTGGGCTTCAGCTCGGACACGTGGTGGTTTGTTGTAGGCTCAAGGGTTTAAGGTCTAGCTTGGCATTCAACCACGGAGCAATAGGTCAGTTGGTTATATCTCTGGGTTTAAGGCGGATGACGCTAAGATCGAGAGTTCGAACCAGGTGAGAGTATTTCCCCAAAATTTTCCTGATCCCATGGGACTACCCACTTTCAGAGAGGGGTTAAGAGCTCTAGTTCTCTACATGAGCTTGGCTCAATCTTACCTATCGTTAACATGGTGAGAATTGTTCTGGCGGTCCGAGGCTTACGCCCTCTCAATTGTCGAAAGGGCATAATGCGCTGGATGGTTCCTCAGTCATCCCAAAAAAAAAGGTCTAGCTTGGCATTCGCTATAAGCTCTAGAGTTTCGGCCTACGGTATAATGGATTTCAGAGGCGTGTCACATCAAACCACACTTTTTTTTTCCATTTTTAAAGTTTGTGTATCTTTTTCTCCACCATTCGATGTGAATTGTAGACTCTAGGGAATTGTCGAGCTCTCAAATTCCGGTATAGCTAGGCTCCTATAACTTTCTTATATGACATATTATCTTTCCTATAAATTATTAAGATTCATTAAAAGATCCAAAATCCATACTGAATTTTACTTGAAATAAAAACATGGTGCCAGGCAGATATGCAATAAATAAGACAGAAGGCTTACGTTACAGTTTCTCCTCTTTCAGTGACCACAAAATTATTGCGCGTGAAAAAGGACAATATCTCTCCTGCAACTCGATTTGGTGCCTTGTTTCCTTGACCTTCAACAATAAATGTCTTCTTCACAATCTGAAACAGAAATTGGACATAAAAAATCACAGAAAAAAGAGCAACCCAATTATTGAAATCGGGTCTTCTGTGAAGAAATCACAAAATAAAGTCAAAAATTTGGATGAAATTGAAGCTACTACACCTTGGATTTAACAGAGCGCTTAATAAGGGACCAGAGACCAGGAACAGAGATGACAAAGAGACCCAGAGAGGTGTAATAGCTAGCCAGTGAATACCCAACAGTAGTAGTCTCAGCTACCTGAAACAGAGAATTTGGGTCTTGTTGGTTTTGGTGTAGCTGCTCCACAAGAGCAATGGAAGAAAGGGGTTCCAGTAGTTGTGGAGAGACATGAACCAGCACCAGCCTCTTGGGTTTTGTGGGAGTGAGCCATGGTTGGTTATGGGGGTTCAATTTTGGGGAAGGAAGTGATGAATGAAGTGGGTTTGGATGAAGTGAGAATAGCTTAGCTGCTGCCAGTGCTGCCATTACAGTTTGGGCAGATAAAGTGAGGAAATATTTTGATTGGGTTTTTTAAGCATTTTGAATGGTCCCTAAGTGATGAAGCTTGATATGGTTTTTCACTGTCTTCTTACATTTTTATTTTCCAGGTATACCATTAACCATATTGAAATATATATTTTGAGGGGAAAAAATATAAGACAATATATCAATCAAACAAAAGTATGAGACATGGCATATAGACTCGTTGTTCAATTTTCAGTTCCCAGAGGAATTTGGCACTCTGTAGATAAGGCCACTTGCAATGATAATTTTTTGTTTGGGACACGTATTTTGTGGATGTGGTTAGGTATTTTATTGATGTGGTTGGACCAACAAAATGTATTGGTATAAATGATGTAAATTTATCGGCTTTATTTTTAGTATAATAAATGTGGGAGCCATTATAGTCAACAAAACACAAATTCATCCATGCCCCAATAAAAAATCATTATTGTGGTTGCTCTTAAATTATGTAAATTTACTGGCTTTTTTTTTAATATAATAGATGTGAGACCCATTATTGATTTTTGTGTGAGTGTCTTAGAGGTGAAACCCATATAGAGAGCAAACATGAGGCATGACAAACTTGATTCCCCCATGTTGGTCTCTGCAAATTTAGGCCAAGAAAAGTGCACCATTGTGGTGCACTTTGAGTCAACTGGACTTGCAAAAGTGATCCATGGGCCAAGAAAAGTGCATCATATGATAGCTGATCCTTTTGATAACTCTTTATAAATACAAGATGTCACAAGTTCAACTCACACGCCCAACAACTTCACCAACGTGGAGGAGGTTGGATTAACGGCTTGAGTTTTAAAACTGACCCAAATATCCAGTGAACATGTTGTGCTGAGAAATTCTTAGTTACGAAAAAAATTTTCAAAGAAGAAGGAACCCAATCTTTTGATTTGCTCCCAAGTAAGCAGACTAGAAAAATGTACAGTTCAAGTTTTCTTCAATTTGCATATCCACAATCAGCCAACTTTGATTTAGATGTTTTATAACCTTCTGTCAGAGCTGCTTTTCTTTCACACATGTATCAAGAACATATCCTTTCACTTCCTTATTCAACACTAGGGGGAAATGAGACTTCGATGTTAAAACACATTTCCATCCAGAAGTTGCACACACAAAATAAGGTTACTTCCATACTTAAAATAGTTGCAACTAAGATTTATGAAGTGTCAACTGGTGTGTCGGATTGAGCTCCCCACTCGGTCCACGATCCATCATAAACTGCAACATCAGGCTTCCCAAGACGATGGAGGCCCTGAAAACAATGTGCACAAAAAATTCCCATTTTTGTTAAGGTGATATGTATTTCAACAAGAATTCTTTTTGTAGACTCTCTGAATCACTTTTTCAAACAGTAAATTGATATGTTCTTTCCTGTAATCAAGCAATATTCCTTACACGAACAGAACAGAAGATGCCCGATCATTACCAACCTTCTAAGCACCAAATATATACTTCAATATGTATACTACCGGTGAGTTTCCGTCATTTATCACATACAAATTTTTTTAATGTATTATCTCCATCTAACAGCAAGTACATGTGGCAAAGCAAATGTGTTTATTTATACGAAGTAGTAAAAGAAGCCTTCTAATGGCTCACATTCAAGAAACTTCACCCTATTTTTAACATCTAGTTTTTCTTTTTCAGTTTCTACTTCACACAATTATATATAGATACACATGGATTGTGGATAGTCGGAGGTCACTGTGTCAATGACTCATCATCACCAAAGCCTAATTCCCAAAATTTTGGAGTCAGCGACATGAATCCATAAGAAAAAAAATTATTAGTTGAAATCCTCCCATGTGATCCTGCTATGTCATTCGTTCCTATCTACAGTTAAAATAACCACAAAATGTTCATATTATTTTTCACCACTTTCATCCATGTCTTTTTTGGCTACTTTTCTTTTTAGTATCCGACTCTGTAAGTAAACACCCCCCCCCCCCCCCCCCCCCCCCCCTAGGGGGTATGCAAGTATATTTAGATTAGCTTGAACTTCAAGTTATACAAAAAAAAAGTACAAATATAATATCAATACATAGACACAAAACTTCAGTAAGTTGAGCAATAGTAATAAGGAAGAGAGAGATCGAGTACCAGTGCAAGAATGCAAGCAGTTACACCGGTTCCACATGAAGTTACAACAGGATTTTCCAATGAGATGCCTGCAAGAAGACATGCAGTTGGCGAAACTTTTTTCGAGCAAAATTAATATACCCTACTAGAGTGAAAGAGTATGAAAAAGGATTCCTATGAGAATAAAAGTTTTGAATTCAAAATAGTATGAGACTAAGAATTCTGCCACTGCCATTATTACATGCAATCCTTATACATAGCCAGCCAACAGCCCCGATAAAAGAGGTATGCATCAAGTGGTCAAATAGCCAGGAACCTCTTCCCATAAGAAAGACTAGGGGGCCAAGAGAGAGAAACTGGAACTGGATAAAAATACATACCAATTCACATCAAAAGAGAAATATGATGCCTGATTCAACTGGTTGAGCCTAACTAGTAACGCACAAGTTTTCTAATGGATGAGAGAGATATTCTAAATCTGGTTAGTGCCTGCGAGCTCAGAGATTTCCCTCCCGAGTCCTCCGCATCATGCTCACAGGCAAGATGAAGCAAATAAAAGGCCAAAATGACTAATCTCCAGAGCAAAATAAATAACTGTTATCAGAGGCCACTGGTACAGCGGTACCAAGCATACATAGTAACATAGAATCAAAGACACTGGCATATTTTAATTTTTACTGAACATGCGCAATGTTACGAAGCATTAATCACTGTTCTAGATGGTCTAGTTTCCCTTTCTTCATGGGTATTCACTAGTCATTTTCAATGTCCATCTTTATTGAGATTAACAAGATAGTAATGATGACAATGTTATTATATTTGCTATCATATCACTTTTAAGTCGAGAACAATAAGAAAGAAGAGTTCAACTTATATGGAAATAATGATGTTAACATACATGAGACTTAGAGTGTGTTTGGATTGAGGAATTTGAAGGGAATAGAAGGGAAGGGAAACGGAGTTTCCTTCCAATTCCCTTGTTTGGATAGCTTATAAAAAAATTAAGGGGAGTGATTTGAAGGGAATTGGATGGAAGATTTCATTAAATTTTTGTCAAAATTCTTCCTCCCCAAAATGGAGTCATTTGGAGGAAAGATATGACTAATTAAGTTATTTATATGTTAAAAACCTATTTGACACTTGTAACATAATACTTTAACATAAAAATAAGGATAAATTAGTAAATTAAACTAATTTTATTTCCTTCTTTTATCTATCCAAACATGGGAGAGAGAAAAGTATTATTTCTTCCTTCTCTCCCCTTCTCTTCTCTTCCCTTCCCTTCCCTTCCCCCAAATCCCTCAATCGAAACACACTCTTAGGATGGGTATCAAGAACAAAAAAAAATCAATTTCAAATTCTTTTGGAACATGATGGTGTTTAGGGAAAACTGATGCAAAATAATGTAATAAGGATTTGTGGCCTTCACCTCCTTGGTCAAATCGCTTCTTAAGCTCATCTGCTGGTAAGAGGGTTTGCGAAGCATCCAACAGCTGCAAAGCAACATTAAAAAAAAAGGTTATAAAAAATTATATGCATAGTGTACCTTAGTTTACCTTTGTGTATAAGCAGAAACTACTAAAATATCCACGCGATGCAATTTATCATTTGAAATTAAGAATTCATCCCAACAAAAAAATCTAATATCCTCATGCAACTATGAGGAAAAATAAAATTGCAAGGCATAGGAATGATGTCAATCCAAGAATAGTGCCTATGCCGGTTTGTTTGGAGCCTAAAATATGTATTTGCACCATCTAATTACACAATCATTTACCTGAGGGAATGGAATGCACTTGCTGCCTGGTACATGACCACTTCTTATTCCCTTGCGAGGTTCTGGCACAGCACCCTCAAACCTGCAAGGACATTAGACAAATCCAGGAATAGCATAAGCGAAGTGGTTAACTATCAGTTCCCCCAGGCCTCAGGCCAAAGATAATGTTTGTAAGCAGGTGAGGCACGGTGATTAAACATCAATAAAATAATTTGCATTTGTATCAGAAGACAACTTGAATACTAATTTGGACTATATATTCGAATTGCAATATGGCAACTAAATATTTAGACAACTACTTATGATATTCAAAACAAATTCATGAACCATTATCTATGCTTCAACATAGAACTTGAAAATGCAACTTAGGACTTGACGTGAGTTTCACGTTGCAACTAAAATTACATGATAGGCTTATAAAAGACATGCATCAAACATATACTAAGGGCTTTAGCAATGGTGGCATAGAACAGAGGTTAGGTTGACATAGATTTATTCAGTAGATTTATTTGAAAGACAAAGAAACGGCCGGTAGCTTTGGCAAAATACGTTCCATGAAAGGAATCCATCCCAATACTTAAATGTCCACCTAGAGCGCAAAGAAGAAAAGCAATCTTCCAGAAATGAGAAAATATTTTCTCATTGTTGCATCTCGGATTTACTATTCTTCATGAATTTTATCTGGAGACAAAAATCAGATGGTGGCATGGTGCTTAGTTATATAATTTTGAATAAAGATTCACAAAATACAATAGTTAAATGCTTAATGACAAGAAGTGCAGTCATTTTGTGTCTCAGTAATGATGCGGCCGCACCATAAAAAAATAAAGCTCTAAACCACATATGGTGCCTAAATCAGAAATTGAAAGAGCAATAATAACCCATCACAAGGTGCAAGGTTAGATTCCCCTTCCCCCACCTCAAAAAATTAAGAATATAATCTCATGCGCTATTTAAAAGAAATAACCGATCACATAATATTAAGAATACAAACACCTGGCCTTTGAACGAGCATCTATATGCTGGTGAGTTTTTTCCTCAATGTTTCTTTTAACCTGAAAACAAAATACAAGAAAAGCATCTTTCATTGCCAAAGCTTGACAAATGATTTCCACGAAAATTTGAGAATACTTGAGGGAGGAAACTATTGGTTGGCACTCATGCCTGGCCATGTCAGAAAAATATTGTACAACTACATATACATTACATTATACAATACGACACTGGTAACAGATGATACCTGTTAATCTTTTCACTTTGATGTTCGAAAGATGACCCAAGTATGTTCTATGAATTTTGTTAATTCAATAGTTTATTTTTTTTGCGCATAAACTTCGTAAATCTTGCAGAAACGTGATTTTCACATCAACCACAAGCATGCATACAAAGGCTTCCATGCTGAGGTCATGTGCATCTGAAAAGGTTCAAAGAGATGGCTGCCCAATTATGGAACTATGATAATGAACCATAATTACAGAATATATATCCATAGAGTCAGAGGGTATCCTTTCATAAATTCTAAGGCTCTAATGACCATTTTCAGAAGCAGAAACAACATATGCATCACAAATTAAGTATTTTAACCGAAACAAATGCAACCCAACCTCCTCAAGGGTCCAAACAAGATGTGGCTGTAATTTTGTCTGGAAAGTGATTGGCCCAGCCTGCATGACAAAGAAAATGTCGTTGGAACCACGGACTCATGGAGAAGATTGCAACTTTAAACTGATACGATAGCAGGATAGAGAACATTAATGATGATTGAGATAGAAGGCAAATACATGTTATAATACCTCTGCATGGATGACAAGCCTTTGGCCATTTCCCAATGAACATTATAACAAAAAAATAAAATACTGAGTGGTTTTATCATTTATGATACACAGAGGTCTAAAGTTGTTCCTCTTTTTCAACCATAGAGCATTCCTTGACATGCAATTACATATTTAATGAGCTCATTAAACACATTTTGCTCCTTCAATCATCTATCCTGAATAAGAATTCATCCCCCCCCCCCCCCCCCCCCCCGCCCCCACACATCCTCCCTCTGCTCTGGCTTATTCAATCCAGCAAGTGCTTTAAAGACCCTTCGTCTTGAATTTTCTTATGTTGAAGTATGAAAATCAATTAAACTATTATACTTAAGAAGAAAGTTATTTTACCTCTTCCTTTGCTCTTTCTTTCCCCTTTTGTTGTGGCTTCATTGTAGTGGATACTTACCAAGAGGTGAAGGATAAACTTATACCATTTGCTAATGCAGTCACATAAAGACATTACTCATGAAATAAGATGGAAATGGCCATGGATAACCCTGGTTTAACTTTTAATTAGTTAAAACTTGAATCCCAACAAAAAAGAATAAAATATTTCAACAAAATGCACTCATGAACATGATGGTGCTGCTAAAAGTGGTACTAGACAAACATATAATGTGCAATCAATTGATTTTAGCAATCATAGTTAGAGACAAGCTTCCTTGGTGGTCACTCACACTGTTTCAGCCTCTTTTAAAAGATGTGCTCACGCAGAAAGGATCAACATAAGCTAAAAGCCCAAGAAGCCGAAGACCTGAGTTATATACCAAGTGTATTTGATAATAGGAGAAAGCATGGAAAACTATAGAGCTGTCCACAAAGGTAGAGCCTCCAACACAAGAGGGCAAAGATACTGGGGGATTAATTTGTGATTGTGAATGGGCTGCAAGGGTTGATGGTAGAAATCCTAATAATTGGCATTCATGGAGAAAATTGTAGGTAAGTCTGATAAGATACTAGGCAACGTAAAAAGCTCGTCAAAAGTTATCAAAAACAACAAAAGAGAAATTTTCATTCTTATTTGGGTACAGTCAATACGCATAATATAGGCCTCGATCTGCTATCGAAGTGCCTCCTGGTCTATAACTATAAGAAAGACTTTTTGTCGGAAACAAAGTAGCAAATTTGAGCATTTCTTTCACAAATACTTTTAAGAGTTGCATAGGAGGGGGGCCATTTCCAATTTTTCTCTTTATTTTCTTTGTGTTCTTCTATTTTCATCTTTCAATCTCTTCTTCTCTTCCAATGTATATTTCGGTGCTATTAGTAGCCTACTCCTTAGAACTTGAACTAGGACAAGGTCCCAGGTTCCAGGTGCCAAACAAACACCACCATCCAAACCCAATGAAACATGCACACACACACAATATGCATGTACTTGCGTATTAATGCATGTTAGTCCACTGCCAATAGTTCACCCACAGATCATGTCGAAAGCATTTTTCTTCTTTTATGCATGGAAATTTCAGAAGAGATTAAACAATTTATGACTCAATGACACGGCAACCAACAAGATGAATGTTTTACTAGTCATGGATATTCAATAGTTTAAGTTTTTACAAATAAAAGGAAACTATGTTGTGAACTTACTAGCTGTCCCTTATATGCTTTTTCTATCGCCTCACTGGCAGCACTCGCTTTCAAAATAGCATCACTAGAAGCGCTGGATTCCACATCATATCCTGAAGCACGCCATCTTGGCAGGCCTCCATCTAAAACCCAGACTCTATCATGTCCAAAGACTCGGAACATCCTTTTCATTTGATCAACAAAAGGAACGCATATTAGATTAGGTCAATCAACTATAAAATAAATAAACTATAGGAAACATAAATACATAGTCAGCCAGGAAACTTACCACCAAACACGTGCCGCACTAAAAATACCCTTTCCATCATAAACAACCAACCCATCTTTATTCTCAATGCCAAGAGCAGAAACAGCTGCTGCAAAAGCTTCCTCAGATGGCAACATGTGTGGCAGCTGGCACAAGGCACCATTTTTCTCTCAAATAATAGATAGAGAAATAAGAGAAAAACTAGATCTAAAATAGCTCATTTGAGTGGCATAACAACAAACACCCAATTAGGAAACTCTGAAGGGCCAAACATGCGCTGGCTAATGAGACTGCAGTGTACTTTATCCAGCAATGAAATAATAAAAACAAAAGAAATATCATACACTCCTCCCCTGCACTCTGTCCCCCACCTCATAAAAGAAGGGTAGTGCGTGAGAATACATTCGGGGAAGTACAATGTTAAAAGTTCATCAATAGTGTGGAAGTGGGGACAGAGCGGTGAGGAAGGTAAAAAAGGAAACAACCAGGATTTGAAATAAATGAAGAACAACAATAATAATCCAGGCAACTACATTCATACATTGGAAAATAAATTATCAAAGACTCAATCAGCGAAAGAAACAAAATCTTACATTTGAAGTTCTATCAGATATTCCATCCACGTCAAAGAAAAGGGCACCGGGTATATGAGCAACCTGTCAAGTGGAACATGTATTAGACCAGTATGGATCAAGTTTGAAGCTGATAGAGTCCATAGTAATAACTAAGATTTTAGGGAATGAAAAAATTTAGAGGGCATCATGTAAATGATAAGTTGATATAGAAAGCTTCAGAAAAAGTGAATGGGAAAACAAAAGAAACTTTCAATCATAGTCTAAAGTTCATCTAGATTATATTTGGGAACTAAGGAACTTTTGGTTAAATAGGCAATGCTCTCATTTCCACGAGGATTCTCTTAGTCTCATAACCGTGTTTTGAATGCCTTCAGATTCACTTGTCATTCCAGAGAGGAATTATAGGTTTTCTGTTGGTCTTTATTATGTTGCTTTCGCAACTCAATCCAAGTAAAGGAAGTAGTCTAATTAGTTTCTTATTAAGGATTTAAGTACCATCAGGAGAAAGGTTCTGGAAACGTCCATAAATATGCAATTAACCTAACATATTATGCAACAATAATATTCTGACAAAATTTCAAAATAATCTTGGCGCAAAGAATTTATATTTATTGTTTCCTTTTAGTTGATTCTACTCATTTATGTTTCTCATTTCAAAAAGCTCACTAAAACATTGAAAACTAATAAATTTTCATTCTCACATATCGTTACAATCCAAGACCAAGGCAAAACGAAAAATCTCATCAATTTTCTCATGTTATTTCATCACCATTTTCTCATGTCTATACAATATTGTAGGTAATAATTTCTTTCTCACATAAATATGAGTGCATCATTCCCTCCTTTTTTGCCATCTTCGAGTTAACATTTTAGGGGACATGACCTTTGACTTACATATGCAATATTATCTTCCAAAATAATCAATCAGTGGAGACTGGGCAATCACGAACTTAAGCACAAACAACCAATAACTATAAATTGTAACTATGACTATAGAAGGCTGCCAAATTTTAAAAACAAGTTATACTGATTATGGAAAATGGACAATATGTTGGAACTTCCAAAAACAAAAAAGTGGGGCAAAGAAATATGGACAAAGGGCCGACATGGAAACATATATACAATCCCACGGAATGTGACTTTTAAAACAAAAGGCCTATGAATACCTGATATTCTTGAATGGAATTCCTTTGCTCATCTGGCAAGTACCACGATGCATCCAAGACCTAAATAAAATAAAACCAAAAGAAATTAACAATTATCAACATATGGCACTAAAGGGTCCGCTACAAAGAAATTTTCATAAAGGTTCTGTTGTGTGACACCCCATAACAAGAGAATATTTGCATGATAGCTATTCCCAGCGTGTGAAATTTGAGCTGCTGATGGAAAAAGTTCAAGTCAGAAATTTTGAATATGTCACCAGCCATGAGCATTCAGAAATTCATCATTACACACCACATTGAACCATTGAAGTCCAAGTCAGCCTGGACCCTGAAGAGGTATTAGATGGTGAAGTGCAACAGATTGGTAGCATAATCATAGCATCATCAAAGCCTTTATCCCAAACAATGTTGGGGTTGGCTATAGAGTTCTACCTGAATTATCTGTTTCAACAGTACAGCTTCAACAATTTATCACACACCCAGGTTTCAGTGCATGAGTGATGTGATACCAGTAAACAGTCTAATTGAACAAGGAAAAGTTTCAGCAAGATTTCAAGTAAGCCGCCCACCATACTCCACATCTCATACGTTTTCAAGTGGACAAGTGCAAACTTGATCCAACCCTTCGTTATCGCGAATGATTTCCTACTGCCTTCTATATGACAACAAATCTTTAAAAAGTAGAATATAACTGAAAATAGAATATATATATATATATATATATCACTGGTATGAACAAATTGTACTATCCCTAAGCAACAAAGGAAAATCAGGTAAACAACTCCTTGCACAAGGTTCACGCAGTGGGCAACGTCACGAATAGGCAGGATGTGCGTAAACCTTCCCTCACATAATATATGGAGAAGTTGAGGCTGTTTCGCCCAACACGAGAAAATAAAAAAGTTTTAAAAAAAGAAGGGAGAGAGAAAGAAGTCGGAGAAGGTACCTTTATATCAGGCTCCCGAAGGTTCGCATGGAGCCAATCGACAGAAACAACAGGTTCAATTGTTGATACAGACTGTGTTGAGAAATCAGCTCTTCTCACAACTCCTGAGGAAGCCATAACACGAGTTGGCCGATAAGATTTAGCAAATGCTGTCGAGACTGGATGAGCGTGCAAGTGTAGAGGTCTCTTCTGCTCATGAAAGGAAAATAATAAAGTTATACATTAGCATATGGGATGTCCTAGAATAATGGTAGCCTTTCAAAGAAAAAACATAAATCAAGCCTAAAATGAGCAAGACATTAGCAATGAAGATTTTATAATCATTGCTCGAGCAACATTGAACCAGAATAAGAAAAAAAAATCAGCATGTAATAAGTATCAAACTAATTACTATACAACATCTGTAGCCAAAGAAAACGAGCAATTAAATTGTGAATCACACATGATAACGCGTTCTTTGCGAGAATTATCTTTCTATTGTAGATATAATCTCAAAAGATATCTTTACACATTGTAGATGATAAACAACAATTTATACTTCCAAAAAAATAAACAAATAAACATGGACCAAAAACAACTTGAAGAACATTGCAGCTTGTATAGCATAGCCGAATATCAACATTAAAAAAAAAATGAAGTTGTACAAGCAAGAATTTAAGTGCATTCCAATCATCTCCAGCTTCCAACGTAAGTAGATAGAAAATGGACCCCTTTCATCAAACAAAACAACTGACAGTTTGGAACCCAATTCATGGTAAAGTGCAAAGACACAGTCCAAAATCCCAATATCAATGAATGAAAAATATGATCCAAACTCCAAAAATAGTTTACTCTCACTAATTATTCCAAAGAGATGTTTAGTAATAAGACAGGGATTCAAGTTCCAACAATAGTTTACTATCACTAATTATTCACGAGAGAGATTTAGCTATAATTCATTCTGCAACAATAATTCAATTGGTCACAATAACAAAACAAAGAAAACAAGGGGTTGGTTGAATTCAACAATAACAGTCGAACAACACAAGAAAAAATACATAATTTAGTGAAACCAACTCCAGATTGAAGTCAAACCAATCCAAACGACACAATTAACAACTTAAAATCCCACTCATTTGTCAATCCATCAACAAAACTAGAAACCCATCAACCAAAGTCGAACCTTTATATATACAGACGAAACAAAACACCCAGAAGTGGAAGAAATTATCTAAAAACGTAGAGAACAAGAGCCAGATACAAAACAAAAAATTTAACGCAGACCATAACAGGTTTTGACTGAAATATGGATTTGAGGACTTACATTGAAGAGAGAAGTCAAATTTTGCAGCTTGGGTGAGAAAGAAGAAGAGGAGGAAATCAAGCGATGACCCAATAGAGTCCTTGATAAGAGGGACGAAGCCATCAATTCAAAAAGACCATAACCGAGAAGATATATGTGGGAATTCTGAAAGCCTTCTCTAAGTGTATCTTGGGCAGTCAGATTCTTCAGGAGATGAAGATGATAGCCCAAAAAAACTGCTCCGCCGCTTTAAATATTGCGGCGCTGCAGTTGTCCCATTGCTTGTTGTACTGGAATCTCCGCCTCTGACACTGAATGGGAATGGATGGGATGGAAATGGTAATTGCCTATTTGGAATGGGGATGGGAATGGGATTGTAAAATATTTATTGGAACAAAATGGAAATAAATTTTTTAGGAAATTTCACTGGTCTCATTCATGTTAAAAAGGGGACCAAAAACCGTGCATATACAAACCGTTAAATGCAGGGTTGTTGATCGGAGCCGTTCATCAATAAATATGATTTTTTAATTTGACAACACATATTCACGTGACTTTAGGTGAGCGAATTGTCTTCTTTGCCCATAATCACCGTTCAGGTTAACGTCTTCTTTCAAATTTTTCATCTTCGTCTTCATCTTCCTCCAGCCTCCCGCGAACTCCATTGAAGCTCTTGATAAACAAAATTCAGAAAGCACCGCACCCCATTGAAGCTACCGCACCCCATTTGGTAAGCTCCATTTCGTCTTGCTCTATTAACATTCTACTGCTTTCTAAATCCACATGATAATGCCCATTCAATGTCGTTCGATCACCGTAGTTGAAGAAGCATAAACCCTCCATCAATTCTAAACTCCATTTGGTACACCATATTTGAAGAAGCAGCGGTATAATCAGGTAATTAGAAATTAATATTTCTGTTGAGTTTAAGGGAATTAATTCGGTATTTGCGAATTAGGGTTTCGTTACTGTGATTTAGGGTTTTTCGATCCTCTGTATTAGAGCATAATCATAGTTTGGCATTTGATTTTCTTGCGATTGTAGTTGTTATGATCACACATTACTGATCGGTTACTTTTTTTAATGGTATATGATATGAAGAACATTAATCCATGGTACAAAGATTGTGATTTGGGGTTTTTTTTGATACTCTGTATCAGAGCAGTTACAATGGTGAAGACTAGGAGTTCAGGGGTGATAAAACCTGACAAGTCAGCAGCTAAAGAGCATGAGGTTGAAAGTGAGGAGGGATTTGATGATGAAGAAGAGGTGGAGGAGGGATTTGATGAAGAGGAAGAAGTGGCTTTGAAGGCGAGGAAGAAGAAGGGCAAGGCAGTTGCTCATCATGGAGATGTAGAGGAGCCTTCATAGAAAAAGTCTTGTAAGAGGAAGAGTGAGGC
Organism: Tripterygium wilfordii; assembly: GCF_013401445.1. Classification (NCBI taxonomy): domain Eukaryota; kingdom Viridiplantae; phylum Streptophyta; class Magnoliopsida; order Celastrales; family Celastraceae; genus Tripterygium; species Tripterygium wilfordii. The sequence continues at coordinate 11,128,557 of NC_052250.1, forward strand.
AAAGGAAGACAATGGGAAGAAAAAAATACTGGTTAGTTGATTGTGTTTAATTTTTTTTGTCAGTTGTGCATTAATACAAGTCTTGCATTGAATTGATGTATGATCAAGACTTCTTAAAATTTGGTGTGTTTATGTAGAGACCTAAATACCCTAACATGCGGTGTGCTCGGATAAGGCTATATGATACTATGGTGAAGATTAAAAAGGACGAAGTGAAGCCCAAGGACATTGAAGATATAGGATTTGGTTGTTTGATTGAGATGAACGGTTTTGTTCTACACCGTGGCCTTATCAATGCACTTTTTGGGTGTTTTGATCCCAAGAATATGGTGCTGAGGGTTCATGGACTTGAATTAAATGTATTTGCCAAGGATGTGGAGCATGTGTTGGGGTTGAAGGATAGGGGTCTGGACATTAAGAAGCTGGACAGGGGTCTGGACATTAAGAAGATGTGTTCCCTTGATGCTCAGAGTGATTTGCAGCAATGCAGAGTTGATCTTGGGTTTGAAAGAACAGGAGAAATATTTGCTGGTTATTTGGAAGAAAGGATAACAATCTCCTGGCTAGGCTGAAGCATAAGGCAGCATTTTTGCTATATGCGCTGCTCGTATTCCTCAGGCCAGAGACTGGTATGAAGGTTTCCGATTTGATGATTAGGTTCCTACCTCACATTGGTAGGTTGAAGAAATTCAACTAGGCTAGTTATGTAACGGCCCAGCCCGTTACCAATTCCCCCCAGCCCAATCGACAAGCCCAATGGGCTCCAACTGTACCCCAGCTCCCTTTGGAAAACTGGGGGTACAAGGTTAAGAGTAGGAACACATTATATACAGCACTTCGCTCGCCTTCCTGAGCGATGTGGTATTCAGAACATGCAACCTTGCGCCACGTGCCAGACCCGAACACGGGCACAAGCACGCCTACACACGCCGACATAGGGCATCACAGTCCACCACCCTTAAGGGCGTCATGTCCCCTTGATAGAACCCACCAACCCACTCCAGAAGCTTAAGCTCCGATACCATCTATAACGGCCCAGCCAGTTACCAATTCCCTCAGCCCAACCAACAAGCCCAATGGGCTCCGACTGTACCCCAGCTCCCTTTGGAAAACTGGGGGTACAAGGTTAAGAGTAGGAACACATTATATACAACACTTCGCTCGCCTTCCTGAGCGATGTGGTATTCAGAACATACAACCCTGCGCCACGTGCCAGACCCAGACACGGGCACACCTGCACACGCCGACACAGGGCATCACAAGTTTTGTCCTGGATGGCATTGTAGAGTGGGCTGAGAAAGTTGCAGAAAAGCGTAGAGGTTACATCGGTGGATGTGGGCTGTTTCTAATGGTAAGAAAGTATGATATCTTTCATATTATGTCATAGAACATAACAATTAACATATATTTTAACTTAATTGTACAGTTGTTTTACTTGGAGAGTGCACCCCTTTTGTCGCGGAATGTACTTCGTTTGACTGAGTTGCCATCTCCCCAATTGTGTGATTTAGGGACGATGCGATTGATGGAGCTGCAGAAGGCATTGCAAAACAAGGATGGCATAAGTGGACTTGATGTAAGTATACTTAAATTACTAATACATCGTTTAAATTTTTTTGAGGCAACTTATTTAATTTCTTTGTACTTATTGCAGATGAATTTTTATGATCCTAAACCACGAACCCAATCTATGCCTGCAAAAGTAGATCATGGAGGTTCACCTTCGTCGTCTAGTACGAATGACTTGGAGGAGAAGTTCAGCGTGTTGGAGCAGAGGGTTATGATAGTGGATGATAAGGTTAGCTTGATGGACTGGAAAGTTGATGCAGTTATGACGGAACAGAAGTTGATTCGTTCAGAAATGAAATCGATGTTTGATTTGTTACGTACAACTATGGAGAAGCTTCAACGTGAGATTCCTGCAACTGATAATGTCATCGGTGAAGAAACTGATAATGCCTTCACTGAAGAAAAAAAGAAGCTTTCACCGAAGAAACAAGAAAGCAAAACGCCGTCACTGAAGAAACAAATTAGCTCACTGAGGTTCAGCGAACAACGCACAATAAAGTGCATGGAAATGTCATCACTGAACAATCAAAAAAGATTGACAGTACTACATTTGAATCCTATTTACAGTAAGACATGAGTTTGTGTAATTTACCTGGTAGAGTAGCTGCTATTTTCTGTATCTTAATGTTTATGGCTGCATATATATAGAAACTTATGGAGAAAATTGTCGGAGAAAATGATTTCATTTGCATACATAGACTGTTTGTGGTTTAGCATGTACATGAATGCTTCCACTAAAGAAAAGGTGTTGGGATGGATCAAGAAGAAGCAAATTTTTTCGAAGAAATATGTTATTGTTCCTATAGTCATCTGGTAGATATTTCTGGAATCTTGATCCTTCTTTGTTTTTTTCTTGTACATGGGCAACCTAACCAGGCTTCTTGTACGAATATCCGCAGGAACCATTGGAACCTTCTGATCTTCTGCAACTTTGATGAGAGTATGCAATCCAAAACTGGAACTCCATGTATGATGTTGCTGGATTCTCTTGAAAAAGCTGACCCTAAGCGACTTGAACTGGATATAAGGAAGTTGGTCTTCTTCTTTTGTAAAACTATTGTTTCTCCGTAGCTATAAAATTGATTTGCTTTTACATCTCCCTTCTGCCTTCTGGATTTGTATGGGACATCTATCAAACAGAAGGCAGGCCTGAGGACAAAAAGTCGATCTATCGAATTCCATTTTTGGTGCCCAAGGTTAGCATAAGATAAGATGATTCCTTCACTGGGTCCTTCCTGTTGGACATTGAGCATACGTTTTTAAACTCTCTGTAGGTACCACAACAGAGAGACGATGAAGAATGTGGAACTTTTGTTCTCTACTTCATAAACAGATTTGTGCAAGATGCTCCAAAGAATTTCAACGTCAAAGATTTCCCGTACTTTGTGAGTTTTTGCTATTGTTGCCATGTTTATTTCTTCAAAGATGCTGACGCTCTTCAGTGAATGGTTGTTATTTGCTCTGGCACTACAAATGGATCGAAATTGGTTTAGTGCTAACAGCGTCGATGGGTATTGTGACAAGCTTAAGGACCTTTAATTGTGGTTATCTTTTCTTTTGGCTGACCTTGTGTAGTGATTTCAAGCTTGCCGTAAATTCTAATCGGCTCTTAGGTCTTAACTCTGTCTTTTTGTTACTAAGATCAGAAGCAGGTTAAACTATTTATTTTGAAACATCTATAATATTTGAGAATGCTTAAAGTTATATTTGAGATTTGATTCCTTGAACGTGTTGGACCTATGGTCCTATATGTCTAATTTTGATGATATTAAATCATTTATAAATGATAATGAAACATTAAAGCAATATTTGATTTATATGAATTGAATTTAAATGACTATATATTTTTGAGATAGTGCTGGAAATTAAGTTTTGAAAACAAACATACATGAACTAAGTTAGAGCATTAATTTTCCAATTATCATATCTTAACCAACTTAGGTCGAAATGACTTGAAACTTGAACCACATGCACATGAAGGCTTAATATATGTTCTAGGACTATAATCATGAGAAATTAAGTGCATCACATATATATTTGGTCATATGCTTAAATTCCGCCAAAACTAGGTTTTACCTAATTTTGTGCATATGTGTTCTTTGTGAACGTGGTGAACCAAATGAACTCCGATTTAAATGAAATTTCGTGTGCATCTTAGTTTCATCACTATGAACATATTTTATTTAGTAAAGTTCAAGAGAAAAGGTCATTTACACTGAGTTTGCAAAATGACTTTGAATTTACACTTAGAATTTATCGGTTTTACTATTAGTGATCTAATTGCTTGGTTGAGTGACCAAACGATTTCCAATTATTATGAAATTTTACATGGACATTCTAATACATATAAAATGATTTATCATGCAGTAATATGAATTTTCTGGGTTGTTTTTCTAATGTAATTAACCTATGCGCTCTATATGAAGCTCTTTGAGCTTACATGCAATTGGGGAGTTCTACCTCCTATTTCCTTGTAGGTTAATCATCATTGTGGTCTCATATGGCTCAGAATTCAGTATGTTCAAGAGTGGTCGAAGTCCAGTTTCTAAGAATGAGCTTGGAGCTCTAGGAAACTATGAAAAAATCCTATATTTGCCAACTTTCCACTAAGGCACTTAATCAAGTTGAATGAATCAAACATTGAGGCTATTGGTTGTGGTCTTCATGGAGACACAACTCTTTTCAAACATGTGGGACAAACCTTGTCCTCTCTATCATTAGTGATATATTCTTGTTTGACATTTTCACTCAAGACATGTGCTACCAAGAAAGTTAGGTTGGTGCAATCAAACAAGATCCTTGACATTTTCACTCAAGACATGTGCTACCAAGAAAGTTAGGTTGGTGCAATCAAACAAGATCCTTGACTAAGAGATCACTTTTGAAGTCTTTGATTCAAAATGAAGGGACAAGATGGCATAGTACAATCTACATCCATGGCTGAGAATTAAAGAGAGTTTGAATGGTCAAGATTTGAAGACATACATTGATCAAATGGTTGTGCATAAGACAACTTTCTTGCTTGCAATTTTTGACTTAAAAAAAGGAGCATGTGCAACGTCTATATGCTCTATGGTGGAGATTTGTTTGCTCAAATCATCAATGACCAAGATTAGGAGCTGCAATGGATGGTAGAGATCAACTCTTGAAGTTTGATCCAATGGCTGCAAGCATAGGAGAGAATTGCCTTTAAAAGAGGATCTTCCCTTTCATACAACTTGGAGAAGCATTTGCAATCAAGAGAGAACTTTGTTCAAAGCTTTCAAACATTCAAGCATCCATTGTCTACTAAAATCCCAGCTTCTTCTTGAGCCACTACTCAAGGCCTTCTCACCATTTTGCTGCTGCAAAGAGAGGGTGCTTTCACTTGAGCTCAAGGTGTTATTTCTCCCAAAATCACCTCACCTTACCTACTTGAAAATCCTACCCGTGAGTGTGTGATTGTTGTTATTGAAAGTTCTTCACTTAAAGTCCCTTTGTTAGGGCATATTACAAACATTGAAGTTTGAGGGAGTTCCTAGAAACCCTTGGTTGTAAAGTTTGAAGATTGTCTTGAAATCTTTAGTTTCAAGGGTGACCTAAAAACCCTTGTGAGTTTTGTGGAGCTCTTGAGAAAACCACATCCTTAGTGGAGGTTGAAAATCCTAGGTTGGTGAATCTAGGTAGTAGACGTAGGAGAAGGGTCTCCGAACTACTATAAATCGCTGTGTTGATTTCTTTGTTTACTTGTTTATATTTACTACTTGTTTCAAACTGCAGGATTTTCAAAACCCTAATCTGTCCGAGATTAGCAGACTGCCTTAAACTTTGAATTTTGATCTGAAATTTTGATATAGTGTTTATTAAGGTGTTGTGACATTGCATATAAAATGTCGTTGCATTTTGACATCATTTGATAGGTAAAATCGGAGTTGAAAAATCTGTGTGCAGTGTGTTGCTTGAAAATCTGTTTTGTGCAATTCTTGATTATTTGATATTTGGTCATTCACTATATTGTATCACATCTTGCATTGGATTGAATATTGATTAGGAAAATCATTAGAGTCCAAATTTGTGTGCTACTTGTTAATTGCCATTAATTTGTTTAAATTGAAAAAGGGATTCCAATTGGAATTTGGGGACACAATTCACCCCCCCTCTTGTGTTAAAACTCGATCCGTCAGAACGTATGTACCTGGACAAATGGTTCTTAAAATTATATTTGATAGTGTTATGTGCTTCTAGAAGATATTCTGCTTGGGCACAATTACGATCAAACCATTTTTTTTAGTTTAATTTTTTTTAAATGTTGTATTCATATTTTACCCATAATAATGATTTACCACATATACCATTGTATGACCTAAATGTACGAAATCCACTCACCTCCGCTAAGAGCGTCCACAGTGGTGCAATAGAAATTTTGTCACGTTTTGGTGATGATAGGACTATCCTACCGGTAGGATACAGTATGTATCCTAGCGATATGATACTTATGTATCCTATCAGTAGGATATTGTAATTAGACGATACTTAGTTTTTTCACGACTGAAATGTATGCTACCCCTACACGTAATGGAGAGAGTAATTATTTTATTTGTCAATTTGATTTTTAGTAGTTATGTTGATATGGTAGTTTTTTTTTTAATTGTAATACATATGTTTTTGAATAATAAGCTACTTTTTTAGACGACATGAATAAGAATAGGCACAAAAGTTTAATAATATTAATTGGTAGTGAGGGCTTTTTGAAAGAATGACAAATGATGAATTCTTATGAATCCATATGGCAACTAATTTGATAGACAGATTGTCCAAATGTCAAATAAATGGAGCAATTGGCTAAAGCCTTCGCTTTATATATACAAGTTGAAGATGTTTCGTTTTATTTATTTAATTTTTTTCTTTTCTTTTCTTTTCTTTTTTTTTTTTTGGCTTTGGGTAATTTTGTCAAGAGAAATCGTATGTGTTGTATTAGAGATAAAGAATGAGAGGAGTCCACGTAGGCAAAAACTAAAAAGTAGAGCATCCTAGGTGCCAAAATAAGATAAATACTTGTTAGAGCCTCTACTTAATATATAGTTATAGATGTATAGATAATTCAATCTATCATATTGTATGTTATTCTATAAATCATAGTTGTATAATATTACCATCCCATATAACAATTGGCAAGTCCATAGGTTAAATCTAAATACAATCCCAATTTATTACCATGCTAAAATATTATATCAATCCCTAAACCATGAACCCTAAATCCTTATTGAATGATCTTAAACAAGTAAAACCCTAAACCCTAGAACCTAAATCCTAAATCCGTAAACCCTAAAGCCAAAACAATGAAATCGGTGATGTATTGGATTTCGATATGCCACTTATAAAATGACCCTAAACCGGAAAAAGCTAAACCCTATAACCTAAGCCCTAAACCCTAGCCTAAACCCTAAAACGGCAAAACCTAAACCCTAAGTCCCTAAACAAATGACATGTTACATGTTTGAACAATAATCACATCGTTATTTGATCCATGATTTGAAGGGAGTAACATTAGTCCACTTGATCAACTTTTATAATGTTTATAAATGAAATGGATCCTATTTCATTTAGAATCGTCCAAACAATAATTACATTGTTATTGATAATATCGTGGTTAATAATATTAATAATAATATAGCAAACAACTCGAAAGGAGAAAAACCCAAAAACTACTCGAGCAATTATTGTTCAATAACTCGAACAATAAAATTATCATACTCGAACACAAGAAACAAACCACTCGAAAGGAGATAAACCCAAAACTACTCAAACAATTATTGTTCAATAACTCGAATAATAAAATTATCATACTTGAGCAATTACATTATTAACCATTTTTAGTTGTGTGCATGTGACTGACAATTACAACTAAAATATTGTTTCGCGCCTTGCCTATATTTCATAGTCCCAAGGTTTTGAATTAATTCATATTACCACAAAATTAACTGTAAAATTCTCTCTCTCTCTTTTTGAATCTGGTACGAACCTCAGACTTCTCAAGCTTGCACTTACAAATCAATGGAAGAAGTCGACGCCATCGATTCGTCGGAGGAAACGTCTGAAAGGCATCTTGTGATTCTGCAACCAGAAGATATGGTTGGGATGACTTTCGAAGGATGGAAAGAAACGTATGAGTTCTACAATGCGTATGCTAGAGAGGTTGGATTCAACACCCGAATTAACGATGTGAGGAGGATAAAGGGTGAGGTCAGAATGAAAGAATGGTCATGCAACAAAGAGGGTGAACGGCGTGAGAAAGAAGAGAAAAGAGAGACTACTAGGAAACGTATTCGAGGAGAAATGGACCTTACAAGGTGCTCCTGTAATGCACGAATGCGAATGTTGCTGGAGAGGGAAAATTCTCTATGGTCGGTGACCATTTTTGAGGTTGCACACAACCACGATCTAACCCCACCGAAAGAAGTGCGTTATTTGCGGTCTTACAGGAACATTAATGATTGTGATAAAGCTCAAATTTTTAGTCTTTACGAATCGGGCATCAAACCTTCAAAGATTATGGATGTTATGCTGAAACAGGCATGTGGTCAGGCTAATCTGGGATTCGGACCAAGAGACTTGTACAACGTAATGTATAGTCGTTGTGTCACCGAAATAGACCAGGGGGATGCAATGAGAGCTATTGGTTATCTCGATTCAAAGAAGGGGTTGAACGATGGCAGCTTTCATGAGTACACTGCCACTCCAGATGGTCGTTTGGGAAATCTATTCTAGTGCGACACCATGTGTAGATATGACTACTCATGTTTTGGTGATGTATTGGCTTTCAATGCCACTTACAAAATGAACATCTACAAGAGACCTCTGGTCATGTTGTTGGGTGTAAATCACCATTTCAGAACCTGTTTCCTCCGGGTATGCCATTCTCGTTGACGAGACGAGTGTTACTTATACTTGGCTTTTGCGAACATTTATAAAGGCTATGAATTTCAAACGTCCAAAATCTGTAATAACGGATGGATGCTTGGCAATGGCGGTTGCAATTAGGTCAGAGATGCCTAATGCTAGGCATCGCCTATGCGAATGGCATTTAGAGCGCAACATTCAAGCAAACCTACACAACAAGGAATTCACTAAGGAGTTCAAGTGGTTTACTCGGATGTCCAATGAAACCAGATTTGAGCAAGCTTGGAGTGACCTATTGGGGAAGTATGGGTTGACAGAAAACATGTGGGTGAGGGAATATCTGTACAAGAAAAAAGAGATGTGGTCTGATGCGTTTTTGAAAGGGCATTTTTTTGCTGGACAACGCACAACTCAGCGATGTGAGTCAATGAATGCGCACCAGCACATAAACATGGGGAAGAGACTTAAGCTCCATAAGCTTGTGGTGGGATTCGATGCGGAATTCGAACGTCTAAGAGAGGGCAAATCCATTGTTGAATTCAAGACAAAATATGGGGAGCCAGTGATCAAAGGTCTTGTCTTCCCGTTTGATAAGCATGCTGCGTCTGAATATACAAGAGCGATTTATAGCAAGTTCAAGTTCGAGATGGATAAATCGCATTTGATAAATAATGTTAATGTCTCTCATGGTGGAAACAATCGTGTTTACACTCTTTCCAGGTATTTGAAACCAGACAAATTTTTCCATGTTGTGTTTAGTGAGGCTGATGGGTCATATGAGTGCTCTTGCAGGTTTTTCGAATCTGTCGGGTATCCTTGTTCTCGTTTGATTCATGTCCTTAAATGCCAAAATCTGGAGAAAATACCGGATTGCTTAATATTGACGAGGTGGACCAGAAAGGCCAAAGATTCAATACTTGCCAATGAACCCTCCGCAGTACCTCCTGAGTTATGTGTGATGGTGCGTAATGGTGCGCTGTCATCAATTTGCAATAGGATATGCCACTTAGCAAGTCAGACAACTAGTAATTTTAATGATGTCCGGACCGGGTTGACAAAGATGTAATGGTTATACTTTGATCGTTTTGAACAATTTTGAATATTAATGACTGTTTGTACGATTGTGAATGTAATATTCTGTGCAGGTTGAATGATATGTTGAGTGCGCAGGATGCGCAAGCAAATAATAACGGTAGTGCAAATGTCATACTGGATCCTATCATCCCACCGCGTGTTGTTACAACAAGAGGAGTGCAAAACCAATGCATCCACAGGAACAAGTACCATGGTTCCAGTTGTGCAGCAGTAAGAAGCACCACGGTTCCAGTTGGAAGTGGCCCAACCAGTGCATCCACAGGAACAAACACCATGGTTCCGAATGAAGGTGGCCCAAGCAGTGCATCCGGTGAAGTCGAAAACGTTACTACACAGCGAAAGTGCACTATTTGCAGACAACCAAGACACACAAAACGAACTTGCAAGCAAAAGAATACTGGGATGCAGGATAATATCACTGAAAGTGTGGGATATGATGACAACTTAATCCACTTGATGTCCACCCAGGGTTCTCAAAATATGCAGATAAATGAAGCTGATAATGTGCTGGTTAATGAAGATTCAGAACCAAGTTGGTTTTGAACTATGCTGATTTTGGATTTTGTTGGATGTTGTTGTACTAAGCAAAACAATCTTGTTACTTTCTTGTTGCAATGTGTTGGGACAATCAGGTTTGTAATTAAAATGGTTTAATTGTAATTGTGCCCAAGCATATTTTTTTCAAATATCTGTGTGTACGTAAATTATTTGAGTACATAATATTTTATTTTTGAGTAACCATGTTATTTTGTTGGAGTATTTGATTTATTTATTCAAGTACTGTGTAAATGTTCGAGTAAATTAAGTTTGGGTTCGAGTAAATTACTTTCTCAAAGCATATTGATGAACTCTTATATCAATGTTGCCAAATCTATAGAAAATATTAATACAAAAAATACTTTTAACTTTCCATTAGACACCCCTTTTCAGACACCAAGCAATGCTCTTTTAGGCATCATGCACAGGCGCACATAACAATGAACACACATCATGATTGAAATGTTCCAACCCAGTTGTCATGGCCATACACGCTTCTTTAATGCCACGTGTCATATGACAGTAAGTTAGTTGGGTGTAAAGTTTATGTATGGAAGCAACTCGTAGGAAGAAAATGACAAAGAAACAATAGAAACCCTTGAAGGAAAACAAAGAGATTCAATTGGTGATATCCTTGTTATAAGTCAACCACCGTACACATATTAGAAAAACTTATTTTAATACATTTTAATTCGTTTATTTTGCCTTCAGTTGCTCCTCACTCGCAACTTCTCCTATTATTGTGATGGTGACAAAGGGAAGAAGAAGAAGGACATTACGAAGTCATACATCTTCTCTAAGAAGCTTAACCCAGAGTGAGTTGTTATGAACAAACTTGATTAAACTTGCAAATTATTTTGAAATGTTTAGATTCTTCTGGATATAATAATAGTATATACCATATGACAATGAGTTCAATTTTGTTGTCCTACAAAGTCAATTGATCGTGAAATTATTCGATGTACCAACTTTTGTGAGAAGGAGGGATTTGGCCTGTCTTGAATATGGTCAACATGTAACAAAAATGGTTCGTACTCTTATTGTAACAAGCATTTAACAAAAGGGTAACTTAATTGTAATATTCTGATGATTGCTATTTTTTTATTTTTTTAATAAAACCCATCAGATGATGAATTTGGCGAGTATGTTATTCCAAGCCGAAACTAGGTGGTTGATAGAACGGGGGCGCTACTATTACTTCCCAGCTGATTTTACGGTTTATGGCTACTGTCAATATATTTTTTTTTTGAATTTTAATACTGGCCTCCATGGTTTGTGCTTGACTAATAAAGTATTTGTTAATTTAATATTACAACTTGCAGATTGGAATACTGAATGATGAGGCATTTATGGAAGAATACTTAAACAAATACAAACCTGAATATGTTTCTGGTCGAGGGAGTTCACTAAATAATTGTGAGTTTGTATGTATATTTACATTGTAATTTAACTGTTTATACAACCCTAAACATTGTAAGCAACAAATTTTGTATTGGGCGACTACTGCAGGTCCATATTCCCATGAGATATGGTGAGCATCAATGGTATGCTGTTTTGTTGAACTTTAAGGAGGGAGATGCTATGATGTTTAACACAGACGATGGAGATGATGCCTTTGAAAGGAGACTCCAAGTCATCCAAGTGGTATTTATTTGTTGGACGTTAATTCGTTAATGAAGTTCATTCATTCATTATTGTTTACTGCTAATCTAGTAGAAATAAATTTAGTTTATGAAACTTTTTTATTTGATATTGTAGGTTCGATTTTTGTCGAATATGTTTGATGGGCACATAGAAAATGAAACATTGAAAAAGAATGGGAAAATGCTAAGTGATTTTGATGTCATACGGGCACCAGTTCAACATGGCCTTCCCAAGTACTTTCACTTTCGAAATTTCAATTTCCAGAACTATATTTGCAATCGTTATAGTTCTTTCAATATGTTAAATAAATAAAAAATGTTCGAATTAATTTAGGGAGGATACTTTAATTTTTTCGATGCATGTTATGAGGAGCCGTGAGAGACCATGAGAACTCTGTGTAAGTTACGTTTGCATGGTTTTATTTTATGATTTTTTATATTCTGGGTATGATAATAAAAATTGTTTTATAAAAATTGTAGATTGTTGGCGAAGATGTCAAGACCAAACTCCTCATGCAGTTCGTATATCATTATGACAACATTCTCCAAGACAAAATATACAATGCGGCATACCATTGGTTCAAGAAGGAGGAGCGAATGGCCAAGGAGGTTACCGTGGAACATAACACCTCAAAACTCGAGTGGCCAGAGGCATTATTAGATCATTCTTAGTATTATGATAACGTTTGTTTAATTCCTGAACAATTTGGATGGGTGGTCTTGATGTTTATGCATTTTCTAATTTTGTCATGAACAACATTAGTTCTAAATTATTCTATGGTATGCAGTTTTTTTATCGGTTTTTGTGGTAGTTTTCTTGATGAATCACATATATATTGCTATTATCTATCCTAATTTAATTATGTACACTGTTTATATATATATATATATATATATATATATATATATATTCATCTGGTTTTATAATTTGGCTCAAATTGAAATTACATTGACTTTGTAATATGATTACAAATGAAGACAAAATCTGGACATGTAATAACTATAATAAAATTTACCAAATCAATAACTCATTTGTTATTGATAATGTTACAAGTTGAAAATACACTGGTGTTCACCATTTTGTAAAATTCACTTAAACCACGTGCTATGTTACCATGTTTAATTCAATAAACAAGCATTTTTTAAAAACTTGTAATCATGCATTGGAATAATTTTAGCAACCAAATTTTTTGTTGGAATAATCTAACCATTATAAATGCAATTCTCTTGGGTTAAGTGTGGTTTTGTCTAGGCCAACCACAGGTAAAGCATGTTTACTTTGGATATTTGTTTAACGTTATTGGGAATACAAACCGGCATGGCTTATACAGCAGCTTACTTAAAATGACAGTAACACCATTGTATTGAAAATTGAACAACAAAACTATAAAAGTTGAAACCTGAGCCCAAAATCATAACAAAACCAGCTGGAAAAAAAACCATAAACCACCAAAAAAATGAGAGGATATTGGAAGTGCGAACAGGAGCACACCCTGAAGTACTAGAAGATTAAGAAATGGATAGGCAGGGGCATGACTTTGGAAGGTCTTGAGAAGCGCTTGGTTGTGGTTGTCAATAATTGGGCATCTGCCATCATCCGAGTAATATTGCTGTTGAGAAATTTATCATTATTGCGGTATGCATCTATTTTATAAGTTATTCAACCTAGAATGTTAATCAATTCAATGGTTTTACAGGACGATCCAATTGTTCTTTTTATGATAGGGAGAAACTATCTGGAGTACGATAGGTGGTGTACGTTTGATATTGGTCTGGTCTTGTTGAAGCACACAACCGGTAATATCGAAAGTAGTTGGAGTAGATTGAAGTGCGAAGACAGGGTGGAAAGAGGAGGCATGTAGCCAATTCTGTAAAAGCTTGTTTTGCTAGTTTGATCTCTAGTGTTAAGGAAACTTTGTTTATTTTTCTTTTAGTTTTGTTTAGTTTGAGTTCAAATTTAATGGAGATGAATCCCATTTGGAATGACTCAACTAAATCTTCACTTTCTCAGACTTCTGAGATGAGATCTGTGTATGAGAGAAGATAAACTGAATTGGGCTTAGAGATATTTGTTGGGTTTGGGTATCACTAGAATTGGGCTAAGGATAAAATACTGGGTCGATCTGGTGCCCAAAGTAAAAGTTTGGGCTTGGGCCGGCCCTGACTGAAGAAACCATGTTTTTTTTGTAATATAACACAATTTTATTGTGGAAATAGTAAATTAACACTAACATCTTCCGTTACTGTACAGTTTGTAATTTTTCAATATATACTACCCTTGTTAGTAATTTCACAGTCATTTATTTGAATTGATAAAATGAAAGAAAAACATACACGTGATCGTTGACTTTGTAAACGACACGTGTCTGTCAAATACCCGTACGGATTATGATCCGTTTATCACGCAAACGGGACTGTAAACGCTCCCAAATTTTTATTGATTGAAATATTGTGATGTGTTTATATATTTATCTTTTCATAATCAAGTCATGATTAGATACACACCCAAGTCAGTAGTTAGAGTGATAAGAATGGTTTATATCACTCTCATAATCGGGGTTTAAATCCCCTCTTCCAGTTTAAAAAAAAAATCATGGTTAGATAATTTTTTATAATCTAAATCACAATATAACATATTATTATGTAGGTTTTATTGTTAAATATTATATTATGTTATTGTGTATTGTATAGGGTTGTTATTGTCATTCACGAATTGATGGATCAGATGAGCCCTATACTTGCACAAATCATCTTTTGTCAATTTCTTCCCAATCCTCTGGTGGTTGAAAATGCAATCTATTACATACATCATAATGATCCCACAATCAACCTTGTACAGTACACAATGAAGAAATAAGGTGTGCACTTAGGTAATGTAATAGAACACGTTTGATTGTTAAACACTTACGAATCTGCTTATTGTTGTGGAGTATCCCACACTGTAATGACTTGAGATAGTTCTGGATTAGAGGATTGGATGGGCTTCAAGAGTAGAGTATTGTAATAACTTACTTGTAACATTAAAATAGATGTCATATACTCATATGTCGAGGGATAGAGAAGGATGTTGTATATCCAATAAAATGGAACTCTTTCAACTATTTACCAATTGCTCCGCATCTTTTAGATACGGGTCTTTGTATTTTTTATTCCTGGGGAGCAATGCTCTTCAGATGCAAAAAACTATGTAATTGTGCTACTGTTTCAGTTTTTTATGCTCATTAGATGACAGAGAGAGATGATTTTTTTATGCATAAGACTATGTATTTGTGCTACTGTTTCAGTCCAAATTCACAATTTTTCTGAGCAATTGGTTATTGTTTATAAAATACCCAACAATGACCATATTCATTGGTTCTTGTTTAGTATCTGATACCTTTTTTTTCACGTTTTTCACTAACTTATTGTGGTGAAAAGGATAGCAGTGGACCCGTGATATATATGCATGTATGTGTTGTCACGTGTTTTATAAGTTAGTAAAGGATAAGAGGAATATAAAAGGGTATTTTAGTAATGGTGATAGAAAAAGTTACTTTTAATCTTAACCATTGAACTATTTAAGTGATTGAGATTAAAAGTTCTCACATAACATACATGAGGGAGTCCTCATGTGAAAAGGACTCTATATATATATATATATATATATAGTTAGAGATATTTTTTTATTTGTATATTGATAAGTCGATCAGGAAGTGCTTATCTTAGTTGTTTGCACGTGTACCACATGTATCGTTTCTTTTATAAATATTGTGGGTGTTTGGCAGTGCGTTCGCACTACGTTCAGTTGCACCGCACTTCACAGCACCACAGTTTTTTGTGACACGCCAAACAGCTTTTGCCTTCCAACTCACCTCACAGTACCACAACTTTTTACCTCACAGCACCTCACCACACCTCACAGCACTCCCAAACACATACAATATATGTTGAATTGTCCTACGTAATCAAATTAGGTCAATTATTTTATTTTAGATTAATGTACCATGCAAACATTAAGTGATTTTATATTAATATTATTAGTCATCTAATATAACCGTAATTTAGATACTTCAAACACACCTCACAGCATAACACCATAATTTTAAAAGTGATGCGCCAAACAGCTTTTTGCTTTTCAACTCACCTCACAGCACCACAGTTTTATAACTCACAGCACCGCACAGCACCTCACAGCAGTTGACAACACTCCCAAACAGGCCCATTGGTTCGAGGCCCCAAACAACCCTGTAGTTTTTGTCTGAATTTTCTTGGATAAATATTGGTTCGTGGTATCTATGTTGTTTTTTAATTTTAAAAAACAGATTGGATGGTGATACTTATAGAAACTCTCTGCAATGAAATGAAGTGTTATCAGAATCGATCCACACGTCGTTTCGCGATAATAATTTTCAAAGATTCAATTGATTAATCCGAAAGGTTAAAGATTCAAAATTATTAAGATCTCAATAATACATGTCCTAAAAATGTCCCAATGCAGTTGTGACACTAATTTATTGGATATCATTTTCAGTAGGTCATCACACCAAATAAATGAATACCACACATGTATTGAGATGATTTGAGACATGTATTGTTGGGATCCCTATTCAAACTGATTAAAAATTAAACCACATATTTTTAAATAATTTCTTTTATTTATAAATAATTATAATAATTTCGGGTTTCATATGTTGATTAAATTAATAAATTATATATGATTGTGTTACTTATTATATCAGCCTATTTTCTCTTCTTTCGAAATATCAAACTCCAACACCAATTTGTCCATCTCTGTGGGCCCCTTCCCAACTCACACTATTAAAACATCGCATTGGTATCTCGTAACATATTCTCTATTTTATCTATAAAATATCACTTTTGACGGTTTACAGATTCTCTATTGAACAACCACTACATTAATATCTATATTCTAAATTTCTACATTATTAAAAAGTTAGTTTCTTCTTATTTTATTATTTCTTATGTGTATTATATGATTTCTTATATTAGAGAAATTTTATTTGTACATCATCAACCTACTAAGTTTAATAACAACAAAGGACACGCTAAACTATTAGCAGGACACCAGTCCTGATGACTATTTCTAATGTTAATAACTGGACACCAGCCCTGATGACTTTAGTAGAAAGTTTGGCATGACTCATGATAAACCTTATTCAAGTGGAATTTAGAGACTCTGCGAGATAAAAAATTTTTTAAAAAAAATGGAATTTAGAGGTCAATAATTGAAAACGTAAATAGCAACCTAACACTGATTGAGAGAGAGAGAGTTAAGAGAGAGATAATATCTGTGTGTGTCTATACCTTAATGAAGAAGTAGCAAATCAGAGAAGATGTGAAATTGTGTGGAAGAAGATGTGAGATCATGCGACTGAATCGCGTTAGGGTAGAAAACGGGTTAAATTTGAGGAACCAAAATTTTTTTAATCTCAGCCGTCCAATAGATCTAACATTTGAGATAGAAATGCGTAAATTATTTTAACTTGCGGGTGTTCGCATAAGATAATCCTTATATATGTGTGTATATATAGATATATATATAATGGGTGGTGGAAAATATCAAATGTGAATCTACATAATGGTCAAATAATAATAGGCAGAACATGGTGGATGGTGGTGCCACACATCAATTGTGTTCCCCTTGTACAAGATAATTTATAGAGATCTTGGTGATATTGGATAAGGGATATGGTCAAATTCCTAAATCTCATCCTTATGTAGATCCTGTAGCATCTTCCCTATATGATGAAAATGCCAGTAACAAGTTGACGAATATTATGGTCGCGAGTTGGTGAGTGGATCCGTTTTGATAACACTTCCTTTTAAGGTATATTTGGAGTGAATTGAAGGATAAAAAATATATAAAAAAATAGTCGCAAAATAGCATTTTTTTTCTCATTTTAGAGGATGGTTGGAGTTGCTCTAAAATTTGACTTCGTTTGGTGAGACGGTTTGCATAGTGATATTGCTAACTGGACTGTCTCACCAAACAACTCAATAAGTATGGTGGTACCACCCGTTAAAAATAAACTCTCAATGGGAGTTTGTTGTAAAGCGGACAGTTTTTGCGATTGGGTCCCACACATTTAAGTAATTAATTTTTTAAAAAACGTATCACTTTATGTAAATTAAAGTTGTTTGCATTCATTATTATATATATATATTGTATACAAATATTATAAATTTTTTTATAATACATAATATAAATAATATGTATTTATTGTTTTATTCATTTTAGTATATTAATATTATACATATTGCATACAAATATTATAAATATTGTGCTTAAGCTTAATTAATTCAAACAATAAAATTATAAATTGCTATTTGTAATTTTTAGTAATTTAAATTTGTCTAAAAAATATTTAAAATTAAAAAAATACAAATAAAATATATTTTTCACAACAACGTAATCGCTAACAACAGTTAACAGATTCATCAAAGATCTCCTAACTTATTTCACAACTTTAAACTTAATTTCTTTTTCATAGATTAATAATTAGCATTAAAAATCAATACAATCACTTTGTTAAACACACACTTTATCAACATGGTGCGGCACATATTTATCCGGATGGGTTTCTTACAGTAGAAACTGTAGAAATTATTTCTGTACGACCATCCAATCTGTTTTTTAAAATAAAAAAACAGCATAGAACTCACTGTTAAATGAAGCGGATGATCGGCATATCCCAAAAAAAAAGGATTTGCACATGTTCCTTGTCATGTTACATGTGGTGCATGTGCAGCCAACTGAGTTGAGCACCTCTTTATTGACTTGTCAAAATACAAATAAATATATATATATATATATATATATATATATATACACACACACACATTTATATTGTATTCAAACAAATAGCTAGACAACGTCCTTAGCTATATAATATCCGGTACACAATCTCAAAAGCTTCAAGAGAGCCATTGCAATGGCAACTATCTTCACTCTACCTCCGGAAATCATTCAGACCCACATCCTGATCCGCCTCGATGGCCCGACGCTCGCCATGGCCTCATGCATATCGTCCCAATTCCGTGCTCTTTGCAACGAAGAAAAATTCTGGCAACAAATTTGTTCGGCCACATGGACTTCTTCTGAAAATTCAAGCGTTCGCCAAATCATCTCTACTTTCTCGGGCGGTCATCGGTCATTTTTCTTAGATTCCTTTTTGCAACTCAGTCATGGACAACCATTGAAGTTTAATCTTGATCGTTCATTAGGAACGTCAAGATTAATCTCAGCTGTCGATATCTACTACAAGGACAAGCCCATATTCTCGGGAGTTAAAGAAACATGCACAACAACAAGCACCAAGTTTCTTTATTCTCCATTTCAGGTCGATTTACATGATCCGAAAGACACGGTTTCGACTCCGATCCAACACACGGGTCAAATGGACACGTGGCTTAAACACCTCGAAGAGAACCTGAGTTTGAGTTGGATCATATTGGGCCTAGGGATGAAGCGGGCCGCAAACATGTCCACAAGGAGGCCCGTTTTTATACGGTGGCCATGCAACACAGCGGGAGTGGTGCAGCTGCATTACACGACAATCATGGCTGGAGATGGACGGGCAGGATCGAAAGTTGAGCTAGTGAAGTGCAAGTTGGTAGTCACTTGCAGTGGAGTGGATGAAGGGGAGGTTAAGGTGGAGGAGGTGAGTATGCAAATGAAGGACATGGAGGGGAGGAGATTGAATGGGAGGGATAGTTTGGTCATTTTGCTTGAAGCTTTGGAGAATGGGACAAGGAAGAAGAGTAAGAGAGAGGAAATGAAAGAGATGTATGAGGATTATGTGAAAAGAAAGAAAGAGAGGAAAGAGATGAAGAGAAGGAGAGAGAGGGTGATGGATATTGTTTGTGATCCATTTTTTGTTTGCATTGCTACTTGGATTATTGTCTTCTTCTTTCTACTAATAATCTATTAAGATTCAAGCAATATCAACCATTTCTTCTTTTTTTTTATTACAAGAAATAATGAGTTTTTATCCATCAAAATTCTGAATATTTTGATCGTCCTAATCTCACCAAAATAGTTTAGTAAATCATATGAAATGTTATTGTGACGCGAATCAAGATGGTGAAATCGAGGGCGAATTTCGTTCCATTCATTCGGATTGGTTCGGCAACAAAGCAATTTGACTATGTGTGCTAAAAAAATGTTATAAATTTAGTTGTTATTATTTTTCATATTATAAGTAATTAATATATTTTTGGAATGTAAGTATCTTTTTATGATTTAATTAGGGTTATCAAGGGTCCATAAACGTAATATTAATAATTGATTGATATACACTCATATGTGATGATAGATGATAAATGATTTATACTCAATGAAATATTGTC
Source organism: Tripterygium wilfordii (assembly GCF_013401445.1). Taxonomy (NCBI): domain Eukaryota; kingdom Viridiplantae; phylum Streptophyta; class Magnoliopsida; order Celastrales; family Celastraceae; genus Tripterygium; species Tripterygium wilfordii. Next base: position 11,148,629 of record NC_052250.1, read on the forward strand.
TAGCACAACTTATATGATTATTTTTTTTTATCTTTAACATTTTATATTTTAATTTATGATGTGTAATTTATTGACTATATAGATATTTGATTATTTCTTGTCATTCTTCAGTAAAAATTTTTGAAGGCGCTACCCTCAAACCTTTGCCCCCCATGTAAATTCCTCGCTTCGCCCTTGCATATAAATATAGCTAAGTTTTCTAAATTCCTCTTACAATCTAAAGACATATTTATATGTTAAAGCATATATTAACTTGATGTTGTTATTCAAACCTAAGTCCAATTGACAGAAAATACAATTTTTAATTTAAACATATAATTGACTTTATGTCATTAGAACCCTAAATTTTAAGTCAATTAATAATCACTCCTGCATTATTTGAATGTTTGTTAGATTATTTTGGATTATACAAGTTGATTTGATAAATTAATGTTAATTATGATAGGATCGAGTTATTAGCGGATCAAGTAAATGCAGGGATTTATCAGCACGGAATCCCATGGGACAAGACGGAGCATACAAATAGAGGTGCGGTGTGAAGACGGAGTGACCATGATCTGTATCCGATCCACCCTACTACCATGCCTATATGAAAAGTACTTAAGAAGATTTCTAATATGAAAAGTACATAGAAGATTTTTTTTAAATGTCAACAAAATTTTTTTAAATAATGGTGTCATTTAATGAAGTTTACGAATAAAAAAAGGAGGGTAAATCGAAATTTTATTCAATCGCACCCAATGAAAGATGGGATGGGATCCATTCATCTGGTAGGTTTACATGTACAAAAATTTAGATCCTGTTTGGCATCACTCTTGTTTTGCGTTTTGATTTTCAAAAAATAAAAAGTAGTGTTTGACCGTATTTTTTATTTTGGTTTTTATGAAAATCTAATAGGTTTTCTAAAATTTTGAAAACAGGAAAAAAAAATTTTTCAAAACACCTCACACATATCGACCCCCTTTTCTCTCTCGCACGACATGCGTGCCGACAATTTTCTCAAAATTTTTTTAGAGGGCTCGTATTTAGGTCGAGTCAGCCTGAGCCTGGCTTCAATCTCAGGTCAGGCTTTGTGTCAAGGTCAAACATAGGTCGGGCTTCGGATCCAAGACATTCATATGTCAGCCTTCGGGCAAAAGTCAATCCCGGGCCAAGCTTTAAGTCCAGGTTAGTCCTAGGCCTAGCTTCGGGCCCAGGTCAGTCTCGGACCTTGTCTTTGTATTAGGTCACCCTAGGCTAGGTTTCTGGCCCGGGTAAGTCAGGGTCGGGCTTCCGATCAATCCTGAATAGGGTTTTGGTCCCTAGTCAATCCTGAACTAAACTTCGGGCCCGGGTCAGTTTCGAGCAAGGATTCAATCTCGGGTCGACCGGGGCTTCAGGTCATGGTCAGTCCTGCGTCGGGCTTTGGGCTCGAGTCAGTCATGGGTTGTCTTCGATCCCGAGTCTGCCTCGAGCAGGGATACGATCCCGAGTTAGTCTCAGGCCAGGCTTCTGGCCCCGATCAATCTCGAGTAGTGTTTTGGTCCCAGGTCAGTCCTGGACTGAGCTTAGATCCCGGGTTAGTTCCAGGCTGGGCACTCGGGTCGGCTTGGGTCAGTCTTGGGCCAGGCTTAAGGTCAAAGTCAATTTTGGGTCGGGCTTTGGGCTCGGGTCAGTCACGGGTCGAGCTTCGGTCCCGAATCATTCTCGGGCCTTGGTTCGGTCTAGGGTTAGTTTCAGGATAGGCTTCTGGCACCGGTCAATCCCGGGCCGGGGTTCGGTCCTGGGTCAGTCCCTGGTTGGGCTCGTGTCGACCCTTGGCCTGTGTCATTGTTCAAGCTTCGGGCTCGAATCTTGCATGATGATCTCATCTTGAGTCAAATTTATATTTTCATTTTTTTTGGTACGCAATCAAATAAGTTGTCAAAATTATGTTTTCATTTTCTATTTTTTATTTTTGTTTTCATAATTTTTGAAGATGATAACAAACAACACCTCAGCTTTAAGATTTATGTTTAGTTTTAGAATTTAATGCGTAGTATTTAGTTATCGTTGTTGTTCAAAATCTGACAATTAATACGGGTTGAGACTTCAGGTGTGAGAGCATCCATAGTGATAACAATGTAATCCAACACATCAAAATCATTCTCTCTCTTCTCCTCTCTCCTACGTGGCACAATTTAATTGGGTGAGTCGGTCTTACAATGAACACTATTCATCAACACTCCATACATTCCAACACTCTATACTCATTTTCTTCATTTTCATCATCTCTTCCTTTTCATCATCTCTTTCTACCTTTCCATCTTCTCTCTCTTTTTTTTCCTTCACCTCTCTCTTCCTTTTCATTATCTCTCCTTACTATTCATCAACTATATATATACTTTAACTCTCAAGTATCATTTTTCCACAACTAAATCTTAAGTGTCATTTTTCACCTATTGTGTGCATGTAGCGTTATACTTATAAAAAAAATAACATTTCAAGTACTTGAAATACACTTCATTATACCCATTATGATGGTATAGGAATATACTTATTCAAAAAATGTTGTTAACAATGTCAAATATAATACCATTATGGATGCTCTAAAGGGTAAATCTTTTAGAGTTTAGATTTAAAGCGTGGCTTTCTTGTTTGACTTTTAAGTTTTAACAGAAGAATTTACATGCCCATAGGCCATAGTCGGCTTCATAGAGAGAGAGAGTGAGAGACAACTAACAATACAACAGAGAAATACCCAATTAACAAAATCAGTGAAAGTGAAAGAAAATGAGTGAAAGTATTGTATTGTTATACATTTACGAGGCAGAAGATAGAACAATGTCTGCGTCACCAAAATTGTAGCTGCAGATATGGATGCCAAAGCATCTGCCTTTGAGGTATTTTGATCTATTCTTCTAGGAGAATGAACTTTAAAGCTGTGATTCTGGTGTTGATTTCTATCTTTTCTTGTATGTTTGTCGATTTAAGGTAAAGGCAGAGAGCTTCGAAAGTTTCTGTCTGGTTTTTTGGTTAATATATTTTTTAATAAGCAGCAACTTCATGGGTTCAGTTGTTATGATGATGTACTTTTTCAGGATCCTGCTTTTTGTTGATTCCATGTAGCTGCTTTAGCCTTCCTGTTAAGATTAATTTTGAATCAGGTTTTACAATGTAGCCTTCTAATCTTCCTTGGCATTTTTTTTTCAATTGATTATTATCCATAATAGATGATTGTTCTGGTTAACATATCATTGGAAGGTTATCGTTAAATGCAAGAAACGGTTTTTGACCCTTTTTGTGGAAATATTTCATTGTGAAGAAGGATCGATAAGGTGTCATGATGTCGCAACCGGGGTCACGACGCGGACCGGCGTTTGAGGATGAAAAATGTTTAGAGTCGCCACCAATTGATTTAGCGGACCGGCGTTTGAGGATGAAAAATGTTTAGAGTCGCCACCAATTGATTTAAGGTGCAATTGGACACCGAAAAGACCTGCGAACCAGAGAAAAGGGTACGGGGATCGATTGAGTGTGGGGAAGGTGTTAGGCACCCCACAACTCCCGTTTGAAAACGGTTACCCGGATTAATCTAATGGCTATCTTATGGAAACTTACTCTTTGCAAGGTGTAATTGTTAAAGTTTGAATTATTACTTTCAACACACTTATCAACTTATGATAGTGTTTGAAAAAGAAAGCTTGGAATATTACTATCAATTTATGATAGTTTTTATTTGAAAATAGGTTTAAAATAACACTATCCACTTATGATAGTTTTGGGAAAAGATTTGTAAGAATACTATCAACTTATGATAGCATTAAAAAAAGTTGTAATATTACTATCAACTTATGATAGTTTTTTTATTTGGAGACACACTACCAACTTTTGATAGATTTAATTTTAAAACACCAACTTATGGTGTTAACGATAAAATGTCCTACCAACTTTTGGTAGGTTTAATTTTGAACACCAACTTATGGTGTTAATGATAAAATGTACTACCAACTTTTGGTAGGTTTAATTTTGAACACCAACTTATGGTGTTAATGATAAAATGTCCTACCAACTTTTGGTAGGTTTAATTTTAGATACCAACTTATGGTTTATTTAATAAAATGCCCTACCAACTTTTAGTAGGTTTAATTTTAAATACCAACTTATGGCATAAATGATAAAATGACCTACCAACTTTTGGTAGGTTTAATTTTAAATACCAACTTATGGTATAAATGATTATTTGGAAAAGTGTCATCTATCAATTTAACCTATTATTGCCAACTTATGGCAAATTCATAAATGAAATCAAATAAGGTTCATAATTCAAATAAAGGAAATCAACTTATGATTTCTTTAATTGAAATGACCTATATTCAATTTTAAGCCTATATATTCATAATCCACACTTGTACAAATAATCCAAATAATAAATGTCGAAATTATACAAATCGACATGAATAAGATAAATTACACAATATGGGGGGCCAAATATACACAAATTGTAATAAACCAAACAAAATCTTGAAATTGCTCAAGCCTCCATCAACTCGTCCAAATAATATCCAAGCCCGAGCCAAAAAATCCAAAGAATCGGTTTTCCCCTTCTCTCCTTCTCTCCTTCTCTTCTTCTCTTCTTCCTCTCCCCTCTCTTCCTCTCTTCCTCTCTTCTTTTTTTGTTTTTCTTCACCAAAAGCCAAAGCCTCTCCTTTTTTTCTTCCTCTCTCTCACGCCTCCTCTCTTCCTCTTTTTTTTTTTGTTTTGTTTCCTCTCTCTCCCCCAAACCAAAGTCTCTTCTCCCCTCTTCTTATTCTTTTTCTTTCTCTTTTCCTTCCCCTTTTCACTTCCCTTTTTTTTTACCCTACTTTCGGCCACTTTATCTTTTCCTTCTTTTTTCACTTCATTTTTTTTTACCCTACTTTCGGCCACTTTATCTTTTCCTTCTTTTTTATATTTTTTTTATATATTTTTTTTATATTTTTTATATGATATATATATATTTTTAATATATTTGTTTTTATTATTATTATTTTTGTATTTTGTATTTTTTTGGCCGGACGAAAACCGGGTACTACAGCTGCCCCCCTTTGTATGTCTTTTATGAAATAAAAGGCAAACAAAGGCGTAGTCAACCGCGTTTCGTACGGGCCTGAAATGCGCAGGATCATTGTGGCCATTCCCGGCTTGGCCAAAAAGTTTGTGCAAGAAAATAAAGGGGCACGGGATCACTGTGGCCATTCCCGGCTTGGCCAATGTTCGTGCAAGAAAATAAAGGGCACGGGATCACAAGGCCATTCCCGGCTTGGCCAACTGTTTGTGCAGAAAAATAAAGGGGCACGGGATCACAAGGCCATTCCCGGCTTGGCCAACTGTTTGTGCAAGAAAATAAAGGGGCACGGGATCACAAGGCCATTCCCGGCTTGGCCAACTGTTTGTGCAAGAAAATAAAGGGCACGGGATCACAAGGCCATTCCCGGCTTGGCCAACTGTTTGTGCAGAAAAATAAAGGGGCACGGGATCACAAGGCCATTCCCGGCTTGGCCAACTGTTTGTGCAAGAAAATAAAGGGGCACGAGATCACAAGGCCATTCCCGGCTTGACCAACTGTTTGTGCAAGAAAATAAAGGGCACGGGATCACAAGGCCATTCCCGGCTTGGCCAACTGTTTGTGCAAGAAAATAAAGGGGCACGGGATCACAAGGCCATTCCCGGCTTGGCCAACTGTTTGTGCAAGAAAATAAAGGGCACGGGATCACATGGCCATTCCCGGCTTGGCCAACAATAAATGAAGTGCATGGGATCACTATGGCCATTCCCAGCTTGGCCAACAAAAAGAAAGTGCATGAGATCACTACAGCCATTCCCGGCTTGGCCAAATGTTTTTTTTTTAATCTTTGATTTTTTTATTTTTTTTTGGTGAAAAGGTGCCCGGATCACTGTAGCCATTCCCGGCTTGGCTGAAAATTTTTAATTTTTGATTTTTTTTTTATTATTGTGAAAAAGGTGTTCGGGATCATTGTAGCCATTCCCGGCTTGGCTGAAAATTTTTTATTTATGCAGTGATGATGCATGCACTGACCTATTTTGCTCAATTATGAATGTCTCATGAATGAATGGATGCATGTTTTCTCATGGTTTTGCCATCCTCCAACAAGCGCACAATTACGAATTGCTAAACCAAATTTGTTTCTCTGTCAGGGTTGACTTTCTGACTCACTGAGCTTTCAATGTATCTTCTCTAATCTGATTAGTGAAGGCCTTTTTCCGTTCTGGACCCCAGCTCTTGAGTTATCTCTTTTCCTTTTCCAATGTGCATTCCCATAATCAATTCATTTTCCCTGAAATTTGCATGTTCGTACGCATCTGAATTCAAAGCTACCCATTTATCAGAATTTCCTTATTCAAATCTTTTTTTTTTTTTTTTTTTTTTTTGCACGGCTTAGGAATGTGAGCTTCTCTTTCCTGCTAACACCTGCTTCAGCTTCAGGCTTTTCACTCAGATCCTTTCCAGCTTAGGATGCCAAAATCCATCAACTTCCTATCAAAAGTATTGTCCTGATGCACTCATTATATTTCCTGTCAAAACTTTGTCAGTGATAAATTCAAAAGTACAGCCATGCTTGTCAATTATTGAAAGCAAATGATAATAATTTTTTTTTGGAGTATGAAATGAGAATTGAATTGGGATGTGGGAAAGGAGACAACAAGCAACAAAATTGAAGAAATGAATTTCCTCACAATTTGATTTTTGGAGTATCAAATGAGATTTGAATTGGGATATGTAAAAGGAGACTACAAGCAACAAAATTGAAGAAATGAATTTCCTCACAATTTTTATTGAAAAGGATGGGTGGTAATAAAATATTTTAGAATGAAATATGTACAAGAAAGTAGAGAAATCAAAGGCAGAAAGGACAAACCGAGCTTCTTCAAGATGAAATATGTGATAATTCAAAGATTGTACCAAAATTGCCCCAATTTTGGTGTGCACCCAATTAACAATAATCAAATCTTCTTGTATAAGGCTATCTCTGAACCTTCCATTTCTGCCAACAAACTTCTTCTTCTATGTAACAGACTAACATCTTAGCAAGGTAAAATATCTTATGGTATCAAAAGCACCCCAAAATCTGCCCCAGTTTTGGGTACATGTCCAATTAACTGATCTCCAACCCTTCAATCACGAAATTAATTTTGCACTCCCACCTATGTCAATGTGAGACAAGTTAACAGCCAACTCAGGCACCACTCATCAATTCAACAAACTCGTAATCCAAACATCCTTCTTCAAACAATCTGAAATTTGAACTTGCAGCCCAAATTGAAACGCCTGTGAGGTTTTTTTTCACTTTAGCAGATTTTTTTTTTTGCCCCTATTTTTGCCTAGAGCGCCCTTGCGGGTTTTCACTCTAACGGGTTTTTTTTTTTTTCTTCCTACCAATAAAACTTAACAACTTTCTTGAAATTGTCCCGAATGTGCATTTTGAGGGGTTCAACTTCAACTAGTGTCTTCTCAACCTTTTGAACAAACTTTTCCAAGTTAATCATGTGATCTTCATCCTCACTTGGCTTGGCAATTATGTTATCCCCATGCACTTCAATCTCTTTATGCATCATATCATGAAACAGAATGACCTTGGTTTGCTGATAAGTATCTCCCGCATTTTTAGACCAAATGGCATGACTTCATAGCAAAAGGTACCACATAAAGTAATGACAGTAATTTCCTCTTTATCTTCTAGTGCCATCGTGATCTGATTACAATCATCCTTTTTCAGTACCGGTGCAATATTTCTATATCATTCGGGGTATTTTACTACAGCAAGACATCCGACATCAAATTGCTTCTTTATTTCATCTCTAATCTTCCAAGTTTGCACCAATTCAAATTTCCAACCCCAAATTAACAACCTCATCCATTTAAATTATCTTTTCTTTTTGATTAAACTTGTTTCAACATTTCTGACTATATCTCAGATTCATCCTCAATGTTCAAGTCAAACTCGAAATTGTTAATGGGTGCCCCAAAATCTGGTTCATTCGGTTCATCTTTCCATTATCATCAATTTCAATCCTGTCAAAATGGAATTTGCAAGATTTGGAATTTGCAAGTGATGGACAAATAAAGGCAAATAAATGTGGGATGATGAATGTAACAAAGGCATCAAAAACACGGGAATTGGGCAAATAAATGTGGGAATGATGAGTGTAACAGAGCATCAAAAACATGAGAACTGGAAGCATTGAACATGCAAAAGCTGTACTAGAGAAATTTATCAAAGTAAAGTAAAGACATGCTCATTATTAAAACCCAATCAATGGCCGTGAACCGGACCACAGATGGTAGTGCAGATGGATTTTACTCTTGAAGGCTGCTGACAGAATCTGGCAATTCCAAATTGGTCCAGTTACTGAGTTTAAAACATAACTCCCCAAAATTTCTAGTGTTTGGACTTCCGTACCATATCCATGACTGCGGCCAACATGTGCTCCAGCCTTTGTTGTCCCTCTTCTAGTGTTTGTAGCCCCATCTCTAGTCAGGCTATCGCTGCATGCATGCGATCTGATTGTGGAGATGCTGCAATTGCTGATGAGGAATCACCAGGTGGTGATGCTGAGTGACCTTCTTAGGTCTGCTTCTTTCCAGCAGAAGTTGTTTTCAAATGACTGATGCTCTGACGCCATGTCCTTCTTTCCATCATGGTGACCTGATATCCCAAAGATGCTTGAGGCCGAGGAGGTCGAATGCTTTTGAACAAAAGCAACCTTGTGATAAGCCGTGGGAAAAATAACTTCCCCGCCTTTGTTGGCTTCTTCTCGACAAAATCCTTGGCTTTGAAGATCGTGGCCAGATAGATCTTCCCAATATCAAACCACTGCCCTTTATACATAGTAATAATCATACTGTTGGACAGGAATTTTATTCTAGGGTATAAAGAACATTGTCTATTCCATCTGCAACAGATCCAAGTTGTACTGTGATCTCAGTGATTGCTTCGTGCAATTTATCTGGGTCATGAGTACTTGCTTGTCTGCCCCATGACATATATCGAACACCTTGTATGGCATGCTTTGAAACCATAAGTTGCCTTTTGTAGTCTTGAACTTTGTCGGTTGCTTTTTTAAGTCTCATTTTGGTTTCCCTCAAAGCTTCTTGTAGAGATTCGATGGTTTTCTGGGGATTGTCCTCGTATACGTCTTCCCTTATAGGGGAGAGGTTGAATCTGGGATCATTTTCACCTTCCTCTTCTTTAGAAGTAGAACCTTCATCAGTTCTAGACCTTTTTGCAAGTGGAGAGTTAGGAGTATCCATCCTTGAAGATTTCTTGAGGAAGATGAACAAAGTGTTGGACCAAGACTTAGCGTCTAGGTCAACATTGTGTTTTTGATGATTGTGTATGATTGTGAAGATGGAGACGGAGATGAAGATGGCTCAGAGAGAAAACACGCTTTTGCCAGAAATGATTGAGATGGAGATGAAGACGAAGATGGCTCTGCATATGCGAAGACATTCGCAGTGCCTGTCAAATCGGTATTTACTTTACTGTCACCTTCCACTGTTATTTTCCCGCTTGAGGACGAATTTTTTTTCTTCCTGCTTCTCTTTTCAACCAGATAATAATAAAAAACAAAACTGTCACACTCAACTGTTCATTTCCCCGCTTGAGGACGACTCTTTTCTCTTTTTTTTTCCTTTTTTTTTTCAACTAGATAAAAATAAAATAGAATAATAATAAAAAAAAAAACTTTCACACTCCCCGAGAAATTACGAATATTTGCACAGTGAGGCAGGGTGCATAACAGACGATCAGGATTTAATCCAAGCAGGACCTTTTACGCTGTCTGATAAGAGATTCCAACGGTGGTGGAGAACATGGCTCTGATGGTGATGGTGGTAATAAACATAGATCACAAGTCTTCGGAAGCTTTCTCTTGTTGTTGATGCATCTCTCTTGGTTTCCGTCTCTGGTCATGTAACCTTTCAAGCGCTTCACATCGAACAACTTCACTGACTTTACAATAAATCCTCTACTCCTTCTTCCAAGCATCTGTCGATTCGAGTCACTACGTTCTCAGATGACCTGATTTCCACCGGAATCTCTCTCAAGGCAGACGATTCCTTGATTTTCTTTAGCAACTCATCTCCTGTCATTCCAGGCATACAGTAATTGGTGATAATTAGATCCACTTTCAAACTATCAAACCCAACAGGACAATTATTCTCCTCGTCTAATCCCAGAAACTGAAGTATTCTTATTCCACTGTCCACTGCAGTTACTTTACAGGAAGTAATCTTGAGCAACCTTTCAATGACTGGTCTATTAACAAGGTTGTCATCGACAGCCAAAACGTAAACCTCCTCAGAATCAGACATAAAATGATCCATTCCCACTTGATCAACAAGAAAATTAAGAGTCAATTTCCTCACAAACTGCCCCATTGTATTTTTTTTGTTGTTCATTTTCATTGTTTTAGCAATTCACAACTGTAATCTTATACTATAAGGATGGCAAAGACATGAGTGAATTGGTGTTTTTTTTTTGTTTTTTTTTTTCATGCATGACTATGAACTTATTTAGTTTGACAAAATGCAATGACTGTGCCTACGTGAATGCATGAGAGAAGAAACCAATAATGGAAATTACAATTAAGAATGTGTAAGACAAAACATCGACCACAAATGAGTAAATCACACAAAAATAGAATATGCCATTACACTGGGTAACCTAAATTTCTGGAGGTTTTGGGCATGGATCTAGGGCTTTATAAAGTGCTTGGGTAAGTTTATCTAACTATTCTGCGAGGTCCCAGATCATGTTGCTTTTAAAATCCCAACTATTGGGACAAAAGCTCCTCCCTTAACTTTTAAGAGAAGTCGATCCGGTGAGGATATCTTCCACTACCCATGCGGAGACGGAATCTCACGAGAATAGTGGTCAACCCTCTCTAATACTAAAGGTAGAGCCCAGCTGGTAGGCTACAATGAGTGTAAATGTATGAGATGACAAATACTTTACCACAACAAAATAAATCAACATCTCTGACATATAAAGGAAACAAACAATTAATCATACAAGAAGAAGTAACCGTAGCCAATCAATTTAATCATATGGGCTTGACCCTCTTAGGTTTAAAAAACCTGGTTCGGTCCCCAGCAGAGTCGCCAGTTGTCGCAACCGGGGTCACGACGCGGACCGGCGTTTGAGGATGAAAAATGTTTAGAGTCGCCACCAATTGATTTAAGGTGCAATTGGACACCGAAAAGACCTGTGAACCAGAGAAAAGGGTACGGGGATCGATTGAGTGTGGGGAAGGTGTTAGGCACCCCACAACTCCCGTTTGAAAACGGTTACCCGGATTAATCTAATGGCTATCTTATGGAAACTTGCTCTTTGCAAGGTGTAATTGTTAAAGTTTGAATTATTACTTTCAACACACTTATCAACTTATGATAGTGTTTGAAAAAGAAAGCTTGGAATATTACTATCAATTTATGATAGTTTTTATTTGAAAATAGGTTTAAAATAACACTATCCACTTATGATAGTTTTGGGAAAAGATTTGTAAGAATACTATCAACTTATGATAGCATTAAAAAAAGTTGTAATATTACTATCAACTTATGATAGTTTTTTTATTTGGAGACACACTACCAACTTTTGATAGATTTAATTTTAAAACACCAACTTATGGTGTTAACGATAAAATGTCCTACCAACTTTTGGTAGGTTTAATTTTGAACACCAACTTATGGTGTTAATGATAAAATGTACTACCAACTTTTGGTAGGTTTAATTTTGAACACCAACTTATGGTGTTAATGATAAAATGTCCTACCAACTTTTGGTAGGTTTAATTTTAGATACCAACTTATGGTTTATTTAATAAAATGCCCTACCAACTTTTAGTAGGTTTAATTTTAAATACCAACTTATGGCATAAATGATAAAATGACCTACCAACTTTTGGTAGGTTTAATTTTAAATACCAACTTATGGCATAAATGATAAAATGACATACCAACTTTTGGTAGGTTTAATTTTAAATACCAACTTATGGTATAAATGATTATTTGGAAAAGTGTCATCTATCAATTTAACCTATTATTGCCAACTTATGGCAAATTCATAAATGAAATCAAATAAGGTTCATAATTCAAATAAAGGAAATCAACTTATGATTTCTTTAATTGAAATGACCTATATTCAATTTTAAGCCTATATATTCATAATCCACACTCGTACAAATAATCCAAATAATAAATGTCGAAATTATACAAATCTACATGAATAAGATAAATTACACAATATGGGGGGCCAAATATACACAAATTGTAATAAACCAAACAAAATCTTGAAATTGCTCAAGCCTCCATCAACTCGTCCAAATAATATCCAAGCCCGAGCCAAAAAATCCAAAGAATCGGTTTTCCCCTTCTCTCCTTCTCTCCTTCTCTTCTTCTCTTCTTCCTCTCCCCTCTCTTCCTCTCTTCCTCTCTTCTTTTTTTGTTTTTCTTCACCAAAAGCCAAAGCCTCTCCTTTTTTTCTTCCTCTCTCTCACGCCTCCTCTCTTCCTCTTTTTTTTTTTTGTTTTGTTTCCTCTCTCTCCCCCAAACCAAAGTCTCTTCTCCCCTCTTCTTATTCTTTTTCTTTCTCTTTTCCTTCCCCTTTTCACTTCCCTTTTTTTTTACCCTACTTTCGGCCACTTTATCTTTTCCTTCTTTTTTTCACTTCCTTTTTTTTTTACCCTACTTTCGGCCACTTTATCTTTTCCTTCTTTTTTCACTTCCTTTTTTTTTTTACCCTACTTTCGGCCACTTTATCTTTTCCTTCTTTTTTATATTTTTTTTATATATTTTTTTTATATTTTTTATATGATATATATATATTTTTAATATATTTGTTTTTATTATTATTATTTTTGTATTTTGTATTTTTTTGGCCGGACGAAAACCGGGTACTACACATGATCATTAATGGTTGTTGATCAGACCATGATGGAGCAGTTCATCACGGCCTTCAACTATATAGTTTGCCATTGGGAGATCCTAGACAAGAGGAGTTGGATTTTTACCATTCACCATTAGATACCTCCACTTCTTTGATCCTTTTTTGTTTTAAGAACGGTTCCTAGAAGATGCGTTGAGTCTTTTTGGTAGGATCCCTTGGCTTTTTAGTTTTTCTTTTCCTTCCTTAAGTCCAGCTTTGATAGATTACTTTTGGAGTTCCCTTAAAACAACATGGTTTAAAGGTACGAGTTAATGCTGAAGTGCATAAATGGGAACAAACCATGTGAAGGTGTTAAAATTATGCTTTCTTTTTGTCAAATTGGATGTGAAGGGGGATAAACCACGATACTTATCAGCTTATCATATTCAGTTTTGTGAAGTACATATACTTTTGCTTACTTCTCACTACTAATATTTCTCCGCTGCTAGAATCTCTTTGTAATTTGTGTGTTTTTTACCCACTTGGTTCATAAATTGTGGTCACTTGCAGCAAAATATGCCTAAAGGTTCATGGCTTGATCAAGTTTTGACTGTGCACTGACACCCCACGGAGTTGAAGATCAGCAAAGGTGCCTCTGCAGCTAGCATACTGTTTCAATATCTGTCTTCGGTGAGGATAATTGTATTTTGGTACGTACTGGATGGACTTTTTCTGTAAGCATTTTATATAATGTTCATGGTAATGGGTTTAATCTTTTCTATATCAAGTTCAATGGAGAAGGATCCTTTCAATATTATGACGGAACATTCAAGAGTACAGAACCAGTTTCAATACCATACCATGGTATCAGGAAATGAGGAATTGTTGCCTGTGTGTAGGGCAGTTATGATGGACCCTACAAGCAGCATCAGTACCAATACAAGACCTCCTGAGCAAGATAATTCAGGAGTGAAGCCTGTACTTAATTATTCTATACAGACTGGAGAGGAATTTGCACTTGAGTTTATGCGTGATCGGGTTAATCCGGGGAAGTCTTTTATTCCGAATACTATTGGTGATCCCACTTATGCAACAGGTTATTCGGAACTGAAAGGTATTCTAGGCGTCAGTCATACAGGATCTGAAAGTGGGTCAGATATTTCAATGCTCAACATGGTAGAGAAAGGTGCAATAGAATTCGAGAGAAGGAACTCTTCGTTACATGATGACAGAAGCAACCATGGATCAGTTTTGTTGGTACCACGGACTTCATCAGGTTATGAGTATCCCTCCTCTGGAGCATCTGAGAGTTCAACTACAAAGATGAAGGTTCTTTGTAGTTTTGGGGGTAAAATCCTACCCCGTCTGAGTGATCAAAAGCTGAGGTATGTTGGAGGTGAAACACGCATTATTCGTCTTAGAGAGGACATTTCTTGGCAGGAGCTTAAGCAGAAAGCTTTAGCCATTTATAACCAAGCTCAAGTGATAAAATATCAACTTCCTGGGGAGGATCTTGATGCCTTGGTCTCTGTGTCATGTGATGAAGACCTGCAGAATATGTGATGAAGACCTGCATGGTTTGGCAAGTGCTTTGGGAAATAATTTGGATGAGTTAGACGGAAGGAATGTTGAGCGGGAGATGAGTGGAGTTACGGCGGGCTTGTTTGGCCTTAACATTTCACCTATGACTGGTGTTGTTGTTTCATCAACTATCCTTCTGAACCAATTCTCTCAAGTGACACCACTGTCAGAGAAATCTATTCTCACTTGCATGATGGCGGGGTGATTCACGAAAGAGAAATCAGGCAGTATCCGTTGCACTTCCACCGTGATTCTTATAAGTACCCCCGCTTTGGAGAAATTCCTACTTCTGTACCTCTTGATGGGCTAATGAATCGACAGGTTGGATTGAATGAAGCACAGCCCTATGATAGCTTTCCTATGCAGACACCACAGGTCTTAGTAGAGGAAGTGTTTCCATCTGATGTTTCTCTTCAGGGAGAAATTCACCCTGAAAAACCTCGTCCTTTGGAAAAAGATTATGCCTTTCCTTCTCAGCCATGGGGTGGGAAGGTGACAAAGCCTTTTCCAATTGAAGATGCTGTGGTTGAAAATGCTGCCATGGAGAGAAATCTTCCTTCTTTGTCCTCCAAAAATGAAGGAGAGCACCAGGATCCTGCAAAAATATCTTCATCCTTTGATGATATAAATCTGGCACATCTTCCTAAATCTAGGAACAATGATGATTGTCTCATATCTAGCGCTACATCAGGTCCTCAGAGGATTTATTACTCAGAAATAATACCACGGGAGCGGGCTGATTTGCTATCCCGGTTTTTGAAGTCTGATGACCAGCTTGGTTCTCAATTTTTGGTTACACATACGAACTCTGACGTAGCCCAGCAGGTTTCAGTTACAGATTCTGCCAGGGATATGCACACCCATAAGTTAACTGCTTTTAATGACGATGGAATGTCTACTGCTAAATCATCATTTGTAGAACCTCAAACTATGGACAATGGATTTGTGAAACTTCACAAATACAAAGAATTTGACGCGATTGCTCTGATGGATTCGAAACGCTTTCTGAGTTTGATGGTGTCTCAAAGAATGTTCTCAACCAGGCAGTTCTGAGGGCTGTTGATGGTAAAGATTCTGCAACCACTGATAGGATTCCCAAGTCTGACCATAATGCAACTTGCACAACTAATAACCATAAGGAACTCCTAGCACATGAAGCAGGAGAGCGTGGATCTGACCATCCTGCTTTTGGACAAGTTATTTCTGTTGTGCACCATGATGATCCCGCATCCTCACAATTTGATTGGGGTGAGACAACAGCTAAGGTTATTACTGGTAATGACCATTCGGGTTCTCCTTTGCCTTTTTCTTTGATGGAGCGCTCAGTTAATGACATCTCTAAAGGATCCCCAGCAACAGAGCAAGGTGACATCCTTATTGATATTGAGGACCGATTCCCTCGTGATGTCCTCTTTGATATATTCTCTAAAGCAATTTCAGATGACTCTTCTGATGTAAATCGATTCCCTAATGATGGAGCTGGCTTGTGTTTGAATATGGAAAATCATGAGCCTAAGCATTGGTCGTACTTTCGTAATTTGGCACAAGGTGAGTTTGTTCAAAAAAGATTTTCTTGTTATTTATAGACATATTGGTTTCCAGCTATGTTGACTGCTGAAGGAGAATAAATCTCACCACTTTACACTTTGAAAACAGATGGAATTCCAGTGAGTCATGTTGACTTACCAGTTAGTTTTGGGGAAGACTATCAGAAAAACCTTCCAGTAAATGGTGGCACCGACTCCGCTGTTCCAATTTCTGAGTTTGATCATCCCCTAATAGAGGTCCATGACAGTACACAGTTCGAAGCTATGATTGAAAACTTGAGGACACTGGATTTGGAGTATGAGGTCCATTGTTCCAATATTAATTTGTTTTGAGTATTCATTTTCCTGAAATATACATGTCTGCTAACTATCTTTCTCTGTTGATGCTTATAGGATGGGAGGAGAGAAATTAGGAATATAGGGATACCACGTTTGGGTCCTTCAGTGGAAGAGTTTGATAGAAACACATTGCAGGTATGTGTGCTCCTTCATGGTATAAAAGATGTGCACATTTTTTTGTACCTTTTTTCTTCCTCCCTTTGTTGGCTTTTTGATAGCCTGGTTACTCCCATTGATTTACCAATGGAGTCAAGTAGTCAACTATCCTTTTGGAAAGGCTAATAACTTTCAAAAACTCCATTTAAAATACTCACTCTGGAAAACCACTTTAAATCTTGGTGCCAGTTTCTCCTGCTAGCATAGTAGCATGTAGAATCGAGTGTTATACTGCCTTGAAAATATTGGCAAATTAGTGGTTTATGGTGCTGCTAGTTTGACCTTATTTGAAGTTTGTGTTTTGTCCATCTGCGTGGTGGTTAAAGTTGTTATTTTTCAGGCTGGTTGGTAATTTTATGCCTGGTATCTTGTTTAATTTATCTTCTCTGGATTCTTGGTTAAAACGATTGAACAATTCTCTTGCACAAGGCTCCCAACATAGAGGCGAGGTTGGAGAAGGGCTAGATGGATTGGGGGCCTCTACAGTAAGGGATCTCATGGCTGATTCAGCAAAAAAGGATGAGAACTAGTAGATCATTCTTAAATTCATTAGATGGCTGTGGTTTCCACTCCTAAGAGAAACCCTTTTTCCCTTATACCTCTCTGGCCATTTCTCTGTCTTGTCCAGATTCGTTGAGAATCACTGCTTTTTTGCTGATCAAAAATTTATCATTTGCAGAGCCAAATTCCTATGTTATGGATATTCAAAATCATGAATTGAGTGACTCCAACCTGCTCTGTGTTTGGCAGTTTGTTAAATCTTAGTAACAGTGGACTGGTCATTGTTCATTCATCTTTAGCAGTGACTGGGGAGTTGCTCTCTTCTTTGGCCATGTTTGTTTTACTTTTGTTTATGATTAAGATTCTTTTGATCTCAGCATTCAGGATCACTCTTATCTGTCCTTGTGGCCTAACAAAGACCTCATTTTTTTTGGGTGCCTATGTATCTGTTTTTTTGGCTATTTTTTAAAATCTGATTTGGATGCTGTCCTGTACTAAGCTTTTTACTTCTTTGGATGCACCTTCTGACTGCCCCATAATAAAATTTATCTTTTGTTCTTGGTTTGACTGAAGTTTTTCAATTGACTCTAGGGTCATAATTGATGATATTTGAAGCTAGCTTCCTCTTGTGCGCCTTCTTGGCACTTGAATTTATAAGAAAAGGGAGATTACTCAAGCAGTATTGCAGCGTTTTCTTTGTGTTTTCCCATGTTGTTTGGGAGTACTAGTAGAATATTAGACAATTATACACTATAATTTTGTTATTTTCCTTGGCGACCAGTAGTGCCAAAGCGTTTGCAACATTTCTTTAGAACCTTTCAAAGCTTGCTTGTTTTCATTGATTCCTTTTGGATAAATTCTTTTGTTGCAAAGGTTGGGTACACTTTATTGATTCCCTGCTAGAAAAATCAAATTCTTTCTATCATCTCCTTTTCTAGTTGAAATAGAAAAATAGGGATCCACTAATGCCTCCTTTTCTTTAATCTTGTTAGAATATATATAAATAATGTGAAATGTCCAACCCAACAAGTTAACTTATTGGGTTGAATGGAAAATTAACTAATCTTAACATGATATCAAGGTGAGAGGTCTTGGGTTCAAATATTAACTTCTGCAATTTAAACCCCCCATTTATTGTTGCCCCAAGTGTGGGCTTTTATTTATGCTTCTTGTTGCCCTGAGTGAAGGGAGAGTGTTAAAATATGTATAAATGATGTGTAATGTATGAACCCAATAAATTTGTAACGGCCATCTCCGAGCAGGGCCCATGGGCCGCTACCCCCAACCCATCTCCTTTTCCCCAAGAAGGTTGGCTTAGTTGGTAGCATATGGTGCCTTTGGCACTATGTTAAAGGGTGTGTGAGATTGGGGGTCGAGTCTCACCACCAACAACCTTCCTGGGGAAAAGGAGATGGGTTGGGCTGTCTGGTCCATGGATCTGGAGGTACCCTGGGCCCGTGTCTGGCAGGGGAACTCTATAAAAATGCAGTTTTTATGTAACGGCCCATCTCCGAGCCGGGCCCATGGGCCGTTACCACCAACCCATATCTTTTTCCCCAGGAAGGTTGTTGGTGGTGAGACTCAACCCCCCGATCTCACACACCCTTTAACATGGCTTAGTTGATAGCATATGGTGCCTTTGGTCCTATGTTAAAGGGCGTGTGAGATCGGGGGGTCGAGTCTCACCACCAACAACCTTGGGAAAAAGAGATGGTTGGGGGTAGCGGCTCATGGGCCCGGCTCGGAGATGGGCCGTTACAAAATTAATTTATTGTGTTGAATGACAAAATAACTAATTTTAGGAGACTTGACATTTGACATTGGACATAATTTTACTGGATTTGATTATTGCTTATGGGCACACGTAGCAGGTTATAAAAGATGAAGATCTTGAAGAGCTTAGGGAGCTGGGTTCTGGAAGTTTTGGGACCGTATATCATGGGAAAAAATGGAGGGGGACCGATGTGGCCATTAAGAGAATAAAGAAGATCTGCTTCACTGGTCAATCATCAGAGCAGGAGAGATTGGTAAAGTGTGACTGAGCTCTCAAAACACAGTCGCAGCAATTTTGTTTTCCGCAAAGCATTATGATCACCATGCTACATGTCTCTCTCCTAATTATTATTCAATCCCATTATTTTTCAATTATATTAAATTTTGTCTGTGCCATTCCCCTCATAACTTTACCTTTTCATCTTCATTTTTTTTTTCCTTTTATGTATTATTTCTTATGTGATATCAAAAGAATTATATTTACTGCAATCTGTAGGCGATAGAGTTTTGGCGGGAGGCTGACATCCTCTCAAAGCTTCACCATCCAAATGTGGTAGCATTTTATGGCGTAGTGCAAGATGGACCTGGTGGTACATTAGCCACTGTGGCAGAGTACATGGTTGATGGTTCTCTGAGACATGTTTTACTTCGCAAGGATACGTAAATCCTCTACTAATTAAAAAAGGGGTAAAAACCCACTCCTTCCCCCCTCGGTCTCCAAGTCAGACTTGACCCGAAAGTGAAAATAATAGTTGTACCCTGAAGTACACATTTATTCTGAAAACAAAATCCCGCAACTAAAACCATAATTCTTTTTTTCATCCCACCTCAAATGTCTGTTTCTGAAAACTGGTTATCACAATAATATTCTTTCACACATACAACTTCCTTATGATTTGGCACTACAAATTCAACTTCCTCAGGGAAGTAAGCGTATTTTACCCCAACAAAATTTATGACTTTCATTTCGGAATTGTGATATATTTTTGTAATAAAATGATCAGTTTATAGGCTTATGGAAAAGTATAGGAGGAACTTAAGTGGCATGAGAGTAAAAATTTGTGACTTCGTGATATTTGCTCAAGTACTTGCTGGTTCACTGTTCCCTATCAAAGCAGTGACCCTTGATTTTTTTTTTCTTTCCAATTTCCTTAGTTCCTATTCACTAAAACCTTAACTCGCAGATATCTAGATTGTCACAAGAGGCTTCTGATTGCTATGGATGCAGCATTTGGGATGGAATATTTGCACTCGAAGAATATTGTGCATTTTGATCTGAAATGTGACAACTTACTTGTGAACTTGAAAGATCCCTTGCGACCTATTTGCAAGGTTAGTTTTGATGGCAACATGCACTATGGTGCAATCATTGGTGAGACATTAGCAATATTCTCTTATCTGCCTTCAGTTTATGCTTCTATATTTAACTTGTTGCATGAGTCTCCAACTCTAGAGTTAAGCCATGGAATTATCATTCTGAATTGATCCCAGATTTGCATGAATTTTTAAGTAGCATAACATATCTGTTCCGAAGTTGGTATGTTCATAATACATGCAATTTGTCTATGTAAAAGACAAATTTGAATGGGAATTGATAAATAGGATTGCAAAAGACAATATTTGAAGTGGCGGAACCTCGCAATCATTTATTCGTTTTACTTACTACTACTTCTTATTGACATGTGTTCATGAGCCCGGTGGAATGGTAATTGGATTTGATCATCTTTTACGCAAATTTTCACGACTTTGCAGGAGGAATTGTAAACAACACATTGAGGCCAACCATTCCCAGCTTTTGCGACCATGAACGGAGAAGTTTGATGGGGCAGTGTTGGGCACCTAATTAATCCTATGGTCAGGCCATCCTTCACAGAAATGGCCAGCAACTTACGCGAAATGTCAACAGCAGCTAACCAAAGCAAAACACATGGTAACAAGGCACCTAAATGAGGGTTCGAAAGTTCTACTTTTGTTCTACGTTCCTCGTGCATATAATTAAATTCATTCCATAGTTCAGTACTCCTAGATAACATAGAGAAGCACCGCTATACGAGGGGACTGGCTTCCATTGATGTTTTTGAAATGGAAGAGGTTCTCTTGGGTCTATTTCTGATGACCATTTTTTCTAACAGAAGCTGAAATGTTTTGAGAAATACTGCCGTTGCCTTTTTTACTTTATTATTGGGATTATTTAGTAATTAGTACTATCCGTGTCTCTTGTCAAGTTAAGGTTCTCAAGAAGGAGTGCGCGAGTATTCTATTATTTTCTATTTGTTTAACCGTATTAAGTGTAAGCTCAAGCTCTATTTGATTAAGCTCATGAGCTTAAAGGTTGACACATCATAAATGACACTATCTTTATCAATTTTCATGTAGAACTTTTTTTTCAAAGTTTGATTGCCAGATTAGATTAACTCATCTTTGTTTGAGTGTAAACTACACTCTGAAACAAGAAGTGGTATGGGAATGCAAGGTGTAGGGTAATACTCTAATGCAATAGTGCCAAAGGATATAAGGCCGGTCCATGGTCCAACGAAACAAGAAGTGGTATGGGAATACAAGGTGCTGGGTAATATTCTAATGCAATAGTGCCAAAGGATATAAGGCCGGTCCATGGTCCAACCGGTTGGATCGACCCGGATATAAGGCTGGTCGATGGCCAACTGGTTGGACTGGCCGATCCGATTTGAAAACCTGGGTTGTAATGTAATAGTGCCAAAGGATTTGTTAGATATCCTTGGACAATCAAATGTGTTTCATTTTTTTTTAATATTCGAGAGAACCCTCAGTTTAGCTTGTCACTTTGTGACATTGGGTTAAATTCAAATCTTGAGTCATCAACCCACTCATAAGACAATCTATGGAGATTTTGGATCACAAGAAAGTCTTATGCACTGGATTGTTCTTGTATAGCTACTGTGTAGTATTATTGTTCACTTGCCAAGCAAAAGCTGACATTATAGGTCTTTCTTTCCATCCTCTCTCGCACGATAAACTATAAAACATCTTTCCAAGTCTCGTCTTAAAAAGAAAATCTGTATACTATGACCCAATTTGGATGATAATTTTTGACAGCATTTATACTATTTGTTAGTATAAATACTACAAGTCATCCGAACAACAATTTCATGGCACTTATTCCTATAGCTTTTTTGGGAGCATGTCTACTACTAATAAAATGTTACAACTTTGTACAATTTCACAAATTTTAACCAACTTTTTCCTATTTTGTCCCCAATCAATTATTGATATGCCAAATATACCCTGACTTGCCCTAAGTTACGATACTCAAGTTTCTCACCTCTAGTTATCGTCTTGCTCGTACTGAAAGGGGAAGCTGTGCTGGAATATTGTTATTAAAATCCTTCTCATTAAATAAATAAATTCAATTTATTTAAATTGATAATTTATTAATTAATTGATAATTTATTATTATCTTGAATTTAATTAAATTCATTATATTAATTTTATAAATTAATTTGTATGTTTGGATACAACATATACAACAAATATATAAAATACCCCTGCACGTAATTTGTCGCAATATGTTACACAACCCAAATGTTAACAGCAAAAGTTCAACCAAACACCTACCCAGCATTCAGGCAGCATATCTGCTATTAAAATTATCTAGCATTTCTGCTACAATCATTTCTACTAGTATATCTTACTTTCAAAAAGCTTTACCAAACTAGGCCTATATAGAATGAATATAGAGAAAAAAATATTGGTTCAAGTGGGCTAGGATGGGCCAGACAGAAAAAAGTGGGCCAGGATGGGCTAATGTAGTTAACCCAAGTCTAGTCGAAAACAATTCAAGCCTAATTTTAACCCACAATCGATTTGCAAATAGGGAAATGTTTTTATAAGGCAGTTTTACTAGCTTGGATGGGCTCTAATTTCTTACTACCATTGTTGTTACAATTCTTCCCAAAACTATGTGATGCAGTGGACGTAACTCACCCCTTGAAAACCGATTTACAAGGTTGAGGATTGCCCACCCATATAAAGCACTTCACTTACTCCCACCAACCAGATGTGGGATAATGAAATGACTAGCGCACTGCATCAATTCTCTCCCTCCCCAAAGAACACGTGTCCCACGCGTGGCACCCCATCCCGTGGACCCACATGCACCCACATCGTCAGCATGGGCCTTGCTCCGATACCAAATGGTGCAGTGGGCCTAACTCATCCCTTGAAAACCGGCTTACAAGGTTGATGATTGTCCACCCATATAAAACACTTCACTTGCTTCCACCTACCTGATGTTGGATAAGAGAATGACCAGCGCACTGCATCACTATGTTAAATTTGTTTGCTGCCTTGTGCCTTCGGGAATGCCCCTCATACTTGTACATTTTTTCTTTGTTGCCTTGGGCCTTGGGGATGCCCCTCGTACTTGTATAGTATTAGATTTTTGAGTGAGAATTGTAGGTACAATTGTACAATTTGATTCGTAAATAGGGAAAGGTTTTTATAAGGCAGGTTTATTGGAGCTAGGATGGGCCCTAATTTCTTATTACAATTGTGGCTACAATTCTTCTCCAAAACTATGTCAAATCTTTTTTTTTTTAAAAATGACATTAGAGTTTAGGAATTAATGTTGGGGGTTTAAATTTTAGAATTTTTTTTTCTCAAAAATTAATATATTTTAACATTATGAATATCAAAATATTCAAAAATACATTTTTTTGGTAATTTAACATAATTTTGAGTGACAATTGTAGGTACAATTGTAACAAGAAATTGGAGGCCCTATCCCGGTCTATTGGGCCTCCTGGCCCAGTAGCCCAAATCAGCTGCTCTATGGTAAAGAATCAAATGGCCTATGGATCCACAAACTTTTCTCACGTGACGACATGAATTGGTACTAGATCTAGAAGCATTGTTCACGTGGCCCAATCAGCCAAACGAAAATAGCACTGTCTGAATCTCGAAAACACCCTCAGACTTCTCCACTAATTACGCCTTCTCATGGTTCGTTTGTCCTTTTCTCTTGCGTCACAGTCGTTTACGTGAGAATCACTCTGATGCAATCTCCACTAATGATTAGATACGTGTAAAATTGGAGCACCAGGATTAATAGTCAAAACTCTCACTGATTGACACATGGCAAACTACAGATGCCACCAGAGATTTCGCCTCCATTTCAAATGCTTCTCTGTCCCTCCCTTTCGAAATCCAACACTTCTCCCCCGACAACAAACACCCCTTGTCGTTCTCTCTCCTAGGGTTTCCCTGCCACTGAAGAGCTATCCCTACAAATTCTCCTGCGAGCTTTCTTGGGTATATACTGTTTTTTTCTCTGAATTATACTTATGTGGTTTGTTTGTTTGTTCGATTGTTTATTTTTTAAAAAAACCCTAAGACCTTTTTTTTTTTTTTTTTTTAAATTTGGCCTCGGTTTGGTTGATGAGGAAAGTAGAGTGAAGAGAAGATATAAAATAAATGTTTTTAATGAATATTTTTTATTAATCTCAATCGGGTATTTTCAACTTATGATTTCAGGTTGGAAGATGAGATCTTTATATTCTTTTTTTGCTGGTTACTGTGAGATACGTTGCAGGGAATGGGGATTTGTTTGGATAAGTTATGCTAGTGGTTTGTAATGTTTACATCCATGATTCTGATTTTTCCCTTTATGATTGGTACTGTTTTTATCTTTGAGTGAGCATAATTTTGTGTAGAAACATAAGTTAACTCATATTGAGGAGCAATCGATGGGGGAATTTTGTTGTTGGGGTTCTAAGCTAAAAGGCATTTGCTTTTTTGGCATAGTTGCTTTAGGTTCCGGTTTTACCGGCTTTATTATCTTGAACAAGTGTGTAATTATGTTTCTGATGGTATGCCCATTCATGTAAGACGTGTGGTGCAACTTTTTTGTGAGTACTAACTTTCCTACTCCTGTTTTAACAATCCTAAAGTGGTCTGAGTCTGGCAATTATTAGATTTTTCCACACTAAAGTATTTAATGTCATATTTAAGGTACACTCCCATTTGGGGTCTTTTGGCCAGCAAAACTTTTGTCAAATGACCTTTTATTGAAGTAAGAACTTGACACTTCGCCCTTGTTGGAAATTTTATTTATGTCTCTTCAGTTTTTGTATGCTGTTCGATGCTTGCTTTTCTAAATGTGTGATTGAGGGGATGAAGTCCCTCCTATGCGTTATAACGTAGGCGGGTTCAATTTTATTCTAGTCCTTAAAACAGTTTTACATTTTTTGATCCTCGTAAACAATATCAAATGATGGGTTACGATTTGAAATATTTTGCAGTCTTACTTTTTGGGAACTTGGATTGTTTACTTGAAAAGATTCATCATTTAATCTTTTAAGGCGTGAAAATTCGATCTGTTGATTTTGTTTCTTGGAGTATGGAAGCTGGAATGAATCCTTTAGGTTGGAGTGCCAATATTTGCTACTAATCATCATCTCTCTGGGTTATTCGCTTGTATTGGAAGTCTCTGTAGTCTTTAAGAGTATCGATTAATATATTTCTTTTTGTTTATTACTATATGCTATTGCTGTCCCTGTAATGCACCACTTATTGCAGTTGGTTACTCTCCAAATGATAATTAATTCATATCCATTTAAAGACACTACTGCAACTAACATTTCCCTCTTTATCTTCCCTTTGGGGCTAAAAGATGGGACTGAAGCGTGTAGGAGCTGAAGGAGAGTCAATGGTGGCTCAGGAAGGCTAAAATCGTTATGTTCGACACTTCCAAGTCGCTGTAAACTCCGAGTTGTCTCAAACCTCCCCTGGCCTGATTGTCTCCTAAACAATTAGTTCCGCCACAATATCATCACTATCTTTACTGAAACGTCTGCCAGGAAAGCCTGTTCTCTACGTATGTAGCCCTGTTTACTTTTCTGCTTGTGGAAAAACTCATACAACCAGCTCCATGAAGAACCTGCAGAAGCTATTCTTCAACATTCTGAAACCCTAAAAATCGATTGTTAATGCAGCCGATTCCATAGGACCTATAATTCCTATTCCACACTTGGTGTACTCCTCTCACATTCCTGTGACCTCTATGGATCTTTTACTGGCTAAAATCAAACCTAAATTAAAATCTACGAGTAACATGCTTTTAAAATTTGTGTATCTTTGTGAAATCTTTATATGGATATCATTCTTATGAACTTGTTTAGGTACTGTATTCAGATATAGTTGAAAGGGAGACGAGATTTGGTCTTGTGATGTTGATATTGTTCGGAAAAGTCTTCCGATTGTAAAAACATCTTTGCCTTATCCATTTATAAGACGCTCATAATCTTCTATTTTCATTTTTTTTTCCTGTGCGAGTAGATATTTTGTCCAAAATGTTGTTTAACAATGAGAGATTTATTTCTAGAGAAAACATATATGTTTACTGCCAGACAAACAGGAGAACCTGCAATATTATGAGATTTAAATCTCTAAGCATTAGTTTGTGTCTGCTTTTTCTCCCTTAACTGGATTTCTATGTGCTTTCGAGTATTTTGCGTATTTGTTTATACACTTAATTGTGGATACTCTTGAGCTTGCAATTTGGAACTAGAATTATGCATTGTTGAAAGAGTTGAATTTCTGTGAAGTGCTGATTTGTAAGTTGTCATCATTTTAATATCGATAATCTCGTAAGCTTACTGACAAATATGGAAAACATTAATTTTCTTAGGTCAGATGTAATCTAGAAATTTATGATATGAAGAGAAATAAGTTTCCTTGTAAGATGAGTATGAGATTTGATCATTATTTTTCTTATGCATTCATTTATTCGCTTCTTCAGCAAAACATGAGGATAGTGTGAATCAATGGCACTATTTACCTATCTATGCTTTGCCGTTTTAAATTGTTTACTTTTTACCCTATGATGCAGCTTTAAATTCAGGCGAACATTGTCCTCTGATCTTGTAGTTTTGGTTTTTATGGTTTACAGTATTTTCATGAGAGGATATTTCTACTTGGAGTGAGGGCAAAATAAACTCATATAGATAGCCATGGATCATTCGGAACAAACACAGCAACAACAACGGGAGCAGCAACAGCAGCATCAGGCAATGGGCGGTGTAGCTGGTACTGGTCAGATGGCCTATGCTACTCCTCCCTACCGAACTGCTTCCATGGTTGCTTCTGGCACACCAGCAGTAGCTCTCCCTCCCCCAACACAGCCTCCCGCTATATACTCAAATTCCCCTCACCAACTTGCATATCAGCAAGCACAACACTTTCACCACCACCAGCAGCAACAACAGCAACAGCAACTTCAGATTTTCTGGGCCAAGCAAATGCAGGAGATTGAACAAACTACTGATTTTAAGAATCATAGCCTTCCGCTTGCTCGGATTAAAAAAATTATGAAAGCTGATGAAGATGTCCGGATGATCTCAGCTGAGGCCCCTGTCATATTTGCAATGGCATGTGAAATGTTCATCTTGGAGCTAACTTTGCGCTCTTGGATCCACACAGAGGAGAACAAAAGAAGAACACTCCAGAAGAATGACATTGTTGCTGCCATTTCAAGGACTGATGTCTTTGATTTCTTGGTTGATATTATTCCTCGGGATGAATTGAAGGAAGAAGGACTTGGTATGACCCAATCTAATATTCCTATGATGGGTTCTCCTGCTGATATGCCCTATTACTATGTCCCGCCACAGCATCCGGTTGCACCACCAGGGATGATCATGGGGAAGCCAATTGATCAAGCATCACTCTATTCAGCCCAACAACCTCGGCCACCAGTTACTTTCATGCCGTGGCCACAAACTCAACCACAGCAACAGCAATCTCAACAACAAGAAGATGACTCGTGAGTTTGGAGAACCAGGTAATGTTACTATTGCTTAGCAAAGCATCTGATGAATCTCAGTGGAGTTGTTTTGTAGCAATTAGTGTACTGGTAGATGTAGTGTCAGCCGGCATTTGTACAAAGTGTTTCCGCGAAGTCAAATGTGAGGCAGCTGTATCATCAATGGGTTTGGGTTTGTGTTTTGCTTTTAGATTGTGATGATTGTAGCATTTTTTTCCCCTCCCTTTTTATGGTAGACCAAAATGATTCTAGTTACCATAGTTAAGTTTGCTTTCTTTAACAATGATTGGAAGGGGCTTTACAAGGAAGTTTGAATTATTGTTAATAATCCAATGATTAACTGGAGCTTTTCAACCGTTGGTGCATGAGTTTGTGTTGATACTGATGGGTTTGTTTATTTGTATTGTTTTATTTTTTGCGTTCTGTTCGATTCGAGCCATGAACGACTATGCTGCTATCAGCATGTTTGCTGGATGCTTCTTATGAGGATTCCGGGGGTCTGCTGTAATTGTTTTTACAGCAGACCCTGCTGTAGTAAAAATGAGGCAGTTAAGATTTTTTCTAAAAATTTAATAAAACTATAAATGTGTTTTGATCTAGGTTATGAATTCAATAGTATATATTTTGTCCCAAACAAAAATCAAATTTATAACGAGTTAGATATATGATGTTTTGAGTTTATATTCGACAGTTCAGAATTTTCATATATTTTTCATGTTCGATTTGATTTTTGATTAGGACAAAAAGAATATGTTGTTCGATTGTAAGCTCGAATCAAACAAATTGATAATTTTATCAAAAAAATTTGATGGCTTTACAGTCATTATAGCGTGACCTGTTGTAAAAAATTTACGGGAGGTCTCAACCATTCTTCTTATATGAGTGACAATTGTTATACTTTCCATATACCCAGATATTTTGCTACATTTATGGTGGTAAGTCATGCATACTGCGGCTCTAAATGGGACTTCCCCCTCTTTTATCCTCGAAGAAAGAAATTAAAAGAAGTTGTGAACCCAAGTTTCATTGGGATCCAACTCAAGTAGATGAGTTTTTCATACTGAATGAACTGATTCAATTTGGTTCTGTAAACCATGGAACTGTTTCAATTTGGTTCTGCAAACTCTGGAACCAATTTGTTAGGATTGATCAATAAAGTTGGAGTCGATTGGGATTGGGTGTGGAGACTAATTCTATTGCTAATACGGTCTTTCTTGAGCTTTCGTTTGGGCGGGGCTTATGATCTTCTGGACAGCTCTGGTGTATAGAGTGGCAAAACACCCTTAATGGACATCATCTAGATCGAGAAAGGTTGAATAACTCTCTAGACGGGTGATAAGGGTTTCCGAATAGAGATCCTAGAAAAAGTCGAGATAGATTGACCATCTGGACCGGTTTAAGCGTCCATCTGGTCGACTGTCGAGACTGTTAGTTTAATATAAATAGTAGACATGTTTTCTAGAATTGTAAGTATTATTCCTATTATTCTCTCTAAAAAGGGGTTATAGACTTGGTGAATGTTCTGCGGTACTGCCCCACATTAGAAGTGCTTTGCAGATTGCATTTGGCATCAAAAAATTCACAATGCTAGCGAAATGACAGATTTGACATTGTTTACAACAAACTCTCACCCAATTTTTGAGACTAAAGGTACTAACAGTTAACAAGTGTGTTAATACTGATGAATGAGATATATAAAGCTGTCCATACTACAAAATAAGGTTTCAAGCAGGCATTCAAATAAAACTCCCATCATTGCAAAATACTTGCCTTGTTCAGAACAAAGGCCACAACATACGAATGGGGTGGCCTGGAAGGCCAGCAAAATCATTCTGATAACAAAGCATATCCAATTGTCCCAAAACTCAGAAAATGTGAGCCCAAATCTTACAGCACTCACTAAAGTCGAAGGTAGATATTGTACTGAGAAATTAACAGCAGAACTGAATTCCAAAGACATCACACTTAATTCCGCAGGTGGTGTGGTTGGTAAGGCAGACAACATTCATACTGGAAGAAAACAATATAATCCTGCAGTTCAAGTCAAACATGCTACCACTAACAATAATTTACAGGCCACAACAGAATGGATTGTTTGAATGAAGCTTTTCTGTGTGAATGAAGAAGAATTTTTATCAAGGTGAAACCCAAAGGAGAAAGACATAACAAGACTTGCAAATACTGGCAAAAGAAAATATGATTGAATGAAGTTTCTATCATGTTCTCTTGCAGATGGACTATGTGATTAGGCGAGTAGTGAATAACCACATCTATTTTCATTCACAAAGAAGTTTCCATCCAGAAGAAATGCCAAAGAAATGTAAATTTATGTACTCACTAATTCCTTGTACTCTACCATCAATAAAGAATCAATCAAGTACTAAGTCTTACAGAAACAAACAGGTAAACACATCATCAGTTTAAATATATTGATGGTTTGCTCACCATAAAAGAAAAAAACTACGCGAGTGACTTGTCTAAAGTAGCGAAGATAGTGTATAATGAAGAAATTTCCAAAATGAAGTAATGACTCACCGATAAATGAAATGCTTTAACGTTTTCATAACAAGAGTATTGCGACTGCCATTGAAACCCTAATCCTATAAATTCGACCACAACATTCTAGTAATTCATTCACAGCCTCATGCATACTTTGCTTGCTTTGAGATTTCTTGGTTTCATCATTTGACTTAGACATCAGATTCCCTTAGCCTGCTAGAGGCTGTCAGTTTGCCACAGTAGTTTTTTGCAGTCTATGAATGCTTTTAGCTTGTGATAACTGTTCAGTGTACCTCATCTGCCACTGACCAGCACGTTTGTGAGGATTCCCCGATCCCCCTCCCCACATGTACAAATATTCTGCTGTGCATTGAATTCCCAAAGATACATAAACAATTGAATGGGATACGGATTAAACGCATGATAGATAGGCTGCCACACATACGCTAAGTAGGTTTGAGAGTTCTAGTGGAGACCAAGGCATGAGGGTTTGGAACCTGAGAACTTTGTGGAGGCACACAGCAACTCTCACCTTAGAGGCTATACATTTGAACCTTTATATTGGCACAATTTCAAAACTAATACCTATCCAACCCAAGCATGAAAAGCTCAACAGGCATTTTCAGTCAATGTAACATAAGAAGCATGACTTTGTGAGTCAGTGAGTGGCATTAACGGGGCATTTGGTTGGCATTTAGAGGGTGGTATGAGGGTGAGAATCACCCATTCCTTTGTTTGGTTGGATTTTAGGAGGATGAATCTCAAACTAATTGTAACATTTATTCTCCCTTAAGGAGGAGAACGAGGTTTAATACGTAAAAGATAATTCTACCCTTATAACAATAGAAAATATTATTATTATCTTTCTAAAAAGGAAAAAGGGTAATCTAAAAATTGTACTATTAAAATTCTCACTCATACTCCCCCTTTATTTCCTACCCAACATGATCATGCTTACCTTATACTCATTGTCAAACTCTCACACTCACCTTCCGCTCACAATCATTCCATTATGAATCAAATACCCCGTGAGATCCTTGAAGTAAAGATAATTGTATAGGGAATGGTACGAAAACCATAAAGAGAAAGATCCTCCCTAGAATATAATGGACCTGAATGAGAGAGCACAAGTAAAATGCAGAAGACACGAGAGATGTTGAGCTCTACAAAAGGGAATGGAAGGGGAAGCGATGGCCATAAGTGAAACAGAGGATGCAGTGAGTTCAAGAAGCAGAGAGAGGCCAAAAACAAGTAAAGGCGCAGAAGGAAAAAAAAAGATTGATTAAAATGCGTCAGGACTCGAGCACAATAAAAAACCCTAATTCATTCCATATGCAAAACATTATAAAGCACGGATGCCCCACCACATTCACAATTTCTGCAATCCACATGCCATCAAAACCAATCATGCAATCCATAATGTAAACCAACAAGATCCCTAAAACCTCATTATCTAATGAAACCGCATATCTACTCCAAAACCCCTTGTTTACCCACAAAAATCAATAAGAAAGGATAGAGATATCATTACTCAGTCTTCATCTACGCCCTCAAATGCCCACGGATTCTCCTCCCGAAGCCGAGCCTCCTCCTCTGCCGTGAAGTCGCTTTCGATCCCAAAGAAGGCACGCACATAAGCCACACTCTTGTTCTTGATACGATCCGCAGTTCCCTGGTTCAACATATCAAGAAATTCCTTCATGTGGAGATAGTTGGCTGCAACGATCAACTCCTTGAGATCATCGTCGTTCAGTTCCCTCAAGAACTCCCCGTCGAAGTCCCTACCTTCTTTCTCACACTCTTTCTCCGCACCTGGGGCCGCAGATCGGACACGGAGATCAAGGTGCTTCCTGCAGTAGACAATAATCTTGGACAGTGCCCTACCGGAGACGTTGGGGAGTGGTATGACGTTGTCCTTTGCGGCGGATTCTTCGTCGAGAAAGGCTTTCAAGGTGAGCGATTCACACGCCACCTCCTTATCAACCTCGAAGAGCTCGCCGTCCGACCTCTTCAGCCCGATTTTCTTGGTTCCCTCCGTAATCGCCATCGTTTTTTGGTGCGTGTAGGGTGCGAAGTCTCGTTGCAGGGACCACAGCAGTGCTAGCACAGGGTATTTAAAGAGGAGTACAGGGGTAATTTCGTAATAAGGAATATTCTTTTTTTTACTCGTTTATGCATATCTTATTATTCGCGAATACTTTGTTGTTCACAAGTCTTTATTGCTGAATATTTTTTTATTGTGGAGAGGTTCGATGACAATGACGAACGTGAGAATTCTTGACACTGGGGTTGTGCTAGCCAATGAACCTTCGATGATGGTGGTCAAGTTAAAAAAGTAAGTTAGGAAATAAGTAATAAGTAAAAAGTAAAAAGTAAAAGAGAGAAAAATAGTGGACAAAATTCACTATGTGATTGATATGCAGTGTTCTAAGGAGTGCTTATGTGTGGCTACTCTCATATCAATGGATTTCTTTTCAAGACGTAGAAAGAAAAGGATAACAACAAACTCTCCTCTAGATGATGATGTAGTGGAAACACTAATCATTGGGTTAGTTATGGAGTTCGAAGGATCATCTTTTAATCGTGGTTCTCGATCATATATCGATTACAATACTTTGACATGTATTTTTGCATGTGGTTCTTCATGAAGTTTTGCATAAAAATCGGAGATTGGTTGATCCACATTGAAATCATAGATTGGTGAAATTTCAAACGTCTCCTTAAATTTCAGAATCTCTTCTTGGATCAAAAGATGTTCATCATCTTGATAAATATCAAAAATTAGTTACAATAATTCTTTATCTTGTTCATCAACCGTGGGTGGCAGTTTCGCTCCTTGATTGCCTTCACAGTTCTGCCGTTCAAGAAGGATCGTTATCACCGCCATATGTTGCGTCAAAGCTTCTAATTATTGTTGCATCCAAACCATCTCACCTCGATAATAAATGTTATCCACAGGTACCTCCCTAATAGCACACGTCCTTGGCGGCATATTGAAGGAACCGAGCAAAGCTGCGATACCAAATGATGTAGCGTGACGTGGTGGGAAGAACGCGTACTTGGACTTGTTGATTCGACACACGTCATTGGAGTTGCAGAGAGTTTCCACTAGTTCAGAGAAATAATACAAACTTAGCGGCTGTAGGGTTATAATTACAATTATATACCATAACCCTACTTAATCAGCTGGGCTGAAAATTACAATAAAGTCCCAAAAAATTTACAATCAACAGATGCTTGACCTATGCTCAATAGCTGCTCGATCCTAATTGCCCAACAACCGTTCAATAGACGCTCAAATGTAGACAAGTCTAGAATGGGCAGCAGCTAGCGCTCAATAGATGCTCAACAAGAGTTCAACAACTGCTCGATGGGATTAACAACAATCTTGTCAAGTCATCAAGCCGGGTCATCGCGCACAAAAAACAGACTTTATACTAAAATCCCAACAATCTCCCACTTGGAGATTGTTCAACCACAAGTACCAAAGCCAACTGACTCCAAACAACAAACCTCCATCTCTACAACTCAAGCTGCTTGTCTTCAAGCTAGAAGACCAACTGAAGCTACGCACGACCTCGGTTTATCAACTAAGACAACCTTTGTCAACATGTCTGCTGGATTCTTACTTCCACAAATCTTCTCAAGCTTTAACTCTTCTTCACTAACAAGATGTCGAATGAAGTGATACTTCATCTGAATATGTTTTGTTCTGGAGTGAAAGGCCGGATTCTTCGCAAGAAAAAATTTCACTTTGACTGTCATTGTAAAGAACACCTTTATCACCTCCCTTACCTAATTCTTCCATTAAAGTCTGCAACCAAACCATCTCCTTTGCAGCTTTTGACATAGCAACATACTCAGCCTCAGTAGTAAAAGGGGCCAAACTTTCTGCAAGTTTGAACCCAATGAAATCGTTGTACCACCCAAAGTGAACACAAAACCTGCAGTGATTTTTTTGCCATCAATATTGCCAGCTAAATCAGCATCTACAAAGCCTTCCAACTTCAGGTCACTCGCACTAAAACACAAACAAGTATCTGAAGTGCCTTTCAAATACCTCAAAATCCACTTTACAGCCTCCCAATGCTATTTTTCTAGATTACTCATGTACCTACTCACGACTCCCACTACATGAGCAATGTCTGGTCTTGTGCAGATCATAGTATACATAAGAGAACCAATAGCTAAGGCGTAAGAGACCTTACTCATGTGCTCACGCTCCTTATTTGTCTTCAGTGATTGATCCTTACTCAATCTGAAGTGACCTCCCAACAGTGCACTCATAGGTTTAGCATTATCCATGTTAAACCTACGAAGAACCTTTTTCACATACTCTGCTTGTGAAAGCTTCAATGTTCCTCTAGCTCTGTCTCTGGTGATTTGCATCCCAAGGATTTTTTTTGCGTCTCCCAAATCCTTCATTGCAAATTGCATTGACAACTGCGCTTTTAGATTACTAATCTCCTCAATGCTTGATCCTGCAATAAGCATATCATCCACGTATAGAAGTAGAATAATATAGGAGTTGTCAAAGTGTTTGAAGTAATAGCGGTGATCCTTTTCACTTCTGGTGTACCCCGAAGTACCCATGAAACTGTAGAACTTCTTATACCATTATCTAGGAGCTTGCTTCAAACCATACAAGCTCTTCTTTAGTTTGCAAACCAGATTTTCTTTCCTTGCACTGTGAATCCCTCTAGCTGTTGCATGTAGATTTCTTCTTCCAAATCCCCATGGAGAAACGCCGTCTTTACATCTAATTGCTGAATATGTAAGTTCTCACTAGTCACCATTCCCAGTACCAATCTGATCGTTGTATGCTTTACAACTGGAGAGAAAATCTCAGAGTAGTCAATGCCATATTTCTACTGAAAACCTTTAACAACAAGTTTGGCCTTATATCGTTTGTTGCCATCATGCGCATTCTTCACCCAAGATACCCACTTGTTGTGTAAAGCATTTTTACCTGCAAGCAACTCTATTAGTTCCCACGTTTAATTCTATGTCAGAGAATCCATCTATCTTTCATTACAGACTCCCACTTTTCGAATGCTCTGCATCATCCTACGAACCAATAGGTTGCACTTGTGGGTTGTACTCAGGAATATCTAGATTGACAAATTCAGGCTTTCGCGTCACAACTTCATCTAAATCTGCATCAACACTAGATTTTTCTTTGTACAAAACTTTCTCACTAAACACAACATTCCTGCTTCTAATAATCTTTCGATTCTGATCATCCCAAAATTTGTAGCCAAACTGATCATCTCCATAACCAATGAAGAAACACCTTATTGTCTTAGCGTCAAGGTTGCTACAATCATTAGAATCAATGTGCACATACGAAACACAACCAAAAACATTCAGATGAGAGAACTTTGCATCTTTTCCACTCCAGACTTCCTCAAATAGCCTATTTCCCAAGGGAGCTAATGGACCACGATTAATCAGATACATCGTTGTACTGATGCAATCTGCTCAGAAAGCCTTAGGTAACCCAACATGTAACCTCATGCTCCTGGTGTGCTCATTAATAGTCCTATTCATCTGCTCGGCAACACCATTTTGTTATGATGTCCCAAGGATGGTTTTCTCCATTCTAATACCTTTTTCAGCATAGTATTCCCTAAATCCTCCATCAATGTATTCACCGCCAATATCAGACCTCAAACATGTTAATTTCAAATCTATTTTAGTCTCAACCATGGCCTTCCACCTCTTGAATACATCAAACACATCAGATTTATTTTTCAAGAAATAAACCTATACCTTTCTGCTGTAGTCGTCAATAAAAGTGACATAATATCGATAACCTCCGAGAGATGTTATTGGGCCTCCTATCGAGAAACTAAGCTTATTCTGCTTCCCCATAATACAACTTTCACACGTCAAAATTAACTGCTTCCAAATCTGACAGTTTGCCCTTTGACATCGTTCTTTTATCCCTTTATGACTCATATGACCAAGTCTACAATGCCATAGACTTACGTCATTCTTCAATTCTACAACTTCGACTGTGTTATCGGGGTCTGCAGTTAAATATAAAGTGCCTCTTTTTCTACCACGAGCTACTACCATAGCCCCTCATGTGACCTTCCATTCACCAGTCGCGAAGTGTATGGAATGTCCACTGTCATCAAGCTAACCTATAGATATCAAGTTTTTCTTCAACTGTAGAATATGTCTGACCTTCTGTAGTGTCCAGACTGATCCATTTCGTAGCTTAATTGTTGCATCTCCTTGACCGACGACATCTAATGATTGCCCATCAACCAAATATACTTTGCCAAAATCATTGACAACATAATTCTTCAGACTTTCGTGATGTGATGTGGTGTGGAATGAGGCACCCGAATCCAATAACCAATCATCAACCGAACTGTAGACTGTAAGAAGTAATGTATCATCAACAGTTTCAGTCACGACATTCGCCGACTTATTTTCTTCTTTCTTTGGTGCCCTGCAATCCCGACTAAAGTGGTCTTGCTTATTGCAGTTCCAGCAGACTCTTTGTGGTCCATTACATGACTTACTCTTACCTCTTCTTCTGGATTTAGACCTTCCTCTGTTTGAATTATTGTCATCTCTTCCATTACTCCTGCCCATTATCAACATTACGAGCAGAACCCGAACCTGAGTACTCACCAGAATCTCCTCAACCAAGATTAAATCACGAATATCATCGTACTTTAATTTCATCTTCTCTATAGAATTACTAACAACTATTCTCATGGCCTCCCAACTATTAGGTAAAGAGGTCAACAATATCAACACTCGAACTTCATCCTCAAACTCAATATATACAGATGACAGTTGATTTGTAATACTATTGAATTCGTTCAGGTGTTGATTGATAGCTTTTCCTTCACTCATCTTCAGATTGAACAACTTCATCATATGCTCCTTGTTGTTTGCCTACGGCTTCTCATACATCACAGATAGAGCGTCGATCAATCCCTTCATGGTCTTCTCCTTGATCACATTATGGGCAACTGATCTTGACAGGGTTAGCCGAACTACACCCAAACACTTTCTCTTTCCACCCAACCCAACAACATTCCATTCCTCCATATTATCCACAACAAAACTACATCAAAACATCAAATATCAATACATCCACATCAGCAAAACACTTATCCCAATACAGCCACATAAGCAAAACATATTTTACAATACAGCCACATCAGCAAAAGACAATATCTTTGTTGGCCCAATACCACTTCACCATTGCATTTGCCCTTATGATTTTACTTGAAACCTAAACGAGCTGAGCTGCTGGAGAAACTGCAGCTCATTAAGATTTGACTGTGGACATGGGAATGGGCTTGTATGTGTGCGAGAGACTACCGAATGGCAACTACTCAGCAGATTTTTCTCCTCTTCTTTGCTCTTCGTCAAACCTTTCTCTGCCAACGTTTTCAATTTCTGTGTTTTTTTTCCTTTCTTTTGATTTCTCTTCAAAGCCGCCGTCCACCATCTTCATTGTTGCCACTCTCTTGGCTTTGTAAACCTATAAAAAAATGACAAATTAGTTACATAACCATATGGAAATACAATCTATTAAGTGATCATCATTTAAACAACTGTAACCAAATAATACTCTTTAACACCAGAATTTTCTGATTATGTCAACAAGAACAAACTAATACATTCTGTATTATTTGTTGTCTAGCTTTTCACACACAATGCCAGAATTCATTTTAATGAAGGAGTAGAAAAAAAAATGTAAAAAATTGGTATTCGGATATTTTTATAGAAATAAATTCCAAACACACCCTAAACAATCAAAACTAACTCTAGCTCAAAAGGTTATGAAGAAGCAGTCAATCTACCACAAATGACAAAAGATATCATAACTTGCATCTATCATCAACAGTAGACATTATCATCTGAATTTTGCATTGCATATAGTTTGGTAAAGCAGTATAATGGGTTATG
This sequence comes from Tripterygium wilfordii, assembly GCF_013401445.1. Lineage (NCBI taxonomy): Eukaryota > Viridiplantae > Streptophyta > Magnoliopsida > Celastrales > Celastraceae > Tripterygium > Tripterygium wilfordii. Next base: position 11,186,653 of record NC_052250.1, read on the forward strand.
TTTTCCTCTTTTCCCCATCCCAAAAAGACTAATGTCAATATGTATAGTTTGTAGGTTCACAAGAGTAACCATTCTGAATTTTACCTTGAGATACACTGCATATGCAAAGTGAAGAAGTAGACCACACAAGGAAGTACATCTGGTATTCGTAATTCAAGAAAATCTACTATAAAAGCCAGCACGCATGTACAAGGATCCCACAAAAAAAGGTCTTCAGAAAGGTACGAGCCCACAACTTTCTCACGTTGCATAATAGAATACTGGCTGGTAAACTCCAAGCCACATGGGAGACCCCGCAATCCTCATAGACTAATTGAGAACTGGGTTGAGGCCCAATGTGGGAGAACATAGGGTGACATTGGCACACGCTGGACTGAGCAAAGATCCATTGCGATGATGGAAATAGGAAACACTCATAGAACTTGAACTCACGACCTCTCACTTACGATAAGAGTTACCACGGTTAAATTCACCATCTTAGGCAACCCATTGTTTGGATGAAGAAACAATGGGTTTAACTAAATCATCTTTTTGATAAGTCATTTCTTTTACTATTAGCGTGAAGGGACTCCAACCTTGCCCTGGTTCAAGTCTTAAGGAGTACGCTTTGATGATAACAGTGAGGATAGTACATTAGAGGACGCTAGAAGATTACAAACATTGAAGCTCCAAAGAATAAAAGAATCAGAATTTTAAAGTATTGAACCAAGCAACTATTTATAACACAATTACACCGCCACCATTCTGTCCAACAATTTTTTTCTACTTGCCTGGGTAATGAAACTCACAGCCAATCGCCCCCCCCCCTCCCCCCTCCTGCCAGCTCTTGACGTACAACCCACATGATGAGCATAATCTCTTGGATGTCTGCATTAAGCTAGACATTATTTTCCATTTGCACAAACATCTGAAAGGAAACTTAACTAGTAATGTAAAGAAAACAGAGAAAGAGAATTGTGTATGGTGTTGAGAAAATTGTATATTCATTTACATCTATGTTAGTGATATATATAGGAGAAGAAAGCACTAAGTCAAGCCTAAACAATGGCAAACAACTAGAAACATTGCCTAATTTATGCATGCATTTAAGGTAATGGAATCAATAATATATTCTCCTTGATATCCTCCTTGATATCCTCCTTAACATGTTCCTTGATATCCTCCTTAATATCCTCCTTAACATCCTCCTTAATTTCCTCTTTAATACTCCCCCTCAAGTTGGAATAGATGTTGACTATGCCCAACTTGCTAAGTAAGATGGAAAATTATGGGACACCTACAGCCTTCGTGAAAATGTCTGCCGGATGCTTCGAGGTTGAGATGTGAAATGTCTTGAGTAAACCGGCCTGAATTTTTTCTCTTACAAGATGACAGTCAATCTCTATGTGTTTCGTTCGTTCGTGAAATACTGGATTTGACGCTATATGTAATGCTGCTTGATTGTCACAATACAACCTAGCTGGTTGTGGATGCTTGATTCCAAGATCACATAGAATGTACTTTAACCAAGTTATTTCACAACATGCCGAAGCCATGGAACGATACTCTGCTTCTGCGCTTGAGCGGGACACTGTGTTTTGTTTCTTAGTTTTCCAAGAGATCAGTGATTGTCCGAGGAACATGCAATATCCTGTGGTGGAACGACGTGTGTCTCGACATCTAGCCCAATCCGCATCGCAAAAAGCATTCAGCTGTATCGGACTAGTGGCAGAGAATAAAATACCTTGTCCGGGGGCTTGCTTGATGTACCGCAATACTCGGTAAGCTGCTTCCAGATGTGGAGTACGGGGCTTATCCATGTATTGGCTAAGAATATGGACAACATACACTAAGTCTGGGCGAGTAAGTGTCAAGTATATCAACCTTCCAACAAGTCTTCGATAAGAAAAAGGATCACTGATGCACTCTCCATCAGTCTTGTTGAGGGATAAATTTTGTTCCATAGGAGTGTTGACTGACCTAGCAGCAAGGTAGCCTGCATCCTCCAGTATTTCAAGGGCATATTTACGTTGTGAAATAGCAATCCCCTTGCTAGAACGTGCAATCTCTATACCCAAGAAATATTTCAACTCACCGAGATCCTTCAACTTAAATTGTCTCATGAGACCATTTGTAACTTCCTCAATGTCTTGCAGACTATTCCCTGTGAGGATGACATCATCAACATAAACAAGAAGTGCAGTGAAGATGCTACCTCGGGTTCGGATGAAGAGTGAATAGTCCGACTTAGATTGATGAAAACCAGCAAGTTTGAGTGCTGTAGACAATTTTATGAACCATTGGCGAGAGGCTTGTTTGAGCCCGTACAGAGATTTGTGCAACTTGCATACACGAGTCTCCCCCTTTCGTCCGAAACCCTGAGGTAGGGACATATATACTTCTTCCTCAAGATCGCCATGGAGAAACGCGTTATTGACGTCAAGCTGACGAAGATGCCAATGTTGGGTGGCAGCCACGGCAAGCAGGAGACGGACGGTAACAAGCTTGGCAACTGGGGCAAAAGTCTCCCTGTAATCAAAACCTTCAATCTGACTGTAACCTTTGGCAACCAACCGTGCCTTGTAACGTTCAACCGTGCCATCAGGATTGAATTTGATTTTGTAAACCCATTTGCAGCCAACAGGTTTCTTGTGCGGTGGCAGTGGTTGGAGGGACCACGTACCATTTTCTTGGAGAGCCTGAAGCTCTTGGTCCATAGCATGGCGCCATTGGGGGTCCTTGACAGCTTGGGAAAAGGTGGTGGGTGTTTTGATGGCTGAGATGGATGTGGCAAAGGCCTTGTGGGAAGGAGACAAGTTATCATAGGATATAACATGAGATAAAGGGTGAGAAGTACCTGTATGTCCAGCCAATGATGGAGGCGATGACGGTGGATCCCGAGTGGGCAATGAAACCTCCACATGGTAGTGTTGAAGATAACTGGGAGCATGGGTTGTGCGGCGTAGCCGAGGTGCGGGTGTGGAGGTGGGAGTAGGGTGTGGCGGAGACATAATGGGGTCAAGTGTGGTAGTGGTGTCACTATGGAATGATGTGTTTGGTGGAATGTTAGGTGTGTCTGAAGGAATGGGCATGGCACTCGGTGCAGGTGTCGGTAATGGGTCAATAGAGACCATTGGAGTGGGAAACAACGTGGAATTGGGGGGAGGGGAAAGAGTGGCAGCGGAAGTAGTGTAGGGAAATAATTGTTCATGAAAAACAACGTCCCGAGAGATGAATATTTGACCAGTTTCGAGATTGTAAACGCGGTATCCCTTGGTACCATATGGGTATCCAAGGAATAGGCAACGGATAGAACGGGCATCAAATTTAGTAGGACGAGTATGGTGGGTGGAGGCAAAACACAAACAACCAAACACACGTAAATGTGCATAAGAAGGTGTTTTGTGAAAGAGAATTTCGTATGGAGTTTTACCTTTAAGAACAGGAGTGGGAGTACGATTGATGAGATAAGCAGCGGTAAGGATGGAATCTCCCCAAAAAAATTTAGGAAGGTTGGCTTGAAAAAGTAAGGAGCGGGCAACATTTAGAAGGTGACGGTGCTTGCGTTCGGCTACTCCATTCTGTTGTGGGGTGGAAACACAAGTGGTTTGATGCATAATCCCTTTTTCAGAGTAGAAATTATGCATGGAGAATTCAGGACCATTGTCACTCCTAATGACTTTGACGCGAGTAGAAAACTGTGTTTCAACATAGTTTATGAAGGAAAGAAGAGATCCACGTGCATCGGATTTGCTATGTAATAGATAAATCCAAGTACAACGAGAAAAATCATCAACAATTGTAAGAAAGTATTTTGCCCCATTGAGTGATTGGATATGGTATCCTCCCCAAATGTCAACATGAATTAATTCAAATGGAACTTTCGTAGTAATAGAACTCAATGGAAAAGAGTTACGAGTTTGTTTGGCAAGAGGACAAATGGCACAATCATCAACTGAACAAAAATGGATATTTTTGGTAGACAAAGATATGGCCCGTAGGCTTTTGTTAGATAAATGACCTAAACGTTGGTGCCATAAATGGGATGAGTTGGAAGGTGTAATTGTTGAGGCGGAATAACACCCAGATATCCTCGCAACGTCCAAGTAATAAAGCCCATTGCGCTCAGTTCCCATCCCAATCATCTCCCCCGATCGTTGGTCCTGAACAATGCAAGACACATCAGTAAAAAATTGCAGAACATAGGGATGTTTTGGCTAATTTGGCTACTGAAATTAAGTTTAATCGGAATGATGGAACACATAAAACATTATAGAGCACAAGATTATCAGAAAACCGTATGGTGCCTATATGTGTTATGGGAGCAATGGCATGATTGGGCAGGTATACATGACGATTACGAATTGGTGTCTTGGTGGTCATAAGAGTGGATGAGCAGACCATGTGATCTGTAGCACCTGTATCAAAAATCCATTCCTTATGTGGAATAAGAGAGTTTGCACAAACTGTGTTACCTGAAACGTTGCTCATTGTAGTTGCCGCATTCACTTGACTAGCCATGTTTCCTACTTTGTTTTGATCAATAAGAGCAAGGAGATCATGATATTGATCTGCCGTGAGGTTGTAGGAAGGTGGTGTGCTATCAGTATTGTCTGGTTGAAAACTTACATGATAAGCCTTTGAACGAGAATGAGAGTTTGTGTTCAAATGATTACTCTTATCACCGTGAGAGTTGGCCCTCTTAAGCTTGCGGCAAATATCGATTGTGTGACCTTTGTGTCCGCAGTAGTCACATTTTAAGTGTGCCCGACAGTTTTCAGTGGAGTGACCAGTAAGGTGGCAACGATGGCAACGGATAGTGGAGAGGTGGGACAAAGGAGCTTTCCCTGTATGATTGAACCTTTCTCTAGCGGTGAAAGCTGCTGCCTCTGGTGCTTTACCCAGACCTTGTGAGGAGATGACTCGTTGTTTTTCGTCTTGATTGACAAGAGAGAACACTTTGTTAGCAGGAGGTAGTGGATCCATGAGAAGAATTTGACCACGTGCTGCTGCATAAACCTCATTGAGTCCCATAAGGAACTTGATGGTACGTTGTGTCTGTTGGTATTGATGTAGAGTCTTGGCAATATCCCCACTACAAGGTGGTAGAGGACAAAGTGCATCTCGTTTGTCCCAGAGACTTTTGAGCTTGGTGTAGTATTCACCAATGGTCATGTTGCCTTGCAAGCAATCATGGATTTCCTGCTCAATGTGAAAAAGGTACACACTGTTGGTGGTAGAGAGTAGTTCCTTTAGTTCATTCCAGACGGCAAGAGCACTATCATTGTACATGACGCTTTGTCCGATTGCAGGGGTTACTGTGTTGAGGATCCATCCTTTGACAAGAAGATCACAACGAGTCCATTGCTTTACCTCTGCCGTGGATCCTGTGACAGGTTTGGTCACGGTTCCATCGATGAAACCGTCTTTGTTCTTGGCAATAAGGGCCATGAGCATGGCATGACTCCAAAGAGGATAGTTCTCTTGATTCAGCGATTGGGTCACCAGGATAAGACCAGGTTGGTCCGAGTGGTGAAGATAGAGAGGATCACTTGGATCATCGTGCCAATGGTTTTGCATCTTGGTTATCTCAGATTTTTCTGGGTCATTGTTGTCGGTCTTTGCCATGAGTGCGGAGGCAAGGTGGAATAATGATTTGCAGTTGATGTTGTTTTACAGGAAGGGTGAAAGCCTAAGCTCCGATACCATGTAAAGAAAACAGAGAAAGAGAATTGTGTATGGTGTTGAGAAAATTGTATATTCATTTACATCTATGTTAGTGATATATATAGGAGAAGAAAGCACTAAGTCAAGCCTAAACAATGGCAAACAACTAGAAACATTGCCTAATTTATGCATGCATTTAAGGTAATGGAATCAATAATATATTCTCCTTGATATCCTCCTTGATATCCTCCTTAACATGTTCCTTGATATCCTCCTTAATATCCTCCTTAACATCCTCCTTAATTTCCTCTTTAATAAGTAAAGATCCTTAGGAAGTAAACCTTGGGATATCTAAGGAGATCAACTGTAGGAATGTCCAACCCACGACTGGCAACATCAGTTGCAAGCAATATAAAAACTTGCCCAGATTTGAATCGATGTAAGGCAGACAGCCTAAGAGACTGGGGTTTAAATGAATGCAATGCTGCAACCTCTTGATCAAGCTCTTCCAGTAATAAGCTTAAAAGGTGACAACTTCTGCACATTATAAAGATGAATTGCGAATGTCAAATAACAAATGGATGCATATTTCTGGGGCTATAATGTTGGAGCAAGACTTAGTGTCTAGGTCAATATTGTGTTTTTGATGATTGTGTGTCAAAATGTGTGTGAGCATAATCGATTTGAATATGTCTTAAAATGTGAAAAAACATGTTTTGATGATTGTTCACTAAAATACATGTTGAATACGTGATGAAAACAGGCCACGTATAGGCAATTATCATACAGAAGGATATATAATATAATTTTTTTTTGGAGAGAATACAATATATATATATATATATCACTTTGTCTTTATGATTTTTATATTAAATTTAATCTAATATAAATATAATTTTTATTAAGAGTCATTTTAAGAATAATATATAAATATTGTTAATTTTTTTTTTATGAATATGAGATCAAGAAATGTTAAGTAAAAAATATTATAAAATCAGTATTTATTGTGGGTCCATATATTAATCTATCGCACATCAATTGTACCATTCTCTTTTATTTTTTATTTCTTAATTTGGTAAGTGGATATTTGCAAAATATCTCGATAGTCCGTTACCATTTTGCCTATTAAAGAAGACGAACCGGAGATACATCTTCACACCACAAATCTTTCCAAAACAAATAAGAATCAGAAAACATGAGATCCTTGTTTGCTTTCATTGCTCTTTTGCTGCTTTTCTTGGTATACTTTTCATATATATTTCTAATCTTAATTATTAGTAGCAGAAATGATATGGTAATGAAAGAAATAACTAATACTTTTATGGTTTCTTGTGATTTTGTTTGTAGGTTCTGGGCACCTCCAATGCTGCAAGAACTGAACCTGGAGGGTACTGGAAGGCTGTAATGAAGGACCAGCCCATGCCCGACACAATTCGTGCTCGCATCGTTTCCTCAAAATCAAATGATCAGTGCAAGTCTCTATCAAGAACTCTGATGATTGCGATCAGAAAGCTGAAAAAAATGGTGTGGATCTTTCCGGTAGAGATTTTGATTTTGATACCAAGATAAAACCCTCCCAATTGTTAGTTTGGAGAGAGCATGAGAAAGTTGACAAACCTGGTATGGACCTTTCCAGCAAAGATTTTGATTTTGACACTGAGATAAAACCTTCCCAACTGTTAGTTTGGAGAGAACATAAGAAGGTTGACAAGCCTAGTTTAGATCTTTCCGGTAAAGATTTCGATTTTGATGCCGAGATAAAACCCTCCCAACTGTTAGTTTGGAGAGAACATAAGAAGGTTGACAAGCCTAGTTTAGATCTTTCCGGTAAAGATTTCGATTTTGATGCCGAGATAAAACCCTCCCAACTGTTAGTTTGGAGAGAACATCTGAAGGTCGACAAGCCTAGTTTAAATCTTTCTGGTAAAGATTTCGATTTTGATGCCGAGATAAAACCCTCTCAACTGTTAGTTTGGAGAGAGCATTTGGACATGAAAGCCAAAGAAAACATATGATGGGTACTTGGTTCCATTATCATATGCAGCTGCAGCCAACGTTAGCGAAACAATCTATTAATTAGCGAAGTTGTTGTTTAATTTGTGCATGTTTCAATGTATTCAAATAAATTTGTTTCGCTTGGCTGCTTATTGCTTAATTTCACCTATTATCAGTGTGTCATTAATGTTGTAAATTAAGTGCTTGAAATAATAATAAAATCACTCTATATAAATTGCGTCTCTCTATATTATTTTTACTAATATATTTTATTTATTTTTACATGATATAAGAGAAATTAAGATTGAGGGCATCCACACACAAGCATATTTCTGCCTTTTCGGATGGTCAATCATCTGCCCGTGTGATGAGGTTGAAACAAATTTAAAATTATAATACTCAACTTGAAATGTTTGAAAAATCTAAAATGATATATGTCCATAATTTTTCCATCCATAAACTTACATAATCTATGTGGCAAGCAAAAAATACATGCCACATAGATTAAAAAAAACAAATAAACTTTATTAAATAAGTCATATAGGCATGTCACATGTTTATGTAAATTTATGGATGTATAGTGCTTCCGTTGAAAAATTGGGGACCAAGTTGGAGTGGGTCAAATTATTCAATAACCAAAAGTGTTATTACCCCTACATTTAGATTTAATTACCAATAAATCTTTCATGCAAGTTCTATCGACCAATAAGTAATTTATAAAAAAAATATTATACAAATAAATCCTTAATCCTAATATTAAGATTTGATGAAATAAATTTAAAAATTAAAACAAAACTTCAATGTAAGAGTATTTCCCTCCATATTAGTAACACTTTGTCCGATTTGGATAAATCCCATACTAGTCCGCACATTTTTGTCCTTCCATACCCAACACAAGACAATATTAATTTAGAAGTTTGGCATATTATATTATGTACTTCACATCTTCTCTTGAGCGATGTGAAACAAGAGACTTAACCCCATCGTCACTCGGTAACTTATCAATAATACATCCAAACCTTCTATAATATATTCAAATTCGTCCAAAAGGCGCGAATCTAAAAAAACAAACCAAAAATTTCAAATAAAATAAAAATAAAGAGAGATTTATGGTTCAAAATAAGTGAGAGATTGAAGAAAGAGTGAGAGAGTTGAATCTTAGAGTGGAAGAGAGATAATTGATTGTTACGTATTGTTAATCCATAATTGAACTAATTATATATGGTTACTCATTAAGTATTTTAAAACTAATGATTGTAAAAGTTTTTTTGATCCTGTTTCATATATATAAATTTTAATAATATATATAATTCAATTAAAATTAACATAATCTTGCAGACCAAGTTATATTTATTAGATGGGTGTTAACAAGCAACGTACAATAGGTCCAAAAATATTTTTCACGAGGGTTGTCCCACAATGCCCCCCTCGAAATCCGGCTAGGTCACTGCCTTGATATCCTTCGACATGGCCTCATTCATCATCCCCTCGCTATTGTTGATATTCAAACACACCTAAAAATAAAATAATCAAACTTTTGAAAAGATTAAAATTATAAAAATGAACAAAGTGACAAAAGGAAATATATATTTGCATGCACAAGGTGACATGATAATGAAATATAATTAAAGTGAATGACTAATACCTTCAACAATACTAGAAATAGGAAAAAAATAATAATAATAAAGAAACACAATCGACATTGATTGTGTCGATTATCTTTTTGCAATAGTTACTTGGTCATGACGTGGATTGTAACGATAAGTTGTTGAATGCCAAGGGAAAAAGTAAAAATTAAAAATGTGGTGAAGTTTATATGTAGCAAAATTTATAGTTTATATGAATAAATAAAATGACACATACCCAGTCAATATGATACATCACATTATCTTTTATTTGCCTGTTAATAGTATTTTATATTTATATTTAAATTACTTCTTCCAACTCAATTGATTTGATGAGGAAATCAATAGTATAGAGCAGGATAAATAACCCTTCTCCATCAAAACATTATTTTTTATTTGCCTGTCAACCACTCAAACTTTGTCCCTTTTTCAGAATGACACATTTGTCCTCTCTTCTTCTTTTTTTCTCTCATTTCTACATTTAATTTGCTACTAACTACGGTTTTGTCGTGATTGTGGCTATTTTTTTAATCATTGGGGAACCACCACAAGACTCGATCCTTTAGACCGAGCCCTATATTATAAACCCCAAAAGTGAGAGTCTAGCTACCCCCGTCGAATCTCTGGGCAAGTCATTTGCCTGTTCTAGAGGCCCAAGACCCAATAGACCACTAACCCACCCTTATCCGAGCATCCACGACGCATTAATACGAATGTTTCGATTCGAACTTGGGGTGAATGGATATCCCGTTAGTCCTCAAACCCCTCGACCAAACAAGTGGTTGTGGCTACCCACATCATCTTTTATTTGTCTTGTGTTAAATAAACATGTGGGACCACGGACATGTTTGGAAGCATTTAATAACTAGTTGTTAGCCAGCACTTCGCGCGGCATTATCTGACTTTTGTGTGTGTATATATATGAAGTGCAACGTTAAATTTTTTGTCTTTGTATGTATACATGTGAAGATATAGCAATTGCAAGTGTTAAAAACGATGTCTAATAAGGACATGTCAGCTAAATTTATTAGAAGAAATATTGTTGTGTAGATATCATATTCATGATGCTATTTAAATTATACATGTTGATATAATCATTTACAGTCATATGCCCAATTTGTATTATCAATCAAGACATGGAAAAGTTTATTTCAAAAAAAAAACGTTGGAAAACATGATTACGTGTTTTCCTTTTAGATTATTAGTCATGGGTCTAATATTTTATTGTTTGGTTTGAATTAAAAAAATGGAATGATTGACAAAATTGACAAAATATTTTACGTGTTTGAATTAGAAAAATAGTTTGTCACCAAAAAAGTTGGTCTTACTTTCAGTATAACCAATTCGTGATTTGTGTTTTGTGTATCATTATGAAAGCAAGACCAAAAGCAGCAAGCAATATAATAAATTTAGTTCTGATAACTGGAACCAAAATTAGAAAAAGAAAACTGTAAACATGGATATATAAGCAACAGCGGAACAGCCTCAAATAACTCTTGGCTGCCAAATTGAGCAAATTTATTTAATTTTCTTCAAATACAATCACTATGAATAAAATATTCGTTAAGGCATGGTACACCAACGAACCTGGAGGATCCTTTAGATTGATGGGTTGCCAACAGATGGGGCACTTAGAACTTAGTTGACACCTGCAAAATGAAAATTACATCCTGGTCAAATTTGCCTTTCTTCCAATAGATATTGCTTTTACCCACCTGTACAGTCAGACGCATTGAACTAATTATCAATACTTTAGGTTCATAAAAAATTTATGTGAATAATGACATTTGGGGGAAGTCAAGATCGTTATGATGACAGAAATAGCATCAGTAGCTTGATTAATGCATAATAAAAGATAAGTAAAGCACATGTAGTCATGTCAATTACTTCACTGGAATATAATCATTTTGAGGCTCATAAGTTCAACTATTATGAAATATTATTCATTATTCGAGATGTGCATGTAATAAATTCCCAAACACTCTTGGAATAGGGATATCATTCCGGCTTCAATTACCTCCACAATGGCGAGGCAGAAGATTTCTGCTTGACTTGAAATTGCAGACTGAGCTTCATTCTGCACAAAACATAACAAAAATGCACAAAGTAGAACCAACCACAGGTTTTGGGCACTACCATAACTCAATGGTAGGACTATATAATTTGGGTAGCCAAGACACCAGGACTGACTAAAATAAATTAAAATAATACCTGATATCTTAAAAAAGAAACAGATAAAAGACCATCAAGCTGATTTAAGTTTTGGTTTTGAAATCCTGCAAAAAAAACAAAGTCCAAGTAATTAAAATTATAAGCCGTCCAAATAATACATTACTTCAATACAGATTGGGCTGTAGTGAATGACCAGTCCTAGTTAAATTGATTGTAAAAAAAAAAAACTATAGTAATGGCATGTGTAAAACTTTAAAAGGAAAGAGAAGGAACAAATGAAACATGGTCAAAGCATTATCGACTGAAATGTGTTAAAACTTCCATTACCATTATCAGAACTAATGTCCAGTTTTTATGTCCCAATACAATTAATATTGACTTATAAGAGACCAATAGCAGACTCCAAGAAATACCTCTAGTGCAGCTTGATAATTTTTTTTCGTCACTTAATTGAGACAATGGTCCCGGGAGATGCATGAACCAATTAATGGTTAAAAGCTCTGTAGTAGGCTCAAGCTTAAGGAAAGATGTTCATCTGCCAATGACCCATTGAGTAGATGACAACTATAGTGTCTTGCACCATCAAATGCATCCTCAAGTCAAGCACTTGACTCAAACTCCATACGAAGCAACTGGAAAGCTACCCACATCCAATTGTCTCTAAGGATAAAATGAAAGCCCATGCAAATGAATTTCTCAGTGGACTCCAAGGAACAATTAATAAATTGATTAATGCAATTGAATTTTACCTATTCATTTAAAGCTTGACAACACGGCCTCCATCACTAAGAGTTCCAACGCCAACAATAATAGCTGCTCTTGAATCAGTACTTTCAGCCGCTCGTCCCCGACCTACAATTTATAGTTGATGTTATAGCAAATACAACAAATCATAGCAAAGCAACATGTTAGAAAGCAAATGTTCCAGAGTTTTCTAACTTATCTTGCCTACCATGGTTTTGTGGCTCCAACAGCAAGAACAATGGCACTGTAACCTACCTAAACAGTGCAAAGGATCTAATCCAACATTAGCATTAACCTTTGAAGAGACCAATCCCTAACCTGCATTGAATGGGGTATTTCAGATAGGTGATAACACATTCACCACGGAGATTATCAGCAAAAGAATCAAAACTTCAAATTGGGAGGGTAAGTTTTCATTCCACGCTAAAGGAGATCCCTAGACTTCAAATAAAAAAAAGTTACAAATCCTAATAAAATTATTAAGTTTTGTTACACAATCAGGCACAATGCGAAGATGAATTGTCAACCCATCATAGTCATAGGAATCATACCTGAAACAGGTTGGCACATCGAGGCAACAGTCGATGTGCTCCCCATGTCCATCACAGGGCCGCCACAACCAAAGCTTACCAGTCCGATTCATTGCGGCCATAAAGACACTCCAGTAAGCGATTCGAAATTCGGATCGAAAACTAGAGATATGAAAAAGAACCGCAAATCCATTCCCAAAACAAAATAAGAAACCATTAGAAGCTTCTAGAATACTAACATTAGGTTGGAAAAGAGATTAATGATCAAACTATCCCAAAACTCGAGAGAAGCCGAGAAAAAACCTGGAATCCAAGATGGGCCCTCTTCTTTGGCGGTGGCAGGCACACCAACGCCGTCCAAATCTAGTGCCTGTGTCTTGATCGATACTCTGCTCGCTTCTTCTGTTTTGCACTCAATAGGAGACGCATACGCCGAATACACAGTGAACAGTGAACAAATTGCGTATGATTTGGATGACGTGTTTTGCAGATGCTAAAGCTCTGGCAAGAAACATAATAGATTTCGTAGATGCATACGCCAAATACACAGTGAACAAATTGCGTATGATTTGGATAACGTTTAAAGCAGAAGTAGAATTAATGCAATAGTTAAACCAAGGAGTCATGCATGAATCAGTGCTTAAGGAAATGAACAGGCGGGGAGGGGAAGAGTCGCACAGAAATCATCACCGACTTAACTTCAATTTAATTCATGATAGAGGAAAAAAAAATTTAAAATTTACACATGGCAGACATACACAATACAAAACCGCTGACGTGGCTCTGCTAAAACGCATCATAAGTTTCTCTCAGCTTCCGTAATTATATATGTATAGATAGATAGATAGATAGATAGAAGATTGATAGAGATCCCCACCATGCATGCATGTGATAAATAGAGGGGGACCACGGAGCTAGTATAGGATCATGGAACAAGTGCCCTCTAGATTTTTATTTTTTTTTTATACAAAAATTTTCCAATTAAACCAATTTTGTTAACTTCTTTTTAATATGGATGCAGTCGATATATACAGTAGTTCTCCGATGTGAACTTCTTTTTCAACCATGAATGCGATGGATCCCACATAAAATGTGTGGCCCCAATTTTTGTTGTGGTTTATCATAACCATTAGATTTTGTGTTCACACTTTTGGTTCATATAAAAGAATTGGGGGAGTTTTACCCATAAAGACAAAAATTAAAAGTTGTATTCCAATAAGGCCAACCTAAAAAATATTTTAGAAAAAAGGACAAAGTCTATCAACTTATCAAAATACTCTCCCTCCTTCTTTCTTCTTCTTCCTCCTTCTTCTTCCTTGAGCCACCATATCGGAGTTGGCCATCCGACCATGATTTTCTATGAATGAACTACCGAAATGAAACTCTAGGTCAGTCCAATCAAAGCTCGGTCATCACCAACAGTTGAAAAAGTTAGATCCGGTCAATACGGCTAACGCCGACTATCAACACCCACAATCAAGGCGCATCACCTTTGAGATTTTATTTTTTTTTTTTGAAATCTTTTTCTTTCCTTCTGAAATTTGATCTAAATCTGCAGATATTGTATCTATTCTGATATGTTATCTGTTTCGAAACTTCAAACAGATAATATTTCATTAGAGACAGATAACATTTTAATAAGACAGATAATATTTAGCAAGACAAATAACAATCACCTGCAATCTACAAATCCAAAATGAGAACCAGAAAATCAAGAAATCACTACAGAAAATATCAAAAATAATGATGTAATAACAGATCGAAGGAAAACAACAAGATCTACAAGTCTCGTGGTGAGAATAAGTAGATCTAGTTCGAATACAATAAAAATTGGGATGAAAAATCACTAAAAAAGGCCATAGATCTCTTGAATAAGTCATAATGGGTAGAGATGAAGCTTTCGGCGACAGAGACTAAACTTTCGGCGGAGGTCATAGATGAATCGTGCGTCATGTTTGAGGATGAAGAATATGGTATTTTAGACAATAAAATTATATATTTTAACTCTTTATCATTTTTAAAATATTAGTTTAAACTACATAGATTTTATAGAATAAGACTTTTAAAAGTGTCATTCGAACAAAACTCTTCAATTATGGACTAATATCTAATTTTTCCAAAAAAAAAAGCACAAAAGGAAAAAACTCAAAAAGACATTTATATGAGACACGTTTGGAAGCTTGTAATAGATAATGTTTAATAGACATGTTTGGAAGTATTTAATAATTGATAGTGGTCCCTACAATGCATGCGATGGTAGATGATATATAAAAGACATGTTTGGAAGCATTGAAATAAATGATCAATGCATATGATAATAGGGATTGGGTCATATGATAATAAATGATGGACGTCATTCCATGCATCTAATAATTGTTAGATAATGTCTCATATTATAAGAATTACTTAATATCCAAAAGCCTTAATTCCAATAAACATGAATGACACCAGAAAAAGGGAACACAAAGGGCTTGAAGCCTAGCGTATGTGTGTGATGTTTGGTTGACACTATGTTTACCACAAATTGTCGCACATCGGTAGTTTAGAGTGTGTGTGAGTAGTTGACAAGTTCGGTTACCAACACAGGATTTTGCCCTTCGGGGTGCTGTGTTGGTCTTCGTGTCTTATTGCTGCTTGTGTGTGGTTGTGGTTTTCAAAAAAAAACACAAACGGCTTGAAGCCTAGCGTGTGTGTGTGATGTCTGGTTGACACTGTGTCTACCACAGATTGTCCCACATCGATAGTTTAGAGTGTGTGTGAGTAGTTGATAAGTTCAGTTACCAACACAGGATTTTGCCCTTCAGGGTGCTGTGTTGATGTTCGTGTCTTATTGCTGCTTGTGTGTGGTTGTGGTTTTCGAAAAACATTCATATAATTCCAATAACCACAATAACCATGCATAACTTGAGAAAGTAGATACATAGATTCAACCTAAAAAGAGAAGTTTCATTGAGAGACTTCCTAACATCAATCCAATGAGGATTCAAATTCAAATTCAAATCAGGCTTCAAATTAGGACAAATCCTCATAATGTAACAGTCTCAACGATGAAATCAAATCACATCGCATCTCCAACATACCTAGGTGACAGCCTGAATCCCAACTGTGGACATCTAAGGTCGTGCATAAAACTGCACCCAATCAGGCAAAAACGGACCTCCAAAAGAGTTAATCACGCTGTTTACACTTCTTAACACAATTATTGGAGCTTAGATTGTTCACGTGTTATTGTTTGGATTGTTCACTGATGTATTAAAACGTGCTGACTTACGTCATTTACTTTACTATTTCATGAATATTTATATAGTCAAAAGTGGATAATGGTGACTAACACTATGGGTACAAATATATAATTGAATCTCTAAAAGCAATCACATGCATACATAAGCTATCGGAAATAGACATAACTTTGATACATACTGACTGGACCTTGTATCTATCAATGTCCAGTCAGTATCAATCAATTTTCTGTCTATTTCGGACAGTTAATATATAGAGATTCAAATATATATATATATATATATAGATCAATGTCCAGTCAGTATCTATCAATTTTCTGTCCATTTCGGACAGTTAATATATGCATGTGATTGCTTTTAAGAGAGCGGCACAGAGGCAGATTACTAAACACAAAAGTAAGACAACTTTATTATTCAATAATGAACTCAAACAAACTGATCATTCAGTGCATACATAATATTGATTAATATCACCACAAGATGAGAGTACTCAAGGCAACAAACTGGAGAGAATGTTAGACAGATTTTGATGGCTGAATCCAAGCAAGGTCTCCTTCAGGGAACATGTGACACACCGGGGCAGCACCGGGCTTGAAGTTAAGTGTCTGAAATGCTTCATGGTTTGGATCCCATGTAGATGTGTTCATATGACAAACAATAGGAATTTTCACTTGATCTCCTTTGTTACCTTCAACTGAAACCCTGAAAACCTTGGTTTTGGTATTAGACAGATGATGGCAACCGTAAATTGTGTAAGGATAAGGCATCAAATGACATCCTATCATCTTAAGAACCGGAATCTCTTCCACTTCCACTGTAACGTACTCGTCAGACGTACCACGCGATGTCGGTTCGTGAGTGTTGGTTAAGACTCTGATTGCATCTCTCGAGCCGAATAGGCCACTGACAAAATCAAGCATGGACTCCAAGGAGGTTGCACATGTCCTGATCTCTCCCTCAAGAATAACACCATGTTCACAGTTAAAGAGAGTGTCTTCCATCACCATAGATTTCCGGGAACCTTGAGGGATTGAGAAGAGTGGGAGAATGTTTGGGAGCTCCGACGATGAGAAAGGGATCGAATCGGCCACCTCTCTGGGGAGGAAATGATGTGCAGATGACTTAGAAGGGTCAACGAAATCGAATTTGGTTTTGATTATTTTCCCAACATGTATTTCATCAAATCTTATAAACAAACTACCATGACTCATGTGGGACGATGATGATGGATTCAATTGTATGTTCTGATGAGGGTCTCCATGAACCATTAATCCATACTGCAAAATGATAGAGTGAGGAGTTGTTGCAGAAACGAAAAATACCAAAAACATAATAAACTCTGAAAAAACAAGAAAAAGAAAAAAAAAACTATGTAAGTAATAGGATTTACCTTGAAGAAAACTAGATATAGAAGAACAAACATCTTATGAGGAGCCATTCCTTGATCAGCTTTCCACTTCTCTCTGTTGATTCTTTCCGACTCCAGATTTGAAGAGGAAAACAGGCCACATATAGGCAATTATCATACAGAAGGATATATAATACAATTTTTTTTTTTGAGAGAATACAATAAATATATATATATTTATATCATTTTGTCTTTATGATTTTTATATTAAATTTAATCTAATAATAAATATAATTTTTATTAAGAGTCATTTTAAGAATAATATATAAATATTTAAAACATTATAAATATTGTTAATTTTTTTTTATGAATATGAGATCAAGAAATGTTATAAAATCAGTATTTATTGTGGATCCATATTAATCTATCACACATCAATTGTACCATTCTCTTTTATTTTTTATTTTTTAATTTGGTAAATGGATATTTGCAAAATATCTCGATAGTCCGTTACCATTTTGCCTATTTAAGAAGACGAACTGGAGATACATCTTCACACCACAAATCTTTGCAAAACAAAGAAGAATCAGAAAACATGAGATCCTTGTTTGCTTTCGTTGCTCTTTTGCTGCTTTTCTTGGTATACTTTTCATATATATTTCTAATCTTTATTAGTAGCAGAAATGATATGGTAATGAAAGAAATAACTAATACTTTTATGGTTTCTTGTGATTTTGTTTGTAGGTTCTGGGCTCCGCCAATGCTGCAAGAACTGAACCTGGAGGGTACTGGAAGGCTGTAATGAAGGACCAGCCCATGCCCGACACAATTCGTGCCCGCATCGTTTCCTCAAAATCAAATGATCACTTGCAAGTCTCTACCGAGAACTCTGATTGCGATCAGAAAGCTGAAAAAAATGGTGTGGATCTTTCCGGCAGAGATTTTGATTTTGATACCAAGATAAAACCCTCCCAACTGTTAGTTTGGAGAGAGCATGAGAAAGTTGACAAACCTGGTATGGACCTTTCCAGCAAAGATTTTGATTTTGACACTGAGATAAAACCTTCCCAACTGTTAGTTTGGAGAGAACATAAGAAGGTTGACAAGCCTAGTTTAGATCTTTCCGGTAAAGATTTCGATTTTGATGCCGAGATAAAACCCTCCCAACTGTTAGTTTGGAGAGAACATATGAAGGTCGACAAGTCTAGTTTAGATCTTTCCGGTAAAGATTTCGATTTTGATGCCGAGATAAAACCCTCCCAACTGTTAGTTTGGAGAGAGCATTTGGACATGAAAGCCAAAGAAAACATATGATGGGTACTTGGTTCCATTATCATATGCAGCTGCAGCCAACGTTAGCGAAACAATCTATTAATTAGCGAAGTTGTTGTTTAATTTGTGCCTGTTTCAATGTATTCAAATAAATTTGTTTCGCTTGGCTGCTTGCTTAATTAATTTCACCTATTATCAGTGTGTCATTACTGTTATAAATTAAGTGCTTGAAATAATAAATTAAGCCTCAGTAGATGTAATGACTCTATATAAATTGCGTCTTTCTATATTATTTTTACTAATATATTTTATTTATTCTTACACGATATAAGAGAAATTAAGATTGAGGGCATCCACACACAAGCATATTTCTGCCTTTTCGAATAGTCAATCATCTACCCGTGTGATGAGGTTGTAACAGATTTAAAATTATGATACTCAACTTGAAATGTTTGAAAAATTGGGGACCGAGTTGGAGTGGGTCAAATTATTCAGTAATCAAAAGTGCTTTTACCCCTATATTTAGCTTTGATTACCAATAAATCTCTCATGCAAGTTCTATCAACCAATAAGGAATTTATAAAAAAAAAAAATATATTATACAAATAAATCCTTAAGCAAAATATTAAGATTTGATGAAATATAAATTTACTTAAAATAAAAATTAAAACAAAACTTTACTGTAACAATCTTTCCCTCCATATTAGTAACATTTTGTCCGTTTTGGATCAACCCCATACTTGTCCGCACAGTTTTATCTTCCCATACCCAACACAAGACAATATTAGTTTAGAAGTTTGACATATTATATTATGTACTTAACATCTTCTCTTGAGCGATGTGAGACAAGAGACTTAGCCCCATCGCCACTCGATAACTTATCAATAATACATCCAAACCTTCTACAATATATTCAGATTCGTCCAAAAAGTGCGGATCTAAAAAACAAACCGAAAATTTCATATAAAATAAAAAATAAAGAGAGAGATTTATGGTTCAAAATAAAAGAGAGATTGAAGAAAGAGTGAGAGAGTTGAATCTTAGAGTGGAAGAGAGATAATTGATTGTTAGGTTTAATTAATCTATAATTGAACTAATTATATATAGTTACTCATTAATTATTTTAAAACTAATGATTGTAAAAGTTTTTATATCCTGTTTTATATGTATCACTTTTAATAATATATATAATTCAACTAAAATTAACCTAATCTTGTAGATCAAGTTATATTTACTAGATGGGTGTTAACAAACGACGTACAATAGGTCCAAAAATATTTTCCACGAGGGCTGCCCTGAACCCCACAATGCCCCCCTCAAAATCCGGCTACGTTGCTGCCTTGATATCCTTTGACATGGCCTCATTCATCATCCCCTCACTATTGTTGATATTCAAACACACCTAAAAATAAACTAATCAAACTTTTGAAAAGTAAAGATTAAAATTATAAAAATGAACAAAGTGACTAAAGAAAATATTCTCATGCACAAGGTGACATGATAATGAAATATAATTAAAGTGAATGACTAATACCTTCAACAAGACTAGAAATAGGAAAAAGAAGAAAAAAATAATAACGCCCAATTTGCAATAGTTACTTGGCCATGACGTGGATTGTAACGATAAGTTGTTGAATGCCAAGGGTAACCGTAAAAATTAGAAATGTGATGAAGTTTATATGTAACAAAATTTATAGTTTATATGAATAAATAAAATGACACATGCCAAGTCAATATGATAAGTTACACATTTTTTATTTGCCTGTTAATAGTATTTTATATTTATATTTAAATTACTTCTTCCAACTCAATTGATTTGATGAGGAAATCAATAGTATAGAGAAGGATAAATAACCATCACTCCATCAAAACATTATCTTTTATTTGTCTGTCAACCACTCAAACTTTGTCCCCTTTTGAGGATAACACATTTGTCCTCTTTTTTTTTTTTCTCATTTCTACATTTAATTTGCTACTAATTACAGTTTTGTCATGGTTGTGGCTATTTTTTTATAATCACTGGAGAACCATCACAAGACCCGATCCTTTGGACTGAACCCTATATTATAAACCCCAAAGAGAGAGTTTAGCTACCCCTACCGAACCTCTACGCAAGTTATTTATCGATCCTAAAGGCTCAAGACCCAACAAACCACTAACCCATATTTGTCCGAACATCCCGTTAGTCCTTAAACCCCTTGACCAAACAAGTGGTTGTGGCTACCGACATCATCTTTTATTCGTCCTGTGTTAAATATACATGTGGGAGCACGGACATGTTTGGAAGCATTTAATAATTGATAGAGATCCCCACCATACATGCATGTGATAATAGAGGGGGACCACGGAGCTAGCATAGGATCATGGAACAAGTGCCCTCTAGATTTTTTGATTTTT
Organism: Tripterygium wilfordii; assembly: GCF_013401445.1. Taxonomy (NCBI): domain Eukaryota; kingdom Viridiplantae; phylum Streptophyta; class Magnoliopsida; order Celastrales; family Celastraceae; genus Tripterygium; species Tripterygium wilfordii. Next base: position 11,207,621 of record NC_052250.1, read on the forward strand.
TTTTATACAAATATTCTCCAATTAAACCAATTTTGTTAACTTGTTTTTCAATATGGATGCAGTGGATATATACAGAAATTCTCCAATGTGAACCTCTTTTTCAACCATGAATGCAATGGGTCCCGCATAAAATGTGTGGCCCCAATTTTTATTGTGGTTTATTATAACTATTAGATTTCGTGTTCACACTTCTGATTCATATAAAAGAAATGGGGAAGTTTTATCCATAAAGACAAAAATTAAAAGTTATATTTCAATATGGCCAACCTAAAAAATACTTTAGAAAAAAGGACAAAGTCTATCAATTTATCAAAATACCCTCCCTCCTTCTTTCTTCTTCTTCCTCCTTCTTCTTCCTTGAGCCACCATATCGGAGTTGGCCATCCGACCATGATTTTCTACGAATGAACTACCGAAATGAAGCTCTAGGTCAGTCTAATCAAAACCCAGTCATCACCAATAGTTGAAAAGGTTAGATCCGGTCAATACGGCTAACGCCGACTATCAACACCCCCAATCAACTCCAAGAATCAAGGCGCATCACCTTTGAGATTTTATTTTTTTTTTGAAATCTTTTTCTTTCCTTCTGAAATTTGATCTAAATCTACAGATATTGTGTCTATTCTGATATGTTATCTGTTTCGGAACTTCAAACAGATAATATTTCATTAGAGACAGATAACATTTTAATAAAACAGATAATATTTAGCAAGACAAATAACAAATCACCTGCAATCTAGAAATCCAAAATGAGAACCAGAAAATCAAGAAATCACTACAGAAAATATCGAAAATAATGATGTGATATCAGATCGAAGGAAAACAACAAGATCTACAAGTCTCGTGGTGAGAATAAGTAGATCTAGTTCCAATACAATAAAAATTGGGATGAAAAATCACTAAAAAATGCCATAGATCTCTTGAATAAGTCATAATGGGTAGAGATGAAGCTTTCGGCGACAGAGACTAAACTTTCGGCGGAGTCGTAGATGAATCGTGTGTCATGTTTGAGGATGAAGAATATGGTATTTTAGACAATAAAATCATATATTTTAACTTTTTATCATTTTTAGAATATTAGTTCAAACTACATAGATTTTATAAAATAAGACTTTTAAAAGTGTACTTGAAACAAAACTCTTCAATTATGGACTAATATCTAATTTTTCCAAAAAAAAAAAGCACAAAAGGAAAATACTCAGAAAGACATTTATATGAGACACGTTTGGAAGCTTTTAATAGATAATGTTTAATAGACATGTTTGGAAGTATTTAATAATTGATAGTGGTCGGTCCCTACAATGCATGCGATGGTGGATGATATATAATAGACATGTTTGGAAGCATTGAAATAAATGATCAATGCATATGATAATAGGGATTGGGTCATATGATAATAAATGATGGACGTCATTCCATGCATCCAATAATTGTTAGATAATGTCTCATATTATAAGAATTACCGAATATCCAAAAGTCTTAATTCCAATAAACATGAATGACACCAGAGTCATTTGGACTTTCTTAACACAATTATTGGAGCTTAGATTGTTCACGTGTTATTGTTTGGATTGTTCACTGATGTATTAAAACGTGCTGACTTACGTCATTTACTTTACTATTTCATGAATATTTATATAGTCAAAAGTGGATAATGGTGACTAACACTATGGGTACAAATATATAATTGAATCTCTAAAAGCAATCACATGCATACATAAGCTATCGGAAATAGACATAACATTGATACATACTGACTGAACCTTGTATCTATCAATGTCCAGTCAGTATCAATCAATTTTCTGTCTATTTCGGACAGTTAATATATAGAGATTCAAATATATATATATATAGATCAATGTCCAGTCAGTATCTATCAATTTTCTGTCCATTTCGGACAGTTAATATATGCATGTGATTGCTTTTAAGGAATGCTAAGGTTCACATTAAATCCCCACCCAAAGCTATATGTAGGGGACCAGGGGCTAATATGTAGGGATGAGGGGTTGGGTGAAAAGAACCGATATAAATGTCTTTTCGAGTATTGATGAAATCTAGGTTCAAACAAGGGTTTTTTGAGAGTTTCGTTGCAAAATAATTGATGAAATCTTCAATTTATTAGTGTTTCATACATTTTTCTTGACATTATATTTGAATATTATCATTACGTATTTGCTACCCTTTGTTATACTTTTGGAAAAATAATTAAAATGATATCATGGGTAAATAAACCGAGATTGCTCTGATTGCAGAGCAATCCTTCCATTGTTTTTTGAAGAAAAATAGATAGAAAAATGGCGTTAAGAGATTTTCATGGCACAATAGATGAAATCGTCAGTTAGTTTGTTAGTGTTTGATGAATTATATGTACCTTATTTCAATTGATTATCATTACATATTTACTTATTACAGAGTATCCAACCCTATGATTTCACTATCTAGAGGACTGAAATGACCCTTTAATTATGGGGTATATCAGTGAATCATTCTTAATTTTTTAAGATATGGATTTGTGATGCACTAATTACATTTTTTATGTATAAAGGCGCATAACTAAATACTTATTATTTAGTTATGGCATTATTAGACTTAGTTAACCTATTGCAAGCATTAACAAGAGTTGGCTTGGTTGGAAATCGGTTGGATTAGACATATGTATGCTAAATATTTGATTCCAACCACAAGTGTAATTCTCTGTGGTATTTAAAAAAAATCCGAAGCATAAAGAAAATGATAAACAATCTGAAACGGTTCCTTCTTCATCGAAAGAAAAAAGTATTAAGAGTCATGTCAATCAATATAGGTCAGGTATATTAAGGATAATATCCTAATTAGGAGTATTATCGCATGCATTGTAGGGACCGCTATCAATTATTAAATACTTCCAAACATGTCTATTAAATATTATCTATTAAAAGCTTCCAAATGTAGGGGACCAGGGGTTGTACGTAGGGGACCAGAGGTTGAGTAAGCGTTTGGACGGGTGTTTAGGCGTCTGGACTATTGGGTACATGAAGTGACATAATCACGTAATCCTAATTCCTATTGTTTGTTTATCTGGGTTTGGAATGCGACTGAGAGAGAGTAAGGTGAGGAAAACCTTGTGATTTATCTCTTGTATTATCACATGCATGCATGGTAGGGACAAAGTTTGAGTGGTTCATAGGCAAATAAAAGATAATGTGCCCATTTGGTACAACGGTTATGTTGATTTTTAACTCTAGCGGTTAAGCTGTGGAAGAAAAGCTGAGCTTAAAGCTGTGATATAAGTTGTGAAGGGTTTGATAAAGCTTTTAACTGTTGTTAACGGTTAAGCTGGGTAAAATATATTTTATTTGTATTTTTTCATTGTAATTTTTTTATTTCATTAAAAAATTAATTATAAATTAAATAAATAAATAATGATTATTAATATATAAATATATTTTATTAAGTAAAAATTATAATTACCTTAGTTCAATATTTAAATAAATTTGTATTTGTAATATAATATATAATGCATATATAAATGAAAGAAAATATCAAATTAAAAATACATTATTATAATTATTAATATATATTTATAATTATAAATCTAATTTATTAAGTCTAAATATACCTTAGGTGTATTGAATAATAATGTTTATTATTCAAGTGGGTCCCATCATATTTTTTTTATTAAAAAACTTGAAAAAGCTGACTTAAAAATATGTGGGACCCCCATATAAAAAAATGAAATTTTAGGTGTTTGGTAAAACGGTCCGCCTTTCACCAAACAGAGCCCAAGGAGTAGTGTTATTTATCTTTCTCTATACTATTAATTTCCTCATCAAATCAATTAAGTTTGAAAGAATTAACTTACAGGAAGAGAGAGGTGGAAAGCTCAAGCAATGACTCCTCATAAGATCCTTATTCTTCTATGTCTTGTGTTCTTGAAGGTATTTTCCATTTACTTAATTTCTTTCAAGGTTACTTTAATCCATGCGTAGCTCACTTGTGTGTACGAATGCTGTTGCAGTGTGGACTATTATCGGTTCATGGAGATGGAGATGACAATCAAAATGTGCAAGTGAATCCACAACCTACATTCAAGGTGGACCAAAACATGATGTTTCTAAATATGGATGAATTGTATGTGGGGAATATTCACAAGATCAAATTTGACTTCGATGACCCTTCGACATCTCCTCATCATTTCCTCCCAAAAGAAGTGGCCGATTCGATCCCTTTCGCGTCGTCCGAGCTCCAAAATATTCTCAAACTCTTCTCAATCCCTCAAGGTTCCGAAAAAGCTAAAGCAATGGAAGACACGTTGTTTAAGTGTGAGAACACTTACAAGAAGGGCGAGGTTAGGACATGTACAACTTCATTAGAGTCCATTATTGATTTTGTGCGTAGCGTATTCGGACCGAGAGCTGAGATCAAAGTCCTAGCAAATAGTCACACACCGGGGTCGACCGGTACTTCTGATGAGTACACCATGGCGGAAGTCGGAGAGATTCCGATGCGTAAGATGGTTGGATGTCATTGGATGCGTTATCCTTATTCAGTTTATGATTGCCATCACAGGTTCAATTCTAAAGCCAAGGTTTTCAGGGTGAAACTTGTTGGTAACAGAGGAGGAGATGAATTGGAAACTTATGTTTCTTGCCATATGGACACATCGACGTGGGATCAGAACCTTCAAGTGTTTGATTTACTTAATGTCAAGCCAGGAAGCTCTCCTATTTGCCACTTCTTCCCTGAAGGAGACCTTATATGGATCCAGCCATCTATCTAAGGATATGTAGTAGTCGATTCACTCTCCTGTGTTGTAATGTTATTCGCTATGGTTGCTCTACTCTACATATTCTACATAGTTGAATATGGTGGTTACTACGTACCAAATATGTAATAAATCTATGTTGGAGAGTGAATTAATATTGATGTAATGAACTTTAGTTCATCAATAAATAAACTAATGAATGATGTTATTGCTTGTCTGTATTTACATGGTGTTGCATGTTTCAAGCATTGATTTTGGGCTTATAGATAGAGGGAGATTACTAAACACTGAGAAATTAAGAGAGCGGCACAGAGGCAGATTACTAAACACAAAAGTAAGACAACTTTATTATTCAGTAATGAACTCAAACAAACTGAAATATCATTCATTACATACATAATATTTAATATCACCACAAGATGAGAGTACTCAAGGCAACAAGCTGGAGAGAATGTTAGACAGATTTTGATGGCTGAATCCAAGCAAGGTCTCCTTCAGGGAACATGTGACACACCGGGGCAGCACCGGGCTTGAAGTTAAGTGTCTGAAATGCTTCATGGTTTGGATCCCATGTAGATGTGTTCATATGACAAACAACAGGAATTTTCACTTGATCCCCTTCGTTACCTTCAACTGAAACCCTGAAAACCTTGGTTTTGGTATTAGACAGATGATGGCAACCGTAAATTGTGTAAGGATAAGGCATCAAATGACATCCTATCATCTTAAGAACCGGAATCTCTTCCACTTCCACTGTAACGTACTCGTCAGAAGTACCACGCGATGTCGGTTCGTGAGTGTTGGTTAAGACTCTGATTGCATCTCTCGAGCCGAATAGGCCACTGACAAAATCAAGCATGGACTCCAAGGAGGTTGCACATGTCCTGATCTCTCCCTCAAGAATAACACCATGTTCACAGTTAAAGAGAGTGTCTTCCATCACCATAGATTTCCGGGAACCTTGAGGGATTGAGAAGAGTGGGAGAATGTTTGGGAGCTCCGACGATGAGAAAGGGATCGAATCGGCCACCTCTCTGGGGAGGAAATGATGTGCAGATGACTTAGAAGGGTCAAGGAAATCGAATTTGGTTTTGATTATTTTCCCAACATGTATTTCATCAAATCTTATAAACAAACTACCATGACTCATGTGGGACGATGATGATGGATTCAATTGTATGTTCTGATGAGGGTCTCCATGAACCATTAATCCACACTGCAAAATGATAGAGTGAGGAGTTGTTGCAGAAACGAAAAATACCAAAAACATAATAAACTCTGAAAAAACAAGAAAAAGAAAAAAAACTATCTAAGTAATAGGATTTACCTTGAAGAAAACTAGATATAGAAGAACAAACATCTTATGAGGAGCCATTCCTTGATCAGCTTTCCACTTCTCTCTGTTGATTCTTTCCGACTCCAGATTTGAAGAGGAAAACAGGCCACATTACATATAGGCAATTATCATGCAGAAGGATATATAATACAAATTTTTTTTTGAGAGAATACAATAAATATATATATATATATATATTTAAATCATTTTGTCTTTATGATTTTTATATTAAATTTAATCTAATAATACATATAATTTTTATTAAGAGTCATTTTAAGAATAATATATAAATATTTAAAACATTATAAATATTGTTAATTTTTTTTTATGAATATGAGATCAAGAAATGTTAAGTAAAAAATATTATAAAATCAGTATTTATTGTGGATCCATATTAATCTATCACACATCAATTGTACCATTCTCTTTTATTTTTTATTTTTTAATTTGGTAAATGGATATTTGCAAAATATCTCGATAGTCCGTTACCATTTTGCCTATTTAAGAAGACGAACTGGAGATACATCTTCACACCACAAATCTTTGCAAAACAAAGAAGAATCAGAAAACATGAGATCCTTGTTTGCTTTCGTTGCTCTTTTGCTGCTTTTCTTGGTATACTTTTCATATATATTTCTAATCTTTATTAGTAGCAGAAATGATATGGTAATGAAAGAAATAACTAATACTTTTATGGTTTCTTGTGATTTTGTTTGTAGGTTCTGGGCTCCGCCAATGCTGCAAGAACTGAACCTGGAGGGTACTGGAAGGCTGTAATGAAGGACCAGCCCATGCCCGACACAATTCGTGCCCGCATCGTTTCCTCAAAATCAAATGATCACTTGCAAGTCTCTACCGAGAACTCTGATTGCGATCAGAAAGCTGAAAAAAATGGTGTGGATCTTTCCGGCAGAGATTTTGATTTTGATACCAAGATAAAACCCTCCCAACTGTTAGTTTGGAGAGAGCATGAGAAAGTTGACAAACCCGGTATGGACCTTTCCAGCAAAGATTTTGATTTTGACACTGAGATAAAACCTTCCCAACTGTTAGTTTGGAGAGAACATAAGAAGGTTGACAAGCCTAGTTTAGATCTTTCCGGTAAAGATTTCGATTTTGATGCCGAGATAAAACCCTCCCAACTGTTAGTTTGGAGAGAACATAAGAAGGTTGACAAGCCTAGTTTAGATCTTTCCGGTAAAGATTTCGATTTTGATGCCGAGATAAAACCCTCCCAACTGTTAGTTTGGAGAGAGCATGAGGACGTGAAAGCCAAAGAAAACATATGATGGGTACTTGGTTCCATTATCATATGCAGCTGCAGCCAACGTTAGCGAAACAATCTATTAATTAGCGAAGTTGTTGTTTAATTTATGCCTGTTTCAATGTATTCAAATAAATTTGTTTCGCTTGGCTGCTTGCTTAATTAATTTCACCTATTATCAGTGTGTCATTACTGTTATAAATTAAGTGCTTGAAATAATAAATTAAGCCTAAGTAGAAAGTAGATGTAATGACTCTATATAAATTGCGTCTTTCTATATTATTTTTACTAATATATTTTATTTATTCTTACACGATATAAGAGAAATTAAGATTGAGGGCATCCACACACAAGCATATTTCTGCCTTTTCGAATAGTCAATCATCTACCCGTGTGATGAGGTTGTAACAAATTTAAAATTATGATACTCAACTTGAAATGTTTGAAAAATTGGGGACCGAGTTGGAGTGGGTCAAATTATTCAATAATCAAAAGTGCTTTTACCCCTATATTTAGCTTTGATTACCAATAAATCTCTCATGCAAGTTCTATCAACCAATAAGGAATTTATAAAAAAAAAATATTATACAAATAAATCCTTAAGCCAAATATTAAGATTTGATGAAATATAAATTTACTTAAAATAAAAATTAAAACAAAACTTTACTGTAACAATCTTTCCCTCCATATTAGTAACATTTTGTCCGTTTTGGATCAACCCCATACTAGTCCGCACAGTTTTATCTTCCCATACCCAACACAAGACAATATTAGTTTAGAAGTTTGACATATTATATTATGTACTTAACATCTTCTCCTGAGCGATGTGGGACAAGAGACTTAACCCCATCGCCACTCGGTAACTTATCAATAACACATCCAAACCTTCTATAATATATTAAAATTCGTCCAAAAAGGGCGGATCTAAAAAACAAACATAAAATTTCAAATAAAATAAAAGTGAAGAGAGATTTATGGTTCAAAATAAAAGAGAGATTGAAGAAAGAGTGAGGGAGTTGAATCTTAGAGTGGAAGAGAGATAATTGATTGTTAGGTTTAATTAATCTATAATTGAACTAATTATATATAGTTACTCATTAATTATTTTAAAACTAATGATTGTAAAAGTTTTTATATCCTGTTTTATATGTATAACTTTTAATAATATATATAATTCAACTAAAATTAACCTAATCTTGTAGATCAAGTTATATTTACTAGATGGGTGTTAACAAACGACGTACAATAGGTCCAAAAATATTTTCCACGAGGGCTGCTCAGAACCCCACAATGCCCCCAACGAAATCCGGCTACGTTGCTGCCTTGATATCCTTCGACATGGCCTCATTCATCATCCCCTCACTATTGTTGATATTCAAACACACCTAAAAATAAACTAATCAAACTTTTGAAAAGTAAAGATTAAAATTATGAAAATGAACAACGTGAGTAAAGAAAATATTCTCAGGCACAAGGTGACATGATAATGAAATATAATTAAAGTGAATGACTAATACCTTCAACAAGACTAGAAATAGGAAAAAGAAGAAAAAAATAGTAACGCCCAATTTGCAATAGTTACTTGGTCATGACGTGGATTGTAACGATAAGTTGTTGAATGCCAAGGGTAACCGTAAAAATTAGAAATGTGATAAAGTTTATATGTAACAAAATTTATAGTTTATATGAATAAATAAAATGACACATGTCAGGTCAATATGATACGTCACATGATTTTTTATTTGCCTGTTAATAGTATTTTATATTTATATTTAAATTACTTCTTCCAACTCAATTGATTTGATGAGGAAATCAATAGTATAGAGAAGGATAAATAACCACTACTCCATCGAAACATTATCTTTTATTTACCTGTCAACCACTCAAACTTTGCCCCTTTTTGAGAATGACACATTTGTCCTCTTCTTTTTTTTCTCATTTCTACACTTAATTTGCTACTAATTACAGTTTTATCGTGGTTGTGGCTATTTTTTTAAATCATTGGGGAACCATCACAAGACCCAATCCTTTGGACCAAGCTTTATATTATAAACCTCAAAAGGAGAGTTCAGCTACCCCACCGAACCTCTACGCAAGTTATTTATCGATCCTAAAGGCTCAAGACCCAACAAACCACTAACCCATATTTGTCCGAACATCCCGTTAGTCCTTAAACCCCTTGACCAAACAAGTGGTTGTGGCTACCGACATCATCTTTTATTCGTCCTGTGTTAAATATACATGTGGGAGCACGGACATGTTTGGAAGCATTTAATAATTGATAGAGATCCCCACCATACATGCATGTGATAATAGAGGGGGACCACGGAGCTAGCATAGGATCATGGAACAAGTGCCCTCTAGATTTTTTGATTTTTTTTTATACAAATATTCTCCAATTAAACCAATTTTGTTAACTTGTTTTTCAATATGGATGCAGTGGATATATACAGAAATTCTCCAATGTGAACCTCTTTTTCAACCATGAATGTAATGGGTCCCGCATAAAATGTGTGGCCCCAATTTTTATTGTGGTTTATTATAACTATTAGATTTCGTGTTCATACTTCTGATTCATATAAAAGAAATGGGGAAGTTTTACCCATAAAGACAAAAATTAAAAGTTATATTTCAATAAGGCCAACCTAAAAAATACTTTACAAGAAAGGACAAAGTCTATCAATTTATCAAAATACCCTCCCTCCTTCTTTCTTCTTCTTCCTCCTTCTTCTTCCTTGAGCCACCATATCGGAGTTGGCCATCCGACCATGATTTTCTACGAATGAACTACCGAAATGAAGCTCTAGGTCAGTCTAATCAAAACCCAGTCATCACCAATAGTTGAAAAGGTTAGATCCGGTCAATACGGCTAACGCCGACTATCAACACCCCCAATCAACTCCAAGAATCAAGGCGCATCACCTTTGAGATTTTATTTTTTTTTTGAAATCTTTTTCTTTCCTTCTGAAATTTGATCTAAATCTACAGATATTGTATCTATTCTGATATGTTATCTGTTTCGGAACTTCAAACAGATAATATTTCATTAGAGACAGATAACATTTTAATAAAACAGATAATATTTAGCAAGACAAATAACAAATCACCTACAATCTAGAAATCCAAAATGAGAACCAGAAAATCAAGAAATCAGTACAGAAAATATCGAAAATAATGATGTGATATCAGATCGAAGGAAAACAACAAGATCTACAAGTCTCGTGGTGAGAATAAGTAGATCTAGTTCCAATACAATAAAAATTGGGATGAAAAATCACTAAAAAATGTCATAGATCTCTTGAATAAGTCATAATTGGTAGAGATGAAGCTTTCGGCGACAAAGACTAAACTTTCGGCGGAGTCGTAGATGAATCGTGTGTCATGTTTGAGGATGAAGAATATGGTATTTTAGACAATAAAATCATGTATTTTAACTTTTTATCATTTTTAGAATATTAGTTCAAACTACATAGATTTTATAAAATAAGACTTTTAAAAGTGTACTTGAAACAAAACTTTTCAATTATGGACTAATATCTAATTTTTCCAAAAAAAAAAGCACAAAAGGAAAATACTCAGAAAGACATTTATATGAGACACGTTTGGAAGCTTTTAATAGATAATGTTTAATAGACATGTTTGGAAGTATTTAATAATTGATAGTGGTCGGTCCCTACAATGCATGCGATGGTGGATGATATATAATAGACATGTTTGGAAGCATTGAAATAAATGATCAATGCATATGATAATAGGGATTGGGTCATATGATAATAAATGATGGACGTCATTCCATGCATCCAATAATTGTTAGATAATGTCTCATATTATAAGAATTACCGAATATCCAAAAGTCTTAATTCCAATAAACATGAATGACACCAGAGTCATTTGGACTTTCTTAACACAATTATTGGAGCTTAGATTGTTCACGTGTTGTTGTTTGGATTGTTCACTGATGTATTAAAACGTGCTGACTTACGTCATTTACTTTACTATTTCATGAATATTTATACAGTCAAAAGTGGATAATGGTGACTAACACTATGGGTACAAATATATATATAATTGAATCTCTAAAAGCAATCACATGCATACATCAGCTATCGGAAATAGACATAACATTGACACATACTGACTGGACCTTGTATCTATCAATGTCCAGTCAGTATCAATCAATTTTCTGTCTATTTCGGACAGTTAATATATAGAGATTCAAATATATATATATATAGATCAATGTCCAGTCAGTATCTATCAATTTTCTGTCCATTTCGGACAGTTAATATATGCATGTGATTGCTTTTAAGGAATGCTAAGGTTCACATTAAATCCCCACCCAAAGCTATATGTAGCGGTCCAGGGGCTAATATGTAGGGATGAGGGGTTGGGTGAAAAGAACCGATATAACTGTCTTTTCGAGTATTGATGAAATCTAGGTTCAAACAAGGGTTTTTTGAGAGTTTCGTTGCAAAATAATTGATGAAATCTTCAATTTATTAGTGTTTCATACATTTTTCTTGACATTATATTTGAATATTATCATTACGTATTTGCTACCCTTCGTTATACTTTTGGAAAAATAATTAAAATGATATCATGGGTAAATAAACTGAGATTGCTCTGATTGTAGAGCAATCCTTCCATTGTTTTTTGAAGAAAAATAGATAGAAAAATGGCGTTAAGAGATTTTCAGGGCACAATAGATGAAATCGTCAGTTAGTTTGTTAGTGTTTGATGAATTATATGTACCTTATTTCAATTGATTATCATTACATATTTACTTATTACAGAGTATCCAACCCTATGATTTCACTATCTAGAGGACTGAAATGACCCTTTAATTATGGGGTATATCAGTGAATCATTCTTAATTTTTTAAGATATGGATTTGTGATGCACTAATTACATTTTTTATGTATAAAGGCGCATAACTAAATACTTATTATTTAGTTATGGCATTATTAGACTTAGTTAACCTATTGCAAGCATTAACGAGAGTTGGCTTGGTTGGAAATCGGTTGGATTAGACATATGTATGCTAAATATTTGATTCCAACCACAAGTGTAATTCTCTGTGGTATTTAAAAAAAATCCGAAGCATAAAGAAAATGATAAACAATCTGAAACGGTTCCTTCTTCATCGAAAGAAAAAAGTATTAAGAGTCATGGCAAATCAATATAGGTCAAGTATATTAAGGATAATATCCTAATTAGGAGTATTATCGCATGCATTGTAGGGACCGCTATCAATTATTAAATACTTCCAAACATGTCTATTAAATATTATCTATTAAAAGCTTCCAAATGTAGGGGACCAGGGGTTGTACGTAGTGGACCAGAGGTTGAGTAAGCGTTTGGACGGGTGTTTAGGCGTCTGGACTATTGGGTACATGAAGTGACATAATCACGTAATCCTAATTCCTATTGTTTGTTTATCTGGGTTTAGAATGCGATTGAGAGAGAGTAAGGTGAGGAAAACCTTGTGATTTATCTCTTATATTATCACATGCATGCATGGTAGGGACAAAGTTTGAGTGGTTCATAGGCAAATAAAAGATAATGTGCCCATTTGGTACAACGGTTATGTTGATTTTTAACTCTAGCGGTTAAGTTGTGGAAGAAAAGCTGAGCTTACAGCTGTGAAATAAGTTGTGAAGGGTTTGATAAAGCTTTTAACTGTTGTTAACGGTTAAGCCGGATAAAATATATTTTATTTGTATTTTTTCATTGTAATTTTTTTATTTCATTAAAAAATTAATTATAAATTAAATAAATAAATAATGATTATTAATATATAAATATATTTTATTAAGTAAAAATTATAATTACCTTAGTTCAATATTTAAATAAATTTGTATTTGTAATATAATATATACTGGATATATAAATGAAAGAAAATATCAAATTAAAAATACATTATTATAATTATTAATATATATTTATAATTATAAATCTAATTTATTAAGTCTAAATATACCTTAGGTGTATTGAATAATAATGTTTATTATTCAAGTGGGTCCCATCATTTTTTTTATTAAAAAACTTGAAAAAGCTGACTTAAAAATATGTGGGACCCCCATATAAAAAAATGAAATTTTAGGTGTTTGGTAAAACGGTCCGCCTTTCACCAAACAGAGCCCAAGGAGTAGTGTTATTTATCTTTTTAATTTCGTCATCAAATCAATAAAGTTTGAAAGAAATAACTTACAGGAAGAGAGAGGTGGAAAGCTCAAGCAATGACTCCTCATAAGCTCCTTATTCTTCTATGTCTTGTCACTACAACAAATAGGTGATTTTGTGACGGAATTATCCGTCACAAAATAAGAAAATTCCGTCACAAAACGTATTCGTGACGGGATTCGTGACGAAAAAAATTCCGTGACAAAAACCCTCGTCGCAAAATATTAGTGACGGCATTTTGTGACGGACATTTTTGTGACGGAATTGGTGACAGACTTAGTGACGGATATTTTGTGACGGAAAATGTTAGTGACGGAATTTGTGACGGAGGATCATGCGTTAATTAAATGATAAAAAAATATACATCTTTCAAATTAGTGACGGAAAATTCCGTCACTAATAAAATAAAATTATAGTAAAATATTTTGAAATTGCGACGGAAGTTTCCGTCACTAAAAAATATAATATTTTTTCAAAAAAATTATAATTTTTATTTGCGACGGAAAACTATTAAATTTCCGTCACTAATTTTTTATTCATAACATTTTATTTAATTATCAAATTTAATTTTTGTATTATTTATTTTAATGCAATATTACTTTTTAATTAATATAATTGTATTTAAAATATAATAAAAAGTAATTATATAAAAGTTTTAACAAGATGTTTGACAAAGTTTTCACAAAAGAATACAATCCCAAAATCTACTTCTCATCGGAAGTGTGTCCACCATCCTCGTTATCATCGTCAATGTCATCACTTGGTGGTTGCATCCCAAGCCGAGCAAAGAGTCCTTGCATCATTTGATTTTGTTTTTGAATCATGCGATTCTATTTCTCCAACCTCCGGTCTTGTCGTTTCATCTTTTCGCTTTGTGTCTCTGAGGAGGTGACATGATGGGTGGCAGCACTGAATTGACAGACGAGGGGGATAAAGTTGTGTTGTGAGGGGATTCTTGACTCTCTGTAACTCTATTGCCACCACTTCTAACAAGTCGACGTCGATGTCTTCCTCGACCTGATGGAGTAACAAGATGGTCAACTATATTTTGACCATTATTAAATGAAAGCTCAATAATAATTATTGAATGAAATGTATGGGCAATTGATCCTTGTTATAAGGACAATAAACTGGAGTAATTAGTGTGACCAAATCATTTATTGGTTGAATGTAAAAAGACTCCAAAGTGACCATGATGAGCATGGTGGACACAGTGCAATAAGTGTGTGTATGGGAATCCCACATTGGAAAAATACCATGTGGATGTGTTGTTTATAAGTCCAAGTGTTGTAGTAAAACTTTGGGCCCAAGGGCACCCAAGCTTTTGTAGGAGTGAGAGGCTCCACATTATGAACTTGGACTAAAACACACGCGCGCGCCCGCCCGCCGAGCCGAGCCGGTCGGTCGGGCGTGGCGTGGCGAGGCGAGCGTGCGTGTCAGGCCCTTCGCAGACTTAGCCCAATAATTTCTTACATTTTTGCACTTTGTTATAAGCCCATAAGAGAGGCCCAAGCATTGAGTATGGACTGTTCAACCCCAGCCCATGACTGACATCTTACCTGGTCAACCAGAGCAGTTGCAACAGCCCAAGATATGGGCTGGTGGTTGCAACCTTGCTTGGTCAAGTTACCAGCCCGAAAATCAGTGATTTCTCACTGATTTTTCTGGGTTCTTGTTGCTAAGCCTCCTATATAAGGAGAGCCTTGGCAGCAGCTTCACAAGAGAGAAAAAATCTTCTTGTTCTGTCATTCTGCTGCTCTTCTTAGTCTCGATTTCTTTTTCGTCAATCTGTTTGAGAGTGCAATTCTAAATTGGTTCGTCTAAGTCCATTAGTATTGAAGTGCTGCTTACTAGTGGTTTGCGGAGCGTTGTATCTTGGGAAGAGTCTGTCCGGAGAGCTTGGCACCAGTGGCTGGACATTTCTCTTTAAGGAGATTCGTGAAAGGCGTACCTCGCTCCCACTATTCCTATCAACTGTTTACGGGTTTTGGTATTTTAATTTTAACATCAATTATTGAGTTCATATATGCTGATGTTACTGTTTCTGATTAATGTTACTGTTTCAGTTCTGTTTCATGCAATATAAATATTAATTGGTTTATTGCATGTTATAATCCAACAATCTTAAAGAGAAAACGGTTGTTCTGTTGAAACTATCATTGTATTCATTTGATAAAAATTTCATTCTTGTGTTTAATTAGTGATCTGTACGTGCATATTGTTACCTGCACCTTGAGTGAACTGCTACAAATCTTGTTGACCTGTACGTGCATATTGATTGCATGCTCATTACTTGAACGTGCATATCTGCCTGTTATATCAATTGCTAACTCCTATATCATTTATCTGTATAAATCACTATTGTTCTTTCGGTGCATTAATTGGAACAAAGCATGATGTATGCTTAATTGCTTTTGATTCTCTGTCTATTGTTTATTTAGTTGTTTTGGCACAAATTTGGTCCAATAAAGGTACTTGCATGTGAATTGAGTAAGCCAATTAAAAATCAATTGATAATTAAAATTTTGCCGTGTATGTCTTATGCATGAAAATATATGTGATACCCGATTGAAACTAATTTTTGTTTTGCTTTAATAATTACGTGAGATATTGAATAGTTATTTGTTTATATATTCAAATATTTTGGTAATCTTTTTTGGTGATTAACAATAAAGTAGCAATGTCTAGAAAGTCCTGTCTAGGAAAGGGGTTATTTAATTGAGCGCCGTATTATACGGAAGGCCCCCTCTTACCTGGGAACGATCTGGTTGCTACAATTGTTAGTTCCTAACAAAGAAAGCCGACAAAAGTTGTGTATTTTTAAAACAAAAATTCTGTGCTTAATTGACCTGAATATTGTTGAGATTTATATCATTAAATTATTTGATATTTTTGTGTTATTAATTCTACACTTTGAATTGTGTAGAAAAATAATGGCTGAAAATCAAAATAATGAGAAATCCACCGTCCTTCCTGGAGGTGATGAGAATACCACTGGTGGTCTGACCCCAGTTGGTTCTGTTGCCCAAGCTGGCGTGACTACTCAAGGTAGCCTTGCTCTTCCTACCAACGTGACTGGTATGGTTGGCCCTAGTGGCGTTGGTGTGACCACTCCGATGGCACCCACTGTGGGGACAGCTGATCCCGTGACTGGTCGCGTGACTTCTGTGGTTTTGGGAGAAAAACCAGAGAAATTCAGTGGTACTGAGTTCAAGAGGTGGGAACAAAAGATGCAGTTCTACTTGTCCACTTGTGGACTTTCAAAATACCTCACAGAAGTGTGTCCTGCCATAAGTGCGGATGGGTCGGATCCTTCGACCGTTGCTACTGTGCAAGCATGGATGTATGGAGACTATCTATGCAAAAACCATGTCCTTAATGGATTGGTGAACTCACTCTACGGTGTGTATTGTAAGATACCCACCGCTAAGAAATTATGGGAAGCTCTTCACAAGAAGTACAAGACCGAGGATGCCGACACAAAGAAATTTGTGGTGAGTCGGTTTCATGATTTCAAAATGGTAGACTCAAAGTCTATCGTTGCACAAGTGGAAGAGTTTCAACTTCTCCTACATGAAATTGAAGCAGAAGGAATGAATTTGAGTGAGGCTTTCCTAGTAGGAACAGTCATAGAGAAATTACCTCCTGGGTGGAGCGACTACAAGAATCGCTTGATGCACAAAACCAAGGAGATGAATATGGAGGATCTAAGCCTTCATCTAAGGCTTGAAGAGGAAAATATGAAGAAGAGTGGTAAACTTCCAAGGGTGCCCAAGGCAAATTTGGTGGAAACTTCCAAGCCCAATGGGAAAAGGAAACGAGATCACCAAGCCAAAGGCAAGCAGTCACAAAAGTTTCAGGGCAACTGCTATGTCTGCGACAAACCTGGACATAGAGCCAAAGACTGTAGAAAACGCCCAAACAACAAAGGAAAGGGCAAGGGAAAACTTGCAAATCAAGCTCATCTGACCGAGCAAGAAGGTGAAGAAGATGATGAGATGCTGTGTGTTGTGGTCTCCCAGGTGAATCTGGTGACAAATACCAAAGATTGGTATGTGGACACAGGTGCAACTGCTCACATTTGCACTGACAAGAATCTCTTTGCCTCTTATGAAAAGAAAGATGATGGAGAGAAGATCTACATGGCTAATGGTGTTCCTGCCACTGTAGAGGGAAAGGGTAAGGTGATCCTGAAGTTCACATCCGGGAAATCCTTGGCCCTAATGAACGTGCTTCATGTTCCAGAGGTTCGCAAGAATCTGCTCTCAGTCCCTGTACTGATCAAGAAGGGATTCAAGATGGTGTTTGAATCCGACAAGTTCACTATTAGGAAGGGTGAAATGTATGTAGGAAGGGGTTATGCTAGTGATGGCCTTTTTAAGGCTTGTGTTGCTGTAATGGATGAAAAATCCAAATTTGTGTACCCGAAGGCTGTTATTGCCAATAATAATAAAGCAGAGTCTTCAGTTTACTTTGTTGTTTCTCCTTGTCTATGGCATGGTAGATTAGGACATGTAAACTATGGTACAATGAAAAAACTAGCAAACTTGGGGCTAATTCCCAAATTTAATTTGGATGACAACCATAAATGTGAAACATGTGTTGAAGCAAAGTTTGCTAAAAAACCCTTTCAATCAATTGAGAGAAGCACTGAGCCTCTAGCATTAATCCACAGTGATTTATGCGATTTGAAATTTATTCAAAGTAGAGGTGGAAAGAAATACTTCATCACTTTCATAGATGATTGTACTCGGTTTTGCTATGTCTATTTATTAGCGAGCAAAAATGAAGCTTTAGACGCTTTTATCAAGTATAAAAATGAGGTCGAAACTCAACTTGATAAAAAGATCAAATCTCTTAGGTCCGATAGAGGTGGAGAATATGATTCTGCCTCATTTGATGAGTTATGTGCAAATTTTGGAATAATCCACCAAACTACTGCACCATACACTCCTCAGCAAAATGGGATTGCTGAAAGAAAAAACAGGACATTAAAGGAGATGGTTAATGCCATGTTAATAAGTTCTGGTTTACCTCAAAACTTGTGGGGGGAAGCAGTTTTAACTGCTAATTATATTCTTAACAGAATGCCCCACAAAAAGACAGGCAGTATTCCATATGAAATGTGGAAAGGAAGAACACCTTCTTTCAAATACTTGAAAGTGTGGGGGTGTCTTGCTAAGGTGGCAGTACCTCCACCAAAGCAAGTTAAACTCGGACCGAAGACAGTTGATTGCATATTTATAGGATATGCACAAAATAGCAGTGCATTCAGATTTATGGTACACAAATCTGAAATTGATGACATCCATGTTAATACAATCATGGAAACAAGAGATGCTGAATTTTTTGAGGAAACATTTCCTTATAAAAATACAGAAAACTCTCAGAAAAGGGTTAGAGAATCGAATTCTGAGAATGAGAATCAAGAGGCTGATGAAATAGAACCAAGAAGGAGCAAAAGATCAAAAATCTCTAAATCCTTTGGTTCAGACTATCTAACATACATGATAGATAGTGAGCCTCAGACATTCAATGAGGCAATGTCAACTCCAGAAGCTCCATTTTGGAAAGAAGCTGTAAACAGCGAAATAGAATCCATTCTAAGTAATCATACTTGGGAATTGGTTGATCTCCCTCCGGGGAATAAACCAATTGGATGTAAATGGATTTTCAAAAAGAAACTTAAAGCTGATGGTTCTATAGATAAGTACAAAGCAAGGCTTGTAGCCAAGGGGTTTAGACAAAAAGAGGGTCTAGACTACTTTGATACTTATTCACCGGTCACGAGAATTACATCCATCCGGATGCTAATTGCCATAGCCTCACTATATGAATTGCAGATACATCAAATGGATGTAAAAACTGCATTCTTGAACGGTGAACTCGATGAGGAGATCTATATGGAACAACCTGAAGGGTTTAAGGTCAAAGGACAAGAACACAAAGTATGTAGGCTTGTCAAGTCATTATATGGACTTAAACAAGCTCCTAAACAATGGCATGAAAAATTTGACCAAGTGATGATTCGGAACGGATTCCAAATAAATGAGTGTGACAAATGTGTTTACACCAAAGTCGTTAATGACGAATGTGTAATTATTTGTCTATATGTCGATGATATGCTAATTCTTGGACGTAATATTGAGATAATCAATAGTACCAAGAAAATGCTATCTAAGAATTTTGATATGAAAGACTTGGGTGAAGCTGATGTGATACTGGGCATTAAAATTTCCAAAAATTCGGAAAGTCGAGCTTTATCTCAATCACATTATATTGAGAAAGTGATTGAAAGGTTTAAAGGACATGGCATCAAAGATGCTAATAATCTTTTTCTCCCTCATCTAGTCTTACATAAAAATACTGGTAACAGTATTGAACAGTTGGAATACTCTCGGGTTATTGGCAGTCTCATGTATATTATGAACTGCACGAGGCCAGACATTGCGTACTCTGTCAGTAAACTAAGCAGGTACACAAGCAATCCTGGACATGAACATTGGAAAGCTTTATTAAGAGTATTAGGGTATTTGAATAAAACCAAGGAGAATGCTTTGCATTATGGTAAATACCCTGCTGTTCTAGAAGGGTATAGTGATGCTAATTGGATTTCAGACTCCGAGGAGTCGAAATCAACTAGCGGTTATGTATTCACCCTAGGGGGTGCGGCAATATCTTGGAAATCCTCAAAACAGACGTGCATAGCACGCTCAACGATGGAATCGGAGTTCATCGCTTTGGATAAAGCAGGTGAAGAAGCAGAGTGGCTTCGTCACTTTTTAGAGGATATTCCCATATGGCCGAAACCCGTGCCTGCAATTTGCATTCACTGTGATAATCAAGCTGCAATTGCAAGAGCACAAAATATGATATATAACGGTAAGTCCAGACATATCCGTCGTAGACATAATACCGTTAAGCAGTTGCTCTCAAATGGAATAATTTCCATAGACTTTGTGAAGTCTAAAGACAATTTAGCAGATCCGTTTACAAAGGGGTTGAGTAGAGAGCAAATTGACTGCGCATCGAGGGGAATGGGCTTGAAAGCCTTATAATAATGAGTTATCCTGATGGAAACCTAACCTAGCGATTGGAGATCCCAGGGACTAGGTTCAATAGGACAACACAAATTGAGTGTAACTTAAGTGTAAGCAGTACGGAGTTTTACTCCAAACCCATTCCTAAGATGCACAAAGTGCTGCTAGAATGTGTGTATAAGGTTAAGCTATGCTTTTAATGATTCCTATATCTTGTGATAAACAAGTGGAGTATTAGAGGATACTTTTGATAGGAATTCACCTATGTGAGTGAAGAGTATGGCCGGCTCTTTGAAAGTATTTTAAGGCGATACTTTCTAAAGCACTCACTGAACCCAAGAAGTTCATGGCCGAAATAATGAACACAAACGAGAACCAATATGAATTGGATCAGTGCTGCGTGAGATCTATTGACTAGGCTTACACAAACAACTGGCAGTTCAAGACGTCAGTCCACTGACTAGTTAAGTAAGTCCGATGGATTTTCACTAGAGAAGGTTCAAAGCAAAAAACTACCTATCTCAATGCAGTATTGATTCTACTGCACTCTCAGACGTATTCCCGTGTCAGTATAGTCGTCTGTTCACATTCAATGTGGGGGATTGTTGGAAAATGATGGTCAACTATATTTTGACCATTATTAAATGAAAGCTCAATAATAATTATTGAATGAAATGTATGGGCAATTGATCCTTGTTATAAGGGCAATAAACTGGAGTAATTAGTGTGACCAAATCATTTATTGGTTGAATGTAAAAAGACTCCAAAGTGACCATGATGAGCATGGTGGACACAGTGCAATAAGTGTGTGTATGGGAATCCCACATTGGAAAAATACCATGTGGATGTGTTGTTTATAAGTCCAAGTGTTGTAGTAAAACTTTGGGCCCAAGGGCACCCAAGCTTTTGTAGGAGTGAGAGGCTCCACATTATGAACTTGGACTAAAACACACGCGCGCGCCCGCCCGCCGAGCCGAGCCGGTCGGTCGGGCGTGGCGTGGCGAGGCGAGCGTGCGTGCGTGTCAGGCCCTTCGCAGACTTAGCCCAATAATTTCTTACATTTTTGCACTTTGTTATAAGCCCATAAGAGAGGCCCAAGCATTGAGTATGGACTGTTCAAGCCCAGCCCATGACTGACATCTTACCTGGTCAACCAGAGCAGTTGCAACAGCCCAAGATATGGGCTGGTGGTTGCAACCTTGCTTGGTCAAGTTACCAGCCCGAAAATCAGTGATTTCTCACTGATTTTTCTGGGTTCTTGTTGCTAAGCCTCCTATATAAGGAGAGCCTTGGCAGCAGCTTCACAAGAGAGAAAAAATCTTCTTGTTCTGTCATTCTGCTGCTCTTCTGAGTCTCGATTTCTTTTTCGTCAATCTGTTTGAGAGTGCAATTCTAAATTGGTTCGTCTAAGTCCATTAGTATTGAAGTGCTGCTTACTAGTGGTTTGCGGAGCGTTGTATCTTGGGAAGAGTCTGTCCGGAGAGCTTGGCACCAGTGGCTGGACATTTCTCTTTAAGGAGATTCGTGAAAGGCGTACCTCGCTCCCACTATTCCTATCAACTGTTTACGGGTTTTGGTATTTTAATTTTAACATCAATTATTGAGTTCATATATGCTGATGTTACTGTTTCTGATTAATGTTACTGTTTCAGTTCTGTTTCATGCAATATAAATATTAATTGGTTTATTGCATGTTATAATCCAACAGTTGTGTTGTGAGGGGATTCTTGACTCTCTGTAACTCTATTGCCACCACTTCTAACAAGTCGACGTCGATGTCTTCCTCGACCTGATGGAGTAACATTATCTCCGCTCGATTGATCACCAGACATCTACCATTTAGACAATAAAAACATTGTAGCTACAGTTTCGATAGAAGAATCAGATTCAACGGAATTAAACACATAAAGGATTTAAACATTGTGTACCTTTTAAACTTGTCTAGCAAATTGAAGTAATAGGATCGGCGGGGGAATTACAATCAAAGTGAAAGACAAGTTATACCTCAACTAGAGTAGCCTCTTTCCTTGGTAAAGTGCCAACAATTGCAGGTGACACGCCAAAAATTAAAAGAACAAAATTATCTACATCAACAATAAAATTAAAAGAACCACATTAAACTGAAGGTTTCCTAACCTCACGAGCAAACACATAAACACCCAAACCCAGTATCATCACTAATTAACCAAATTTTACGAAAGTTAGTCATCAATATTTGTCCAAAATGATGAAGCACAATCGAATATACTGACCACATGAGGGAAAAGAACAGTATTCCCATATGCCGCCCATCATCAATGAGATGGTATAACCCATTGGAAAACCAATAAAAGAGTAGAAGCATTCAATTGTGTACTAAATTTCCCAAGAGACTAAAAAATTTACAGGAGGAAAAATAATTTCATAATATCATTAAATAAGCAACTAAAAATCATATAAGCTGAAAATTGCCTTATTCACTCAGATAGACCCACGAAAATCCAAAATTCAGAGGGAACAAAAAGCTCTTGCAACTCCACAATAAGCAGAACAACTCCCCCACAAGTAGAACAAATCCAAAATGATGAAGCACAATCGAAAATACTGACCACGTGAGGGAGGAAAGCTTGAAGCATGCGTCCTTGTTCATCCGGGTACGCGTGAGCAGGGTGGAGCAGTGGTGACGGCGTGGAGCAGTGGTACGGGTGGCAGTCGTCGACGGCTTGGAGCAATGGCGACAGCGGATGTGGTAGAGGCGTGGAGCAGTTGTGGGTCGATGGCACACATAGAGAAATACGCACTTCGTTCTCTTGTAAAAGTAAAGTGTAAAAATGAAGTTAAAGTAACAATTAGTATAAGTAGTGACGGAATTATGCAATTCCGTCACTATTTGAAATGTTTAGCAAATATGCCGCCTCTGAGTATGGCGCTATTTTTTGGCCTAATTAGATTTTTTTAAGTTTTATTTTGTTTTCATACGATTTTTCTATTAATTAGATAAATATTTACTTTATAATTATTTGCCCTTTGCCTATTAATTATTTTTCATGGTAATTAGTAAAATAATTAATTTGTAAAGGATCATAGGAATATTGTCCTCCATGATGCTCAATTGATTCTCCCTCAAAGTAGTCGAACATATATCTTTAAAAAAATGACTGAGCTCAGTAATTGTAGCCCAAATGGGCTCGGGTAATGCCCGTTCTGTGGTAATAAGTTTTGTCAGAAGCTTTAGTGACGGAATTAGTGACGGAACTTTATTTCCGTCACAACAATTAGCAATTAGTGACGGAATTTGTGACGGAAATGCATTTCCGTAGCTGATAAAAGGTTGATGATTAGACACTTGATGTAGAAGTTTTTGTCAGAACATTTAGTGACGGAATTCGTGACAGAAATGCATTTTCGTACATAGCCTGCAAAAAGTTGATGATTTGACACTTCATGTAGAAGTTTTTGTCAGAAAAGTTAGTGACGGAATTCGTGACGGAAATTATTGTCTGTCACTATAATTTCGTGACGAAAATGATTTTCCATCGCAAAAAAGCCACACCTATGACAGGCTGTCTTCTCGGACATATTCGTGACGGATTCAGTGATAGAAATTTTATTGTCCGTAATATTAGTGACGGAATTATGTTGTCGTCACTAATCCGTCACTAATCCGTCACTAAATTTGGAGGGTTTTTGCGCGAAAATTTGTGACGGAATTAGTGATTAAATCTGTTAGTGACGGACAATTGCGTCACTAAATCCGTCACAAATTGATTGTTAATAATATCGTCACTAATTCCGTCACTAATAAAAAATATCAGTGACGGAATGAAATCCGTCACTAATTTCCGTGACAAAATTAACAGTTTCTTGTAGTGTGTGTTCTTGAAGGTATTTTCCATTTACTTAATTTCTTTCAAGGTTACTTTAATCCATGCGTAGCTCACTTGTGTGTACGAATGCTGTTGCAGTGTGGACTATTATCGGTTCATGGAGATGGAGATGACAATCAAAATGTGCAAGTGAATCCACAACCTACATTCAAGGTGGACCAAAACATGATGTTTCTAAATATGGATGAATTGTATGTGGGGAATATTCACAAGATCAAATTTGACTTCGATGACCCTTCCACATCTCCTCATCATTTCCTCCCAAAAGAAGTGGCCGATTCGATCCCTTTCGCATCGTCCGAGCTCCAAAATATTCTCAAACTCTTCTCAATCCCTCAAGGTTCCGAAAAAGCTAAAGCAATGGAAGACACGTTGTTTAAGTGTGAGAACACTTATAAGAAGGGAGAGGTTAGGACATGTACGACTTCATTAGAGTCCATGATTGATTTTGTGCGTAGCGTATTCGGACCGAGAGCTGAGATCAAAGTCCTGGCAAACAGTCACACACCGGGGTCGACCAGTACTTCTGATGAGTACACCATGGCGGAAGTCGGAGAGATTCCGATGCATAAGATGGTTGGATGTCATTGGATGCGTTATCCTTATTCAGTTTATGATTGCCATCACAGGTTCAATTCTAAAGCCAAGGTTTTCAGGGTGAAACTCGTTGGTAACAGAGGAGGAGATGAATTGGAAACTTATGTTTCTTGCCATATGGACACATCGACGTGGGATCAGAACCTTCAAGTGTTTGATTTACTTAATGTCAAGCCAGGAAGCTCTCCTATTTGCCACTTCTTCCCTGAAGGAGACCTTATATGGATCCAGCCATCTATCTAAGGATATGTAGTAGTAGATTCACTCTCCTGTGTTTTAATGTTATTTGCTATGGTTGCTTTACTCTACATATTCTACATAGTTGAATATGGTGGTTACTACGTACCAAATATGTAATAAATCTATGTTGGAGAGTGAATTAATATTGATGTAATGAACTTTAGTTCATCAATAAATAAACTAATGAATGATGTTATTGCTTGTCTGTATTTACATGGTGTTGCATGTTTCAAGCATTGATTTTGGGCTTATAGATAGAGGGAGATTACTAAACACTGAGAAATTAAGAGAGCGGCACAGAGGCAGATTACTAAACACAAAAGTAAGACAACTTTATTATTCAATAATGAACTCAAACAAACTGATCATTCATTGCATACATAATATCACCACAAGATGAGAGTACTCAAGGCAACAAGCTGGAGAGAATGTTAGACAGATTTTGATGACTGAATCCAAGCAAGGTCTCCTTCAGGGAACATATGACACACCGGGGCGGTACCCGGCTTGAAGTTAAGTGTCTGAAATGCTTCGTGGTTCGGATCCCATGAAGATGTGTTCATATGACAAACGACAGGAATTTTCACTTGATCTCCTTTGTTACCTTCAACTGAAACCCTGAAAACCTTGGTTTTGGTATTAGACAGATGATGGCAACCGTAAATTGTGTAAGGATAAGGCATCAAATGACATCCTATCATCTTAAGAACCGGAATCTCTTCCACTTCCACTGTAACGTACTCGTCAGAAGTACCACGCGATGTCGGTTCGTGAGTGTTGGTTAAGACTCTGATTGCATCTCTCGAGCCGAATAGGCCACTGACAAAATCAAGCATGGACTCCAAGGAGGTTGCACATGTCCTGATCTCTCCCTCAAGAATAACACCATGTTCACAGTTAAAGAGAGTGTCTTCCATCACCATAGATTTCCGGGAACCTTGAGGGATTGAGAAGAGTGGAAGAATGTTTGGGAGCTCCGACGATGAGAAAGGGATCGAATCGGCCACCTCTCTGGGGAGGAAATGATGTGCAGATGACTTAGAAGGGTCAAGGAAATCGAATTTGGTTTTGATTATTCTCCCAACATGTATTTCATCAAATCTTATAAACAAACTACCATGACTCATGTGGGACGATGATGATGGATTCAATTGTATGTTCTGATGAGGGTCTCCATGAACCATTAATCCACACTGCAAAATGATAGAGTGAGGAGTTGTTGCGGAAACGAAAAATACCAAAAACATAATAAACTCTGAAAAAACAAGAAAAAGAAAAAAAAACTATGTAAGTAATAGGATTTACCTTGAAGAAAACTAGATATAGAAGAACAAACATCTTATGAGGAGCCATTCCTTGATCAGCTTTCCACTTCTCTCTGTTGATTCTTTCCGACTCCAGATTTGAAGAGGAAAACAAGCCACATTACATATAGGCAATTATCATACAGAAGGATATATAATACAATTTTTTTTTTGAGAGAATAAAATTTTTATATTAAATTTAATCTAATAGTAAATATAATTTTTATTAAGAGTCATTTTAAGAATAATATATAAATATTTAAAACATTATAAATATTGTTAATTTTTTTTTATGAATATGAGATCAAGAAATGTTAAGTAAAAAATATTATAAAATCAGTTTTTATTCATTTTATTGTGGATCCATATTAATCTATCACACATCAATTGTACCATTCTCTTTTATTTTTTAATTTGGTAAATGGATATTTGCAAAATATCTCGATAGTCCGTTACCATTTTGCCTATTTAAGAAGACGAACTGGAGATACATCTTCGCACCACAAATCTTTGCAATACAAAGAAGAATCAGAAAACATGAGATCCTTGTTTGCTTTCGTTGCTCTTTTGCTGCTTCTCTTGGTATACTTTTCATATATATTTCTAATCTTTATTAGTAGCAGAAATGATATGCTAATGAAAGAAATAACTAATACTTTCATGGTTTCTTGTGATTTTGTTTGTAGGTTCTGGGCACCGCCAATGCTGCAAGAACTGAACCTGGAGGGTACTGGAAGGCTGTAATGAAGGACCATTCCAAACGGGCACAATGTATATAATCTAGAAGTGATAAGAATATCAGTTATCTCAGTAACTGACTACCTCTTTAGTTCATTTACTAGATTTTATGAGCCCTTACACTTACATCAATCAAGGGACAAGATGAATTAATAGGATGACTAACATTGTATTTACTAGGATCCTTAACATTTTTGAGATATAATTGCTGGAGATATAGAGGTGATAAAAGATTATTAATTATAGAACAAAAAATAAAATTTTATCACTTATATAATAAATTCAATTAAGTTGAAGTGAAGGATTTCAATTAAGCAAGTGTTAAACTCTATGTATGTGTGAATTTGTTTTTTACTTATATAATTTTTTTAATTGGAAACTTCCTTAGTTTTGAGGATAACAATCTTGTGTATAAATTATTTTTTTTGAGAAGGTTGTGTATAAATTATGTGCAGTTTAGAATATATAACACAAATATAAAATAACTCTTAACGATTTGTTTAAAGTAAAAAAAAAAAAAAAACATATATATATATATAACTTCTCTCTTGCGGGACTAAAATATGGGATCTAATTTTGATCCAACGGCTGACAGTTTTACCACTCAATTTCCAGAACATACAAGACCCATTTCGTGACTTTACCCACTTTACCGTCAAACGCATCGGAGGACGGCGTCCTCTCCTCCTCACCCATGCGACGAACCCGATCCTTCATCTTCTCCTCTTCCTGTTCTACCCAAATGACCAACCCAACATTCTCAGCTCTCATCTTACTGACCCGACCGTACTGAAGTTTGGATTCGTCTAGATTTGATTTGGGTTTCGTGTTCTACCCAAACAATGCAATCATTTCCTCGTTTTGAAGATTTGGATTCGACCTGATTTGGTTTGGATTTCATTTTTTTTACCCACACACTGATTTCGTTTTATACATTTAGAGATTTGGATTCGACGCGATTGGGAGATTTCAAGTTCGCGAGAAGACAAGAATTTGTTTTTGGGCTTGGAACTGTTGATTTTTGCTATTTTGGTTACAACTGATTCATTCCTATTGGTCAAATTTCTCAGTTGTTGCAGTGTTGCAATGAGAATGATAATACTTTGTTCAGTTGGTAGCTCGATTATGGAATTTGTTTTTTCTCATTGATTGGTTCCATTTTATGTACTTCTCTCTGTCTTTCATTACTGTCAAGAGCACTACCATGTATTGCTAATACAATGATGGAAAGGATTGGTTCCATTATGTGAACTGTTTCATTTTCATTTCTTAGCTGTGTTCAAATGAGAATGAGGAAGCAGCTAAAGTGCATCCAGGAAAGGATTGGTTCCATTATTGTCTAGTGTCTTAGATAGATTTTGGTTTGACATCATGCCTTTCCTGGATGGACTTTAAACAATAAAAATAACAGTATTTCATTAACTCTATCAAAAATAGCCACCATTGTTTCATCAATAAAAAAACAGTAACTCTATCAAAAAGATTACATCAACTATGTCAATTGATTTCAACTTTCATCAACACATTTCATTGAAATTCTCATAAAAAATGAACATCCACAGATTACATCAATCATCAACTCTGTCAACAATAACCATAAACAAATTACATCATGAAAAATATCCAGCTATAGCTTACATGAACTATCATTGTCAACAATACCATAAACAAATTCTGTCAACATCCATAACCTACAACAGATTAGATGATCCAAAATAAACACATTCCAATATGTCATTCTTGCAGCCAAAAACCAAAAAAAAAATCACCATTAACTAATTAACTTAATAAATGAAATGCAAACAACTTGGAATATAAAAATCAATGATGTACCTTCATGCCACGAATTAAAGGACAATTCCTCTTATCATGTGATTGTCCCTTTAACCTGAAACCATTGCAGCGTCTGTCATTCTTACTCGCAATTTCTTTTCCTCCTTTGAGGTTCTTTCCACAACCTTTTACCCTAACCTTTTCTGGCTCATTATAGACACATTGCGAAAGAGCAATACTAGGTGTGGAAGATTGTCCTCCATCATTTAGAGACATTGAGTTTATATTGCTTTGAAGGGATTCCATTGTGTCAAATGCGATCTTATATATTTCTTCATTGACGATAGCGGACTCAACGATATTTGACATAATTTTACGCAATGCATTGTGATTCATAACCACTTTAGCGTCAAAAGCACCTCGCCCATCGCTGCTGCCATAAGAACAGGTATCGAAAGACTTAGCAGCTTTGGTCCATCTACGCAACACATATATATCAGGCAATGGACCATGAACTTGCATCTTGCGGCTGAAAGTTGCGAAGATGTGTCGACAAATATATCCAGTTGACTCAAATTTCCTACAACTACAAGTCAAATAATTCTGACTTGTTGTCCACAACTTTTCTTACACTTTTTTGACTCCCATCAACTCGCAAAACATTGTAGAGGCATATATTTTCTGATTCTTGGGTAATTGTTGCCATATACGCCATGCTTTGGTACAGCTCCTCCTGGACATTGTAAAAAATGCTCTAAGTATACACTGCAGCCATGGACTTCTCTATCGCAAACATAGTTTTGGTAATGGGTTGTTCATTAATGTCTTTGTGGTCAAGAAACAACTCCTGGTGTCTTTGGCGTTTTATAGCTCTTGTAAACCTAACCACAAAATCCATCAACGTATTTTTCCTTGAAACATAAACATATGACTTGAAAAATGCGTAACAACTTTCAACTCTTTGACTAGAAGACATACCTATATTAAATAACCAATGTCAGTAAGTACAAAAAATAAATGGAACAATTCGAAATCATTTCACAATTTATACAATATATTGGAATACCTATGGAGAATGTGTAATTAACATAAGTAGGAATCCATTTGAAACGGATATCATACAATTATGAAACTATCGATAGTAGTCTCTCCATTTTACGGCATCTAACTTTTCTGAAAATTTATTCAGAATATGCCACATACAAAACCTATGCACAGTGTTTGGCAGTAATTCAGCTATAGCCTTACCCATTGCAGGATCTTGATAAGTGATAATCATTTTAGGTGGTCTAGATGACATACATAACAATAACTGACTCAAAAGCCACAGGAACGACTCAGTCGTTTCATCACTCAAGAATGAACACCCAAAGAGAGTAGTTTGTCCGTGATGGTTTACTCCAACAAAGGGTGCAAAGATCATACCATAACGATTTGTATTGTAAGTAGTGTCAAAGACAACTACTTCCCCAAAAGCATGATATGCCTTTCTACACTCCATATCTGCCCAAAAACAATGAGTGAACTTATTTTCATCATCCATCTTGACTGCAAAATAAAAGGCTGAATTTTTTTCCTTTTCAGATTCAAAATACTCATATAACATTTGTGCATCATGTCCAGCGTACATTTTCATCTCATCTCGTCGAGCATTATAAAAATCTTTTTCAATACAACCAATATTTTCTATACCACTTGTTTCTGTCTCAAAAATACTAATTTGTTTATGAATTGGTACATTTGCTGCACTAAGTTGTTGTGTCAATGCCTTCTTGGCAGAAGACATGGAACGATGAGACAAATGAACTTTTCTTGGTGTTGTCAACACATGATTATGGGCCTCGTAAAATATAGAAACAATGAAACTTTGGCTAGTAGATGACTTCACAAGAACTATCTTTGCATTACACCCTTCTCTAGTTAGACCTCGTTTCTGTGTAGGAACATAACCTGATTCTACCTGCCCTCGAGTCCCTTGTTTATAACACACGAATCCCCTCCTGGTAATTTCATTACTAGGGTTTTTTTTAGTACTCCACATTCAAATACTAAATCCAGCTTCCCTTGCATATTGATTATAAAAATTATGGGCATCTTCCAACGATTCAAATTCTTGCCCAATTTTAGGAATCTTTTCAAACCTTACTTGAGGAATAAAAGTTTGATCATTGGACGAGGAAGAACCCATATCCATATGTGAGACTGCATTATTTTCAGTAGCACTGCCCTCCATAACTGTAGATTCGATAACACAAGGCAAACAAGAAGCAGGTTTGGGCAAATATCAAATACTACATATTCAATAACACAGAACAATAGGCAAATAAATTCGGTCATTTATAGTAATCACGAACAAAGAACAAGGTCCAAATTGAAGTCTTTTCTATAGATTCAACGAGCATGGGATCATAGTCAATAATCATTATCACACATTATATTGATATTCAAAATAACATAAACCCTAACAAAAATAAGGATTAAATCTCACAGTTGGCAACAGAACAAGATGGAGTTAGAAATCGGGTACCTATAGTCCATAGAATCGTAAAAGCCGTGGGTCGCAGTACTTCCCAAATCAATCAACTGGGTTGCTTCCTCCCCAAAAAATCAGGTCACGACTTGCGATTCTCGGCAGGTAAACGTGCCTAACCTCCTTCTGAAATTGAGATTGTGCATGATGAGGAGAAGATCGAGATTGTATGGGAAGAGAAGAAGATGAAGGATCGGGTTCGTTGCATGGGTGAGAAGGAGAGGACGTCGTCCTCCGATGCGTTTGACGGTAAAGTGGGTAAAGTCGCGAAATGGGTCTCGTATGTTCTGGAAATTGAGTGGTAAAACTATCAGTTGTTGGATTGATCCAACGGCTGAAATTAGATCCCGTATTTTAGTCCCACAGGAGAGAAGTTCTGTATATATATATATATATAAGAACAAGTATATATAGACAATTATAGATATTTTTAATAATTTAGAGAATAATATGTTTTAATCAATAATATTGATATATACAACTAATTATTTATCTGGCCTATATTGGTCTATAGGGCTTGACAAATTGGCCGTAGATCCACTTTTTTTCTTTTTTTTGTCAGGCACAAACAAAATTAATCAAAAGAAAAAAAGATACCAAAACAGTGGTTAGGAGGGTCATGCTTGGTATCTAACCATACTGTAACCTCGAAAGAAAATGATTGGGAATGTTGTCGGAGAGATTCCTAACCGTAGTATATTTGGCGAGACCATCCGTTCAAGCGTTTTGACCCACTTATTTGTCACGTCAAACGATTCTCTCAAACAGTTTAAAGCTGATCAATATTTAAATTCTGGTCAAACCTAATCAAACGTTGATCTACAATAATCAGGTCAAACATTTTAAAATATCCAAACCTTTTTTTTTTCAATGGACCAAGGAAAATACCCAGCCCAATCCAAACATCAATTGGTCAAACCCATACCAAGAAACACCCAAGCCCATAATCTTATGTATTTTTAAATAATACCTTTAAAATAAAATACAACATATTAAAATAAAATTATATACCAGTTCAGAAAATGAGTCATCAAATCGGACAACTGAGTCAAAAACGGGTCATCTACTTCCAGTGACTGTTATAGACTAAGAAAGGCTAGGAGGTTAGGTAGAGCTCGTCGAGGGGAGTCCAACAGTGATGACAGTATTGTGATGACGTTGTCGAAGACGTCGGATAGGTCGTTTGCCGCATCGGTTTTTTTGGGCCTAGGGTTTGAGACCCAAGTTCCATTGTTCTGGCCTTCTTGGCGGCCTCATAAAAGATGTCGTTAGGGCAAGCCCAGGCCCGTGTAACTCGTTTTAGGGCTTGGGGCTCGAAAGTCGAAACCGTACTCCCTTTGTTCTCCTTGTGCAGGCCATTAAACCCCCCACGAGCACCAAACCCCTCCTTCACTCTTGTTCAATCTTCTCCACTTGGTCGCATGAACTTGCCGGAACACAGAAAACCAGTCTCTTCGGAATTTGCGAACCATGAGTAGCTGGAAGAGTCTGCTTTTGAGGATCGGCGACAAGTCCCCCGAGTATGGCACCAGCTCTGAAGTTAAAGACCACATTGTGCGTATCACTCTCTATAGCTATAAATGTGCGCATACGAATATGTTTAGAGTCGCGAATTTTTATTTTGATTTCGAATTCGCAGGAAACATGCTTCTCGGCTCTTCGGAGGGATTTGGAACACTCTCCTGATGATATTTTGAATGTAATGCTCTGTCTATTTTTGTCTTTCGATTTTTGAATTCCCCGCTTTTGCCCTAGGAACGATAAATTATTAAAACCTGAAATAATTTATGATTTGAGGACGAGAAGAAATAAGCAGTGTTTTTTTTGTTTATCCAGGTAATAGTTTCGAGTTCATCATCCTATATTATTGCTCAACGCTTTCATTACCAGCGTTAGGTGCTTGAAAAGCAGTAGCGAATTTATGGATTTTATGTTAACCTAAAAAGTTTAGCAAAGTTTGTACCAGCAAGTGTGCTTGTTGTAGGAAATTATGGAGTATTAATGTAGATAGAGAGGGAGAAGGAAGATCTTGAACAACCAATTTGTCATTGAGGGGAGAAAGAGGGCTACCCTGGAGGGTGGTTATAGCCTTATGGGTCTGAAGTCTTTTTGTTGAATAATCTGATTAACATAGTAGCACTTATCATTTCCCTGTGAATTGAAACTCTGTTAAATGACTATGTGGAATGAAACAAAATAAATCATCATATTTACCTATTTGTTCAAGTAAGTATTGTAAGAAATACTTGCCTCAAATAATCAATAGGGAAGATCTTGAACATCAGGTGGATAATTGCTTGATTTCTTTGTAAGGTCAAATATTGGATGAAAATCATCTGTATATGTAGATAATATACACTGTCTCTCTGTTGAATTCCAGTAATTTTTATGTTTATGAGCTGTGAGAGTGCTTTCATGAGTTATGTTGAAGTCCAGTCCAATAAACTTAAGCATATTTCATTATTTTGTGCTTACCTGTGTATATTTGTGAAGGATAAAATGTTAGCTAATAGTTCTTCTTCTAACCCTTAAGATGGCTCTACTGTTATGCACTTTAGGTTTGTGTATTTACTTCACTTTTTCCTCTTATCCTGACAGTTCGTTCTCCAATGCGCTGAGCAGATACCTCACAAAATTCCTTCTTATGGGACAGTGGTAATGTACTATTACATCTTTCTTATGGCATGTCATCATTTCAAGTCAGTGTTGTACTGCTTTGTCTTTCTAAGCTACAAGCTACCCATATTTGACTTGCATTCATCTAAATATGTGGTACGTAGATGGTACTTAGAAGAGACGTGAGCAAGCTGAGAGAGCTTTGCACTTGTATTGAAAATTATCTGGAAAGAAACTGAGAAGGCATTTTTCTGTTTTATTTTTTGATGCATGTCCGTGATAGAGTCGTGCCCATACACGCTCAGCACCCAAGGCCCAACCGACACCCACCCATATGGGCCAGCTGTACCCAATGCCTCCCAGCCCATACTAGAAAACCTTGGGTACTAAGGGAGGCCCATACCTCCCCCTATAAACAACACCTTAGCTCCCACATCTTTCGATGTGGGACAATCCTATCAATACCCTCCCCTTCAAGACCAACGCCCACGTTGGTCGAGCACCATGACCAACCACTCCGGCAGGCAGGCGCACCCCCGTTGGTCGAGCACCATGGCCGGCCACTCCGCAGGCATGGTCCCAAGTTGAAGGCACAACAGGATCATGCTCCGATACCATTGATAGAGTCGTGCCCATACACGCTCAGCACCCAAGGCCCAACTGACACCCACCCGTATGGGCCGGCTGTACCCAAGGCCTCCCAGCCCATACTAGAAAACCTTGGGTACTAAGGGAGGCCCATACCTCCCCCTATAAACAACACCTTAGCTCCCACATCTTTCGATGTGGGACAATCCTATCAATATTGATAGAGTCGTGCCCATACACGCTCAGCACCCAAGGCCCAACCGACACCCACCCATATGGGCCGGCTGTACTCAAGGCCTCCCAGCCCATATTAGAAAACCTTGGGTACTAAGGGAGGCCCATACCTCCCCCTATAAACAACACCTTAGCTCCCACATCTTTCGATGTGGGACAATCCTATCAATCCGTCACGTGTTATCCAAATTTTTTTTGGGATATTTCTTTCGGCAAATTTACTGAAGGCGAATTTTATCTTCATTTGTATGAAGCCACTTCTTGCAATTGTTTTACATCTTTCTCTTTTACTTTCTCAAGTTGGCTTATTGAATTTGGAGATTTCTTGCGATTGTTTTACATCTTTCTCTTTTACTTTCTCAGGTTGGCTTATTGAATTTGGAGAATGAGGACTTTGTTAAAAAGTTAGTGGAGAGTACTCAAACTGCTTTTCAGGTGAGTAAGTCTTGCACTTGCATAAATTGTAGGCCATTGGGATATTTACCTTGGTCCTTATATTACGTTTATTGTTGAACTGATGTGACATAGATCTAAACCTTGATGCTGTTTCATTAATTTTTTTGATTGTTCAACTGGATAGTGATTCGATCCTCTGTCCTTGGTCAGAATAGTGAGGAGCTTGACCACTTGTGCTAGTGGTGCTCCTCAGAGGAAACCGTAATATATAATTAGATATAAGTTTTACCTTAGTCAAAATATTTGGTTTCAAATTTGATGCCATTAAAGTGGATTGTTTGCTACTTTCCTTGTTATCTCATGTTTCTAACTTACTACAGATAATGAAATCATATTCTTGTTGGGAAGTACTGGATTTGTCTCTTCTGGAAACTCTCTCTCATGCACTTCCTGCTTTGGGGAGATTGTTGTTGAGCTTTGAGGATAAATTTTATTTTGCTGATTCTGCTTGCAAGTGCATGATAGCACTGAAGATTTGAACTACCTTGATAATAAAAAATGCTCTTTCATTTCCTCCCTCTGACACAAGTAAAAGAACACTCCAACAGTACTCCCAGCTCAAGAGGGAACACAAAACTATCTTACTACTAGAACTTTCAGAGGTTGGATGCCGTAATTTACCAATATCTCACTAATGAGTAATGATGAACATCGAAATATTAATCCCCAATAATTAATGTCTAAACATCATGATTCCGTTAAAATCGTATAAACTGAGTAGAATAGTGGTGGAATCGCAAACCTCTCAAAATCGTGTGAAATCGCACATAGAATCATCAAAATAGCAATTTTACACACGATTTTAACTATTTCATTTTCCTTAATAATAGCCCAAATCTTCTTTCGGGCCATTGTGTTCTTCCGACTCATTTTCTTCTTCAAGCCCAAGTCCTTTAGTTATCTACTTGTCTTCTTCACATGAAAACGCGAATTCTTCATCGCATTTGCAAGCACAGCCCTAGATTTCCCATACCCATCTTCGCATGAAAAGGCTATAGTGTATAGGCCCATCTGTTTTCATCATTTCTCTGTCTGCAATCATTTCGACTAGTTGATAGAAGGCTAGGGTCGTCTTCATCTTCCTGTTTGTCTGTCATGTCTCTGGTCTTCTCTGAAGTCTGAACTGTTCTCATAGGGCACACTTTGCTCTTGATTTATGTTCTTTGATAGTCCAACTTTCTTCTCATTGAAACAACACAGTTTAGTGTATCATTTGAATTAATTTTTTTTTATTCTGTTCATATCAGTTCATATTTTTTTTATTACTTTACATGTTTTGGTTGTTGGAAGTTGGAACATGGTTTTATGTGTTACATTATAATTGTTATTGCATTATGTGTTATGTTATTGCTGGAACATGTCTTGGTATTGAGATTTATTCTACATTTTACATAGTATGTAAAATCTTCCGATTTTACACCCCTTTTCTGATTCCAATTCGATTTTATGATTTAACTACCATGTTTATTATGCATGCTACTTTTGCTATCAAATCATTGGTATTTGAATAATCTTGTTTATGGTTAAGTAGCTCATACTCACATGTAAATTACGACTAGGGGGAAAAGAAGAAGCAAGCCTCTTAATTGATCTTGAACCTCAAAAAATGCAATATAAATAAGAAGATTATTTGGCTTTAAATCGATTAATAAGGCATTTATGTATGTATGATATTTTAATTTTCACTTGCACAAAAAATCAATTAATTAAGCTCTGTACAAAGGTGATGGTTCGTGCACCACTCTTTAAACTTTAGTTTGCTTGAAGACTTTCATCGGACTTGGAATGACCATGATATCCCTCAAATGGTGGCCGCATGCAGTTCACTTGTACATAAACCCTAAACCCTAAACCTTCGGTTCTCACAATGACGAGTGGTTGAAGGAATTGGTAGAATGAAAACTCCCTTCAAAAGCAAGCTGATTTCACACAAACTACAAATACCAATACCAATACAGCAATACCTATACCTACTATAGAGTCAAAAAAAGTACCAGTGATGGTGACTTTGATGGTCTATGGATTCAGTCAGCTAAACTCCATCAAACTCAATAAATATCAACAAACAGCAAGTCTTATGATTCTTATCATAGAATGCTGTGACCCTGAATGATTCTATGGCTATCTGGATCCAACCAACCCTGTGTCTGTCATCGACTGCAGCAGCTTTTCTTCCTTTTTTTTCTTCCTCTCCAAATACGCCTTCTAAATGTGATCAAACCCGTGTAAGGATTTTAGTACAATTTGATTGTTTGGTGAAATTGGTTACTGCAAAGAAAGAAAGGTTTATGATACTTGAGAACATCTAAATGTCCATTCAGGAAAAAAAACATTGGTGGATTTTGCCACAAAAGTAACGAATGACAGTATATAAATTGTTAGTCCAAACAGCTGTCCAAGCCTGAACCTCCTTGCCCTGAGTTGCGCCTCTTAAAAACACTTGAATTATAGAAGTAGTTATCTCATTTATTACAGTATGGTATGTCTTGTGAAATATTCTGCAATTTGTTTTTGGAAGCCTTCCAATTCTTTTTTTTTGTTGTTGTTTTGGATTTAATTAGCAATCTGGCACCGTTCTCTTCCTATATTATTGTTCTTGTAGCCCTCCTTTCCTTTGCTCGCTCATAGATATGCTCACTCTCTTTCTAGTGAACTTTTCAGGATGCCTTGGATACTGGAAATTGTGACAAGATTCGTATCTTGATGCGATTTTTGACTGTTATGGTATGTATAGTGTTATTGCTGTTATACAATTTGGAATTTGTTTTATAATGCAGTGATTCATCTTGGAAATAAAAATGAATCCTATTTATTTCCAATCTTTCTAGTATACCCTATGAAAGCAAAAACATATATAGTTTTTTGTACTTTCGAATATGCATAAAATAGTTTCAGAAGTTGATCTCAAAATCATACAAATAGGATTGCCTAGTAAAAAGTTAGTTGACATGGTGCCGTAATAAACATATTGTTTTTTAAGTTTTTTTGTCAATGCACCTTTACCTCCTTAAACGCGTATTATCCCCTCCTGTGTTGAATGTAATAGAGCCACCCAAGTTTTGAAACCTCATCGTTGATCAATTTTCAGGTGGTTTCTTAATTCATTGTTTTGTTTCTTTTTCTTCTTTTTTTTTTGTTTTATAGATGTGCAGTAAGGTCCTTCAACCTGGTTCCCTGGTAGTTGTCTTTGAAACACTACTGTCTTCTGCTGCCACAACAGTGGATGAGGAGAAAGGAAATCCCTGCTGGCAACCAAGAGCTGACTTTTATGTCGCTTGCATTTTATCATGTCTTCCATGGGGTGGATTAGAATTGTTTGAGGTAATACTGATTATAGTTGATTAAGATAATACTTTATGAATTTCGATGTATTGACTATTGTGAATAAAATGATATAATTATTAATGAGATCATACGCGCATTATTTTGTACGTGAAATCAAATCCATTTGAGAATTTGAACTTCTGGATTTTGGTGGATTTGACTCAATCATAACCATAGGTGTCAAACTTGTTTGGTTAATTGAGAAATGCTGGTTGCTATTTGCCCTACATGTAGAAAGGGTACTTGGCAGTGGATTTTCTTGCCTGATGCTCTTGTTTTTTACTTTCTTTACTCTGCTTTGCTTACTGGACACACAGTCCAAGGAGGTCGTCTGTACTTTCCAACGCCAGTATTATATTCGTTTTGATAATACTATCATCAACATTATGCGCTTTATAGTTCCTCTGTGCTTCCCCGATATTGCTCATTCTGGTGGATTATGAAATAATAGAATCCCTAGGAACCTTTACATATACTACAAGTGATGGGTTTAGGGTTTTGGTTCTTCTAGATGACCGACTCACAGTTGACTCTAGAAAAGGTGAACTTTTATGGCGCATAGCTTATCCCTTACACTGTAAGATCTACTCTCGTGGCTTTGAATATGAGAGCTATGTGGGTGGAAAATTTCATCTGTTGAATAAGATTTGCTTTTTGCTGAAACTGAATGAAATATCCACTGTTACCTTAGATTAAAAATTTTGAATAGAAGCAATCTTAACTTGAATGAAAAGTTATTAGCTCTCTTCCTTTCACTTGTATATCGGTGAATACTCTCTCTCTTGCTCGCTTCTAACGGAAATAACCTCAATGCAGCAAGTTCCTGAAGAGATTGAGAGAGTAGTGGTCGGCGTAGAAGCCTATTTGAGCATTAGAAGACACCTCTCTGATGCTGGATTATCGTTTTTCGAAGATGGAAATGAAATTGGAAGCGATGTTGTCGAAAAGGTATTGTTTTCCTGTGGTATATTTCTCATGGAATATTCGTTGCTTGCTTAGATATTGGCCTTTACCTGTTGTATAATTATGAAAACTACAATATTCTTTATCTGACAAGGAGTGATTTTCTGGCACAAGCTTGAAAGGTGCATGATTGATTAAGACGTTGGCTCCTTTAACAATTTCAATTTTCAACACCTATGTTTCTGATACATTATTCTCAAACATGATTGTCAATATTGGCCTGTTGTATAATTATGAAAACTACAGCATTCGTTATCTGACAAGGATTGATTTTCTGGCACAAACTTGAAAGATGCATGATTGATTAAAACGCTGGTTCCTTTAACAATTTCAACACCTATTTTCAGATGCATTATTCTCGAAAATGATTGTCTTTTCCCCCTCTACGAAATATTTCTTCAATGCCAGGATTTCTTGGAAGATTTATGGAGTCGGATACAAGTTCTATCGAACAATGGGTGGAAAGTTGACAGTGGTAATTTTAACTTTTAGCCTCAGCCCTCATGATATATATTATCTTTTGATTGGTTCACGTTCAAGATACTCACGTAAAATATTTAATTTGCTTACTTTTTGGCCTGGTTATATTTTTAATCGTGTCGCTTTTAGTAATATCCAAGACTCCCAGTTATATATATATATATATATCCGTTTGGTCATTGCATGATTATACTAATTGATTCTGGTAGTTTAGTTTGTGAACTATTGCTGGTATCTGTGGTTTTTTCTGCAAGGGTTGGAGAGGTTCAATGTAGTAAAAAAATGTTTGGATGATGTTACGATAGGCCTATTTTGTGACAATGTTATATAGCTTCCACTTAAAATCACCGCTTAATCCACTGTCTATATATTCAATTGCCAGTTCCAAAACCTCACCTTTCGTTTGAAGCTCAACTGGTAGCTGGAAAGTCACATGAGTTTGGGCCTATCAGCTGTCCTGAGCAGCCACATTTGCCCTCTCAATTTTCTGCAACAATTTATGGTAAACAAAAGC
Source organism: Tripterygium wilfordii (assembly GCF_013401445.1). Lineage (NCBI taxonomy): Eukaryota > Viridiplantae > Streptophyta > Magnoliopsida > Celastrales > Celastraceae > Tripterygium > Tripterygium wilfordii. Next base: position 11,248,411 of record NC_052250.1, read on the forward strand.
ATGAGGCAGAGTTGAAGTATCCTCTAAGGATACACAGGCTCAATATATTTCCTGCAAGTAAAACTGAGGTACCTTAGTACATCCTTAATTACATATGATCATGCTTATATTTGTTGATGGAGAGCTCTTGTTCTTTGTTTGCTTTTTTGAGTGAAATTAAACTTTTTTTGCAAGGCACCAAGAGGGTGCCATGTTGCTTTTCATTTCTTTTATATATCTTGATGTGGACCTCATAAGTCGTATACAACACATATTGTTGATATGTGTAGATTGCTACCATTGTCAAGTTCATGCGATCATGTCTCAGAGGCTCTTTTCTTTTCCTCTTTTGGGAGGACATTATATTGGTAATCTAGCTTTAGGAAGATAAATGACTGCTTTAAAACAATAAATGATCAATTTCTATTTATTTCATCTCTGTACTCTGTTAATTAACAAATTGAATTTATTTGTAAAAGATAAAAAGTAAAGCAAGATGAAGTTTAAAAAAGAAAGCCTGTGTCATGAGCTGGATTTGCAAACTTGATATTTCTGGTTTGTGCTGTTTATGTGTTTAGATACCTGGCTGACTGGCATCACCATTCATGGAAATTGAATAGGTGCCTACGTCTTCTGTATGTTGCATTCAATAATCAATATGAAGAATATGGGAGCGGTGATTGATTTAAGACTGATATGCAGGCTGTTTAATTATTGACATATGTTTAATATATGGGAGTTGGTAGGATTTCAGCTGTTGCTTTTGAACAGCAATTTTGTGTTTTTCACATTTTATATGACTTGAGCTTTATAATTACCTTGTTATCATTAATCTTCACGTCTCCACCTCCTTCCTTTGTAGTAGTGGCTTCACACTAATCCGTATTGTTCAAGACACTTCAATCCATTCTATTAAGGGCTAGGAAGCACTACACTAGTATCTTCATATGCCTTGGGCACCCGCACTGGGTGCGTTTTGAGTGCGGGTGTGCCAACAGCCGCACCCTATTTTTTTTTAAATATGGGATACAGCTCGGATTCGGCTTGGATACGGCGTAGTACGACTGGGATACTTCTTGAGTACTCCTGGGCCAAATTCTCAACTTAATAAATTTGGGTTGAAATTATTAAGCCCGTATGATACACCAATTATTTGTTAACTTAAAAACAAAACCAAAGCCTATTAGCCCTAGCCCATTGCAAAGAAGGGCATTCAATACACAATATGAGAGTACCACACAGACCAATTTGGGTGCTGTGGGCGGCGATGCCGACGCCGGATAAATCTCTATTCTAACAGTCCCCCCCCCCCTCCCCTTTCCCCCTCTAAATCTTCACTCCATTCTCAAGGTATTTTGTTCTCTAACTTCACTCCAAGCGTTTAGATTTTGTTGAAACTCATAGTGAGAAGATAAATGTAATAAAGTAAGATGGTGAGAGACACGAGAGAAAGAGAGTGAGAGATGGAATTTGGTTTATATAGTTATTTTGTTGAATAAATGTATATAAACATATTTATATAAATAAAATTTTTATATATTTATGTATTTCGTATCCTGCAGCACCCGTATCCTAGTTTTTGGAAGAAATGCCGAATCTCTGTATCTCGTATCCCCGCACCCGTATCGGTGCTTCTTAGATTAAGGGAAATTAGAGTTCTTTCACTAAAAATTTAAAAATTTATAGTTAAATCAAACTTGTTAATATTAATATCTTTATGATAATTTCTTATATTTATTTTGTTACAAACCAATATTTGTTTATCTGTTGCTCTTAAGCATAAACTATTTTGCATTGCATATTTTTATGGCAGTGGTTGATGCTATGACTATTTTTCCTTTCTTCTCGCTGCTCATCTTAATCATTTATTATGTTAAATGGCAGGATCCTCAGCCTATAGATCGCTTCGTCGTTGAAGAGTATCTGCTGGATGTTTTGTTGTTCTTCAATGGCTGGTTTGTGAAACAATATTGATCTAAGCTGATGATGGTTTTTGTTGTGTTGTTTGTTCATATGGTGTCCTTACAGTTAGAAAGAGGCCTCTTAGTTTTGTTTAAATTCACGCAGTTGAACCCAGCACACTTTTTGAGATAAAGGTTTTTGATGATGATCTTAGTTTGTCTCTTCTATTGGGTACCCTGCAAGCAGTGTTCATTGCATTAGACAAAGAAAACATAGCTGCAAATGGAATGAGTCTCCTCTCATGGAAGATAGTACACAATCTGAATTACAGAATATCTTATGCCTGCGCATTAGCTTCTCACTCCAAAATGTGCCAGTAGACAACAATCTAAATAGATAATGTTTCAACTTGGTAGTATTTTTTGTGGTACTGGCATTGCGGTGAGGGGTTATGCAGCGGCTTGAATGTCAGTGGATTGGTTTAGGTTATAAGAGCATTTCTAATATTATTTTCTTATTGATTATTTGTATCCTTTAATGCTTGCATGCAGCAATTAGTTAACCTGTATTACGCTGACATATCCCTAATAACTTCGTGAATCGTGATCATCTCTTCTAATTCTCTGCTATCATGATTAACTGGCTTATTTCCGTAAAATTGGGGTTAACGATCTCCGTAGATATTTCTTTGACAGTATTAGGTTGCCTGTCATATAATCCTTTCTGCTCCTTCTTGGAGCTGTTGCACTAAACATCTATTCCTTCAAGAACAAATAGTCTTAAATTTGATGTCAATTTTTTGTGTTTATTGTTTTATGCAAAGCTAGTCGAAAGGAATGTGCTTCGTTTATGGTCAGCTTGCCCGTGCCCTTCCGCTATGAGTATCTTATGGCAGAGACGATATTCTCTCAGGTAGTGCTTTATTATTACGCCGGATTGCTCGCTGTGATTGAATGAGAGTTGAACTCTTAAATTCATGGTTATTGCAATGACTTATTGAGTACAATAAATCCTGGCTTTAGATTGACATATTTGATGGGTTAAGCTGTTTGCTCAAACTGCTATACAATTTGGGATAAATAGTCTCTTTGGACCATAGTGCCATGCATGGTTATAGAAGTTTGGTTGATGTGGACTGTACTTCTGCCATATTGAATCTCTTTCATGAGTAAGCTTGTAAAGTACTAGTCTTATCCTGGTGGTAATGCTGAAGAGTTATTAGCCAGTCAATGTAGAACGTGATAAAATGATCATGAGAGTTGGGTGTTTTCTCAAAAAGAGTAAAAAACACAGATGAAAGATTCAATTGATTATGACGGAAGGAAAGATCATAGGTGTGTTCATGCAGGCCTAATAAATATTTTTTTTACACTTGACATTATGACATATTTCATAATTAATTGAAAAACAATGTAGGAATATTTTATTTCTATTTTTTAATCGTTCTTCCCTTGGGAATCCTAGAGACGCTTGCAACTGGACAAAAGTGTTGCTCTTGTTTTGCAGATTTCTGTTTTCTGGGTGCATGCTAATTTTCCTTCACTTGATGAATGTGGCTTGAGCATTTATGTTTATGGTAATCAGACTTGATTTATGTGTGTCTCTCCTGTACAAATGACCTTTTGACTTTGTTATTGCAGTTACTTCTGCTACCACACCCACCATTCAAGCCAATATATTACACCTTGGTTATTATGGATCTCTGCAAGGTGACGTGGAAGCTATTAGATTCCTCATTTTGGATTTCTGTATAAGTTTTTTCAGCCCTTCAGTGTAATCCGCAAGCGAAATCAGTATAGAAATTGATAACAGTTTAGCATAGTCATTAGCATTATAAATGTGAGTTTTCATTTGTAGGCTCTTCCTGGGGCATTTCCTGCAGTGGTGGCTGGAGCAGTCCGATGTCTTTTTGAGAAAATAGCTGACTTAGATATGGAGTGTCGGACAAGACTCGTACTTTGGTTTTCTCACCACCTGTAAGTGTAGACTTCTGTAACATACTTTTTTTCATTTAAAAGAAAGCAATAAAGCACTAAGGAATACTGCAAGTACTGTTGCCTATGAACTCCTTCCTTTTTTGGCCAGTATTGTTATATTGTAATATCTGACTATGAAATTTATGCTGTAAAACCTTTTCTTTTAGGTGGGAAAAGCTGACAAGGATGTGAGAGGGTACCGCTAAATTGAAATGTTGTTGATTGACTAATAATCAATAAGTGGAGAAGTTAGTTTCTAAAATAGTTCACAATAAAATTCCCATCTTAATCAAGAAAACGCTGTTTGAATTTGCATAATGTGGCTATATACTTAATTTCTAGTTGGCCTTGCTAGATGAGATTTAAATTTTACCTCATTTTGTGAGGGCCCTTTGAGAAATCATTTGGCTTCAAATAAATGTAGAAGTTATGACGATTGGCGGGAGCGGATGAGCTAAAATAGTGATGGAGTTGAAAATATTTATTTGGAGTATATAGGTTAAACTAGAAGTTTATGAAATGCTCCATGATTAGACAAGTTAAGCAAAGTGCATGGAAGTCTCCATAAAGATTTGAGAACAAAATAAAATGAAGTAACTTTTTTGGATTTCCCATTTTGCCATCTACAATGTCTAAATGCAAATTTGGAAAATAATTTTCGATTGGGACTTTTTTGATTGGAAAATAATTATCTGCCTATGCCCTGCATTATTTAAATGCATTTTGATTTGACAAAATTTTTTATCTTTATGTTGGAGTATTATTTAGTAATGAATTTCTGATTTTGCAGATCTAATTTTCAGTTCATCTGGCCATGGGAAGAATGGGCTTTTGTTTTAGACCTTCCAAAATGGGCTCCACAAAGGGTTTTTGTTCAAGAGGTTCTGGAAAGAGAAGTTCGTCTATCATACTGGGACAAAGTTAAGCAGGTAATAGTTGATGCTGAAGCCTCTTTCTATCTTTGGGCAGGGTTTCCAAAAGGTTATCATAATTGTTCTGCACTTCTAAAATTTATCAAGATTTTGGTACCTTGTGCACTTAATGAGGCCTGGCATTTTCAACTTAGAAAATTTTCTTCCCAGATTTTCTGTTGATGGATTTTAAATCCTTTTACTACAATCTTTTCTGGATCAATCATGTAATAACTTAAGAGCTATATATCTGGATAAAAACAGGAAAAATAATAATCCAGTATATACAATGTACATATGCAATATTATCTACCAACTTATATATGTATGTATTCAAGCCATGCTTACTTTGGTGTTAAAGTCTTGGTGTTTCTTAGTTTGTGATGGATTCTGAACCTTTTTTTTTCTTCTGCATGTTAGTGGAGGTTTGGTGCCGTGTTTTCAAATTATCTTATCTTCTAGTTTGGCTCTCAACCTCTCATCATTTATTTTCCCTTTCAAGTTTTTGTATTAAAAGGTTTGTGCAAATGCCGTGAGATACTCATTTCCCCTTGGTTGTAAGCAATTGCCCTTAGGGTTGTGACATGCTAATCAACCTTTCGAAGGTTAATTGAAATTTATTTATCCCTCAATAGGTGGAGTTAATGATATGCATTTATTGAGTTTGTGATGAGAGCAAAGTAATGTTGCCATATATCTGAGAATTTTATCATCTTGCATTAATCTTTTGTGGGAAAATCAATAAACTTCAAAGAGAATTTAGTGTCGGAATGTCTTGCAATCCATACTTTTACATTTGAAATATTCAACACTGGTGCCTTGATACTTTTCACTACAAATATCATATGCTGTGATTTTTTTTAAAGTTTATCTTGTCTGGAAAAAATTCAGTAACTCAGATTGGGGCACAATATTTCTATGTTAACTTAAGTTTTATGGAAGAGGGCATTAAAACTTACGACCAATTTCCTTTCATCAGTTTAACTAGTTTACTTTCGGAAGAATTTTTTTTGTACCAGTGGATGCAGGAAATGATTCTTCAAGCTTACTTTAGTCCCACTTATTGCACATATATCATCAATGATGTTGCCAGTTTGCATCTTTTCCTGAGTGATGGATTGAAGTGTAGTAGGTGGTATATATAGACTCATCCTCTCCCCCGTTATATGAAAATAATATACGGTCAAGTCAAGTCAAAAACATAATCATGACTAACATGTCTTCTATTCATTAACATTGTGTTGTTTCACTTTGATTGGATAATTTTTCCCTTTCCCTTATTTTTTGCTTCCTTTGTGATAAATGCCTATACAGAGCATTGAGAATGCACCTGCTTTGGAAGAATTGCTTCCCCCAAGGGGTGGTCCAAATTTCAGTTATAGTGTTGAAGATGGTAGAGAAAGAACCGAAGAACATGCACTCTCTACAGAACTTAGCAGCAAGGTGAAAGGAAGGCAAACTGCCCGTGACATAATTTCTTGGGTTGAAGAAAGCGTATTTCCTGCTCATGGTTTTGAAGTTACACTCAAAGTGGTTGTACAAACTCTCCTTGATATCGGATCAAAAAGTTTCACCCATTTGATCACTATACTGGAGAGATATGGCCAAGTCATTGCAAGGATCTGTCCTGATCATGATAAGCAGGTCATGCTCATAGTTGAAGTGAGTTTTTATTGGAAGAATAGTTCCCAAATGACAGCTATAGCCATTGATAGAATGATGGGTTATCGTCTTATATCCAATTTAGCTATTGTGAGATGGGTCTTCTCTACTTTAAACATTGAGCAGTTTCACACATCAGATCGCCCTTGGGAGGTACATCAACACTCTTCCTTTCTTTTTTGGTTTCTAACAAAAATGCTCAACAATAAGATTTGGCCAGGACTTTCAAATATATGACAAATTTTTATAGTTAGGAAAGAAGTGAGAGGATGTCTTCTTTTGAAAACTCTACACCCAATCTGATTCAAGAATCACATAGAAAACACATATTGAATTATTTCAAGAAGTTTAAAATTTTATGTTGTAATGACTTGTTTATTAGCATTTTTTAAAATCTTGCCCAAGTTGCATGGCTTTTCTTGCTGTCTTTTTTAATAAAAATTTTCCATTGATAATCAAATAAAAATTGAATGAGATGTAGAGTTCCATATAGGGAAAGAGATGAGTAAAATAGTGAGTGATTGTACCATTGCAGCAGGAAGAGTGGACAGAGGGATATTTAGCTCCATAGAGAGAGACAAAATGGGAAGAGAGATAGAAACTGCTGTACGAACAAAAAGAGAGGGTGGACAGATCAACGATAGAGTAACATTAAGGTAGGGGCTGCAGAAAGCAGATACGGCAGCTGGATAGAAGAGAGAAGAGAGGAGGAAGGAGGGTGGAGTGGATGTCTATGTAAATAAAAAGAAAGAGAGCATTCGGGGGGTTAAAGTTGATATCCGAGTATACTAATACTATATGCTAAAGCTCCCTGCTAAATAGTTTGGTTTGCGGGCTTTTTACAGTCTCAAACTCAAATACCAAACTGGAACTTTGTGAAACCCAAAACTGAAGCAAACCAAATAAATAGAAAAATTGAACTGGGATACCCAAATTGATTCTGTGCAAAGGAAAGATTTAGTTACATCTTTTTTCAAAAATTGTTTCTTTTTTTATAAGCCACATGATTAATTCATTGAAATGTGATAAGTTTTCATCCTAGGACAAAGGATTAGCCTTGCTCTATATGAGGCAAAGATCTAAACCAAAATTGATCCTGTTTGTATTTACTAGGGCTCCAATATCTTCCCCCAGCCTACAACAAAATCAAAAATTAGTTTGATCGATTTACCTTTTGATTAAACCCTGTGGGTTTCATTACTATGCTCAGTTTATCTGTGCTCATCTTGTTTTTATACCTTTGCCTATCCCACATCAGCTAATATCCAAAGCATTTGAATTCGAAGTAGCACAGAGCATCTCTCTCTCTCTTGTGTGTTTGTGCGTACGTACAGTATTATCTTCTTCATTTTTCCAATCTACAGGTCCTAAGAAATGCTGTTAGCAAGACATATAATCGCATCTCTGATTTAAGAAGAGAGATTTTATCTCTTAAGAAGGGTGTAATGTCAGCAAAAGAAACTCTAGCAAAGGCAAAAGCAGAGCTAGATGCTGCTGAGTCAAAACTTACACTGGTTGATGGTGAACCCACTCTTGGTGAAAACCCTGCAAGGTTGAAACGTTTAAAATCACATCATGACAGGGCAAAAGAAGAGGAGGCATCTGTTCAGGACTCTTTAGAGGCCAAGGAGGCTCTTCTTGTTCGAGCTATTGATGAAATGGAGGTAATTAATACTGAAGATGGTTCTGGTGGTTTTTGCCGTGTTACTTGTCATCAGCATACAATTTATTTTCTAATAAGAAAAGAATAAAAAATTTGCTATTTCATCTTGGTGGTTTTGCATATTTGCACTAGGCTTAGTGTTAGTATTTTGTAGGAAGAATCTCTGTAAATTATCTGTCTGCAGTGTCAAACTCATGCCTTGTTTTACCAAATTATCTTGGAGAACTAGATGAATCTTGATGGTTTGGCACTAAGAGTAGTCCCACTTCTCTCTTGCTTTACTGGTAAACACTTCTATCAAATGGTGATAGACATTCAGAGGTTGTGTAGGTATTACACATTATTTCCATCCTGGTATTACTTCATTCATTAGGTGTTATTGCCACCTAAGTAAGGTATAGTGTTGGACTCCCCAGTCCTTCGATCATTTGTCACAGTGCTATAAATTACTTGTGCATGTGCATCCCCCCCCCCCCCTCCCCAACCCCCCATGGCGATGCCAGAAGCTCTGCCCCCTCCTCCCTATCAATAATGTTCCAACAACTTTTGGTCAAAAATGTGCTGGAAATTTCTGTTAAACATATATTTTATTTTCAGTGACTACAATTCAGCACCTGATCTCGTTTCATCGATTATGATTGGCATGTGCAGGCTTTGTTCCTCTCATTGTTTAAAAGTTTCTCAAATGTATTAATGGAACGCTTGCCTGATGCATCTAAAGTTGGAACATTGCAAGCATTAAAGTCTATTCATTCAGATGAAATGGCTGTCGATCTGGAAGAGTCATCAGCAATGGAGGTGGAGAATGAGAATGGAATGTCTAAGAAAAGGTTTTACCATTACTTTAACTCCTCTTCTTTCCCCTCTTGTTTCACATGTTCATGTTATGAAATCCATTTTAGCCGAGTACTTTACCGTTTAATGTTCCTTAATATGACAGTCACTCAAATGGTGAGAAGGCAAGCAATGGCTATGATGTGGGTGAAAAGGAACAGTGGTGTTTATCAACTTTGGGATATGTCAAGGCTTTCTCAAGGCAATATGCTTCTGAGGTAACTATGGAGATGGGGATTCTAATTTGTAGGGGCTCGGTTGTCTTGCTAACCATCTCCGTCTCTCTTGGTCATTGTTTTGCAACTTTTAAATTCACCCATATCAAGACTGCCCAATTTTAGATAATTGTCATCTATATAAGCCTCCGTAGCAGCACGCACCCAAATTCCTTTTGTTCCACACGTTCTGGGATCCTACCCAATATTGCATGCATCCTGCTATATGTGACTGGAATTCTCCAAGTAGTTTGGGTGATAATATTAACAGTTCGTCGAAGGACCATTGGCCAATCTCTTGCTTAACATTCCTGAAGCTTGCATTTGACCAGGTGGTTTATAGTGATATTTAAATTTATTGTGCCCATGACGATGCAACATTTCAATTGTTATTTGAGAGAATGTAGGCAATTGTCTGGTTTTGAGCTTTAACCATGTTTTGCATTCTGTAGAAGATAAAATGAAACTGAAGTTGCTCAAAATGCTTTCATGGGTACAAGTAGAAGTGTAGAACAGTCCCCTAGAAAGCAAAGATATCTCTCCCTCTCTGTGAAGCCATTATTGGTTATAATGGTTTCACTTCAAGCTTTTGGACAATTTCGAAACTGATAAAACATGATATAAAAGTTATTTTTGCTTTCCATCATGATTTCTGCTGTTTTATTTTGTTATGTGATGTCCACTCTTTGCAACTTGACTTCCAAGTGCGAGGAGAGTTCTCCAACTTGGAAGTGTGCATAAGCTTGGTGAAATCGATTTCAAGGCTGCTACTAAATATACAAAACTTGATCCAGTTCCTGGTTATTAGATACATGGGGTGGTTATATGCTTGTTCCATCATTAGCATAGAACATGGGAATTATTTTATCCGTGGAGTTTGCGTAATTTATATTTTCCTTCTGAACAAAAATAAGCCATGATTGTCTACAGGATGTTTGATATTATTTGTTCATGACTCATGTTTGAAACCGTGTTGGCAGATATGGCCTCTCATCGAGAAGCTGGACGTGGAGGCATTCACGGAAGATGCACATCCTCTTTTCCGTAATGCAGTTTACACAGGTCTGCGTCGCCAAAATGAATGAGATTTATAATGGGTGAATTATTTGTCTATTTTAATTTATTGTTCTAACATGTTCGAGGCTTTTAATTGTATTACCAATTTTTCCTCATCTTATTCCCCCTCCCCTTTTCTTGCCTTTTTATGACTGAAAAATAGTGGTTGGTTGCCAAAAGTTGGATTTTTGCCTTTATTTTGTCAGGATATATATATATATATATATATATATATATATCGCTCATGATATGGTATTATGATTTGCCTAAAAAATTTTGGCCATAGAAATTTAGAATCATGGATGAAAAAAATGGTGCTTCAATTGAAGGAAGGAATTAGGCATGCTGGGTTTGGTTTCCCTGCATACCGTCATTACCTTGTCTATGGCCAATATCGTTTGTGGATCTATTCATGATTCATGATGCTAATTCAAATTTAATCTAAATGCTTCAAGTATCATAATAATTAATTTTAAAAATAACAATTATGGTAAAACTATGCTGTTTGTCATTTCTGAAATACCAATTGTACGCATAATATTTGTAACCTTGTGATGGACCAACAGCATGGTTCAGTCTTATTTGTCGTTTAATATAAGTGTGTAAGTCTTTATGAATACTTTGTTTTGTGCATGGTTGTGGTGCATCAAACAATAATTTTGTAGCTCAAAAATTGAGGCAAGTTTTTGACAATATGGAGACAATTTTCACATTGGACAATATTGGGTGCACGCACAATTTTTGTCCTTGATTTTATATTGGAGTAATGACAATACTTTCATAAAAAAAAAACCCTAATCAATCCTCCTTCTCTGTCGCTCTTAAAGCAGTTAAAAAAAATCATCAAAACCGAATCGATTAATCTTTTTTGTAAAAAAAAAAATTTATATTTCTTCACTAGAAATCGAATCGAAAAAATCGATCAAAAACCGAAAGAAATTGACAAATCCGATCTTTTGGTTTGTTAAATTTATGTCGAAAAACGACCATTGACACCCCCAAGTCTCTCTATCCCTCTCTTCCAACTCTCTCTGTCTAACTTCTTTTTCTCCACTTGGGTGCACGATCATAGGAATTGGAGATTTACCATCGTCCAATTAGTTTATAAAATTAATTTAAATATTTTTATTAATATTATAAATTGCTTCTTATTTATTTGAATATGTTACAACTTAAATATATAATACCTATACACATAATTTGTCAAAATATTTAAAGCAGTATATATGTGACCAACAAAAGTATAACTAAACATTACTAGCATTTCAGGCAACATATCTACTATCATTTTTTACTAGCATATATGGTACCACCATATAACCAAAACCAAATCCTACAAGTTAGCTGACACGTGACAAAGTGGGACCCACAATACACAAAAGACGATTAATCTCATGGTGACACGTGACGAAGGCAAGGAGATTTTTATACTAACCAGTGTTCATTTTGTAGGTTTATGATTGGTTGCTAGCCTGAAATCCAGAGATTAGTTCTCAAAACCCAAGGTTGTCCAACATCAGTTGTCCAAGAAGCTACAATTCAGGGAGTTTTGGTTCTAACGGATAAATTATTTTCAAAAGTGATTCGTTGGATAACTACCGAGATTTCAATTGGATTACATCAAAGAGGGTCTTGAAGAAATGGAATTCTGTTAGCGGAACAACCCAGTTTTCTCTCAAAGTTGTTTCTAGCTGAAACACGACTCCACGCAGCTCAAGCCATGTTCGTCCTACACCACTCAAAAGTATCCATTTTTACACGATCTTTCGTGCAGAAGAAGCAACGAAATGATTGTCATAAGCCTTGTTTCCAAGTTTTCGTCTATGAAGCATGAAGACTCGCCAAGCAAAAGCTACCACGACTTCCCAGAGAGCTCATTTCCTCCATAAAGAAGAAGCATGACCAGAGAGATGCTGCCATCATTCTCACATTCAAGAGAAGGTTGCGGTTACAAAGCCCACTAACCCAATCATTCTAGCAAGTAGCAAGAGAGCAATTTTGTCACGATTCCCATGATGTCCCACAACATATCCTTGAAGAATAAGTGCTCATATCTTAGCACAACAAAAGAAGAAGATGAATAAACAGCAAACCACCCTGCGTCAAACACAAACCCAACGTCTTCAATCCTTTATTTGCTTTCTTAGGCATGGCTTTGGCCACTTATATTTTTATTTAGCATGGCTCCGTGCCAACTAGTACTTAGATTTTCATTCCAATGACTGGTCTTCTGTTTTCATGCTTTTTTCCAGATTGACATTCCAGGCATTTTAAATCATTTTCCCAAAAGGCAAACCTTAAGCCATCACCTTGTGTTCTCTAATTGCGCAGTCTGTTTGGTGCAGAGGTCAGATTCAGTGTAGAATTCTACAAACAATCATATCAAATCTTTTGGGCTGACAACAAGCTCTGAAACACCTGCAAATCAAACAAAACTTCTCTTCCTAATAGTCAGAATTGTGAGATCTTCTGTCCAGAGCAGAAGATTCTAGCATATTTTTTTCGCGCTTGGTGGGACGTGAGTATCAGAAGCAACTAGTATTGTGATGTCTCCTATCCAGCACAGAAAACGATAAACACTACTACATATGTTATAAGAAATTTTATTTGCACACCATCAAAATATTAAATTTACACCACTTACACCAACATTATAAGTTTATACTAAAATTTTATAAGTTTACATCTAAGTTTTAATGAGTAGACAAAGTTGCCCCTAACTTGTAGAAAATTAGATAGAAATGTGTTAAGTCATACTCACATATGATGTGATAAATTCGTTTGTACAATCAGCCTTTATTAATTCACCACTTATCGTAATCTCCTTTATGACCTTCTACAAAGAAAAATTGACGAGCAATTGTTGATTTTATTATAGTAAATCAACAAGTAGCTACTGTTTAATTGTAAATAAAACGACATGGAAGCCATGTTTTTTTAACTTTGTAGTCGACATTTTATGTTGTGTTTTTAGATAAAACGGAAGAATACAAGTTGTACCATCTACCAGTGAAAAAAAATGGTATGTGTTCATGATCATACATAAATTACATAAACCCTAAAAAATGATATGTGTTCATTGATCGTACAGAAATTAAAAATTGTGTAAACATAGTAGTTTGATGGTGTGCAAATAAAATTTATCATATGTTACTCTCAAAATTATCTACCAAACATACCCATATATTCATATTTCGCAGGGCATCCCGCATTCATAAGCTCTCTTTGATGGATGCAATATCACAACTTTAACAAATTTGTAACATGAATGGTAGATTCCTAAATTGAGAATTGAACATGGAAAAAGAATCCAATAGGCAATCCTTGGCTGGAGGGGGTACTTGCCTTTTATGAGCCCAGGCATTTAATTTTACAAGGAGATTTATGCCTTTTATAATCCTTTGGCTGGTGCCTGGTGTAATTAATTACCTTTTATGCATTTAATTTTATATCCTAAATGAGTAAACAGAATATAGACTATAGAGGAAAAACAAAAAACATGAACTTTTGTATCAAAAAGCATATTTTTGATGCTTGAACCCCAAAAATATTATCCACATTTTACCCCCAATCAATGTGAATTGTTGAATGAGTGGGTTTTACATGTGTGTTTAATTTTTTAAATATGGATATTTTACATGTCACATAGATTTGAGGATAAAATGAAGATTATATTTTGGAGGCTGGTAGCGTTACTCGATTGATAAATCCTTGTGAAAAATTGTTATGAATTAAACTTGGTTGATATATATTTTTTAAAAAAAATTTCACATTTACATTAGAATCTCAAAACTCATGTGGGTAGTTAAAATATAGACTAAATAAAAGGTACATATTTGAATAAAAATAATAAATTTTTTTTATATATTTTAAAAGTATATATATATATATATATATATATATATATATTATTGATATGTGGTTCAGTGTTGATTAATAAATTTTATAAAATTATTGAAAGGTAATATTAATTTTTTATGTATAATTAATTTTATAAATATATTGTAGTAAACTGTATACGGACCAAATTATCATTTAATATATTGTATTAATTATTTTTATTCATAGTTAATTTTATTAATTTTAATAATATATAAACTATAATATATTTTGTATGTAATTAATTTTTTTATTTGATATCAAATAATATAAATTAGTATTAATAAAATAGGAGAAAATTAACATTTTAACGTCCTTTGTTTAGGTAATAATAAAATAGATACTCTAATCCAGTAGTTTTCATTTTTTAGATCTTCATAAAAATCTTTCTTAATTAATATTAATAAAATAAAGTAAGTACTTTTATACCAAAAAATTATGTATATCATATTATTTCATCAAGTCTAATTTATTGATTTGAATATGGGAAGTTTTTTGAAAATATTTACATTTTTTTTGAGAAAGAAAATATTTACATTTAGATTTAGTGAAATAATAACTAAAAATATCAAAATCTTGTTCCATTCATATTTTGGTTTTTTCTTTTATTGGTTGGTTCTTTTCAAAATTAAGGTAAGTATGTTTTCTAAATAAACTTTTGTATATCATATTTGACCAAATCTGATTTGGAATATATGAATTTTTTTGAAAATATTTAGATTTAGAATAATAATAATTAACAATATCAAAATCTTGTTATATTTTGCTTTTTTTCTATTGACTGATTCTTTTCAAAATTATGAAAATATATCAATTAAAGACTCGAACAGTGTTATTCCAATGCATTCGGAACAGAGATACATTCCGATATGAATTCCGTGCTTGCTTTTCGATTTTGTAAATTTACTGTCAGTATTCATAAATTCCTAACCTCTATAAAAAAAAAAGGATAAGTTCACAATTGCCCCTTACCTTATCAAAAATGATCCATTTAGCCCTCATTTTTTTTTTTGTGCCGAATGAACCCCTCGATTTCAACACATGGTTCACGTTTGTCCTTCTATCCATTAACCATTAAAAATCACTGACGAGTGTGATGAATCTGGGTTAAAATAATCGACTAGTGTGATGAATCTGGGTTAAAATAATACGAATCTAATGACTTCATCATCAAAGATAGATTTGAGATCTCTGATAGGTCAATTCGTGCGCTACGATAGAAGCCCATTATTTTTTATTTTTTCACAACCTTTTCTGATTTTTGATCTTGCAGGTTTGAACTCTCCTAAAGCCCATTAATCTTACAGGTTGGATTTTTGTTTTTTGAGGTTGCAGGTTTGCACTCTCCCAAAACCCATTGATCTTGCAGGTTTGATTTTTGATTCTTTTGTTTTTCACGTGATAACAAAATACAAATAAAAAAGTATCGTATTTCCAAAGTGGAATATTAACTAAACACAAAATTACACGTCACCAATTAACGGCCATCTCATCTCCATTATAACGAAAAAGTGATTGAAGAGTTTATTTGGATTGTGTGTTGAAGTCGAGGAGTTCATTTTTGACACAAAAAAAGCTTGAGAGCTGAATTGATTATTTTTGATAAGTTACGGGACTTCTGTGATACTTATCCTAAACAATCAGTTAAAAGAATCCTGTATTACACTATCCCTAGATCGACGGTTACAAAACTGTTTGACCGAATTTCTTCAAAAAAATTTTATTTTAATAATATTTTCACCAACCTCAAACCCAACCTGTCCCGAATTTCTTAATTTTCTCTCTTTCCTTTCCTTTCCTTTCCGTTTTAACTTCCCAATTTCTCTCTCTTCACGTTTGGGAAGCAGCTGTAGAGAGAGAAAGAGAGAAGCAGACTCTCCTACCTCGCTAAAACCCAAGCACGGAAGAGAAACCTTTTATCAATATTCAAATATCATTTTCTCATCTGGGTTTGGTCTTTTATGCCTAATAGCTTCTCTGATTTTTTTCTTTTTGGGGTTTTGGTGAAAAATGGAGTACGTGGGGAAGACCCTGAAGAAAGAGTTCGCGGGCTTTGGGGTTTTCTCTGGAATCGTGAAATCGTACGACTCGGCTTCTGGCCTTTTCGAGATCGTGTATGAGGACGGAGACTCCGAGGAGCTCGAATTGGCGGAGATGGCTTCTCTCTTGGGGGTTGCCCCGAGTCTAGCTCAAGCTCAGGAGGCTGTGGAATACAGGGGGAGGCTCGGCCGCAAGTCCAAGAAGCGGCGTCGGGTGGAACTCGGGAAAGGGGTGACCTCTGAATCAGGTAACAGTCAGCTTTGTGGAAATGTTGATTTGAATGGTGGGGTTGGAGCGTTACTAGAGAAAGGAAGTGAGTTTGATAGGAATTTTAGCGCTAGTGTCTCTCTGTCTGAAGGGGATACCAATTTGGATCGAAATGTTGGTTTGAATGATGGGGGGCATAATTCTGAACACAAGTTTGATTTAAATGCTGCTAGCTTTGATTTGAATGTAACTGATGAGGATGATTTAGGTGACGGGGTTAATTTAAATAATGACTTTCAGCAAGGATTGGAGAAGGGAAAATGCTTTGATCTGAATTCAAATGTGAATCCTGAGATGGAGGAAAATTTGAAGGAGGTTAGTTTGGAGGGAAATTTGAAGAAAAGGAAATGTGGCTTTGATTTGAATTTGGGCGCCGATGAGGAACTTAAGGATGATGCAATTGACAACTGTGGAGGACAAGTGAAGGAAAGTACTGGAATTGAGGTCGCCGAAGGGACTCTAAAGGTAGAGGGAGAGCCTTCCAGTGAAATTGAGGGAGTTGATGCCCGCGGTGGTATTATTGATGGGACATTGATAGAAGTTTATGTCTCTGAGGATTTCCATCGCGGGTTGGTTGACAGGAATCAGGTGGAAGGTGGTATTTCGGTTGTAGATGTGAAAGTGACTGAATCTGTCTCGCTATTGGAAGTTAATGGTTTAAATGGTTATCACACATTAAATGATGAGAATCAAGAGGATGTTGGAAGTGGTAATGGATGGGCGAGCTCTCGGAGAAAGAGAAGAAAGCGTTCAGATAATTTGAATGCTACAGCTGAAAGGGTGTTGAGGAGAAGTGCTCGTAGAGGGTCTGGTAGATATGATGTTCAGGAAATCGCACCATCTATCGTGGTCAATGATTTATCAGCTACAGTGGTTGGTGCAGTGACAGAGGAGAAACCATTGATTTCCAGTGGTGAACGGGCAGATGATCCTACCTTTCTTCCTCCTAAGCTGCAACTGCCACCTTCTTCAGGGCATTTGATTTTGGAGGGAATGCCTATCCTTGAGCTTTTTTCTGTTTATTCTTGTTTAAGAACATTCAGTACTTTATTATTTCTAAGCCCCTTTGAGCTGGAGGACTTTGTGGCGGCATTGAATTGCAGGTTCCCTACTCCATTATTTGATTGCATTCATGTTTCGATTTTGCAAATACTAAGAAAGCAATTGGAGTACTTGTCAAATGAGGGTTCTCAGTCTGCTTCCGATTGCCTGAGGTATTTTTTCTGCTTTCCTGTGTATAATTCCACCCCGGGTTTGAGTTTTCTTGGTTTTGATCATTGTATTTTATTTGTAGCGAATTTTGATTTGATACTTTCTTCATTGGGTTTTCATGTAGGAATCAAAATTGGGAACTTTTAGACATGATTACATGGCCCATTTTCATGGTCGAATACCTGCTAATTTGTGGTTCAGGATGCAAACCTGAATTTAGTATCAGTGACTTGAAGCCATTTGAATGTGATTACTACAAGCAGCCTGTATCAATAAAGGTTAAGATACTTCAGTATTTGTGTGATGATATGATGGAGGTAGAAGTTATAAGGTCAGAGCTTAGTAGAAGATCGTTGGCAGCTGAAACTGATGTTGATTTTGATAGGAATGAAGTTCACAAGAAAAAACGGGTTTCTGTAGAAGTGTCTGGCGTCTCTTGCTTGACCGAGGAAGTTGTAAATGACACCACTGACTGGAATATTGATGAATGCTGCCTTTGTAAGATGGATGGAAATTTAATATGCTGCGATGGTTGTCCTGCTGCATATCATTCAAAATGTGTAGGGGTTGCTAGCGATTCTTTGCCAGAAGGTGAGTGGTACTGTCCTGAGTGTGCCATTGAGAGGCATAAACCTTGGATGAAACTTCGTAAGTCACTTCGTGGAGGAGAGTTGTTGGGAATTGATCCTTATGGTCGTTCGTATTTTAGCTGCTGCAGCTACCTGTTGGTGTAAGTTCTCAGCATTTTATGAAGTTGACAATTTTTTTTCATTAAAATTTGTGTTAGTCACAATCTATCAAGAGAAGGATTATGTAATTTCTCCTAAATATGGTCTCCCACGAGTGAACTGTCATTACAATGCTCTACTGCATATGAATTCTGTCACCCCAGTTGAGCACATGTAAGGGATCTTAGCCATAACTAATTCACTATTATTGCAGAATTAGATATCATAGCAAACTTCCTATACGATGACAGAAAAGACTAAGTGGTTGATATACTCCATCATCAGCTCACGTTGTTTGAGACTTGACTTTCTACAAACAAGGAAACTCACTGTTTCATTTGACATGATTATGCGCCTTCTGTTAATTAATGACATCAATAGGTCTTGAGTACTCCAGTATAAATGTTCGTATTTATGTTTTTCCTTCCTAGTGACTGATAATCTAAACAGGATACATATATGCTTATCCGTGAAAAATTCAAGGTTGCCTATATTGCTTGGGAAAAGGACACATTATATGTGTTTGGTTTGGTTTCTTCACACTTTGTATTTTTTTTTTTAATTTCTAAGGTACCCTTTTGTTTTTCCCTGAGTATAGTGCTCGGCACTTTATACTGCTACCTTTCGTTTACTTTCTTTTCCGATTTGGTGTTTTTATTTAACATTACTCGAATTTATTGGTCTTCGGAGGACCTCGTTTGTAATCTTATTATTTTTGGTGAGTTTAAGAACATTTTTGCATAGATAAAATTATATTTTGGTGATGTTCACATTTTATGGCTCTCCGGATGATCTTGCTTTAAAAATACGTTCTTATGAAATTTTTGTATTGCAGGTCAGATTCATGCGAGAATGAACCATTATCCAATTACTACCACAGAGATGATCTGAATGTTGTTGTTGATGTGCTCAAGGTGTCAGAGAGATTATATAGTAGCATATTAAAGGCAATCTATAGACTCTGGGACATCCATATTCGCTCAGACGGAGCAAATGGTAATATGGATTCCGGAACCCAAAATGTGTGCTCGGACAGGTGCACGCCAGAAACATTTCCAGTTAAGAATGATACTCCCAATGCAAGAAAAACAGAACAGAAGTTTGTTCCTGATACTGAGGTTTCAAGGTCTGTGAGGTTCCATTCGGAGGATGCAGTGGAAATCCGATATGTGAGTTCTGAGGGATCTGTTGAGACCACCCAAACTAGTTCGGGTATTGCAAATATCAAAACAGAAAGGCCTGGCATATGTAGTATGTCTGTTGAAATCTCAAATCAGACTGAGCTGCCTGGAAAGTTCCCTTATCTTGAAGACAATTCTTTGTCATCTTCTGTTTTGAATATCAAAGGAGATGTCAATGTAGTATCTATGTCTCCTGTACCTCCCCTATCCGAAAAACAAAGAACAGGAGACACACAACAAGTGCAGAGTGGAACTGGTTATGTTAACAGTTACAGTTTTGCTCATGTAGCATCTTCAGTTGCAGAAGAGTTGTTGCATAAGTCATCAGATAAAATCAGTCAAGAGTTCATGAAATCAGAAGAGGAGGTGTTTTCGTCACAGATGACGGCCATTTGGAAGAAATGGATGAAGTTCTGTTGGTCAGGTGTTCGGAATCTAAGTGTCAATGTGCAGAAAGAGAAGTGTGGGTGGTGCTTTTATTGCAAAGCTCCGACTGATGACTCAGATTGCTTGTTTAACTTGAATCCAGGCATTCTTAAGGAAGAGTCTAGAAGTGAGTTGGTTGGCTTTCACTCAAAAAAAGAGAGAAATGGCCATCTCACTGATGTCATTTACCATATCCTGTCAATTGAAGAACGTTTGCAAGGGCTACTATTGGGTCCTTGGCTAAACCTGCATTACTCAAAGGTCTGGCATAAAAATGTTCTCAGGGCATCAGATATTGTGTCTGCAAAACATGTGTTGCTTACTGTAAGTGATTTTCTTTTTAATTACTGGTATTGAACTTATGGTCCTGATAGCTCTTGTCAAAGTGAAATTGTTACTTAGAACCATTTTTGGTTAAAAACTTCTCAATCTAGCCCAGTCTATACAAAAGTTATCAATCTAGCTGGCCTGATTTCAACTGATGTTTAATGATTGAATTTCTTCAGTGTAGTACTGTTTAATTTTGTAGTCGTGTATGGTCTCTAAGAATCTCAGCTGTAAGCAACCTAAAGTGGCCAATTGTTGTGTTTGTCTTGCCTGGGAACTAAGATTCCTTTAGTGCACTTAACTGGGTTTCATTCTCTGCTGTTTGGTTGGATTTGTGGATTTTGGCCTGACAAGGCCTTAGTTGTTCCAAATTTTGATCGTACAAGTTTGGAATTTTTTTAACTAGATGTGACGTAGCTTATGTTTCTATGGAATTATGCAGCTAGAATCAAATCTGCGCCCTCTTGTTCTTTCACCTGAGTGGTTTAAGCATGTAGATTCTATGGTGACAATGGGTTCTGCTTCTCATGATGTGACTGCCTCCTTACGTTCATCTTCTAAGCATGGGGTTGGCAGAAAAAGGGGTAGGTGCTCAGATTTGGAGGTCAACCCTTCTTCACGTTCTGCTGGTGGACTTGTTATGTTTTGGCGGAGGGGTGGAAAACTTTCTCGGCAGCTGTACAATTGGAAAGTTTTACCTCGCTCTATGGTGTCCAGAGCTGCCAGACAAGGTCTATGATCTCTCTTTGGCTTCTTGCATTCATTGGGTTTGGGAGAGTATGTGGTTTAGTCAACTGAATAACTATTCTGAATTTGTTTTAAGTTTAAATTTCGCAGCTGGTTGTACAAAAATACCGGGAATTCTTTATCCTGAGAGTACAGACTTTTCAAGGAGAAGCAAGTGCATTGCATGGAGAGCTTCCGTTGAGTCATCCACAAGTGTAGAGCAGCTTGCTTTGCGGGTACGGTAATCTGGAGCGCCTTGGTTTCTCTTGTAATTTTTGAATGATTCTTAATACTGGTATAGTGGTATTCAAACCTGGTCATGACCTTCACAATTTGTTGCTGGTTTTAATTTACTTGTATTCTGACATCTATGTGCAGTAGTGTACTAGATAAAATGGTATGGGTGGGAGTGGAAATTGAAGATCTCTATATCCATTTCTTTTCTTGATCGGGTTGCACCAACATGTTGCTCCTCTAATTAATTTTTCCCCACTCTTGGGGTTTAAAAAATCTTGTTCCTGATCTACTTCCCACTCAGTAAAAAAGTGGCCAGAAAAAGGAATAATTCGCTCAAACAAGAAAAAACTGATTGAACCGTTCTGTATGATGCAGAACAGGAAATTAGTTGTTCTTTTTCTTTAAAACTTTTGCACGTCTTTCCCACCATTAGGGAAGTGCTTTTAAGCAAGGACAAATTTTGTTGCTGCCATTTTAACTATCTAGTGTTTTCATTTGTATTTGTTTACCCGCAAATCTGTGAGTTTCATAGTCTTTAAGTATAAGGAGTGCCAGAATGTTCTTGGAAGCATCTATGAGTTTTATGTCTTTTCAGAATTTTATGGATATTTGCTATTTAGAGTAACTAACGGCTAAAAGTCTATGGTAAATGCTTCTGAGAAAACAAGTTCAATATTTAGATATGAGAGGCTGGGTCATTCATGCCTGATGTGATTTCTTCTCCCCTTTTCTCTTTCTCTCTAAGCTTTCATTTCATTTTGGCTACCATAACTTGAAGTGCTTGTTCACTTCTTTAAAAAGTATAGAATGTTTTCTTGCTTTATCTTGATTTCAAACTCTGTTCAATTGCTACTCTCTTATAACCTTGTTTATTCTCTATGTTCTTTCATGACCTTTTCATGCAAAATTTCAAGTTTTCAACACTAATTTTAGTTGCTTCCAAATAAGTACATCAGTTAGGTTGCCAATCCCTCTGCCTTAAGATTACAACCAGTTGAGAACCACACACATCCTAGCCCTAAGCCCGGTCATCGATACTCTCAAACCCAATCATCCCGATATTCGGTCACCCTGGATCAGCAAAAGTTCTCATCGGAAAGTAATTCCGAACCCTTTGTTGCACCATAGTTTACCTCTACGGGATGAAATTACACGTTCTAAAACTTTTCTTGAGATTTTGAGGTCGAGTGATTTCACCACTTCGAGGAGAGCGTTGCTTGTTTGTGGGGAAAGATATCACACTTAAACCAAAAAATTGACAAAGTTGAGGTTGCTTTGAAAATATCAATGGATGCTCTTTTTGGGTAGAAACAAGCAAAACAATGACCAATAAAGAAAATGGGATTCCAAGTTGCTCTGACTTAATGCTGCCTATCAACTTCAAGTGAATTTCTTTAAAACTCTCAGCTGAATTGCTACAACATCAGTACGTTAAGCTGTTGTTTCTATTGGAAACTCGTGAAATAGTGAAGATCCTAACGATGAATGGTAAGAAAATGCGAACAAGTTGAGGATGAGATTACGATAGGTAGATTCCGTGCTCGTGATTTCATCTTCATATGATGTAACCAAGTTGTAAGAGAAGTGGGATTTCTATTATCACTCTCACTTCCTAAAAAAGGGGTGGTCAATCAAGAAAGTCTAGAAATTCCGAAAATTAAGAAACCCTTTAGAAAAAGGACATTATAGACGTTCAGAAAACCATTTTCTGTAGTAATTACTGCATCATTCCCGTCTTGTTATGGAATACTCAATCTCGAGCTTGAATCCTAAATAAGAAACCCTCTTTATGAATTTCTTTTTTTGAATGAATACCCTTTATTAATCATGTTAGCAATGCTGTGCGATTTCACAATTCATGCTTGAAGTAACATTTCTCCGTCCAACCATTCAAGCAAAAGATCCCATGGGATAACAAGCTTTTATTTTTCAGTTTGTATTGCTCTCATTACATTGCATATTTTAATTTTGTAACCGTTAACATTTCCTTAGTCCCACTCGTATTGGGTTTTTTAGAAATTTAATTTCAATATGTGGCTGGATCCTCTCTTCTTTTTCTTGTTTAAAATTTATTATGAATAGTTACTCAAAAGGTAGCTAGAACAAGATATTCGTATGATTAGACAACTTGATACTTGCTATTATTAGGGAAATTTGCAGACTTCTGATAAGTATGCAACATGTTCACAACTTCCTTTTTTGTGGAACTTTGGGTCATTAATATCTTTTTTTTATAGGTTCGAGAGCTTGATTCAATCATCAGGTGGGATGAAATTGAAAACACGCATCCGCTATCTAAGCTGGACAAGGAATTCAAAAAATCAGTCAGGCTGTTCAAGAAGGTTGTCATTCGCAGGAAGTGCATAGAAGGGGAAGGGTTGAAATACCTTCTTGATTTTGGCAAGAGGAAAACTATTCCTGATGTTATCGTGAAAAATGGGTCCATGATTGCAGAATCTTCTAGTGGAAGGAAGAAATATTGGCTGAACGAATCTTTTGTGCCCTTATACCTTTTGAAAAGTTTTGAAGAGAAAAGAATTGCTCGTAACTCCGGCAACATGAGTTCCCAAAGAGTTTCTGAGGCATTTAGAGTAGTGAAAATGCCGTCGACAGAACGGGGGTTTCAGTACCTTTTCTCAAAGGCAGAGAGATCTGAGTATTATCAGTGCGGACACTGTAACAAAGATGTTTTGATCAGGTATTGCATAATTATTTTGTACTTGTAATGAACACTTTAAGTAATTGATAATGACATCAATTTAGTGCTGTTGAAATTGGCTTTCCTGATTTCACATCTGAGAAACATGGAATGATGCAACATTGAAGTAATAGGGAAAAAAAAAAGCTTCCGTTCGAGTCCTGGTTTTGGATTGAGTAATCATTAAAAGCCAAAGATAATAAAAGAAAAAAAGAAAAGTGTGAGAAAGGAAAATTGGAGGGGAGGAAATAGAATAGTTGTAGCTTTGACATTGAACTCTTGATGGCAAGCTTTATTGTTTTTAATGTCACTTTTCAATTGTGAACCGCATTATGACTATTGCGTCTCAATAACTATGTCTATCTGTATTAATTATTAAGTTTCAACATCAGCGTAGTGGTGAAGTTGTTCTATTGCAATTTAGGCATCATTGGTTCAAACTGTGGAAACAGCCTTTTTTCTGAACTGGGAACTTTGTGCAATGGATTTGACTTTTTCTGATACCATATTAACCTTTTCTTTTAAAAATATTGACAGGGAAGCTGTTTGCTGCCAGTATTGCAATGGTAAGAATTTTATTTCTCTCTAGACGTAAAATATTACTGAGGTGCTTGGACTTTCATGAATGAACTAATTTGTGTTGAAGCTTTTATCTTCAATCTGCTGGTTTTTCCTCACCTGACCTTTTCATTTTTTAAATCACAAAGACATGTAATTATTAGTTTAAATGGACCCTGAACATAAAATGTCTGCATTGTTGATCTTCGATCAACATATTAGTGGACACTGACTAGTCACAAATCATTACTGAGAACAATTATGGGTTTACGTAACTATGAAGCCTCATGATGAATTAATTTTACTTGAAGAGCATATTAAGAATGTAACGTTACATGGATGGTTGACCAAGTACGAGTAGAACTCTTCTGTTGATTGTAAAAATAAGCAATGGTGCTGAACTGCTGATCAACACCGTAAATAAAATAAGGGCTGAATCTAGAATTCTTTACCGAGAATAATTTTGGGCTACGCCATGATGAATTATGTTACTGAAAAAAGTTAAAAATGTAAAGTTACATAGATGGTTGACCAAGTAGTGGTAAAACTATTCTGTTGATAGTAAGAAGAGGCAACACTGCTATAAGTTTGGTAAATGAAAGGAGGATCCAAATTTGGAACCCGGATGCTTAAATGGCATTTTAGAGGATATAAGTGATTTCACTTGTTCACAGCTGCAGACATGCCATTTGTGGTTCATACACTTTTTGTTAATCTCATTAATAAAGGAAACAGGGGATTCGAAAAAAGGGTGAGAATGAGATGGAATAAATACTTTGAAGAGGGGAATAAGCATGAAAACTGGACTATCGTATCCAGTTTATATCTGGTTTAAGTATGCACCAAACATGAAAAATAGTCCTATCTGCTTGACTGATGTGCTAAACACTTATTGTTTTTCCATATAGAATAAGATCATAACCATACTCCCCAAGTCCTGTTCTTGCATTTCTCACGGGATGTCCTACTCCTTTCTATTGCAGAATTTTAATGATCTGTGTCTGGTAGAGTATAGTTTGGTATTATTAGACAGCTTATTCTGGTAATGCCTCTAACACCATTACGTCAGCAATACAGTCTGTCACTGGTGTGAATTTACTGATCCGAGCCCCTTTGTTGATCTTATTTTGCATGGCTATCAAACAAAAAAAGGTGGAATATCCGTCTTAGCGGCAGAAACTTTTACATATCACTGTGTTGTCCTCTTTAGATGTCATTCGCATTGAGAAACATTTAAGATTGATGCGATTAGATGAAAAGTTGTTACGTCACGTTTTTATCAAACTACTCATAATGTATCAGATATGATGTTTCAGTTGCAGCTACCTTTCCTTTTACTTGTGGATTCTTAGTCTTGAATCATAATGTCAGGATATTTTCATAGAAGGCATGTTAGGAAGTCTGCTGGGGCTGTAACTGCTGAATATACTTATACATGTCACCGATGCCATGGGGGAAATTGTGTCAAGACTGATGCGAGAACAGGGAAGAAGGCCACGAAAGGAAGGAAAAAAAACACAGAAAGTATGAAGCCTAAGCCTCAAGATGGTAAAAAATCATCTAGAGAATGCAGGTCAGTGAAACTAAAAGACGGCAAAAATGCATCATCAAGGCCAGTAAAATCACAAAAATACAAAAAGATCGGTGCTGGCATAACGTTGCGCCGTTCACCTAGAAAACTTAAATATGTGCCAGTGCAGAATAAAAAGCGAAGAGTATGCAATAAAGGGAAACAAGTAAGGTCGAGAAGAGGGAACTTCAAGGAATCAAAGAAAGTTACTTCATGGCGCAAGAAAAGAACACAGGCTTACTACAGTTACTGGGTCAATGGTCTACAGTTGGCGAGAAAGCCAGATGATGAGAAGCTAATGGTTTTTAGGAGTAAAAGATTTTTAGCCCCTTCTGAAAATATGACTGTTAACCTTGATCAACACAAATGCCGTCTTTGTGGAGGAGGAGGGTATACATCAACGTCAAATTATGTTGCCTGCGAACATTGTGGAGGTAATTAGGTTTTAATGTCTTTATTTTGTTTAGGTGGCCAACTATTGATTTACCAATAAAGAAGTTGTCTTCTGCATTTGTTAATAACATTTTCCCCTTGCTTCATCTATTCTGCAGAATGGTTTCACGGGGAAGCTTTTGGACTAAATGCGGAGAATGTTTCTTTACTAATTGGATTTAGGTGCCATGCTTGTCTTAAGAGGACATCCCCAGTTTGCCCCCATATGCGAAACATGGGAATTAAGGGATCTCAGCTTGGTGTTGGACAAAATGCCATTGGTTGTTCTGAGGAAGAATGTAATATAGTCCCTCCTCTGATTGAGGTTAATTCTGGAAACAGGTCTCTTGCAAACGAGGATCTTCAAGTTTCTTTGTCATTTGATGGGTGTTCTGCTAATGAGGAGCAGTTAAGTTGTGCTCTGGACTCGAATCAAAGATTAACGTCAGAATCCAAGCTAGAAGCAGAAAATGGGCATGCACTAGTAGTACATAAGCAGCAGAATCCAGACACAACTGAAATCACCAAAGAGGATTTGAAACCAGATTTGCTAACAATGTCTGACAAAAATCTTTTGCAGGAAGTGGAAACAATCAAAAAAGGACTCGATGATTTTGAAACTTCTGATAACAAGGTGCAGGTTCCTTCCAGCAAGATTGCATTAGATGTTGTAGATGCTAAAGTGGCAGTGATGGAGCATGACAGGGCGAAGGATGACCTATCAAGTATCCTGAAGTTGGCAAGTGATTGAGCCCTTCTCGACTCCATTGACTTGCATATGCAGGTATTTATGGTGTCTGAAGAATTTTTAGGCGAGAGCATCCCCAGAGTAGAAAAGAGGAGCAATCTTCTCTCTTTTTGTAGAAGAGGTCTGCCAGCACTGCAAAGAATTACTTGTAAATCTTACAATGTTGTTGAAAGTAATAGTCACAGACTCACAGTTTTAGTGACCACAATGATTCATTTTGAGCGGAGTAATAAAAGAGTTTACTGACCTCCATTTGCCCTATATACTGCTACAAGGCTCTCTAATTTTGAAGGTTTACAGACAGCTGACCATGCCTTCAAGTGTAGCATACTCATGAAAGAAGTGGAAACATGAGCTGGTCTGCTGACAGTTGTGGAAGATCATCTTTGCATCCTCAAAGATCCTGTTTTGAAGAATGTGTTAAGTTGCTGAGTCGCGTTTGATTCACATAGTGATGCTTCCAGGGTTGGATTAACTAGAGATGGAGATGATGAACAAAATTATGACAGCGGATGGTAATTATTCATCTGGGTTAGACATTGATATCTTTCCTAACTTGAGATTAGATTCGGAATTATTGAACTTATTTAATAGCTGGATAGATCAGCTCTTTTAAGCACCAAAGTACCTTATATTTCTTCTTTGTTGCTTGAGACCAGTTACTTTAAGCAACACAATTGTAGATATCATTTTCTTCCATTGAAATTGAAGTCTTTGATTATTCTGACCGCCTTGAAATTCTCAAATATTGTTCATAAGGTCCATATTCTAGTGTTTATTGTCTATATGATATGAATGCTGTGTAGAACATATGGAATAGTTCTTAGTCTGGATGTTCAATCAGTATAGAAGCAATGCTTTCTGTCTTGTTTGTTGGTTGAGTTCTCTTAGAAATTGCAATGGCTGCAAATGTCTCGACTTAACTAGAATGCAGATGTTAGTAAATCACAAGGGCAAACATGCATGAAGTGCGCATGAACTGTCATATGCATACCTGTTATATTAATATACAGACACATTGGAAAAAGCTTCAGAGATTGTGTAAGAGCTTTGATGATGGTGATGATGGTTGAATGACTTCTAAGTTGGGCTCTTTATAGAAGTGGGGATTGGACATTTTCTATATCTAATATGATGAATTTTACTAATGTCAAACATATATATAGGGAGAGGATTTCTCACATAAGGGTGTAAAATAAGGGTTACATTTTAATGGTGTGGATGAATGAGATGACAAGCGGGGTTTACTGTTTTGGGTCTCACATGTTTCAAATCAATGGTATAGGGTTAATACGACATATCTTTATTCTTTTCGAAGAAAAGAGAGGGATTTGAGTTTAGGCTAAACTTAATCCCACTTATTTTTTGACATGTCATGTGTTCACACACCGTTAGCCACGTTGACATAACGATTTGTGTATTTAACGGTCAATTTACCACGTGGGCATGTTGACTGACTTAATCACCAAAATCTGTCTGAATGATTTGTTTGGAACAAATACAGACTTTGGGTTACCAATTTGAAACATTTGAACATTCAGTGATGAAATTGGAAAAGTGATGATCTTTCAGTGACTATATGTTGTATTAACCCCAATGATATAAACATAGATTCTTATTTTACACCCTTACATTAGACCCTTAGGCTTCGTTTGATACGTCGGATAACACTTTGTATCGTATAAAATTATTCTTTAATGAAGTTATCGGGTGTTTGGATGTTTTTTGAAAATCTCTGGATAGTATAATTTTATACAAAAGCGGCTCTTATACGATGCAAGCCGTATTATATTAAAACGCCTCCAACTCGTTTTTATTTTATACGGAACGCTTAACATAAGAGATAACATGTCAAATGACAAAAAAGACCTTCACCCTCACTTTATATAGGAAGAGTGAAAAAGTAAACCTCAGAACTATACGTACCAACTTTGGTGAAGAGCTACCATAGTCGATTAGCAAAGAGAGGTAACTTCATGACTTGTCAAAGAGCTTACAACTTTTCAAACCACTAGAGATAATAATTGTGGTCTCCTAATATTCAACGTCTCAGTATATATTGTCATAAACCTTTTGTTTTATGAAAAAAAATTTCAAGATTCTAATTATAACATTTTTTAGGAATAACGTAGTTGAATTTGACATGTCTTGACTTGTTCTTGTTTCCCAATCTTCTACTACTGGATGCACAAACGCAAGCTACAAGTTGTCATTTTTACCATGTATTCGATCGCAAGATCTTGTCATTTCATGAATGTTTGGCAAAATCTCTCAATGAAAAATTATTGTTTTAACTGGGGATAATCTAGACAAAGTACCATAAATCTTATACTATCATTTTGTCTAACAACAAACCAAACACTGTATTGCATAATAATTATACTATACAGGGCTAATATCAAATTCTTTCCAAACACTGGATAGAACTAAATTATACATCAACTTATTCAAGGATTAAATTATACATTGGATAGTAATATGATACTAGCCTATACGGCACACCAAACGGAGCCTTATGTGAGAATTCCTTTATTTGAGGATTTCTCACATAAGGGTCTAATATAAGGGTAAGAGTTACATTTTAATGGTGTGGATGAATGAGATGACAAATGGGATCCACTGCTTTGGATATATATAACGTGATGAAATTTCTAATAGTAATAGATACATCATATTAGAAATATAAGGTATGAAATTCCAGTTAACTAATTTGTATCGTGTGGATTAAAAAAATATAAGTAATCATTGAAAAAAGTATACTTTAATTTAGGGTTCATTAGCAATAGGTCCCTCAAATCAAACTTTTATTTTTATAGTTCCATTCCAATTTTTTGTAACCCATAAGATTCATAAATGGATACAATTTCTTCCAGAAAAAAATTATTTAAAATATCTTTCTTATTGATTACATTACACTAAACTCTTGTTTTACTTCTAAATTTCAACAATTAAATATATTTTTTAACGTCAATGTGATTGGACAATCATAACTCACTCATTTGAGCTCTGATTGAGACGATTTTTATGGTGTTCAAAAGAAGACTCGAAGATCCATAGAATTGTATCTAATATATTTTTGGAAATTCGAACATTTTAAAAGTAAAATTGAAGCTCAAAGTTTGCAGATCGAAGTTGTGTTTTTGACATCAATATGTTCGACTCAGTGTATTCAGACGATCATAACTAATTCTTTCGAGTTTCGATTGCAATGATTTTTGTGGCGTTTGAAAGAAAACTTTAAGACCCACAGAATCATGTATAATACGTATGTGGAGATTCAAATATTTTAGAGGTCAAATCAAGGCTCAAAATTTGTACATCGAAGTTTTGTTTCTGATGTCATTATGTTCAGATAGTCATAACTCACTTGTTTAATTTCTGATAGAGACAATATTTAAGGCATTTGAAAGAAAACTCTAAAACCGAAAGAGTTGTGTCTAATATATTTTTTAAAATTCAAACGTTTTAGATGTCAAATTAAGGCTCAAAGTTTGTGCATCAGACAATGAATTGTATAGAAACAAATTTATTTGGATTATCTGTTATGATTTTGTTATGATTAGTACATATTGAAATTTATATGCACTAAATTTATCTGCATTAGTTTATGTGTCTGTTGTAATTTAATTATGGTGAGTATATATTGAAATTTATATGTACTAAATTAACAATCTACATAATGCTATGCAGATAAATTTATATGCAAAATTTTTTTATCTAAGAATATATCGATGATTACTCTTATTTGAAATGGTTTTTCACTCTTATGTAAAATATATAATTTTTACTATTCTGTCATGTATTTTGAGAGAAATTATTTTGAAATCTAGTTTAAAAAAAACAATGGATGACATCATGCGATACCAAAAAAGTAAGGGAGGCACTAACGCATAGGGTTATGTAATTTCTTTGAATGAAAAAAAAGACATATGTCATATATGTAATTTAACAATCTCTGTCGTTAAATTAATAACTATTTTTACGGTTATCCTTATTTGAATAAATTTTATCTATTGTTTCCTTTAGTCTTTAAGGGTGCTCATGGTCGTTTTTTGTGATTTTTTCGACATAAATTTAATGGAGTGATCGATTGATTATTGACGATTTGATCAATTTTTTCATTCATCCTCACTAATATATATTTAACAATAACCGATCAATTGATCGGTTCGGTTTGACACGATTTCTTTTGGACATCCCTAAATTGGTCTTAGAAAAATGTTATTTGTCCCAATATTTTTTGTCCCAAATCTTCCCAATCCCATGTGGTATTGCCACCTAAGCTTGTTGACATGGAAAATATACTTACATGGATGAAATGCATTTGAAATTTAAGTTTCCCACTTCTCTTTTGTTCAAATTTTAAAAATCAAATCTCCCTCTTTTATCTCTATATTTTCTCGTACTTCCATCTTCTCTCAGATACCTTTATGCACATTGTTTTTTTCATACAAAATTACGATTACATTGTTTTTGTTTCACACAAACATTGCGATTATATTGTTTTTTTGCCAATAAATTGTCAAATTTATCAAAACAATGTAATTTCCAGCAATGTAAATTGCCAAATTTCCAGCACAATGCAAATTATCAATTTTTCAGCACAATGTAAATTGTCAAATTTCCAGCACAATGTAAATTGCCAAATTGATCAAAAACAATGTAATTTTCAGTGTGTTTCCGTATATAAGTTGAAGAAAAAATAGTCTACAAACCAATCAAGGATAACAAGATAAAATAAATTGTCTCCAAAACATATTCATTCAAATGAGTGTCAAACACATTGTTACGTTGTTTTGAATACAGTGCAACTTCAAAATATGTAAATTGTCAAATTTCCAGAACAATGTAAATTGTCAAACACATTGTAACACTGTTTTCAATACAGTGTAACTTCCAGAATAATCAAACACATTGTTACACTGTTTTCAATACAGTGTAACTTCCAGAATAGGCAAACACATTGTTTCACTGTTTTCAATACAGTGTAACTTCCAAAATATGTAAAAAAATAAGTGAGAAAACAAATTACATTGTTGCTGGAGGTGGAGGTGGCCGGAGATATTGGTGGAGGTGGTTGGTTTCACGGATCGACTGATTACATTGTTTTTAAACAATGTATGTTCCACTGGGTTGTCGGATTCCGGCAGCAAACTGGCCGGAAGATGGGTGAGTAAGGTGTGCCTTGACGTGTGGAGTCCCGATATGTGGTCGGTTGCCGGAGATGTCGCCGGAGGTGGCCGGATCGACAAGATTTGTGTGTCGGTGACTTTCTCCTTTAAATGCCTTTTTTTGACGATATGGGCGACGATGGGTGGTGTGAAGGGTAGGAAAATGACGATTGTGGTTGGGCGCTTCTGTTCGGTGAGTCAACGGCTCCGGTTGGTGGCCGGACGGAGGAACTCCGGTGAGTGGCTGTGTGTGTCGTGAGAGAAAGAGAAGAAAGAGAGAGAGAAAGAGAAGAAAGAGAGAGACGAGATTGTTTATGTAGATAAAAAAAGCCTAGGTGGCATGCTGATGTGGATTGCCATATAGGATTGGGAACAATTGGGACAAAAATTGCTGGGCTATTTAGCAGGGTTGTTGTTCTTATTCGTAATTGTCCCTATAATTTATTAGGCGAAGCGGAAGGTGTCAACTACGCGCGGATAACATATTATTGTGTACAAATCAACAGCTGCAGGTTCCATCCCCCAATACGTTTAGGATTTCATCTTCCGCCCCAACAGACTATAGTGGTGGTAGTAGTAGCAGATAAGAGAGTGGAGCTCTCCAATGTCATTCTCACTGACAACCCCAACATCCGTAACTCTCTCTTCGCTCCTGCAATGGAAATCATCCACCTCCTCCTCTCCGCTTACACTTGTTTTCCCCTCTTTGAACGTCAAACGACGTTGCATTGTTCCTCGCGCTGCTCTCGAGTCCGCCTCTGGTAATGGCGCTGTTGTGGCCTCGCCACCGATGCCGGACTCCTCAGACTACGGAAGACGATACTTCCCTTTGGCTGCCGTTGTTGGACAAGTAATTAATCTCATTTTCTTATTTATACGCATTTACTTACTGTATGCGTGTAAATTTGATCAGACACCAAGCTCAGTCAAGTAACCTTGATAGATAATCCGTGTTATTTGTTGAGTGTTAAAAATGTATTTAATAGAGTGTGTATGTTGTGAACTCCTTATAATTCTCATGAAGGATTCATGTAGCGGAAGCAAATTATGTGGGATTATGGATTTGATTATGATACGTTTCGCAGGATGCCATTAAAACTGCTCTTTTACTTGGGGCTATTGACCGTGAAATTGGTGGGATTGCTATCTCTGGAAGACGAGGGACAGCAAAGACAATAATGGCACGTGGCTTACATGCAATTTTGCCTCCCATTGAAGTAGTTGTTGGATCAATTGCAAATGCAGATCCTGCCTGCCCAGAAGAGTAAGGTCATGACTATGGGTATAATTTCCATCTAGGGTACAAAAAAGGATTTTTCGCCAAGAAAAAAAACAATATTTGTGTTCTGAATCTACCAAAATAGAATCTTAATGTTCATGTTGCCTTTTTGTAAATTTATGTGTTGGTGTCAGATTAAAGACATGAAAACATGCAACTGTTCTGAGATTATAGTCGTAAGTACCTAAAGAAAATTCAGTGGTTGATAAACCTTAGCAAGAATTTACTCTATCATTGTTCCCATCGTAGATAAGTAAACCAGTGAATATATTGGGTCAGTAAAAACTTCATAAAGTGAATGATGATTGAGTAAGTTAGTGCTAGGCTGCCAGCTCTTACAAATTTTTACTGCTTTTGTACTTGTAAAATTCACAACATACTGGAGACATTTTTGGCCTCAAACTTATAGCCAACTGAATATATACTATGACAAAAGGCAGAAAAGAATCTGAACATAAAGCAATCAATAGATCAAGGATTGGTGAGGAACGGGCAGCTCTAATAAATGTGATGGCCATTGATTTGGAACTCGAAATTTGACATGTTGTTACACTATTGGAAATTAAAACCTAAAGATGGCAAAATGACCAGCTGATGTGTAGTTTCTTTCATGATATATGCAAAATCTTACTTTGCATGAGCGCTTCTATCTATACTGACAGTATTGTATAATTTCTGAAGATGGGAAGATGGCTTATCTGAAGGAGTGGAATATGATTCTTCTGGTACTGTTAAGAGTCAAATTGTCAAATCTCCTTTTGTCCAGGTATACCTTGTTGAAAGGACAACGAATCAGTTATATTATTGCCACTGTTTAACTGCCCAAGACCATTCATACTGCAGATTCCACTTGGAGTTACGGAGGACAGACTCATTGGATCTGTTGATGTTGAAGAGTCTGTGAAAACTGGAACAACTGTTTTCCAGCCTGGCCTTCTTGCTGAAGCTCATAGAGGTGTTTTATATGTAGATGAAATCAATCTTTTGGATGAAGGTATTAGTAATCTGCTTCTTAATGTATTGACCGAAGGGGTTAACATTGTGGAAAGAGAGGGAATCAGCTTTAAGCATCCATGCAAGCCATTGTTAATTGCTACATACAATCCAGAAGAGGGTGCTGTGCGTGAACATTTACTGGATCGTATTGCAATCAATTTGAGGTGCTAATGCTAATTAATGTAATGGGTTCTTCATCATTCACTTCTTTCTTTCCCCCTGCTAATTTCACACTTCATCTACAGTGCAGATCTTCCTATGAGTTTTGAAGATCGTGTTGCTGCTGTTGGAATCGCTACAGAATTTCAGGAACACAGCAATGCCGTTTTTAAGATGGTTGAGGAAGACATGGAAAATGCAAAGACTCAGGCAAGTTGGCTCTTATGGCTTTCCACATTACTTCATCTGTTTCTTTGACTTTTGTGTATGGAGTAATAATAAGTGATTCTGTACGATAACGATTCATCTTTGAAATGGTTCTGTTACAGAGAAAGAAAAAAAAAAAAAAACACACAAAGAAACCCTATTTTCTCAAGTCTATGATTTTCTAGAGCAGCAAACTATCCATCAGCCTCTCGAAAGTTTGTGTATATAAAGAGGTCCTTAGATTTGATGTCTTAAAAAATTGACTGGGACTAAAAAGACAAAAGGAAGTTCATGGATTGATTCTTCTTGATAACATTTATAGCTTTGTTAGTTTGATGATGCTTCCATGTTTTGCTGTTGAACAAAATTGAAAAGGTACGGATATGAAATTATGTAAATTGCAATGGATGAACAAGGAATGAATACTTTTATTTTTTTAAAAAAACTTTTTTGAGTACCGACTCCATAATTTTTTGTGGGGCACTAGTAGCGCTATGCAGTTCCAATGGCAGTGTAAATATAAATCATTGAGCTAAAACGCTATATGAGGAATTTTGTTTTCGCAATTTGTTACGTTGTAAATGAAATTTTCTTTTTGAGTTTAATAAAGGAATTGACTATGTACACGCTCTGCAGATAATTTTGGCAAGAGAATATTTGAAGGATGTCAGTATTGGCAAGGAACAACTCAAGTACCTGGTTTTGGAAGCCATTAGAGGTGGATGTCAGGTTTTTAATTTTGGACTCTTCTCAATTTCTGTTAAATATTGCCCAACGTTTCCTTTTATCCCTCATATTTCCCCCTTCTCCTTAAACCCAAAAAAAAAAAAAAAAACAAACTAGGTCAGAAAAAATGAATAGGTGGGGTGCGTAGACTATTTACCATCTCATTATACCCCATGAACTGACTCAAAAGTCATAAACTAATACCCCATATATCTCCCACAAGAAGCAGCTGTTTCCACAAGGTAGAGAGTCCAACTTTTCACATCAACAAAGACTTGCATCAACTACTTGGGATAGCTGATTGCATGTGTCTAGGAAGACAATATTCTGATATAAAAGCTCCTCTTTGTTCGTGAAAATTTTCAAATTATGTATTTTGTGCTTTAGCTTTTGGATAGTAATACCAAAGGTTCCCAAGACTAAATTAACAGAAAGGATAAATGATAAGGAAAAATATTCAAATAAAGAATAAACACAGAATTGTGTCTTAAAAGAATGCAAACTGTGTTGAGAACCATCACTTCAAAGATACGAGCTTACTTAAAAAGAGCTTGTTCCCTAGTGATCGCCAATTCTTACAATTGTACATGGTGTAAGGTTGATTCCCCCTCCCTTAAAAAATTAAGAATATAACCCATCTTATAAAAAACAAAAGAAAGAGAGGAGAGAGTTGAGCTTACACATTCCCTAGAAAACAAATGGAGAAATAAGCATGTCTGCTACTTTATATGATTTCATGGTGCACACTTCATTTTGAATATATATTTTTTGTGTATTATTTATCTTTGGCATAAATTGTCAATTTTCATTTCAGGGACACAGAGCTGAGCTATATGCTGCCCGTGTTGCGAAATGCTTAGCTGCTTTAGAAGGACGGGAGAAAGTTACTGTGGACGACCTGAAAAAAGCTGTTAAGTATCATTTTGGAATTTAACATGCTTGCTTTCTAGGATTTAGATTATGTAAATGGTACTGGTGAATGAGAATTTTCTAAGCTTTAATCGTCAGAACAAATTTGCTATGGTACAAACCCACCTATTAAGACCAATAGTTCCAAAATTGCTATTTTTCACATGTCAGGGGTATGCTAATTCCTGATGTAACTCATATCCTGCTAATATGCTTACTTACCAACACAAAGCCCTGTTTTTTTCAAATTGACAGGTAGAACTGGTCATTCTTCCTCGTTCAATTATCAATGAGAATCCTCCAGAACAACAAAACCAGCAGCCTCCACCACCACCTCCCCCTCCACAGAATGAAGATTCTGGAGAGGAGCAGAATGAGGAAGAGGAGCAGAATGACGAGGAGGATGAAGAGGTATTGTAGCACGAATGAATTTCTTGACATGATGCATAGAGCCATGGATATACATTCATACATACTGCATACACACACGCACACACACACAGGATTACCATTTTTCGATCAACTGAATTTTGGCCAACTTCCTTGATTAATGACCTACGCCTTATTTTAGATGGAGATAAAAAAGAAACTAAGTAGATCGACGACAAACTATTATTTATTGTGAGGTTTGTATGTGTGATCAGGACGAAAATGATGAAGAGAATGAGCAACAGCAAGAACAGGTACCTGAAGAATTTATCTTTGATGCAGAAGGGGGCCTGGTGGATGAAAAACTCCTCTTCTTTGCTCAACAAGCTCAAAGGCGCCGAGGGAAGGCTGGGAGAGCAAAGAATGTCATATTCTCGGAGGATAGAGGGAGATATATTAAGCCAATGCTTCCAAAGGTTAGTTCTCTCCCTCCCTAACTCTCCATGTTTTCCTCCCTCCTGTTGGTAGGTGAACTCTGTATCTTTCGTTGTAAGTATATACCATCCCCAAGTAAAAGTTATTGGGTTGAGTGTAATACATTTCTTCTCTTAATTTCCCATACGCAATCTTTAGAAGTACCAATTTGCAAGTCAGTTGTGGTAGTTTGTGGTCTTGCCAATCTTGATTGTTATTCTATGTCAACCAAATTCTTCATAGTGTCATTGTTCTGAACAAACTCCAATGATTCTCACAGGGTCCTGTGAAGAGATTAGCCGTTGATGCGACTCTCAGAGCAGCTGCTCCATATCAGAAATTGCGTAGAGAGAAGGACATTCAGAAGAGTAGAAAAGTTTATGTGGAAAAATCTGATATGAGGGCTAAAAGAATGGCAAGAAAAGCAGGAGCATTGGTACTGATGAAATACTCTAGCTCTTAATGTTGCCTTTTAGTTATGTTAGTAATATATAGCTGT
Organism: Tripterygium wilfordii; assembly: GCF_013401445.1. NCBI lineage: Eukaryota > Viridiplantae > Streptophyta > Magnoliopsida > Celastrales > Celastraceae > Tripterygium > Tripterygium wilfordii. The sequence goes on from NC_052250.1 coordinate 11,286,427, forward strand.
ACGAAAGGGGAGACCCATACATATAGAGAGATACAAGTCCTTGGTGTGCACATATAGGAATATATATTGTAAGTGCATCAGGGTTCTTGTCGGGCATGCCATTCCTGAAAATGCTAGGTTTCAGCTCGCATTTGTTATCAATATCTGAAAAATCATGACGAAAATATTTTTGTTCCAAACTTGAGAGAGAGAGAAAGGTACTTGTGAAAACTTGATTTATTTTAGCTCTGGCAGGTTATATTTGTGGTTGATGCAAGTGGGAGCATGGCATTGAACAGAATGCAGAATGCTAAAGGTGCAGCACTTAAGTTACTTGCTGAGAGTTATACAAGCAGGGATCAGGTAATTTCAAGAGATCTACATATTCTGAACTTTTGAGGTAACATACACTCACCAACTAAGGCTTAGAGTTTAGCGTTTAGCGTGACTATGATTTGTGAGGCTTTTTCTGACTGAATACATGGCTTCAATTCACTCACACGTAACTGTACTAAATTGTACACAAATTCTGAGAGAAGCTTTGTGGAGTGGTTGCATAATTCTAAAATAAGCCTTGTAGCATGATTGTTGAGCTCTGAAAAATTGTGCTTTGAAGGTTCAATGATTTGTATTTGAAATGTTGATAAAACGATTGCCAGATAAAAAAGCTCCTTAAGGTTGAGTTATTCGACCATTTCATAGTTTAAAATCACGTGGAGATTCTTTTTGAGAAAGAATGGAGTAGAATTCCTAAGAACTGAACATTGCCCAATACTGCCATAAACTAATTGTATCACTCTCTTTGTCTGCTCCATAAAGGATGTTTTTACGTAAAAGGGGGATTGATTAATGGAAAAATTCAGGCTCTAGCCCATTGTATGATGAAATTCAGGTAAAAATTGAGACGATCGGGTAGTTTGTTGTAGAATAATTTCATTCAGAGTTTGCACTCTCCCTGATAACAATATGATAAGGAATTTGCTGACTCTGCAGTTGGGAAAGTGTTCATGGAACCTTAGTTGTTTATGATCAGTATTATCATATTATGTAACATTGTCTTGCAACTTCTTATTGAAAAATTTATACTTTATTCTTGCAGAAAATATTATTATAAACTGTATATTCACGTGTTAAGAATGAGTATTGCTGAATATAATTAGCAGATTTTGATGATGAGTTTATTTCATTGATGCTTTCTAATTTTCTTTCTTGATAACGTTATGTAGGTCTCCATCATTCCTTTCCGTGGAGACTCCGCAGAAGTCCTGCTGCCTCCTTCTAGGTCAATTGCAATGGCAAGGAAACGACTTGAGAGACTTCCATGCGGTGGGGGTTCTCCCCTTGCCCATGGCCTTACCACAGTACGTAGATCTCACAACTCTTCTCCAATTTCTGGCAGACTATCAGTGTTGCTGTTTGCACTTCCAAATTATATGGAGAATCTTTTATTGTTAAAATTCAACTACTTGAATTGGAGATATATTTGTTTCTAAATCCTTCAAGTGTGTATACCACGTTTTAAATTACTTCTTCCACTTGTCAGATAACCATATGTTACTAGTTTCATTGTCTCTCTTCTAATAATCACTCTGTGAACATGCTTAGAAAGATTTTTTTAGAGAAACTCCTCCGTGGTTGATGTTCTGTTGTTATCATTGGGTTCACAAACACGTAACAAATCCTTGATTCCCTCCTCTAACTATTCTGTAACTTGCCTAGGCTGTCAGGGTTGGGCTAAATGCCGAGAAGAGTGGTGATGTTGGGCGTGTGATGATTGTTGCAATAACAGATGGCAGAGCGAATATATCACTGAAAAGATCTACTGACCCCGAAGTTGCTTCTTCTGATGCCCCTAGACCTTCATCGCAAGAGCTGAAGGTAAAATATTCTTCCTAGTAATTGGACGTTTAGCATGAGAACAGCATTACACAGTACCTGGTACTAGAGTGGCATTGCATGGTAAACTTTTTAATGGGCGTCTGTTCTAAAATTTGTTCAAACAGACATAACCATCCACGTAGGCAGGCTATAAAAAAAAGTTAAATAATCTTTTGATTATAATGAATTTCATCAATTTCTTCTCTTGTGGGCGGTTGAATTTTCCAATTGCAGCCCTACGCATTTTTGTGAATCATCCGTACAATAGAGTGCTAATTAGCACTCAGGTAACAAACAAACCTCACTGTAATTTTTCATTCTTGTTATCGTCTTATGTCCTACAGGATGAAATTCTTGAAGTGGCTGGGAAAATATACAAAGCAGGGATGTCCCTCCTTGTTATTGACACAGAAAACAAGTTCGTTTCTACCGGTTTTGCCAAGGAGATTGCTAGAGTTGCACAAGGTGGGTTTCAACTCGTATTCGTTCTTTGTATCACCTATAATACTTCTTACAGGAGGACCACAATGACTTTTGTGGTTAATGTGTTGTGTAGGAAAATATTACTACTTGCCAAATGCTTCTGATGCTGTCATCTCAGCTGCAACAAAGGATGCTCTATCGGTCTTGAAAAGTTCATGATCTCCACTTGTTTTGATCTATATCATGGTTTTCTTTTTTCAATCAAGATATCTTCAATGCTGATTGGCATGAGTTGGTGTATAAATTACTTTTCTTCTTTTCTCACTATCCAGTAATCCTCTTCTTTTTTCTTGGTAAGTAAAGTAATATCATTGTGAATTGAATTTAGGCACTCAAGTAGGAAATTCTATGCCGTACTATCCAGTAATCTGCTTAACGTTCATATATATAATTATTGTTTAATGCTAAAGGAAATCTGGATGTCCCAAGCGAATTTGTGCATCAAAAACTCCAAACCCGACCAAACTCAACCTAAAATGAGGTCGGTTGAGGGTTAAAGGAATGCTCACCCGAATCTATGCAGGTCGGATGAGATCTCCTCAAACTAACCCAATTTATTTGCACCCCTAAATCCCTAAAAGGAAATAGGGGGCTTTCTTGTTCGTTCAAATAGGCTCGTTCAAATAGGCTCAATTGTTAACATATACATGTATACATATGTTTCAAGTAATTCATATATAGAAAAAAAGGGCAAAAAAAAATTCAAAACAAACGTATGAAAAATAAGTTCAATGGGCTTTTAATAATTGGGCTGGACCGAAGGTCAACTCCAATCACAGACGAGTCCATGGTTTAGGCTTTAGAGCATCCACAATGGTGCTATATTTAACATTGTTAACAAAACTTTTGGGATAAATATAGTGTTATACCATCACAATGGGTATAATGGAGTGTATTTCAAGTACTTGAAATGTTACTTTTTTTATAAATATAGCGCTATATACACACAATTGGTGAAAAATGACACTTGAAAATTTAGTTGTGGAAAAATGATACTTCATAGTTGTAATATATATATAGTTGATGAATAGTGAAGATGAAAATGAAGTTGTATGATAAATACAATAAGCTCAAGGTTTTCTCTCTCTTTTATGGTATTATTTTGTGGCTTCTTTGTTTTTTTTTTTCCCCTCCTTTTATTTTATCTTCTAATTCGTGATATTTATTTGTGCCTTCAGACGAAGAAAATGTTGGAGTTGGATGAGCTCAATGGAGAGCAAGGGGTGAAGTTTTTAAATCATGTTTTAGTTAAAGAGTCCCTATCTATGCCTTAATTTATATTATAATAATTTATGTAAGGGATGTCTGGTCTAATAATGATGCTAGCCTTTTTCTTTTGCCTGGACATCTTATGCTGGAAGAAGAGATGTAGTAAGTCTAGCGTTTCAAGCTTCATGCCCTTTGGGTGTAACATGGATGATGCCTGAACTCATCAGATTATCTGATGATGTAATGGATGAATGACGTCACTCATTTCCATTGTCATTAAGTATCTGGTTGGTTGTTGATTCCAATTTTTTCGTTGCTCATCTCCGTGGTGCCATCTATGAAGCCCTTGGATCCCAATTTAATGTCTGCCATTAATTTCATTTGGTAGCGGTTCACATGCTCTGAATTTAGGTCAATACTCAATAGTAAACTTTATGATATTTGTAAAAGTGCACTTATCTGATTCCATTTTGTTCAGTGGCTGTCATGCTAGTCATTCATTTCTCTCAGCTTTTGGCTGAACCTGTGAGTTGGAAGTATGCGTCGCCCTAGATATATCTGATTTTTGCTAGAGTCAACCATGCATTGTGCTCTTCAAGCAAACTGTTATATGACTAATTCAACATCCGGTTCAGTGTTATGTGTTGGAATTCTAGACACCCTGTAAAATTTTACCAGTGTACTTAGTTAACTGTATAGAACAAAATATCAGTTAAAATTCATTTGGTAATTATTGGCTCCTGTTCTTCAGCTGCGGAGGATTTAATACAACATTTGAGAAGTGGAAATGACCAGCTGCATGCGCAAGTTAATGACCTGAGGAATGAAGAATTCCCCTTATTTATTCTTTTCTTGTTTTGTTGTTTGAAGTATCACTTTGTAAACTTTAGATTGAGCCGGAATCTAGATCATATCTCATTCCGTTGCAGGTCCACCAAGGATGGACAATGTGCAGAGTACCAAAAGCTTTTTTTAGAGGAGAACCAAAAAGGTAAGCAACAATGAACTCTAATGAATGCTGCTACTATAGACTAGCATAAAATATCTTTAGCAGTGGAAATGGATCCTTGAGTATTATATCCTGGTTTACTTGGAATATTTTGCATTACTATGGGAAAAGTATGTTTTTTTATGCGTCATTTTCTGATCCATAGACTTAGAACCTTCAATCCCCGTCCACATTATTTGCTTTCTGGCCAAAATGGCCTCAGAATTATGTTAAAACTTATCTGTAGTTATTAGATGCCATGGATATAGATACTTAGTTTCTGATCAGGATATGATATATTTCTTCTCTATTAATTGAGGGTTCAAATTTTATGGCAGATAAAATGCTTTCTGAATCAAGAGGCACTTTCTTCCAGTTCTAAGGGTGCCAAAACGGATAATGTACAACTGAATACACCTTGTGGTACTCAAGTTGTTTCAGGAAAAGCATCCAGCAGCTTAAGCAGAAGAACGACCAAAAAGTGCAGCCGGGAATCTGGGGTTCAGACTGATCTGCCTAATGGCCCTACCAAAAGAATGACAAGAAGCCATGGCCATGAACCTGGGACTGAGTTTAAAGGTGTGGTAATGCCGGTTAGTGGTGGTGTTGATGATGCCATTGCATGAGAAACCGCAGAGGTCTTATCTAAGAAAACTGTATTCAATGGGGCTCTTGCATATGATCAATGGGTATGCCCTCAACTCTGCCTATTAACTGGAAGCTGTGTTTTTCTCAAACGTCCCAAGTGAGAAGACACGATACAGCAGCTGGAGGGGAATGTGAGCTGCTGTATCGTGTCTTCTCACTTGGGACGTTTGAGAGGGTAGCACCAGAGTGGATGAGGGAGATGCTGAGGTTCAGCACAAGCGTGTGCCCAATCTTCTTTGAAAGAATAGCCCGTGTGATGAAGCTACAGTGCTGATGGTTTATCTCTAATTTTTCTTGATAAATGCTTATATTTCTCCATCCACAACAATGTGGTTGTGATTAGTCTGTTGTGTGAATACATTGTGTATATGCGTAATGCGGCTAAGATGATTTTAGGTTTCCTGCATGGTTTTTCACAATTCTCATGTGGATAATCAGGATTAAATGATGTGAAATTCAGCTCTTTTTTACAGAATATGTTTTTATCCCTGTCGCGATGAACAGAGCTTGCAGGTGCAGGGTGAGTAAACCAAAGCATTTGAATTTGATGAAGTTTATTGGCTGAGGACCCAAAATCTATGATATTCTAACATTATGAATATCCAAAATACTCAGACAACATTTTAAGACTTTGATTTAATATGATTTTGAGTGAAAATTGTGGCAACCCGCAATTAATCCATAAATATCAATGGAGGATTTTGGATCTTTGTGCTTCTTAATTTGTATGGAAAATATGATTGAGGTTCCATTTGGTTGACAATTTGATCAGTAACGTATATTGTAAATAATAAATTGTGATAATAAATGATAGCAGAAATAATTCTTGAAATGTTGATAGGTGTTTGGTATAATTTTTACTGGTAGCATATATAGTGTTATAATTGTTGTGCAAATTATGTGGAGTGGCATTATGCATTTAAGTTGTAACAGATTTAAATAAATAGCAAAATAAATTGTAAATAATTTATAAAATTAATTATAGCATTATTAAATGAATACATAATATTTAAATATAATTATATATTTTTACAAAATTTTAACAAATTTTTTAATGCATAAATTCATACATATTTCGTACATAATTTAACAAATTCATACATATTTCATAACATTTTTTATCTTGCTTAATAACTTAATACAAATATCTCATTTGAATATTACTAATATAAACAAAAATAATCATATTGCGCTCGATAGTTGATTTGCGAGCATGTCACGAAACTGAGTTATATTAACATCATCAATGACCAAATAGTCGTCAACTCCATCATCGACATCTTCATGAAGGTGGTCGGGCACCGAAGCATCTCCCACAATAGACATTGTGTGGAAAATCACCTAATTATGCCAAAATTTTCAGAAATTCAAGAGGGGGAGGAGCATGAAACTCATACCAAATTTCTGCCCTTTGTCCATGAAATAAAGAGCCAAATATATTACCAAAAAGAAAGGAAAAAAAACTAAACCATTGTTATGCTTATGCATCGGCAAATCGTTAAGCAGCCAGGAATGAAATCTCTTTTATGGCATCTCATTTGGACCATGATTTTTGTGAGCAAGTAAAATCAGATTGTGATAGGTATAAACCAGCAAAACAACAGACGCATAAAAATACATATATGATGTATAAATCAAGGATTTTCCACATTGAAGCAGAGTATGAACACGAAGACTGCAAATTGATTTTCCTACGCAATCAATGCATATTTGTATAGACTAAAAATGAACAATGTCAAAACGGGAATAGATCAATTATTGGTTTACATACAGTTGGTTAAGAAACCCTAATCGACAACAAAGGTTAGGGTTAAAATCAAAATATGCCCTAATTAGAACCTATAAATAACCAAACCCTGAACAAGAGAGACTCTTACCAATGTGTGAAGCAATCGATTGGAGAATCTTTAGAGGAGATTGTTGTCGTCGATGGAGGTCGCGCCGCGCAGCTGTAGAGGAGAGGTTGTGCCATACCATCGGATATTGGGTAAAAATTTTACGCGAATGAGAAGCTTTTCGCTTGAAGAACACGAGAGTCAAATGGACTCTGGTATACTATTATTTAGAGCAACTTGGAGGGTAAACAAGTAAATGGAATGTCAAATGGTCTCCAAATAGTTGATTTCGGAACAATTTCATTTTAGGCCATAAATTGTCACAAAAATGCAATTCGTGCCCATGAATTGATGTTTTATGCATGAAAACCATATGGAGCCATATATTGTGGCCATATATGGTGTGCCAAACGAGCACTAAAAGAGGCATGAATTAATAATCAAGATCCGTCATTGTAGTCCAAATATTGTTTATCAAACAAATAGTAAACAAGAGAAGAAACGCAATGCAAGTGAGCCATTGGGTGAACGATAATCACGTTGCATGTAAATGATCACTCACCTATTAGGGCGTCAGTTCAAATCCGACCCCTCCTCAAACCCCCTCTGTCAAAAAGAGAAGAAACGTAATTAATTAATTCCTTAGTTTTAATTATACAAAATATTCACACGTTATGTACTTTTCTTCTCTAATCTCTAAATGGTGGGGTTCTGAATATTATTGGGTCACAACAATACGGCAGGGCACTTGCAATGGTGTTATTTTGTCTGAACCAACAAATATGTATAGGGTTTTGTGTTTTGCTGATGTAGTTGTATAAGGTTTTGTGTTTTGCTGATGTAGCTGTATTGGAATATTGTGTTTTGGTGTAGTTTTATTGTGGACAACATGGAAGGCATGAGAATTTGTTGACCTCCATGTTGAGTGAGAAGGAAAAATATATAGGAATTTGTGTTTTGCTGATGTGGTTATATTGAGAGATGTGTTTTGTTGATGTGGTTGTATTGAGAGACGTGTTTGGCTTGACTTTTTATGTAATAGAGGTGGGACCCTGTATTGATTTTTACTGACCTAACAAATAGTGACCATTGCAATTGCCTATTTTTTTAATGGCCTGTCATACTAGACCCATATTGGCCAATAAGTCAATCATAGACTCAACTTGCGCTCACTGCGCATGTTAGCAAATCACGAGAAAGGTTTAAATTGCGGAAAAACTAGCAGTTTGAGTTAAGCAAGAAAAGAATCCACGCCGCTGACATTATTGTAACGTTCAAAAAGACTTTGAATCCCTAACAAACCAATCAACACGACGGCATCTGTGCCCGTCGCTCACATCATTTTAAAGCATGCCACTCTCCTCTCTTGTTAACTTTGAAGAAGAGGATGAAGAATGCTGATCTCTTGTTGCTGATGAAGACGAAGATTAGGGCACTCTTTAGTGGGCCAATTATTGGTTGGGCTTAGTTGTTTTCTTTACTTACTTTAGTATGGGTTTTGTTGAGAAGCCCAAGTCAGTTTCTCTTGGCTATCTCAGCCCAACACATCCTTCTTGTATCTTTGAATTGTTCTGTCTTCTTTGCAACGGTTATATCTGTACATGGCAACGGTCAATTCTGACAGATTGTCACTATTGACCGTTGTACCGTTGCCTTTATATACTGTCTTTGTATTATGCTATAGTGACTGTGAATTGCTATTGAATACATGATTTCATTCTGTTTCTTCTCACCTCATTCTTCATCCTTCTCATCTCCTTCTAACCTCCTGCTGTTATGAAACACGTAAGATCTTGATTTATTTTCATGGTATCGAAGCCATTTCGTTTGGTGTATAGTCGGAGGCCAAAAAAAGATGAATACCACAACAAATTTACAAAACACAATTCCAGCCATGGAAGGGACTGGTCTTCTTCCTAACCCCTCTTCTTACAACTTTCCGAATCCATTCAACTTGCAGAATTGTGACTTCGCCATCACACATTTAATCCCAGTAAAGCTCACTGGATCAAACTACACATTCTGGAGTAATAGTATGATAGACTCACTTGAGTCTAGGAACAAGATTGGGTTCGTAGATGGGAGCATCAAAGCACCTGCACCAACAGATCAAAATTTTCAGCTCTGGAAGACAAACAATTTTCTTGTGAAAAGCTGGATTTCCAACTGTGTAGAAGAAAAGATCATGATGAGCTTATCCACTTCAAGAACAGCACATGAATTGTGGAATGAACTAAAAAAACAGATATACCAAGAAGAATGGCACAAGGATGTTTCAGCTCATCAGAGATATATCAACATTGAAACAAGGAGAGTCCACAGTAATGGATTATTATACAAAGCTGAAAACTCTCTGGGAAGAATATGACAGGTACAGAAGAAGACCCAAATGCAACTGTGGAGGATGCAACTGTGATTTGCTGAAGGAAATCTTAGAACAAGAAGAAGAAGAAAGGCTCATGCAATTTGTCATGGGGCTTAATGAGAACTACAAAGCAATAAGCACTCAAATTCAAGTTATGGAACCTTTGCCAGATGTCAACAAAGCTCTTGGAATGGTTTGTGAAGAAGAAACCAAATTGGATATAACCAGAAAAGTCAGGCACAATAAATTCCAATGTCAATGAATGTGCAGAAAAGTCAACAATCAAATGAGCCACAGAAAGATCAACAGAAGTTCCAACAAAGAAACCAAAGCTTTGATAGAAATTCCAAATTTCAAAAGGGTGGAAATTGGTAGAAAACAAAGAAGAGCATGTTTTGTCCAATCTGCAAGAAAGACAATCATAACATGGATACTTGTTTCAGAATACACGGGTATCCCAATGACAATGGAAAGAGGCAGAGGACTGGACCAGGAAGCTGGAATCAAGAAAGAAATTATACTGCAAATCAAGTGCAAAGTAATGGAAGTCAAAACACAGTGAGCAGCCAGGGCAAAGTAGAACTCTCAAATGACCAATGTGGAAAGCTGCTTGCTTTGCTGAATGCCAACAATGGAGATACAACCTCCCATATTGGAACAGCAGCTACAGTGGCAGGTAATCACTCAATTAGTACTAAACATGACTTATATACATGGATAATTGATAGTGGGGCTTCTGACCATATTATCTGCGACAAATCACTATTTTATTCCTCTTATCCTGCCATAAATTCATTTGTTATACTTCCTAATGGTGACAAACACACTGTCACACACGTTGGCACAGTGAGGTTAAGAAATAATGTTATGCTTTATAATGTATTATGTGTGCCTACCTTTTCTGTCAATTTGATTTCAGTAGGAAAACTAACTGAGAATAAGAAACATATAGTATCTTTTTCACATAGAGAGTGTGAAATGCAGGAATTGAACACCTGCAAGAGGATTGGAATGGGAATTTTACGTAAAGGACTCTACTTGATGCATGAAGCAAGAGGAAATGACATAAAGATTGATGGCAATGTTCAGGGAGCAGTGAATTTTATGACATGGCACAAGAGGCTAGGACATCCCTCTCCTTTTGTAACTAGACTACTAGGTTCTAAGTATCAAGAGAAAACAGAAAATTGTAATGAATGTCTTTTGGGGAAAATGAAGAGAAGTAAATTTAGTGTAAGCAAAACTAGATCAATGGAAGCATTTGAGTTAATCCATATGGATATTTGGGGACCAAATTCTGTTACTTCATCTGAAGGTTTTACGTATTTTTTAACAATAGTGGATGACTTTTCAAGAAACACTTGGATATATCTTATGACCAACAAAGGGGAAACTAGAAAATATATATGTGCATTCATTAAATATGTAAGGACACAATTTAATAAGAGAATCAAGAGCATAAGAAGTGATAATGGGATAGAATTTCAGATGAATGATTTTTACCTTGAGGAAGGAATTTTGCATCAAAGGACTTGCAATTATACTCCACAACAAAACGGAGTCACTGAGAGAAAGCACCAACATATACTAAATGTGGCTAGGACCATTAGAATTGAGGCTGGAGTTCATGAGAATCTCTGGAGTCACTGTGTGCAAACTGTAGTGTTTTTAATAAATAGACTACCTACTGATGTGTTAAAGAAAAGGAGTCCTTTTGAAGTTTTATATGGAAAGAAGGTAGATCATAGTTTCTTAAGAACCTTTGGCTGTTATTGTGTAGCCAAAGATAATAAACCTCCTAACTCTAAGTTTGATCAAAAGGCAAGAGAAGGAGTGTTTTTAGGATATCAGCTAGGAGTGAAGGGATATAAGATCCTAGATTTGCATACTGGTGAGATATTTGTCTCAAGGGATGTAAGATTCAGAGAGGATATTTTTCCCTTAAGAGACAGAACAAAATGTGACGATAACATAAACAAAGACTTATGTCAGATACATAAGAAAATAGGGCAGGAAAATCACTCAGAAAGTGAGCAAAATAAACCAGAACTTGTTGAAAATAAAACTACAGGAACATCAGGAAATCATGATGCAGGAAAGAGAGTTAAGAAAATACCTACTTATCTGGAGGATTATGATTGTAACATAAACACAATCACAGTTAGAGATAAATACATGAATAATGTTAAGAATGAACAGAATTTTTCTAAATCACATTTGGCCTATGGAAACAACATAGTAAGTCACACTGAACCTAAAAACTACAAAATAGCCTCCAAGGATCCTAGGTGGTGTGATGCTATGAAGACTGAAATGGATGCACTGTTAGGAAATGATACCGGGACCATTGTTCCTCTACCTGAAGATAGGACTCCTATAGGCTGTAAATGGGTTTATAAAACTAAATTTAATGCAGATGGTTCATTGGACAAATATAAAGCAAGACTTGTGGCATTAGGATATAACCAATGCAAAGGTTTTGACTATATTGAGACATTTGCTCCAGTAGTTAAAATCACAACAGTAAGAATATTTTTAGCCCTAGCCAGCATGTACAAACGGAGAATAGAACACTTAGATGTTAACAATGCATTTTTAAATGGAGAGTTAGATGAAACAGTATATATGAAGCCTCCTCCAGGTTATCATATCCCTAATGGCTATGTATGTAAACTAAATAAATCTATTTATGGCTTGAAACAAGCCTCTAGACAGTGGAATGTGAAGTGTAAACAAGCTTTGCTCAAATATGGTTTTATTCAATCAAAATCTGATTATTCATTATTTTATTATCGAAAGGAAACGAAAACAATCCTACCCCTACTCTATGTGGATGACATGGCCATAGGAGGAGATGATCATGATCTTATTAATGACATAAAGGCCTACCTTAGCAGATGTTTCAAGATTAAAGAACTTGGAAGTCTAAAGTATTTTTTAGGCATAGAAGTTCATAAATCAAATGCAGGATATTTTATTAATCAAAGGAAATACACCATAGATTTACTAAAAGAAACTGGCTATATCAATTGTAGACCTGTTCATACACCTATTGATGTAAATCTAAAGTTATCTTCTAATTCTGGAACTGAATTAAAGGATCCACTAGAATACCGTAGACTTATAGGCAAACTCATGTATTTAACAATTACCAGACCAGACTTGAGTTTCTCGGTTAATACCCTAGCACAATTCATGCAGAAACCTACTGACATTCATCTGAGCACAGGAAACAGAATTCTTAGATACCTCAAGAGCACCATTGGAGATGGACTCTTCTATCCCTCTGTTGTCAATTTGCAGGTTCATGGGTATTGTGATGCGGATTGGGCATCTTGCATTGATACTAGGAGGTCCATCACTGGATATTGCATAAAGCTTGGACATGCACTTATTGCCTGGAAATCGAAGAAACAGAAAACTGTGTCTAGATCGTCGGCTGAAGCTGAATATCGGTCCATGGCGGTTGCAACCAGCGAACTTCAGTGGATGTATAACCTATTTCGAGAACTGCAAATTCAAATTCAACTTCCGATGACTCTTCACTGTGACAATCAGGCGGCCATTCACATCGCCAATAATCCGGTTTTCCATGAACGTACAAAACACATCGATCTCGATTGTCACTTTACTAGAGAAAAGGTTGAACAAGGAACAATTATACTTAGCTACCTGCGATCGGAGGAACAACCGGCAGATATACTCACCAAGGGCATTCCTATTATCACTCTCAGAATTCTCTTGTCCAAGCTTAACATGATGAACAAATCACGTTCATTCATGTCAAGCTTGCGGGGGGGTGTTAACTTTGAAGAAGAGGATGAAGAATGTTGATCTCTTGTTGCTGATGAAGACGAAGATTAGGGCACTCTTTAGTGGGCCAATTATTGGTTGGGCTTAGTTGTTTTCTTTACTTACTTTAGTATGGGTTTTGTTGAGAAGCCCAAGTCAGTTTCTCTTGACTATCTCAGCCCAACACATCCTTCTTGTATCTTTGAATTGTTCTGTCTTCTTTGCAACGGTTATATCTGTACATGACAACGGTCAATTCTGATAGATTGTCACTATTGACCGTTGTACCGTTGCCTTTATATACTGTCTTTGTATTATGCTATAGTAACTGTGAATTGCTATTGAATACATGATTTCATTCTGTTTCTTCTCACCTCATTCTTCATCCTTCTCATCTCCTTCTAAACCTCCTGCTGTTATGAAACACGTAAGATCTTGATTTATTTTCATCTCTCTCCCCCTCTCTCTATCTCTTTGTTGCTCTCGCTCTCTGTAATCCCTCAAGAGAAGGAGAAGGAGAAGAAGAATCACTATGTTTTCTTAGCTTCTCCTTCTTTTTTTGTTTTCCTTACTAGCTTTAACAACAAAGTCCGTTGTGGTTTGTCACCGATTTTCTTGAATTTGTAAAATTGAGCGTTCTTTAACTGAATCAATAAACAAAGAAAAAGATATGGCCACCGTTAACGGTTACCAAGGCAACGCCCAAGTGGCTACTCCGGCGGCATCAAAGCAGCCAGCACCGCCATCCAAGACTGTTGACACTCAATCCATGCTCAAAAGGTATTCCTTTTTGAGAACATCTGAACAAGTATTGGGTTTTCTGTATTTGGGGATTTTAGGGTTTATTGTTATATTTGATATGTTTGGATTTTGATTTTTGAAAATTAATTTTAAATGGATCGGTGAGCTTTAGGATTGATTTTATATGACAATCATTATCATCATCTCATCATCTAAGTACTGAAGACTTTCAAGGGTTCTAATTTTTTGTTCTTTTTTTTGGTTTTTGTGGAACAGGTTGCAGTCTGAATTGATGGCTTTAATGGTAAGAATCGTCTCTCCAATTTCGTTAATGTTTTCTTGAATACCATGAAATTCCCAAGAAAAAAAAAAAAAAACTTCTTTCAAATTTTAATTGTACTCAAATCTCTTATTTGTTGACTAAATCCTAAATCCATTGATGTCTGCTTGGTACCTAATAAATGATGAAAACGAAATCTTTGTAACCAGAGAACAACAGATGCACAAGTTTGTATTTTTCTTTTCCTTTTTTTCTCTTCCAAATTCTTTGTTATTGTGGTGATGCAATAGACAATTAATTTATTTTGTCAATACACTATACAGATGGGTGGAGACTCTGGGATATCTACCTTCCCTGAGGAGGACAACATATTCTGCTGGAAAGGGACAATCACAGGAAGCAAAGACACAATCTTTGAAGGAACAGAATACAGGCTATCCCTTTCATTTCCCACTGATTACCCTTTCAAGTCTCCGAAGGTGAAGTTCGAAACCGGCTGCTTTCATCCCAATGTTGATGTCTATGGAAACATTTGCTTAGATATTCTCCAGGTAGTTTTTCAGCATCACTTCTTTTGGTTTTCCCAATTGAAACTTTTTTCTCTGGCATAGTTAATCTGTTCCAACTATGATGCATTTTTCCAGACAAGTGATCATCTGCTTATGATGTGAGAATTATCTTGTTATCAATCCAGAGTCTGCTAGGAGGTATTTCTCCTTTCTATCAGTTTAACAAGCTTGAGTAACAATAGGACAAAAATACTCTTCACAATTTCCGTTGTTAAATTGTCTGGTTTTTGTTTATGTCAAATGCAGAACCCAACATAAGCTCTCCACTAAATACACAAGCAGCGCAGCTATGGAGTAATCAAGAAGGTATATATGTGGATCTTTTTTTTCTGCCTTTGAAATCCCCTTTATGTTGTTTCCATCCTGGTCGCTCTGTAATTTAATTTTCTTATTGTCCATTGCAGAATACAGGAAGATGGTTGAGAAGTTGTACAAGCCTCCTAGTGCATAAGCGCAGCCAAGTTGAAAGGATTTATTTATTTGTTTCCCCTTCAAGTTTTTTGTTGCTCCATTGAGGAGTTCATTCCTTCCTTGATTGTCTTTACTTAATGAATGGATATTACTTGAGTCAAGACCCTTCCCTTTACCTAAAGAATGGATATTACCGGAGCCAAATGGGCATCACATCGGTCTTCATATCATCCATACACACTGACAATAAGACATCGCAATCTGACATAATCTATCATCGCAATTTGACATAATATAACTTATACCTGACTGCCGCGAATGCTGCATCAATCAACGACCCACCAACCGCTACCACCATCCCTATTTGAGGTATGACGTCAGTTACAAACCAAATTGCAAATATGAATGGTACAAATGGTACGTCATTAATCTTGTTTGGGAGATAACACATTATCAGGTATAACTATTTTCCCATATAATATTAGATAAAGCTTGCTTGTACGTTTCACATAAAAACTCTACATTCCACTCTTTACATGACACATGGCCTTTCTACATACCTTTTAGGCACCTAGCCTGACAACACCCATCTTTTTATGGCGGAACTATTCCTACCCACTCTTTTACTTCTTTCACCCCTTATTCTATTAAATGACCCCATTTTTTGTCATTTTTGTTGACATTCAAAAAAAATGAGGCTTTTTTTGTCTTTTTAATTTCAAAAATAAATGATTCTCAATGTGACAACTCAAGAGAGTGAGGGACATTTTAGGGACTATCATTTTTTGTCCTTTTTTGTCTGAAATTAAAAAAAAAAAAACTTTTTTTATCTTTTTAATTTCAAATATAAAATGATTATTGATGTGACAAAATAAGATAGGGAGGGACTTTTTGTCTTAATTTCTAAAAAATAGATAATTCATGTGATGACTTAGATATTCAATCTAATCTCCCACCACTCTTACAATTATGTAAATTATAATACAATGGTTTCAGAAGGAAATATAAAACATCTACATTGAATGTATGATATAAGTTGTTCCGTATACGGTGTAACCCATGCAGCTGCGCAATCATACCTGTATGTAAACCATTGAATCATAATTAGAGACATCGGGTAACCATCTGTCAAGGCAATATGGACAAAGTGATTATTATTAACGAACCTGATAGTGATAGTAACATGTTCATGCGACGGTGGAGGCATTGATCGCAATGGCAAAAATGTCAAGCACTGTTCAGAACTAAGGACATGTAATATGACATTGTACCTTGAAGCAATCAAGTGACCCATGTCTGGCATTGTCATCCAGTTCTGATCGGATTCCCAGAAGTTCAGTGAGTTGTAAATGGAACATGCCCGATCATAACCACCAAATAGATCAACATACTCTACCAGAAGCCCTCAACTCCTCAATCAAGTTTTGTCGAATGTTGATCCATGCTCCTCGCCAAAACCAAGCAACCCAACAATAGCACGAAAGCCTAAATTTCCATTAGATTTTACATCTTTTACGAACATAATGTAAGGATGCATTGTAGGTGGGAACTAACTAAGATATACATGCTCATAGTTAGCTGAACTCAATCTTGAAATCCTTTGTGTAGGGAGTGGTGGAGTATTGTAGAGAGATGAATAACTGTATCTACCTGGTTTTTGAGAATTAAGAAAATCATGCTGACTGACCTCAAATGCAGACGGATTATCCAGAGTAGATCTGTCTACTTTTTTCTTTGAAGAAGGGCGTACTAACGAACAATTGTGTCTACCTGATTCCTGAGAATGAGGATATCGTGTTGATCGACCTCGAATACAGACGGATTACAACGAGTTGACTTGTCTACTTTCTTCTTTGAGGAGGGGAGTTCACGAATATTTGTCTTAGCAATTGGTTCAAGAAGTGCAGTTATTGATGGATTAATTATCTCCCTCAACTTCCTTAGTAGACTGACTTTACTAGGCCTTGATTGATGCTTAAACTGTTCCGTGAACATTTGTTGCTCGACACTACAATCGATGTCATCATTGACAGGGGAAACACCTGGCAATAAGTCAAGTTTTTTCCAAAACTTATCAATGTAAGCAAGTGGTATAAGACGATCTTCATTTGTGTATATTGCAAGCTCGTGCGCACATGACAGTCCATTACTCGTACGAAGTTTAAATCTGTAAGAGTAGATGTCTTCTCCAACAACTTTAGACCGTTCAAATTCCAACCAAATCATATTCAACGCATCCACTAAAGACAAAACCCCATAATTCTCGGAATTGGCCTGTTTTGAATCGATGTTGGATAATATTTTTGTTTTTCTTCAAACTAGCTTTTATTGATGTGAACTGACCTTGGATGAGTTCATGAATAGATGACACTGCTAACTCCAAATATGATTGTCATGCGCCCAAGTATCGTTTCAACTTAGAATGCTGACTCTCAGCTCTGTTAGTGGTCAAGTTTTCGAAATGCATATAAGTGTCTGTCCAAACGGATATGAACATCTCCTTATATGGCGTCAACCATACATCTTTAATATAATTTACGACTTTGGAGTAGAATGAATCCCAAGATTACTTGTCTCGAAATGATTTTTTGCAATAGGCTATAACAGCTCTGTCGATGTGCCATCTACAAAGCAGTTTCATCGCCTCGGGACTTGGGCACACGACCTCATCAATGCCAAACCTCTATCAGTGACAATAACTCTTGGAAAAGTGGACTCATCCATTGTTAACCGCAAACAATTCAGTGCCCAAGTATAATTATCCTCTTTTTATGATTGCAAGAAAACAAATCCTATGAAAAATGTCATCATCGTTGAAGTCACACCCACAATCTCAAATAGAGGCATCCTGAACTTGTTAGTTTTATATGTAGCATCCAACATTAACACATGTGGAAATTCACGCAATAGTTCTAACGAGCCTGGATATGCAAAGAATAATTCTTCAAGGTCATTAGTCTGAGTATTGCTTCGATTAAAGAAAAAGTACTCATATTGGTGTAGGAATGACATGAGTTGTTGCATTTGAGATTTACCAGATTTCTCTACAGTTCGAAACTTCTGACATGCATTGTATATAGTTTTAATGGTGGACAAGTTGTTCGGATCCTTGTTCTTTAAAGTGTATAAGATGTTTCGTGGCTTCACAAAATTCTTTGACATATCTACCAATATGTCATTTTCGGCAGCAAAAGGCTTACCGACATATGAATGGCCCTCCATATATAATGTCGCGGAATGGTTATGCATTCCACATACTACTCTTACCATCCAATCATCATCTGTCTTCAATTTCATCCCCTTCACTCTGAATGAACAATCTCATTTTTTTTTTGTCAATTACCCTTGTGGAGGTTTTCTTACTATTGTAGGTGCCACCACGATCACATTGTAACAATAATTTGTGTCTCCTTTCGAATCCACCAATCTCTGACCTTCTAGTAACAAGAACAAAACTCAAATTACGTCCAATATTTTACACTCATTCAATTAATGATTGACGCGAATTGAATACCTAAGAATGTATTAATTTTGTTAGAAATTAACAAAATATAGCATGTATTAATTTAGTTATTTAGCATACCATATCGATGGAAAATTCATTTGTAACATCCACTTCAATATCTTCTTTACTTTCATCTACAAGATCATGTTCTTCTTCTTGTTTTATTTCATTTCTATCAATATCATCCTGCCAACAATACAAATTCACTTTAATATATGCAATTAATCAAAATAATTATTGAAAAAATAAAAATTGATATATTTACCTTATCACTAGAACCACTTGACAATCTTAGCTATTCACCCCATAATTTCATATGATCCATTTTTCTCAACCTCGAATGGGAGAATGGTGATTATAAGCCAAAAAAAAAAGATAGGGTTGGTATAGGCAAAATTGAACATATAAATGCATATAATTATACTGAGTGAGAGGAGAGGTGATTATAAACCAAAAAAAAAAGACATGATTGGGGTATGCAGTATTGAAGATAGAAATTGGTATAATTGTACTGAATGCGGTTGAGTACCCCAGTCAAACTTCACATAATACACACACAGACTAACACGTCTGACACCATGTGCATACCATTACTTTGTGGACGTAGGGTGTAGCTAGCGTGAAGAGAGAAAAAAGGTTGTGGCATTTGCAGGCGAATGAATGGTTGGGGTAAGGAGGGAGAAAGAAAGACGTGGTATTGGCACATGGAAAGATAAAGTGTGGGGCCCTATCCAAGTTGAAGTGATTTGATTAGAAGAATAATAGGGAGGGGAGTTTACAAAAGAGAGAAAAAAAGGTTGTGGCATTTGAAGGAGAATGAATGGTTGGGGTAAGGAGAGATAAAGAGAGAAGTGGTATTGGCACGTGGAAAACATCCAAGGATTACGGGGTCAATTCCAAGAATTACAAAAACATGAGGTGCAAAGAAAAAGGTTGAGGTTGTTTGGCAGACTCCGATCTCGAGGTTTTAATTGTAAAGATTCTATTTTGTGTCCTTTTTACTATTACCAAATGGGTTGCAGACTCCGATCTCGAGGTTTTAATTGTAAAGATTCTATTTTGTTTCCTTTTTACTATTATCAAATGGGTTTTCCTAATCCTTTGATGTTTTTAAAACGTGAGAGAGACAAATGACAAGTGATTTGACTGGAAGAATAATAGGGAGGGGAGTCTATAAAGTAAAAAAGGGAGTGTCAATAGCAACACCCATCGTTTTATTCTGACACACTACTTTGTGCGTTATTTTCACAAAGACTTTACCCAAACATTCGTCTAAAAGGACACAAGTTGTTAGACACAATTTCCAAGATAGATACCTTCTATAAATAGCCCTCTTCCACCTCTGGGAAAGGGAAAGCTAATTACAAGCCTAAACACTAAGCCTACCTCTGACCATTCTCACGACCGAACACTCAGCCCAAACACCATCTCCTGCCGGTTTCCATCCACTATCTAGTTTTTCATTTCTATCATTGACTTGACTGTCGAAGTCTCTAAAATTGGCACCCTTCAGTCTAGTATTAGAGCTTCTCATAGTTTTGTTTCTTGAAGTGTTGCAAGAATCAAGGTTGCAAATAACCCCCACTTCTTTAGTACTTTATTGTTCAACGATTGTGGATTTTAACTCCTACACTCATAGCGCTGCCATGCAACAATACACCCTACAATTGAGCTTAGGAAAATTCAACTTAAGTGCACTAAAACGACTTAGGTATGAAATCTTTGTAATCGACTTTACACTTATTTATTTAGTTCAAATTACATGGTTTAATAGCTTAATGATTGAATTCAAAACTTTGGTATTTTCTCAGTCGTTTAACAATTCCGAAACTCTGAAAAGTATCTTTTTAATTGCTTTTATTTAATTTATCAATGAAACCATTCAACAACCAATTGAAAATCATCTTCTAATTATTTTATTTAATTTCTAAATCGAATCATTCAACAACTAATTGTGCGAACTTTAATTGCATGCCTTATAGACTTTGACTTTTATTGTTTGTTTATGGGAAAATTAGATAGAATGACAAAATACAACATTTGTATTATAACAATGACAAACCGACAAAAAGTTTAGAGAAAAAGACAAATGATATTAAGTGACTAAAATACCATTTTCTTTGTAAAAGACTAAACGCACTTCTCTTCTTCCTTATCTTTCTTCTCTCTTCTTCATTCCCTGCCTCTTCTTCCTTCACCGCTTCTCTCTTCTTCCTTGATCAGCACTTCTTCTCTCTTCTTCTTTCGCTTGTGATATAGATCGACGTTTATTCTTCTTCCTTATGATCGAGTTCGGGCTTCTTCTTTTTCCTTCACTTGCCACAGAGATAGATCTTTTGATCTAGAGAGAGAAATAGAGAACGAAAGTGAAAGTGAAAGTGAAAATGAAAACGAAAATGAAAATGAAAATGCATTGATCTATCTTCAATATCAGATATTATATATGTTTTGTATATGTCAATATTATATATATTTTGGATATGCTAAAATTATATCTAAAAAGGTACATTACCTTTCTTATACATATATTTTTTTGTATTTTCTTTTTCTGGTTATGAAGGATCGGTTTTGGATCTGTTTATACTTTATATGTCATCTATTTTGGATCTATCAAAAAATTTTCTGTTTCCTCACAATATTATCTATTTCATCATACTTTCATCTATCATAAATTTTCAAATTAAATATGTCCCAAACACATTACAAAATTAAATCAAATCAATCTCATATGCCTATAAATTTACAAATAACATATATCATAAACAATCTAGAATTTTGGGGAAAAAACATGTTATCTGTCATAATAGAAAATTATATGTTCATGAATACAATCATAAAATCTGACAAAAAAATCATAAAAATAATATGGCAGCATCACATGTCTTCCTATCGTTGATTTCTAACTACCCACATCTACCACACATAATTTCCCTTTTCCACTGTAAAAATAAGATGTATGCAAGAAACATATAATATATTAAAAATGGATAACAAATAACATATCACCAGGTCGAAACAGATAACATATTAGCAGATCTCACGACATAGTAGACTGTTGTCGTCCAACCACCGATAAAGGTTGTTTTCCCACCAAAACAAAGCACCGGTGCACCACCAATCTCATCCATCATTCGCCATTGTCAATTGCTGATTCCACTAGAATTTGACCTTGAGAGTTCTTATTAAAACAAAACTTTTACTTGAGAGACTTATCTCTGATTTTCCTTTAGTTTAATTGGTCTCTTAATTACAATTCCTTGGGAGCATTGTACAGATTTAACTAATAGGTTGAATGTGTGACCAACATTCCCTATTCCGTTCATCAGACTTTTGATTGCCTTCGAAGAAACATGTTCCGAAGTGTACTAGTTGGTAAAAGCTGCCCAATCTTTCAAATTTTGGTAGCAATATTTACGAAGCTGAAGACTTAAATCAATTGTAAACGACACCCGAGCCACTAATTAGAGTGATAAAGATGACATATATCACCCTAGTGACCGGGATTCGAATCCCCCCACCCCCGTTTAAAAAAAAAAATCAATTGTAAATGGAAAATACTTTAGCAGATCATTGAAAGAACTGCATTACAACCCCTCCTGAATGTTAACTGGGCACAAGACAATAAAGGAGACCACCCCACAATGTTCCCAACTTCCAAGAAAGCGAAAATGATGAAACGGGTTCAAGGGACAAAATAATAGAATGACAAAGGTATACATCAACCAGCATAAGGGATAGAATAGTGGATTCATAAACACCATCTAACAAATAATGTTACATCAATAAACTATATAATTTCACACCAGGGTGTACTGGAGCCATCTCAACATCTAAATGTTAAAATTAAGACATCAAGGAAAATCAGTAATTTGGCTCTTTCCATTCAAGCCAAAGAGTGAAGGTGGTTTACAATAATGCTAAGCAACGTGCCTAAATAATTCCATATTTCCGTTCAATATTCTAACTCACCAAACCTCTCGTCTAGATGAACGAGCCTAAATAGCACCAACTGCAACTGCTACTGCTTTGCTGAAGTGAGCTGCCTCAAGTTGTACTTAGACAACTCCTTGTACTTGTCAACAACCCCAATCAAACAAACAGTCTGGCAATATAACAACAAAAGAAAATATCACATTTTTTGTGTAAAAAAGGTGCGTAATGTTACCTTATGCTTTGATTTCCTACAATGTATCCAACAAAATATGGCATTGAAAGTTTAACATTTTCTGTGTAGTGATATACTATTATCCAAGTGTTTGATAGATGATGGATAACCAAATACTTTAACGAAGAGTTCAGACCATGCATCTACACTTCAAGACAAACAAATGAAATATGGAACCAAAACACAAAGGAAACGGCAATTAATAAAAGCATCTTAGTTCATGTATTAGTATAAGATTTAACATATGTTGTGTGCAACTATTATAACCATAATCATTAAAGAGGAAGGCCTAGTGGCCTACCAAAATTAGGTTCCTTGTCACTCTTATATGCTACAAAAAATACGAAGACATGTAGCCCAACAATTTGGTAGCCCAAGGGAGTCCAACAGGTTTATTCCACTGATTTAATCAACAAAATAGCTTTATTCCACTCTTTTATCCCAGATTTCATTGTCCAAAATTTATTGTTTTAATATAGATTTCATTGCTTTTTAAAGCACAATCTAGAATTCATTATTTTAGTTTTGAAGTCATTGTCTTTGAAATTCCATTGAAAAAAACAATGGAATTAAGATCCACTCGATAAAACTCATTGACAATGGATCTTATTAGAAAGAGTTTTATACGCTGATTCCGAATATGTAATTTTTTAAAAAATCTAACATGTATTTTTGAGAGTTAAAAAGTTTTAAAATTACGTTTAAAAGCCTTGAGCTCCCATGGGCTGTTACTATATGCGCTACCTAACACTACTGGAAAGAATACTCTTCTGAAGAACAGGAAAGCGACACAGCCTCAGAAATGACCCAAAAAAGAGTGGCATTGTAATTGCAACCACAAGTATTCAAATTCTTCCTACTACTTTACAGCAGAAAAGAGGAAACTTTCTCACCTTGACAATCTGTACTATAATTGTCACGTCAGGATTGCTGAGATCAACTTTATGAGGTCCAGGAACAGACTTTGCCACTGAATTGATAATTTTCATCCTGTCAATACCACTGTTCGCCCGGGCTTCATACAGTACTGCAAACTGCACCGAAGTCAAAAGTTGCAAAAGCATCCATTAAGGTGCAATATTGAACATCATAATTAATTACTACAAGTCGTGAAGTATGCCAGTTGTAAGGATCATAACCATTTTGCATGTGAAAAAGTGAGAGGACTGATGAAAAGCATATACCAAAGTGCAACTACAGCAGGCAAGGAGGACACATCAATGGCACATGCAACAATATGTACCGCATGTGCAATATTTACGAACCAAATTCCAAATCATAGCCTTTTTCTTTGTAGGTGTGTCAGGAATTCTCATTTGTCAAAGTTGAAACTCGTTTACGCTTTTCAGCCATACTTCAATAACCATTTCACTTGCACTCTAAAAATATTTTTTGATCTAATTTCCTGGGGCGGATTATCTTACAATTGAAGAAGCCCAGTGTTATTCTTAATTTAATATTCAGGACGTCCATGGACATTTGTCACTTCAAAGGTCATAAAAGATAATCTTATAAACCCTCCTTTTGTATTTAAGGCATGGAGCCTCTCTAAGAGAGAGCCACCTCGGGATTATAACAACATAGCAAACCCTCAGATATTAGCAATCATCCGCAAATCAATAATTAGTTAAGCCCAAATGCATCAAATGTTCAAAATCCAAAACCTTCCAATTTACAGCTGGTCCTAGCTTCCCTCTCCTCTAGTCACCGCGGTTAGGAGTAGCACACTTCTAAGTTCGTTTTCAATTATACAGCTAAGTATAGATTCTATGTCAAACAGGCACATCATATTGGACCTTCACCAGTGAGTAGTCATACTATCGACATACATGTTACATTTATCAAAGAAATGTTGTGGAAAGATGAAATTGATATGCTACCTTATGTGGGTTTTCGGTTTCCACTGGAAAATAATGACCCACAAGAGTTTCCATTGCTTTCGAGATCTCCCCCTCTGATGAATAGCAAGCCACTTCAACCGGTAACACTCTTAAGATGAACCTGTATATATATTGAGTCAAAAAGATGAAACTACGTCAAAAGCAGTACGAAACCATAGATATAAAAAAAATTAAAAATGAGGTATATTTGTGTTCGCATGTACAAAAATAATAAAAATAAATAAGAAGTTATTGACAAACCTTGACATGTGTTTCCTAGACGAAGCTGCAGATGTCATCATATGCTGCACAATATCTTTTGGACTAGGATCTCCATTATTCCTCTGCATTTGAACAAAGACCACACCATTACAACCTGAATCAAGGTTGACAAAGCGCCTCTGCACAAGGTAACAACATATCATTGGTTAAAAAATAGAATGCAACGATAATAACTGTAAAAATTGTGAAGATGACATAACTATTTACTAATGTCAACCACTAGCATAGGTCACAAAAAATTGATTTTGGTGCGTCACAACATGCGCAGGTGTTTGCGCGTGAGAGTGCAAGGGAACACATGCTTCTGTTGTTGGTCCTCTTTCCTTCAAGATCCTGTAAACATGACATCAAGGACCACACTGCCCCCACCCAAAAAAAGTAAACATCATCCAGGATCACAGAGTACTTTCTAATTGAGCATACACAAATATCTGGTCATAAAACCATTCAGTTAGAAAAACCAAAGGGGCTAATTTAGATGCTTATACGTGTCCATACTTATGGAATAGCCAGACAGGAGACAGCAGAACATCAGAGATAGACAATACATCAGATGCACACGGAACTGAAGCATTGGATGGTGTAATTTTCTAAATAATTCATTTTCACGTAGGAGAGATAAACACAAGAGCACATCATAGGGAGAACTTCCAGAGATGTACGGTTACTAGAGAAACGTCTTTGAACTGTCAAACCAAAACAAACAAAGAAACACTGAAAAACAGTGCATTGAAACACATAAAGACTAGTCCCTGTTCACAATATCCAGATTGATGTCCATCTAATATAATTTTTATATTTAGATGGGCCATCCAAGATTAATACATAAAATAAACAAGGCACAAGCCAGAAAATAAGGGTGTGCATTAGCACATAACTTAAATCACTAACTTCTGATTCTTTTGAAATGTCAAAAACAAACTGTTCCATTCAAGTTGGTACATAGGCATACATCCTTGAATAAAGTAATAAGTTTAGAGGGGAAGTACGCGTAAAATGGGAAGTAAAACCAAACTTGTATTGATTTAACACAGCACCATATATGAAAGAACAATTGATAACTGAACCACTACCTTACTCTTATCTCCAAGTTCTTTGAGTTCCTCTTCAATAAGCTTGTCAATAGATTTAAACTCCACTTTGTCATGAACAGAACCACACTTTGAGATACCTGCTTCGAGGCATTGTTTCTTTATTGGTGGCCCATCAGCTGCACTCTGTTCATTTTTAGGTTTCAGAGTGCTTTCTTTATTCTTAACCTCTTCTTCAGTTTGATTTCCATGACATGCGTCATTTAAACCATGAATATCTGCCTTCCCATCAGCCAGATTTTCAAGACTAGCATCATTGTTTTCACAAGCATCAGATTTACTTTTTGTCTTCCCCCCTTCCCCCTCTTTCTCCCCCTCCTCCACCTCACTACCATCACTATCGTCATCAGAGTATGAGAACTTGATTTTCTTATTTAAAGGTTTATTGGATGACTCTTCAAGCTTGACATTGCTACCCTTCCCATCAACTAGCTCTTCATAAAACTGCAGCATGCAATAAAAGAAACTGCACATCATGATTCCATCTATGAATAAATTAAGCATAATAACTCACCATCTGAAGCGTCCTCTTGTACCAATTTATTATATGTCTTTAAAGATTTCCAAAAAGAAAAAAGAGGTGATAGGCCAGACTGTGCGTTGCCAATTATATACTATAGACAGGCTAGCACACCAACAATGAAATAGAATGAACTGGATCAAGCATGAAATAAAAGGGCTAAATTTTTAGCCATCCACAATCCACAGTATGTGCCTCCTCCCACATTAGCACTAGCTCAACATTGGCAATTGACAGAGAAACTAGAAAAACAACCAACTAGATCCGAGAAACTTAAGAGATAGTCAAAACACTTGATATGATGCGGAATTTAGAATTGAATTTCACCATAAGAGAATAACAGAATAGGAAAAAATGGAAAAGGCTAGTTCCCATTATAAATTGATTGCCGGTGTTCTAAAGATACATATACATTATCTGAATTGACCTATTTTTCTAAGTCAAACCTGAATTTCAAATAAAGTACCATCTTTCAAACCAACAAATTAGCAACAATGATAACTGTAACTTCAAAGAAAATTTCTTAGCAAGAAAAATTGTCTATTGATGTCAACACGATTGATAATAAGGAAAAAGAAAAGGAACGTACAGAGTCTATAATATTAATGGCCTCACGAGAGGCTTGACGTTCCCTGCCACCATCGCAAGTGATGAAGAAGCCCTGCACTCCTGGGTGCAAAGGATAGGCTCCTTTCTTCTTCACAGGCTTCTGCAGTCAATATATATATATGTTTTTAACAAATTGATAGAAAAACAACAGAATAGCAGATGGACTGTGTGTATGTGCGTACATAAATAAAGACAGCGAGAGAGAGAAAGAGATAGACGGACATTGTAGGGGAGATACTGCTTTCTCTTCTTGTCCTTACTGGATTTGTTCTCACCGGCCATTAGAGAAATAGGGTTGTGCTCACCAGCTGATTAGTAGCAGTCGAGGGTTTCCCAATTGTATCTTGGCAACCAGCAGCAAATCACCGATGCGACTGTGTAGTTTATGTGTTTGGGATTAAAATTTTGGAAGAAGACTCGTATTGGGCTTTTGATGGAATTGGTTAGTGAGCTGGGGAGTTGGGCTTAAAAGAATAAACTAATGGACTCAAAACTGTCCACGGCCCGGACCATACCATCCTGCAAAAACTCGCATTAAGATCAATGTTTTTAGCCCATTCTTCATTTTACCTACTCGAATATGTTATGATGAATGTATGTGGCTAATTCAAAGAATGTGGATGTCCTTATACATTTCATGTATTAATGATATCATAAATATGGATGACTCTTCACATACTATTTGGTTCCTATAAAAGGGACATTATATGAATAAAATGATGAACTTGGTAACAATCATCTGAATATATTTCTTTAAAGATTTCTTATATTTTCTATCACGTTATCAGCACGATAGCTCAAGGTAGAATTCTTCCTCAAGTCTTGTATATATTTTAAAACAACATTTGAATATGACTTAAGTATGTGTACTGATATGTGAAGTTTACGTGCATGTATACATGACTAGAGGTGTAGATATTGCTTATATATAGATGCTTCAATCTTCGTCTACTACGTACTTGAGTTATTGTGTTAAGCAAGTCTGGATTATCCTAGTTTGCATGGGTACTGTTTACAAGATTTTTTTTTGTGTGCATAAATAAACAACTAAGTTACAAATGGATGCGTTCAGACATAGGTAAGCCTCTCTCCGAAGCAAAGAGAAAGTTGTTGAAACAAATTGGATTGAATCCAATCCCTCGGGCTTGGGCAATGGATCCCCAATAAACCATACTCCTTTGGGACCCATGGATTTGGTCAATGATACTCCTTTGGGTCCCATGGATTTGGTCAATGCATGCCCCCCAGCTACTACTACTTCTCTTGGTCCAGTGAATGCACCTCAGTTTGATGCTCTCACCTATTTTGAGGACACTGATGCTGTGTGCAATGGATTTGACTAGTTTTGGATTTCTATCATATCCAAGGCCTTTAATATTTAATAAATCTTATGAATAACTGATGTATTCAAAGATCTTAATAAATTATTAATATTTTCATATTTACTATATTCTCACTTTACAAATTATTTTCATTTATTTGTTCTCATTTCTACGAAATAAATATATCTTTCCTTCAATTTTTTTTCTTGTCCTTTGTTATTACTTAATCAGTCTTATTTTATGTTTTAGAAGGTATGGACATATCTTCCACAAGTCTCCGTCTCGATAAATTTGGTGTAGACATTTGTCTTGCCGACAGTGCAACTACACACACAATCCTTCGAGACCCCAAATATTTTGTAGACCTTGTTCATACCAACACAAAGGTCGACACCATTTTGGGTTCTGGCAATCTTATTGAAGGCTCTGGCAAAGCTTTCTTACTACTGCCTAATGGTACTCAATTATCCATTCCTGATGCATTGTTTGCATCAAAATCCAAAAGGAACCTATTAAGCTTCCACGATATTCGTCGAAATGGATACCACCTCGAAACTCGTGATGTAAATCATATAGAGTTTCTTTGCATTACATCTGATATTAATGGCCACAGACATATATTAGAAAAGCTTCCTGCTTTATCTTCAGGGTTGTATTATACAACTACCCAAATAGTCGAAACTCATGCCATTTTACATAAAAAGCAAGTTGACTCGACTACTTTCATGCTTTGGCATGACCGTCTTGGCCATCCAGGGTCTACTATGATGCGTCGCATCATTTCCAATTCGTTTGGACATCCTTTGCAACCTCAACATTCCAGCTTAACCAACAAGTATCCCTGCTCTGCTTGCTCACAAGGGAAATTAGTCGTGAGACCTTCTCACCAAAAACTAGATTTTGAATCCCCTATTTTTTTACAAAGAATACAAGGGGACATTTGTGGACCGATCCAACCTACTAGTGGCCCATTTCGATATTTTATGGTGCTAGTGGATGCATCTACAAGATGGTCTCATGTTTGCCTATTATCAACTCGAAATGTTGTATTCGCACGGCTACTTACTTAAATTGCGTGCACATTTCCCTGATCATCCCATTAAATCAATACGAATTGATAATGCTGGTGAATTCACTTCTCCAACTTTTGATGACTACTGCATGTCCCTTGGGATCACTGTCGAGCACCCGGTACCTTATGTACATACCCAAAATGGGTTAGCAGAAGCTTTTATTAAGCGTCTTCAATACATCGCTCGTACTCTTTTAATGCGTACCAAGTTACCTGTTTCTGCTTGGGGGCATGCTATCTTACATGCATCATCATTAGTTCGATTTCGACCCATTACAAATAACCAGTACTCCCCCATACAACTGGTATTTGGTCGTCCACCCGATCTTTCCCATTTACGAGTGTTCGGTTGTGGTGTTTATGTACCTATTACACCTTCACAACGTACAAAAATGGGACCCCAACGTCGATTAGGAATTTATATTGGTTTTAATTCACCCACGATTATTCGATATCTTGAACCTTTAACGGGTGATGTTTTTACCGCTCGTTTTGCGGATTGTCACTTTGATGAGACAATTTTCCCGTCGTTAGGGGGAGAAAAGAGTGTTTCTGTTGAACGACGTGAATTATCGTGGAATACATCCACTATGTCTTATCTTGATCCACCCACAAAACAGAGAGAAATTGACGTACAAAGAATTGTCCAGCTTCAACAAATTGCAAATCAGAATGCCAGATGCATTTGCCGATACAGCTAAAGTGACAAGGTCATATATACCTGCTGCAAATACACCCGCAAAGATTGATATACCTGTTGGATCAACCAGTGTTGCAGCCAATGAATCCTCGGTTGCACGACTTAAGCGTGGTAGACCTCTTGGTTCAAAGGATTCAACTCCTAGAAAGCGAAAAATGAAAGCATGTTCTATAAATGCTCCTAGTGAGATAATTGAAAACGAAATTCACTCCCAACCCATAATTTACCATGCAAATAATAATGCCCCTGAAGAGGCAAAGGTACCTAAAAATGTGGAAATTTCATTCAATTTCGCATATGCGGCTGAATTGTGGGAACGTAGTGAGATAATCATCGATGATATTTTTTCTTTCGCAGTAGCTGCAGAAATTGCGAAGAGCAATGAAGAAATTGATCCACGCTCTGTTAAAGAATGTAAACAGAGAATAGATTGGCCAAAGTGGAAAGACGCAATCCAAGCTGAATTAAGCTCCTTAGAAAAACGGGGGGTGTTTGGACCCATTGTTCAAACACCACGTGATATAAAACCCGTTGGTTACAAATGGGTATTCACAAGAAAACGCAACGAGAAAAATGAAATTGAAAGATATAAGGCATGCCTTGTTGCTCAAGGTTTTTCTCAAAGACTTGGAATTGATTATGAAGAAACTTATTCCCCTGTAATGGATGCGATTACATTTCGTTATTTGATAAGTCTTGCTGTTTCGGAAAAACTCGACATGCATCTTATGGATGTTGTTACTGCATACTTATATGGAATGTTAGATGCTGACATCTATATGAAAGTCCCAGAAGGGCTTGACGTACCAACAACGGTTGCACAATCACAAAAATTATATTCCATTAAGTTAAGACGCTCTTTATATGGACTAAAGCAGTCTGGGCGAATGTGGTACAATCGTCTTAGTAAGTGTTTAACTAGGGAAGGTTATATTAATGATGCTAAATGTCCATGTGTTTTCGTAAAGAAGTCGAATTTCGGCTTCGCGATTGTGGCAGTGTATGTTGATGATATGAACTTAATTGGAACTCGTGAAGAGATCATCAAGACCGCTGCATATCTAAAAGGTGAATTTGAAATGAAGGATCTCGGGAAAACCAGATATTGTCTTGGCTTACAACTTGAGCATTATCCCGATGGCATTCTGGTTCATCAATCAAACTATACCGAAAAAATTCTAAAAAGATTCTCTATGGATAAGGCATACCCATTGAGCACTCCAATGGTAGTACGTTCTTTGGATATTAAGAAAGATCCATACCGTCCTAGAGAAGATAACGAAGAGATTCTTGGTCCTGAAGTACCATATCTTAGTGCCATTGGCGCTTTACTCTATTTAGCTCAATGTACTAGGCCAGATATCGCATTCTCAGTAAATTTATTGGCAAGATATAGTTCAGCGCCAACACGTCGACATTGGAATGGAGTAAAACATATATTGCGATATCTCCGTGGGACAACAGATATGGGTTTATTTTATTCGAGAGATTCCATGAATGACCCAAATCTTGTTGGATACGCAGACTCTGGATATATTTCTTATCCACACCAAGGTCGTTCACAAACTGGATATGTATTCACTTGTTGTAATGCTGCTATCTCATGGAAATCCACCAAGCAGACTATGGTTGCAACTTCTTCCAACCATGCAGAGATTCTTGCCCTCCATGAAGCCAGTAGAGAATGTGTCTGGTTAAGATCTCTAATTCATCATATCCGCAGCACATGTAGTCTTACTTCAACAATGAAGGAACCGACAATCTTGTATGAAGATAATGCCGCCTGTATAGCACAAATTAATGAAGGATTCATCAAGGGCGACCGCATTAAGCACATATCACCGAAATTCTTCTACACGCATGAACTCCAAGAAAGTCGACAAGTCCAAGTCAAGCAAATTCGTTCCCAAGACAACCTAGCAGATCTTTTCACTAAGGCTTTACCAAAATCAACTTTTCAGAAGTTAGTCCACGGCATAGGGATGGGACACCTCAACAAAAGATCTAAATGATTTTTCATCAGGGGGAGCGCATTGTATCAACATATTTCTTCCTTGATCAATTTATATCCTACATATAAGATTGACAAGGTAGGATGTTCAATGTGTGAATTATGATTTATAAAATAGGTGTACTCTTTTTCCTTCGCCTAGGTTTTTTCCCACTAGGTTTTTCCTAAGCAAGGTTTTAACGAGGCACCTTATCATTATCACACAGACATCCAAGGGGGAGTGTTATGATGAATGTATGTGGCTAATTCAAAGAATGTGGATGTCCTTATACATTTCATGTATTAATGATATCATAAATATGGATGACTCTTCACATACTATTTGGTTCCTATAAAAGGGACATTATATGAATAAAATGATGAACTTGGTAACAATCATCTGAATATATTTCTTTAAAGATTTCTTATATTTTCTATCAGAATACTATTTTTTTTTTTCAATTCACAGCATCTCTATTCAACAACAGTTACATCAGAGTCTTTATTCTAATATGAGCATTAAAATATTAATTTCCTCTTCTTTCATTATTCTTGATCTTTTACAATTTCAAATAAAAATAAAATTATTTAAAGATAAAGACTCTGATATTAATTTCATCTGCTCCATCGATCACCTACCAAGATTAGGGGTCGTCACCATTTGATCCGCGGGCTGGGCTCCATTTTTTAGGCCGAGCCCGGCCCGAACCCAACACCTCGAGCCAATTTTGGCTTGGCCCGAGCTCGGCCCAAACCCGATTAAGCAACATACATTATTTATATATATATATATATATATATATATATATATATATATATATATATATATCTATTAAATATATATTATATATACACACATGCACTATCTGCATATATATATGTATATCTAAATGTAATATATACATATATATATATATATATATATATATACTATTGCAATGTATGTGTATATATATATACATAATACATATACATATATGTAATACATGTATATTACACATGCATATATATAATACATTTTTCTCAAAAAAATACATATATAAATATATATAGTCAAAAAGTCGAGCCCGACCCGACTCAAAGGCCCGAGGCCTGACCCGAGGCGCAGCCCAAGGGGCCGAGCCTTAAGGGCCTGAGCTGGGCCTAGGCCTCATTTTGAGAGCCAAGCCAAGCCCAGCCCAACTCCAAATTCTCAAAATGGGGCATAGGCCCGGGCCTCATATTTCCGGACCGGCCCTGTCCAATGTCGAGCCCAGGACTCCAACCGAAGAGCAAGCATCCAAAGAGTCCACATAAAGCACGATAACTGAGGAGAGAACGTCTCGGCACTACTGAAACGCCCCTCTGGCATAATATCGAGCAACACTCCCTGGTTACCAGTTGTGACCAAACACTAAGGAAATGCAAGAGTCCAAAAGGAGACCGACCCCGCTTAGGAAAGGAATCGGCATATGATTCATCTTCCGGTAAATTCACATAAGATCAGGGTGGGTGATGATATCTACTCCTACCAAAACTTGAACTCATACAACTCATATAAAAGGGAACCTTGTGACAAGTGAAATATCATAAAGCGTACACTCTCAATACATCATCAAAATACCCAATCACGTCATCAAAATACATCTCTCAATACATTTTGTAGTCCTTAATAAAAAACCACTATTATAGTTACTCTAACCAAGCAAGGGCAAAGGGAGGGGGGACTACACTAGGTTTTACCCCCCCCCCCCCCCCCAGCCCTAACCCCTCACAATAGTACGCTACATATATATATACACACACTACAACATATACCTATATATACAACTCATACATATATACACTACATATAACATATGTATACATATATATACCACTAACTAATATATCTATATTTACTACATATGTATACACTACTATATATATATGTATAGAATAATTCTCCTATGTGAACCAAAAGTGTGAACCAACTTTGTGAACATACTTTTCAACCATATATATTTGTTTTGTTTTATTACAACCATTGGATTTGAAGTTCACAAAGTTACTTCACACTTTTGGTTCGCATAGGAGAATTATTCTGTATGTATATTTGTATATATCTTTTATGTGTATATATATATTCTTATGTGTATGTTTTAGTAAGTGAATATATACATTTGTATATATCGAAAGTTCGTTTTCAGAGTCTCAACTCTCAATAAGTCTAATTGTCTAATGAACTAATCTCAATAACATGTGCTATCAATTAAATAGGTATAATATTATAAATAGCCTTAAAAAAAATTTCAAGGGCGATGCCCTTGAAGCCCCGTCAACTTTTAACAATCCCCCTAACAATAATTCCTGACTCCACCCATATAAGGGACCTCCCCAACCCAGCGAAAGGAGAAGAAGGACTCCACGTTGTAGAGCTCAAGACATAATGAAACCTTCCAACTAAAAGTCGCACCCATGCGTTTATGTGGAACATGTGTCTTAATGAGACAAGTGGATAATAAATGCGCAATAATTATCGTGAGAAAAACTTTTTACTTTCATACGTTTCTCGCTGACCTTTCGATGGTTGGTAAAGGCCACGGCCTTGAATGACGTTTTGAAATAACTTTTGAGTGTCAATGTGGACAAAGACAGCCCCCAGGAATGGTCAAATAGCGGACAAGGCCGGTGTAAGAGGCCAATTTAAGTGGTTGTGGTGTCAATAATATATATTTATGGTCCCACTAAATGCTGCTAAATCTTTTTGAATATGACATTTTTCATGCTTTTTACATCATGTGACATGCATTCAACCATGCTATTCTCAAAACAAAATGACTTTCAAACTCATTTTCTCTCGTAGACAAAATGCTTAATCACAGGTTCACCCATCAATTACAATGAACAGAAAAGATAAAATTACAATTAAATAAACAAATAAGGAAGATACAATAAGAATATGAGATGCAATCTTGAAATGCACCGCTTAGGAACATGCCTTCTTTTTCTTTTTTTCATGTAGGAAGATATTAAAAATGGAAAATGAATTCTATATTTACAGGGGCTATATATATGTGTGTGTATATATAATTATGTAGTCATGATAACTGTACGCTATCAACAGTGTTGGATGATGATTGTGCAGCGGCAAGGAGAGCTGCACCTATACCTGAACCATCTTCTGTTGCCTTAAGAATGACATGATGGGCAATATCTTCCCCCAAGATTTCATGCAAGGCTTCATGCAAGTACTCTCTGAACATTGTATAGCTTGTATATAAACCCCCTTCGATTGCGACAACGGTTCTTCTCATCTTAGTGTCACTCCTGCTTCTTCCACTTGCAATGCCACCACTCCCGTCCCGTCCTATTTTCTTCAAGATTCCCACAATACCAGCTGCTGCTAATCTAGCAGCCCTACGCGCCACGACGTCACATACCTTTACGACCAGCTTCCGGACCTTCAGAGGGACTTCTGAAATCTTTTTTTTAAAAGAAATCATTTAATAAGCTTTAGATGAAATGTATTACTCCACCAAAAAGGAACAGCAAAAAAATGAACTCCTATGCCTGTCTACCTCGAGAACCTCTTTCAGAATTCTTGCCACTTCAGTCAAATCAGGAGTGTCATCATCATGCATGGCAGCCATTAAAGGTGTCCTGAAGTTGCATAAGCAAACAGTAAAAATATGTTTAAATGGATGAACTGACTTCAAAAATTAGAGTTCCCCTAAACCACTTCCCATTGGATTGGATGCAAGTAAATCAAACAACATATTGAATTGAAAAAGATTAACCCTAATTTCAGCCATAAAAGAACTAAGTAACAGCTGGTTCTCAAGTCCACCAGCCAAACAAAAAAGTGGTTAATAGCCCCCAGATCATGTTAAAGTCAACAAAGAGAACGTATTCATGCATAAATAATTCTCATGAGTAGGGACATGAAAAACAACTTGGACATGCTAGGGAAGTAACAGTAGGGAATAAATAGAGTTTGGATAGCCTGTAGCAGTAACTTGGGAGTAGGTGAAAACCAACTTACATTGGTAACAAGGTCTATGTGTTCAGAATCTTTGCTCAATATTGCATGATAGCAGTTAATAAAGTTAAAGTGAAGCATGTTTATGAAGTATTGATGTTCATGAGTTGGGCAAAAGTAGAATAAAGTGAATAAACAATGGTAAATAACATCTTATACATACCGCAAAATAAAAGGCATTGATAACCTAGAAGAGACAGGTCCAAAGATATCCGACTCCAGTGACATCCTGAGAATCACTCTCCTCACAATGTCCCCCAGATACATACCTGATATCATCTTCTCAAAAACCTGTAGCAAGAAAGAAGTTTCTGAGATGATCCAGAGCTTAACATCAAAACAGCAGAAACTGCAAACAAATGTTTCTCCCACCTGATCATTTGGATTGGAACTTTCAGTGTCAAGATCGATATCATAAGAAGTTCTTGGCAGATGAGATGACCAGAAATTCCCCCATTCCATATTGACAACCTAATTAAAAGACAAGTTAAAACAGCAGTTTACTAAAACTGTAACAACTTTCTTAGATAGATCGAGTAACAATGACTGACTGAATCAGAAGGAAGGATACCATGCCTCCAGAAGTCGTAAGAAGTCCTTGACACTTAATTATAGCATCTGCCCGTTCCATATAGCAGGCATTAGTTCCTGTTCCAATAATAACTGCAGCAACAGTGTCCGGATCGTGATAATGTCCCAGAGAAAATGTTCCCACAGTATCATTAACCTGCACAAAAGAAATGTAAAGGATGTTATTATACCGAACAAGTAACAAGTAATACAGGCAGATGTCCTATACTATGGCCACAGATGCATCATCATGCACACGTCTTTAAAGTAGGACTTGAAACACCTGCATTCATTATCTAAATCTTACCAAGGAAAAGATGAAGAACCTTCTTCTAAATCATCTTTTTCTTTTCAAAACAAACAAATGGTCCTTTATTTCATTAGAAAACCTTGACAAAAAAATTATAAAATTGAAAAAAAAAAATTTACAATGTCAGTATCGCAACACTGAATTCGGCCACTTAGCTTCTGCAGTGAAATCAATTAGTTCTAATTTCTAAATCAAATTCTCATACTCAGACAAATTACATGAGAAGATTTTTCAATTGCCCAGACATTTGAATTCTACACCAACTTTTCCTTTTCCTGGAGGATTTCTTTTTAGAACTATTCAGAATCATGATTTAAGAAATCTGGTATCGTGTAAGGTTTGCCCCTAATCTTAGCATAATTGCAACATAGATACTCAATGCCCATAACCAACATATAAAGCTGTAAAGCAAGCATTTACAATCCTCATGCTCCTCTTTTGCACCCCACTTCAATATTATAAGTCAAAAACAAATTTATTAAAAATTCTAAAGGAACCCAAACTAACTGAACTAGTATTATTACTGATATAGGAATTGCATCATTCTAGCCTTGATTTATTGATTGATTCACAAAGCATAAAAATCTAGTGTCATAAACACATTTGTGACAATTTTAGCTGAGAAATACAAAAAGAAAGAAAACAGCACATAGTTTATTCATAATCTGTTGTGTACAAGAACATTTTTAGAAGGCCAATTATATCTTGAAAGATCACATGTAACACATTCTAATCATACACAGGTCTCCACTTCAAGGCACTTTTGACCGAGCTAAAGGGCATTAACAACACGTGTGTGCGCGAGGGCGCCTATACTAAAGTGATAGAGATCTCAGTAAAAAGAAAAAAAATGTCAAATAGGCATATTTATCCTAATCCATACAAAAAAAACAGGTGATATTGCATGCACAAAGTTAATAAGAGAGCAATGACATTACCAACACTGTGACATGCATCTCTAAACCATTCCTCGTCAATGCTGCTTGTAGACATTCAACAACATCCCTTCCAACCTAAAGAACATTTCTTCCAAATATTATTATCACATCACCGTCATTAATAATAGAAAGAAGAAGAACAACAACAACAACCAACAACAAAGGCTTCTACAACAACAGAGGTTTCTTTCCAAGTTTACTTTAACTAAAATTGTGGTATGTTGTCAACAAATATGATCATAATGGCTAACTTGGTGCAAGGAAGAGGAACAAGTGATCAAATCACAGCAACTTTGTAAGAGTACAATGCCATCATCAAGATTTACGTATAATAATCAAAAGCCTTACTGCTCCATCACGCAGTTAGAAGTTAGAGTTATAGTTCAAACATCCAAGCTGTCGGCTATAACAAAGTTACTTATGGCATACAGACAGTACAAAAAAAAAGGTTATCAGAACATCATTCAACTAACCATGTCCTCAATAGCAA
Source organism: Tripterygium wilfordii (assembly GCF_013401445.1). Lineage (NCBI taxonomy): Eukaryota > Viridiplantae > Streptophyta > Magnoliopsida > Celastrales > Celastraceae > Tripterygium > Tripterygium wilfordii. The sequence goes on from NC_052250.1 coordinate 11,325,049, forward strand.
ACCCTTTTGTCCATTTTATCAGAATCCCTGACGAAATTGATGTTTGCTTCACAGGAAAAGAGAATGTGACGCCAAGTTCCCTCCTGATGGGAGAAATCTGTGAACCATCTCCTTCTTTTTCAACAAACTGCTTCAATGCTGAAGCTATAAAATCAAATAGATCCTGAAAAGAAACATAAGTACATAACTTTCATACATATGGATAGAAGATAAAATTTCCAACAGAACGACCTGAGAAAGATAACATTGTATGGTAATAACCCAGTTACCTCACTTGTGCTTGTCTTCAAATGAGGGGGAATGGATTGGCGTTCTACATCCTGTGCCAAGATAGAGGACCTTTTACCCACTAGCAGGACCCGCAACACCCTAAAATTCGTACCCCCAAGATCTAGAGCATAATAATATCCTTTCTCATCTCTGGAAACAAAGTCAAGAATCAATTCATAGTTATGGTTTCTGTAACAAGCATGTTGATTGAACCCTAAAAGCTTTTAGGCACTTATATGGGAATCAAAAGGAATACAAAAAATGCTTTGACATGACTCAACTCAAGAAAACCAATGTCAAAATGACAGATATGAATACATTTAAAAAATATAGATGACTCTAAAGCAAGTACATCCATGCTAAACCTCAATTTCACAAAACACCCATCAGTGCCATTTAAAAATAAACAGCCCGCCAAGAACGAAAAAAATGATTCAAAAATTGGAAAATATTGTGAAGGAACAAGCATTGTGCAAACACAAACAAAAAGAGCATAATACCAAAAAAAAAAAAAATCAATCGTAACAGCATAAATAAGGAATTGAAGACTAAACAAAACGAAATACTTAAAACAAAGAATGGCCAAAAGAATCCCGGAGGGGGGGGGGGGGGGGGTGTGGAACAAGACCCTCTCAATTAACAATAGAAAACCATTGGGCACTAATGTCAAATTAAATTGGGGTAGAAAGGGAGAGAGGTGCCAAGAGGATGAAAGACCAACAAAAGCAAAACAAAATCATAAAACAATAATGAAAAGAAAAGGGGCCAAAACACGAATGAAATCAATGAAACAAACACAGGTGTCCGTGGAAAAGAATAGAGAGCCCCACAAACAAATATATAAGCACACATAAAAATCAAGGCCAGCAGAATCAGCAGGCAACACGAAATTGATAGCAACATACACGAATTGTCACATTTATCAATACATTAACTAGCAAACACATGTCATATAATTCATTTTACCACCCATGTATGCCCGCCAACACAGGAGTAAACAACAATCGAGGAATATGTTGACGTTATACAAGTCAAACACCACAGATTAGTCAAAGAACAACCAATTCCAACTCCGGTGAAGTATGCCTCTAAACAAGAAAAACTCATCAATAGAACACAAGGGGACGAAAGAAAGAGCCACGACATTGAGAGGCTTTACCCAGTGGGGAGTTTGTCAACGAAAGTGAGTAACATTTTTAGTTTAGACCCTCCCTCCGAGGCCAAGCCTGCGTGCATCTCCACCGCCATGGCATCTACCACCTGCCTAAGCCTACCCACGGGGGTCCCACACGCCTCCTCAAATTCTTTCAAAACTCTCACCACTCTCCTCCACTTCCTCCTGCTCTTTACCCTCCTCCCCACGACCACCGCCGCCACCGCACAAGTCGCCACCGCCACACTCACAGCCACTCCCACCACAACCCGCCGCCCCATCTACCCGTACGAACGCACTCAAACTTTTCCCCTCAACATCAAAGAGAAGGGCCGCGTCTTTGCAGTCCTATCAGTCTCCGATCAATCAAACCAGTAAACCGGTGTCTTCTCACCATACCCCAAAGAAGAGTTCCTTTGCGTGCCTTTAGCCTTTAAGGTTCTTTCAATCACTTCAACCGACGGTTATCGCCGGTGAATCGCTTGCCGATAACCTGTTCGAGGAAAAGCTTCAAAGAGTGAATTTTTTTTTTCCTTCTCTTTTCGATTTCCCAAAGAGAGAGAGGGAGAGGTTTTTGCAGGAAGCAGCGTCGGAAAGCGAACTAGAGTACTTATATGGAAAGATGAAATACCGCATATACCCTTGAGGATTAGCTGAATGACGGATTTGTTTAGGGAGGCAGAGGATATTCGGCGATATAATTATTTTTACCGTTTAAAGAAAGATTTTATTTTAGGGTTAATAGCAAGTTTGACTTGTGTATCTTTATGTGCGCTCGGCTGTCGTCTTTTTATAAGGAAGCTTTTTTTGTGGGGTTGGTGCGAGTAATTCCCCATTGAATACACTTGATATTACGGTTTTGGTCATGATGTTGTTTTTTTACCAATATGTTTTGAAAGGGCATTACTTTGACCCACATTTGATTAAGACAATTTCAATAGACATGCAATAAAGAAAATAATATAATATCTTTTATTGTACAAACAAAGTCATTGTGACACTTGTCTAGACTTAAATCAAATCCATGGCTAGGGCAAGCAAACCAAACCAAGTATTTTATCATTCATGCACCCATATAATGATAGTTTTGAATAGTTTTGGGTAGTTTTTGGTGACAATTGTAGGATGATGTCAATACTTTGTTGTGAATATGCGAAACATCGAAGTGTTTGTTGTCTCAGTTATCTTAAATAATGAGTTTGGCACACATGATTAGGGATAGCAAAAAATCAATTTTGGGTTGGCTTCGGGTTGAACAACATCATATGTTTACAAAATATTTACATATTCAAACCCTATTTGGATTGGATTTCGAACATACTTAATTGACCACACCTGGATTGATTTAAATTCAAACAATAAGTTAATCCGGGTTAGGGTCTGGACAATTAAATTAGACAAAATTTATGTGTTTGGACTCTGACTCAGTTGTAAATAGGACAAAAATTTTATGTTTGAATCCAGATTTTGGACAAATAACTTATGTCTGAACTTGGTTTAATTCGGGTCAGAAAAATTCAAGCATTCGGACCAAAAATCATGTGAGTTGATCTCAATATTTGAGATAATTGTGACGAAAAAATCACTAAAATTCGTAAGACTATTATACTTGGATAGTGATGGTTGCTATACTCATTTGCATAAGTGCATTAGGTGTTAGTATATATGAATTAACCATGAGAGTAACTATTGCTTCCAATTGTAAAAAGCACATAACGGTCAACAAACAACACACAAAACGGTTGAAGAATCAAACCATAAGACTATGAGACTAACTATAATTCATTTAGAATATAAATGGTCATATATTTTGTTAATCCATTAAAAAATTATTAATTACCTATTAATAACCCATTCAATATCCATTTGTGCAATTAATGCCTTAGAAAATTTGCATGGTCATGCCACTAAAAGGTGGTTTGATTAGTAATCGATTAGGTTTGACATACGTGTATTCAATGTTTGATTTCAAAAAAATTTAAAAAAAAAAAACGATCGGGAGATTGAAGGATATTTTGGTAATCTGAAAACCAACAATACCCTAAATGGCATACAAACCCAAATAGCGTAACAGATCACAATGTTAACAATCTCATTATCGAAGGACACGACCGGCATTTATGGAGGACAAGGAGGCCAGAAGGGTCAAAATAAAAAGAGAAATGGAAGCCGGTTCAGGACCTCTGGTCTGCATAAAAAATGGGGGGTGGGTTCGGAGACAGCTTTGATACTAAAAGAGCAAAAAAAAAAAAACAAAACGGCGTCGATAAACTGCGTACCATACGATATGCCAGCTGTGTCCCGCTAGTTCCAGCTGTGCTCACACATAAAAGCCACCATCCACTGTTCCCACCTATTTCTCTTTTCATTTTTTAATTTTTTTTTATTTGTCCTGTTTCATATATTTAAAAGTTATTTTTTATTTTTTTAAAAAGTTGTACGTAATTTTTATTTTATTTTACCACGTGGTACATAAGAAAGTTTATTTCTTCCAAATAAAATTCCACATGTAAAATCATTAAACAACATTTTTAATGAAAACCATGCATAAAAAATAATAGTCATATATTAGAACAATGTTATTAAAACCATGCCAGACATCATTGACCCGGGCAAGAGATCAGGTCACTAATTCAACCAATGAATCATAGATCAAACCGCATGTTCAATTAAAAAATAAAAAAAATATTCTAATTAAATTTAATGTTAAAAAGTAAAAATAAATATCAAAATATGATCCTTCAAAAAAATTCTAAATCAATAATAATTAAAGTTTACATCATATGGAGTAGAATAATACATCCATATCCACTGGTGTTATATAATTAGTAATTAATTTTTTAGGGATTTTAAGTTTTTTTTACTTCTTTAGCGGTTTAGTACCTTTAGTTAATTAATAATTAGTTATTTATTTCTTTTACTTTTTAAATTTAAATTTGTTATAGTGTTATATACTCTCTTTTTTTGAAATAATAGTGTTATATACTTATATCAATATATTATATTGATTTCATATTTTCTTTCATGATTCATTGATTTGATTTGTGATATTATTATAGGATTAAATCAGTATAAACGGTTCACAGGAAAACCCATTTGGTTCGAATAGTTTTTCCCGGGTCACTTACGTGACATGTATTTTTACAGGATCGTGCCGACTTAGTGATTGGATTTTCAGATCCGACCAACACGATCTTAGTTTTATAACACTACTTTGAAGAGAATTGGGCATCGACCAACACGATCTTATTTTTATAACACTACTTTGAAGAGAATTGGGCATTGACTTGCTTGTGTATTTTGTTATTGTTTTTCTTATTAATCACATCACTTGATATTTTTGGAGTCATAAGAGCATGTCCAATGGACACTTGACAACACATTTTCAAGTGTTGAAAAGTGAACTTTATGGAAAATTTAGAGTGCTGGAGTTCTACAATGGAAGAAAATGAACACTTGAAAACACACTTTCTTGATAATGACACTTAAAATATAGGTTGTTGTTAAAAATGACACTTGAAATATGAAGTATATATATAGTTGATGAATAGTGAAGAGAGATGATGAAAAGGAAGAAAGAGATGATAAAAAGGAAGAGAGATATTTTTCATATTACAACAATTTTTCTTTAAAACGTAGAATATTGTGATTGATAACTGATCAGACCCGTACATCTCTCATGTCAATTCCCTAAATTATCCAGGACGTACGCGTTCCGATACGGTTTATGAAAGAGAAAAAGTATTCTCACCCCTAATTTGGTTATCCTACCTTCTAATAATTGATTTTAAATTATTATTATTATTATTTTATATATGATTTAATATTTAATTCTTTTGAATTACTTGTGATTTGACATTTAATTATTATTCAAGAAATTAGTTTTCCCACCCCCTTATTGGTTTTCTCACCCCCATCAATTAATTAAAGCAAATTTATTACATTACATCAATGCAGATTAGCGGGTACATCTAATGAATGTTACAAGTTGTTATTTGTACGGAGTGACACATTCGCTTGCATGATCATACCTGTATCTAAACCACTAAGTCATAATAGGAGACATCGGGTAACCATCTATCAATTTCATAATATGAAGTATTTTGAACCCATTCAATTAATGACTCATGCGAATTGAAAACCTGATAATAAAAATGACCATGTTAGAAATTTAATAAAATAAAAAAATAAAAGAAATTTTATAAAATATAAACCTATATGAAATTCATATAAGAATATATCATTTCAGGGAGAAATTCATCTGTGACATCAATATACAAAGCATAGGAGACGATGAAAAAAGTTATAAATGCTTGGCTTCACTTCAAACAAGATAACATTACGAGTAGCAAGATGATAAATGTAATATAATTAGTAACTTTAACTAGAAGCATGCAACTTCGCATTAAGAAACAAAAGAATGGAAACAAAACACGGAGATTAATCTTGAAAAGTAGCTCAATCAAACACAGAAATGCAATCAAACGGACCACAAGGGAAGTTGTATGAAGAAGTGGCCTTTTAAAGGTAGCAACCAAATGTCATCATGATATATTATAGTATATCTCGTGATACTTTAGTCCAATTGTCATCATCACTGTTGATGGGATTCTCTGACAAGCACGTGAAGCATGTAAATTAACTTTTACTTGATTATATATATAAAATAATAATAAAAAATTAAAATCAATTATTAGGGGGTGGGATAACCAATTTGGGGGCGGGGATACCACTTTTCTTCCTGTTTGTTTGGTGTAGCACATCCGCTGCACCAACATCCGACCGTTTTTGCAACATCAAACGGTGCAGCGGAAATAGCGGACCGTTAAAAAAAAGCTCCTCCTAGGAGCTTAGAGTAGCGGAACTGCTGTATTATTATTATTTTTTAAGTGGGGCCCACGTGATGTTACAGTTTGACAGTGTGGCCCCACGTGATTATTATATTTTATAGAAAGAAAATATGTATACTTTAATACTTTTAATGATGACTTCAAAATACAATAAATATAATAAATTCAATTTAACATGTTATATTATTATTAATTCAGTAATAATATATAAAAATAAATATTTCTAACAAAGTTATAATTTATACCTCAAATTAATTTTAAACATAAATTATATTTGTTTAATTAAATTCAAGATTAAAAATCATATTATAATATAAATTATATTTTTTATACAAAATATGTCATTTAATTGATATATTACTAATAAATCATATAATACAAAATGTGGGTCCTACTTTTATTAATATAAAACTCACAATAATATAGTAAAATTTTTAATTAATAATTAAATTTAATTTTAATAAAATTTAATTAGAAAATATTTATTAATTAAGGCTTAAAATTAATTTTAATAAGAATTATATTTATTAGATTTAATTTAATATAAAAATAAAAAATATAATATTATAATACTTTATTTCTACAGTTTTTCTACTACTTCAGCTTTTAATTCACCAAACACCTCATAGCATATTTCACAGTTTTAGGCTCAATTTTTTTTCAAAACTTTTTCGTTAACATTAAAAATCAATCTTTCCACTTTATCAAAGCCAACTCTTATGAAATAGTCGACTCCACTACAGTATGTATAGGAGCAAAGTAGGACAATATCTTTCTTGTTTCAAAAGCACGTGCGTAAAATAATGGGTCAGGTCGTTGGGTCCACAAGAAGAGCTGGCACTTGAAAGTATGAATTGTATAAAGAACCGTCCCATCCCATGGGGTGTAATTCTTTCTCTGTTTTGTGGATTCCTTGGTCATTTTCATGTGGGCCCACCTTTTTTGCCCTTTTTCTCTATCCTTTTTATTGTTCAAATTCTTTTTTATTTTATTTTTCCCGACAAATTCGATTACTAGGACATGAATTCATGTTAAACTTGAAATGGATGGTTAAAAAATATATTTTTAAAAAATATAAGTAATTGCATGTTTTTAATCTTGTGTAAATTGTCAAAAGAGAGTTTGAATCGTGATGTTCTTCCCCAAATACCAAATAATCACGAGCGTCCCTGAGACAAGCAACATTGACGGTCACCTAGAACTCCGAATCCACAGGGGCCCATATTTTTGAAAAGTCATTAGTGTTATAGTAGCCCCAAAACTCATTTGAGTAACATAAGATTTTTTTTCGAAGGTCCATTTTATTAGAATTTGTCCTGAACTTCTAGAGACTCAATTACGTCATTGCAAATAATCTTACAAATCCAAACTCAAATACATAAATAAAATTGTCAGCTCTCAGTCACGAGTCTGCACGAATGTGTTCTTCTTATCATCTCTTAATTTTTGACTCAAAAAACATATTTGTTGTCTGAGAAATACTTGACCTTTATTTATTTGTTATTTAATTGGGTTATATTAATCCGATGTGGGATAATAAGTGTTTTGACAAATAAATCACACAGTCCATAAAAGAATCCTATTTGAATGCAATGATTAATCCATAGCTAATTGGTCTCAATTGGACAAACCTGCAAAACCAAACTTATTGTCATGATTCGTTGCACCTTGACACATTGTGCAGCCTCAAATAATGTCATCTCAACTAAATTGATTTTTTTTTTTTGTCGAATTAATTAGATTATGATTCTTAACATTTTCCCTACAAAGAATATTGTAATAACTATAATTATGGCAAAAATTAATTATTTTGTCCTCTTTTTTTTTTTAAGTCTTGGACCTTTTGGTTGAGCATTTTATTAGCTAATAATGTAAAAAATAAAATAAAAAAGATCCAGATAAAACGGTCCATTGAGTAGGATTTTGACTGGAGTCACTAGCTGCCATTACAGTTCCAAGCTACAGCTAAGGAATAGGTGGTATATTCCACAGCATATGGATATATATATGTATATATGTATTATAATATTTTTGTCTTCCATCGAGAGGCCTTTTATATTTATTTATATATGGTTTGATTTGAATTTTGAATGGTCCTCCAACCAGTGCATTTATCTTCACTGACTCCTCTTTTTTAAATCCACCACACCTTCCTTCCCCAATGCGTCAATACTAAAAAAATTAATTAATTATTATGCTGGCATTAACCATTACACATTTTATTACTAAAAATTTCCTACAAATATTTGTAACTATATTTTTTCACACTTGCTAATTTTTAATTTTTTTTGAAAGATGAAACGACTTGATTGTATTGTATTAATAAAAATCAATACAAAATATCACATCACGTGGTAATTTTCTCCCCCAATAAATAGACAAAACTCATCAAGAGAAGACCCAACAAACAAACTAAACACCTAGTAATACCAACCAACACTAAAAATATTACACTAAGTAAAAAACCCGACTCTAGATAAAAAAAAAACGAAGACACACTTGCTAATTGGTCCATGCCACCTAAACATTTTAAACGTAAAATCAAATCCTTAGCATATCTGTGCTTAATCATTATAAATAAATTATTGATATAAATTCGTCAACTTAATCATGACTAAAAACCGAATGAAAACGAGGCTTCATAAATCATAATATATATATCCTGTTAATTTAGGATTTGAAAACATAGGAAATCAACCTTGTCATGTCAACTATATATATTGCAATAATAGTTATAGATTTCACCTTTATTAGTCTTTGCCCAGTTGCCACTTGCAGATATTAATCATGTTGTTGGGTTGTAAAGTTGTGTTCTTTTTATTGTCCTTTAAAACAATGCTATTCTAGATTTTCTAGCCATTTCACTATGCTGGCATTTTTTAATTGGATCGTCCAATAAGACAAGATGGGCTTTACCCAACCCAAGTACCTAGCAAAATTGATTAGTCTCAATCCTAGATAAACTGGTAGGACTATTTCTCTATCCTTCATGAAAAGATGAACATTATTATATGCACCTAAAGATATGCGATTTTCGGCTGAAGAAATTCGTCAGGCTCTCTTTGATATGGCACCCTTGAAAGCTCTTGGCCCTGATGGAATTAATGCAGGTTTTTACCAGAGGATGTGGTCTGTAGTTGGGAACTCCTTATGTCGGTTTGTTATTGAGTTTTTGGATTCGGGTATAATGCCTTCAGGAATTAATGATACGCTTCTTGTCCTTATTCCTAAATTTATGGTGCCTGAATATGTTAGCCAGTTTAGACCGATTAGCCTTTGCAATGTAGGCTATAAGTTGATTACTAAAGCTCTAACTAATCGTTTGCAGCGGGTTATGCCTAGTATTGTTTCTCCGAATCAAAGTAGCTTCGTTCCTGGAAGGCAAATAACTGATAATATTATTGTGTATCAAGAGGTGTTGCATTCTATGGGTAAGAAGCGAGGTGGTAAAGGGTATATGGCTATCAAGATTGATCTTGAGAAGGCTTATGATATGCTTTCTTGGGATTTTATTCAAGATACTTTGACAGAGGTGGGTCTTGATGATATTTGGGTTAGAAATATCATGCAATGTGTCACTACATCTCGGATGGCAGTTATTTGGAATGGGCACAGATTGGACTGGTTTAATCCTAGTCGAGGTATTCGTCAAGGGGATGCTATTTCTCCTTATTTATTTGTTCTCTGTATTGAGCGGCTGGGTCATATTATTAACAGAGCGGTTTCTCAAGGGGCTTGGGTACCTATTAAACTTTCCAGACAGGGCCCAAATCTCTCTCATTTATTTTTTGCGGATGACTTGGTGTTATTTGCCGAGGCTTCTATTGATCAAATGAATGTAGTCCAGGACTGTCTTAGAACTTTCTGTGCTGGTTCTGGGCAGAAGATTAGTCTTAAAAAATCGCAGATTTTTGTTTCGAGGAATGTGGACCCTGGTGTTGCTCAGGAACTTGCCCAGATGTCAGGATTTGCTCTCACGACTCATTTAGGGAGGCACTTGGGTACTCCTTCTATTCATGGCCGAGTAACAATGGGGGACTATAATTATATTCTGGATCGTATTTCCTCTCGATTGCAAGGTTGGAAAATGAAATATCTTTCTTTTGCGGGGCGAGCAGTGCTTGCTCAATCAGTCCTTACATCTATCCCATCGTATGTGATGCAAACGACCTTATTACCGAAGGGGGTGTGTATGAATATTGAAAGATTAGTGCGGAGGTTCTTGTGGGGAGGTAATGAGGAGCTGAGAAAGATGAGTATTGTTAATTGGGAGAAGGTGACGAGACCGAAAGATGCAGGGGGCCTAGGGATTAAAAGAATGTGTCAAATGAACCATTCTTATCTTGATAAGATAGGATGGCGCCTTATTAATGAAAAGGATAGTCTTTGGGCCAAAGTGGTAAGTAACAAATACATTCATTCAGATGCTAGTCTGGACAAGTTACAGAGTAAAAATGGGGCTTCTAATCTTTGGCGTGGAGTGATTATAGCTGTCCCTATTTTGACTAAGGGTATAAGGGCTATGGTGCGCAATGGGAAGGACACTCTTTTTTGGTTGGATGTTTGGATTGGAGATAGTCCTCTGTTTGATATATCTTTAAAGAATGTTAATATGGTGGATATGTACAGGCCGATTAGTCATTATTGGAGGAGAGGGGTTGGTTGGAACTGGCATACTCTTAAGGATTTCCTTCCTAGTCATATTGAACAAAAGTTGGCGGCTTTCATGCTATCAGAAGATGATGATGTTGTGGATAGTTTATGTTGGGGCAAGTCTTGTAGTGGCGAATTTTCAATCAAGACTGCATATGACATTGCTACAGGTTATGAGGGGGTCAATACAAATAAGATATGGAGGTCTATTTGGAAAATTGAGGCTCCTCAACGGGTCAAGGCCTTTATTTGGATGGTTAAACATCAACGATTGCTATGTAATTCAGAAAGGGTCCGAAGAGGATTTACTGATGTTCCTTTTTGCAAAAATTGTCCTGGTGAGATTGAAGATGTAGATCACTTATTTAGGAGGTGTCCTATGGCAGTGCATATTTGGAACTTATTAATGCCTCCTGTTGAAATCCGTTGTCAAAACTTAATGGGTTTTCAAGATTGGCTTTCTTATAATTTGTGTAAGAATTCAGTTACTGACCTTGGGGCTAGCTGGGACACTATGTTTGTCGTGGCTATTTGGAGCATATGGAGGTGGCGAAATGACATGGTTTTTAATGATAAGGACTACTTGGTGGATTCTAAGCTCATGTGGATCAAGAGGTATTTGGCTGAAATCAAGCAAGCCTTTAGCCTTCATGCATCTGTTCTTGTACATAAAGGCATGTATGGTTTGCAAATGATTGGGTGGTCTCCTCCTCCTCAAGGATGGGTGACCCTCAATACTGATGGGTGTAGTAAAGGTGAGCATGGTGCAGCTGGTGCTGGAGGTTTGCTAAGAGACTATCGCGGTGTATGGTTAAAAGGTTTTTTTGCTAATATTGGCAGTTGTGGATCGATAGAGGCCGAACTCTGGGCAGCGATTCATGGGCTTCGTCTAGCTTGGGAAGAGGGTTTTCGCCAAGTTATTTTGGAGACAGATTCCTATATGGTTGCGGATTGGCTAAATAAGCAGAGTGTTCCAAAGCTCTCTCTTTCCAATTTGATTAGTGTGTGCCGGAAGCTTGTTCATCAAGCTTGGGAGGTGAAAGCAATTCACGTGTATAGAGAAAGGAACCGGGTTGCTGATTTCCTTGCATCTGAGTCTCTCAACCATGGCAATGGGCTAACGATTCTTCAGCATCCTATTGTTGGCATTCAGGGTCTGCTTTGGGAGGATTTTATTGGAGTTGCTTGGCCTAGGCGGGTATTGCAAGTAGAGGTTTAATCCTTTGGTTTGTTTGTGGGTATTCCCCCTCCCTAGTATCAAAAAAAAAAAGAATAACTAAGTACACCTCAATCTTAGTGCACCACGGTCCTAAATGTAACATTCAATAGTACATCATACAAACTGCACCCCATCCTCAAACCCTACTATGAAACTATCATGGTAGAGAAGAAATTTTCGTGCTGGTTGCCACCTTGTCGGTCACGACCAACAGTTATTCAGGTGACTACTCGATTCCAAACACAATTCTAACCTTCCAGGTCTAAACAAAGGCCCAGATGAACTCACTTAGTTGCCCTTGACTCCCACTGTTGCTTGACTTGGAGAATAATTGCAGAAATTCCTCATAGGCAGGGTGTATCAGGTGTCTACAATATTATGACCAAATAAAAATGGTGGTAAGATGAATCATTTTGGGGTCATTTCAGGTTTTCTCCCCAATCTATCATCCCTTATTAATCAAATTCCATGAACGCCCCTACAACCGTTGAGATTTACCACTCTAACTAGTTTTTCGGGTGTTATATATACATGTTGATCATCATGTAGGTTTTATCATCCTTATCTCTATAGCTACACCGACCAAAGTGCAGAATCAAATCTAAATATATCCATAAACATATGGTTGTCGTCTGAAATCAGCGAAGATATATGATTGTCCGAAGGCCTAAAAGAAAGTTGCATTTGTTTCCATCATTTTGTTTTGTTTTTCACACAATCAAGCAAGTATTTGTGGTCCTAATTAATTAAGATGGGCATGAAACCGACCAAAGTTTTCTTCTTTTATTCCCCCTTTTTATGCATAACCGACCAAAGACAGTCAGATAATAAAATTAGTACCTACCTTTTTAAATCCTAGTCATTGCTTCAATCTTATGGTCATGAGATGGACAGCTCAACCTAATAAATTTACTTTTTTGTCCACTGTTTTTTCTATTTTTTCATCTTCCCTCCTCTTTTCCTTTTACCTTCTCTTTCGTGTTTCTACACCTCCTCCATGGCAGCTAGTCACTTGGCAAAACAGTCTCTACCGCTCTAACCAACGACGGAGAAGGAGACGGCGACAACAAACTATCTCTCGACTCTATGAGAATCTGATTATTTCCTATATTTTTCGGGAAAATAGGAAAAATGGTGAGAGAGATCCAGAAGTTTATTATGGTCTGGGCTTCTGCCATGCTTGCACGCTCTTATTGTCATACAATTGCCAGAATCACCAAACCAGGAAAATCTAGACTTCTTGCATCTCTACCTGTTATATACTTCTCTTCCATCTCCACGCAATCTTTATTGGGGGTTCCACATCTTTTTCCAGTGAGGAAAATCGTCCATGAGGACAGTGGTCGCCGTATTTGTCGTCGGTGAGAGTGGTCGCCGTAGCCGGTGAGGGTTTCCGTCGCTTGTGTTCTCTGGTCGAGAACCAATTTTCACTGAACTTGGATGATGAAGAAACCTACAACAAGTTGAGAGGTGATTTTTAATGTTATTGAATCTCAGCCATCAGATGAGATGGATGGCTGAGATTTAATAAATTTCACACAATTTCAGCTCTCCCGTCCCGTGCCAGGTGGTGCATAACCTCACACGTTTCTCCGCGTGTCGCGTCGGCGTCCGAGTTTGACATCATATGATCACGTGAACCGACACGTCACGCATCACGCGTGATTTCTCTCTCTGGTTTGCCGGTTGGATTAGGTGCCGCATTGTTTGGCTTGGCTTGTTGACCTATAAATTCTCTTTTTTATTTCTCAATTTTAGTTCTTTGTCACTACATTTCTTGTAATCAAACTTACTCCACCAAATTTGGAGAAACTCACAATTTGACCCCCTTTTTTCCCATATTAACTTTTATTAGGGTGTTTTTCTAGTTCTATAAATACTTTTTTTTTTACTGCAAAATATTGAAATTCCCAACTTCATAACAACACTCACCTACTAGTCATTCATTCACCAAGCATAGGTGAAATGGAGAAGGCAAAGGAAAGGAAAGTAAGAAAGACTGGAAAATTTCTATGCGGGCGAAGATGATGTGTTAATCTCTTGCTTGACTTAACACAAGAATGAATTCTAGTGTTGTGATGAAACCAAAAAAGATAATTTTTGGTCTAAGGTTGTCAACAATTTATATGAAAATATCAGGAATTAATGTCTTTGTTTATCAAAAAAAAAATACTAGGGATTGAGTATTGAGTATACATAATGTTCATTGGTGTGTAGGTATGAGGATATCCAAAAAGCCAGTGAATAGATTCATTGGGATTGTAGTTCAAATTGAGAATTCACGTCATTCTCGTTATAATGAACAAGATAAGGTTAAGACAAATTTATATATTGAAATTCATACCATTCTTTGTTTATCATAGTCTTTGTTCAATAATATATATAGACACTACAAGAATTTCACGGATTATCAATCGATACAATCGGTTGGAATTTCCAACCGATTTTGATTGAATGAGGATTTTCGAATGGATTGAACATTGGTTTCTAATATGACTAGAACTTCAGTAAAACCACTTAATAAACGTTTGTTAGATATATGGTAGCTTTGCATAGAAAGACTTTTAAGAAATTCAAACTTGAAAATTTCCTTATTTGAGGACAAACTAAAAGCCTTACTTTTAAGATACAATTTATTGCTACTTTATGCTGTGTCTGTAGCGAGACACTTTCAAATTGGTTTAAGATTCTATCCAGTCTTGGAAATATTGTGAAGATATTTGATTTTCGCCTAGATGTTTTCAATGAGTGATCTTCGTGATTTACTGGCAGAAAGTGTTTGAATCCTTCCAACTTTCTGCGGATCTTCTTCTAAGGAGAGCAACAAAGGACACAGAGACTGCGCTGGAAGTTATTGCAGATGCTCTATCTATAAGTTCGTATTCAGAGAAATTACTTGAAATGAGAGCTGGCAGAAGCTCTTTTCCCGGTTTGTGTTTCCCTTACATACACCAATTAACTTTTTTCTTTATTGGAACTAAATATATAATGTAAGGTTGCTCCAAAAAAAAACCCAATATTATTTAACGTGAATCATTAGAGTATATCTAAATGTGTTATGAAAGTATCTTAATATGGCTCGGTGGATTAACTTTGTGCGTGTACACAGCTGCGGAGGTATGAAGAGGTAATTCTGCCATGCGAGCAGACCTTCGATTCAGCTGAAAGGAATTAATTCTCCGTCTGCAGATGGTGATAGCCTGTTAGGGAATCCAGATGGTTCTGAAGTTTCAAAGAGTCCTTCCTTCAGGCTTTGGCGTTGCCTTCTGATATTCAGATCACTTTTTCATCTTGGAAAGCTGGAGGAGGAAATTGCTTCACTGGAGAAGCACGAGGTAGAGGGTTTTACTACAAGGGGGTTACTATCTTTGTGGACATTACACTTCTTTGTTCTTTCTTAAACATTGAATCGTGATCAAGCTATTGCCTGGCCAACCGTTTGTCCAGGAATGGAAGCAAGGCTTTGGAATCGTCCATACCCTTAGTTGCCACTGTGCATGAGCTCTTGCGCCATAGGGTATGCCATTCAATCAGTAAGCCGGACTCTGAAATCATCAATGCCCTCAAAACCTGTTTTGTGCCTATACATATAATGATATTTGTTAGATTTTCTTGTGACTGGATTCAATGAAATCTACAAGGTGTCTGTGTATCGTTTTGTTGCCATTTTATGGTATGTGTGAAGGGCTGTTGGTGTGTCCTCTGAAGAGTCTCAGTTCCTTATTTGTAACAAGACTTCATATGATTTTATTATTCAATGGTTTGTTTTCCATCGATTGTGAAAGAGAACTGATCGAATGCATCAACATAGACCCTTACTTGAAAAGAGATCGAGATTAAAGGGTTCAGACAAATCTGATGTCAGAGAACAACAAAGGGAAAGTAAAATAAAAAACTTTATTACATATATTGTAAATCATCCTTGCTGTGTCTCAAAAAGTTGAATACCAAGCAATTGTTCTAGTTTTAATCTCATCTGTTCCCCACTTTCTGTTGTTGCACTCGAGTATTCTCAAAAAGTTTTGATATTTTCGCTTTTATTTTACTATAGCTGTGTTTGATCTCCATATGCTGCAATGGAAGCGTAGAAGCATTTGCTGATATATTGGCATTTTTCTTTTAGGTTGATGGAAATTTTTAAGGTCATGCCATTGTTATGTTTTACTGCAGGCTGCAGGAAACGAAGCGTTTCAAGCTGGAAGACATTCAGAAGCTATTGAACATTATACTTCTGCTTTGTCATGCAATGGGGAGTCACGACCTTTTGCAGCAATTTGTTTCTGCAATCGTGCTGCTGCATACAAAGCATTAGGCCAAATTATTGATGCCATTGCAGACTGCAGCCTAGCCATAGCTCTTGATGGAAATTATCTAAAGGTTTTCCTCTAAGTTGATGTTATCATCATCTTCTTCTACGTCTTCTTGATTGTTGATGGGGACAAAAGTACAAAACACACACATTCTAGGAACAATAATGAGTTGTTTTCCCTCCTATTCGACAACTTTGTTGCTAATATATGTTTTCTTTCATTGCTTGCGTAGGCAATTTGTGTTAAAATGTGATTCTAAATTGCAGCAAGCCACTGTTGAATAAGTCTAATTAGTAAGCACTTTCTTAGCAAGTTTGTTTCTTGTTTTCTCTCCACGTTGGCCATGTTGGATGTTTGTTGTTTTGGTCAAAGCATTCATAAAGTAGTGCCATTTCTTTCTCCACGTAGTTGCTTGAGTCTAGCATGTCTGTTAAGTTGTAAGCCTATATATTGGCACCTTTATCATTGAATAAATATAACACAAAAGCATCACAACAAGTAATCTTGTGTTCTTCATTTTATTTCCAACAAATTTGTGGTATCGGAGCAGCTTTTCGATTACACTGGGCGTAGTGAGTGAGCATTAAAATTTTTTTTGGAGACTATTATCATGGCTATCAATGGAGCTTCTCTGAACATGTCCCAACCACAAATCCTTATTTTCAAAGGGGAACAATATGATTTCTGGAGCATCAAGATGAAGACTCTATTTAAGTGTCAAGATATTTGGGACTTAGTAGAGAATGAATATGCTGATCCCGATGAAGAGCAAAAGCTGAAGGAAAACAGGAAGAAGGACTCTAAGGCATTGTTCTTCATTCAACAAGCTCTTCATGACACGATTTTTTTTCAAGAATTGCTACAACAACAACCTCTAAAGAAGCTTGGATGCTACTGCGAAATGAGTATCAAGGGTCATCGAAGGAAATTGCTGTGAAACTTCAATCACTCGGCCGTGAGTTTGAGACTTTATTTATGAAAAATAGAGAATCTGTGCAAGATTTTCTTTCTACAGTGAATGGAATTGTGAGTAAGATGAAGTCATATGGTGAGAAAATCAATGATCAAACTATAGTTGCTAAAGTTTTGAGGAGTTTGACTCCAAATTTTGATCATGTGGTTGCTGCCATTGAAGAGTCCAAAGACTTGTCTATTTTTTTCGTTTGATGAACTAATGGGTTCTTTGCAAGCTCATGAAGCAAGGATGAATAGGTCACTAGAAAAATTTGAAGACAAGGCATTTCAAGTGAAGGAGGAGTCATCCATTCAACAAGACAAGTTTGGAGAAAGAGGCTATGGAAGAGGTGAATTCTGAGGACGTGGACGTGGCCATGGCCATGGCCGTGGCCGAGGCCGAGGTAGAGGGCGAGCTGGTGGTCAAAGGCAGACATTTGGTGAATACTAGAATTACAAGAATGGAGTTCAATGCTACTATTGTAAAAAATTTGGGCATATAGAAGCAAATTGCTGGAGCAGAGAAGAGCAAGCAAACTATGTAGAAGAAAATGAAGAGGAAAGTATGTTGTTCATGGTTCATTCTAGTGCTAACGATGTTTCAAATGAAGTATGGTTTTTAGACAGTGGCTGTTCTAAACATATGTCTGGAGTAAGATCAATGTTCAAGGAGCTTGATGAGTCACACAAGTTGCAGGTTAGACTTGGAGATAATAAGCCCATTCAGGTTGAAGGGAAAGGTACAGTTGCTGTCAAAACTAGCCACAAAGAGGTAAAACATCTCCATGTTGTCTTCTTTGTTCCTGGTTTGGCACATAATTTATTAAGTATTGGACAATGAATGACTAGTGGATATGCAATTTTGTTTGATGATGGAGCATGTTTTATTAAAGAGAAAAAGTCAGGTCATACAATAGTCAATGTTCGTATGACAGAAAATAAAATGTTTCCTCTTGAGGTTTCCAGTGTACAAGGTCAAGCTCTTGTTGTTGGGAAGGAAAATGATTCTACTTTGTGGCACTTACGGTATGGGCATTTGAATATCAATGGCCTGAAGTTGCTCAGTCAAAAAGGAATGGTTCTTGGGCTTCAAAATTTTATTCTCTCGACTCTTTATGTGAGGCATGTGTTTATGGAAAGCAAAGTAGAAAGTCATTTCCTGTCGGAAAAGCATGGAGGGCTACTAATTGTCTTGAATTAGTACATGCTGATTTGTGTGGCCCTATGCACACTGAATCATTTGGTGGGAGTCAATATTTTTTGCTAATTACTGATGATTATAGCCATATGAGTTGGGTCTACTTCTTGAAATTCAAGTCAGAAACTTTTGGATATTTCAAGAAATTCAAAGTATTGGTTGAGAAGCAAAGTGGTGTACGTTTAAAGGCTCTACGCACGGATAGGGGCGGTGAGTTTTTATCTAATGAATTTAATTCCTTTCGTGAAGAAAATGACATTCACAGGGAATGAACAACACCTTACGCACCGGAGCAAAATGGTGTGGCTGAGCGGAAGAATTATTGAAATGGCTAGAAGCTTACTAAAGGCTAAGGGTCTTCCATATCAGTTATGGGCAAAAGCAGTTGCTACAGCAGTCTATTTATTGAACATTTCTTCCACAAAGGCAGTATTGAATCAAACTCCATATGAAGCTTGGAAGGGTAGAAAGCCTCGGGTAAGCCACTTGAAAATTTTTGGTTGTATTGCCTATGCCTTGGTCAATTTACAAGCTTATCATAAGATTGACAAAAAGTATGAAAAATGCATTTTCATTGGTTATTGTCCTCAATCCAAAGCATATAGGCTATATAACCCTGTTAGTGGCAAGATGATCATTAGCCGAAATGTAGTGTTTAATGAAGATGCAGGTTGGGATTGGAATATTAGCAGTGCTGGTGCTGAATCACATGTCCATATTTCAAGTGATAATGATACTCCTTTCACAAACGAAGTTGTGGATCCAGCACCCATAAATTCTCCTAGCCGTAGTAGCTCATCATCATCTGACTCCTCTAAAGAATCTCCTCCAAGGAAATTTAGATCATTGAGAGAAATTTATTTGTCTTGCAATTTTGCTTAAATTGTTTATGATCCAACTTTTTTTGAAGATGCATCAGATAAAGAAGAATGGTGCAATACAATGAAGGAAGAGATGCTTGCAATTGAAAAAATGAAACCTAGGAGTTGGTGGACTTGCCTGAAGGTAAAAATGTTATTGGATTGAAATGGGTATCCAAAACAAAATATCATGCAGATGGAAGCATACAAAAGCATAAGGCCCGACTTGTAGTAAAGGGGTATTCACAACAGCAAGACATTGATTTTGAAGAAACATTCTCTCTAGTTGCTCGATTTGAAACGGTGAGAACTATTTTAGCCTTGGCTGCTCAATTAAAGTAGGATGTTCATCAATTTGATGTTAAATCAGCCTTTTTAAATGGTGATTTGGAAGAGTAAGTTTATGTTACTCAACCTGAAGGTTTCATTGTAAGTGGGAGTGAAGAGAAGGTATATAGGTTGAAGAAAGCATTGTACGGACTGAAGCAGGCTCTAAGGGCATGGTATAGTAAAATTGATTCCTACTTTTGACAAAGTGGATTTGAAAGGAGTGAGAATGAGCCCATGCTTTACTTGAAGAAGCAAGGTAAAGATGACTTTCTTATAGTTTGTCTTTATGTTGATGATATGATCTATATGGGATATTCTCAATCTCTTGTGGCTAAATTCAAAGCTTGTATGATGAAGAAATTTGAGATGACAAATTTAGGCTTGTTGCATTATTTTTTTGGGCTTGAGGTGATGCAAGAAGAAGGTGGAGTATTTATTTCATAAAGGAAGTATGCAACAGATCTTCTAGAAAGGTTCAGTATGCTTGGTTGCAAAGAAGCAGACACAACCATGAATATGAATGAAAAGTTGAAGCTCGAGGATGGCACAGAATTGACCAATGCAAGCTATTTCAGAAGCTTGGTTGGTGGTTTGCTTTATTTGATGCATACTCGGCCAGATATTGCATTCTCTGTTGGTATGGTGTCAAGGTTTATGCATAGCCCTACAAAGCAACATCTTGGTGCAGCTAAATGAATCTTGTGTTACATTGCTAGAACAATAAACTATGGAATATGGTATTCTCATGTAACTAATTTCAGATTACATGGCTTTACTAACAGTGACTGGGTAGGTAATTCTTTGGATGATAGCAAAAGCACTTTAGGAAGCATTTTCAGTCTTGGTTCAGGAGTTATTTGTTGGAGTTCAAAGAAGCACTTAACAACAACATTATTATCTTGAGAAGTAGAGTATATAGCAGCGACTTCCTCTGTATGTCAAGCAGTATGGTTGAGGAGATTACTTGTAGATCTTCACCAAGAGCAAGAAGGAGCAACTGAAATATTTTGTGACAACAATGCCACAATTGCAATGACAAAAAATCTTGTCTTTCATGGCAGGACAAAGCACATAGACATACGGTATCACTTTATAAGAGATCTGGTAGCAAGTGGGATGATCACCTTGAAGTTCTGTGGCACAAATGAACAAGTGGCAGATATTCTCACCAAGTCACTCTCTCGTAACAAGCATGTCTACTTCAGATCGCGGCTTGGTGTGTGTAATTTTGAATCAAGGGAGAGTGTTAAAATGTGATTCTAAATTGCAGCAAGCCACTGTTGAATAAGTCTAATTAGTTAGCACTTTCTTAGCAAGTTTGTTTCCTGTTTTCTCTTCACGTTGGCCATGTTGGCTGTTTGTTGTTTTGGTCAAAGCACTCATAAAGTAGTGCCATTTCTTTCTCCACATAGTTGCTTGAGTCTAGCATGTCTGTTAAGTTGTAAGCCTATATATTGGCACCTTTATCGTTGAATAGATATAACACAAAAGCATCACAGCAAGTTATCTTGTGTTCTTCATTTTATTTCCAACAATTTGTAGACGAGTGACGTTATATGAAATGATTAGGGATTATGGACAAGCGGCTATTGAACCTTCAGAGAGTTGTAGCTCTTCTGTGTAAGCAGTTAGATGAGAAGAATAGTCAACTTGGGGGTATCTGGCACTTCATCTAATTTGGCAAATGACTTGGTCTACATCTTGCTGCTACAGAAGATGAAGCTAGAAAGGATGTCCCTTTGGATTATACCTCATTTTGTAAGTGCTCTTATTCTATTATGATTATACACCAGTTGACAGTTTGCTTATGATGTTCAGAAAGTATAGATGGCATCAGTTGATGTTGAATGGTCAAAAGACTCAGAACACATCGTTGCATGGAAGCCTAAATAATAAACACTAGGCTTTTGATCAGTTGATACATCACTTGAAAATTCAAGCCAGTTTTAACTTTTACGTGTCATATGTGATATGATATAGTCTATTTTAGTGCTAAATTCTTGCATCAATTATCGTCTATTCTAACATCTGTTTTACTGATTGGTATTTGTGAAAAAAGGAACCACGAGAGAAACCCTTATTTGAGTGAATATGCATAAGTGAATGTTCACATCACACTTGAGTTACACGCATACACACACACACACACACACACACTTACACTAAACATGGAGAGTTAGGTAATGCTAACTATACAAAGTGAGACTAAATAAAAACAAACAAAGAAAGATATACACAACTATATTCAACACTCCCCCGCAAGCCTTTTGGTTTCTCTCTCCATGAAAGATTAGGATATGTTCAACCTATCCTTACCACCCCAGCCGCCGCTACCACCATGCCCTCTTGCCCATCCCATCCTCCTCTGCTTCTATCACAACAATTCCTCCGCTTTTGCATTGTACTTACCATACCACCTCTTTCACCCTCCGTCTTAGATGTTTTACCCTTATGATCCAGAGCCTCTCCCTCCCACACTTCAGCCACAACAATCCCTCCGCCTTCTCTTTGTACCTACTATACTACCTTTTTCACCCACCGCTTTCGACTTCGTACATTTTTTACGCCGCCGAATGTGCAAACAAACCTCCCTATTTCTACCATGGCTTTTGGCCTCATCCAGTCTAGTCACAATCAACTCCTCTCTTCTCTTGCCCACAACCTGCTTAGACCCAACAACCATTTGCCCTTTCCCACACCCAAGCCCATATGAAAAATTCAAACGTCCCGTAAAACATTGCAAATCATCCTCTCCACCGTACAAATCCTGCACAAGCCCAATCTGATCTCCCTTCTTAGACTCAACAACCGCCATCTTCTGCAGCTCATAAGGGTTGGCGCTCCTTGTTTTAGAAGAACAAGTCTGATACGGAAATGGTTGAGAGACCGTCCTCCAGATGTGAGCATGGTCGAAGGTGTTGGGACCCATGTTGGCTTAAGAGTAAGTTTCTGATTTCGGTTGAGCGAAAATCTTTTGATGTCTTGGAGAGCAGGATGAGAGGTGGGTGCTTATTTCAGAGAGGGCCAAAGGTAGGAGAACCTCTTTTTCCTTGATCTCTAGAGTGGCTCTGGCAATCAATGGAGAAGTTTTGGCAATGGGACTCTACAGCTAAATGGTATAGAATAGAAGTCACAGGTCTGATTCGAAGAAATGGGTTATCCACTTCTCCTGCTTCAATCAAATAACATAAGGAGAGAGTGGTCTCTTACTGAAATGGTTGGAAAAGGAAGAGGTATTTGAAGATGATTATCAAGATGAAGAAGAGATATTTGAAGAACCAATCTATGACGATTATTATGGAGAAAAATATGAAGACTTGAACTTGGATTCCATTGATTTGAGTATAGTTGAATTATCTGTCCCAATAATTTATTTGATATTTTAGGAAATCTATTGCTTGATAAACAATTATTATTTTTTTAGAGGTCAAGTATTTTTTTAATTAGGAGTAGTTTTATTTATTTACTATTAAGTATTAGTTTCCCATTACGAGTGATTTAAGATTTTAGAGTTAACTATTTAAAATTGTAACCCTCATTCAAAGAAATTGATGTTGAAATAATATTGAGACGAGTTGTCCTCTTTCCAACTCTTGGTATTCGTTTGAATCATCAAAGTGTTGAAGCCTTAATCCTGGTATTCGAGATTTGAATCAACTGGTTCAAGTAGAATGTTCATTTCATCACGCCGCCCTGCATTAATCCCCTGGGAATGTCTCATTATGCTGCCATACTCATTCAAAAACCTTTTTAACTTGCAACTTAGTTAGGCGTACACTGCTTAATTTGAACCGCACGACAATGTGTCTTATGGTTATATTCATGAAAACGGTGCACGACATGCATATGAATCTCAAGATTTTTGTTTCAAGCGGAAGAATGGTGGTGAGCTAGATAAAGAATTGGTTCACATAAACACAAACTTCATGTGGTTTCGATTTACTGGTGCACCAGCTAGGAATTGTTGTCGACAAAGTGTCCAAGAATTGACGACATTTGTGAATATGGAGGCACCAAATGGCTAAGCTTGAGTGAGAATTCTCATTGTATTTGCCGCATCTTCCTTCTGTTAACACAAAGGAAATTTGATTGTCTTCCTTGAAAGGCACAGAGTTCATGTGTGAGTTCTATCAAGAAAACAAAAGGAGCTTTTCGCTTGGAGGGAGAGCCGGAGAGAGAGAGAGAGAGAGAGAGGACCTTGCCACTGTAAAAGATTGGGTCGGAGGTAGACGTCTGAGTGGTGTAGCCATGTAAATGAAATGGCAGTTTGTAGAGATGCATGGAATGCAACATTTCATACAGGAGACTAACTAACTAACCGGTCGTCTGTGTTCCGCTACTTCGATCTGGGATAACATGTTCAGACCTATAGGCAGGTGGGTGGCTTGCTGGTCGGCTGTTGATGATAGTCTAAAGGCATAGTGTTAATGTTTTCTCGTCTTGTTCCTTTAAACAATAAAATAGAGTTCTGGAATCTATTCACACACGTAAGATTGTGTAGACTTCAGTTGTGTACTTCCAAGCAATTCATCAGCGCAGAAAAAAGTGCTGCTGATTTTAAGTGACACCGTTTTGCTTGCATTCTTTGTCTATAAACTAGTTTGGGTTATAATATAGGCCCATATTTTTCTGGGCCGAGCCAGGTGTAGGCCTACTAAACTTTGAATTTGGCACGACATACAATCCTGGCCCAATGTATGTGGTGGGCCGAGACCGTCCAAGACGGGCTTGGAAATGTACTATTTTGTCCAGACCGTTAAATTTTAGGTCTGAGTATTATTTTGTCAAAGGGTGCCGATATTTACATTTTACACACAAATTTGACTCAATACACACATATTTTTTAAAAATATTTTAGTTTATCAATTTATACTTAAATGAAATTACTTTAAAACCTATCTACTTTTTGCACCCATATTTTTTACTCAATACAATATAATTAAATTTAACTTTGTAACCCTAATCCTTTAGTTAAATTTTTATACGAATGATCGTTTTGCTCTCATCTCCTATCTTCTCTTAGTCTTCCATCTTTCTCCCAATATTGGATATTCATGGATTATAAGAACAATATTATGACAGAGAATTTAATGTCTTCGCCTAGTTACATTGAAGAAGAGAGGAAACTTGCTGAAAATTATGAAAAAAAAAACACTACTGAGAATCTCGTAGAAAACAATGAAGAAAGCGATATTGGACAAAATCTCCCCAATAAAGTAAGTATATAATTTTTTATTTTAATTGTATTAATATGATATTGGTAACCCTTCTATGTTTGACGGTGGAGGATATAAGATTTATCCTCCAATTGCAAATTTTAACCACCATATTTTTATTTTCGAATGTGGTGTATATTTAGGAATTGATTATTGTCCTGATTTGACATTCCCTTTGTTGTTTCATTGCAAAAAAGGTATGCAAGATTTTATTAAAATTTTTTCCAATAATATGAAATCTTTTTTGTCTATTTCTCCTTAATATAATTCAATATTATCAAGTCTTTTGTGTCTATTTCTCCACTTTCTAAACTTAATCTACAGAATTGATTTTGAAATAACTGTCAAAAATATTTTAATGATTATTAAAGGAAGGAAGTTGAGATATATATGGAAGGAGAAAGGGTAGTTTAACATATTAAATATTATATAATTAATATGTATGAAAGGATTTTTTAAGAAACTCAGTATGTATATTGAAAACCAATTAAGAATGTATTAAGTAATTGTGTGCGTTGAGTTCAATATCGTGTGCAAATATCGGCTCCCTTTGGCAAAAATACTTCATTATGGCCCAATGCCCTGAGCGGCCCACCCCAAGCCCATGGCATACACAGCCCATGATCAGAAATGCTATCTCCACGGTTTAATCTGGCACCATACAGGCCATTGGCCATAATTTTCACATTACTGCTGACCGGGAAAGATGAGATAAATCATATATCATATATTGGAATAATTTGCAATGAATTTATTGTTTTATTATTGTGCACAAAATCTAATGGTCAAGGAAGGTCAATAAGTTATAAGTTACAGAACCTGTTTGTGGGGCCCATGAAGCCAGTACGGCCAGAACAACCTTATGACAGTTAAAAATAATGTTAAGATGAATGACTGGGGACATAACTAAAGAATACTAGTTGGTTCTTTTTCAGACAATGATTTTGCTAATTGAACACAAGTAGAATGAGAGAAACCTTGGGGAAGAGTCATCAGCGGCTCGTCCCCACCTTGTTTTTGAAATGCCATACCCAATGCATATCCTAAGGCTCGTGCAACAGGGATGGCAACTGCATTTCCGACCTGACGATATCTGCACAAGGTACAGAAAAACAAATGCTGCAGAGATGATGACCAGAGAATATGCAGCAGATAAAGAGGCAATAAGCGAGTTGTTTTTAACTGAGCTGGGAAGAGATTAGAAGTAGAGAATGTTTATCCATGTTAATAAGTCTTATCTGAAAGCAAATAACTAACCAGACATTTAAGGAACATATGTTCAGAAGGAAGCAACTCATATACCTCATTTTGATTGTCCCACAGAACCGATAATAATCAGGAAAACCTTGCAGCCTTGCACATTCTCGTACTGTAAGTATTCTATCCTGTTCTGGATGTAACAATGCCTGCAGAGTTTTAGAAGGTCGTAAAAATATTCGCTATATGAGACCATTGCAACATCAAGAGCAAGAGTATACCTGAGCATGACAATTAGGAAAAGTCACTACGGTTGGCACTGTTTCATCCCACCACAATCTCGCGAATGGCCTACAAGTCTTCAGTTTCAATCAAAGAATAACATGGAAGCTGAAACAGATATCAAGAAAGGCAAGGAAGGAAATATCTAACCTTTTCGACTTCCCTTGTTCAAAGTTCAAGGCATAATCTGGTACCTATACACACTCGTGTTATCATTTATTAATGAAAAACAATGTAGTTCTCCTGTTCAAGAAGAAAATGAATGGCTCACCAGTGGTTTTCCAGAAGGCAAAAGCATTTGCTCCTTAGATGTATCCCGCCGGGCCACATTGTCTTCTCCTACAATGACACCAGGGAGGTCCCGGAAATTTGCTCCCTGAAAAAGTGCTAAATTAGTGATAGTAGCAGGAATCTTCTCTCAAAAATCCTAGATTATAAATAAGAGCAATGATTAGAAGCTCAACATGTCAATCTAAATTCCATATTTAGCAGACCTTTCTTTTTGGAATTTGGCAAACTCTAACATAATCATCTTCTGAAATCGGCAAAGGAAGATGATCGTAAAGTGAAATCTTGACCCTTGTAGTATCAGTCAATGCAGAACCAGTGATCTCTAGCAAATCAAGGAAAAAAACAGAAAGGGGAAAAAAAGAGATGGTTAGAAACAGAAAGAGGAGAAAAATGGATGGTTAGAAAAGAAAAAGAAAAAGAATAAGAATGCAGTATGATGCAAGCAACAATAATAGAAGAAATGCAGGCAGCTAGTTCTGCTGTTTGGCTCTGTGCCTGCACGTGTTAACACCCAAAAGCAAGCAACGAATTCTGGCAACATTAAACAGCATCGTGAATGAAATTTGACATGTCTTCCAATGGAAGGAGTTAACAATAATTTAAACCAGGGACGTTTCCAAAAAATATCACACCCCATGAACTCCTAATCTATGCCATCGTGGGGTGAGAGAGTACCTGCTTGCAGTCTAAATGGGAAGGTAGCAACTATCATGACAGTAAATAATTAAATATAACAGTGTTAATGGAAAGGGTGAAATTATTGAGATAACAAAATTCTGAAGAATCTGCTGTATAGTATAGCATTCAATAAAGAAAATGTTCAAGAGAAATTCCATATGAATATGATCCAGCTTAAGAAGTTACCATCTTTGGTTGACCTTATATGTAGTTGAAAATCTGTTTCTGGAGGCTTGTCATAGGACATTTCCTCAAGTGTTTCATGGTTTGTGACCTACTTACATGAAAATAGCATTAAGTTTTATTCAAATCGAGTAATAATTGAAGAAAAAGTAAATTGGTCCTTTTTTCAAGCAAAAAAAGAAAGTAAATTGGAAGATCCTAAAAAGTGGATAATGTGCGAGAAATACATTCGGGAGATCAGAAATGGCATCTTGAAGAACAATCGCCCGTTCAAGTTTGCGAGGTTCACCTTCATCATAAGCAACAGTATTGCGCTTCAAGAAAACAATTTAATGTGTCATATGGATACTGGCCAACAAAGTAAAAAATTTTAAGAAACTGCGCAGAACAAATCAATACCTCAAACTCAGGGGGAGGCCAATATCTGACAATAACGTCATGTGTGGGAAGTGGGAATTTGGGTAATTTCTGCAGGCAAAAACAGGAAGCAAATGTCAATTTTGATATCATATATAAATTTCTTAAGTAGCTCTATTGTAGCAGTGCAAAGTTCTGATGTTGTTGTTTTAATATTGGCTATATGAACAAAATTTGATGGTTTGCAATTTAGAAGTTTGTAAACAAATAATCATGATGGGAATTGGGATGATTTCTGCAGATAACAATACAGCAGACAGAGAGAGAACCCATGTGAGACAAGATTTTTTTGGTAGCACTTAAAAGTTGCAATATTTTTCTATTACTAACTGTTATAATATAAATAATTTAAAAAACTGCTTCTATGGGCAATGCAGAAGTTCTTAAACAAAGACCTGCAGCAGATAAGAATTGTGATTCAAATTATGCAATAAGAAACTTGCCTCACTTGGATGAGCACCCCACAAGAAAACGCGCAACCGAAATTGTGGAAGACCATAACAGCCAGCAGCAATAGTACCAAGTCTTGCTTGATATTTCAAATGCACCAAACGACTTAAAGCATATCTTCCGAGAGAAGCATTGTCAAACCTTAGTATGTCAGCTACATTTTCCATTAATACAAACTTAGGTCTCAAGAACTGCACTATGTCCATAAAAACAATAATTTGACGATTTCTTTCATCAGCTAGGGGGGAAGCAACATTTCTAAAGCGATTATAGCCACTAATCCCTTGGCATGGAGGTCCCCCACAAATAACATCAACATCGCCCTGAAACACATTGTACATTGGATTGTGAAGAATAATACTAGTCATCACAATAATATAATATTTTTGATGTATTAAGCATCCATCACTTAGAGAGTTTTTAGGTTGAGTGATTTGGGGGAAGGGAAGAGAATGGAAGGTAGAATACTTTTCCCTCTCATGTTTGGATACATTAAAAAAAAGAATAGAAAGAAAATTGGTTTAATTTACTAATTTATCCTTATTTTTTATGTTAAAGTATTTACATACAAGGGTAAAATAAGTTTTTAACTTATAAATAATTTAATTAGCCACCCCTTCCCTCCAAATGACCCCATTTTGGGAGGAAGTATTTTGGCAAAAGTTTAATGAAATCTTCCCCTCAATTCTCTTCAAATCCCTCCCCTTCCCTTCTCTTTCCTTCCCCAAATCCCTCAATACAAACACACTCTTAAAGTCAGTTGGGGAGAGTGGGGGACACTTACAGGAAGTGGCAAGATCTTCGATTTGAAACCATTTCTCACAAATTCGTGTATCCGGTCCTGGCAATTACTGTGACATTCACAAGTGAGTAATAACATAAGAACTCTAGCAAAGACAAGACAATAATAGCTAGTACTACACCTTAAGCCATCAGCTGGTTCCCAACTATCTTCACTGGCATCATAACCCTTCCAATGCACCTAAAAAGAAGAGGTAGGTGCGAAGAATCATATTCACCATTCAAAAACTTAAAACAAAGGTCAATAATATGTAGCAATTCTGCACCCATAAAATAAGCGAAGGTTAAATTGAGCTGTACATATTCAGTTTTTTATGCCTTATGCAGTAAAATGCTACATAGAAAACAATAAGGCAGCAAAACTAAAATACATGACTGCTAAAGCTTTTTGTTTAGGATTTAGGACACGAATTTCCAACAGTTCCAGGAGAGAAAACATGGATAAAAAAATCAATATGCTGTCTTGTACGGAAAATCTTGTGAAATAACAGGATCCAGCTTGATACTGAGAAGTTTATCATGGATTTGCAAATCAGTTAAAGTTATATTTAATCAAATGCAACACAAGTTGATGAGGCCTCTCATGACCAGATAGGACCCATGCATCACTGCAATTACTAAGCCTTCAGCAGACATTATGTAGCTTTCGTCCCATTCAAAAAAAATGTTATAGCTTTCCTCAGCCTTCCAAGTTAAGATATCAACTCCCACTCCCCACCATAGTCTATATCTGCCATTCTTTGCTCTACTCATCAGTATGCAAAAGTAGTTGCTAAGGACAAAATAAGTGATCATAACTTGGCCTGTTAAAGTAGTGAAGCAAGTTTGGCATCAATAATAACTGCAAGAAATGATTTACTCAACCTTACAATCAACCCAAGGACAGTGAAGCTTTGCAATACGGAAGTACACCAAGTACAATACTTGACAATCAAGCGGCAAACTGACAAATTTTTTTTTGCGGTGTACCTTAAATTTTAGTCCATGCTTTCCGGTCTTGTCGGGATCGCCATAACATATGTCAACAATGCTTGAAACTTCATATTCTTCAGGGGATATATCATCACTTGGTGAACCATCATTGTCTTTGGCTACTCTAGAGGCCATGGATCTTGATTGATGTGTTCTTTCTATACTGGAAGCATACCTTTTGCATAGCTTTTGCCACGCTTTTAATAGCTCAAGAAAATCCTCAGCAGCTTCATTCCTAACCTTTACACAGGAGCAGAATGCAAGTTATAGTAGGAAAAAAAAAAGGATAAACAACTCCCGTGCACAAGACTCCTGCAGTGGGTGTGGTTGAGGACATACAAGATGTACACAAACCTTACCCCCCACATAATATGTGAAGAGGTCGTTTCCAAGAATTGAACATGTTACCTATAGGTTGCACCCCTGCAACTCTACTAGTTGGCCACATGCTTTCCTGTAGACAACCTAGAGGTCAGAGGTTCAATTGACCTCTAGGTTCGCAAGTTATAATACCTCCCAAAAAAATTAAATAGCATCAACTCGACAATTATAATACAGCAGATAAGCTAAACTCACTAGTGTCTTGGGATGATTCAACTTCAAGCTTTCACATGCAGACCTATCACTATCAAGGGCCCATCTCTATAATGAAGGGAAACGGTAAGTCATTTTATTGATATAGATCAAAACCCAGGCAGCTAAAGTGGGTGGCATGATAAAGCTTAATAAAAAGGTACCGTCACAAGATCACTGCCAGAAGCTCTAGCACCAAGGCACAATCCAGTCGACATGCCTCCACAACCAGAATAAAGATCTAACAGCGCCAACTTCCTTTTTTTATTATCAAAATGAATCTTATCTGGAGAAAAAGTAGTGGTAATTGCCGTAGAAATGGGCTCAATGCAACTGGTTGGCAATGAGTGATGGCTCTTGAAAATATTATCTGAAGTGAATAGGAAATCAGATATAGTTGCAAACATGACGTCTATGATTTCAATAAATATCTTATTTAATTATTTACTCCTTATAGAACTAAATGAAAGTCCATGAGACAAGCAATCACAAATAGATCAAAGCTTTTAGGAGATGCAAAAGTGTTATGGCATCAAATTTGCATCTTGTTAGACATGTCTTTAATGAATCACTTACAAGTTACAATCAAGCAATATTGTATCCTGTAAAAGTTGGACAAAAGTAAAGCAAACAAATTCTCGTAACGGTGGTGGCCCCCTGTGGGATCCAGGAAGGGCATATATACACAGCCCTCCCCCCCCCAAAAAAAGTCGTTGCGGCAATGTTGTCTCCTTGATATAAAAGTTAAACATTGTTGAAGCAAAGGGACAGAAAACAATGTGATCCGGGCAGTACAGGTTTTTGCAACCCAAAAAAAGACAATTTTGAAAAAGAAAAATACGAAACAATTTTGAGGTATGATTTTCTAAAACCTCACAACTTCTATTCAAATATAAAATGATAAAAATGCTAAAAGTCGTGAATGGTATTTGGTAAAAATCCCAAAGTTTACACAAATCAACAAACCTAAACTAGTTTAGATTGTTCTCTGACGCGTTTTATCCCAGTTCATATTCCGTTAATTCACAATGTTTCTTTCAGAAACAGTAACAGCAAGACTTTTTATTGTAAGTTATCAAATTATTATGGGTGCTAACTTATTAAAATACTTACCAGTTACCAAGCTTCGAAATGTCGAATACTCTACACAATACTCCGTATCAAAATAGAAGTCAGAGAGTGGAATAGAGCTGAATTTTAAGCCTACCTGCAATAAATCACAAATGTCTCATGAAAATATAAATTGCAACATCCTTAGAGTGTCAAAAGGGTTGGAGAGTCCTTGAGAGACTACATAAAATATCAGAAGATTAAAAAAAAAGGCAAGGAAAAATAAACTCAATTAGTTAAGGCAAAATGAAGATGGAAGCATACCCTAGGTGATATTTGTGTAACAGTAAGTTTTGAAATAATGCATTCTATCGGATTATCATTCATTATAGTAGAATAGAATATTCGTTTCTTGTCATGAAAGGCCGCTTCTTCCTTCATAACCTGAATGAAGACAAATGTTAAGCACAGAACTCCATTATCAATAGAATGACATGACTTAAACCACCCCCAACAAAATATGTACTTACAGTATCTTCAGCTCTATAAAACCATTGGACCCGAAAATAATCTTCTCCATCGGTTGTTTTGAAGAACTCTATAATCCTTCCAATATGTTCTTGCCCACCATCACCCTGTGACCACTTATCATATAAATCATTATCGACTTTGAAAATAGGTGTTTGTTTTTTTAAGTGGAATGGCTGATGCATAAGCTTCTTTTTGAAAATTCTAATACAAACTTTATCAGCAAGTATTCTTGAAAGAGTTGCTAACACAATTCACTACATGATGCATAATATGGCAAAAACTTGTTAATTTAAAATCCTAGGATATGAGAACTTATGCTGTTCGTAATAGTCAAGGAAGCCTTCATTTTACAGGTTTTCAAACAGCATTGGAATGATCAAACCAGTGGACTGAATGATCTTAGGCCAAGAAAGTAGTGTTGAGGTTCTTGTCATTGTGGGATCTAGAGAGGGAATATATATATAGAGCTTTGCCCCATTGTTGCACATTTCAGAAAAGCTATTTTAGAGGTTTGAACCTATGACATCTGCACATCAATCAAGCAACTTAACTAAGACACCACGGCTTGCCATCTGGATGATCATATTGTAGGCATAAAAGTATTTTGTTTTGAGAAAATTCATTTAAGAAACCAATGGCTGAAAGGCAGAGAGACTAGTCAAGCCAAGTATATCATACTCGCATAAGGATACACCTTATACATGCCAATGAAGTTATTGATGAAGAATAATGAATGCAGTGTCGCAGGAGAAACTTCAATTGAGAAAGAAAGTGAAAGGAGATAGACAAAACAAAGAATAAGGGTCAATAATTTCCACAAAATATTTTTCTTAACATAAAACATATTGGACAGCAGTAGAATTAATTAAAAAGGGATGATTCCAAAAGTGTACAATTTCCTTTAAAGCACAACTATACCATATTATATTATAAACAAAAGCTCGACCAAACTACAAGAATCTAATATAGTATATGCCTTAACATCACAATAACCATAAGAACAAAAACCCGAAAAAATTCTGGCGTTCTCTCTTCCTTTCTCTTCACAGATTTTGTCGACATGTTGCCTCAACAAAATAGTAAAACATAAACCTCAACATTTTCTTGATTTTAATACAGTAATAGACAGTGATCAGGTGATGTCAGAGCAAAATAGTTCTATCATACAAATTGATCAAAACAGACTCAACTCAAGCATAGTACCAGAAAAAAAAATGACAGATTTGTACACGAAACAAAGAAATACTAAATAAAATATTAAACCAACAAAACTAGAATGGTATAAACAATTAAATCTCTCATCCTGCATCGGTACGTCAAATGGAAATTAATCTATTCACTCCATGTTAAATGGGTTAACATGATTTCAACCAAACTCAGTTTAGCTCAACCAAGAGATTCTAATTTTTCATCGACTGCAAGTCATGCTCACAGTGCATATCTAATATAAGTACATAACCACCTCTGAAGCTAGCAAAGATTACATATGAACAAGATAAAGACACAATGCCCAAGCTATCCAAGCATAATAGGTGAAATAGTAACAGAGGCATTTCCTAGCAGGTTGAACTCAGTGGAATAAAAGTTTCCACTTCAGGTGTACGCAAACACAATACGCAGACATTCTTAGGTTAAGCTATTTAGCCAAAAGGAAAAACATCACTAAAACAGAAGAACATTTATCCTGATTATCACGTACTTAGAACAATTACCTCTATATAAGCACAATCACCAAGATTAAAAATATCCTCGCCAATTTTAGCTTGAGAGTAATGGCTTTCCACATTCCAAACTATCTTATCTTCATCATCATCACTACAAAGAGCAAACATGAACAAATTAAAACACCAACAATGGAATTTGGCCCTAATGTATCTCAGTGCAGGAACACAATAAAATTACTGATACTTAAACTGTTGCTTACTCTAAGGTGAATTTTCGATGTTTAGATCTCTTAATCTGCAAAGTCCAAAAAAGGTATATCAGTATTGCAATTAGATAATTACTAATTTTTAATATTAGCCAAAAATGACAAATCAGTTACTTGAAAATTTCAAAGTATGCTTACTCATCAACTCATTTGAAACAAACATCTCTCTGGTAGTTTAACTTTTGAGAACGTTTCGTACCAAAAGGATGCCAAAAGACCAAGTTATGTTCGAAATTGGACAGAAACGTAAAAGTTTGTCCATTGAGAGATTTGAGAAATTCCTAACCATGAAAGTGGATTGTTGTACTTCATTTATTGTTCTTAGATGTCTCTTTGTCACAAGCATATGTATTTTACAAATTATCACAAACCCAATTTCTTAACTTATATAGGCTTAACTTATCGAAGCTAAGATCAGCTCTTCAATAACTGTTTCGGCTTGTATAATGCGTTTAATATGGTAATAAAATACAAATATTATAAAAGGTAGATCTTACAAGAATCATTATCAATCAAAATTCATTTTTGGAAATGTTACAAGTGAACATATCTTTTTTTTCAAGACCTTGACCAATTCTTCCACAGCTTGCAGTAGCATTAAGTTGAGCCAACTTTCTCAGATTTGGAACTACCACTAGTCTTAGCTGAACATAGTAAAACTAATACAAGCTTCTTAAATAGTGACAGTGGTAAATGGAAGAGCTATTCTTACACCTGTCACTTTGATTTCATCTTTGATTTCCTTACTCGTCTTGTCCTTAAGACTCGGTCAAGTTATGGTCACTTGGAAGTGTATAGTCAACATAGGAACATAGAACATACATACGGAGGTCAATGGAAATGTATGCATTTCATGCCAAAGAAAAAAAAATCAAGTTGATCACCTTCATTTCATAGCGCCAACGCCATTTTTCTTGAGCTTCGTCGCTGGGGATTGGATCTCCGAATAGTAAACTAATAATTTCATGTTTCTTCTTCAAAGAAGGTGAGGTCTTATTTGGAGGTTGTTTCTCAGTTGACTTTGGTAACTCAACTGATTTAATTGGAGTTTTGCCAGCACCATTCCCATTTGGAGGTTGTTTCCCAGTTGACTTTGGTAACTCAATTGATTTATTAGGGGTTTTTCCATTACCATTCCCATTCCCAGAAGGAGTATCCGTTCTCAGACACTGTCTCAATAGTGGTTTATCCACAATGCTTGGTTTGAATTTCTCCAATGTGGTCCTAGACTTCTTCTTAGCAAGTTCATCTAATGAACCAAAATCCAAATAACAGAGTTTAAAATGATGTTTTCAAACCCTGCCAACAAGGAAGAAAATGTTGGAAACCGCTTTTCAGTTTTCACCTGGTATTCTTGAAAGCAATTCATTGACATGTCCACCTCCAGAAGACCCCTTAAAGTGCTTCTCACCAGAAGATTTTGTGTCATGGCGTTTCAAAGCCAGAGGTCCATTCTTGTCATCTTTCTGCAATGAGAGAGATGATGTCAGAAATTTTTGGTAATCCACAACCAACACCAACCTTTCAAGGAGATTTTAAATTTTGAGGTAACTTTACTCCATATAGGGTCAAGGACAGTCTTGGAGATCTCCTCAAACACTTTTCTTCCAACAATTTTCTTTTCTTAATGTTTTCCTGGGTGGATTCTGAAGAACGCCTGTCAGTTCCAGATGTGGATGAGCTCAATCTCGGAGATCTCCTCAAGCATTTTTCCTCCAAGCATGCCATATCTAGTCCTTTTTCAGCACTGCAATAACACCATTCACAATACTTTTACAAAGAAAAGGAATTGGTGGGGACATAATAATCAAGACCATAGATGGCATGTTTTATAATTATAGCTCACTTAGTTTTCAAGCCTCCATCCGCAGGAATTTGACTCTGCAAAACCAAAGAATCCATGTTCAGATACAGAGAGGGAAAAAAAGAGAAAACCATACTATCCACCACTTTATCACATAACATCATCTCTGACCTCTTTCACCGCCTAGCAAAACATCATTACATCCATTTTTGTAAATTTGAGAGGAAAAAATTCATTCTTTTTCATGAAATTTTTAGCATCAATGGCCACAATAATGATATGCCAAAACCATCAATTTTGCCTTCAATTAGAAAAACTTCCAAGACTTAATTCTCAGAAATGAAACAGATGAAAGGGTAAGAACAGACAACAAAAGATGTTTTGTTATGTTCACCTAAAATGCTTGGTTTCTTTCGTTATCTAAACTGCCTTATTTTAATAATTGAATTATAAAATTTAAGTTTTATTAGTAGTTCATCACACACAACCTTCCCAAGCAGAATGGCAAGCACATTCCTTTGACTGAAAGTCCATGAACGCAGTGAATAATAAGTTCAAAAATTAAGAACACTAAATGGTTAACGAGCTTTATTTATCTTAATTACTGAAATATTTACTCACCTGCGTACTTTACTACGCATCCTAAACATCATTCACCATCTGTTACTTTGCACCATTAGTCTATTAATTGGCTTACGTTACACATTCAAGATGAACAGCGAGACACTGTGATGTACTCGCGAAGAAACTCACATTCTTTGTTGAACCAAGATTAGTAAACACATACAAAACTAAAAAAAAAAACAAAAACATAAGTAGGGCTTTTGGCTTACCTTGACTGAAGCGAACTTGGGAGTGCCATTTACAGCCGTATCAGAGGACGAGACAAACCTCGGGCTCCTCCTCAAGGATTTTTCAAAACATAAGTAGGGCTTTTGGCTTACCTTGACTGAAGCGGACTTGGGAGTGCCATTTACAGCCGTATCAGAGGACGAGACAAACCTCGGGCTCCTCCTCAAGGATTTTTCAAAACATAAGTAGGGCTTTTGGCTTACCTTGACTGAAGGGGACTTGGGAGTGCCATTTACAACCGCCTCAGAGGACGAGACAAACCTCGGGCTCCTTCTCAAGGATTTTTCATCGAACCGTTTCTCTCCAAGCTTTCTCTTCTTATTTCCGCTCCATGTCTTCGTTACATCTCGCGCGTCACTAAAATCCACCTCCGAACTGCAATTCGAGAATCTCGGAGATCTCCTCAAGACGACAGAAACACCACAACCTTCGTCCCTGGCCGCCGAAACGGCAGAGAATCTAGGGGATCTCCGCATGCAAAATCCATTACTGGAGTTGAGCTTACTTTTTGGTCCTGCATTGTGGATTGTAGCACTTTTCGGGCTTGGATTGAGCCTGTCAGTCGACGATTTCGGGAAGCAGATTTTCAGAGGAACCGGTACATCATCCGCCGTACGAATCAACGACATATCGAAGATTTCGAGACGGATTTGGTTGGTCCGGGTGACTCCATTGACAGACCGAGACGGAACCATTTATCAGAAGATTTTTAGGAGCTTCGGATCCATGTCAGGCATGGTGCTTGACGATATAAGGAAACTTCATATGTATTCTTTATTAATTTTATTCTGAAATCCGTAATGGTCACTGGTCAGAAGACTCGGGAGTCAGGACTTGTCGATTGGGGGTCTGGAAAAGGCTGAGCCCGAGCTAGCCAACTGGACGGAGCGATATCATCGTATTATTTGGGGAATACTTTTTGGTCTTTTCACTTGCGAAAGCTTCGGATTCTCTGCGGTCGTTTTCATTACTGTTGATTCGTGAGTCAAATTCTGATCGTACGATTGTTGCAATACAGATCAGCTTTGCCAGATGGTCTTTGACTTTCAAGACGTGACGCTGCAGCGGATCCGAACTCCTGGCGGGATTTTTGATTCAAAAAATTGTGCCGTTGCTGTTTATTTTCCGCTCGTAATAAGTGAGAATTGATACAGAAGAAAATCATTTATTGCTTTTTTGAAATTTGGCTAAATGTTACATATATGGATCTACGGCTACCTATAGTTCAAAATTCTTGAGATATATTCTATACTAAATTTATCTCTCTCCTTTTTATTTTGAAAAAGTTTAAACTCAGACTTCATTCTATAATAGCAAACATTATACTTAGAACTACGTTAACAATCTAGAGTTTTATAAACCCTAGTAAAAGAATTACAAAGCCAAAAAACAAATGTTGAACTAACATCGAGCACCACAATGGCGAATGCTCTATTGGACCATTAAATTTTTGGGAAATTGTGATTTGTGAGGTTTAATAGGGAATGGAGGTGTGTCAACCATAATTGTGTAAATTTGTTGATTTTACTTTTTGTTTAATAGATGTGGGATCTAGTATTAATTTAAAAATAAAAATATGAGTGTGTGTGAGATGTGGGTCCCATTTTGGGCAAACATGTGGGCATTGCATGCTCCTCCATGCCTTCATGTTTGGACAATTAAAAATAAGCAACAAATATGCATTGTTGGAGCACAAAAATTTTTGATGGGTCAAGAAACTATCACTTTTTTGCTCCTATGTCCAAACAAATACACACCATTATAAGTGCTCTTAGCTGAAAGCCTGAAACCTATATATATATTCTCAATCCACATGAAGAAAATAGTGTCCAATACCACAAAATCTAAGCTCACTTCACAGATATGATTTCTTGTCATTCTTGGAGCCAACACAAGACAACTAGAAGCTAAGTTAAATGAGTGAGCAAAGAACCGGTTCCACAACAATTTAACTTCATCCGTACATACACAATGTCATGAACCAACAAGAAAATCATTAAAATTAATGTTTTTTTTTCACCAACCATCTTCTGTCCATTTTGTCATGAACCAACTCAAGGATCCACATAGAATTTATGTATTATTCATGCAAACACTACCATGCATCTGGTGCCCATCAGAGTTTAGGAATAGCCCAAAAAATGGGTATGACTAAT
Organism: Tripterygium wilfordii; assembly: GCF_013401445.1. NCBI lineage: Eukaryota > Viridiplantae > Streptophyta > Magnoliopsida > Celastrales > Celastraceae > Tripterygium > Tripterygium wilfordii. The sequence goes on from NC_052250.1 coordinate 11,364,229, forward strand.
CAGTCAGATCATGGAAATGGGATCCACACAAAACAAATTAACACTACTTAATATCCTAGGAGGAATGGAGAAAAATGGGAGACAGATGAATAACTGAGAAGGGAACTTTACTATTATGAACATGGAGTCGATCAAGTATCAGGCTATTCTAATGATGTTATCTGAATATGTTTAGGTACACACAAACTAAAAATGGAGAAGAAACTGGAATATAACGTTATACTTCACCTAGCCACACATGCCTTAAGTACAAAACAACTTTCTCTCAACGTTCATGCTAGACTAGACATTAACCGAGGTGGCGAACACTTTCCCTCCTAGGTGCCCAACACCGTCTCGCCGTGGTGCCAAGCAAGGTCCTATTGGGGTGACGAACCAAGCAACAATACCCGAGGAGTCGCCATATAGTGCACCCGGATAAATGTGATCGAGAGGAGAGCATCTCGACAAAACCGAGATGTCACCTCATGACAACCAAGTAGAGTCACCTTGGGAGCCCCTGGTGACCAAACACCAAGAGTCTTGAAGGACACTGACTCCACTTAGGAAAGAAATCAGGATGTGATTCACCCACCTCAAAATATGCCCAAGAACTAAAACGTAGAAATCTTCACCAACCTAAGTTAGAACTCTCCACCTCATATAAAATGGACCTCCCACTCCAAGAAAATGATTATGAACCCTACACTCTTTATAGCTACTTAGGAGAGAGAGAGCACCAAGCAATCCCCTACTAATAGCATACTGACTTGAACGTTGGAAAGGCCCCCCAAGCACACTGACTGACACCAAAGTGTGTGTGTACTTACCCCCAGTGTAGGGTATCGACAAGTAATAAATCGGTGAGTCCGGTATCGATCCATGAGGAAGCAATGCAAATTTGAAGGTGAATGATATACAATTGACTAGCTACCACAACTAAATACAATGAATATCAAAATAAAGACAAGTAATAAAAATGACCGAATGACTCGGTAGCATAAGCGATTTTTGTAACCAAAACAAGTGAGAATTAGATTTAAAACAATTAATTAAAAAACCTAGTCTCTAATCCGTCCTGGTGGCTACTCGGTTCTCATACTCAAGGTATCATTACAAACACACAACCATACACAATGTATTGTGTGATACTATCAATCATGCATATGCAAAGAGAATTGGGATATAAGACTTCAATTCATACATGTAGCCCATCGGGTCTCCTAATCTACAATGAACGCAAAGGTATAAACACCTAATATTATGGATTAATGTTCCCCCTTGGGGCTCGGCTTGGCTAACACCCTAGTTTCACACTCAAAGATCAATTAACCATAACTCTCCCATGCACCTTCCTAAACTAACCCAAAACTCCATCATTAATACACATAATTAATAGCTATGCAATGGAAAAACTCGATTAATTAAGGAAATCATGCAATGGGTTTAACAATTCTCAATCGAACATATTAGATGCAATCCCTAGACTAGACAATCCAAGAACAACTATCAAATATCTCATTCTCATATATCCAATCAAACAACTATCAATTAAAAGAGAGAAATTGAAGTTACGATTCTTTGAGAATACCTTGAGTAATCGAAACCTTGCACCCACCGTTCGAGACTAGAAACTAGAAATAAAACTTAGCAACTTAGCCACTCAGCCACTCATCATAATGGATATAAACATCAATTTTATAGTTGAAAATCAATGTTTACAAACAAAATCTCAAGAACCAAGCAAAACCCTAAAGAGAGAAAATGAGAGAAAAACTATGGAGGCTCAAATGTTGTGTAGAGTGAATGAATGAGAAATAATCCCAAATCCTAGGGGTTTCCTCTATTTTACAATAGAAAATACCTAACTACCCTTATAAAATCGTTCCTCATTGGTTACATACATGACTTACCCCAAATGCCCTTGAAATTTTGGTGCAGAAAATTGCAGATCCGTGGTAGGTGTCCGGACACTCGTGCATCACTAGGGGTATTTTGGCTTGCTTTTGTTGAGTTTTGTGAAGTAAATGTCCGTACACCTAAGGAGGGTGTCCGGACACTTCAAGCTTCCTCCAAGTTGGTGAAACCTCTGTCTTGATTTGTGAAGGAAGTGTCCGGACGATACATCAGGTGTTCAGACACTTAGTGAATTACAACTTCCTCATTCAGCTCCAAAAGTCCCCAATTCAGTTATTTAAGCTCGATTTCCTGTAAAACCAAAGAGAAATATCTATAAGGGTAAAATTACTTTATTTAAACACAAATGCATTACTTTAGACACTAGAACGCCCTAATTAGATGATATTGAGACCTCAAAATAGAGGTCCGATCACACACTCTCGGGGGCCTCTATAGTTCACGTTTTCTAATGTGTAGGTCATCCTCAGCAGAACCAAAGACACTATCCGACATCAATCCTATCATGATACATCGTAAAGACAAAAGCCAGTTTTGGACGTCATCAGACATATAAGGATTTCATTGAAGAAAAACATTCTCTTTCAATAAGTCTCTTATTTTCTTCGGTGGGCTAATAAATTGTACCACCTCACTTTTATCTTATCTATCTTAAAGTCAATGGAAGCGGCCTTTTCTTGAATGAGGTTTTGGCTATACTCATTTACATCAAGCTTCTTTGCAAACATGTCAAACTGCAAGGGAAGTCGAGCATTGGTAAAAATGATGGTGGACAGAGAGATATGGCAAAGGAAGAAAAGCTAGGCAATATTTACCACTGGTTTTAATTAGTTATGTTTATTTTATAAATTATTTGTAATTTATTTCACTATTTTTTTTGCATCGATTACAACTAAAATGTATACCACTCATGCACATAATTTACCATAGCAATTACAAATCATATATGTTGTCAGCAAAAATTAAACCAAATACTATCAATATTTTAAACAGTATATATGCTATTATTATGCGTTTAGTCAATTTTTAGCCATTGAAATATACTCAAAGTTTCATTTTGGTCACCCAAAAATCAAACGTTACAAGTTTGTCACCCAAAATATTTTTTTTATACACTTTGACCACTTGGTCAGATTTTGAGGATTCCCGGCAATCAGTTAGCTTATGTGGCATTAAAAAAATAAAATAAATCAGTTTCGTTTTAAAAAATGTGATTATGTGGAATTTTGTAATAGATATTAATTTTTCAATTCTAGTTCCTTCGATTCTACCATTTTTCTGATAACATAAAGCTCCTTCTCAATAAACTCCTCCGATAGCTCAGATTCCTTGACCTCCATCCCCCTCCATTTTCTTTCCCAATCCTATTTTCTCATCAACAAGATCGAACAAGTGAACCCAACCAATCCCTCAATTTGCCACTAAGGTAGCCATCCTAACCAAAACAGCCAGAACGAATCTCCAATTGAGACGACATCTTGCGAAACGCCGAAGCCGTGGGTTGGGATTCAAAGGGAAAATAGCAAAAATGGGTTTTCAGAGATTCATATGTGTATTCGGTGAGGTGCTGGATGTAGGTGGAAGGGTTGACGTCGATGTTGCCGGACCTAGAAAGATGTCTTGACGTCAATGTTGCATAACCTACCTTTGTTGCTGCAGAAAGTCATGGGTGGGAGCTAGACCTGAATGTCCAAAGTCATCCTCTCAATGTCATTGAAAACCTTATTATCTTGCTTGGATCTGATCCTGGGAGTTCAAATCAATTCTCGAAAACCCATTTTACATAAATCTGGTTTAGGGGACGATGATGAGAGACATTTGGGGAGATGTTTGAGTTTTTTGATTTCTAGGTATTAATTTATTAAAAAGACAAATAAGATACTGATAATAATTATTAAAAATATTTTATGCCACTTCATCATTGAGAACGGAGTCATCATGCCACATAAATAAAAAACAATTGTATTCTAACAATCAACGTGCCACATCAGACCATTGACTGCCTTAAATAGCTAAAATTTGCCCGAGTGACCAAAGTGTTTCAAATTTTTTTTTTGAATGATCAACTTGAAACGTTTTATCTTGAGTGACCAAAGTGGAATTTTGAGTATCTTTCAGTGGTCAAAAGTTGGCTTAACCCCTATTATTATTATCCAACATATCTAGTACCACCATATACGTTAGCATATACACTAACAAAATTGTTTTTCTAATTCTCGAATCCTGTGATTAGGGCACTTGCAATGGTGGGCTTTTTGGTAAGAATGGATGGGTTTAATGGATCTTTAATGGGAAATGGAGAGGTGTAATTCTACAATGTTGGGCTTTTTGGCAATCAAAGTTAATGGATCAATTTGGAGACGAAATTCTTCTATTGGGGCATCAAATTGCCTGATTGGTGTGGGCTCATTCTCAACACCAACTGCAAACCTATTCCCACGTGAGGAAGAAAACGCTATCTCCAGCTACCTCATCGGAAACAACCTCTGTCTGCAAAGTCATTGTCGACACTGTGACCTGTGTTCCAACTGGGGGTCCTCGATCATTGCTTGTCGAAGAAGAAGAATATCAGGTTTGTGGATCTACTTATTGATTAACCTGTTCTGGTGAGGTCCTCGAATCTGATTGGTTGGCCCTTGTTTTATTCTTTTTCTCTCTATGTCTCACAATCCTTAGATTTATACTCATTCGCTCGCGTCCTCTGATCAGTTCTCTGTGAGCTCTGGCTGATTGTTCGCTCATCGTTTTGGTGTTTTCTGTTTGGTATTTTCTTTGAACTTCTTAATTCATGTTTGTATGGACTTCTAAATTCGTGTCTACGTTTCTTTCGTTGATGCGATTGGCCTGTGATGTTTATGGATTGTTTTTTTTTATTGTTTTTCTTTCATTCTCCTCTTGATCATTTGTTTCTTTAATTCGTATGAACCCTAATTTTTATTTAATTGTATTGGCTCAGTTTTTGAATTCGGGAGAATAGAAATGTGAATAAAAAAGTATAAGATTCAAACAGCTGAAATTGAAGAGATGTGATTGTTATTTTTTAAAATTTCTTTTAATATAAATGAAATTCAATTTGTTTTAGATTTCTAGTAGAGAAGGAGAGGTGTTATTAGTTGGTAGTAACATCATTTGCATAAACATTTCCATGAACAATACACATTGAGGTAAATATTAGGGTTCTACAGTAGAGGCGCAAGTCAAAAGTAACTCACGTTGGTTGATTAAGTGTTCGGTCTTTTGCGGTTCTTGTTATATATGTTCAGAAGATGTTGTTTGGTTTTTACAATGTAGCATAAATTCATAATATAGTGGTGCAATTTCGAGCCTTCCCACTTCCAATTATTTTGCAGTATACGGTGCCATGAACCCAAGCTAGCCTCCAAATTCCCAACATCCACCAAATCATCAACAAATGATTCCATGTGACAATTTTGCTTTCTGGAATTATTTCTTCCGAATGGTGCAATATGGATTTGACCCATCAGCACTCCAACACTTTGTATCTAATATATTAAACAACCAAAGTTATCCAAATATGACCCACCATCCAACTGTTAATGCACCCAATGTGAACCAAAGCCAGTAGGTTTTTGATCAATTTGCTTCAGCTTCGGGTCCTACTGTACTGCCAAGTGAGGCTGGAGGGTCAAGGCGCAGGAGGAAGTCATGCCTTCCTCCTGAGGAGCGCACCCCAAGACCACCAAACTGGTCACTAGAGGAGGATGTCGATTTGTGTAAATCTTGGGTCACAATTGGAACATATCCGATCACTAGAATTAATCAGGATAAGCAATCCTTCTGGACAAGTGTCAGGTCAGACTTTATTCAACGAAGAGGACCGGCAGCTGGATGTAGGATTGAGCAGGCTTGCGAAAGTCGATGGGGGCTTATTCATCTATGGGTCACTAAATGGACTGCAATATGGAAGCAGAGCATGGAATTATCCCTAGTGGCTACACCATACATGATCAGGTACATTATATGTCGATTTTATTAATAATAAGTGTGTTTATACTATGTCATTATATAAGTGTTGCCTTCTGGTGATTTGTATCAAACTCTATGCAGACATGTAGGTTTAGTTGGGTTATATGTTTTAATATGACTGGGAGTCCAAGAACACAACCGTTTTTGGTTTCTTCTTTCCTTCTGTGTAGGATTGTGTAATGCATCATAGGGTATTTAATTTTGCTTATATTGGTATATGACAAAGAAAAGTGAAATGCCTTTTCCTTGTTGCTGCTTTGGTGTACCTTTCAAACTTGTCTTGTTATGACCTGTTAATTTTAATTTTATACATCCAAAAATTGCTCTTTAAAATTTAAACTTCTTTAAATGTATCCTAACTTTCTAAACTTCTCCGAACCACTTATTAAAATCTGTTTAACTTAATCTTGTCTTCTTTGTTTTCTGCATCTTAGAGGGCCTTTTGTTGTTCATTGAACTGACATTTGGTTTGGATTTACTTGTCTTTTGGAAAAATGCCCTTGCCATTTTTATGAAGCTTTTTAGTTTTTACTCAATATTAGTTGATAGTTGTTTTTATGTTTCCCTAATCGTATACAGGAACGAGCTGTAAGATCACTATTCCACAAGACATACAATCATCAATTCAAGTATGAGCATTGGTGGTTGGTGCTGAGGAGCTGTCCCAAATGGCAACTATATAGTGCTGAGAGCAAAGCTGGTATTGAAGTTGGTCTTGACAAGCGAGGACCGTTTGTTGACGCAATGTCAGATTGGAATGTTGGGGGGTCACATGGTGATGATCTGGAAAGGGAAGTGGCAGATATAGAGCTGCCTGAGCATAACTTTCAGCCAACATTCCCCGAGACACCTATCACGGAGGAATCACCATTTCAAGCATCAAATGATGACGAGAGAAACGATGAGGATCAAAGACCAATTGATACTAAGGCTGCCAAAGCAGTGAAACAACGTAAGAAGTCTAGGAAAGGAGAGGCTTCAAGTCTAGGAAAAAGGATAAGAACGTGGAAATCGTAAGTCCTCCAATTCACACCGCTGAACACGGAACGCAACCCTATGAATGGCAAAAAAAACCAATCTGAGCACTATCCACAGGGTACCCGGTCCGTTTAAAACCCGAAAACCGATCCTATAGGTTTTGGAAACGGTTTTGATTTTTGTTTTCAAACCCGTCATGTTTTAGGGTCGGGTTTGGTTTTTGGTGCCGGGTTTAGGGTACCCGAACCGTATAATAAAAAGATTCATTATAGTAATAATATTATAAATCATCTATAAAGATATACTACTAGGATATTAAATTATAACATGATAAAGCATATTAAAACTTATATATTTATAGAAGCATACTAATAAAACTATAAATTAGACTGATTTGAATTATAAAATCATAATTAATATAAATCATACTCAATATTAATTTATATTAATATAATCTTCAAATAAAAAAAATTAAAAGTTAAATGGTAAATGGGTACCCGATGATAAACGGTTATGGAACGGTTCCGGTTTTGGAAATTTAAATGGTTTTTTAAATGGTTTTGGAACGGTTTTGGTATAAAGTATATTAAATGTAAACGGTTTTGGTATTTTATAAATGGAAGGGTACCCGATCTGTTGCCATCCCTACGCAACCCTCCAACTCAGATTGGCGTCAACGCTGGTAATTTTAATCATTGACAATTTAATATACCTTGTAGATGTTGATATAAATGGCTATTGTGCTTCATTGGCAATTGATTTTGATGCTTTGTAGTATATCCGTCTTCCTAATTAATTGGCACATGTTTTTAAGAATTAAAAAAGCAATCTACATTTACGCTTTTACCTTATTTTGTGCTGAATACGATCGAGCTTGGCATGTATGTTATGTCACTCAAGGAATGCTACATAAGTCTCTCTCTCTTTGCAGACATGATATTCTATCAACTTCAATTATGTGTTAGGTTTTAAGTGGTTTGTTCCATTCATTGTACTAAAACCATCGGACAAATGGTTCTCTATAGTATGCTTTTCCAAATTCTTTATTTAATTATATTATCACGAGATGTTGTATATATGTACATGCACACGTTGTCTAGACAATAGAGAAAGGGTTGGGGGCCTGACACTAAAGTTCTTTATCTTAATTATATTATCACGAGATGTTGTATCTATGTACATGCACATGTTGTCTAGATAATAGAGAAAGGGGTGGGGGCCTGACACTAAAGTTCTTAAAAGGATGACCATGAATTTGTGGTTTCATTTATTTATCTCTTATTCATGATTGTTTTGCCAAAAATTTTAATAGCTACTAGCTTATAGCCAAAATGTTTCTTTATCTTATTTGTGACAATGAATACATGTAGGATGTTGGACGACCATTGGCTTGAGAGGGAGAGGGAGACACATGCTTCTGACGATGACACTAGCTAGATGTAACCTGGAAACCGAGTTTGCGTATTATTAATTTGGCCCCTATCTACTTTAGCATGCAATTGAGATGGTTGGATGTTTTATCCTTTGTATTTCAAATACTCATATATGTTTATTGTGAATTTTATTTATTTGGAATGTGATTCACATTGGATATTATTCATTTGAAATATTTCTATATTTGATATGATTGTTCTATATTGAGTAGATGTTTTGTTGTGTTGTGAAAGAGCATTATTGATGTAGGGAATCTTATTGCTTTGATATCTATGGTCAATATTTCATTTTCATGCTTCAAAGCTAGTAGATTCATTTGGAATATCTTCTAAATAGCAGATAAACCCAGTCGTCCGGTGCAATCAGGAAGACGCTGAAAATACGTGTATGTAGCTTCTAGATCGTCCTTGATCCTTAGAAATAATTCCTGTCGCATACGAAATCTTCGTCGAAACATATGAGGAGGATAAGTACAATTTGGTGCAAAGTAATCTCGCACAAGATCATTGTGAGCCATCTCGCGATCTCTATGAATGTTAATGCATGTCCTTGGTTGGACAGGACCAGGTGATGCCATCGTGGTAAGTATTTGAGTAGCATTTTGCATTTCATGCTGCTCAAAAGCATACAAATCTTTATCTGAATCATCACTCGACTCCTCCTCAACAATGTTGGCTCTTTGACGAAAGAAACTCCACCTTCTATGGGAAGAATCACCAGCGATTGTTATCTATTGATAACTTTAATAAATGAAATTTTCTTGAAGTAGAATGGGGATTTGATTTGGCTTTCCTCAAAATGTTGAGTGAATGTTGAGTGTATAGGATATTTATAGACAAAAGAGGCATGTATACAAGAAAGACAAATGTAGATGTCGTCATTTACATTTTTTTTTTTAAATATTTTCTTCCATCATTTACTATTTTTTTTTAAAAATAGTTTGTTTATTTGACGTAAAATTTTATTAATTAAAATAAGTGTTGATGTTTAATGTAATTTAATAGAAAATCATTTTCAAGAATATATATATTGTTGTATGTTATTCAAACATTTACCACCAAAATTAACAACTCAAGCCAATATCTATTTAATACCATTGTACAATGACAATAGACAATACATTTCCATTCCTATTCACATCTGTAAAACACGTTTTCCAATACAGTTTACTATCCCATTACCCACCAACTATTGCAAGTACCCTAATTGGAGTTGCATTCATTTCAATCCATTTAGTATATTTAGTTGGGTTGGGCCGTAAGTGGGCCAAGCCGAACATCAACCCATGCATTCATGATACTACGAAACATGGTCAGAGGAGAGAGACACTGGAGCTGATTATCCACACTGTTTTTGGCAGTTCTCACCAGCACACCATTCGAGATGAGCAACATCTACGGCTGACATCATCATCGATATTTGTTTTTCCCCCCTCAGTTTCTCTTATTTTCTTTGCTTCTCTCCTCTCACTGGTTGCCTCTTTTGGATTAGGGCTTGAAATTCAGTCGACGGAGGTGAGCAATAATGGCTACTCAGTCATCGCCTCCTCCAAATCCCGCCGACGATAAACCCCAAAATCAAGGTGCGATTTCTGTTCTCTATGTGTTTCTTTTCTTAATTCACGGGTTTCATATTCTGTTTATTCTGTATATTTCTTTTTGGTTTCTCTGAAAATGAGAAAGTTCGATGAGAAGGAAATTGACTTGCAATATAGTAGGTTTTCGAGTTTTAAGCTAAAATTTCTCTTTCGTTTCTCTCATTTTGAATATCGGTTTCTAGATAGGGTAAAGGACGTCTTTCATTTGTTGTGTTTGTAGTTGGATTTATGGATTTAACTGCAGAAAGGTGTATACTCGAGGGTTTTCACAACTCCATAGCTCTCGCAATTGACCTTGCTGTACGCCAATTTGTTCCAAAACAAAGCATGAAAGGAAGTGTAACCTAATATGTCAATCTTGTCCACTTAATAAGTTTGCAATGATTTGAGTATTTCTTATTATTGCTCTGTAGATCATTATGTTTTGATTACACAAAACTGAACAGTGGTATAGCAATAGAAGTATTCTGAACTTGATGTACCTTGAGGATTTTGAAATTTTGGAGACACATGGAAGAAAAGTCAATGACTACGAGGGGGAGCAAAGCAAATATGGGTATTTAAAACTGGAAACTTAGAACAAGTGAGAAGGCTTTAAAACACTTTCGCCAGTTTGATAACACACATTGACACTCAAGTTCCTTGTGCAATAAAATTATGTTTAATATTTATTAGAGATCAAAGCTGACTAGAAGTTGCTTTTCTTTTTGGTTGATGGTAATGGCGGCCATATCCGGCTTCAGGATGCTTGAATTGTTTTCTCTTCTTAATCTTTGAAGTGCGTAAAAACTGTGCATCCAAGATAATTAACCTGTCTTTTCAACTTGAGTTACAGATACTTTACAGCCCAAATACGATGTTCAGCAAAACGCAAGCACAGAGGACACCAAACAGAGTTCTACAGCATCTGTGTTTGTGAACTCAGAACCAATGCGGGAGGACCAAGTGCAGAATGCTGTAAAATTTCTCTCTCATCCAAAGGTCAGGGGTTCTCCTGTTATGTATAGACGATCATTTCTTGAGAAGAAAGGCCTTACAAAGGAGGAGATAGATGAAGCTTTTCGACGTGTTCCTGTAAGCAATTTTTTTTTTTAAAACACCTTTTGCCTTATAGTTCCATTCAATTGCTTTTGAGAAGCTTATTTTTTAAATACATTTTAACCTTTTGTCTCTTTGCTCCACATTTTATGCTACCTACAGGACCCACCTTCTAGTGCTCAGGCAGCTAGTACAAACCAAGGTAAGCAAATTTTAATCCATGGTTAGAGTTCATGGTGGTACTTGGATTTGACTAGAACTTGGATTGCATGAAAATTTTGTACCTAATTCTATGTCGTCTACCATTGCATCAACAGATGGACAGGTTAAGCCAACTTTAAACTATCAGCCACAAGCCCCAATGCAAACTCTGCAGCCTGCAGCAGCTGCACCAGCTGGTGTCATTTCCTCAGTGGGGACCTTAGCGCAGTCTCGGTTTCACTGGTATCATGCTATTCTTGCCGTCGGCGTCTTGGCAATTTCAGGAGCTGGAACAGCTGTTGTAATTAAGGTATTAATGAGCAATCTTTCCTCTCTCCTAAGCTGTTAGATATTTCATACTGCTTATATATATATATATATATATTATATTTCCATTGTTTTTATTGTATGGTATTAACTATTATGTACCATATTCTTCTTTCTTAAAAAATTTAGCACGAACACATGCTAAAATTTGTTAACATGTAATCATGCGAAATTAGTTAAGAGAAAGATAACGCATTCCTTGTTTAGAATGCTCTGGTACCCAGGTTGAAATCTTGGATACGTAAGGTTGTCTCGGAGGAAGATGATGATCCTGTGAAAAAAATAAATGCAAAACCAAGTTTGGCAGAAGAAACGGCAGCGGCGGCAAAAGCTGCTGCGGCTGCTGCGGCTGATGTGGCAAAGGCAAGCCAGGAAATGTTAAGTTCCAAAAATGAAGGTAGAACTGTTATGGCAATTTAATTTATTTTGTCACGTGACTTGTTGATGCAAGAATTCCTATTATCTTTTCAATCCTTATTTTGATCCATTGGAATTATTTAGTGATGAGCAACTATTCATTTGATTTATGAAACTTGGCTTGTCCTTTACAGATAAGAGATACTTTGAGGAATTTATGAATCTTTTAGATGTGCAAGTAAAGGAAATGAAGTCTATGAGTGTTGCCATACGGAAGTTGGAAGGTAGAGAATACTTCTATATCATCACAATCAGATATGTTGATATGTTTTCTGTCGGGCTTTCTTTGTTTTTCGCTTTTAAATTTTGTTTTTCTTGCTGTAGACTTCTGACTGCCTATATCTGTAGCACTTTGTTTTAGGATTTCAATTTGTTCTGAATGGGGTTGCATGGTGTTGGACCTTGAGGTCCAGTGAAAGGGTTGCTCTTGCTCTTTATTGATTGGGGAAAAAAAATAGAAAACAATTTAAGATTATAATAGTTGTCTTCAGTCTTCACTTTATTTAGGTTTCTCTCTCTGTCTCTTTTTCTTTGCTCGGGGGTAGTGTGATCATAAGACTCATTGGTTTAGGATATCCCTAGAAATGTAAGTGATCTCAACATTCTGTTTCATTGACCTTTAAGTGTCACTTCTTCAAAGAAAGGGAGTTTTTAAATTTTAATACCTAGCACCTGTTTGTTCAGGATTCCATTCTGTGGAAAATTGTTTGTAAAGTTGGCCATTTTGGCTTAGAAGTTTGTGATCATCTGTAAGACTGTATCTGTTTTACCTCCTGACCACTTCCTTGCTTCTATTGACACAAATATTGCCTGGAAATAATGATGAGGGGCCACAACATGCTTAGCGGCTAAAGGCCATGAAATGTGGAGTCTGTGACCATCTCTTTTGCTTCTGGTAACGCCTTGTTCTGAGTCTATTATCCTTTATTTGTCAGGACAAGCAAGTGAACCTGGAACTGCATCTGTTTTTGAGCAAGATCATGGAGTCTCAACCATGAGTTCAAAGGTTAGTTGAAAATAGTTCGTGTACTGATTACTCTGTCGATAAAACCTAAGTTAGAGGTTTACTAATTTATATTTCTTGCAGCACACATATGCGAATGGCGAGGCGGATGTTAACTCACGCTCAGGTTGCTCCTTGAATTTCAGTTATTGGTTCTTTGTTTTCAACCTTTTACAGTAGTGTCAGTTTTAATGTTAAGAATGAAATCTTCATTAATCTCCTCTACAGTGAGGCCTTCCTCCTCACCTGCATCTACAGAACCCTCTGTTGCACCTCACCCAAAATCATACATGGAGGTCAGCAATTTTCATATTTCTTTTGTAGTTGTTTTTTCTTGATTTTGCTCATTTATGATGGAAACATGTGCAACTCTGTTATTTAAATATGCATATCACCATATCAGTGAGCTGATTCCTGGAAAAAAATGTAGATTGTAGAAAGGGTTTAGTTGTTTTGCATCAATGAGCAGAAGATGTTATCAACCAGGAATGTGAGTGAGGGCATGACACTGTCATTTACTTTCAAATATCAGACCATATTCATAGCTAATGCAAAAATGGAAACCGTAATGCTAACCGTCTAAAATTACCATAGGATTTGGTTACTGTATCGCAGATTCGCAGTGCAGCTTCAAAAATAATATGGAAGATTACCCATGAAACCGCTCAAGTTAGGTAAAATGAAAGGGGAAAGAAACTCGGAAAACAGCCTTTGCTTTTGAAACGACACTAACTGCCTTGTTGGAATTACAAGGTAACTGGTTGATTTCATTACGGTTACCTTGTAACCGTAATGCTAACAGTCTAGAATTGCCATAGGATTTGGTTACTGTATCGCAGATTTGCAGTGCAGCTTCAAAAATAATATGGAAGATTACCCATGAACTTGCTCAAGTTAGGTAAAACGAAAGGTGAAAAAACCTCGAGAAACAGCCTTTGCTTTTGAAACAATACTAACTGCCTTGTTGGAGTTACAAGGTAACTGGTTGATTTCATTTTCGCTTGATATAAATTTTAAACTTTGATGCATTTCAAGTTTTGGTGTTGCCCTTAATTAATTCTTCCGCAACCCTTCATCATGATTTGCAATCTGAAAAATGCTATTGGAATTTGTGTCTTGATTTTTTTTAATCTAAGTATACATCTGGGGTGTTGGATATGAACCCCTGCCCTCATGGGCTGGCTGGAGGGGATCCTACCACTTTAACTAGTTGTGATCCTCAATCCAGTGCCATGGATTGTATAGTTGGTACCTTCATTTATGTATGAGATACGGATACTTCCGTAATAACTAAAGTGACTGTTGATGCATCACATTATTGAGTACTTATTGGAAAGAGAGTGACGAAACACAATAAGCCCGTCCAGAATTCCCAAGAGCTGTGTGTATCAGCTAAATTGTGCCCTATCGGTTCCAAAAAAATTTGTGAATATAATTATCTTGCTCCTTCATTTGTGGCTGCTGCTTCTTCGGATCTGAAGAAATTTGTGACAATAATTATCCTTTTTCTCTGCTGGAAGTTGAATTTGCATGCTTGCCTTCCTGAGATTGGAAGTGCTGCAACCCCATAATTAATGTGTAGTGAATCTGATAATTTACTGCCGTTAATCTTTCTTTAGATTTCACAGGGTATATCTATATATGGTTTTCCTTATTATTCCAAATGGAGGTGAGTTGATTTGTTTGCCATCTCAGAAGTCGTAACTGCATATGTTGGTTTGACTTTTCTTCATATTTTGTGGTAGTGACGCTGGAGATACAATAAACAGTGGCCTACAAAATTTTTGAATGCAGTAACCTACACAAGTTGTAGCATTGCTTTGGATTTGGCATAATACTTTTTACTCATTATCTTTCTCTGACAGATTATGGCAATGGTCCAGAGAGGGGAGAAACCTCCTAACATTAGAGTAATTTACCTCTATTTTTTTTCAGAAAGCAATTTATTCCTAGTTTGTATGCTGGGGTAGACCTCTCTGTTTGGTCAAACTACTAATTTCCCGTCATTCTGTGGCTTATGTAGGACATAAATGATCAACCTCCTAACCCTAACCAGCAAATCCCTAATCCACGTGTAGCACCAAGAACTAAGGTATGCTTTCCAAGACACATGCCTCATTTTATTTCTATATAAGATTCATGGATATTTGATCTCTTTAAATTCATTGGCTGTTTAAGAAAGGGAACTTTTGGACTTCATTTCAGTTACATAGATGGGGCTGTTTCTTTGATTTCACACATTCAAATATTCAATTCCAGCACTGTCAGTGGGTCATTATATGCATGTACTGCTAGTACAGTTGCAAATCTGACAATTAGAACTACTGTACTACGAGAAGTGTTACTGATGCAACAGTCACCTCATTGCAAGTTCTTAGACTATTGGCCTTTGCAAAATTAATAAAGAAGTGCTCTCAAGTCTTCAGGATCTGTTAATGTTTATCTGACAACTATCGAATAAGAAGAATTTTTGAATGCCCCTCATTTACCTTAGTCTGATGATACTCTCTTCTTGTATAGCCTTGGGAGGTTGGTCAGGCCCAGAATAGCTCCAACCAAGTACTTCAATCTCAAGTGAGTGCGGAAGGCTTGAATTCGAATGCACAATACAATGGGCTGAGCTATCAGTTGGATGGTGAGAGCTCAGTGCCCTGGCGGCAGCAAAGGAGTGCTAGAATCACTGAGATAGAAAACGAAGATGAACTCAAGGCCGGAGCTTATGGCATACGAACTAATGAGCAACGAGTCCAGCGTACATGGGTTCCTCCCCAGCCACCCTCCGTTGTGATGGCTGAAGCAGCTGAAGCAATCCGACGGCCAAAATCAACTGTCCAGAGGGAACAATCAGCAGATGATCTGTCAGCATCCCGTCCTGACGATGCAGCTGATGAGTTGCACAGAGTCACAAAAATATCTGAATCTGGAGGTGTAGCGGAGATTAATGAGGAAGGGTCTGGATTGAATTCTAGCGAAATACAAACAGAATAGGAGAAGAAACCATCGTGAAGCTGGATTGAATTTTCCCGATCTGCCGCTGATAAGTTATCTAATAGATACTTGTAGTGATGGAACTTACTCCCATCAATATGCTGGATCTACATGAAACAGAAAAAAAAGTAAAATTGTCTACTTAATGCTTGTACCATGTGTTTGTCGATTCATTTCATGAGCTAGTATTGTTTGAAATAAACAATGAAAGCTAATTGTATTGGACTTTCTCCTTGTAAACCTGTAGCTATTGAGTATGAAAAATTATGTTGCGTCTTTGGTTAGCTTGCTTTTTAGGTAATATTTTTTTTCCTTAAGGTCCATAACTAGTTAGCAGAAGTCCTAACCTTTAGACATCTTCAGTTCCGGTACACCATATTTTTACTGAATGACTCTACTGCATTATGACTAGTACAGGATGAAATGTGTAGCATTAATTGACTTTGCACGGCCAAAAAAGAAGAAGTGAATTTACTCTCATTTCTTTGCGTTTGAGTAAAACCAAAAAGGGAACATAGAAACAACTAGAATCAAAGTTGCATTTTAACCATACCTGGTTAATAAAACTTGTACTCACTCTAGAAGGATTTGTCATGTTCCAACTCAGTCATCAAATGCTCAAAGGTAAAACGAGACTTGTTCTCAAATCCAAAAGTTTTTTCTCAACCCAATCTTATTCATAGATCTGCTAAGATAAAGGTTTTCATCATAATGTTTAGATGTTTTAACTTAATAATCTAAATTTCAAATTTGTTTCAATTTGGTACCTCGGATAGATTTTTTCCATTTTCAGGCAAATAACCCGCCTATGTAGCATTAGAAATAAAATAAACAAATTTTTTTATATAAATTATGAATTATGTGGAATTATATAGGAGAAATTAAACTTCAAAAGAACTAAAAAAAAATCCACAATCTTCTACTCTGGTAAGAAGAATAAGAAGTGAAATGTGTGATTTTGGTTCTTTTGATTGGGTTGTGACAAGCACAGAACAGAATTAGTTGTCTCGCCGTCGTTGGGGGAAATTATTCTCTACGACTTATGGGCGAGGGAATTCGCTGCTGGTTTACAACAACAGTCTTTGGGTTTAAGTCCCGTCTTTGCATGAATTCTAGAGTGATCATCATGAAGAATTTAATGGCTGAATCTTCTATATTCGACGTAAGGTTTTATTTTGTGCATTGTAAGAAACTCTTGAAACGTAAAGCACAGTGAAGTATTTTGAATTAAGCAGAGAATTTGTGAGAAAACACAACTTTTAATTTCCAGGAAAGAAGAGAGAAACTGAGTCCTACATGACATCTTGTAGGCTGCAGCTTTTGTTTAAAACCAAGCACCAGATGATAATGTGTGGAGAAGGGGCTTGCGCAAATCATGGAAGGGTCCCCTTGAGGATTTGGGTTGTATTGTATGCCCCAGAAGAAAGTAAAAGAAAGACTGAATTGTGAAGTAGCCCAACCCTTCTGCTATGTCTCAATCATATTCCAACTTTGAAGTCTTTTCTTTTCTTTTCTTTTTTTCCTGATTCTTGCTTCTTTTTTTCTTTTTTTTTTTCTTTTCGTAGTAAGAATCTTGAATGAAGTTATGGTTTTTAACAAAACCAAATGAGCATGAATTGATAATTATTTGGTGAGCAATGCCAATTAATGACCTCAGATGTGACATCTATGATAGTCATTGATTATACACATATGAGACCCACTTAACATTCACACTCCACATGAATTTGGGGTAAATAAGGGTGTCATAAATTGGAGGTCTTGAGCATTTTCCTTATTTGGTGCGTATGAGACTGATAGTTTTAGACTCCAGGCGAGTTGATATGGAAAAATCAAGCAATCTCTCTCAAATATCAAGATAAATCTCCATCGATAATATGATTTGAAAACAATTATATTATTGTAAATAACCATAAAAAAAATACTGAGAGCTACCCGAAGATCCCAACAAAAGTTTTTCAGACGGATCAAAGTAATATTATTTTAATATTAACTCGCCTCAACATAATTTAGTGGCTCCGTTCTTACAAGAAGGGACAAATTGCTTGTTATTGTGAACACAATTCGGTTTAAGAACAAGGAGTGGACACTAAAAACTCACTAAGAACAACAAGAGCGATTTGTGGGCACTAGTCCTTGTTCTGCTGGTATTATTATCTCAATCAATCAATTATTCTTTGGAAAACTTTTTTCTCATCTTCCACTTCCACTTCCCAATGGCCAATACTAACATCTAGTTATATGTATCAATATCAACATATGCTTCTTAAGGTCCCACTTGCCTCAACTAGGCGAGAGAGAGAGAGTATGAGTGGGAGATGGTGAAACCTTTAACACATTTCCCAAAATCCCAAATTAATAGTGGAAATAACGAATGTCAAAACCAAATAGATCATGGCCAACAGATAGATCATCCACCCAAAGTGCTTGTCGTATTGGGCATTCGGCTCATCCTTTCTTTCCTTTCAACTTCAATTACAAAATTTTGAGAAAAAAATAAAAAGAAGACCTATGGCCCACTCTAACCCATCCAATTCCAATACACAAGAAAGTAGAATTGTAGAAACATCTCTGCTCTGCAATTCCAATTATGTACAAGTGTGGTGGGACCCTAGGCCTGCCCTTTACTAGTCCTCACTTTTTTTCTTTTCCCTTTTAGGGGTGTTAAAAAATGGATTTCGTATCAGAAAACATCACGTATTTGCGAAATATTTATATGTCTGGATTCTAATCCGGATTGATTTAATTCCAAACAAATAAATCAGACGGATTGATTTAATTTCAGATAAGTAAATCAGACAATAATCTAATACAAGTTAGGGTTCGGACAAAATTGTTTTTTTTTAATCTAGATTTTAAAAATATAACTTGCGTCCAAACTTTATTTAATCTGACCAGGACAAATTCGATCATCTAGACCGGACAAAATTTTGTCACCCATATATTCCTTTTCGTTTGTGTCAACTATAGAGTATATACTTATAGACTTTATTGTTATACTATGCACTATTTTGTATATGTATTTTTTTTCTTCACATTTCTTTCATTCCAGGAATCCAGATGGTTAGACTGCAAATCAGATTTCCCAATTGTCAACATCTATATTAGGCCGGTGATGTAGTGCACAAACTTTTGACGGTTTCTCAATGAATTGAAGACAAACTTTTGTGAAAACTATTCATTATTATTTTTTATCAAACATTTCGTCCTTTTCCTGGTGATTTTGGCGTTTAACTTTTTTCTAAGTTTGCGTATAAATATTTCTCCCCTAACTTCGAATCACCTTCAAAGAAATAAAGAATTTGAAATTATCTTGAACAAGTAAAACCAAATGTCAAAACAGAATACTCAACCAATTTCAGCAAATACAGCCTTTGCTTGGTTGTAACAATTTCCAGAAAGGAAAGGTATACTAGAGAAAGGTATAGCAGATGAACGCACATAGTTTATGTGAAATCATGAGCACATAGTTTATGTGAAATCATGAGTATGACATGTTTCATATGAAATTATGTGCGTACATCTTAGTATTTAAGATAGTCGAGACAAAAATAATGAGATCCCTTTTTATGGTGTGGATCTACCCCGCCTAGTCACTACACTATACCTTAAACCACTAATGAAAAATATGATCAGTTTGTGATATTTACATATCTTAATTATCAACAAAACACCTGAGTCATTAATTGGAGTGGTAAGGATAATGTCTATCACCCTTATCAGGGTTTGAATCCTCGCTCTCCCGTTTTAAAAAAATTATCAACAAAGCCAACTAATTAAATAAATCGCCAAAACCATAACCATGTGATTTGTCTGCCAATAACATATTACATAATTAATAACTAATTAAAATCTATTAACACAACTAAAAAACGTCCCAACCTTTGGCTTCAATAGCGACGAAAATTCCGAGTTTGCCCATACACATTCGTGAAAACCCCAACCAGGTCCTGCCGATACGGCAAGTAAGACCGCCGTTTCTCGCTTTCCTTCACTGCCCTGTTAAGTTTTACAGATTCCTCCTCAACTCCTCCTTTCGCCTCCTTTGCGTTGGAAACTGGTGTTCTCTGCTTCGCTTCCCCTGCTTTTTTGTTGTTATTGATTGATGCCAGGAACACGAACGTGTCCTTGCCGTCGCTGTGGCTTCGGTTCAACAGGTCTCGAAACTTCCACCGCTTCGACGAACCTGTGGAACCGCTCTTCTTGCACATCCTTGGTGACGACTCTCCCGCCTTTTTCGGAGTCCAGACGCAGTAAGTGCCTGGTTCCGCGCCGTCTAGTTCGTCCGCCTCCGACGATGAACAAGACGTAGATGTCAGTTCGCGCTCTTCGCTAAACAGCTGCCGTAAGGGCAGCCGATTCGACGTCGCTTTGGTTTTTGTCAAATCACAGCTGTATAATATCAAGCAAGAAGTCAACAATATCAAGCAAGAATATCACAGCTGTATAATATCAAGCAAGAAGTCAATAATATCAAGCAAGAAGATCATAGCTGTATAATATCAAGCAAGAAGTCAATTCAAAGATTCAGCAAGATTATAGGAGTCTAATTGTAGAAAAAAGTCAATGATTAGTTCCTAAAATCACTCTGTAAAATATTTCATTATTCTCTGTATATAATTAGTCTATCACGACATATTGAAATGATAAGAAGATTATTCCACTCTTCCAACTTTGAGATGGTATCAGAGGAGTCGATACTGGCCGTCTCTTAATCAAACCCTACTCATTCATTCATCACCAAACACAGTCTGTTGAAACTCATTATCTTCTCATTCTTTAGTCATCATCATGACAAGTGAAGATGTCTCTCCCAAATCAAATTCAATCCCTCATATTGTCACCATACAAGGAGACAATTCCAACTTCTCAACTGGCATAAAGTTAGATGAAAATAACTATTCTCTATGGCACCAAGTCATGGAGATGAAAATTGCTGGACGAGAAAAACATGGTCACCTAACCGGTGATACTATCCAACCTGCAGCTACAGATCCAGCATACAACAAGTGGCGTGCATCAGATTGTCAAATTAAGAATTGGCTAGTTGATGCCATGCACCCCAGTCAGATGAAACGATTCATTCGTTATGATACAGCCAAGCAAGTATGGGATGCCATCAAGAAAACATACTCTGATGGTTCTGATGAGGCAAAGATTTATGATCTACATCGACAATCATTTATGATGAAACAGAATGGTAGATCAGTTGCAACATACTATAGTGATCTCACAGAGATATTTCAAGAACTTGATCAGTTAAGCCCCAGCAACATGCAACACCCAGAAGATATGGAAATAAGACGCAAGGAGATTGACCGTCTTCGAGTTTATATTTTTCTTGCAGGTTTGGACAATAATTTTGATCAAATTCGAGGAGAAATTTTAAGGATGGAGCCTAAACCTGAACTCGGGGCAGTATATGCACATATTAAAAGAGAGAGTAATCGTCAAGGCACTATGTCTGAAGCAGATTCCACATCTGAAACCGTAGCCTTGGCTACCACAAGGTATAAGCAATCTCGCTCTCAGAATTCAGGTGCTACTCGTAACAGAACTCCAATGAAGTGTGCAAAATGTGGTCTTGAAAATCACACAATTAAAGGATGTTACGAGATTATTGGTTATCCAGAAGGATGGGTTCATAAAGGCCGAAAGAAGGAACCAAGTCGGGCTTCATTCATCTCTGCTGGACCATCCCAGGAGAAAGACTCTGAACTTCCATCAGGTACATCTGAATCCAAGGCTTTGGCGACCTCAGGTACTTCTTCACTTACTTATAATAGATCATGGATTATTGACACTGGTGCTACTGACCATATGACATCTAGCTCAATTGGATTACACTCCACAAAATCATCATCTCAAACTCATGTTACTAGTGCAAATGGAACCACTTCCCAAGTTTTGGAAGAAGGGTCCCTCTCTCTTACGCCTTCATTAAACCTAGATCACATCTTGGTTGTCCCTTCCCTAGACTATAATTTGTTATCTGTTCCTCAGATTATTGATTCCCTTAATTGCACTGTGTGTTTTTGGCCATCTTATTGTCTTTTTCAGGATCTACTCACCAGGGCCGTGATTGGATGTGGTACTAGGAAGGGAAAGTTGTATTATTTGGACCTATCAGATGATTGCAGTAGCAGATTGAGTCGTGTGCATCATGTAAGAGGTATAGAGTCAGACAGAATAAAGCAGATTTGGTTATGGCACAAGCGACTAGGACATGCTTCCTTTGGTTACCTAAAACTTTTATTTCCAGATTTATTTTCTCAATTTGATTTATCAGACTTTCATTGTGAAACTTGCATTTTCGCCAAAAGTCATCGTGTTTCTTACCCATTGAGATTAAATAAAAGTTCTATACCTTTCATGGTTGTCCATTCGGATGTTTGGGGACCATCAAGAGTTCTCACTATTAGTGGCTTTAAGTGGTTTGTGACTTTTATAGATGACTGCACCAGGATGACATGGGTATTTCCCATGAAACAGAAAAGCGAAGTTACTGCAAAATTCAAACAATTTCATCAGTATGTTGCTACACAGTTTGACAGGAAGATCATAACACTACGGTCAGATAATGGCAGAGAGTATGTCAACAATGATCTTTCTTTGTTTTTTAACCAACAAGGGATTGTTCACCAAACCACATGTGCTTATACGCCACAGCAGAATGGTGTAGCAGAACGAAAGAACCGCCATCTCCTAGAAGTTACTCGTGCATCTTTATTCGAGGCTTATATGCCCCACAAATTTTGGGGGGAGGCTCTTTGTTCTGCAGCTTACCTCATCAATCGGACACCATCCAGTACTCTCCAATATCAAACTCCATTTCAAACATTGACCAACCTTCTCACAGTGCCACCTACACCAAACCTTGAACCACGGATTTTCGGGTGTGTTGCTTACATTCAGTTACATACTCACCAACGTAGCAAACTGGACCCATGTGCATTACGTTGTGTCTTTGTAGGCTATGCTACCACTCAAAAAGGCTACAAGTGTTTCCATCCACCTACACAAACCTTATATGTTACATCTGATGTTACTTTCAATGAAAGTGAATTTTATTACTCAAGGAACACTTCTAAGCATCCTCTGCAGGGGGAGAACTCTATCTTTGCAGAAGATACTCAAAACCAAGTTGTCCATGTTTCCCAGTGTCCCGATGGTAATATTGATGGGTCAACTAATCCTGTGGAAGAACAACTTCAAGTAGGTCAAACCATGAGGGACGAAGAGCAAGGACCAGAAAATCAAATTCAAGAGGAGATCGACCCAGACCATGCCAATCCTACAACAATGCCAGAACAACCAGCTACGAATCCAGATAGTGTCCTAAATACAACTTCTCCTATAGTACCATTGCCAGTCAATCAGTCCAGTCCTGAAAACCCTACACAGGTACTTGAACAATCTAACTCTGATTCCCTACCTGAGTCAAGTCATTCAAGTTATAAATTGCCTCCTCGTTCAAACCGAGGAATTCCTAAACAACAATATGAACCTGATCCAACTTCAAGTGTTAAATACCCTATTGCTAATCATGTGTCTCTTCATAGGTTATCCCCGTCATATGCATCATTTGTGTGTCAATTATCCACTGTATCTATTCCAAGTAATGTGCAGGAAGCTCTTAAGGATCCCAAGTGGACTCAAGCCATGAATGACGAAATGGAGTCTCTCCAAAAGAATTCTACTTGGGAGATGACTCATTTGCCAGAAGGGAAGCAAACAGTAGGCTGCAGATGGATCTATACAATCAAATTTAGAGCAGATGGAGCAATTGAACGATACAAAGCAAGACTGGTGGCAAAGGGGTATACTCAGACATATGGAATTGACTATTGGGAGACGTTTGCACCTGTAGCTAAAATCAACACAATTCGGGTACTTATCTCATTGGCAGCCAACCTAGATTGGCCTTTACATCAATTTGATGTAAAAAATGCTTTTTTACATGGAGACCTAGAAGAAGAAGTCTATATGGACCCTCCTCCCGGATGCAAGATGAAGCAAAGTCAGAGCAACATGGTATGCAAACTCAAAAAGTCTCTTTATGGATTGAAGCAATCACCCCGAGCATGGTTTGGAAGGTTCAGCAAATCAATGAAGAATTTTGGCTACAAACAATGCAATTCTGACCACACTCTCTTCTTGAAACATAAGAAAGGTAAGATAACTGCACTCATTGTGTATGTTGATGACATGGTAGTTACAGGGAATGACCCAGAAGAGAAGGAAGCGTTGCAACATTATTTAGCAGCTGAGTTTGAGATGAAAGATCTCGGCGAACTAAAGTATTTCTTGGGCATTGAAGTGGCACGTTCAAAGCAAGGAATATTTCTATCACAACGAAAATATGTCCTTGACCTTCTAACCGAAACTGGAATGTTAGCCTGCCAACCAATAGAGACTCCAATGGAGGTGAATCTTAAACTTCATGAAGATGCTGAACAAGTACCTACCAATAAAGAACGATATCAACGTCTTGTTGGTAAGTTGATTTACTTATCACATACAAGACCTGACATAGCATATCCTGTTAGCGTCGTAAGTCAATTTATGCATGCACCGAGAGAGGCTCACATGGATGTTGTGATTCGAATTCTGAGATATCTTAAATCTGCCCCGGGGAAAGGATTGATGTTCTCAAAACATGTTCATCTTGATGTGAAAGGGTATACAGATGCAGATTGGGCCGGTTCAGTTACTGATAGAAGATCAACATCTGGTTACTTTACTTTCGTGGGAGGCAATTTAGTCTCATGGCGTAGTAAGAAACAGAACGTGGTGGCTAGGTCAAGTGCTGAAGCAGAATATAGGAGTATGGCACATGGAATATGTGAACTACTCTGGATAAGAAATTTGATGAGAGAATTGGGGTTCAAACAAAAAGGAGCAATGCAATTGTATTGTGATAACAAGGCTGCAATAGACATCTCACATAATCCAGTGCAACATGATAGGACCAAGCATGTTGAGATTGACAGACATTTCATTAAGGAGAAACTCGAGGCCAAGATCATTGAGGTACCATTTGTCAAATCTGAAGATCAACTTGCAGATATTCTCACCAAAGCAGTTACAGGCAGAATCTTTCACAGCTCACTTAGCAAGTTGGGCATTAAAGACATATATGCACCAACTTGAGGGGGAGTGTCAAATCACAGCTGTATAATATCAAGCAAGAAGTCAACAATATCAAGCAAGAATATCACAGCTGTATAATATCAAGCAAGAAGTCAATAATATCAAGCAAGAAGATCATAGCTGTATAATATCAAGCAAGAAGTCAATTCAAAGATTCAGCAAGATTATAGGAGTCTAATTGTAGAAAAAAGTCAATGATTAGTTCCTAAAATCACTCTGTAAAATATTTCATTATTCTCTGTATATAATTAGTCTATCACGACATATTGAAATGATAAGAAGATTATTCCACTCTTCCAACTTTGAGAGTTTTAATTGTGGTGGTTTCCTCGTTGATTTTGCACAACGCGTTAGAGATCAAATCTGTGTTGAAGAGAGGGTAGACCGGCCTGATCTGGCCGTTGTAGAAGATATCGTCAGCGGTGATAGGTATGAACTCCCGGTCTCTGCTCACGATTGAAAACTCAAACTCTCCATCGCTTTCATCTTCATCGTTGTTATCGTTCTTTTCGTCGTGACTTTCTTGTTCTGGTTGTTCACAACTCCCGGTGCTGAAATCGTAGAAATTAGAGTCGGAGACTGTTCCATCGTCGAATTCTTGAACGACTCTGGCAGCAATCTCGGCGAGCTTTCCGAAAGAGTAGGTGTCGAAACTGGGAGATCTGTCCGGAGAGATCGAGAGTAGCGAACTACTTTCCTGCATTTCCGAATTCACTTTTCAATTTCTTGAGAGAGGAAGAAGGAGGAAGGAATTGGGAGATATATAGAGAGAGAAAGAAGCCGTGTTGATGGAGATTTGAAGGAAATGAGGAGGCGGTGTTTGGATATACGCGAGCGTGCGAGTGGGGGTGGAATATTTATTATTGGCTTTTGCGGAGCTTCATTTGAATCCAAATCGAGCGCAACGCGCTTTCTTTATAAGGTGGCGGAGCCGCGGAGAGGTTGGTGGGCCTGGGCCTATTAAGTAATCAAAATGCGCTCTTTATGAAATGTTAATACTAACTTGGGCTTTGGGTCCATTTTGTAAAGAATTTGAGAAGTATATATACCATTTCATGTTGTGATTGTTTGGTTCAATTTTCGTTGATTGGTGTATATATGTTGTGATAAATTACATAAGGGATAGTATGCGATTCATTATAAAATAAAAGAAATTAATTATCAAATTGTTACACATTTTAATCAAACAATTTGACAATACACTATTAGCTAAAAATGGTCTTTTTATGGGGAAATTCATTATACTAACTTTGGCCCTTTATAGGTGAGAAGGAAGACCAAGGAAAAAATCATTATTCACAATTATGGTTATAGAGTCAGAGTGTACTAGTTAGCTAGTTGGTACGCATAATTTGAGTAATGACTAGTGCTAGTGTCTATGGTAGAGGCTAATGCGAGTGCAAATTGGCACTAATTAAGCAGTAACAACAACCACAATGGTGTAAATTTGTCGTGGTCAATAAAATATATTGGGGATGTATTTTGTTGATGTTGTTGGGCCAACAACAACAACCACAATGGTATAAATTTGTTGGCTTAATTTTTGGTGTAATAGAGGTAGGATCATGTTTGCTCCCCATGTGGGTCTCCCCTCTAACACACTCACATTTACACAAAAATCAATATTGTGCGTGCTCCACCTTTATTACACCAAAAATAAAGTCAGCAAATTTATACAATTATATCAATATATTTTGTTGGTCCAGCCACATCAACAAAATATCCAGCCGTATCAGCAAAATACGTATTCAAATACATTTTGTTGTCCCAAACAAAAAATTACCATTACAAGTACTTGAGTGTGGATTGAGTGGGACCCATGTGTTGGAGTCAACATGGAGGTCAACCATGTCTCATGTCTCCATACTTGACCCAACAAAATGGAGACAATAAATTTACATCATTGTACACATCCATTCCCATGTTGGGCCAACAAAACACACTTTTTGCTCATTCATGCCCATCAGATGTGCACCATTGTGGTTTCTCTCAAGTCTTAAGCACCGATGATGATCAACAAGTGTTGAATCTTGGATTGGATAGAACACGTGGAGGATTCCATGCAATTTACAACCACCATCTCATATAATAATTGCTAATTTGAATATATCCAGGTTGAGGTTGGTAATTAATTGTATACAAGATAGAAAATGTGTACCAATATTAGATGGAAGTATGGAACTTATCTCAACCCTGTTTTGGAAGTATATAGACGTCAAAATCCAGGTTTATAAGAAAGATGTAGAATAATGATACACAGCAGTCACCGGTTGATGTCAATTACCTTGTGTTAGGAAATTAACACTATATATGTGATCTGTCTTGTACTTTGAATGAGACAACCCTTTTATATATATATAAACTTGGACGACTAATAAACCCCAACAGGGACAATAAACTGTTGTCGGATAATGATGATAATTTCTAAACTACATACTCAACTAGTTTTGTCTGTTGCCACCTATATATCTACGCCTACCTACACCCACTTCAACAAATTTACACCATATGATTCACTATATATATATATATATATATATGATAGTGAATGCAATCAGTGTTTAGGCTGGAATGATGAATTGCAGCTGGGTTAATTATCCAAGCACTATTACAAATAAAATCAGACATGCCTAATGGAAAGATAAATATACTTGACTTGATAGAGGAACCACATATATTGTGAGTGTGATCAAACGAGATAAACTCTCACGAGATTACAACTCGTCTACTAAGATGATTTAGGTGTTTAAATGTTTGTTACATATATATGCTAAATGCGACCGTGATGTCTACGAAAGTGAGTTAGGTTTTATTTTATTTTATGAAATGAAGGCTATTATTGGATTGATGAGACTAATATTTCCACTAATTATTCTAAGTTCTAACCCAAAATATATTTTTTAAATGCAACAAGAATTTATATTATCAAATGATATATATCAGAGGATTTCTTCGTCATTGTGGAAATTTAATTTTTCCTACAATTCGCATCTTCTTTAGAAAGGTTAGAAAAATAGTAAAATATCATAATGTAAGATCAATTCATTCAATATTTCATCCTTAGTTTAGATGACCCACTTATGCTAATTCGCAGCAAACCTGGTAGTAATGAGTATTAGTCTTTGGGATTACGTAAAGTCCCATATTATAAGGCATGCATGATCAGTGCAATCAATAATAAAGACCATTTTTAAGGATGGACGGTGGTGCTGTGTTTTACAGTAGTGATTTCCTGGCTACCTTGCTTCCAGCACGAACATTTTAGAGTAAAACAGATCAATACATGATTTGGAAAACAGATCATATGGATGTGATGCAATCTCTTGTTTTGTTTGTTTGTTTGTTTTTTAAAAATACCACAGAGAAATATTTTTGTGGTGGGAATCGAACTTTGGGCACACAAATGTCTGATCTAACCAATTGCCAATCAGGTCATCTCTCGTTCATCGTATCTTATTGTTGTTGTGTAACTATATGTTCTTCTTTATATTAATTATAATAATTGCAGTTTGATAACTTTCATAAAGAGGAAAAAATAATAAAATTAAGAAGAGAAATTTGTGATGATATGCCATTGTTTGAAATACGGCTACAAATATCTTTTATTCAATTTGTAGAAATTTTTTTGGTTTTTCCATACACAATAGTTCACTATTTTGCAAATAAATGTTGTATTCATAAAACAATTTTTTTTTTTAAATATGGGATCTTGAAGCAATTTCCCACGTCTATTTCTCATGGATTTTTTCATA
The DNA here is from genome assembly GCF_013401445.1 of Tripterygium wilfordii. Taxonomy (NCBI): domain Eukaryota; kingdom Viridiplantae; phylum Streptophyta; class Magnoliopsida; order Celastrales; family Celastraceae; genus Tripterygium; species Tripterygium wilfordii. Next base: position 11,393,000 of record NC_052250.1, read on the forward strand.
ATTGCTTAGGGTTTATTTTTCCGAAATGCGCTTAGGCTTAAAACAATTGTGGATTGCATTACCAACAAGAGATGACTCGGTTGACAATTAATTGGATTAAGTATATGTGTGTTTAAATTTCAATTTCAATTGCAAACATATTTCTCTACGATATTTCAAAAAAAAAATTATTTTATGGGATGCATTTTCAGACTCGGATATTTATGAAGCTTGCAAGTTACTTGATGGACCAGGCCCACACTTTATGTAGTCGCATTGGGCTGGCTTCCACCTTTTGGGCTTCAGAAATCACAAACCCAGGTCCATCCTTAATAGCCTGTGAAGTGTGAACAGAAAATCCTCTTGAACCCTATGACCTGTAAGTTAATGACAAGTCCAGCGAGGTTCAAACTTTAGGAATATATCAACTTGCTAATGATCATACACGTGCACAGGCTGCATGCATTCTTTCATTTCATCGAATCAAATACTATAAGCACATGAAACAATAATCAGTTTATTAAACAATTTAAGACAAGAACACATTTACGAAATACGAAAAATTTTGATGACTGATCGGATGGAGTGAGGTATGGTATAACCGAATCTCTTTAAAGTGATTTACGCCCTGCCACAGGTGTCTTAACTCTCTTTGAACTAACACCTCCCAAGATACAATACTCCTTCACACTACAAGAATTTCACGGATTACCAACCGCTTTTTCCAACCGATTGTTTCCGTTGGAATTTCCAACCGAATTTCCCACCGATTTCCAACCGATTTGGATTATATCAAGATTTTCAAACCGATTGAACATCGGTTGGCAAATCGGTTGGAAAAATAAATTTTCCAACCATCGTTCCAATCGATAGTGTGGTTGGAAAAAAAATTTTAAAATTTTTTTCAAAAAAATTTCCTACCGAATATTCGGTTAGAAAAATAATTTTTTATTTTTTTAACTAACGAATAATATTACAATCGATTAGCTCGGTTGGAAACTATTTTTATTTTATTTTACATATTATTTTCCAACTGATGTTTATCGGTTGGAAATTGGTTTTATTTTTATTGTGTTTTATATTTGGAAAATAAATAAATTAATATCTACAATTTACTCATACATATATCTACAATTTAATATTTAATATATTAAAAATTCTGTTATTAATATTCACCATTGATATTATGAAATCCATTTTCACCATTAGATTAAACATTTAAAATAAAATATAAAAAGTACTCTCAGGTATGAACTCCTTAAGGTGATCACCGCTTGTTAGAGACATTTCAAAACAAGCAGTACCATCGAACCAATTCAAAAAGTACTCTCAGGTATGAACTCAAGAATATAACAAGAGGAAGGCTTTGAAAACACAGACACTCCAATTGGAAGAACATAGAGAAAACGAATAGCAATGTGTAGAGAAGGGAGGATTAATTCAGGTTCGTTTTGCTGGGTTAATGGGGGGCTCTATTTATAGTGATAGAGCCCAATAATTGACTCAAAAAATCAGGTTTGTTGTAGAGAAAACGAATAGCAATGTGTAGAGAAGGGAGGATTAATTCACGTTCGTTTTGTTGGGTTAATGGGGGGCTCTATTTATAGTGATAGAGCCCAATAATTGACTCAAAAAATCAGGTTTGTTGCTGATTTAATGGACCTACTCTCCAACAAACCTTGACTCCAAAGCCCAGTCATCACCGACCATGGATTATCATTTGAATCGCCGAAAAAGCTTCATAAAATCACGGATCACCATTTGAAAATGAGCTCAATCCGGCTAATATAGCCAGCGTCGACGACCTTGTATCCCACGAATTCTGCTTGGTTGACCTTGTAAATAGGAACTTCAACAGCCCATGATATCTTGAGTTGTATACCGAGTCTATTCACATTCAACCTTGGTGTTTTTTCCAACACAAACTTCAAACATCAACAACAGTAACACCACCATCTTTACAAAATACAACAAAAAGCTCTGCAACTTGATACTAATGGAGAATACTAATTGATTTGTGTATTTGCCTAAGCGGAACATGTAAACATAATACCAAGAGCATTGCTACTTACACATAAGGACAAAAATAAATTGTATTCCAACAAGGATAACCTAAAGAAAATTTTAGATAAAAAAAAAGTCTAGCAATTTACCAAAATTTTTGATCCTGAGAACTATTGTCACGCGCTGGGCTTCTTCTTCCTCACCATTTTCTCTCTTCTTCTTCCTTCATGTTGACAACCGAAAGTTGGCTGTCCGGCCATCATTTTCGATGAACTAACCACCGAAATGAAGCAATTGGTCAACCCGACCAAAGCCCAGTCATCACCGACCGTCGATTATCATTTGAATCGCCGGAAAAGCTTCGTGAAATAGAGATCATCATTTGAAAAAGAGCTCGATCCGGCCAATATAGCCAGTGTCGACGAACAGCAACACCCCCCAATCAACTTCACATACCAAGCTATGTCACCTTTGATGTTTTATTGCTCTTTCAAACTCTTTTTTCCTTCTGAAATCAAATCTGAACTTCAAACAGATAACATTTCATTAAAGACAGATAACATTTTAACAAGACAAATAACATTTAGACAGATATCAAATTAATCGAAACAAATAACATATCGCTTGTAGTTTGTAAATCCTAAATCATAACCAAAAAACTACAAAAATCACCACAAACTCTTTCGAAAATAATGTTGTGATGACAAATCGAAGGAAAACAACAATCCTCGTGGTGAGTATGATCAAATCTAAAAATTCAAACCTCGAGAAGATCCAAAACCACTAGGATCGCAAGGTAAATCATAATAGAAATTCAAAATCGATGCAGGATTCATATTAGAAAATCAATTCCGCGAAGAAAAATGGAAAGAAAAAGATTCCATGGAGTAACAGGGTGCGTTTGGTAGAGCGGATATATTAATTTTCAATACTAGTGTAAATGCTGAGCTTAAAGCTGTGGAATATGTTGTAAGGTGTTTGACGAACTAAAAATTGATGCTAACGGAAATGTTGTTGAATTAAAGTATTATAATATTAGATTTTATAATTTTTATATCAAATTTTGTTATTAAATTTAATATAATAAATATAATTTTGTTAATAAAACTAATAAAATAATTATTTTATTAATCTTAAATTTAATTTATTAAATAAAATTTACTAATAAAATTAATGTTAAATATAAAAATTTAAATATTATAATAATTACTTATGTAAAATTAATTAAGATAATGTGCTAAGTTAAAAATGTTTAAAATAAAAAATAATGTTGTAAATATTAATAAAAAAGTAAAAGAAATTAATGTTGTAATGCATGTGGGCCGAACCTTTATTAAAAAAGTAATAAAAATGTAATCATTATAAAAAAATTTGAAAAATAAAATAATGTACAACGGAAATGTTGTACAAGTTTTCAGTGGGAGCTTATAAAACTCCAATGGCCAACAGAAGCTAGCGGAGCCGCTTCCACTTCCACTTCCACTTCTGATGGGTGCCAAACAGACAGACAATCGCATGAAAGAAGAAGCTTTGTAAAAATTAATGATATATAATTCAAAAATCTAAAGAAGTAAACTGAGGTAATTTTATTCATTAAAATAAAGTAGGGTAACAATTTGTTTGGAATACTAGTTCCAACTACATTGACTCGATGGAATAAAAACTTTTAAAAATTTCTTTTATTTGAACAAAACTCTCCAAATGAGAGACTTAAAATCTAATTTCCCCATTTATCAAAGCTGCAGAAGAACAGAGGTCTGTAGAACAACAGATTCCTAAGAGGGGCTTAAAACTTGGATTCCTCGTTCTCTTTATTCATTTGAGCTGCGTCCATTCCGACGGCGTCACATCCCTCCCTGACCCTGTTTCGCACGGCCGACTGCGGCATGCTGCCCTGATGCAAATTGCTGGAGAACAAAAATCAATGTTTGTAATTTCCAGTCCAATTAGATTATATCCAGAACTATATCTTGCAGGTAAACACAGTCACGGAAAAAAATGAAATCTGCATCTAATGATCCTTAGAAACTGTACCTTGCCTCTGAAAGCTTTGATCATCGCAATCAACAATTCATCTCCTGTTATCTTTCTTATCTGTCTAATCATCTCACTTCTCGACATTTTATTCGCCTGAGAAAAACCAAGTCGAACGAAAATGAAAGCTTCTTTAGAACTTAAACGTCATTATTGCAAGCAAAAAGCAACTAATTAAAACTTACCCTATGATCTCTATAATACATGGAGATCAAAAGCATATCCCGAGCGGGTACGCACTTGGAAAGCAAAGACAGAAGAGCTGGAAAAGATATCCATGGTGAAGTCGGGGTCATCATGAACCCTATTTATTTAATCAACGAACGAAATCAAGGATCAGATAACAAAGCAGCAAATAGGAAGAACAATTTCAGACCAAAACAACATGAATGAATAAATATACCTTTCAAGCAAGGAGGAGGCCTGAAGCTGACAACATACTCCGGCAAGATATGAGTGTTCATGTAAGTACTCCAGACTACATACCTCCTGGTAGTAGGCCCGGTAACGGCTAAACCAGAATCAAACTGGTCAGAAAATGGATGAGATTGCCTGGAATCAGGGGGCACAATCTCTAAGTTCCCCAGTATAACCCGGCACCGCAGCAAATGGTGTATCCCATATTTATCGGCAACGCTTCTTTTAAAACTGCAAGGCAAAAGGAGTAATATCAAAAGCACCCGCGTAAGCATTCCCACGTTGAAATAAAACAGAGATAGAAAAAGAGTAAAACCCAAGCTCACCTTTCTGTGGGAGACTCATCTGGTGAGAGATAAACACCACAACCACACAGCCCATTGGTGATATTGTCTTGACCAAAACCATCTTGTAAAATGCGGCGTATCTCGTCTCCTGTAGCAGGAAACCAAGCGTACGTGACATTTGCATCCCCGCCACGCCTCTCCTCGGTGGCTTTCACAAACATCTCAAACGCCTGCAGCTTGGCTTGCCCAATCGGACCAGGAAAAGAGTTCCTGTCAATGGAAACCACTTCAGGTAGCGCTTCAAGAAAACGCAATCCATGAAGGAATGTCCTCTTGATTTGGTCATGCACGTTATCTCCTTGAAGCAACCTTGTCAAACCGCTGCCAAATGACTCACCTTTGGCGGCACTACTCTCGCCATCAGAAATGAGCGCATCGTGCTCTGATTCCAAAACGGAAGTATCACTTGCAGTTTGGCTATCGTCATTATCAAAAGAGATGTTATCCAAGTCCACGCTATTCTCCACGCTATTCTCTGGCATGTTGTCATCCAAGTCCACGCTATTCTCCACGCTATTCTCTGGCATGACCTCAGCGGCAGGTTCGATGGGGATGGGGATTAGCGGAGTTGAATCACTGTTGTTTTCCATTGCCAACTCTTGAATCAGAGACGAGACAGTAGAAAAGTTGTAAAGATTTCTAGACCAATATTTGCCTAGAAAATGTAAGACAAAACACCGAAACAAATCAAATTAAGAGCTTACGAAAAGAACAGAAACCGAATCTGTAAGACCTCAAGGGAAGGAGGTATAAATTTGGGAATCAAAGGAGGCTGTTAAAAAAGGACGAAGAAGGTGGGGAAAGAAGAAGTTGAAGAACTCAGAGAGAGAGCGCGAGAGAAAATGAGTCGGAGAGGATGAAGAAGATAGAGCGTAACTGTTTATTTATATACAAAAACAGAGGGTACCGCCATTGAGGAGCCATGGCCGCTGTTTTCATCAGAGAGGCCATTCTGGAAATAGTGAATTTCAACCTTAACCGGAATTTTACCTTAATAGCCTTTTTCCAATAAAAAAATATCATCCATGCGTGCGTTGGTTTCTTTCTTCAAGGCTGTGTTTGGGGTCGGTGTAAAGAGTAAATTGATCATAGATGAGTTTTTATTTTTATTTTTTTATTTATTTTTGAGCATTATCACTAAAATTAAATACCTTATTGATACTCAATCGATTTTTTTTTAACCAATTTGACATTTGATGCTGTTCTAAACAGCGCCTTTTACCATTACGCTATTCTAAACAGCGTGCTGTTTTAATTACGCTATCCTAAACAGCGTGTTGTTCTAAACAACGTGCTGCTCTAAACAGATTTTACAATGACGTGGTTTTAAACTGAAAACAACGTCACTAATATCAGTGGCGAATATAGAAAATAAATTAAGGGGTAGATTGATTAGTGGCAGAATTAGGAATTTATAAGAGAGGGCAAAATGTTGACGTGGGCTGGAATTTGTTTTAGAGCTATTTATGGAAAAATGACCGAAAATAAGCATCTATTATCATGTTCAAATTAAAATATAAAATGTTCAAGATAACAAAAAAAAATCATTTGAGTTGTGCTAAACTATTTTGCATTGAGTAAAAATAATCTATCATTTACTATCGTGTATGCGTGCGTATCAATCAATATTTATTCTCTTTTATGATTGTGTATTAATCAATAAATATTAACCATACATATTATACCTATCAAGATGAATGAAATAAAGTTGTTTTAGAGCATTAATATTAAGCCCTATCAAGAGAAAATAAAACTATAATTCTATAAAGGGGTTATTATCAAAGCCCATTAATAAAGCTCACTAACAAAGCATACTATAAAAACTATAAAGCCCATTGTTACTTAATTATAGAAGTAGTTTTTAAAAAATATATATATAAAAGAAATTGGGGGGCTTGAGCACCCATGCTAGAGGGTAGATTCGGCATTGACTAATGTTATTTTTTTGTAAAAAAAAAAAGTTAAGGACGCATTAGATTGCTTCATCAACAATGGAGCAGAAGCAAAATTTATCATGCCTTATTAAAATGAAAATTTTCTCACACTTGGTTTGGACAATTAATCGAACATCTTGTCTTCTTTGCAAATGAGATGTAAATCCTCAATGCTTCCTCACACGCTCTGAAACCATTGAAATAGCCAAGAACTTAGATGACAATCTTCACAAAAGCCTCAACTCCACCATACCCAATAAAAATCCATGATCGTAACAGTACTACTGCACTCAACAAGAACAAATCTGACACCAAGAACGGATCAAGGCTTCTTCGAGGGAGTTACTTGAAACGGAAGATTCGATGGCACAAAGCAATAACGCAGAACGAAAACTAATAAAGGTACGATCGTCGTCAATATACCTCCGAAAACAAGTAAACTCAAAGAACTTGAGAACAAATCTCGTTTAGTAGGATATTAATAAAATTCAAGTGTATCCCGAATTAAGTATTTATAATAGACAAGGAACCCTAAACATATTAGAATACTAGAAAAGAAACCCTAAACCTATTAAAAAAGCAAACAAAGGAAACCGAATTAAATAAGTAAAAGTATGCGCAATAAAATAAAAGTGTCGCGTAGACCAATTAAATGTGAGAATTTTGGCCCGAAGTCTGCCGATACAAAGGACAAAGTCCTTGTAAATCATGTAGGGCACAAAATTCTCTTTCTGAAAATATATTATGGGTCCCGTAACTCCTTCCGGATTGAAAGTTATGGGCTCTTAAAACTCTACCGTTAAAACCCTTGCTTTCGATCCCAAACTTCATAGAATTCAGCTGCAGTTTGTTTTACATCAAGCAACTTATTCATTGGGAATCTGGGGTCGTCTTGTTGTTTATTTGTCACTTTAAATCAATTGATTTACTTCTCCGAAGTCCTTGTTTTGTGATTCAAACAAAAAACCAAGAAAACCTAAACCGAAAACAATCTCATCGTCCTTGTTTTGTTGTTGTTGATGGAGCTACTGAATGCGAACTTGGTCATGAAGGAGAGGGCAAGAAGAGAAGGAATATAGCAGGACAACGTAGGTATTGTAGAGAGAGATCGAAGACGGAGAGCGGAGGAAGACGAAGAGCATAGAAGAGATCCAATTTAGTAACACTGAATTAAGAAAAACAATCTATCATTAGTCAGTAGTTAGTTATTGTTAATTTCAATTTAATGACGCTGTTCGGAATAGCGTCATTCAAAAAAAAATCCACTAGTAACGCACGCGTCAAATGTCAAACTAGTAAAAAAATTTCAAGTGAGTGCCAAATAGGTATTTAATTTTAATGAATTAGTTACCATGAGAAAAAAAATAATCATAGATAGACCGAATCTGTCTTCTCTCTTGACACGTCACATCGACATTCAATGATCTAAAAACACACATTGTTTCTTTATTTTATTTTTTTAAATACCATTGAGAAATATGCTTTTCATTGTAAACGAATCTTGAGCATACATATACCTAACCCAGCCGATTATCAACCGAATCATCTCTCGTTGGTAATTTCTTTATTTTATTTGTACCAAGTTATTTAAGTTGATTTAATGCGTTTACTTAATTTGTTTAGCGCCATTTGGATTCATTTAACCCGATTACTTACATGTAATTTTGGTAATTTTTAAGTTGTTTCAGATGAGCAAAGTCTAAGTATTTTTGGTAGTTTCTAACGAATGTAATGATATTTTTTTTATTCGAAACAAAAAATTAAATTAATCGTGATTAGAATATCGAATATTTTGAGTTTATATTTACAGGTCTTGAATAATCATGTCTTTTTATGTTGAATTGAATTTTTATTTCAAATAAAAAATATATAATTGGGTTCGTTATGCTAAATACTACACATTTATAATTTTTTCAAAATTGTTAAAAAATATTGGTATACCAATTTAAAGACTTGTTACACAAATCCTCCCCACTCCCAATAGAATTCTATGATATGGCAACGCAATTTACTTGGTTTATTTAGGGTTATTTAGATTCAAATATTTCAAAAATCGAGTTGCTTGATTTCTACGAAGTTATTTAAGTTTGTTTGTTGCGTTTACTTAAGTATTCTCAAAATCGCCCTACTTAATTCCATGTTGTTTTGGTAATTTTTAAGTAAGTGTATCAAGTTGCTCCCAAAGTTTAATTATTTGATAATCAAGATTATCGTTAGATGTCTAAATGTACTTAAGAATGACCCAAGGGCCAAGACCATATAATGCCAAACGATGTCGTTGCATTGCCCTTTCACATGACTTACAATTACAAACCAAGTAGGGCATTAGATCTTCACAACATTTTCATTTTTCCGAAATAATTGTTTGTGTCCAAGAAGTAAAATTGTCTTAAGCAACTTGTCTACATTTTGCACTGCCAAAGTGAATATAAATAATTAATATCATCTTAACTATCCAATTACATTTGGGGTACGTAATGGGATTATAAATTTGATTTCCTAAATATTTCTTACAAAAAAAAAAAGTTTTTTTCTTTATAAATGACATCCAAACAGGGACTAAGCCCACAGAGAGAAGGAAATCTGCCCATTAATCAGAAAAGCTAATTAACATATTAGCAACAGTGTATGTGAATTCATGGGTTTATCATTATGAGTTGTGCATTGTCTTCCAACCACAAAAGATAACACATGAACCCATAAACCAAAAGAGGTGTAGGATGGTTGGTTGAGTGACAAGATATATAACTTATACTCTCACTAGTTGCTAATACGAAAACAGTATGTAAGCCTGGTCAGGCCCATTGTCAGAGTAGGTTGGTGACCCGAGTAGGGATGATAACGGGTCGTGTACCCTTTAATTAGGAAATATCAAAATAGTTTCCGTTTAAGGTATCTTATACCAAAACCATTCTAAAATCATTTAAAATTTCAAAAACGGAATCGTTTCACAATCATTTACTACGGGTACCCTTCCAATTAGGAAATATATAAAAAAACGTTTCCGTTTAAGGTATTTTATACCAAAACCGTTTAAAAAATCATTACATTTCTAAAAACATAACCGTTCCACAATCATTTACCGCAGGTACCCTTCCAATTACGAAATATCATTTCCGTTTAAGGTATCTGATACCAAAATCGTTTAAAAAATCATTTAAAATTTCAAAAATAGAACCGTTCCACAACCATTGAACACTGGGTACCGGTTAACCATTTAACTTTTAATATTTTTATTTTTTGTAAATGGTCGAATAATCATTTCCAAACCCGTCACAAACTCGAACCTGAATCATGCATTAAAAAAAACAAAATAAATAATCTAAGTATGATTATATTAATATTAATTAGTATGATTTATCCTACAATGTTATAGTATCATTCTATAAATGCATAATTTAATTCTATTTTTTAATATAATATAATTTAACGTGTTATTACACTATGGATGTATGATTTATCATTCTATTATGTTGTTTTATTTAATATAGTTTATCATGTTATAATTTAGCATCCTAATAGTATGTGTGTGTGTGTATATATATATATATGATCTATAATGTTATTACTATAATTCACTTTTTTTATTAAACGATTCAGTTACCCTAAACCCAAAACCAAAAACCAAAAACCAAACCTGACCCTAAATCGTAACGAGTTTGAAAATCAAAACCAAAACCGTTTCCAAACCCTATAAAATCGGTTTTCGAATTTTAAACGGGTCGTGTACTCTATGGACACTGCTCGGGTCGATTTTCTTTGTCATCCTTCGACACGAGGTTTGGATTTGACCCAAATATCATAAAGTGGTACACTGAGTTGGGGATTCCCTCGGATATAAAAAAAATTTAATAATACAAACAATATTAGTCCATGTACCAAAATTGGCAAATATGAAATACCTAACCACTTTTTATGTTTTTACTTTTTAGGGAAAGATATGAAAATATTTTTTGCTAGTTTTGTTAGTGCCTTGGAGACAAAGATATATGTATTATTATTATCATTTTTGTTAGTTTTGTTATTGCCTTGGAGACAAAGAAATATATGTATTAATTAGACACGATTTTTGCCAAAATTACGTGACTCAGCCCACCTGGTCGTGGCCCGTGGGTTTCAGGGGTGGGTAAGGGAGAGAATAAGAGGAGGAAAAAAAAAGGCTTTTTTTTACCCGAATTGTCTCATAAGATCCGTCATCATAGGTCCAAGCCCATATTCAAAAGTGAGCCTTCTTTCGAATCCGATTTGAAATCTATCCTTAGCAATGTAATAATGTATACAGTATACCCATAAAATGTAATAATGTTAGAAATTCCTAACCCAAACACACATTTAAGATATATCCGCTTAGAATTATGGGTTTGCATGGATTTGTTCTTCATGGCTCGTCGCCGTTGGTACATAAGCCCTTGAAATTTTAGTCTTGACACTCTCTCGAGTCCTGACAAGGTTGAAGGTTCAAGATTTTCGAGATTCAACCGTTACGATGAAAATTGAACCGCAAATTCTTAATAAATGAAAATAATAAATATTTAGCTATATAGTATATACTATATATAGTTATATACTACCAATACACATATTAAATACTAATTAGGAAATATCAAAATCGTTTCCATTTAAGGTATCTTATAGCAAAATCGTTTAAAAACCCATTTAAATTTTCAAAAACGGAACCGTTCCACAACCATTGAACACTGGGTACCGTTAATCATTTAACTTTTAGTATTTTTTATTTTTGTAAATGGTTGAATAATTGTTTCCTAACCCGTCACAAACTTGAACCTGAATCATGCATTAAAAAAAACAGAATAAATAATCTAAGTATGATTATATTAATATTAAGTACGATTTATCCTACAATGTTATATTATTACTATAATTCAAATTAGTATAATTTATACTGTTATTAATATCATTCTATAAATGCATAATTTAATTTTCTTTTTTAATATAATATAATTTAACGTGTTATTACACTATGAATGTATGATTTATCATTCTATTATGTTGTTTTATTTAATATAGTTTATCATGTTATAATTTAGCATCCTAGTAGTATATGTGTCTAAATATATATATATATATATATATGATTTATAATGTTATTACTATAATTCACTTTTTTTTATTAAACGGTTCAGTTACCCTAAACCCAAAACCAAACTTGACCCTAAATCATGACGAGTTTAAAAACCAAAATGTTTCCAAACCCTATAAAATTGGTTTTCAGATTTTAAACGGATAGGGTACTTTATGGACATTGGTCGGGTCGATTTTCTTTGTCATCCTTAGACACGAGGTTTGGATTTGGCCCAACTATCACAAAGGGATACGCTGAGTTGGGGATTCCCTCGGATATATAAAAGAAAAGTTGAACAATACAAACAATATTAGTCTATGTACCAAAATTGGCAAATCTAAAATACCTAACCACTTTTATGTTTTTACTTTTTAGGGAAAGATACAAAAATTTTTTTTGCTAGTTTTGTTATTGCCTTGGAGACAAAGATACATCATATATGTATTATTATTATTATTATTTGTTAGTTTTGTTATTGCCTTGGAGACAAAGAAACGTATGTATTAATAGACACGATTTTTGCACAAAATTACGTGACTCAGCCCACCTGGTCGTGGCCCGTGGGTTTCAGGGGTGAGTCAGGGAGGGAATAAGAGGAGGAAAAAAAGGCTTTTGTTTACCCGACTTGCCTCATAAGATCGGTGATCATAGGTCCAAGCCCATATTCACAAGTGGGCCTTCTTTCGAATCCCATTTGAAATCTATCCTTAGCAATGCGCTGATGTATACAGTATACCCATAAATAAAATGTAATAATTTTGAAATTCCTAACCCAAACACACACATTGAAGATATATCCACTCAGAGTTAAGGGTTCGCATGGATTTGTTCTTCATGGCTCGTCGTCATTGGTACATCGGCCCATGAAAACGCATCTACAATAAGAGAGGAGTTGAGCTTTTCCTATAAGATAATCGGCTGGGTTACACTAGACCGATGTGAAATTGTAGTCTTGACACTCTCTCGAATCCTGACAAGGTTGAAGGTTCAAGATTTTGAAGATTCAACTGTTACAATGAAAATTGAACCGTAAATTCTTAATAAATGATAAAATAATAAATATTTAGCTATATAGTATATAGTATATATAGTTATATACTTCCAATACACATATTAAATACCAATTAGAAAATATCAAAACCGTTTTTTTCATTTAAGGTATTTTATACCAAAATCGTTTAAAAAATCATTTAAATTTTCAAAACAAGGAACTGTTCCACAACCATTGAACACTGGGTACCAGGTAACCATTTAAATTTTAATATTTTTATTTTTGTAAATGGTCAAATAATCGTTTCCAAACCCGTCACAAACTTGAACCTGAATTATGCATTAAAAAAAATAGAATAAATAATCTAAGTATGATTTATCCTACAATGTTATATTGTTAGTACAATTCAAATTAGTATAATTATACTGTTATTAGTATCATTCTATAAATGCATAATTTAATTTTCTTTTTTAATATAATATAATTTAACGTGTTATTACACTATGAATGTATGATTTATCATTCTATTATGTTGTTTTATTTAATATAGTTTATCATGTTATAATTTAGCATCCTAGTAGTATATGTGTCTAAATATATATATATCTGTGTGTGTGTATATATATATATATATATATATATATGATTTATAATGTTATTACTATAATTTACTTTTTTTTATTAAACGGTTCAGTTACCCTAAACCCAAAACCAAACTTGACCCTAAATCATGACGAGTTTGAAAACCAAAAACCAAAATGTTTCCAAACCCTATAAAATTGGTTTTCAGATTTTAAACGGATAGGGTACTTTATGGACATTGGTCGGGTCGATTTTCTTTGTCATCCTTAGACACGAGGTTTGGATTTGGCTCAACTATCACAAAGGGATACGCTGAGTTGGGGATTCCCTCGGATATATGAAAGAAAAGTTGAACAATACAAACAATATTAGTCTATGTACCAAAATTGGCAAATATGAAATACCTAACCACTTTTATGTTTTTACTTTTTAGGGAAAGATATAAAAAATTTTTTTGCTAGTTTTGTTATTGCCTTGGAGACAAAGATATATCATATATGTATTATTATTATTATTATTATTATTTTTTGTTAGTTTTGTTATTGCCTTGGAGACAAAGAAACATATGTATTAATAGACACGATTTTTGCACAAAATTACGTGACTCAGCCCACCTGGTCGTGGCCCGTGGGTTTCAGGGGTGAGTCAGGGAGAGAATAAGGGGTGGCTGGGACCTGCTGTAAATTTTTTACAGCAGGTCCCGATGTAATGACTCTAAAGGCATTAAAAAAAGTTATGGATGTGTTTTGATCAGGTTTACGAGTGTAACGGTATATTTTTTATCCCATACAAAAATTAAATTGAATATGAAAAAGAGATAAAAATTGTGAACCGTTGAATATAAACCCGTAACATTATATGTCTATCTTGTGATGAATTTGATTTTTGTTTGGGATGAAAATTATACCGTTAGATTCGTAAACATTATCAAAACACATTCATAATTTTATTTTATTTTTAGAAAAATTTTAAACATATCTTATATAGTAAGATGGGGTCTGCTGTCACCCAGAGAATAAGAGGAGAAAAAAAAAGGCTTTTGTTTACCCGACTTATCTCATAAGATCGGTGATCATAGGTCGAAGCCCATATTCACAAGTGGGCCTTCTTTCGAATCCGATTTGAATTCTACCCTTAGCAATGTGATGATGTATACAGTATACCCATAAATAAAATGTAATAATTTTGAAATTCCTAACCCAAACACACACATTGAAGATATATCCGCTCAGAGTTAAGGGTCCGCATGGATTTGTCCTTCATGACTCGTAGTCATTGGTACGTAGGCCCATGAAAACTCGTCTACAATAAGAGAGGAGTCAAGCTTTTCTCATAAGATAATTGATGTGTCAAATATATACATACAGTTATGCATCTTTTACACATAAGTTCATCTCATTTTGAGTTGATTAAGAGTTGATATTGCCTAAGAAAGTTGTATTTGCATATTGTAGGTGTCAAGGCAAGAAAGGACGGAAAATAGTGCAAAATGAAGATTTTTACTCCAGAACCGATTTCCGATTGATCGGAGCCATTCCCGATCGATCGGACCTGCCAAAACAGCCTTGAATTCATGGAGGCAGATTGTATTTTCGATCGATTGCAAATATTCCCGATCGATCGGAGATACTATTCACACCACGCGTAGTTTTGCGAAAAATTTCCGATTTCACTTGTTTTTAAGCCAAAACGACCCCAACTTGTTTGAAAACGACATAAGAGTTTGGGGAAGTATAAAATAAAATAGGGTTTTGGCGAAGTTCTTGGAGGGGGTTTCATTTTACCACCATTGGAGAGCTTGGAGCCACCATTGGAGCTTGGAGAAGAAGAGGGTCTACAGGGTTTTCTCTCTCCTTTTCTATCCTAGTTTCTACGGTTGATTTCCTTTGTTTAATGATGTATTTTGCTTCCATGAGTGGCTAGATTTCTTACTAGGGACTTAATGTAACCAAACCTTGAAGATTCAATAAACTTGGTTTCCTTATTTCTTGATTTCTCTCTCTCTTTTGATTGTCTATGGGTGTGATTAATGCTTTGGAATGTTTGGCCATCATTCAATTGATTTGTTGCCTAGATTGAGATCGAAATGAGATATCTAGGGTTTGCCTCAAGTCATAGATGACATAGGGTGCATGAACTATAGAAATATAGGTTTGTGACTTATGCAATCGCTAAATGATTTCCATAGTTTTTAATGAGTTTTTGATATATTAATCCGATTGTTAGGAATAACAGAGATTTATGTTGAAAATACGTTTGATGTATATGGGAATATAACATATATTGAATAGGTTGGGAAATCGATTGTCATTATAGAGAGAGGAAATAGGGATTAAGGGACCAAGGGAATTGAGTTGGATAGGTGAGGTGAAGTTAAGTACCCAGTGCTTTCCATCCTTGATTTCATACTTGTGTTTGATTTGTCTTTGTTCTTTTGCTTTAGTTTAGTTTAAAAACAAGAACAATCTCGAATTCTTTTCCCCAATTTGCATAATTGTAGCTTGTTTGACATTGATTTCTATTGCCAACACATCTCTAGTGAAAACGATAATTTACTCATCTCTATATTATTTGTGCGATTTGTGCGTTTGCAATTAAATCCATATCAATAATCGGCTGGGTTATACTAGACTGATGTGAAATTTTAGTCTTGACACTCTCCTGACAAGATTGAAGGTTCAAGATTTTCGAGATTCAACAGTTACGATGAAAATTGATATGCATATTTTTAATAAAATAATAAATATTTAGCTATATAGTTATATACTACCAATACACATATTAAATACCTATTACCTACATACATATGAATAAGTGAATCTGTGCATAAGTCAATCTAATAGTCCAATAGATTCAATTATTTCCAAAAAAAAAAAACAAAAGGAGATTTGAATGCAAGATCAAAAGAGCAAATAAACAACCTTAGAATGTAAGAGTTGGGCAAACGTGTAGAATTTGAACAAAAGATTATTCAATTGAAAAAAATCATATGGTCAAATAACCTTCCATACATTGGCAGGTCACAATTCACACTTACCATTTACCACAAAAGCACAAACATAAACAGTTTCAAATACCAAATACAATTCCCATGACAAACGAAAGGTCGAAAGTCTAAACACAAAGTTCCAAATAAACAATTCATGAACTAACACTAGGTATTTTGTTTATTAATTTGAGTTTCTCCAGCAACATCCTCATTGAAAAATGGGGTTCTCATTTCAGCATTAAATCAGATTTGGTTTGACGGGACATCGTTATAATCCTCATCCTCATCATCTTCATATATCCTCATCAACATCTTCATCCTCATCAACCAAAGCCTCATTGAAAAGCTTAATTGAAATGGGCAACTAAACATTGTAGAACTTCCAGTAAAGTGTAAACAACTAAACATTGCGCAACACGATCATAGTTCAAGAAGTCCATTTGCCGAAATTCATGACTAACAAAGTATCAATCGAAATTCACAGCCCATAGAAGAATCACGACGAAACCAAAAGGTGGTCAACAAAATAAGAGTTGAAAGACAGCGATGACCTGTGCGACACTACCTCTGTGGTCAGTGATCACGGCGATTGTGCGGCTGTTTGACACTGCAGCTGACGGCTGCGCAATCGCGTGGAGGAGGAAGAAGTGTCTAGTTCGACCGGAGAAGGGTTGGGACTTGGATAGGGCAAAGGAAAAAGGGTCTGTGTCCTTAATGTAATTTCGCAAATTAGCGGGTTTTCATCAAAGCAGGTAGTTTACGGTTTGACATTTTAACCCCGATTCAATGCTTAAACGATCAATTATAAACAACAGACCATGAAAACCGCCGGTTCACAGTCCTACAATCGAAAGGCGGATCGGTCCGAGTCTGAATGGCTTACGAGGTTAAAAGAATCAAGATTGATTGCATCGCTTACGAGGTCATGTATTTTCTCCATTTTTTTGCTCGACAAGGAGGACCACATGATGATGATAAATAAGATGCTCAATTTGGACCGTCTGTATGCGTCAAGACTTCAAAATTCCAAAAGACAAAAAAATCATAACACAACAAAACAATTAAAGTCGTTGTACCTACTTTATATATATATAAAAATTCTCCTATACGAATCAAAAGTGTGAACTAACTTTATTAATTTCAAATTCAATAGTTGTAATAAAACAAAACAAAAGTGGGGATCATAAATTTTCTGTGGGACCCATCATATTTATGGTTGAAAAGTACATTAATCAC
The DNA here is from genome assembly GCF_013401445.1 of Tripterygium wilfordii. Classification (NCBI taxonomy): domain Eukaryota; kingdom Viridiplantae; phylum Streptophyta; class Magnoliopsida; order Celastrales; family Celastraceae; genus Tripterygium; species Tripterygium wilfordii. The sequence goes on from NC_052250.1 coordinate 11,410,596, forward strand.
AAAGTTGGTTGACACTTTTGATTCACATAGAAGAATTTCTATATATATATATGTATACACATGAATTCTCTTATGCGAACACCTCGCAAATTATATCAACTTATGCACCTCAATCGCATCATTGATTTGAAACATGTGGGACCCATATTAATGGGCTCTACTTATTATTTCACTTTTAAAAACACTTAAAAAGTGGAGTGCGCAAATTATTAAGTTACGGACGTCCACACTTCTTTTTGTATATATATATATATTATGAGTTTTTGTGAAATAATATTGTAGTTGATGGTACAAAGCATAAGAGATTTAGAGATTATTTTCTATTTGAAAATTATAACTTTTAAAAAATTTAAGTTGCAGATAAACTGGCTTTTGCTATATACTTACTTTTGTTTGGGAAGTAAAAAAAAAAGTAAAAGTAAGTGGAAAGGAATAAATAAGTAAAGACAAAATATATAAGGGGCTTGGCGGCATCTTCAAGCTCAAGATTTTCAGACCAAAAAAAAAAAAAAAAGACTCAAGATTTTCACTAGAGTTTCTCTGTTTGCTCAACCTGACACACAGAATTTGAAGTGATGTTGATATATCCTCGATAGCTAGGACAAAGAGAGCAATATATATATATATATACACGTTTTTTAAAATTTGTTCTGTTAAAACCCTAATCATACATTAATAGAGAAAATCATGAATCCCAACATATACATATTAATGAAGCAAAAACCATGTTGTTGGAGCAAATATTAAACTTAATTAGTTTTATTGTACATATTTAATTTAGGGTTGCTTTGGATTCGCTATTTTTGTCAACATCTCAAGATGACCAGGATAGTGAGACACATAACATCAAGCTCCAACATATAGTATAATTACATGACAATTGACAAGTGCTGGTTTAGTATTGTTGGCTTTTGAAAGCACACTTAGTTAAAGCCCCATTCACATTAACTATGGCTCCTAGTGTAGAAGTCCCACATCTAAAGATGTGGGCACTCATGCCTTGTTTATAAGGTCAAACCCACCTCTTACCACTAACAAGACCTTTTCCTAGGCTTGAGTGGGTTGGGCACAACCCATCTACTTGAGCCTAAGGAGAAACAAAATCGTGCTGATCCGATGTATCCACGGGAACCGGATAACCGAAAATCGATAATATTGTTAGTGTGTATGAGGGTGTGGATTTACAATATGATATCGGAGCAATTCGATCCAGTTGGACATGACCTCTACTCTACTTGTTGGGTCTTACATAACTCAGCCCACAAGTACGGGGGAGTGTAAAAGTCCCACATCTAAAGATGTGGGCACTCATGCCTTGTTTATAAGATCAAACCCACCTCTTACCACTAACAAGGCTTTTTCCTAGGCTTGAGTGGGTTGGGTTGGGCCCAGCCCATCTATTTGGACCTAAGGAGAAACAAAGCCGTACGGATCTGATGTATCCACGGGAACCGGATAACCCAAAACAGACAATATTATTAGTGTGTATGAGAGTGCGGATTTACAACACCTAGAGAGGTCAGTTTCATTGCTTTTTTTTTTTGAAAACCACCACCATTTGATACTTTTTTTTATTTGTCTAAAACGTCATCTACATCGATGTCATATAAGTATGTCTTTTGATATTTGATACAGGCCTAAACTCAGATCGTTAGGTCTGTGTGCATAGCTCAACGTATGATTATAAGAGTGTGTTTGGATTGAGGGATTTAAGGGAAGTGAATGGAAGGGAAATGAATTTTCCTTCCAATTCCCTTGTTTGAATAATTTATAAATAATTAAGGGGAGGGATTTGAGGGGATTTGGGAGGAAAATTTCATTAAATTTTTGTCAAAATTATTCCTCTCCAAAATGGAGTCATTTGGAAGGAAAGAATGACTAATTACGTTATTTATAAGTTAAAAACCTATTTTGTCCTTATACATAATATTTTAACATACAAAATAAGGATAAATTAGTAAATTAAACCAATTTTTTTTTCATTTTCTTTTTTATCTATCCAAACATGGGAGAGAGAAAGATGTTCTACCTTTCATTCTTTTCCCTTCTCTTCCCTTCCCCCAAATCCCTCAATCCAAACACACTCTAAGAGTATTGTTCTCAGTGAAAATTAACGTCAGTACCTTCTAAGTGATCCATGCAGTTTAACCAAAAAATATCATTATTAAATTATCACTCAAGTGGTTAAGGGAATTGATACTCCAACGCATTGACCATATATAATCATCATCATGTGTTTATGAAAAAATGTAAAAAATCATCATTGCAAGTGATCATAGCATACAAAACGTTAAACCAAAATGATGATCAATAAATTGGTACGTGTTGCACGATCCTTACATCAAAAGGAAACTTTGTGAGGTGTACGGTCAAATGTGTGATCTTCCTCACTCAATTACATGCAGCTGACAGGTTGTACTTCAGCCCTAAGTATTTTAAGGAAATGCAAATGAGTGTCCTTAGAACACTAGATAAGAATGACAAAAATATATTAGAAAATAAAAAACGATATGTATTTTAAATTTAAAAACTTAGGTGAGAGATCATTTATCACACATGACATATTCTAATATGCTGTAGTTAGGGGTCGACATCAGGTTGGGCTGGCCTGACTTTTTTCAAGCCCAGGCTCCAAGCCTGATTTTGAGCATCGGGTCGAGCATGAGTTGCAAAATGAAGCCCAAGCCCATAAGGCTTGGGCCTTAGGGTCGTGCCTTAGTCTTCGGGAATAGGGCTTTGACTTTTTTGAATTATTGAATTTTTTTAATTTTTTTTGAATATATAATTGAATAATTGCACTAAATTTTTTATACAATTGAAAGATTGAATAATATTAAACAATATTTTTATAGAGAGTGAAATTTGCATCATATATTATATATACATCCCATTTAGATTGATATCTATATACAATATACATATTAATCATTTGACTCATCCCAGTAGTATGGCTGACAATTTGTCTCCGACCTGTCCCGTCCCGATCCGACCCGACCAGCCCCACCCCTCCCCGCCCGGATTTTCCCCGACCCGAGGCTTGTGCAAGGTGGGGACAGTGCAAAAAATCTCAACCCGCTGCGGGGCGGGGAATGCCTCTCAACCCGCCCCGACCATACTTGATCCCCACCCCGCAACCCGCCCCGCTATAGATATTCATATATATATATATATAACATAATATAGAAAAATATTTATTTGTCTAAACATATTTTAATTTGATATTATTATTAAAATCAAAGTAACACCTAAACCCTACGTCCCTAAACATAATATTATCATACTCTTAATTATATTGAATAAATGTTGATAAAAGCTTACCCTAAACCCTAAGTTAAATTCTACTCTCTAGTCTCTATTCCTAAGTCAATTGAATTGATCTTGATAAAAATATAAGTCCATAAATCTTAAGTTAAATATGACCCTATACTCCTAAATCCTAATCTCCAAAACCCTAAACCCAAACCCCAAATCCCTAAAGACCCTAAACCCTAAACTCCTAAACCCTAAAGACCCTGAACCCCTTAACCCTAAAGGCCCTAAACCCTAAAGGCCTTGAATCCTAAACCCTAAACCTAAGCACTAAACCCTAAAGACATAACATGACCCTCTACTCATAAATGTTGATAAAATCTTAACACCCTAAGATTTTATAAAATAACGTATAAAATTAAACAATTTAAAACTATAGATGTGTATAATATAAAATTTAAAATCAATACCCATTAAGTAAAACTAAAATTATTTAATTGTGTTAAAAATATAATATGTGATATGTAAAGATAATAATTTAATTAGTTGGCAAATATAACATGAAAGTAGCTTTGGCTTGTTGGTTAGTTCATTACTATCCCACCTAGAAGTCCTAGGATGTGCAATTTAATTTTATAATTTTTACTGGGATCCCTATCATTTCTGAGGGTTATGAGTTATGGAGTTGGGTTTTAGAGAGAGAAATTATGAGCAATGGGAACTGGTAAGAGGGTATTTGTAGGTTGACGAACCAACAGTTGAAATGGAGCAAACGGTGGAATTCAATGAGTGATTACTGCAACTCTGGCACGATGACACCTCAGTGGCTCTATAGGGGGAGGTCTGCAACTCTGTGATCTGTCTCTAGTGGAGTGATGATTGGGATATTCGTATCACCTGCGCCTAGCCAGTCCAACGGGCAAGAACAACTGTCACTGACAAACATAATGTATCGTTCGCGACGTTCGTCTGAGATGAGAGTCAGAGAGAAGAGAATCTGTGAAACTGTGTGTGAAAGAGAAAGGGATTTTTCAGGCCAGGTCTCAGGCTCAGACCATCCCAAATTCGAGCCCAAGCTCACTCGTGTATATAGGGTCGGGCTACTATTATACCAAGTGTCTTTAGAACACCCATTAACACTATCCAATATTATATTATACCAAATGTTATTACCAAAAAAAGTTAAAACATTTTTCATAAATGACAAAAACAATTCAAAATTTTCAAATGGATTAGTTAAGATAAGATAGAAATTAAAAGGCGGCACGTGATGTTGATGATGAGGGGAATCGATCCTTTGCTTTGTCGAGGGAGGCGAGAGGGGCCCACTGTTCATGGGTCCGCCACGTTGGAGTGGGCTTTTGGTATGCGTCTCTCTTTATCGGAAATCTCAAAATATCGATATTCTTCTCTCGGCTTCTGTCACATCAGACATTTCACTAGGGGGACACACATAAAGTGTAACAATTACGCCGCGATCTCTGACGTGTGTTACTGCTCGCCCCTTCTCAATCCAACGGCTCATGATAACTCCAACCTAGATGAGATCAGGGCCATGCAATTCTTTTGTCAATCAAGAAAGGCTAGAGTGTGTGGGGTGTGGGGGCCATTGTCTCCACATTTTGAAAGAGGGTCTGTTGCCCACCGACGCTAGTGTACATTAATGTCGTGGACCGTAGATACAGAGTATATATACCTGCCATTTCTCTTCCTTCTTATTCACACCCTCAATAAGCACGCTCACCACACGACATTCCCTTCTCACTCATCATTCCCCCTTCCCTTCTCACTGCATTCTCTCCTCTCCATGTCTACTTAGTTAACCTCACTCAAGTCTTCTTAAGAAGAAAGAGTTGCTTACGACGTCGTTTGTGCAGTACTACTCTTCCTTCAATTTATGTTTATGGGTCTTACTTCACTGCAAGTTTGCATGGATTCATCCGATTGGCTTCAGGTATATGTACATGACACCATTCATTCCCACCCTCGTTTCATATCCTTTTTATGATTGTTTGTTCATGTTATTTACTTACAATGCCACTCAAAGAACATGAAGAAAAGTGATCAATTTGGTGTGTCTGCAGGGCACGATCCACGATGAATCTTCGGGGCTGGATTCATCATCACCATCTGGTCATGACATGCTGGCATGTTCAGGGCCATTGATAGAGAGGAGGCTAAGACCACCACATGACCAACTACTCAAGTGTCCGAGGTGTGACTCAACACACACCAAATTCTGTTACTACAACAATTACAGCCTCTCCCAGCCAAGGTACTTTTGCAAGACATGTCGAAGGTACTGGACCAAAGGTGGCACTCTTCGGAACATTCCTGTCGGTGGCGGCTGCAGAAAGAACAAAAAACAGTCCAAAAAAACCACCACAAGTACTGATCATGAGTCAGTCAACCAAAACCCTGGACCATCATCTTCATCATCAACTCATCATTATCATCTCAACAACTGCAGTCCAACTGATCTTCATCTCTCATCGTTCCCTGACGACCCAATGCAGTTCTCACAATTTAACAACATGATTGGGAACCCTAATGTCATGATGGAGAGCTACAATGGCAATGGCAATGGCATGCTTGAGGACCCTAGAGGGCCTATTGATTTCATGGAGAGTACTGCTAAGTTGGAAGCTAACAATTATGATTTTATGGGGAATAATTGTGATCAGATGGTTGGTGGTCATCAAGGCCTATTAGCACCAAATTTTCATGGGTATTGTTCTACATATGGAATGTCATCGTTTGATAATGGGAATGCTAGTAATGCACTAATGGACACAAGTCAGAGGCTCATGCTTCCATATTATTATGCAAATGATCATCAGGATCAGAGTCATGCAATGGATGTCAAGCCAAGCACCAAGGTTTTGTCCCTTGACTGGCAAGATGCTGGAAAGGAAAGTAGTAATAATTATGGTCTGATTAACAATCTGGAGTCATGGACTACAGGTGGCATGATCAACGGTTATGGATCGTCCACTTCAAATCCATTAGTGTAATTTTGAAGAATGCGTTGCTCTATAGATATGTTTATATATGTAATGTAGATGGTATGTATGGGAGGGTTTTGGGTTAATTTGTGTCTTTCGTTATATGTTCATGTCATCATATGAACATGGTCTTTTGATTTAATATTATAAATTTGTTATGTGGAATATGTGGGGTGCTAGCTCTTTCTTGTCTGAATTACCGAGGAAGATATAGTCTTGCATGTCCTCGTGTTTTGTGAGTGGTTAAGTTGGTCTTAAAGGAGAAAAAGAAAGACGTTTTGGAAGGTAGCCGAGGTTACGACGGGACATGGGTCCATTTGGTAGAGCGAAAAGATTGATTTTCATTTTTAACGGAAAAGCTGTGGAAAAAAAACTGAGCTTAAAGCTGTATAATATGTTGTGAGGTGTTTGGTGAACTAAAAAACAATGCTAGCAGAAAAGCTGTTGAATTAAAATATTAAAATATTATATTTTATGATTTTTATATTAAATTTAGGGTTTAAATTAATCTTTTTTTTTGTTTATCAAGAGGTTTAAATTAATCTAATAAATATAATTTTAATACTTAATCTAATAAATATAATTTTTATTAAAATTATTTTTGTAACAATAAATTATTAAATATTTTTATATCAAATTTAAAATATTAATAAAATTATCTGTTTATAAAACATTAATAAATTTTTAGAAAATTATTAATGATTTATTAATAAAATAGCTTATTTTGTTGTTAAGTATAATAATAATATATTAGTTTTGAGTGGTATATTATAATGTTTATATTAATAAAGATTCAAGAATTAAAAAAATTAAAAAGAAAGAAGTTAAATATGGTAATAATTGTGTGGGTGGTCACAGTTAAAAAAAAGAAGCAAATCTCCTCATTAATTCAGTGGACCCCACAGAATTAATGAGAATAAAAAGACAACAACATTGTTGCCGCTGCAAAATAAACCCTTTCAAGGAACTTATTTTTGGCCAACGAATCCGTTGGTATGTGCCAACGATTCCGCTAACAAATGTTTGCGCTTGCCGCTCCACCAAACACACGGCATCTCAGCAAAACCTTCTACACGACCCCAAAGTAGGATATGTGTGTGTATATATATATGCACCAACGAATGATGAACATCCACGACAACGGATATAACTAAAAGGCATGAGAAATTATGCTCTTATCTTTTGGAAAATGTGCTACACGTTGTATGGGCCCTTTGCTTTAATATAACATATATAGAGATTTTTCTTAGTTGTGAACCAAAAACATGAAATTCAATCAACAAAAACTGAGGTCACACATTTATTGTGAGACCTATCGCATTTATAGTTGAAAAGGTAAATTTACAAAATTGATTCACACTTTTGATTACACATATATAAACACACATAAATTCTCAATTAAAAGTGTGAATCAACTTTGTGATGTGTGAGTGCGCGCGCGTGTAGTTTGATTTTTGTGAACAATAGTTTAATATTATTTGGCTTGTTTTCATTTATGCATCGTCCAATAAAAATTTGACAAAGGGATTCCTTATTCAAATTTATTCATCTAATATAATAAGAATTCTTTTCAAAAATTTTGCTTTTCTTCATTGATGACTTCGTCGAATATGAAGTTATGGCATCGTTGTCGAATAGGAAACTAATAAATATTGTTACTTATTTAATTTATTCGTCTAAATATTGTAATTACATTCATTTTGAAGTAAATTTTTTTTTTGTAAGTACAAGATTTTTATGCATATTTTTTTTTATTTTGCACTTTAATTTTGTTATATAAATAATGAGAAATTAGTTAATTTTTTAATAAATAGTTCTAAATAAATTTTGGAGGCATTGCCTCCGAACCCCCACCAACTTTTCACCCCCCCCCCTCACAAGAAATCATGGCTCCACCCCAGTGTGGCTCTCACTTTTGTTATTTTTTATTACAACCATAACCATTTGATTAGTATTCACAAAGTCAATTCACACTTTTTGTTTTTCAGCATATTATATATTTATATGTGTGTGTTTTTTTTCCTTATGGGTACAGCCCAGTCCCAGTCAAAAGTCCGGCATCTCCTTTTGATGCTTTGGCCTTTGGGTGGTTGTCTCATGCGCCTAAAGTCTGGGTGTGGGCTCACTGATGTCATGCCTAAAAGTTAAAGAAAAACGGGCCTTCAGCCCAATTGGGGGAAAACGGGCCCACAGCCCGTATGATTCGGAGAGAGACTAAAAACACCTGAAGTTACACAATGCTGAAATGCTGAATACAAGGGGAAAGCAAATCATGGTGGAAAGAGGAGAGAGCGGCTTTTGATGCTAGACAAAATTTTTTTTGAAGAATTGCGGAGGAAGAGATATACTTACCTGGTGTTGCGACTTCAGTCCTGATTAAGGGAGAGAAATTCTCCACTTAATTTCTTTTTTTAGGAGCTTTATTTATCTGCGAATTAAGGTATGATTTATGTCCAAGTAGTGTCAATGCTGTGTGTTCATTTGATTTGAAGTAATATATGCGTACTGTTCATGCTTCTTTTTGGATTTTGGTAGTGTGAATTGAAACTTTTGTTGATTTGGAGTGTGCGTGTTTTGTATTACGTCTACCTGTATTGTTTGGCACACAAGGTGTTTGATCATTTGTCTCTATTAACTATAGCCGGGATACCTGTGTGTGAATGAAGGTTCTTGTTTCTTGTGGTGATTCATGTCGATTTGCGAAATTAAATTAGGGGTTTTCCCTGCTCTGTCTATGATCAGTGTTAGCTTGATTAAGTTTAGCCTAGACCCCATTTGCATCACTTCTGATGCCTTGTTTAGCAGAGTGTGAATTCTCATTCATTATTGTTATTTGTTTAAGTTCCAATTTTCGTCGTTTTGTTGATGAATAGAAATGGTAAGGTATTGGGGTAAGGTTTGAGTACAAAAAGACTTTGATCAAGAGATTGCTGATTGTTGGAAAATCTTGATGAGAGACCTATTTTTCATTAGGACTGTTGTGCACATTGGACCGATTTTGTGTAACTTAGACAATTTTGATAGGCATTCAAGATTGACTTTAGTGATTATCGAGTAACTAGAGGAGGATAACCTATTTGGATATTTAGGGATTACAACTATACCAATATAACGACAGGTTCAAAAAAGGCAAGCAGATTGATTTATATTTAATGTACTTCATTTTAAATATATTTTATGTAAGAGGATACATCTTGCTGTGAACCTCGCAGAATGTTTTTCATCCTCCACTTGTTATGAATCTTCCCATTGTAGAGTGCAAAATTAGCTGGTAATTTGAAGCATCTTTGTTGTCGTACATTATTTCCTTTCCAGATTGCAGACATAATAATTCTTTTGAGTCTTGATTACTTTGGATGCAGGAAGTACCAGACTGAAGCAGATAATATATTTCTATCCATTTTTTGTTTCTTCACCCGTTGCTTTCATTAATAGTAGAACTCAAAATCATGAAGCTTATTGCGCTCGTCAAATCTGTTTGTTCCCATTCCACTCTTCGTGAAATAATTGGGCCTTTGCAGTTTCGTAGCTTCCAGCATGACTTTGTTCCCAGAGATCCAAAGGCCAAACCAAAAAGGTATAAATATCCTGCGTTTTATGATCCTTATGGTCCTAGACCCCCACCATCTGATAAAATCATTCAACTTGCTGAACTTATCATTGCCCTTCCTTTTGAGGAGCGAAAGCAAATTGGTCCTACTCTCTCTGAAAAGCTAAGACATCCAAAGCTGCAAACAATTTCAGTAGAAGGCATGGACTTGGGTCCACAGGGAGGAGCAACTGCTGGTGCTGTGAAGACGGAGGAGAAGAAGGAGAAAACTGCGTTTGATGTGAAGTTGGAGAAGTTTGATGCTGCAGCCAAAATAAAGGTGATCAAAGAAGCTAGGGCATTCACTAACCTTGGATTAAAGGAGGCGAAGGATCTAGTAGAGAAGGTGCCAATCGTTCTCAAGCAAGGGGTCACCAAGGATGAGGCAAATGAAATCATTGAGAAGATAAAGACTGCCGGAGGAGTTGCAGTTATGGAGTGAAGATGTCCAGCCATTCTTTTTCACTGTTATTTTGGCTCAATTTTGATGTTTCATGTCTGTAAAAGATGGTGGATCGCCATCCCTTTCCAATGCTGAATTTCCCATGTGGATGTTGGTTGATTCTCATACGAGATAGGAAGTTTAGTTTTAATTTGTTTCAACTGGATTTTCATTAGATAAGTAGTTGCGAGCATTATTTCCAGAGAAAAAGTGTAGAGGTTAAACGAATAATCCTGATCAGAATTTGTGAATTAGTCTGAGAATTGAGAATTCATGGAGTTGCAAAAAGTGTTTGCAACTTTTTTTTTTTTGTGAAGCAGGCATGTCTGTAACTTGAATGAAAGTCTCAAAGTTCGGGGTTTGTTTAGCTCGAAACAAAATAGACGGGCCTATTATGTTTGCTGTTTGTGTAATGTGTCCAACACCACATCATATGCAGCCTTTGGTCATTATCCCAGGTAAGAATAGCAACATGAACAGTTAACAACCACATGCAATTCACAACAAAGGATTCTGGAGCGGTTATGCTCCTGTGAAGGAAACGTTGGTCTGGCTCGTAATAAAAATTCCTTCACGTTCAGACTGATGTGCTTGGAAGCTACCGGCATAAACCAGCAATTTCACAAGGAGGCATTTCATACAACCATACATGAAGTTTCCCACGACATACACAAAACAAGCTGCGTATAAGCGCGAGAGAAGACAAAGCATGTGAACTGGAAAAAAAGGTAACTGATAGAAGTTAAATATTAAGTTCCCTTTAATAATTAGCAACCGCGTCTGTCTTAATCTAGTTCACCACAGGGAAATAGGGTTCCCTTCTTGCAGTAACATACAGAAAGAGAGTGGCAGACCGAACTATAAGATTGCATTATTACACAGTCCCAACTAAGAAGCTGAAGAACAAGGAGGCCTTTTATCTCGTTTTCCAATTTGGTTCTCATCTCTGTAGAAATATCATTTCCTGGCTTCTCCACTATTGATGTCATCATCTCTAGATTCTGCCTTATAGAGTCGATGGGAAGAGGTTCCTTAGGATGAGGCATTGACCCGGAAGGCTTACCAGCATTACCAGATCCCTCCAAAGACAGGAAGTCAGTAGATAGTGGATGCAACTGGAAACCAAGTAGAGTTGCACCAAATGGGTTACTATTGTCGAAACTCTGAACTGCTTTTTCAGCATTGGCTCTCCTTGCGAAAACCACTTGTGCCTTGCTTGAATCTTCCGACAACTTTGTTTCTGATTTCTTCAAGGGACCAAACCCACAAAATGTTGCGATCAAAACTTCTTTTGAAGGCATGGAAACTCCTGATGCAAATGTCAGAAGAAGTGTAGTCTCAAGAGCTTCCCCATTGCTCCTCACACTATTGTCTATAATCTTTTTGGGGATACCATTAGCAGGTTTTTTCCTAGGGCGACCCGAAGAGCCGTCCCTGTTTCTTCTTCTCTTCTTCTGCTCAGAAAGGCAGCTGGTGTCCTGCAAATCCTTCCCAAGTGCTATCAGTTCAGCACTTGTTCCATTCAGAACTGGTATGCCAGCAGGAAGTACACTGCTTGGAAGATCTGATGCTGCTTTCCTCCTTCTCCTCCTCTTTTTCTGCTAATGATTACTTTCAGCTGGAAAAAAGCCAACCTCTATTGAATCTTTAACAACCAAGCCTTTAGTAGCACCATTTCCATTGGAATCTGGTAGACCGGCACCAGTCCCCTCCTGCATGGGAATATCATGAATTGAATATGGTCCTGTTACCTGCAAATCTACTAGCAACGGAATGGGATCTACATTATTACTGATTTCATTGGGTAAGGCAGCACATATTTCACCTTCTGAAATCTGTAGAACGACTTCCGCCTTCCTCTTTCTTTTCTTTTTCTCAGCTTTGCTTTCAGAAGCAGCATGGGTGTCATAGGCTGTGAAAGTTCTGTCAACGAGCGGGGTGTAGTACCATTGGCATTCAAATCAGGTATATATTCGGTATCTTTAGACTGCAGACACACCTCCTGAATATCTTTTAATGATAAGCTGCCCGTAGCGACGTTTATATTCACATCTGATAGGCCAGATAGAGATCTAACTTTCGATCTCACAGAGTTCTCGCCTCTATTATTCCTTTGAATCTTGTTCTCAGGTTTTACTCCGAGGGACGACAAGTTTTCCATTTAAATCAGGTTTGGCATTGCTTCCAACCACGACTGGAGGATCAGCGACAATTCCATCGTCAGAATGCTTGGAGGTTCTTCTCTTTCTCTTCTTAGGTTCAGATTTAGCTCCAGGGGAAATCTGCTTAATCTCCTGGGTTTGTCTATGCAATAAGCGGTACTCAGAACCTGTAGCCTCTTTCTGACCAGTTACGTTCCTGCAAAACATCTCATAAATGGACTCATCATGATACCGGGAAATTCTGTACCTTGAAAAGAACCACTCCGTTACCTCAAAATTTTTATTTCCATTTGGATAGAGACAATCCACCGCCGTAAAACAAAGCTCAGAGAGCAATTGAGCTGAAGTTGCATTTATAAAATCTGGGTTAGCAAGTATACTATTCTCACTCCCAGACTTTTTGAACCACTTTTTCTGAAATCTCTTGCCACTACCTTTACAAACTGAAGGAGGTCCTGAAAACTGAACATCATCTGAATTCAAGCCCGCACCTTCAAAGTGAACTAGCTGAGCCTTGGGGTGTTCTGTTTCATCTGGAAAGCTTTTATGCCCCCAGTTTACATAGGGATATGACAAATACTTGCTCCTTTTCCGTTCTCTCAAGTCAAAGCCCTTGCAAGATATCTCATCACGCCCTGCATCTGCATTTCCTATGTTCGGAGATCCCGAGAGAAAGTTCTCCTCCTCCATAGACTGAGAAGCCAACGTAATGACATTAAGATCTTCTTGAACTTGAAAATCATTCTTCTTTTGTCTCTTGAACTGTGAGCTCCCATCATGTGGCTTAGTGTTTTGATCTCTAACTTCAACATTAGTGTTATCTCTGGTCGTCAACACATCACAATGGGGAATTCCTTGAAGCTGCTGCAAGGGCAATTGGCTATGTCCTATGAAATGATAGAAAGATGACAAACGACCCTTCACAGAAGCTAACTGAAGCATGCTAGGCATGCAAACAACCTGTGCAAGATATTTGAGCTGGGAAAGAAATTTCTTAGGTTCAAACTGAGCGAGTGAAAATTCATCTAGTTTATCATATTTGCTACCCGGCACAAAAATCCGTTCCTGAATTTGAGCATTGCCATCAAACATCCCACCTCTTTTCAAGATACAAGAGCAAACCATTTCTGATTTCACAAGCTCCCCAAATTCGTTCACTGCTTTCTCTACGGCTCTAAGGAAACTCCTAGCCTTGTTTTGGTGTGACATGTGTTCAAAATTCTTCAACTGAGAAGGGTGGCACCAACTCACACGACTATTCCCAAAGTATCCGACCAGGAAGCAATGTTTCTGGTCGCTCTTCAAAGAAAACTTTGATGCATCAGCAGGATCATGAATCTTTCCAGGCCACCACGTCCCAGACTTGGTTTTAACCCACACAATGCTACCCACAGTGAAATTAAATTCCTGATTGTCTTCCTTCTCTTCATCTTGAGCTTCTGTTGAGACCTCATTTCCCATTGTTAACCACGAATAACGTGCTTCTTCATGAGTCTCTTCATTAACAGTAAAAGAACCACTTTTAGTCCACATAGAGTGATATGCTATCACCAGAAACATCAATCTTCTTCACAGAGTTAACTCCACCCACAACCAACATTACATCTTCTTTCCTTCCCCCGTCCCCAGTTTTCTCATCGAAAACACCACGCAAGTCTAGTAAGTTCCCATCCCCTTGAGCCTCCACACAGCCTGCTTGACTCACAGTCTCCCCATCCATAAGAACCTCTTCAAATTGAGCAACAGTATCACCAGTCTCTTCAGCAATGCCAACCACTGTATCTGCACCCACCTCCAAATTCTTTCCTTCAGCATAATCTACAGCTTTAACTGCTTCCACCTCAAGACCCACAACATTGTGGCTGTTTGTATCAACCTCTTCAACACTAGATTCAACAAGAAGCTCCAAATTTGAATCAAATCCAGTACAATTCTTACTAAAACCATACAACCCAGAAGCCTTAGCATCCAGGGTTTGAGCTTCTTGGGTTTCCAATTCCAGGGTCTTAGGGTTTTCCATCTACACTAAAAAAAAAAAAAAAAAAAATCCTCCTGCAAAACTTCGAACACAAAAAAAAAAAATAGAAAAGAAAAGAAAGAAAAGCTTCATGACAACGCTATAAGAGCGTACAGTTCTAAGCAAATGGTAGATAAAGAACTACAAAGACCATAAACCAATTAAAAAATTCCCCAGAAACACATAAAAATCAAAACATCGTAGTTTCTGTTGGGATATACATACCTAGTTACCTACAAAAGCCGTTTTACAACTAATTATGATACATAAAATTAATAATTCTTGTATCTTAACATTTTTTATTAATATAAAATTATTTAAATATTAAATTAAATAATGTAGTATATATTAAATTACAAACTTATTTAAATATTAAACTGAGGTAATTATAAATTAATTAATTCTAATATCTTAACATTTTTTATTAATATAAATTTATTTAAATATAAAATTAATTAATTAAATTTAGTTTTTTTATATTTTATATTTATTCATTTGTAATTATAATAATTAATATTTAAATTGAAATAAAATAATTAAAATGAAAAAAAAAGAATCAAATTAACAGTTTTACCAAACACCTTATAGTTTATATTGCAGCTTTAAATTTAATTTTTTTTTCACAACTTAACAGTTAATGTTGAAAATCAACACAACCACTCTATCAAACGGAGCAACAACGTCATAACATATTCTCAATCAAAAGAAAAAATGAGCCTCAGCCAATCCCTTTTCCACAGCACGGCACAATTACTCCTCATCTCTGACCGATTTTCTTCTCCACCGCCACCACCACTTTTATAAGTATGAGCCTCTAGTTTCACTTTCATATTTCATTGTCTATTTGAATGTCCAATTTGAACTGTAATATAATATTGTTATGTGGATGTGTGTTGTGTGTAAATGAGTATTTGTTGTGTGGGCGTGGATTTAGGGTTTGAATTACTGTAAAATAATTGATTATTTTAATTGTTTAATTCTTATATCAATTATTTTAATTATTTAATTGTTTGATATAAGAATTGATCATATTATTTGGAAAGAATTGTGAGGATTATTTAATTGAATTGCTTAATAGTTGAATTATTGGGTGTATAGTTGTTTAATCGTTTCTTTAATTAAATCGTTTGATTATTTTTATCTGAAACTGTTGGTGATAATGACGTCACATGGATGTAAGACGTATATTTGTTAAGTTGATATTATAATTTTTTGTGTATAGTGGCACTGGATGTTAGCGGTGTTATTTTTTGAATATTTTGATTAATGAGCGTCTTCTCTGTAAACAAGTGATGACGCCGTTTTGACCAGCGTCATTATTTATGACGTTACTCGGATAACGTTATAATTATCCAAAAATACTTTTAAAAATTCAAATATCGAGAAATTAAATATAACTCTAAAATGTGTACATATATATATATATTCCAATGAGTAAGTCTTTGAGAAGGGAATCAAATGAAAATAAAAAAAGTGAAAGACAAAAAGAAACACACAAATCGGATCAATTAAAATAAATAATATAATTCAATAAAAGTAGTAAATGCAGGACTTACTTTATTTCTCAAAATCAAGCTTAGGCCCAAGACCGAAAAAACCGGCCCGGGCCGGGCCGATGCCAACAACTACCGTTCAGCCTCTGCATCCAAGTATTCTCTAACATATCATTCCAATTTCTTAAAGACATAAAAGTCTTACACAAAAGGCCATTCAGTCAAAGTTTCTAGCATGGAGATTAAAAAAAAAAACTCTAACAATGTTAACTGAGTTTACAACAACCGTAATTCCAGGCAGATGAAATTGATATCCAAGTTGACCAAACAAAAAGTATTGATATTGATAGAAACACCACTGATTACACTGTCAAAATCACAAAAGACTCTCTTAAGGCTTGAGATGACAAGTTGAACCTATTTTCCAAAATTTGAAAACCCAGAATTTGTTGACCATTACAATAACACTTCCCATATATAGCAGTGGTACCTTCCACATAACAGTAACTTACATGTCTTCTGCATACCTGCTAATGGGTGTTTATGGTCCTAGCTTAGAGTCTATCTACTTTATAACTACATAATCTTCTTTCTTAACATTAATAAAGGCAGAATCCAATCACTAAAGACCGTTCCACCATGAACAGAAAGATGAGTTATGGAAATGAAATCATTTTTCCATTTTCATTCATATCTTGGCAGAATTTTACAACATATAGGTTTTTTTTTTTTTCCTTTTTTGCGTCAGCAGCTAGAGTTGTTACTGTAATTTTCTCTCCATTAGGCTTGCTTCCCAAACCCCTCTTTTTTCAGCTCGCAAGCATATGCCTCTTCATCTTAGATTTTCTGTGACACTTCAACTTCCTGAATCTTCAATTGGCTGGCTCGTATCTACAAACACAGTCATATATGTTTCCTTTAATCAATTTTTCTGCCAACCTCTGATTCTTTACCATCGCAAGCTGCAAAACAAGGTAATACATGTTACAAGATGGCCAAAAGGAAACAACTAAAACCTATTTTGCAAGGACTTTTCAAATATAAAGGTGGACTCAAAAGCAACCCCTCCATAGTTTTTCATTTTTAACCCTTCTCTCTCTCACAGTCAGAGACATCTTATTTGAGGAATCTTGCATATTATTTACCTTCAAAGCATCAGATTTGAACTGCGCATTGTAGTTTGTATGAAGAGATCTGCCCATGCCTTCCAAGATAATCTGCATAGCACAAAGTACAACATGTATTGCAGTGATCATACTCTCTCATTTATGTATTTGATTGGCTACTGCAATAGTTTTTCTCGAAACAATGGTGGTGGAATGGCACACCATAAAAACGAAGAAAGTCAAGGGAAACGCAAAGTAGATGATTAGCAAGATTTCAGTAACAGGAAATAGTATCATACCAGATCAGCATCCTCTGCCGCAGCAGCTAGCTCAGAGCTGACCTGCCTCAAGTCTATGCATGGACTCCCACAGCCATTCTCCACAACCATCAAAGGAACTGAAGATGAATTTTCTTTTTCTAAGGTGTTAATCATTGCATCCACAAGAAGACCACCTGCTTCAGCAGCTCTGCGGAGAATATCACAATGCTGCAGGGGAAAAAAAAATTCCCACTTTTTGTTTGAAGAATTAAATTCAAGAATGTGGCAATAAATGTATAATTGCATCAGGAGCAACAAATTTCAAAAGGACATAAAATTATGAGCTTTATCTTTCCCATTCAATTCAGATTATGAATTTCCATTTTTCCTACTTTCTGATTCTTGTATATTGATAATATAATAGAAGCTACCTGAGAAACCAAGTCCCTCATCAAGAAGCACACAAGATAGTAGTAATTAGATGATAAGTACAACATGTGAGGGGTGGGGGCCAGGTCTAGGGGGTCCTGAGTGGTAGACCTTCATTACCATGCTCGAAAAAGGCTAAATCATTTCTTTGTGACTATGGTAGTAGATATGAATTACCAAAGCACTAACATAAGGCATACAATATTTTTGTTAAAAAACGAAGATAAATGAAATCGATAAATTTACTACCGACAAAAATAGGAATATAAGCCAATCAAATTTCTTGGAGTAATGACATCAAAATAACCATAATTGCCATTTGAGTTAAGGATGTCAACAAAACTATTCAAATGGAGAGATGAAAGTCGTCAAATCATTTTATATACAGAGAGAAAGCGATTAACCTTTGCTGCCTCCGCTACAATCTCAGGAAGCTCCATGGCAGTTACATCGTTCAATGCAGGGAGTGAGTTTGCCACCAGGACAACCTGGAAAAGTAATTTCATTATCAGTACATTTAATTCATCCTTGGAACAGTAGTTAAATAGGAAAGGCCTAGAATAGAACCAATAGCAGGAATTAGAGTCTCAAATTGAATCATCAGAGGCAAGCATAGAGGAAATTGATAGAACTGTGATTGATGAAGAAAAACAAGATAGTAATGCTCCTCTATTCTCGTCTTGACCATGCCAAGGATCCACAATTCCGATACCACTTGATTAGAACCGAGCCCAACATAACACAAAAAACAGTAGCTAGAATATGGAATAAAGAGAAAATTGATAGAATTGTGATTGATGAAGAAAAACAAGATAGTAATGGCCACAAGGCCCATAACCAACTAGCTTTCGAGGAACTAGCACTCTAATTCACAAGCCAAATGATAATTCTAAAATTCAGGATGATCCTTCCTCTCTCCACACTACTTTTTATCCTAACAACCTCCACCTATGTAACAAACTTCCCTAACCTAACGACTCTGCCGACTCAGCACTGTAAAATACCAAACCATCCTCACGCAGGCCTGCAAACCTATATCAGTTTCAGTTCAAATTTTTTCATCAAGCATCATATGTACCAATTTCCTAAAATTTGGAAAACCAACGCAATATCATGGAATTAGAGGGGACATATTAGGAAAACACACAACACTAAATATGATACTTTTGGATCAGTGATTACGAGAAGTTTTCCATGCAAAGATTTTGCCGTTCGTAGATCCAAGTGGTCGTTGGCATTCAAACTAAATAATCGGAGAATAACAAAGCATACGGGTGAGTTATGTTATATGACATCTGGTTACCACAGTAATAGCTTTCATTTGCATCGCAGATGAAAAGGAAAACATACTTCAGTTCCACGCCGTAGAAGCTCCCGTGCCAGGGGGAGCATCCCTAGAACTACATCAGCACCTGCATTGTCAACGAAGAGCAAGGCTCTCTTATGTGGCGGAGCCTTTTTATCTCCAGACCCTAACATTCTTTGCTTAAAAACGTCGAAATCATCAACCTGTATCACAAGAACACTTTTTATGCCCCTGAATTTAAATAATTAATAAAGAAAATCAAGCATTCTCCAAATGGAATACATGATTATGCTCCACTAACCCGCCAAGGTCTTTGCATTTTGTTGCGGCTCATTCGATATATCTCAATTATTGTTCCTTTATGATAAAGATCCACACATGCACGGGATCCCCAGTCAAAGATATTAGCTGCTAGAACACCTTCAATTAGGGTAAGCAATCTAGTTTCCTGAAATTTCAGAGTTTTAGGTGATCAGCTCTAAAGTGGTAAATACACTTCAGCAAAATTATGCAGGAATGAACTGAATCAGAACGAAGTCCTAAATCCTAATTGAAATCTTCCCGATTTAGGGTAGATATTCCTTAGTGATTAATTTACTTATTTTTTTTAATGTAATTAATTAACTAGTCACTAAGGCTCTATGATTGAGGCCGGGCAGGGCAGGAGATAAAGGGAATATAACAAGTACCTCATTCATACAATCAAGTTCTAACAGCAGATCAGGTAAAACAGCAAGGGATGCCTCACTTTCCCTGTCATGTTCAGATAACCAGAAAATATGTTAGTGGAAAGACAAATATTAAAGTGGCATCAAGAAAAATATAAAATCTGTGCACCAATCCAATCAATGCCTGATTCAAATGAGTCCAACCAATTCACTGATCGTAAGCTAATGAGTAATAGATTTATGACACATAACATATGATATACACTGACCCACCATGTATTATAATAAGAAATTATAGCCTAAAGGACTGTCTCATGGGGGAAAAAGTTTTTACCAGGGCTAAAACTCATACCACCAACAATGCCAATCAAGCAAAGCAACAATGAATGTCAATAATGCTTTTCCTGCTAAGAGAACACTTATACATGCTATTTATTTCTCATGGATTAAAGCATTATGCATATCCTTTAGTACTTAACGAGTGGGTAGTTAAAAATCTACAAGAAATGGACTGCCACAAAAAAGCACGTCATTGCACAGATGTATGCATAGATTTCACAGTAAATAACAGATACGGAAAAATTGCACGACCCAAATACATATCACCCACTTCCACAAGAAATGATTCAGCGCATTTCATTAATATCAAAGGAATAAAAAAGAAGGAAATAAAGAAAACGAAACAGGAAAAAAAAAAAAAGAAGAAAAAAGAAGAGGAAGAGATGAAATTAAATAACTAAATTTAAAAGGAATTTTCAAATGTCATCTCCGTATCTTATGTGAGAAAATTACAGTTACCTTTGTTTTATGCTTCTATAGGCATCAACAAATTGAAACTCCCTCAAGCACTCCTCCCTTAATTCCAAAAGATTGGCCAGTCCTAATTTTCCATACGCAGCAGGTTCCTCCATCAACCTATTTAAGGATATCATACTTGGTAAACTTGAAAGGCACATACATGTATTTATGTGGACACTTTGTCTTCAAATTATCGATCAACACCAGCTATAACAAAAAATAAGCAACAATAGAACCATAACGATAAAAAAAAGAAAAAGAAAAAAGATCACACTTTCACAGTCCAACAACAGATAAATGACTAAAGGCATTTGCAAAACCAATGGGAGGAACAAAGGGTTGGTAATCAGTATTATTCTCTAAATTTTAAAGTGAACATAAAATAGAATGCTGCTTTTGGACCAGAATGTACTGTACTCTCACATAGAACCTTGTACCTTACGACCTAATTTCATTATCATAACAGCCAAAGCTATTGTCCCCCTCCCAGATATCGCTCAGCGTTAACCCTCAAAAAGAAAGAAAATATAGTAAGATAAATTACGACAAAAACACACTATTTAACCATTCACAAAGTGCTATAATAATTACAAGAACCGTACTACAAATATAAATATAATAATAGCAAGAACAATCCAACAAATATGAATATAATATGCCGAGCATTGGTACCTAGCCAAGTGAGCAGAAAATGCACGAGCAAATGCCTCACCCCTTCTTTTAGCATCATCAGTTCCACCTTCACTTGCCACTGCCTATGATATTTCACATCAAAATACCCAATCATCAAATGGTTTCAGGGTAATCCAACACCCAATTTTTCAAATGATCACAAAAAAAATCATTTAAATAATTAGAGAAGAATATAAGAAAGTAGACGGGGAATCAAACATGCAAATGTTGCACCATATTTAACACTGCCAATAAATTCAAGGACTTTTACTACCAAGTAACTAAAATCAAACTTTTTCTCAAATTACAAGTCAAACAAAACGATGGTAACATTTCAAGTTTAGTCATCTCTATCCGGAAACCAAATCAGTATGAATACAGAACAAGACGTTCTGAAAGTTTCGAAACTTGTTATCAACGCTATTTTACATAATAATGCAACGAAAACCTGAACCTTGAGGATGCCTCCTTGGTGGAAAATGAATGTCCATACTCATATTCCTTTTCAGATGAAAGCTTTTGATAGAGCCAATTATATGCTAAATTCATTTGCCATTTTAAATTTGGTGTGTGTGCATGTTTGAGCATTTGCTGGTGAATGGGATGTCATCTACGTGTGAATGAGAGAGAGAGAGAGAGAGAGAGAGAGAGAGAGAGACCGTAATGGTTTCATGATGCAATTGAGTTTACCTTATCAACAAGGTCTGGCATGTGTTCTGACAGCACAGTGAACCAATACCTGCAACAGCATGCACATCTCAAATAAGCTAAAGATGCCTCCGTCTACAGCCAGACGTGTTAAGCCTGAGTCATTGAAACTTCAGGAGTTCCCCATAAGAAAACGCTAACGACAACTTACTCCAACTCACTGTGGTCTGAGAGATCAATAGTGTTAGGCTCGTACCTGTCAGTTTTTCAACAAGATTATGTTAGAAAGCAGAAGGATGAACGCAATATAAATAATGTTTTACAAAAGATCTTGTATAACAACCAGCAAGAATACAGCTAGCATATTCAAGCATGCTATCACTGATGGCATAACATGAAAAGATGAAGTAATTACAGCTGAATTCCATACAAGCTTTTACTCCAGTTACTGTTTGTAGCTCAATGTGAAAGGGAAATGGACAGTATAATTGCTCTCCAGTTCTAGCTCAAATTTACTCTCTGTAATCAGATCTACTGATGAAGTGTTTAGAAATTAATAATTTAACAAAGCTACATTCGAATGGTTGATGCAAAAATTTTATCCAGGCCAGGGAGCATAAAGAATCACTGTTTTTGCAGAAAAAAAACCTCAGATGATGATATACCCAACTACTTAAGGAAGTGCAAAAGAAGCACTACAGAGTTTTAAGAAGTAAAATATTAACAAGTGCAATAATGCGTACGTTTTTGCCTCTGTCAATAGTGGAAACACCTCCAAAGTGGGTACAAGATGAAGAACACCAACGTTTAATGCACTCGCATCAGAACGCAGAATACTGCCTTTGGATAAAGGTACTTCAAAACCTCCAAGTCCAGTTGTTCCCGCTGGAGCCATTGGTACAGGAGCAGTGATTTTAGTTCCCTTCAGCACAAACTTTTCCATCCACGAAATCTGCACAAACTTTCAGCAACAAAAAGTAAGGCTTTTAAATATCTTGGATAGGTTTTCTAAGAAGACGGAGACATAAGTGACGATGTAGCTAATAAGATTAAAAACGGGTAAAGTAAGTGGAAGAGTGCATCCGGGGTTTTATGCGACCGAAGGATTTCCTTAAGGTTGAAGGGAAAATTCTATAGGTTAGCTATTCGACCAGCAATGATGTATAGTTCCTAGTGTTGGCCTATCAAGAGACAACATATCCAAAAAATGCATGTTGTAGAAATGTGAATGCTTCGTTGGCTGTGTGGTCACACTAGGAAAAATAGGATAAAAAATGAAATTATTAGATCTAATGTAGAAGTTAACACCCAATCACCTATTAAAGATAAGTTGCGAGAAAATCGTATAGCGGTGCAGCGGTGAGTAGGAACGAGAGAATTTGTTTAGGAGAGAGTAGGAGGTGGCGAGGAAGACCTAAAAAGACATGGGTTTAAGTAATACGAAATTATATGAATTTAATAGGAGTTAATGAATGTATGATTCATGATAGAAATGAATGGAGAAAACAAATACACATGGTGGATACTTGGTGATGTTCTCAGATACTAATGTAGCCGACCCCGAACTTTTTGGGATAAAGGCTCGGTTGATGATGATGAAATCTGCATCATAAACTGCATTTGCAAATCTTTTCTAAGGGGAAAGCAGATTGTCCAAACAAGTATATTTTTGAAAGGATTAGAGAAATCTTATGTTTAAATCACATTGCACAAGAAACCTTATTTCATCAAACATAGCATAAAAAAAATTTTCAAATTTTCTTTTTGTCAAAACAAGAGAGATCTAACACAAGTAACGTATTTGACATATGAGAGATAAACCCTAGATACAGGTAAAAAAGGTAAACAACTCCTATACACAAGGCTTCCGCGGTGGGCAAGGTCTGGGACAAATAGGATATACGCATACCTTACCCTCAAATAATATGTGGAGAGTGTTTCCAAGAATTGAAACCCATATACGCACTCCCGCAACTCTAACATTGAGCTACATGTTCACCTATAGATAGGTCTTCGCTTAAAAAAAATACATATTAGGGCGACTCATTGATGGTAGCACCAGTCTCTTAGATCAAGGATGCCCATGTTCTCTCATCACTTACAGGTGAAATGACAACCATTTGTAGATTCCGACCTTTATTCCTTCAACACCCATCCAATTGGTCTACAATTATTTGAGAGTGAATATGTGACAGATAGTTGCTTCAGGAATATATTCTTCAATGATGCCCCAAATGTTTGAAATAAAACAACAAAAAAGGACACTAGAAAATCATCATGCTATAGTTATTTTCGTCCCTCATCAGTTCTAGGAAACCAAAATTTGTGGGACCTTCCTGTGTCAATATCATTAGCAAATTGCAGGCGTGGACAACAAAAAAACACACAATTATAACTTGCCTAGTTGTACATAACATATAGTTTACCCACTCTAAACTATGTACACAGAGATTCTAGTTTTTCCCTGGTCTAATCCAATCCTACCATGTCAGTTCATATGCTAAGTAAATCATTCTGCAGAGCTAACACGTGACATAGGTGGAAAATTATGCAATCACATGGATTGTGCACAAATAATCTTCTCAGACTCACAGCTTTGATCATAATAATTTTATGCTAATTGCTCACATAATGCACGTCCTCTTTTACATCGTATCCCATGGCGAGGAGTAAGCCCCAATAAATCCATGAGATACATAATTCACTATGTTAAATGGGGCAAAAGGGGTGGTGAGAGCAAGGAGCCCAACAAAAATACAGGAAACGGATTTTTTTCTTAGAATTAATTTTCTTAGAGATAATTCCACCATGGACGTATAAAATGCATCCTTTTATTAATAATTTTTTGATGATCATTATTGACCACAATACATTGAGCATAAATCACCTAATCCGTGGCTTCACAAGCCATCTACTAGTTTCAAGATGGATCACTAACTAGCCTTCTATGCCCTACAATAGAAAGGCCCTGATCCATATGGCTATCTTGCTGAAAAGCATCTGAGAACCGTTGGATAAAGCTTGAGGATACAAAAACTTATCCATAGAAGAGCATAACAAGCTGATATCTAGCAAATTTTGGGTTCTTCAGCTCATGGGTTCAGTGTAATGGAGGTATCCTAGATCTAATACGAAACTCCTTTAAGGTACAGGTTTCATTAGTGAGGTATCACAGGTTTCATCTTGAAAAGCAAGGCATTATATGTTTCAATAACATGAGTTGCATTGCATGTAAACTTGAAAAAAGAATTGTATGACAGGATAACATTGGTTGAGCAACTACCCTCTCAAGAAGGTAGCTTAGATAAGAGCCTAATACTAAGCTATGCAATAGCTGAGTTTCATCATGAAACAATGAAAAAAAATATATGGAAGGGTTCCTATCATAGAATATTTACATAGACTCAAAATCATAGAGTTAATAGCCAAACAGTAATTTCCAGGTAGTTGATTGAGAACGAACGCCTAAACCCAACCTATTCAGCATCAAGTTGGATTCAGAGTCAACACAAAAGACGAAAGCCGAAAACACAATATGTTAGAATATGTATAAATGATCTGAAATGTCTCAACCCAACAAGTTAACTTATTGGGTTGAATGGCAAAGTAACTAATCTTAATATGGTATCGGGAGCTGGAGCTTTTGGGTTTAAATATTAGCTACTGCAATTTAAACCCCTATTTGTTGTTGTCCCAAGTGTGGGCCTTTGTGTGTATTTATTGTTGCCCCAAGTGAAGGCCTTATGTGAGTAGTCCTGGTGTCGGGCCTCTTTTGTTGTGCACATGCTAGACTGACAGATTGTCCATCCCACATGTGAGGGGAAGTGTTAGAATTTGTATAAACGATGTGAAGTGCCCCAACCAACAAGTTAACTTATTGGGTTGAATGACAAAGTAACTAATCTTAACACAATTGACTAGACCCATCAAAGTCAAGCTATTGGCAATATAAATAAAGTTTTGCCAACTTTACTAAACTTGCCTTCTCATTCAAATCCCCAAGAGGTGGACCATGGATCTTTCCTCCCGTGTATGGCGTACCCATTGGGAACCTTTCAACTAGTTGATGCACCATCAAGTCATCCAGACCATGCTTTCCGTAGCTCATAAATGCACCTAAAGCTCCCAGATACCCTTCATGCCGCAAAAACATTGCCTGGGCCTCTCCTTTTGACCTAAATATGACAATTTGAGATCTTACAAAACAGAGTGAATATTAAGAAACGAAAATTTTTCCACCATAAGACTATTATGAAATATAGAGTTGTAGACAAAAAAGTAAGAAGAAAGAATTAGTGAAAATAAAATAATTCTAGCTTTGAGCTTATGGTGTCAAGTCCAAATCCTGAAAAGAGAAGAATTACCAGAAATGAATAGCGAAAGAGATAGCGTCCATGGTGTAAGCATGACCCCTAATAAAAAAGCCTCCAAAAAAGATTCGTTTGAGACCAAACCGCAGTGCATTCAGGTATGAGACCTACATAGAAAGAAAGCTGGTTCAAGTGTACAAGGCATCAAATATTAAGCACCACATCTACACTGGTTATCTGCCAGATTTGCCAGCATAATGACCCAACAAGAAAAAAATTTAATTGCTGGACTTTGATGAGCATGAAATCCAGAAGAGAAACAAATAATTACAGAATAAAATTCATCATCCTATAGCATATGATAGTAAGTTCTCAGAATTGCAAAAAATAGATCCTCTTCCATGAATCAATATAATGTTCCAATAACTCGTGTTTTTGTTTCTTTCCATTATTTTTTTTGGCTCAATGGGTTGTCATTCTCCAGAGTCACATTGATAGTATTCCCGAAGGCACTGAATTCACTGTACAGAAGAAATTTATGTCTGGCAAGAAAAAGTTACTTTATTCCATGATCCAACTGACTAACAAGATTTAATCACTGCCATTTCTAATTAAAAATAACGGGGACAATTGACAGTATTCATGTGCAGGAAAAATAAGCTCTTGAAGCTTTAGAAATGATGCTAAACTAGAAATTGTACACCATATAAGACATCATATAATACATAATTACATACATGATCATTTTCTAGCAGCTAATTTCTGAAAAACCGAAAGAAATATTACGTAACACAAAGAAATAGCATAGCAAATAAAATCTTTCTCCAACCCCACAGTATAGGAATACAATTTCTCCATCATGTAAATATCATATGGTTGGAAACCCCAAAACAATATTTTCTTTCTGCAACTTACCTGCCCAACATTATACGAAATCATCCGCAAGAGGGACAGCGAAATGTCTTCAGGCCTATAGTCTTCAAGTTCCTTCTTTTCAGAAATAGCCTTGCCAAAACTAGAGGCAATGGTTGATGCAGAGAGACCAATCTGTTACAATTTAACCCACAGTTAGTACTCAGTCAGAGTAATGAATTACAGGAATACAAGAACTCATGCTGAAATTTTCGATGAATGTCAATGTCGGATACAATGACAAATGCATCCTACAGGGCACATCTTTTACACCTTCCACAAAAGAAAAACCATTAAAAATCCATATGTACCTTAGAGTAATCCATACCACCATAAATATCCCCAACAAGCATGTCAATGCTCCTATTATCGCCTCTTTGACTTAGCTCGAGTAAATCATCAAAACTGAAATAGGGAAAAGTAAGGCTATTGACAAAATTCAAAGAAAAGAATTTCTCTAAAAAAACATGTGATTAGAAGATCCAAGTAACCTCTTGCACTTGGTTAATAGCCTTCCCAAGCCCCAATAAGTCCCACCACCGACATTCGTTCCACTAACCCTTTCAAACTTCCCATCCCCATCAACCTATGAAAATTTAAGAGCACATAATCACTTTATGAGTATGAGAGTATCCATGAGACACAAGCTCATTCCAATTATGAATTGCAGGGCAGAATGGAATTTACCTTCATCATACTAACACCAGAGCCAACATTAACCAGAAGGTAAGGGAATAAATCATTATGGTCAATCTGCACAAACTCTTTCTGACCCTCCATGTGTGTGAAAGCTTCATGACGAATGGCCTGCTCAAAATGTGGTCAAGTTTTTGGAAATTAAAAAAATGCATCTATTAAAGTTATTATTGCACCAACGCATTTCCCAAAAAATAAAACCAAAGAAGAACGCATGAAAAAGGAGACAAAGTACATTCTAAAGTGTTGGGAAGGGAGGGGAGTCAATGATTACATTAACTTCCAATTTAAAACATATTTTTGGAGATTTTTCTTGATTGCACCATGAATACCACAGATAAGCCTCAGAGAACATCACTGCTCAAAAAAGCGTTAGAGAACATGAACATTTGATTAACATAGATTTACAGTGCTATAGTATTCCTTAAAATAATCTAAGTCAAATCAGAAAAATGAATGCAGCCAAAGTTTTGAATGACATTGCCATAACTAGTGGGATGAAACAAGTGGTCAAAAGATAAGTACCATTCCAACCTAGGATTAGAAGTTTTGTTCACATGCAAAAAAACAAAACAATATGTTAGAAACAACAAAATAGTTTGCATCAAAATATTACCTTAAGCAAAAAATTAGCTCCTGCCACAAGACAATCCATTTCATCTTCTTTGTCAAGACTAACCCCAAGCCTCTCTTTGAAAACGTTAGCAAACTTGTATGCTCCGCCACCTGTGGCCTTCACACAAAATCAACTTGGTTAATATGATTCACATTCTTAAAGTATAGATATACAATTAATCATTTCAAAGTCATCTCTCTCCCAAAAAAGGAAAACTGTCAACAAAGAAGCAAGTAGCTAGAATTATAGAAACCACCACACAAACATATGAACAAGTATTAAGGAAATATCATATGGCTTCAATGTACTTTATGCTCCTGATCGTTCCACTGAGAGACGTTCAATTACCCTTACACGAAAATATTTTCAAGGAAATCAACTTATTTGACATTCATGCCATGTCTATTACACCAGGTGCCTAAAAATGCAGAGAGTTTTCATATGGCTTCCATGTAATTTATGCTCCTAATCGTTCCTCTGAAGATGTTCAATTACCCTTACAGGAAAACATTTTCAAGGAAATCAACTTTTCTGACATTCGTGTCATGTCTATTACACCAGGTGCCTAAAAATGCAGAGTTTTCACCGGTAAGCTATTTCACATGAAATAACTAATGTTTATTTTCTTAAAAGGTATGCATAGGGTCAACAAAGTTACAAAGCCATTAAATTTAAACACAGAACAAATGTAAAACAAATGAATATCCAGAGTCCTGACATGCTAAGTAGTAGTCATAAACACAAACCATACCTTAATTACAGCATCATCAATGGACAGAACCTCAGAATTCCAACTAAGCGTATCCAGTCCTATCCAAAATAATATGTGTAAATTGTTGAGGTAAAGTAACAGGGAAATTCAACTAAATAATAGATTCGATGCCATCAGAACAAACTATAATATCATGCTGAATTTGAGCCATCTAACCTATTAGCAGTGAAGGAAGAAAATAAAAGAAATAAAAAAGGGCATAGGTAATAGATGTACCGCCACGGTGGAGCTGCTTAGAATGAATGAAATCTAAGCATTCATTAAGCTTGCTCGTCTCGAACTTCACAAAATGCAGTCTCCCGCCAAGGATAGGGTAGCTTCGTCTGTTACCATTGGTAATTCCGAATGTTTCCTTGATAGTCTTCTTCCTATTGTCATTAATTGATCGGTCCTCGTGCCTTGAAAAATAGACCAATTTGACAAGAGACCCTGCCAGTAAGCCATTAAAGCATATTAAGTTTTGTAGCTAATACAAAAACTTTGGCATTGGCTTCAAGGCTTATGTTATGTCAATCTTAAAATAGAGACTAACGCTGTTCCAGCAGTCAACCTATTTTTATTGTTGAAATAGTTCTCCATGGTCAGTCGTTACTTATGCTATATGAATGCTAACTGAGAGTAACAGTTCAATATTTTTCACGTCCAGAAAAGGGGAGAGGGGGAATTTCGAGATATATATACCCACATGTATTTCTCACATCCCAAGGTATACAAATAATTTACTTCTCTTTTGGAGGAAACGAAGGAAGTATAAATCAAAATCTCTCTCGAAGTTTTGAAATTCTCATGCCCACTTCGATTATAAACAATTGAATACAGACTGATAGTGGAGTGTGGACAAACATTCTTCTTTCTAGGCAAAGGTACTGAAAGTCGGGATCAACAGAACACTAGATAAGATTTCTCAAATTATACACAGAATAGTGCGTACAAAATCATTAACCATTCCATAGCACAAGCTCTCCTCCCCCATCCCCCTTCCCAACCAACCAAAAAAAGAGAGACAAGAAGCAGCACCGGGATTCATGCAATGTAATTCTCTTCATTTTTACTTAATTGAAAGACAATGAAAAAACCATTTTGAATATGGAGAATATCATATTCACCCTACTCAGCCCCATTCTTCCAAAAGTAGAAAGATACCATAACCAAGATACAGTAACCCAAGAATAATAGTCATTCTGGAAAGAAGAGAAGTCCAAGTTCATCCCAAAAAGCAACAACAATCACAATTGAGCCACCAGAAGAGCAAGAACGAATAGTAGATGAAGTATTGTATTTATACCTCCAATATCAAGAGCCAAATGGGAGATATCATCAGATTGATTAGGCAACAGAATTGTAGGATCCCTCTCCTCGGAATTCCCTTGAATGGCAGCCTTGCTGAGGTCAAGCTGTGGCCTAGAACCAGACTTGTGAATGGAATTGCCTGCAGTAGGAACCATATCTCGCTGACAAACTTCCTCTCTCACCAAACCTGCCCTGTCTAGTCCCTCTTCCTTTAGTCTATAGTCAATTCCAAGAACTGGCTCATCCTTGAAAGCAGCCATTAATCCAAGTTACTAAACACCTGCTGCCTAACCCACACAACAGCATGATACCCAAATTATCTTTGGTCAGATGCAAACAAGAAATCAACTGAATGAAGTCAAAAAAAACAATACATAAACTAATCATCAATAAATCAAAGACAAAATAAAATTGGTTTGGATGGTTGGAGGATTGAAAGACTGATAAGTCGAACAATAGAATTTGAAATAAAAAATACACAGAAAAAAACAACCAACCAGAAGCAAAAGCGTGGAACATGCGATGCAGACCTTTCAAGACTACCGCACCGTTTATTGGTCCAGAAACACGAGGATGCAACCAAAGAACTGCACGAGATGGCCGCATATGGACTACTATGGAGTCTATGTACATAATTGATAATTCCATCACTCCCATTTCCTAGTCAAGTAAGAGCAACTATAAGGGAGGGAGAGTTGTAAAATGGAGTGGCATCCTATAATGTTGTCTTGGCATCAAGTCCATTTAATTTTTTTTTTTTTTTTTGAGTACAAGTACTAATACAATATACGACACATCACCAGATCAAGCTTTTTTTTTTGAGTACAAGTACTAATACAATATACGACACATCACCAGATCAAGCCTCTGAAAGTACAGGTGTCAACAGGCCCCACGCAGGAGGCACAAATCAAGAGGCACAAATCAAGCCCACGCAGGGGCAGACTATCAAGCCCACGAAGGGGCAGACGAAGCCCACACACCTCCTTGTAAATATTCGGAGGAGGTGAGACTAGAACCCATGACCTCAGTCAGGGACATGCAAAGTCATTGCCACTCAACCAATGACTCATTTGCGGCATCAAGTCCATTTAATTGAAACCCAATTTACACAATTATTATTAGAGTAACTTCAGTCCATCCCTACATTTATTAAAGGCATCCCAACTTAAAAATTAATCATTCCTTGTAAAATTCAATTGACGGGTATGACTAAAGTCACTCTTATTATTATTTTAGACGAATCCCAACTACCCACACGGATCACACCTAGCACATAATCATAACCCAAACCCATCAACCTCTTTCTCTAGAACCTTTTTCCTCATTTGGAATTGTGCAAATGAGGATTCATCTACCAGAGTCTCCTCTCTTGAAAAGCAAGATCCACCTCTTTCCCCTAGCATCTTCGTGGAAACTTATCTAACCAATCCATTGTGCAGGTTGACATAAATCAAGAAAAATTGGTCGACATGGAGAAGGAGGGAGATCTGAATCTCGGCATCTAAACAACACTATCGACAAAGAAGAATCCAGTCACGGCTTGGAGTTGCAGCACCAACGCACGGCATTATTTCCTTTCCCTCTATTTTTTGGCTCCCTATCAACCTTCTTCAAGTGGGTGCTAAAAATACCCGTCTGACAGGTTGTATAATACAACCTCAGATAGCTCTTTGGTTAGAGAAGCTATTTTGTGAATTGGGGTTGTATTTTGTGATGGCTATTTTTTGAATTGTTTATGTTTGTTTTTTATAATACTGATGTTGAAATTTTAAATACATTCTTCTTTTAGGTATATGACAAGGTGGCTTTTCGGTTGCCACATTTGTAAAAAACCGACAAAATATAATAGGAATAGTAAAAAAAAGACATATTTAGGTTGTTTTATAAAACGTCAAGGATAGAAGGATGAAAATGAGAAAAATGGGATACTTCATGGACATTTTATATGATTTAGCCATAGTTTATATTTGTCTAAACCCCCACTCTCTCTGAGCAACAGCACCACCAGACTCGCTCTCCCTCTGCAACAGGTTCATGTTTTGTTCTTCGCTCATCTTCTTTTTGACTAATGTGAAACTGGTGTTTTTGATTGCAGGTCAGAACATAGAATATGAGATGAGAAAGAAGAAGATGAGATGAAGACAAGGAGAAGAGAGAAGAGAGGACAGAATCGCAGCAAAAGGAAGAAGATGAATGTTATCATTTATTAGATTTCAAATGAAATGTACAAGTAATAGATATGCAACACTGCTAGACAACTAATGATCACATGACACTTATGCATGTGGCAATTTAGTTTGACCTTACTCTACTATGCTGTCTATGAAGGATTTGGGGGCTCCGTAATTTCCTAAAGTTTAAGATTCATACCTAATGGTGGAGAAAAAGTTAGGCTAATTTTATAAATGAAAAATAAAATGTGATGTGATGTAACACACCTCTCAAATCATTGGATTCAAATCGTAAACTCTACAATTTAAAACGAATTGCAGAGCCCTCATATCCCTCTAGGGGAGATGCTACAATTCTATTAACTAGAATCATGTTAAATCATTGTTTAAAATGTGTTATTGAGTATTTTGGGTGCTCATGATGTTAGAATAGAGTAGTTTTTGAAAATAAACACCATAAATCCTAAAAAAATTTAATAACCGAAAATGATACACTATCTTGTCCTTTGTACATCCGATATGGGTCTAAATGGTTCCCACTTGATAACAGGATAAGCTGGGTTAAAACTCAGCACGTGGTCACAAAGTTATTGGTTTCATTGGGAATTGAACTCAAGATTTTATGAATCCATATGATTTGGCCCTAGAGATATTCACCAATTAGGCTATTACCCAAGTGGTTCCCTAAACCCTAAAATTTGGTAAACCCTAAATCTTAAACTTTTTTTGATAACCGAGAACGATACTATCGAACTTGTCTATTTTGGACAATCAATTTAGGCCTAAACTCTAACCCAACAACCTAAATCATAAATCCTTTTGAGAAATTTTTTTTCATGATTTTGGGGAAATCGTAGCCCCTCTCAACTCAAAACAATAAATACATGCATTGATTGAAACCTTGTGACGTCTATTCGTTGAAATTATATTGATTATCCATACTATTAAAAAATGGAAAAATCAGTGATAAACCCCTCACTTAAAAGTTTTATTTTAATAAGGACACTCTTAAAAGTTTTATTTCTTAAAATCTATAAACTTTAAAATACTATTCCATAAAGGACAAAAGGTTAAATATATTATTTTAATACCTAAAATACCCTCATCTTCATCCTTAAACATGGCACACTCCTCCTACATGTGATTCATCTTTGACCTCCGCCGGAAGCTTCGTCTCCGTCGCCATAAGCTTCATCTCCACCCATCATGACTTATTCGACAATTATATGACATTTTAAAGTTATATTTCATCCTTTTTTTGTATTTGAACTAGATCTACTCATACTCATCACGGGGCTTGTAGATCTTGTTGTTTTTCTTCGATTTGTCATCCCATCACTATCTTCGATATTCTTTGTGGTGATTTTTGTGGTTTTTTAGTTCTGATTTAAGATCTGCATATTGTAGGTGATATGTTATTTATTTCAATTAATTTGATATCTGTTTTGTGAAATATTATATGTCTTGTTAAAATGTTATCTGTCTTTAATGAAATGTTATTTGTTTGAAGTTCCAAAAGGACAAAAACATATCATGTGACATATCAGAACATATTCGAAACAAATATATCTGCATATTCAGATTCGATTTCAGAAGAATATTGATAGATACAAAATAGATATAATATTGACAAATACAAAACATATATAATATCATATATTGAAGATAGGACAACGCCCTTTCATGTTTGTTCTCTATTTCTCTCTCTAAATCAAAACTTTGCTTTGAAGATCCGTCTCTTCTGAAAGTGAAGGAAGAATAAAAAACCTCGATCCGGATCCTAGTCGCAAGGAGGAAGAAGAAGAAGAGAAATGTCGATCTATATCGCAAGCAAAGAAAGAAGAGTCGATCGAGGAAGAAGAGAGAAGAAGTAGCGAAGAAAGAAGAAAAAGAGAGGCATGGAAGGAAGGAAGAAGAGAAGCGCTGAAGAAAGAAGAAAGAAGAACAACGTATTTACAATAGGAAGGACACATTAGTCACTTAACAACATTTGTATTTTTTTCTAAAGTTTTTCATGGTTTGTCCTTGGTGAGATATAAATGTTGCTTTTTGTCCTTCTACCTAATTTCCCCTCAAAAAATTTGTATATCATATTACATTATCTTATTTTTGTCCTAGATATCACCCTACATATCCTATATT
The DNA here is from genome assembly GCF_013401445.1 of Tripterygium wilfordii. NCBI lineage: Eukaryota > Viridiplantae > Streptophyta > Magnoliopsida > Celastrales > Celastraceae > Tripterygium > Tripterygium wilfordii. The sequence goes on from NC_052250.1 coordinate 11,445,352, forward strand.
ATCTTTTCATATAATTCATAGAAAAAAAAGTGTCACCTTTTCAACAAACAAGATGGAGTTCCACGCAAGCATATAGCTTTTTACTTTTTTAGTCACCTAAACCATTGACCTAACAATAACATCCCTCATTTTGCAACTTTTGCTTGATTATTGTTATTTTTATCTCAACATGTTTTACTTCTTCACTACTTGCTAAGTTCTTGTCATCTGCAAATGAGTCATTGGTTGACTGATAAGAACTTTACATGCAAGGGACAGTCCACCCAATAAGGTGTGGATTCGAATTCTATCCCTCCCCAATCCCCTTTATCAAAAAAATAAAAATATTCTCGCCATTGCCACACCATAAAATATATCTTCACACAATTGGTATAATCCCACTAGAGCTACGAAAGTGACTCAAATCTTTGGGAGTTTTTCAGACATGCACCCACAATTATAATATTATATATATATAAGCCGTAAAATAATTCAATATCTTTTGTAGTATACAATCTAGAAGGGGAAAGAACAAGTAGATCATATATTCTTCACGAAGTGATAAATATATATTATAATGCTCTAAATTCCTAGAGATTTAGTTTGCACAATTGTTCACGAATCACGAATTTACCTTTACTCACCAGAAAGAAGAAAAGATGATGTATTGCTTCTTGGAACCCTCTTCTGAATAAGAGATTCCTTATTAGGATATCATTATCTTTCCTTAGAGTGTGTTTGGATTGATGGATTTGGAAGGGAGGGAAGGGAAGGGAAGGGAAGGGGAGGGGAGAGAAGAAAGGGAGGGAAGGGAAAGAGAGGAAGGAATAATAATTTTACTTCTCTTATGTTTGGATAGATAAAAAAAGGAAGAAAAGAAAATTAGTTTAATTGACTAATTTATCCTTATTTTTATATGTTAGAGTGTTATGTACAAGGGTAAAATAGGTTTTTAACATATAAACAATTTAATAAGTCATTCATTCCCTCCAAATAACTCTATTTTGGGAGGAGGAATTTTGATAAAAATTTAATGAAATATTCCCTTCAATTCCTTCCAAATCCTTCCCCTTAATTTTTTCTTAACTATCCAAACAAGAGAATTGGAAGGAAGTTCTCATATCCCTCTATGAAGCTTTAATGCGAACTTTCCATGTTCTATTTTATCGATCGAATTGAGAAATTAAACACCAAGAGATTATAGAAAACACAGAGCTTTTTTAAAGATTTTGGCATGACTGTAAGAATATATGTTGAACAATTTGTCTAGTTAATGTTATTACCATGTCGATACCCTACATTGGCAGGCATGAGTGGTAATTTCTGATTTGTATCAAGTCCGATATCTAACGTGATTAGCATGGTATTGAGCCAAAAAGATTTCTTTCTTTTTAGTTGAAGTTGTTTTTGTTTCATATATATCTGGTTTGATGTGGATTCTGTCATTTCCCCTACTTGTGCCATTTAACTGGACCCTTGCAAGACGTTGGTTGTATGGGGTTTGTTTATGAAAACTTTTCTTTTTCATTTTTTTTAACAAGAAGATAACTTCCGAAGACGGGAAGTCTAAGCATGGGCATTATCTACAAGTTATGACAATAAACAGTTGTGATTGGATTACTAGTTTTCTTCTTTTTTGGGTGCTCTTGTAAAGAAGCTATTGTATTAATGCCATTGCCACATGGGTTTAGTTTGTTTCTGTCCGTCTGCTACTATAATCTTTAATCAGGGCCTAGTGGTGGAGCCCTGAATTAGGGTTTGTTTGTTGTTGTCAATAATGGACACTGAGATCAACTGAAGCTTTTGAAAGAAATTTGCCAATTTGAGACCCTATATTTAGTTGAAGAATTGCCTTTAGCCGTAGACATGCATAAGTTGAGGAAGGAATTGTTCACGAATCAGTTTCAGATTTTCATGAATAAGAGAAGACGGAGCTAGCAGTCTTTGAGGGATGTCCACTCTTGCCGCTGTGAGTGGTAAGAGGGATTCTTGCAGAAATCTCTGTTTACCATTTAACAATGTAAGAGTAGCTGCTGTTTTTGACAATTTAGGTGCATGTCTTTAGCGCCTAACGTAGACAATGCTAGCTGTTTGGTTCTATGTAAACTTGGCCTTTCACTTCAAGCTTGTAACATCTTATGATAAGACATTAAGACATTGCATGCAATGCATGCATCCAACATTCCCATTGTTAGCCACTGCCTCTTCTTTGCATTTTGTCTGGAATTGCAATTTGTTCACGACAACAGGAATCGTTTTGACCTGCACTTGGGTTTGATTCTCCCCTACAGAGGCTACAAGTTAAAACAAGAACAAACAGAAAAATAAGACAGCGTATTGATTGAACAACTAGACAACTTGATGGTAGTACAAATTATCGGCTTTAAGGGTCCTCATCAGTCTTCTGCTTTATACGAGCAGCTGTAAATCCTCCACTCTAAGTTGACCTCCCAAATAGAGTCCTGTACTGATAACTAGTACATGGTGATCGATCGAGAAAGAAGAGTATTACTATTAATAGTGTGTATTGGGCTTCATTTTCCAGGATCTCATCAATTTTATTTATTAAATGCAATGTAGCACTTCCTTCCTCATTAGATAATAGGGGAGATGCTACAATTCATTTAACCAAAATCGGCTATAATTTCCACCAAAATTAAGTTAAATCATTGTTTAAAGGGAAATGATAATGTGTGTCCTTAGGATACTAGATAAAGATGAAAAATGTACATTAATAGAAACTAAAAAAGATATGTATTTTAAGTTTAAAAAATTAGGTGAGAGAATGTTCATCACACATGGCATACTGTGGTTTGCTGCAACGAATCCTTAACAAGTGCCTTTAGGGCACATGTTATCAATACCCTTGTTTAAAATGTGTTATTGGATATTTTGGGTTCTCATGATGTGAGAATATAGTTGATTTTAAAAATAAACACCATAAATCCTAATTTTTTTTAATAACCGAGAATGACACTCAAACTATTCTCACCTAAAGACATGGTAAGCTGGGCTAAAGCTCAGCGCGTGGCCATAAGAGTATTGTTTCCACTGGGAATCGAATTCAAGATTTTCTGAGTCCATACGATTTAGCCCTAGAGACATTTACCAACTACGCTATTACCCAAATGGTTCCCTAAATCGTAAATCCTAAAGCTTAGCAAAAAATTTGGTGAGTCCTGAAACCTAAATCGTAAACTTTTTTTGATAACTGAGAATGACATTACCGAGCTTGTCTATTTTGGACAATCAATTTGGACCTAAACTCGGGCTAAACAATATAAGTCATAAACCCTTTCGAGAATTATTTTTTTTTTCATGATTTAACATGATTTTGAGGAAATTGTAGCCCCTCTCAACTCAAAACAATAAATACGTGCATTGATTGAATCCTTGTGACGTCTATTCGTTGAAATTGATTATCCATATTATTAAAAAATTTGTATATCAGATTACATTATCTTATTTCTGTCCTAGATCGATATCACCCTAAATATCCTATATTATCTTTTCATATAATTCATACCGAAATAGAAAAAAAAGAGTACCTTTTCAACAAACAAGATGGGGTTCTACCCAAACATATAGCCTTTTAGTCACCTAAACCATTGACCAAACAATAGCATCCCTCATTTTGCAACTTTTGCTTTGATTATTATTATTTTTATCTCAACATGTTTTGCTTATTCTCTACTTGTTAAGTTCTTGTCATCCACAAACGAGTCATTGGTTGGACAGCGAGAACTTTACATGCAAGTGACAACCCACCTAATAAGGTGTGAATTCGAATTCTACCTCTCCCCAATCCTCTTATAAAAAAATAAAAATATTCTTGCCATTACCAATGCACACCATAAAATATATCTTCACACAATTGGTATAATCCCACTAGAGCCACTAAAGTGACTCAAATCTTTGGAGTTTTTCTAACATGCACCCACCATTATAATTTTTTATATATAATCCGTACAATTATTCATTATCTTTTGTAGTAGACAATCTAACTTGGGAAAGAACAAGTAGATCATATATTCTTCACGAAGTGATAAATATATATTATAATGCTCTAAATTCCTAGAGATTTGGTAAGAGACTTGTAATGAAGTTAGGTGGGATTGGAATATAACCTAAGTTAGCAAGGACATTGATTTGATGAGGTTCATCACCTTCTGTTCCTCTCAAATATCGACACTCCAACGGCATCTTTTGAATGGAGGATATTATTCTTGATTTGGATTTATTAGGTCACCCTAACTGCATGCCTTCCATAAATGCATGCATGCACATCACCATATAACCTTAATTTTTTGATTTGGTCTTCGATTATAGTATAACTTATATGTATATGCGTGAGCTTTATATATTCCAGCATAGTAGGTATATTTGTTCATCATCTATCTATCTCTTTGTGTACCAGAAAACAAGTAAAGAATATATACGTTAATTTTGTAATTTTGTTGAGTATTGATAAAAAGGAGCGTCTATTTTCAGGTTGACTAAGATTAGATTTTGTACAACCTTACAAATCGGAGAGTTGTTTCTAGGGTTGTAATTAACCTAATTTCTATTATTTGTTTCTTTGGGTTTAGAGAAGCGGCTGAGAGAGTAAAGGGGGAAAACTTTTGTGGTGTATCTATTGGGGTTCAATTAGGTTTAAGGTGATATAGAGAGAAACAAAGTATTGTACGTGGTGAGCATTGAGAGATCAAGAGTAAAGAGGATAATTTTGTGGTTTATCTCTCGGGTTTGTTTGAGTTTCTTGGTGATAGAAAATTGTCAATATGCAGTTGAACAAATTTTCTATATAGTGAAATTTTCGGATTTGATTCTTCAATTATAATATAACTTATATGTATGTATATGCGTGATCAACTTTTATATTCCAGCATATTAGGTATATTTGTCGTCATCATCTATCGCTGTGTCCAAGCAAAGAAGTAAAGAATATTTTTTTTTGTTGATGTAGTTAAAAGAGATACCCACAATTTGCATTGCATGGTGAATTTTTTTTCTTTCTAAAACTAACAACGACAACATACAAGCTTACATGGTGAATATATATATACATATCTCTAGAACTATTAAATTATCATTTATTTGCTGAGTTTTGTTTAGTCTAAAAGAAATCAATTGAAAGCAGGGAGTATATATATGATCCTTCTCTTGTCTTTGAAAATTTAGTTGATAACATTTTAGATATATATATAGAGAGAGAGAGAGGACGGGTTGTCAATAGGAAAGCTAATAATCACTTAGGTGATAATCTAGTTGGTGAATCTCTCTGTAGATAAACCGTATATATGGGCTCAAGATGTCAAGAGTTCAATTCTCACTATTGTGACTACACATTTAGTTTTGACCAAACTTACCATGTCGTCAGGTGAGAAACTTCTAAGCGTGTGGAACTAACGATATTTTTGTAGTATACAATCTAGAAGGGGGAGAAGAACAAGTAGATCATATATTCTTCACGAAATGATATATATGCCTAAGTTAGCAAGGAGGACGATGATTTGATGAGATTCATCACCTTCTGCTACTCTCAAACGTCCAAGTCCAACAGCATATTTGCAATGGAAGATATTATTCTTAATTTAGAGTTATTAGGTCACCCTAACTGCCTTCCATAAAGGCATACACATCACCATATACATTAATTTTTGGATTTGGTCTTCAATTATATAGATAGCGTTAGCTTTATATATTCCAGCATATTAGTTATACTTGTCATCATCTATCTCTCTCTCTTTGTCTACAAGAAAACAAGTAAAGAATATACACAATGTGTAAGGGTGAAGTCAGGACTTAAAATGAGGGAGGTCGTAGTTGCGGACAAATGATTTTATATCACGACTGGCAAAGCTAAGTGGAGGTTCGGGAGCAACGCATTCGAGATTTATTTTGAATTATCTAATAATTATCACTTCAAAAGTAAAAAAATAGCACTAGAAATAAGAAGTTTATAAAATATGATAAGTGATAATTATCACTTGTTTTCTTATTTCAACCATAAACATGATTTTTTTTTTTTTTATAAAAGGGGATCCCGGGGCGTAACCAACCTCAACCAAGGTTGGGAGCCAGTAGAGTACCAAGAAAAAAAATAAAATTTTTAACTTAACTAAGTCTCCCCCTAATTTTAACTAGGTTCCCCCTAATGGCCCTTAAGAATCAATTAGGGAGTTAATTTTTGATATGCAAAGTAATAATACATTTGTAGTGGTTAATGGGATTACAATTTAGTGGTCTAGTTACCTACATTGAGAAAGAAGTGTTTGATCGAATTTACAATGAACTTATTATGCAATGTTACCGAAACATGAGAACTAACAATTGTAAACATTTTACTAAATTTATAGATATAATTTGTTACTTTTATCTTAATATTAACAAGTGATAAATACAGATCCCCAAAAAAAATTCCCGAAAGCTCTGCTCTCGGACCCCCGCACTAGGTTTCGTTGATTCACACCCCCAATATTTGATACTGGTTCCGCCCCTGGGGATTCTTTATATAAATTACTATATAACTGAGGTTATTAAAAAATTTTGAGGGGGTTAGCTGCCCCCAACAAATGGTAGCTTACGTCCGCACATTTAATAATTTTTTGATGTAACTAAAGAGAGAATCACAATTTTTTGAAAGTATAGCCTTAGTTCGGAAATTTGTATATGTGATGTAATTAAAGAGATAATCACATATATTTTCTTCTGATTAAAGAGATAATCACGCACCTTTTTCTTCTGAGTAATTTTCTAATTATTTGGAACTGAGTATCTTAATTGCATTGCAAGATGAATATTTTTACAAATTTGTCTTTTGAACATTCGATATGAGTTTACAGTCGGACCATCAACCTTTTCATAACTTTTGTTTATAGCATAAAAGAAATCAATTAAAATGAGGTTGTATACATTATCCTTCGTTTTTTTTTTTAAATACCGCTAGGGACTATACTTCTCATTGGGATCGAATCTTAAGCACACATAGGCCTAACCCAGTCGATTATCAACCGAACCACCTCTCATTAGTTACATTATCCTTCGGTTATCTTTGAAAATTACGTCATTCGTTTAGGTAACAACTTCTAGCCGTATATTGAGTGGACGGGCTGGCAATAAAAAAATCTAATAATAGGGCACAATTTAATTAATTTCAATGATTGTGTTTATGTTTATCATATGAGAAACACATTTAACAGAGAGGATCGCTAATTAAGTACAAGATTTAATTAATAAATAATTTGTTTAAACCATAAAAGAAAACCAATAAAAAAATATGAGAGAGTGTGGTCGTTTGCTTATCTTTGAAAATTACGTCCCCTTTTAGTAAACATCTCTAGCTAGCTGTATACAGAGAGTATATATGTGGATTGTTATGAACAAATATACCAAATCGATTGGGAAGGTTTATATGGGCAAAGCCTACCTTTACATGTCATCTAGGTCTTTTTCATGAGTTTAAGTGACTTGGGACCAGGCTCATTTGTTAGGCTTGAGAGGAACAAACCCGTAAAGATAATCCAATGTATTCACGGGAATCGAAACCCCAAAGCAGACAATATAGTTGACATGTATTGAGGTGTGCATTTCTGATATGGATGGGTTGGCAATAGAAAAAGCTAACAATAGGACACAATTTAGTTAAATTCCAATAATAATAGAAAGATGTGCTTATGTTTTTACTTTATCATACGAAAAAAAAAAAAACAAATAGTAGAGATGATAGATAAATAGCAGATTTAATTAATACTAAATATTTTGTTTAAAGCTGTATCCCATTAAGCATGAAAGCTGGCATCATCAATTCGGTTAATAATGCTATAATAATATTTGGTTTTGAATAAGATAGAACAATGTTCTAGGCCACCCCATACAAGAAAGACATCGACCAATAAATTAATGAATGAGTCCTAGGTTGTTAGACTTCATTGGGTCTCTAACGCAAGAGTTTGATACGTATGATAACCAAAAAGGATGTGTGTGTGTGTGTATATATATATATGTTCAAAATATTTTTAAAAAAATTTTGAAAAAAAATATAATTATATTTTGATTGGTCTTACGAATCTACTCATATTTTTTTTTGTTCAAAACAAAAAATAAATTCAACATGAAATGTGTATGATAATTCTTGATCGTTGGATATAAAACAAAAGACATTTCATACACATTTCAGGATGTATTTGATTTTTGTCTGGAACAAAAAAATATTGTTAAGTTCATAAAATTAATCAAAATACAAATATAATTTTTATAGATTTTTAGAAATATTTTGACTCCTCAAAATGAATTTTAAAAGTTTAGACCTTATTTTATAATTTCATAATAGGAGAATTTCATACATATATTGAGAATATCGATGGACAAATTAATGCGTTACATATACAATTTGTAATCAAGTTGTGTTCTAATTGAAATGGGTTTTGTCCATTTTGGGACATATGCCAAACCCAAATTCAACAAACCAAAATTTTAGAAAATATTGTGGTTGGAACAAGGTTTTTGGATTTGGGCATGCAGATTATGGAAAAAAAAAATCATTGAATAAAATGGTGTTAATCATCATGGTGAGTCAAATTTGAATTTCCAACAAATTGAAATATTTTTATTTTGTTTTCTACGTACACAATACAAGTTGTAATAAGTTAAATCACCCCGCCAACAATTCCTCAATCGAGGTGTTTGAGTCATATTAATATACTCGATTTGATAGTACTTAAGTTTGAAACCCCACCCCACTTACAAAAAAAAAAGAGTAAAAGCACCCTAGTTATGCCAAGTTGATATAAATATATACCATTTATTCCATTAAGAGATATGAAGATCCAATCCAATCTATGTAAAAAAAACAAGAAATAAAATAAAATGAATCCAATCCAACCTATACCTAGGTACCATGCATATATGTTGGACCACTTGAGAGGTTCACCAAGTTCATCATTGGTTGGAGAGAGAGACACACAGACACATATGTGTATAGAATTTCTCCTATGTGAATTAAAAGTGTGAACCAATTTTTCAACCACAGAAGTGACGAGTCCTACAACAAATTTGATGTCCCCATTTTTGTTTTGTTTTATTACAACCATTAGAACTGAAGTTCACAAAGTTTATTCATACTTTTGATTCACATAGGAGAAATTTTTTTTTATGTGTGTGTATTGTACACGCATGTTGTATGAATGAGGTGACTAAGCATGTTTAATTGCATGGTAGGTTTTATAACTTTTAAGTGGGGCTTAAAGAAATGTTTATTGCAAGCTGATGAGGCATATCTTTCTGATCTGACTCCCACTGGTGTCTGGTTTTTGTAAGGCAATTGGCCCAACCCTAACCCTACTTCTTCTCTAATCTTTTGTTGGTCCGACCCTAAACCCCAAATACTTTAGTGATGGTTCAAAAATCAAATAAAAAAATGAAATAATTAAAAAGAATCATTTAATTGGGTCATCTATGATCATGTGATTTGAATAATCCATCAGTAACAAGCCTTGAGCGATTAAAAGTTGATTAGGGACAACTCTAGTGAATATTAAATATAATTGTGATATATATTGATCTATTAACTAGATCACAAAATTAATTAATCAGTTGAAGCTTAAGCAAGTGTATGACATCAAGCTTATACTATTTTCTTTTATTGGAGATGATCAAACATTAGATAGTGATTGATATACATAGATGATGTAACCGTTTACTTGACCATAAAAATAAAGAACTTGCTTGTCCAATTCCAATCAGGATGCTCTTTTATTTTTTTTTGTTAATTTATTTATTTCAAAAAAATGTTATGTTAAATTTTATCCATATTCTATTGGCATAACCAAACCAAATGACATATAAGTAAAAATACAATCTCTCATACTAACGTATTTTGTAGGCGTAAGAACAAAATGACGGTAAAAAAAACAAAGCTGTGTGAGCGAGCGAACAATATTAGTTCATAGTGTTTGAGCTGAATTTTCTGACTGTCCAAGTTAATTTTTATTATTTACCCAACTTAAGTGGACAATGCCGCCGATCTAGCCCACTCCATGTGGGCGTGAGAGTTGAACCTTCGACCTCCCGTGTTTGCGAGGGATTACCGCAATTAACTTCACCATCCCAAATAAAACTTCTTTGTTTAATACATCCAACACGCTATGCACATATTGACACTTATTACTTAAGAGTTGAACAAAAAAAGGTAGAGATTAATTGATGCATTTTTTTTTAAGAATACCATTGAGAAATATGATTTACATTATAATCGAACTTTAGACATTCATATACCTCACCCAACCGATTATCAATCAGGTCACCTCAAGCATTTCAATTGGTATTCTTTGGATAAACATATTAATTCAAGTATTCTCCACAAAAAAAGGAAAAAGAAAGTAAAAATAGAAGATTTTGATTTGTTGTCTAAACAGACAAAAGGGAAATACAATTCTACGCAACAGCCAAAAGCAAGCAGTTGAATCACGTATATATTTGCCGACTCAACTAGCATAAATGCATAATATCCATAGATGCAAGAACCAAGAAGTATAAATTCAGAAAACCTATCAAAAATGTCATAAAAAGCAGTGAGAACACATTTTTTTCGGCTTAATTTGGATTAATTTATTATTAATATTAATTGAACCCTGTTTGGTCTGCAACGGTTGCCTTATTACTGTCTCTGCTCTGTCTCCCTCTCTCTCTCTATCTCCGTCACATTATTTGTTTGTTTTTGCTGCTCAAAAGCCATTATATATGGTTAGTCACCACACACTAACTCATTCACGCACGCCATTTCTGAGTTTATTCGCAAAATCTCTCGAATTCTCTCTTTCTTTCGCTCATTGATTACATCGTCACTTCTGGGTACATCTGTATCCGTTTCTGTGAACCCAACTCCTGTAACCGAACACACAGACCCTCTTCTCCTGTTCTAGTCATCAAGGTGCTTTTATTGCGTAATGTAATCTTGATTTTAGGTGTTATTGTTGGTTTAGTCAATCCGCATTTGCCGCAAAGTGTTGTAAGTTTTTCTTACTGTGATTTAAACATGGGTTTTCGCTAGTATTGTTCGGTTGGCTTCTTCTTCCGATTCTGTTGATGCCCATTTTGTCCAAGCTTTAGTAAACTTGTGAAAATGGAGGTTGTGGTGATGGGTTTTCGTTAAGTTTACTGTTTCTGTTCTCTAAGACTCACAAGTCTTGAGCTTGATTGGGATTTTGGCTGATATTAGGATTGATAGTTGTACCATGTAATTCAGTAAATCGGCAGGTTTTTTGTTGGTGTTACTGTGTTAGTTTACTTTTTGGTGGGGGTTTAGTGATCAATGAAAATGGTTTTTCGTTAATTTTGTTAAGAAATTGTGTTAATGGATCTAACATCTGCTATGGCACACCGTTAATTTAAGATCAAGCATATGGAAAGCTTCACTTTGTTCCGCTAACATAGGAATTATTCACCATGGACTTTGTTTTTCGCTAAAGATCTTGATTCTTGATTCTTGATTTGAATCGATTCTTTGTTGTTTCGTTCTTTTGCTCTTGGAAGGAATATACTCCTGCAATTCCTTTCGAACATTCTTTGAAATGTAAATTTCTTCAATTTTATTCATCTATAGAGTCATATATCGATAACAAAATGAGTTTTATGTTACATTCTCAATTTTCCTTTGAGATACCATGATTTTCAAGAAGTACATATCCTTCTGCCCATAGTTGCTCATACTTTTATTAGCCTATGCAAATTTAAAGCTACGAAATTGGCCTCTCGAGTCGGTTGAATCTGTGTAGTGTCTTGTGTTTTCATTCACCATTGTTCAAACAAAATCCAAAAATATTTATTTTTTTTTCATCAAAAAACTTTGAATCATCATGGAGGAAACATTTGTTCCCTTCCGTGGGATCAAGAATGATCTCAAAGGAAGACTATTGTGCTACAAGCAAGACTGGACAAGTGGCTTCCAGGCAGGTATCAGGTTTGTAATTTGCGCATCACTTATCTCTAATCACAACTAGGTTACTAAGATATCACAATAAATTTTGAATTTTTTACAGCCACAATTTAATGTATATCTTGATTTGGAGAACATAATTGTTCCTTTTTAAATGAAAATTTCGTTTAATTCTTCGTTGTATATATGAAATTTGATGATAGATTTTACATTTATGTCTAGTTGAATTATTATCAATTTTTCTGTCATTTAGGATTCTTGCTCCAACGACATATATATTCTTCGCTTCTGCAATTCCAGTTATATCTTTTGGGGAGCAGCTGGAGAGAGATACAGGTTGAAAGCTTACATAATGTGTCATATTTTTTCCAATTAGTTATTGTTTACTAACATGGCGTTCATGAATGGTACATCACAGATGGAACTTTGACTGCAGTGCAAACTCTTGTGTCAACAGCAATTTGTGGTATCATTCATTCAGTTGTTGGAGGCCAGCCCCTGCTTATACTGGGGGTGGCTGAACCAACAGTGTTGATGTACACGTTTATGTTTAACTTTGCTAAGGATAGAAAGGATTTGGGACCTAAACTCTTCTTAGCCTGGACTGGATGGTAATACTTCAATACTCTATCTACTTTGATGATTAACAAGGATTCACTTATGGGGATATTGACCTATTTTCTGCACATTTGGGTTCTCAGGGTTTGCGTGTGGACAGCCCTTTTGCTTTTTCTACTGGCCATTCTGGGTGCATGCTCTATAATTAATAGATTTACACGCGTTGCTGGTGAACTATTTGGTCTTCTGATTGCAATGCTCTTTATGCAGCAGGCCATACGGGTGAGTACAATTTATGATCTTTGTTACCAAATAGTACAAATCTTTTTGGTTATGGAAGAATTTCCATTCTATTTAACAGGTATTTTTAGTTCATTGAGTAGTTTGTTAGGTTGTCATAGTATTAATCAAAACCACCTCTGACCCTTTGTTCCCACTCCCCTGTCTATGGCATCCTTGAAGAGCATAGATAGTGCCATAGAAAACCTGCTTTTCAAGTTCCTGCAACTTATCATACTGATCATTCAGGGAGTCGTGGATGAGTTCCGCATTCCGGAGAGGGAAAATCCCAACCTCACTGCGCTGTTACCATCTTGGCGATTTGGCAATGGAATGTTTGCATTGGTTCTGTCATTCGGTCTTCTTCTAACAGCACTAAAGAGCCGTAAAGCGAGATCTTGGCGCTATGGGACAGGTATGTGGATTGCTTTGCAATGTAGAAAAACAAAATTTAATTGCATGCAATTGTTAATAAGGGCACTTCAAGTATCAAGATTGTCCCAGTTTTTAATTGGCCATTTTTTGGGGTGTTATGTTGAATGAATATCAATTTGTTTCCTCCACCAGAAGAAGAGTTCATTTTATACATTTACTGTATGAGCATCAGCTTGGCATCAATTACCATTTGGTGACTGTTGAACTGGAAAATAATAGGTTGGTTACGAGGATTTATAGCAGATTATGGAGTCCCACTCATGGTGCTTGTATGGACGGCTATATCTTATATTCCTGTTAATGATGTTCCTAGAGGTATCCCAAGGCGGCTTTTCAGCCCAAATCCATGGTCTGCAGGTGCACATTCTAATTGGACCGTTATCAAGGTGAATCCCACAGTTAAAACTTCCTCAGAAATTTGGCAAAAAAACACTCGATTTGACTTTGAAAATGGGCTAATTTGTTGCATTTTAGGCCAGGATTCGAATTCATAATTCTTTCGTTGCGCAGGAAATGGTGAATGTACCTCCTTTGTACATAGTTGGAGCATTTATTCCTGCAACTATGATTGCTGTGCTATACTACTTTGATCACAGTGTTGCATCTCAGCTTGCCCAACAACAGGAATTCAATTTGAAGAAACCTGCTTCATATCATTATGATCTTCTTCTTTTGGGATTTTTGGTATGCTGTTATCCAGGAATGTTCATTATTTTGTTTTTCTTTTCTTAAAATTAGTCTAATCGTCAGTGTGTTTTTTTTTTTCTGCTTGTCAGGTTATCTTGTGTGGTCTTATTGGCATTCCCCCTTCCAATGGTGTCATTCCTCAATCTCCAATGCATACAAAAAGCTTAGCTACCCTGAAACATCAGGTAATATTCTAGGACTTTGCTTTCTAACATCTCTATTCTCTCCCATTTTATAGTATAAATTTAAGAAGAGAGATACTGCATGCTAGCAGGACCTATGTAAAACCTAATAGACATGAAATTCTGTAATTCTAACCATCAGATAAGTTTAATGCTTTTGGTCTTACTATTAGAATCAGGTATGCTTTGATCTAAGAATGTGTCATGGAGAAACATTGGGATTAAAACTCTGCTGTTTAGTTTTGGAAATACTGCTTGTGTTGAGATAGCTCTCTATTCTTCCGTTAGCTTATTTGTTTTTGTCTTGTTTAAAGTCCCTCTCCTGATGCAAATTATCGGATCTCACGTAGTCTTCTAACATATATTTTTATTTGAAACAGCTTTTGCGGAATAAGCTAGTATCAACAGCTCGACAATCTATGGAAAAAAACTCAAACCTGGCTCAGTTATATCGGAGCATGCAACAAGCTTACAATGAAATGCAAACTCCACTCGTCTATCAGACGCCTTCTACTCTGGTATATTTCTTTATGTTTTGTGGTTTACATCTGGCTTTTGTCCTATTTTGCGCTTACCATTGGTTTGATCAGGGACAGGGATTAAAGGAGCTCAAAGAATCAACAATCCAGAAGGCCTCAAGTACTGGCTATATTGGTGCTCCTGTTGATGAGACTGTTTTCGATGTGGATAAGGATATTGATGATCTTTTACCTGTCGAAGTCAAAGAACAACGCCTCAGCAATCTGCTTCAGGCATTGTTGGTTGGTTCTTGTGTTGCTGCTATGCCTTTCCTGAAGAAGATTCCAACTTCAGTTCTTTGGGGATACTTTGCTTTCATGGCCATTGAAAGCTTGCCCGGAAATCAATTTTGGGAGAGGATATTGTTGCTTGTCACGGCTCCTAGTCGAAGATACAAGTGAGTTATTGCTCATTCCCGCTACTAGCATAGGTTATTGGAATTGAGCTTTCACCATTTTTACTGGCAGCCAGATCTTTGACTGTATATACTTTTCACCATGTTTTGATTTCGAATTGTGTATATCAAGAATTTTTTAGAAAGATCAAACACTTAATGAATGGATTTCATGTGCCAGAGTTTTCGAAGAGTGTCACGCAACCTTTATCGAGACAGTACCCTTCAAAACAATTGCAGCATTCACCTTGTTCCAGACTGCTTACCTGCTCATGTGCTTTGGCATAACATGGATACCAATTGCTGGGGTCCTTTTCCCATTGTTGATCATGCTTCTTGTCCCTGTTCGGCAATATCTGCTCCCAAAGTTTTTCAAAGGAGCCCATCTTCAAGACTTGGATGCTGCAGCATACGAGGAAGGCCCTTCAGTATCTTTCAACATGGCATTTGAAGTGAGTATTTTGAATTGTATCTGCATTTCGATTTTCGGATTGCTTTGAGACAAATGTTTCTTCCTTAAGATCTACTTAGCGAGAATTGTCAGATCCGTGTCTCAGTATCTGCATTCTTCCATAAATAAATGAATTTTTGGTTTTGAGAGTGCTAGATAGATAGTGTCGTAAGTTGTCTCTGGAGTTTGTTATAAGCATAAATGCAAGTATTATTTTAAGATGAACTATTGAATCTCGGATAATTTATGATTTACACAGTCACTGTAAGTTTATCTTCTGAAGTTTCTATCGTAATCGATGATATACCTTCTGTATACCGCAGGAACTAGATTCTCAACCGAAATCAAGTAACATCCATGATGCAGAAATTTTTGATGCAATCATCACCAGAAGCCGTGGTGAGATCCGCAGCAGCCGGAGTCCTAAACTAACAAGTTCAGCCCCAGCTTCATGTAGCCCACAGTTGTCACAGAGGGTATACAGTCCTCGTATCAATGAACGGAGGCTAGATCAGAGCCCCAGGTTTGGTGGAAATGGAATTAGGCAGGCTCTGTGTCCTGGACCATCTAACCTGAGACATGGTGCTCATGGTTCATACTGAGGCTAGTCTTATTATGTATGTATTCTAGTGAAGGTCAATTGTGCTCGAGAGGTCGCTTCCTAAGTAGATGTAACTAAGTGCTATGTGTTGTTGTTGTTGTTGTTGTTGTGTTTATCCCATATAGGTTGGGCAGAGAGGACAATTATGAAAATAAAAGACACTATTTACACTATCAATCCCAGTATCTTCTCTCTTTTTTTAACATGTTATCTTTTGGTGATTCTGAAAGTAAACAAAGAAGCTTTGGTTAGAATGATGAAATTGATTGTGGTAATTCCTTCCAAATGCGTGGAGCAGGTTGGTTTGATGGTTCGAGTTTAGAACTAACCTAGTTGTCCGGTGGACGTGTTGGGGTTGAGAAATTCATAGATGAGATCGTGTTTCTTGGAACCATGAGGAATGCTTTTCCCAATCCTACACAGAATGTCTTGGCAGGGACTAATCTAGTGGTTTTGGTGGAAGATTGTGTAGGACTTGGAGTGTCAATTTGGTGATACTCTTTGCTGGGATGTGAAGTTACTAGTAATGGAGGATGACTGGACCATGATGGAATAGATTAGGAAGCTGATAGTGCTTTTTTTTTAAAAGCATTTTCTCACATTCAATCTCACACATAGGACCATCAAATCTTGGGTTCAGGTATCTTAAGATTTACCAAATTTTACTTTATTTTAAATAAAACTAAGAAATCACCATGGAAGAATAGTGACTATTTATTTTATTAGATTCTTCAAAATTTTAATTTTCATGTAAAAAAATGTCAGTTTCAACAGCCAGTCTTTATTTGTGAATGATATCATTTTAAAAAAATACATATCTATATGTTGGTGAATTCTCTTGTAGAGACATAAAGTAAGGATATTTTTTTACCATTCATTTATGTGAGATGACAAACAAATGGGATCCATTGTTTTGGGTTCTACAAGATCCAACTCAATGATCAACAAATTATTCTTATTTTATGTCCATAAAGGGTTTAAATCATCACTTCATTCTATACAAACAAATGTTACACCTAACATCGCGTTAGCGGCCTAAGAATTTACAAACACTAGCAATGAAATTATAAAACCGAAGAACAAACACCGGACTAACATCGAGATAGACCCAAATAACACTCTCCCGAACTAAACCCGAAGAGACTAAACAAAAATAGAAAATAAAATAACACTCATGGATTGGATCAAAATTCTTTGCTTCCCCTTCATCAAGAAAGACCATATCCACCAGACCTAGGAGGCAGGAGCCTCATCACTGTGCATCAAATATGTGTTACTGGAACACACCAGTAGAATCGATGTTGTGAAAAATCCACGATAGTTGGATGAGAAGAACAAAATTTCATCTCCATAGAAAGCGGTATGGTGAAGAAATATTGCGTATTCCTTATTGAACAAAAGTTGGCAAAACTAAAAGGGCATCTCTCATCCTCATATCTGTATTACGAGAGAAATTTTTTTTTTTTTTTTGAAAGGATTACAAGATAAACTTTGGTTGAGAGAAAATTTTAGAGAGAGAGGCGGCTAGAGTTTGTGATTTTATGTCCTTACTCTATGTTGGGAGAATTTTTATATATACATATACACGCCTGACTCACATAAGGGATCCCATTGTTTGGGCAATTTGTGGGATCCACTTATGAGCTGTTAGATGCATCATGTGGCTCAAATTAAGTCCCCTAATTTAACCCACTTTTCATCCCAACGCAACCCAACCATCTCTTGATCTTCGTCACGTCATCTCTCTCAGACTCTCTCAGTCACGATCAATCCCTCGATTCTCTCTTCCCTTACTCACGTGTTACAGTCTCTCTTCATTGTCTCTCTCACTCACGCGAAAACCCTCTATCCTCTCTTCTCTCTTCCCTTGCGAATCTCTTCCCAAGATTCTTTCTTCACTGATTGTTCAATTCGATTGAGCGAGCTCAGAGAAGACGATATTTCAGCCGCCCACCCCCAGTCACCGGAGGACATCATCAGAGACTCTGCGGTACAGTTCTCTCTCCCTCTGCGCCGATTCTCTCTAGTGTGGATTTGAATTGGGTTTTAATGAGGACTCCATTGTGCTTGATATGTTAGTGACACAAGGGGAGCCAAGATCATTCAGGGACAATATTGGGGTGATAGGACTCACCGGAGAATCACTTGAGAAATCGAATTCTATATCAGGTGAGATTTGCTATTTCCATGGTGTTAGGATGAATCTGGATGCTACTGGTGCCAAACCCAGTGGCACTCGTGACCGTACTGAATGGGTCCATACATCACAAACGTGATTTCCGGCAATGAAGGGGAACCAAAAGACGTTCCCTTGGTTAAATTGAATCACCGGAGTCCAAATTCCGGTGAAGCCAGTTGGTATGTGATCTCGGGTAATCTATTGGCAGGTAGTGGATTTGGCACGTCAAAGGGGCTATCTTTCTTGGGCCCATTTAGATAACCTGGCCGTGATCATGGTTGGCCAAGAGGCAAGGTTAAGCCAAGAATTTAAAGTTGACACATTTGTCAGCTATTGGGCACGTTTAGTAAATTTAGCAAACTCTGAAACTTGGCCCTTGACCAGTAAGAGTGTTGAAATATACATATATATATATATATATACATATATATACACATATACATATATATATATATATATATATGTACACATATACATATATATATATATATATATATATATATATACACATATACATATATATATATATATATATACATAGATATATAATGTTTGATTTGTGCTTGCCGTGACACTACTAAAGGGATTTTGATCCAACTTTTACAAATGAAACGAATATTTTGTTTTAAAGGTTTGACCCTTTTTAAATATATAAAAGCTTGGTCCATTTGAAATGTTTTGACCCAAGAAGCCCTACAGGCCATTTTTGGATACTTGACCAGAATTAGTTTGTTGATCAAGAATTGTAAAAGACTGACCATCTTGTATTAAGAGTTGATCATTCTCTATGGTTCACCAATTTGACCGATTGTTTGATCATATAATAAATAAAAGAGCCTGTAGCCTAATGGGCCAGTATAGGTGAGACATAATTGAATTATTGAAAAATTATTTTAGACAATTTAATAATTTGTTATACGCCGGTATGTTTTAGGAGATCAAGGAGACGCAATAGACGTGGCAAACGCTTAGCTTTGTTATGCATTGATATCGAGGTAGAGGTTCTGATCTCTTTGGCCTCCTATACCCGGTCTTTCAGTTTATTATAAATTCTAGGATATTACTCCCCTCGTTATTTGCTTCTTCATTAAATTCCTTAATGTCATTTACATTGGGAATTATCGATATTCTATTACCTCTGTCTGGACTCGTCTAGAGCTTGATTGTGATGTTGTGAGTTTTGATTCTATATTATGTTCCTAGCACGTTAAATACTCTCTTCATTGGTTTGTTACTTGATTTCTATTCATTGAATCGCCATATATATGCATCATGAAACATGATCGATTGTGTGTTTGGATGGATTGGATTGTGACTGATAGTTGTATTGGAGGATATGGGTTATTATTGTGGTTGATTGGTTTTGTGCGATGGTTGTGTTCACTACACACCATCATGATCACTGTCTGGGATTTATTCCCCTTTATCTATTACCCACGTGATTATACGGGGATTTGATTGCCGCGGCCTCCGAGGGGGAATCCGGATTGTCGTGTGTCGATGATTGGATGTGGATGATTTGTCGCGCTACGTGCATTGGGAGGAGATGTGTGTTTTGCATATATAATTTGCATTCTTATATATATGCATATTGGGTTGTGGTTGTGGCATGAGCGTGTTTTTATTGTTCCTGTCTATTCTTGCATTACTCTTGAGTTGATTGTTGTATTTGTAGACTAGTTCTACTCTTTGTCGTATCGTGTGTGATTCTCTCTCTTGGTATTCTCATCATGGATATCCGAGTCCTTATCGGGTATTTTACCCCTAATGAGCTATTTAGTTCAACCTCTATTTTTTTTCATTCATTTTCAGGCAAGTACGGAGATGACGGTCAGTTTTTGAGGCATGCGTGATTTTCCATGGATACAGTTGTGGTTTATGGGTAGCGTAGGGATTGATTATTAAATACTTCCGCTTTGTTACATTTTAAAGACTTATTAATTATGTATTAATGGATTTCTAAATACATTTTAATCATTTTTGGGATTATATTAAATGATTTTTTGGAGGATTTGCATAGATAATTTATGTTTTGGATAAATTGGTAATTTCGCAGACCCCCCTCCGAGACGGGTAGTTACAGGTAGAATAAGAATTTAGTGAAAATGGGGATATTGTGGAGTATGGAATGTGAGATTTAAATGGGTTGATGAATATGGGAACTACATGGAGTTTATTTCATTAAATAGGTTTGTGAATTGGCGTGGAGTGTACATTGCTTGTTGGTGAAAATTTCGAGTCCACTTCGAGGTAGGGATTTTTTTCCCTTTCTTGGTTATTTTCAATTTTAAAAAAAGACAAGTCTTGAATATTATTTCGATTGACTCGGTAAACTCCTTTGTATCATTCTTTGCTTGTTCCAAAGAAAGGTCGTAGCCCAATTCGTATTCATATCATTTTTTTTACTTAAAAATTTATTCTTGTTATGCATTGTAACCCATGAAATGTTTGGGTATTATATAATCTTCATGTATTATGATGAATAGATGTTGTAATTATATTTGTTGCATGAATGGCTTGAGTTGTAGGATTACATTAGCTGCATGGTGTGTTTCGAGGATGGACTCGGGGCTTACGTTAGGTGTTGGATGATTTGGGCACGTGTGTGCATGATGGTAAGGAGCCTAGTGACGGTCCTAGGCCAGAGGATTCCCGTATCAGAATTTTTCACTGCACGTTGGCTAGTATGTGATGCTAGGCCAGGTGTGACAGGCTGAGATATCACTGTTGGGCCGGTGGTGAGTGGTTGCGACCACATGCGTACCAACCTTCTCTCTAGCGGTTTGAGATTGACGGATATGCGATTGTGGTATTGATTGGATGCTAGAGAGAGAGGTAGTGCGGTGGATTCTCGTCGGCTTATTGTCGCAGGGCGGGAATCTGATTCGCTGCTTTGGGTGCCATTGGTAGAGGATATGGTGGTTCGGTTGGGTTGATCGGGTGCGTTAGCTTTGAACTGCATATTGCTGCATTGATGATTCGTTATAAATTTCCATCCATACTATTGTTCTTGTGTTCTATTATTTATCCCTACTGAGCCATCTGCTCACCCTATCTACTAAAACCTCTCTATAGGTGAGACAGGATCTAGTGCACAGGCTGCGATACTATTGTTCTTGTGTTCTATTATTTATCCCTACTGAGCCCTCTGCTCACCCTATCTACTAAAACCTCTCTATAGGTGAGACAAGATCTAGTGCACAGGCTGCGGATCAGCAGGAGGACGTGTGACGGAGGTGGCCTGGACATTAGTTTGTTTTGTGTATCTACGTAGTACTTGTGTGTGATTTATATATACATGTATGGTTATGTTTTTGTGGTAAATATGCATGGATATGGTTATATATGTATGACGTGTTGTTTTGCATTGTCAACTTTGTGTGTGCTAGTTGTGGTATGAAGAATTATGTGTATGGTTGGATATGGATGATTGAGAGTGATATTCTGTGATTTTTGGATGGTTGATGCTGATGATGAAATTTGTAATTAATGGTGGACCCTGAGGGTCAATGGATTTGGATATAATAAATGTGTTTATTTGTCGTGTCTTGATTACAGGTGGGTTTCCTCCCTTAGGGTCAATGGATTTGAATATAATAAAAGTGTTTATTTGTTGTGTTTTGATTACATGTGGGTTTCCTCAATTTATAGGGATATGTTGTCGAAATTTTTGGTAAAGTTTATACTGGGTTGGGACGTAACACGTGAGATGCACGTGATTGTGTTTGGTGTGTTGGTTGTGATGTCTTTGTCCTTATCTTCACGCTCCGTGAAACGGGGCGTAACAATTTGGTATTGGAGCCAGGTTGGTTCGGTTTGGGACATAGGGAGTGGGTCAGTTTGCATGTGTGGGTGTGTTGTTTGTAGTGATTATATATGGTTCTCCAGGCCACGTCACTACCTCTATTGATCTGGTATGTTTTCTTTAATCCCGTAAATCCTCGAATCGTATTTGTATTGACGGAAAGTTGTGTCTTCTGTGCTACAGATGGACACACGTGGGATTATTCATTCCCGTAACATATGCACCTCCCTTGGTGTTGTAAGTTCATGATTATGGATAGCATGAAATTGCGTAACAACATAAAATGGCTTAGAAGTTGACTTCACAACAATCATCTTTGTCTTACAACCTTCTCTAGTTAAACCTCATTTCCTAATACAATTAGATTTTGAGCTTCCTTCTTCTTGTATCCCTTCTATGAAGCAAACAAATTCCCTTCTAATAAATTCATTAGATTTGTTCCTCTTCGTAGAAGATAATCGAACACTAAAACCTGCCTCCCTGACATATTCATTGTAATATTTTTGAGATTCGTCTAATGATTCGAACTCTTGTCCAATTCTTGGAATTTTTTCACATGGTACATTAGGAACATAAGTTTGCATAATCGATGAGGAAGAAACTAAATCTCCTTACGATACATCAACAAATTCAAAATCAATGACACTGTATAAATGTGAAATGCAGCTACCCCTTGTTTAAAACAAATTATATCAGAGGAAGACCTAGAAGTGCTCAAAAGTGCTGTGTGAAAAACAACAAGAGGAACGAAGGAAAGACGACAAAGGAACCCTCGAAATACAACAACAATGATAACCCCCAAGATGGCAACAAAGAAGAGAAATTCTTTTATCTGGACATGTGAAATACCGGATCCTGCTGTTGTGTATTTGCAAAGGAAGAGTATTCGTAAGGATGGATCCTACAGAAGGATGAATCTTGGATAAGTATTAGCAAAAGAAGAGAGGATCGGAGACGATGTAGAGAGATGGTGTAACGCGTCGTGAGTGAGAGGCAAAGAGAGACGACGCGACGGAGATTGAGAGTTGGCTGAGTTGCGTTGGGATGAAAAGTGGGTTAAATTAGTGGACTTAAATTAGATATATATATATATATATATTGAAATTGATTTTTGTGTATTATTCTATTTGGAAATTGACTAATATGAAAATGATGATTGAACATGACCCATCACGCGTTGAAGACATTATTGGTTCTGGTTGCCATCGCTATTGCTAATTTGCGCGGATTAGTTTATGCCATCACTATTGCTAATTTGCTACTTACCCATAAAAATGTGTATTCCATACGAGAGATATGCGTCTTGGATATGAGTACTAAGAGGAGTGGACTTTACTCATAGCCTCTGGGTGGTTATACCAGACCAATCTGTATTTAGATTTTGTTAATTGAATTCGATTTTGTTTTCAATTTGATTTGCTTGTGAATTTCTCATGATTCCTTTTCGATTCCCTAATTGTCTATTGCTTTCCATTTTGATACTTGATGTATCAGAAGAGAAGACTATCATGGGCCTAATTATACACTAGAAAACCGGCTTACTAGTGATAGGTTGGCCTAATCTTATAAAGCACTTTGCCTGAACCCATTCTTCCGATGTGGGATATGTGACAAATCGGGCCTAACTATACACTAGAAAACCGGCTTACTAGTGATTGATTTGCCCAATCTTATAAAACACTTTGCCTCAACTCATTCTTCCGATGTGGTATGTATGTGACAAACCACCATGCTTTCGACACTGACGTTTGCGTCGGCTGCACCCTCAGGCCCCTCAGCAGAGACCGTTCATCACGGGATCAACAGGTAGCCCTTTACGCAGTCCGGCTCGTAATGTGCCCATACCAGCGAGATGAGCTTTGGCTCCGATACCATTTGTGATGGACCTAACTATACTCTAGAAAGCCAAGTTACTACTGATAGGTTTGCTCAATCTTATAATATACTTTACCTCAACGCATTCTTCCAATGGGGTATATGTGACAAAGACTTCCATTATAAGGGATCCAACCCCTCTTCGTCTTCGTAGGGTTGCAAACTCCATAGCCGGAGAATGAGGCCATCGATCGTGCTATTCGGAGACTCAATCACCGGACATTCATTCGAACCAGGCGGATGGGGCGCTGCTCTTACTAATACTTTCTCTCGCAAGGTTTTGTTTTCCCTTTCAATTTCACATTATCTTCTTCTTCACGGATTTCTAGTTCTTTATATTCATATTGTGCTTGATTATCTGGATCTACGATTAGGCTGATGTGATTGTTCGTGGCTACGGTGGATATAACACTAGATGGGCTTTGTTTCTATTGCAGCACATCTTTCTTCTTGTAAGTTTTTTTTTGGGGTTTCCTTTTGTCTTTTCATTGTACGATATGTTGAATGTTCTGTCATTGTTTCTTGACTATTTTATCAGTATTGACCATTTCTGATAATACCAGGACTCTACAAATCCTCCTATTGCAACTACAATATTCTTCGGAGCTAATGATGCAGCTCTTTTGGGAAGAAACAGTGAGCGGCAGCATGTTCCTATCGAAGAGTACAAGGACAATCTCCTAAAGATGGTTGAGCACTTGAAGGTTTTTACTCCTTAAGACCTTAACTGTTCTGATTAACTCATTCCATATGCTTATGGTTGCATTTTCTATTCTGAGCATAGACACATTTAGTATTGAAGATGTTAACTTTTGAGGAACACTGGTGCCTTTAAGTGGTTTCAAACAACATGGTTGATTTTAAAGCTAGATTGTTCTTTCTTATCTAAGTCTAAACACCTGCTCAAGCATTTTTTCATCCTAAGATGCACACTGCAGTGCCATATTTGTACTACATATGCTAAGTCAAATAGTTAGAGATAGAAAAAAAAAAGAAGAAGAAGTCAAACAGTCAGGAATAGGGGAAAAAATGTGTTTTATATCGTACTTCCAAAATATTATTATTGAGGGTTGATAAAATTTGAAGACTTCTCAAAAAGGATTGGTAGGTTGGCATTGGGAGTTATGTAAAAATGATTGTTCTTGCGATCAGCTTCTTTGACCTTTCCAACACGTCTTCCACTATTGATGTTATTGTCGCCATGTCCACGTGATGAGAATGCATGTGAAAATGAAAGTGAAACAATCTTTCACTCCAGATGCTGCTGCTGTTTTTGGCAGCTTGCCAACATTACATCCTTGATGACAAACATGTGATATCCTTGTTGCAAATGCTATCAGATATGACAGTTGCTAGTCTGCTAGAACTTCATAATACAGCTATGCAAACCAAACCCAAGCTTGAACTTCCTGTTACTTTTTTTTACTATTATTATTAGCTTAAGAAAGGGGGGGGGGGGGTCAGGGGACCTTGAACCTTGTGCTAGTTCAATCCCAAAGGAAATTTTGTTGCATGCACCAACTTGCTAGTACTACTTAGTTTGGTGATGCAGCGGACAATTGATATCATTATGCCATAAGGCTTCTGATGTCTTTTCTTCATCCAAAACTATGTGTATTTTAATGATTGTTATATTTCTTACTTATCACATTTAAAAGCGAAGGAGCAATTGAAATCCGGAAGTCATAAATCCAAGTATACAAGAACTTTGTTCACAAAATTGATAATTAGGTCCATTTTCCCCCTTTCTGAAATAAACTAAAGGAAATGTGTTAAAAACTGCTGGGAAAAAAATCTTCTCTATTTAATTGGCATTCCTTCTATCTTGAGAATGGAAAATACTTCTTGTTAACATTGTTACATGCACTCGTTATTTTGCCATTGCTTGTATATACAAACGCATATACCACCTGTTTTCTGTGATTGGAGGCTCCGCAGCTGCTTCTTATCCTTGCACTTGTGGTTTGAACTTTGAAGAGTTATAATGTCCTGTTGTAGCAAGACTTTACTTGATTTGAAATGGTTTACCTTCTCAATCACTAGACTGATTTGACATTGTATCTTGTGCTTTTGTTTGCAGAAATGCGCACCGGCGATGCTAATTGTGTTAGTTACTCCACCACCTGTAGATGAGGATGGGCGCAAGGATCATGCCAGGTATGCTATGCTCTTATTCTTTGGGTGATGATTCCCACCCACAATATATGACAAGTGAACATCTATCACTCAACAAATGAGAGGAAAATCGATCTTATATTTATTATGCCTATAATACTAAAATAAAATTTGATGTCTTCGATGGCGTATTTGCATTGTGGTAAAAATATTTCTCATTTTCCTATTTAACGTCATCAGTTGTAAGATACTATATATTTTCTATATAACTTGTTTGTGATAATGCAACAAAAGTTTGAATCCTGTAATGTTCAACAGATCCTCATATGGTGACAAAGCTGCAAAACTGCCTGAGAGGACAAATGAAGCTACTGCAGTTTATGCGAGCAATTGTGTTGAGTTAGCTCAGGAACTAGGTCTCCCCAGCATCAATCTATGGTCCAAAATGCAGGAAACAGAAGGTTGGGGCAAAAAATATTTAAGGTTTGTTACCTTTAGGCTCCACTTTTCAGAATCCATGACTATTTGAACAATGGTGCAGTTTACATATGTTCTACTTGGAAATTCAAATCAGGTAATTAGTTGTTTGCTTGTTATCCATTTTTCCTGAGAAGAAAGACGAAAACAAAAGGTCAAAGCACTGAGGCACTGACACTCTAATCACTGGATAAGAAGTACATCAAGATTGTGATATTGTAATCACATTGTAGTCTTGGAGTCTAGAAACAGCTGGTTGGATTACTAATATGTGGCTAAATTTATTTAGTTTGCCTTTCATTTTGCTTCCTTTGAATTACAGTGATGGGCTACACCTCACACCTGAAGGCAATGCGGTGGTTCACCAAGAAGTTGTAAGAGTATTGAGTGAAGCAGGAATTTCTGCTGAAGTAATGCCATTTGATTTCCCTCACCATTCAGAAATCGATGCAAAGAACCCCGAGAAAGCATTCCAACACCTTTGCTTATAGACTACAGTAGCATTATGGAGAAAGTACGTTTCATTTCCATTCAGACAAAATTCGCGACATTTTTGCTGTGGCTGCCTGAAACTATCTAGGTTATTGGATTATCTAAAGTTGGTGTCTTCAAATACCATGGCAAAATACATGTTTGTTGGTCGTCGGGTCGTTAGCTGGTTGATTAATGTATCATCACTGCCTAAATTCAATGTTCATATGTCCTATTGAGTATTGAAAGAATTCTGTAGACCATTCTTGTAGGAGTGATTGTGGAGGCCAATACACTTCAGGCCCTGGCTTGTGCTTCAAGTGAGCGAGTCAAAATTTTGGATCTTGAAAAACTATGTTTTTATTGAGATAAGCGGCAAGGCAATGGTGAAAAGGTATCACTCGAAGAGTGTGTTTGAATTGAGAGTTTTCTTTCAATTCTTTTGTTTGGATGATTTAGAAACAATTAAGGGGAGTGATTTGGATTGAAAGATTTGGGGGAAGTGACGAAATGGGAGAGGAAGTTTCTTTCTAATTATCTTGTTTGGATAGTTTAGAAAAAATTAAGGGGAGTGATTTGGAGAGAATTGGAGGGAATATTTTATTAAATTTTTGTTAAAATACTTCCTCTCCAAAATAAGGTCATTTGAAGGGAAGCGATGATTAATTAACTTAATTATAAGTTAAAATTAATAAATTAAATAAATTTTATTTCCTTTCTTTTTTTAACTGTCTAAACATATGAGAGGGAAAATATTCTACATTCCTTTCTCTTCCCTTATCTCCCTTCCCTTACCTTCTCTTCTTTTCCCTAAATCACTCAATCCAAACACACTCTAAACTCTAAAGAGTAAGGATTTTAAGAAAGGGAGAATATTGATGTTTAGGAAATCACATTGTCTTTCGAAACATAGCCTCACTTGCTCTCAAGCTTTTAGATGAGAACAATATCATACAAGCTTGATTTTTGGACTCTCAAGCTTTTAGACGAGAATGACATCATAAAAACTTGATTTTTGGACATTAGATATGAGACAAAATGCATTTTGTCAATCTTGCGTTGCTTGAAGTTTTTTCACCTGACTACAAAGTAAATTGGGTCAAAGTCAACTCAAGACTTTGCAAGTTCATACGGTTTGGTCCCAAAGATACTTATCATTAGGCTACCCAAGTGTTCTTTCAGATGAAACCACTAATCTCTATACTTAATTGAGGTTTTGACTTATTTATCAAAATTTTTTTGAGGTTTTGACTTTACATTAATAAATAAAAAACCTTTACATTAATAAATATATCATATTAACAGTGACAAAAAAACATTTAATGGGAGGATTTACTAAATAATTAGCTATTGAGTTTTAAATTTGTCTTGTCACTAACTCCACACACCAATTCTTGGTTTGACTTGTTTCATGTGAATCTCGTGTGTTAATTGTAATTAATAAAACTAATACCAAAATTAAGAGCACTAATCAATAACCAACGTTACAATATTGTCTATTAACACACTGACTCAATTTAACATGAATTAAATTGTGCTTCACTATCTTCAACCAAATTTACCATTTAATTTCCTTCTTAATGACATGCAATTTATGTTCAAAATTCCACATTAATAAGGCCTTGTGATATAAATATAGGTATAGTTAATGTTGAGTTAGATATTAATTTCAGTTACACAAACTAAATATAAGGAGATCACTTAGCTTGTAAATATTATAAGTGATCTTTTTTTGAAATGGGGGAGGGAGGCTCGAACCCTGATTACCAAGGTGATACACACCATCTTTACCACTCCAACTAATGGGTCGGGTGTAATATTATAAATGATCTATTTAGGAACAATGACATATTGCAAGTAATCTAAATTGAGTATAAAATTTCCATTGCTTGTTATTGTAAAGATTATTCAATATTGGGCTAATGAAAGATGATTCGGTTGATAATTGGTTGAGTTAAACACATGTGTGTTCAAGATTCGATTCCAACCGCAAACATTTTTGTCCGTGATATTTCAAAAAGATTATTCAATATTGCCTTCTATATTTTGCTCACTCTCCATTTTTTAAAAAAAAATAATAATTAAGTTTCAATGTCCAATTTTCCAGCAGCTTCTCATATTAATTTAATTCAGAACCTACAAAAATATTTCAACATTTACTGTATTTTTACATTAAATTTAGCCCCAAAAAATTATAAAATGAGGAAAAAGCCTTGTTATACATTAAATGGAAGAAGAGGGGTAAAATGGTCATTTTAATTATAACATTTTTGTAGCACAATAATCCTTTAATTTTCTCACCAATTTGATTGATTTGAAATAATGAGAGGGATTAACATTGGTGTGTTCCACCTATGAATGGCACAATGTGATAGAACCCATGTGTGTGCGTGTGTATATATATATATATATAAGTTCACCAAAATTGTCTTTATAAATCAATGTCTACTACTACTTGGGGTAAATTTGACCTAACATTCTTGCTCTAGGTGTCACAAGATGAGAATCTAAATGATAAATAAAAAATCATGTTCATGTAAATAATAATTATTTAAGATAGGATCTAGTATTCTTTCTAAATATATGGTTTATGTTTTGAGTAATGTTTGACTAGCCTCTAAATACGAAATTTGAAGGGGTTAATTTCTTCTTAGGACAAGAACTAGATTTTAAAGAATCCAAACTAATCCATTTTATTGCCATTCCTACTTTGCCCGTAACTTGATTCACGAACAAATCAACCTCACTGTCATTCCTACTGCACCAATCAAAATTTGATTGACGAAACCAACCCACCTCACTATCATTTCTACTATACGTGTCACAACTTGATCGATGAATCAATTCGTCTTTCTGTCATTCCTATTTTACATGTCACAACTTGATTGATGAAATAATCTACATTACTGTCATTCCTGCTCCACGTATAGTGACTTAATTGATAAATCAATCGGTCTAACTGTCATTCCTACTTTACATGTCACAACTTCATTAACGAACTAATCTGCCTAACTGGCATTCCTATTCTACGTGTCACAACTTGATTGACATTTGTACTCTACGTGTTACAACTAGATTGATGAACTAATTCGCCTCACCTTCATTCCCACCTGATGTTTGA
This sequence comes from Tripterygium wilfordii, assembly GCF_013401445.1. Lineage (NCBI taxonomy): Eukaryota > Viridiplantae > Streptophyta > Magnoliopsida > Celastrales > Celastraceae > Tripterygium > Tripterygium wilfordii. Next base: position 11,475,415 of record NC_052250.1, read on the forward strand.
GGTGATGTAATAGTAACCTTAACTAAATTTACTACCATATATCGAGGCATGTAATAGTGGATATTTTCCAAAAAAAAAAAACTAGATATCTTTTTTGGACTATTATTTGACTTTTACCTAATAATGGAAAATTCCAATAAATATAATTATGAAGAACTAAATCTCAACAAAAATGTAAAATTACACTTCATTTAGTACAAATTAGTGGCTAAAAAGAGTACAAATTTTGAGAACAATTCACAATGGTTGAAAAGGGCCTATATATAATGCCAAAATGTTCACAATATATAAGAAGCTCAAGAGTCACAAGTGCTAAACAAAGGTGTGTGATTGTGACCATTGGATCATCGCCAATCAATGGTCATAAACACCTTGTACACTAAATGCCTTCCCTCTTCTCTCCTATTAAGTGCACAAAGGTGGTGGTATCTACAAAACGCTGAAGAAAACTCTCTCTGTCTTTGTTGTCTTTGTAATTCTCTTCTACCAAAAACCAGATCTCTCTCTCTCTCTCTCACACACACGCACACTGATTCATTCATGTCTGATCACTATTTCAAACCTCCTTTCATGGAAGAGGACTCTCCTTTGTTCAAAGATTATCTTCAAGATTTCCATCACTTTGATAATCACAATCAGTTTCCCAACACCACAAACAACAATGGGTGTTCCTCAAATCCCATTTTTGGTGTCCCAGATACATCAAATTTTGAATCTTTTGATGTTTTCCCATATGGGTCTTCAACAAACATTGATGTTTATGATTATGAGTGTAAGCCATTGATAGATAACAATGGTGGAAGTGGTCAAGTCATGGACAACTTTGGTACTGGAGGGTATCTCAACAACAACCATCTCCCTCAGAGAAACCACCCTTTCAATCTTAATCCTCTGAGTTTTGAGCAAGTGAAGCACATTGATTTTGTGGTGCCTGATGAGGTCTCTAGCGTTGATGTAAGTAGTGTTTGCATGGCTAAAAATAGGGGATTTTCTTCGACCCGAAAGCCGTTTAAGGGTAAAAAGAAGCCTCATGTTGTGAAGGGGCAATGGACTGCATCAGAGGACAGGTTTTTCTTTTTATTAGATCGCGCTTGTTCTGATTTTCTATTGATTTGATTTGGTTAAATGTTGATGCTTTGATGCATGTCTATATGTATATATGTGTGTGTGTGTGTGTGTGTTTGCAGTTTGTTGATCCAACTGGTGGAAAAGTATGGAATCAGAAAGTGGTCTCACATTGCTCAGATGTTGCCTGGAAGGATTGGCAAGCAGTGCAGGGAGCGCTGGCATAATCATCTCCGGCCCGATATCAAGGTCTATTACCATACAATCTTTCATGAATTAATGTTGAGATCTACATCTATAATATGTTTAGTTGATTTCATTTGTTTGCATGAAGATCTTTTGCAATTTTTTGCAAAAACGAAGACCAAAAAATTATGATGTTTTCACATGGTATCAGTCAGAGTCTCTTAGTTTTTGTTCTTGATATATATATACATATATGTATATGCAGAAGGATATCTGGAGTGAAGCTGAGGATAGAGTGCTAATAGATGCTCATTCAGACATCGGAAACAAATGGGCGGAAATCGCGAAAAGGCTGCCGGGAAGAACAGAAAACTCAATTAAGAACCACTGGAATGCCACCAAAAGGAGGCAGTACTCGAAGAGGAAATGCCGATCCAAGTACCCAAAGGGCACCATTTTACAGGATTACATCAAGAGCTTAAACTTGAACTCACCAAAATATGAGCAGAAAAGTACTAATTCTACCACCCCCTCTGGTGATGCTAAATATTCTGCAATGAAAACTACTACTACTCAGCCTGATCAAGCTTTGGATTTCGGCTCTGACGATCGATTAGTTCCAAGTTATGAATTCAATGAGGTTCTTGATTTTGATTTCGACGAGAACATGTTCAGAGAGAACTGTAGCATTGATTCTCTTCTTGATGATATGCCTACTTGTGCTCCTGTTACTGATAATGTTGATGACAAGATCAGTTTTGGGTTGGAAGTGCCATCAGAGATGGCTAATCCATTGGTGGATTATGAAGTGAAGAAGGAGCTGGATTTGGTGGAGATGATGCAAGCTGTGAGGCCTTGAAAACATCATAATTAAGTCCAGCATATATATATATACACATACATATATATAAGTGCTACCCCAAGAGAGGAGGGATGATCAAGAGAGGAGGCTTAGTTTGGGGCAAAAGCTATTTCTTTACTAGGGTTTCAATGGTGGTGTCGAACAAAAGAGAAGTGTTGGGGGCCTGTAAGAGGCAAAATAATGGTACTAGTAAGACTGTAAGAGTAGTTAATAAAATAAAATATGTTCTGTTTGTTGGAAAGTCTTACTGTATACTGTCATAACTAATTAATGTACTTCGTTGCTGCTTAGTCTCTCTAGTTATGGATTGCATAATGGGATAATCTTATTGGAAATGAATTTCATTCTATATGGATGTGAAACCTATATATGTATGATACAACCAACGAGAGGTGGCTCCGTTGACAATCGGTTGGATTAGACATATGTATGTTTAATGTTCGATTTTAATAAAAAACATATTTCTCAACGGTATTTAAAAAAAATACACTTAATTAATTAGATTCACTAATTAACACTATCCGAGCATGCATCATAGTATTCCTAACCAACATAACTAACCTGGATATATAGGAAGAAGCTCCAGCCAAGTCAGGTATCTAGTCATAATTAAGGTAACGTAATAAATTGAATATGCATCATAAATCTTTAATTATTTTAAGGATTTTTATTTTACTTTCGTTTCATGTCGAGATTTTAATTACATATATAAATGACATACCTAATGTTAAATGCCGACAACGGTTGCCCTTCTCCAGTAAGAACGTTCTTATTGGAGTTTATATAAATATCTCTACTGTTAAGCCACTACATCAGATCAGATGGCTGAAATTAAGTTGATTTAGGTTTTAGGAGTTAGGATTCAGGGTTTAAGATACTTACTAAAAAGAAAATTTAGGGTTTAAGTTTTAGTGCTTTGGATTTAGGATTTGGGGTTTAAGATTTAAATGGAACTTGAGGTTTAGATATTATTTTTTAGGGTTTTTAAGATTTGAGGTTTAAGGTTTAGGTTTTAATTAAGGATTTGAGTTTTAGATATTGTTGTTTAGGGTTTTTAGGATATGGGGTTTAGGGTTTAGATTTTAGGGTTTTATGGTTTTATGGTTTAGATATTAGTTTTTAGGATTTGGGGTTTAAGGTCTAGATTTTATTGTATGAGTGCAATACCAGATACCATAACTAATTACCAAGGCCTGTTAATTTTGTGGTGGCTTATATTACAACAATGGTGCGAAGCAAGCTAACTGTCTTGGCCCCTTTCAAAGATGGACACGGGTTCCCTTGCCTTTTGGCCTCTTGGGGGTTGGCATAGACTAGTCGTGCATGGTTCGTGGATTTTTGTTTGGTTGGCGGAAGTTTTGCTTTAGTCCAGGCAAAGGATGGTTCGGTTTTGCTAGGTGTTGTGTTTTTTTGCTTTGACAAAATGGAACCACAATACTTGGCTCTTTTAGCTCTTTTGTTAAAATACTAGGCTGTTATAGTCTTTTCTTTCAGCTCTTTGTGTTGTTGTTTTGGTTTTTTGACTTTTGTAATGTTGGTTTTGGATTTTTTGCTAAGAGTCTATCTTGGCATTAAGCTCTTTTTTGTTTGTTTCTTGGGGTATGCCCCTCGTATCTTGTATTTGTTTCCTTTTAATTTATTCTTACTTACCAAAAAAAAAGTGTCTAGATTTCAAGAATTTGTGGTTTAGATATTAGTGTTTAGGGTTTTTAAGATTTGGGGTTTAAGATTTAGGTTTTAGTGCTTTGAGGTTTAATTATTAGTGTTTGTAGTTTTTAGGATTTGGGGTTCAACGTGTAGGTTTTAGGGATTTGTGGTTTAGATATTAATGTTTAAGGTTTTTAGGATTTGGGGTTTATGTTTTTGGTTTTAGAGATTTGTGGTTTAGATATTAGTGTTTAGGCCTTTTAGGATTTGGGGTTTAAGATTTAGGTTTTAGTGCTTTGAGGTTTAGATATTTGTGTTTTAAAAATATATAGAGAGAGGGGTATGTGTTATGTGTATGGCGATCAGCGTGTGAACTCCCGAGAGTCGAAATCTGTACAGCTCTTTTTGTTTCATAATTAGTCCTATGCACATAAGGATTAATTATGCGGAGGTATCTCTCCAACAGTCGAAATTTTCAAAATACGCAAATCAATTTAGGAAACAAAAACTTTCCTTTAAACAGTAGTAGCCAGCTCCTATACATACAAACAATACAAGGACTGTCTCTCACAAAACAAAGCAACCAAACAACAATGTCGGCTTCTCCTCCATCAGAACATGAGTTAGTCGGTGATTATCTATACAACAAAGTTCACGGCAACCCTCTTCCAGAGACTCTTAATGTGAAAGAATGTGATTTGTATGGTGAAGAGCCTTGGGAGGTTTGGAACAAGTATGGAGGACCTGAACTGGAACGCAATAGAGATAATAAGAAGGGGTTTCTTTACTTGTTTACTAAGTTAAAGAAACAATCTGTGAATGGCAAGAGATTTTTGAGAAAGGTTGGGTCTAATGGAGGTGCTTGGCAAGGTGAGGATGCGCCCAAGAAAATCGAGACTCAATTTTGTGTTGGGTTTAGGAAGAGATATCGGTATGAAAATCCGGGTTCTGATCAACATGGACGATGGATTATGCTTGAATACAGTCTTGGTGATTACAATGGAAAAGTAAGTGATCCATCTTTGTTGATTTTCTTGCTTCTAATATTAGGGTTTGTTCCGAATTTTGACATGGCACTCTCTGACTACTTGCTTTTATATGTAATGCAGGCTAATCATGACTTTGTGCTATGTAGCGTCAAGAAGAACAATAATACAACGAGAGGAAGAAAGAGAAGGGTTTGTGAAGAAATTGAGTCCAAACAGGAACAGACGTTGAATAAGCGAAGAGGAAAGGAACAGTTATGTTGTGGTCTACCAGCAGATGAATGTGATGGTCTTGTGGACTGCTACGACAGTGGTTGGACAATCAAGTTTCCAGAAGAGTTATTGCTTGATCAATCTTTCTCCACTCTGCAAGACTACTGTGATATCCAACTGTTTTCTAACGAGAATTGTAACAATTTAATGGGTTGGGAGAGGTTGTCTTAGTTTAGTAGCTAAAAGAGCGTACAGCAAATTTGCAGAATGAAATCCGTAGGGTTGTAATGATCAACTGATTATAACTCATCATCCTTTCTAGATTGACTGAATTTATCCGATCCCAATGAAAATTCTACGTCTTTTAAAGCTTTTGGTAAATTCCTGATCATTGATTATTTGATTACATGAGAGTTATCATCTTAATAACAAATCATCACTATCTGAAGTTGCCGAGGGTAAAATTTTAGCAAATATTTGCAGTTGCAGGAGCGCGACGTCCCTGTAAAACTAGGGGGTGTCTCAAAGAATGAAAATTATAAAGGTACAACAAACCAGACAAGGGTGGGAAGAAAAACTAATTAAGTTCCCAGCCTGACCTACGAAAATCTAATCCTGTCACCAATTTGAAAGCAAAATTTCTCTCAATAGAACGTCAAGCAGTCTTAGTCTTAGGCTTCGACTTAATACGCTTCACCCTTGAATACAGAAAAACTCCGGCAAGAGCCAAACCAGTACCTGCATTATTAAATCAGCAAACAAAAGAGTATGGTTAAACAAAGTTAAAATATGAACATCGAACTAACAATGCTATTTTTTTCTTGCCCTAGCTATGAAATGCAATTTACCTAGACAGTTAACAGGTGAGACGGGTGTACGAAAGAAGAAAATGGAACTGACAATAACGACAACCTGCTTCACACAATTGCCCACAGAATGGGTAACAGGGGATACCCATTGTAATATCATGTAAGAAACCTGCAAGGTTAAACGCATAGAGCATTGATTAGTAATATGTGAAATGAAGAAAACATATGATATGGGAGTTGGAAAAAAACCAGAAAAAACACCAGAAATAAACAGCAATACCTGCTGATAAGCATGAAAGCAGAGTGCAGCCAGAAGAGCCCTAATTGCATACTTGTTTAACATTCAATCCCCAAGGAGCAGCAAATTTATCAAAAATAATAATAATAATCAAGAGACCAACTAACAAGAAATATGCTTTCTGAGTAAAGTAAAAACTTAAAATGAGTACTGATGACAATTAAAAAGGCCGAAAAACTTACAGCAGATTGCAGATATGCAGGGGTAAACTTCACGCCTTCCATAAAGATAGCCACTGGGATTATCAGATAAAAGACATGGCAGTAATTATTGAAAAAAGAGTAATGTTGTCTAGAGATTCCTGCCAGAAGAGAAGCGTTCGAATTAAGTCCATTCAAATCGAAGGAAAAATTGAATCTAATTTCGAATTACGAATAGGTTAAGAGATGTTGCTATCGTAAACAAGAAGCCAATTATTGGCATTTCCATACCAACCAGCATCATTGACAGATAAAATATATCAGACCGGAAAGAAGATGACCTCCTTCTTAACCATGACCTTTTTGCTGAGGACATTACGGGATTGGTTCGTCAAATTGGAAGCCATTGCGCTCAAAAATCCAGCCCTTTTCATAAACATAACAATGAAGTCATACAATACACTCACTAAAAACAAATAATATTTTGAAATAAGGTTTTTTTATCAAACTCAGATATTTACTAACACAAATGAGATCTACCACTAAATGGTCCGCTATATGGAAGTAAAGGATCTCTTTTGGCAAGTAATTAGAAGAAGATGCAAATTGATTCTTACCAATTGAAAGAGGCCTCACTGCCTCAGTCGCTGATGCAAGTGCCACTCCACCAACAATTGGTAAAAGGGAAGCAACCACCCAGGGACTAGCAATCTGTATAGTATGATTACAAGAAACTCGATTATATTGACTTATATAATGGATATTAAATATAAACAAAACTATGAATTATTCAATTGTTTTCCAAAACAAAATTATGCACATGTATGTTACTGTACATGCAACTTGGGGTAGCACAACTCTGCCTATTTCTAAATGCCTATTTGCCAAAGATTCTTACCTCTCCAAGAAACATGGCAGAGAGGACAACAGAGAAGAAAGGCTCCATAGCTTTGATTGTGTGAGTGAAAGAAACAGCGACTTTCCCAATACTCATATTTGTAAAAAGGTTTCCTAAAGCGTGCACCACAGCAAGTGGTAGAATTGCAGCAAGCTGTCGAGAAATAGTCAAATAAAAGATATATGATTCAATGACTTGCAAATAAGAAACAGCTTCAACCTTTCTTAGCAAAAAAAAAAATTACCTGTGCAACACTGTCTTTTGGCCTCTTATAGAGGTTGAGAGTCCACATTAATGTAACAAGTAAAGCCCCAACAGCAAATTGAATCATGGTAATGGTAATCGGAAATGGGTGGACCTTCAAAACCTGTCAAATAAAAGTATAAGAGATGTGCATTCTCTGGCTCAAGAATGGCAAAACAATACATATATACCATGTTCTTCATCGATTTCCCAGGCTACAGAATAGGGGTGATAGCGGCCTCCCATAATTTAGAGAGGGAAATTGTGAAGGCTACATTTCCCTATCACAATTTCTCAATGCAAAGAAAAAAGAATGGAGACTCTCTGAGAGAGGCTCTCCCAACCTCTATGAAAGAATCCAATTTCAATAACCATATTTTACATAGTTTTATAGTTCATAAAAAAACATTTTAGATAGTTCTCAGAAGTTGAAAGCATACAAATATAATAAATCCATTGGGGCAGGGGAAGGGGAAAATGGGGTGAGAAGACCTCCCCCAAAGCCACAAGCAGTGCAAGTTTTAAGTTTGCCCCCTGCCCCCATCCCCATCCAATTAAAAATGGAACCCCACTGAATTCGGGGATGGGTGTGGCTGGAATCATTCCAGCCAATTCCACCTATCACAGCCATTACATCATCATTAATTGCACTTCATGACATTATGAAGCAAGTATCATCAACAGCTGTGATGGATGGAATTGACTGGAATGATTCCAGCCCCTCCCATCCCCTGAATTCGAGTTTCACATGGTGAACAGTATCTGTTAACTAAAATTTCCCAACTGGCACTATACATCCATCAATCTAACCACAACAAGTACAAAGGTTTGCAACAGCAAAAATAAATTTACTCATCATGTGAAAGTTTATTTACACTAATGTTCAATTCAATGTCTCGTACATATACTCACTAATATCAACATCTTAAATTCGTTTTGGATTCTAAAATCTCTTTTCCCAATGGTTTTACATGAATAAATTTTACAAGAAGATGGAAATAACTTTCAGCATGTTCATTTTTAAGATTTTCAACTAATTATAATTATCCCTTACAAGTTACAACGATATAATAGTCTCCAGTACCCACTCTTACTCGAAACAAAACTGAATGCAAAGAACTAATCGAAATCATACTCAAACCAAAAGGCCAGAAAGTAAGACATACAATTACCAAGAATCAATGATAAAACGAACCTGCTTATTGTAGATGTTGAAGTATTTATTGAAAAAATACCAAAGGCCGATCAATAGTCCAAACCTGCTCACCGGCGATCTCGGGCACAGCAGTGGCTTTGGCCTCGAAATGCTAATTTCTGGCGAGAAGTGGCACGGAGGCCCATGGCCTGAGCCCCAAAGGCGACGAACTCAAGTTCCACGACCGCCTAGCAAAGTTCGCCGAGACTGCATTGTTAGACGCAGTAAGATCGCGAAGCTTCGGTGTCGAAGAGCAAGAAACACGTATCGGATCGCATCTAGGACTCATCAGCAGGCTCCGAGGCTTCAGAGACGGGAGCGTCGAAGAGAGACGAAACGCCGCGCTCTGCATTTCCGAGATCTGGAGAGAGAGAGTCTATTTCAGTCTTTCAGAGAAGGTATGTAGAGGCCGGGTCGGGCATTAAGGCGTTGGGAAGTCCGACGATGAGGCAGGTTGGTATGTAGTGGCGTCGTTTTTTTCTTTTATTGAGAAAATTTTGGCTATACTTTCGGAAAATGTTATTTGTCCCAAGAAATGTCATCCCAAAAAATCTCAGGTCTAGTTTTTTTTTTTTTTTTTTAAAGACTCACAGTCCACACACACGTTAAGCCATGCCCGTCATGCCCGAGGGGCATGACCACCACAGTAGATGGAAAACTACCCAAATCTCAAACCCCCCTGATGAGAATAGAACCCTGGATCTCAACACACACGCTAAGCCATGCCCGTCATGCCCGAGGGGCATGGCCACCACAGCAGATGAAAAACTACCCAAATCCCAAACCCCCCTGGTGAGAATAAAACCCTGGACCTCAAGGTCCTGAGCAGATAACCAGACCAATCAGGCTATCTCTCATTCTCAATCTCAGGTCTAGTTGACAGTTTACTTGGCATGTATATTCATCATACCAACTTGAAACAAGACAAAACAAAGTAAAATATGTTATTGTACTTATATTTTTCCCGCCCATGTAAAAAGAATTCTCGCTTCTCTCTCTAACTTTACACACCTAGGTCAAGAGAGCAAGATTGTTCTGTACACTGAGAGATGAAGCTTGTGTAATGTAAGGGTTTTGTATCTTTGAGTTCTCTCTCATCCTTTACCTATCCAGGTCAAGAGATCCAGTCGTGGGCTTCACTGAATTGCTTATTTTGTGTCCATTTGGATTATTTGAAGGTTGGCCGATTCTTTCATGGTTAATCGACACAATAGGCTTTAATATTGGGAGGAAGTGAAGGTTTGTTGGACTTCCGAGGGTTTACAAGGTGTATAGAGAGATGGGTTCGAGATTTTTGGTTATAATTGTTTTTTTCCGCATTCTCTTCATATGATCTCAACTTGTTATTGTACATTTTTTGAAGATTTGTATAACATTGTTTATGGCCAAAAACAAGGAGGATGGACATATCCTTTGGTTAGGTCCTTGAGAATGGGAAGTGATCTTACATTGTTAATTGAACTGCCCTAAAAAAGATTACGCTATTCAAATGTTATAAATTGCATTGTTTTGAAGCTGCTTACATTGTTGTCATTTGTGTTTAAATTCTTATTAGGTTAGGTCAACCATGTTAATAGGAGGTGAATTACATTGTGTGTTAAACCATGTAAATGCAGGGGTAACCCCATTGATTGTAGTGAAGAAATGGAAGGACATGATGAGACATATCCATTGTGGGAGCACTTGGTGATTGAGGGATTCAATAGCATATTTCCCTTGATTGGGATGCTGTTTGAATTTCATGCTTGTTCTTGAATTGTTTGAAGGTTACAGTGGTGCACAGGGTGTACATTGTTTATAGGATATACATTGTCTATGGGATATGAGTGTGAGATATTGATGTTGCATTATTTTTATAGCAGATGTGATCTTACATTGTTAAGTAACTACATTGTTTTAACCATGCCCACATTAAAAAAAATTTGGTAATGCACCATGGCCATATAAATTACAATTTTGGAAATTCAATATATAGCATTTTGAAAACCATTTGTATTTTGAAAGCTTTATGATCATTTATATTTTTTCTTACAAAAATATTGAAGCACCAAAACAGGTCCACATATGCAATGGACTCCAAAATTACATAAAAATGCAAAACAAATTCAGACCAGATCAAAATTGAAGCACCAAAATAGGTCCATCTTGACCTCATTTATTTGCTGCTGTTTGTAACTCAACCACTGTATTTGTACCATTCTTTGCCATTGCAACTAATTGACCTGACCATGAAAGAGTCAATTGAATAATCGTCTACATTGTTATTAAATACAAGCCAAGCATGAAATGCACAATAGTCCAATGGAAAAAATGGAAAAATCAATGTATGTCATATTCAACGAAAACCGTATCAAATGTCAGATATATGGTAATTTTCATTGTGTTTGGAAACAATGTTATCACCAAAATAGGTCAATAAACAATCTTTGAACCAACATTACCTAAAAACCAGTCAGGAACAAGCATGAAATGCACAATTGTCACTTGAAATTCAAAGGGGAAACTTGAAAAATTCAATGCATCCAATGAACAAGCACAACCAGATGAATTAGAGAGCTTTATGTTCTTTTCCAATTAGTTTACAAACAAGGTTAAGAGCCAAAATAAGTTCAGATACTATCTAAAAACCAAGATAGCCTAGAAACCAATCAAAAACAAGAATGAAATGCAATATGGCAAGGGGAAATTCCAAGTGGAAACATGGTAAAATCAATGCATGACATGTTCATTGATTCACCTTTGTATTTGTCAACCATATATGGTAATTTCCATTGTGTTTGGAAACAATGTAATACCAAAATAGGTCAACAAACAATCTTGGAACCAACTTAACCTAAAAACAAGTAAGGAACAAGCATGAATGGTCACTTGAAATTCAAAGGGGAGACATGTAAAATTCAATTTATCCAATGAACAAGCACAACCAGATGAATTAGAGAGCTTTATGTTCTTTTTCATTGAATTTACAAATAAGGTCAAAGCCAAAATAAGTCCACATACAATCTAGAAACCAAGATAGCCTAGAGACCAATCTAAAGCAAGAATGAAATGCAATATGGTAAGGGAAAACTTGGAAAAATAAACGTATGTCATGTTCAACGAAAAACTATTTGAATTTGTTAGATATATGATATTTTCCATTTTGTTGGAAACAATGTAAGCACCAAAGTAGGTCAAACAACACCCTGGGAACCAACATAACCTAGAAACAAGTTGAACAAAACATTTTATGGACCAAAATCCTCAGAAATGGGAAGTGAATGTCAAAATAGTCTTCAAATCAAAAATAAAATCAATGAAATACCCGCAATCGAAGGCTCATTATTTTAATGACGGACTAGTAGTTGTAAAACAATGTGATGGCGAAATTCCATGCAAATGGGAATTGGTTGTCAAAAGAGTCATCAAACCAAAACAAAAAACAATGGACTACCTAGAAAAACATGCCAATAGTATCAAATCCTTACCAAATAAATTCATTATCAACATTGACCCAGTCCAGGAGGAAGATATATAATCTGATTGGTTACATTGTTATATATAAACAATGTAATAACCCATTTCCTTGCAAATGGGTATTGGTTCTTAGAATAGTCTTCATACCAAAACATAAATCAATGGAATACCCAGAAAAACATGTGAAACTTTGCAAATTCTACCCAAAAACCTTCATTACCGACTTCGACATAAATATTTACAGATTAAGTGGGAAAAATGGATTACCTTGAAAATTAGGGCTTCGTTTCATTGACTTCATCCGAAGAATCAGTTCTTTAGAAATTTATCACCTTTTCTGGTGAGTTTAACATGAAATTCTCATCTTCAAGCAAAACCAGATAAAATCTACAAAAATTCTAATGTAAGGCATTTATATTTTGTGTAAAATGATAACATACCTTCAAATTAGGGTTAGATTATAATCCTCAAGCTTATACTTTTCTTTCTAAGTGAAGGGCAGGAGAAAGAATCTTGCATCTATCTCGAGTTGCTCCCTTAATCGGCGGCTTCGGTAGCAATCGGAAGCTCACAAAGCAAAATATTAGAGTTTTTGAGAGAATGGGTTTACAAGAGACTCATGTTTCAAGTAAAATGGGTTTTAAGAATATATTGTACAAAAATATTTTGAATTCACAATATTTCAAAATTCAAAATAAGCCATGTGGACAAGCTAAGTTGGCATGACACATCATATTGGGAAGTTTTGGGACTATATTGTTTGGGCTATTTAGCAGCACCGGCGTATACTTTCATGGAAAGTCAAAGTCATGCGCGACCAAAAGCTAAGTTGGCAAGAAAGTAAAGAAACAAGGCGGATCATCTCCCACGTACCCAAAATGGAGGATATTCCCTTCCATATGTTTTAATCAAACACCTATTTTAAGCAGTAAAGATTCAAGAAGTGATGTTGAGATAGAGAGTTTGACTTGTTTGAAAATATTTTGACGGAGTACTAGAGCAGCGTTCATCAAAAAAATTTCAACCCAAAAAATAAAATATAAAGTATCATACAATCAACAGGAAATTCATCGTCCATTTTATTGTGAAATGTCGTTTTAACATAATCGATATTCTAACCGGTTTGGTCTATAGGATACAAATGAGTCTTTAATCATAATCGATATTCTAACTGGTTTTGTCTATAGGATACAAATGAGTGATTTATTAAAGCAATGTATTTTGATAGAAACCGGCCGGTTTCATCATCCATTTTGTTGTGAAGTATTGTTTTAACATGACTGGTATTCTAATCGGTTTGGTCTCTAGAATGCATATCGGTGATTTATTAAATCAATGTATTTTAATTGAAATGGGCCGGTTTCATCATCTATTTTGTTGTGAAGTGTTGTTTTAACATGATCGGTATTCTAACCGGTTTGGTCTATAGCATATAAAACCGGTAATTTATTAGAGCAATGTATTTTAATAGAAACGATCAGTTTACCGATTGAACTGTCGATTCAGACCACATGTCGACCGCCCACTAAAAAGACCAACGCTCTACCCAGCTAATTTACAATGGCTTATTTGGTTAAATAACAATGTTAATTGAATGTGTCTTATGGGGAGACAATCATCCATAGGTAGTATGGGGCACCAATCAAAGCATATTTTAATCCTCTAAAGTGTGTTTAAGAAGTATTTCAAATTTGTAGGAGCAATTTCTACAATCATTGAAAAGTCAACGAATTGATGACGTTGAGGATCGTCTACACGTTTGATTCTTGCAACCTTCATAACAAAAGCAACCGTGAGAAGCTCCAAGGCCTGAGTGGGGGGTGCCGGTCGTAGAGACTCTGACAATCAGGTCAGTAGAATGAACAAAGAAAGTGACCGTGGATGGAAGACCGATGATGAATAGTGTTTTAGCTAAGCATTCGATCGTGAGGATCTGATTTCAAAGTATTGTAATATTCTTGTGCGTAACAGGCATCATCCTTTTCCTAGAGATCGGAAAGGGATGTTTATAGGGGTCAAGGATGTTGACCTTCGAAATGGTGTCTGACAATTATGTAATGTATGAAATGACATGTCAGAGTCTAAAAAGTAAGTGAAAGGATGAGCAATGTCAGGCTAGGCACCTAAAAAGTATGTAGGTGGGCCACGTGTTCAATAGAGAGTGGGGAATAGATGTTAATGAGAGATGCACAAATATGCTTTATTTAACATTGAACATCAAAATAATCATACTTGACCTAGTTTGTAACTGGTTCGTAAATGTAAACATACCGTAAATAAGGTAGGTTCCTGGCGGCTAGCGGTTGTCCATTGGTACAATGCTAAGACTTGTGAGGCGACAACAGTTTGGATTGTGTTAGAAGGTAATACCTTGTTGTAAGTCATTAGAAGGTAAAAAGGTCATGATATGATGCTCATCATGAGAGTCAGAAGTGACGTATGAGATAACTTAGTGCTGGTGTTTATTGGTCCATGGGCTTGGAATCATATGGGCCTTGGGCCAGTATGCTTCGTGGACCTGTAAATTATAAGAACAAAGGAGGGCTCAAGCCCATGCTTGAAAGAAAGTGGGTCCATTCAAATTTTGGCCAGTACAAAATTAAATGAATTTATGGCTTCATATAATCTACAATTTCTGGACACAGATTTAAAAATTGAAATATCTATAAGATTGTTGTCAGTCTCAATGACTTCAGCGGCCCAATTTGATTACCTAATGAGCCACACAGCTAGCAGTATTAATGTATTATATCATCGAAAGTCCAAACTGATGTCTTGCCTCCTTTATCACAACTGCTATTACTGGGCCGAAAGTTAACCCGCAACATAGGGAGCCCAATAACTGATCATATGGTCCAATACTGGCCCACTGGCTGGCCCAAAAGATAAAGGGCCCTATACTATGGAAATATTGCAGCAGTTAAGTTGATTTTCTTGGTGTAAAGTACTAAGGTTTACAGTAGATGCAAAAACCAACTGCTAGGCTGAGCTTTTTGAATTATGTATACATACATACATACATATAAATAGGTCATTGGCTCATTGCATTTATATGCGAACTGATGATCAGTTGTATTAGAATTTCCAGCGCGGAATTTGAATTATCTATATATGTCAACAAGTTGTTCAATCTCGTTGCAGCAAAGGACTTGATCAAGAGCCACACCGGGTTTATCAATACCAAGCACAAATCATGCCGTCTTGGACTTGGACAGGTACCTCTCTCAAATCTGCAATATATTTTATGGATGTGATGCTTACTTCTTGCCTAATTTCATTATTTGTGGGGGTTTTCATGTTATGTACATGTCTCTATAGCAACTTTGAAACATATATATATATATCCGATAATTGCATAGAGAGCTACTTATATGTATTTTTTTTAAAATTTGGTGGTTGCTAAAATCTTAAGTTACGATAATTATTTGATATTCTAATGTGCCGGACCATAACACCGTTGGATCTCTTGCTTAAATGACAATACATGTATATGTGGCACTTACTAAAATTAATTAACTCTACTTGCATGTTTAATTTGCATTAATAAGTACTCATTTTGTATAAATATATATAACTGACGAACAAGGTTGCATGATAGAATTGCAGAGGTGTAACGTAGAAGTCACATGTTCAATTCCTGAAAATAGTTTCTCTATATATTATGTTGAGGTAAAATCTATATATATCTTATATGTCATGATCTTATTTATTACGAGAGTGTTGGGCACGAACGAGCGTTCTTTACCTTCTACGTTAATTTATGTTGTGGAAAGACTATCAAGATTCCCTAACAACAGAGTAACTTAATACATATCGTCCTCCTGGTTTGGTTAATCCTTGCTTGGAGGCTACGTTTGTCTTGACAACCAAAACTGTCTTTATATAACATGCATTCCTGGGCTTGCTTCATGAACCTCCTGTCACCAGTCACCCTCTCCCTTGACCTGTCTGTCCTACACGTAGAATCTCATCTCCAAAAAAAAGACTATTGGACCCAAGTCAAATGGAGTCTTACCATGGGTCCCACAGATCTCATTTCAAGGTGTTAAAAGTATTAACAAGCAATAATGCCTCTAATCAGTTCAACCGTCATACAAAGGCTACATTTTTATGTTGATTAGGGATTATGTAATGCTTCAATGGCTCCTACTTATTTAGCTATTGAGTTCGACGTACATAATTCAAGTGAATTCACGGGCTCTACATGTGTCACATGATACACATAAAATCTTATACGTACAATTCAACAATTGGGATAACAACGACCGGTATCCCTATCATCATGCCAAAAGGGATTTTTGCTTGCACTAAAAGGCATCGGCAACGCAATATATCCACCAAAAAATAGTTTCCCCTCTCTCTTTATCTCTCTATTTCTGATACCAAAAAACTGAAAAAGGCTGGGTAATCTAGCAAAAGGTGACAAAACATTCATTTTTTATATATATATTTATATTTGCACGAACATATATGGAGTATGAGACTGCAAAGACAAAGATGTTTGGTCTATTTTTTTACTAGATTGTCTCGATATAATACAAAGTAAGAAGCTTGTGCTCAAAGAACAAAACCCTTTTATGTTTCTTCTCTCTCTGGCCTTCATTAGTTTTTATTTCTCCAATGGAAAGAATGAAAGCATCTCCTCTTACACCATCACCACAACCGGGCCACTTTCCCTGCCTTGCTTTCTCTTGTAAGTATCAAACTTTTCTTTGCTTAGAACTTCACTCATTTTTTATTTCCTAAAATTCAATTACATCTTTCTGTTCATATCATGCCTAAAGTTTGGAATTTCTGTATGCTTACTCTTGTGATTGTGTTTGTGAGGTCAATTTGAATGTAATATGTTTAATGTTGATGAATTCCCCTTTGGTTCAAACATTCTATGATGAGGTTTACATATAAATACAAGAAACCCATAATGATTTAGGAATTTATACTAATGATTCTCTCTCAAATGTGGCCTGTTGCCATATCTGAAGCACTGTGGGTCGTGATTTAGTGATTCGGGTTCCTTCAGCTAGTTTGTGAATTTATGAATGGGTGTGTGGATTTCGTGTTAGTTTGGGCTTTTGGCTTTCACTTCTACCCCATTTCATTCTTTGTGTTTCAATTGTGAAGTCTGTACGGTAACCCATGTGAAGTAGCAAATTTGTTTTACTCCAAACCCTTCAACTTTTCTGTACCACTTGTCTTCTGGGTTTGCTTCGCTGCGAAGTTTTTCAAGATTTAGCTGACTATTTACTTTAGATTTCTTTCGTCAAACTCCTTTGCCTTCCTGTTCTGTTTCAATCAAAAAAAAATTCCTCGGTTCCTCAAAAAAGACTTTACATCTTCTGTTTTTCTCGGATTTTGGCCTTAAGATTGTCTTTTGAAATTGAGTAGTGTAGTTCTTTTGATTGTTTTAGTTCTTCACTCATTTTAAAAGATCCATTGTTCAACTTTGGCTATGGAAAAAATTGGGTATAGAGCACCAATTATCCTAAATCGTTGTAAGTGAAGAATCAATAGAAGTAAACACCATGAGTTTTACAACAGGGTCCTCGAAAGATTCTTGGCATCCAGTCATGACTGCTGATACGACGGTTACAAGCTACTGGCTGAATTGGAGGTTCTTGCTATGCGGCATTTGGGTTGTAATTGTAATAGTTTTTTCATCACTTATCATATGGAAGAACGAAGATTGTGGCAGAAAGAAAGGTGTTAGCGGAGAAACCAAGCTGGAAACTGAAAGAACATTATTGTATGAGGATGAGACTTGGAGGCCATGCCTAAAAGGAATCCACCCTGCTTGGCTATTGGCTTTCAGGGTTTCCAGCTTCTTTGTGCTCGTAGTACTGCTTGCCATAGCTACTGTGGTGGACGGCAGCAGCATATTTTACTATTACACTCAGTAAGCAACTCGTATCTTACACTTGATGATGCTGCCTAATTTGACTGTTGTATGAACAAAAAAGTAATTATCTCTTCCCATTGTTGATCCATATTGTTTCTTGGTTTTGGTAGGTGGACCTTTATATTAGTCACCTTTTACTTCGGGGTAAGTTTCAACATATTTGGAAAATTGTTTCTCAAGTTGTTCAGAGTGCTTTTGTCAAACCGTTAGAGTAAAAGACGTCTAATTGGCTAATGAGTTTGCTATTGCAGCTTGGGTCCTTGTTTTCCATGTATGGCTGTTACCAATATCACAAAAGAGTTGGTGGAGACAAAGTTGATAATGTGGAAGTAGATGCCGAGCAAGGAACTTCTGCAGCTCCTGCACATCGCCAAGCTGCAGGGAAATGGGCTTATCTCTTTCAAATTATTTTCCAGGTATTTCCTGCAATGCGTAGAATTGGATAGGATTCTGTATATGTATTTTTTTTAGGATTAAGAACATTTTCTTTGTTCAAATTCTTCCTTGTCTGTCTCGTACGAGTTATCCTAAAGAAACTGTTTCTACATGTAAGTATCTGAGTGCGCGGACATGTTGTTAAGAGTATATAGATAAATAAGTAAGATTTTGAGTCCCCGAGTGCAAAATCTAACCAAAAACTTAGACTCATTCCATCCAAGAACTCTGTGATTGTTCCGCCAGAATGAGTGGTTAGATTTAGATGAACAAGGGAGGAAACAGAATGCAGAATGTTGCTCTAACTGTTTTTATAGATTTATGAACATAGCAGGAATGTTTCCGTTTTTGACATTTTTCTCTCAACTTTTGCAACAGATGAATGCAGGGGCTGTTCTGCTCACAGATTGCGTGTTTTGGTTCATACTTGTTCCGCTTCTTGAAATTAAAGACTACAATATCAATCCTGTTAGTATTACATGCTGCATCAAGTTTGAATTCACTGACTTGCTGTAAGTATTTTTGTAAAAATAATGTTCTAACAATGTGGTTGATCCCATCTGTGTGACAGTTGGTTGTATGTATGCATTCACTCAATGCCGTCTTCCTGATAGGCGATACTGCTCTAAATTGCTTGGTAAATCGCCTTCATTAATACATTCCTCGCAGTGATTTTACTACTATTTTCATGAATTTATCTTTAACTTCTTGATATTTTTCGCTTTCAGCAATTCCCCTGGTTTCGGATTGCATACTTCTTACTGTGGACAATAGCCTATGTTATATTTCAGTGGCTTGTCCACGTTAACCTAAAAATATGGTGGCCGTATCCGTTTCTCGACTTGTCAGATCCATTTTCTCCACTATGGTACATACCCTTAACCAGAAACAAAATGTTCTGAATGTCCAGTATCTATCAGTGCTTATGTTGTAGACAATATTCCTTAGTAAGCAGGCACATGCTTAACCCTTCTGTGCATCTCAAATGTGGTTAGGTACTTCTCAGTCGTGGTCATGCATCTCCTATGCTACGCCATTTTCGATCTGATCACAAGGCTGAAACACACATTGTATTCGAGATGGTTTCCCGATTCCTATCTGTCTTCAAGATAGTGTCCAGGTGCAAAACCAACTTCAAGGGCTCAGTGAAAAAACTCGCCCTAACTTTCAGTAACCGCGAGTTTTCTCACAGACGGGGTAGCTACAGAGTAGATGATGAGCAAGCAATACAAGTATGAAAAACCTTGGAAAACCATGGAATTCATGTTAACATGCAGCAAACAAAATTGTAAGTACGGCAAGTTCTTTTTGGGAAGATTTGTAAATGTGGAAACAGGAAATTAGCCAGCATTCTTGACTTTGAACAGACATTGATAATTGCTACTGAATACAGATGATGGAAAAATACTTAATAGCAGTGAATGCCTTGTTTACATATCACTCCATTTACTTTGCTTCTTCATTCCTTTTAGTGTATACTGATCATCTGCAGGTGATGAATGTATATTTTCTTTAAACAAGTATTTCTAAACAAAGGCTTACGAATATTGAACAATCCCAAATCCAGCAAATTATTTCTGTGGCCCTATTATACATTCGATTTCATATGAATCATGTGGAGCCATGATTTTTTTTTTTTTTTACATGGACCATTTGCGTCCATCTCAATATTTGAGATAGCTGAGGAAAAAAAAAACCTAGAATCCTTAGCATTTTCACAGAATTAAACAGAGACATCTTTTCACTTTATAAGTTCTTCTGAATGGGAAACATGAATGTCAAGATATTTTAAGTTTTTAACCAGTTGTTGTTCAATTTAATTGGATGATTCCACAAGTGCAAAACTATAAATTCAATCCCAATAGATTTTTTTCTCAAAAACAGGAAACAAAAAATACAATAACATATTCAATGATCTACTAGTCATGGACAGAATGGCTTGTTGGTGGCAGAGCCATCTCTGTGACTAGGAATGGTGAAATGCCTTAATCTTCCTTCTTGTTTCTTCATATACTTTTCACAAAGAAACTCCATTGAAAACCTATCTTCAACCTCTCTATTCACATCATGCACAAATACATCAGTCTCTGCTCCTTCCTCTCTGTTCCTAGCAATCATCCCCGCCGTGTATATGGCACTCATCCTCCCAGGCGCCTCCTCGTGGTACCCCGTCGGAGCATCCACCATTATCAAATCCCACTTCATCTCATAGACCTCACTTGGCAAACTTTTTAGTGAGAGCTGGCATATGGAGTATTTAAGATCAACAAGTGATGTACACTCAGGTCCTCTGCCTACCTCCATTAGATTATCTGCCTGGTTCACCTGTTAACATTACCACATTGAAAGAAAATCAACCTCCCACATTAAATCCTTGTAGTGCTTAATGTCATGGCATTGTTAATATATTAAAGCCAAATTACCATTACCTTGGTATCATAGGTGACATGGTATGATTCCAACATGGGAAAGCGTAGTTTGATCTGTTCGATCCATGACTCGTCTTCTTCGAGGAAGATTGTGCGGCCACCAAAGTTGAGTGAGCTCCACATGAGACTGTCATGGCCTAAGCCAAAGACCAAGAAATTACATGGTGACTTCTTGTCTAGAACTCTTGCTGTCACTGAGATTTCCTTGAGGGTTTGTTGTGGTGTGATGGTTGAGGTTGAGTAGTGGATGAGAGTTTGCGCTAGAGAGCGAGGGATCTTGGCACACGTTGGAGAACAATTTTCCGCTGTTTCTTTCATTGCTTTAGAGGTTTTTGGTTTCAAAACAGGAAAAATGTTCTGCTTTGAAGACGAAGAAGAAGAAGATGAAAAGCTTGATCTTAACAAGAAGAGAAGGAAGAAAGCAATGAAGACACCAAGAAGAAGAAACTTAAAGTTCAAAGCTTGATGGGGTTTAGGCCTCATGTTCATCTGTTTCCCCTAGTGTTTTTAGGTTAGCAATGGAGAAAATCTGAGGATTGGTCACTTGGGTTTTGTGTAGTGTAGTGTGTGAGTGGAGTTTTTGTATGTTTTGGTGGAGGATTGAGAGGGGGTGATGAGTGAGAAGTGGTAGAGATTTGATGGATGGCTTGTCTTGATGCTTAGAAAATAAGGGAAGAAACGGTTCATGTGATTTGATGAAGACGCAATAGCTTCTAAGTTTTTGGATGAAGCAACAACATTGGACATTGGTGGGTTGTGGGTACATCCGAAAGTTTGGTGAAGTTAAAGAAAAGTAGTCAATTAGGATTAAAATACCTAATATTGAGTCCATGCATGAAGACATCTCTAAAAAACTGAAAAGATAATCTAAAACAAGCCACATCAAGTACAGAATTTGCCTCTGTTGGGATTTTTAATCCTACTGTTAATGATAATTTGTGTGGACAATCATATTTCTTGATTGATCTGGTCTCTGACCTGAGATGTAGGCTACTCCAATTTGATTTTGATTCATATCCAAACACGACTTTCGTGTTATTGTTCAGCTGTGTTGTAAACAAAGGTATTTTAGATATGTTACTAGGACTCTAGATAAGAGTTATCTTTAATTAGATACACAGACTCGTGGGGCTTGAATCATAGACAAGAGGGAGCTAACCTTGGCGATTGAAGGAGATACTAAGACGGACTCCGTTGCGAAAAATATTTCCAAATTTGTTTTTTCTTAGGCTTCAGATTTCATTTTATTTCCCTATTTTAAGTTTGGGATAGTCAGTGACTCATTGCAGATTGAAGACACATTTTCAATCAATTTTTTTTATGAACAATAAAAAAATCCATCTTTTTGCTAAAATATTAAAGAGGTTGGGTCTTTCTCAAAAAGTTCTAAGACCTAGAACCTTAAAAAGTAACCTGTAACACAAGTAGTAGTATCAAAACAAATGACTTGACGAATAACTCAAATAACACTCACGTGTATGATATCTCATAAAAATCTCGGAGTTCGAGCTTCCCCATCCCTTCCTTGTAATAAAAAATAAAAATAAAAAGCCTTGAATCATTACTGATTTCCGGACAGGGATTAGGCCGCATGTTCTAGTTTAAACAATCAGTGACGTATTGCCATTTATGGAACAAGAAATACGGTCTAACCAGTAGAAGAATATCAATAATACCAATATCCTAAACCAAATGATTCACAGACCACCACCAATTCCATTAGTTCTCATGCATGCGTAAACAACTCTCGTGCACAAGGTCTCATGCTGGATGTACGCAAATCTTAAAGCAACGAAATTAAAACAAAATTCCCACCTTAAATGGTGGGACATTATTGATTAGAGTAAGCAATATTCCTATTCTTCCAGACAATAGGAATTAGCCTTACAAAAGAAATCCAAGATCATATAAGAATGGCCTTAATACTTATTGCGAAATATAACTCAAGGATCCACAGAACTTACATAACAACCTTGAAAATAAAGCTAAAACTCACAGATTCAGAGGGCACCTCAACCAGGGACACATCTCGAGATTGAGGGTCGCCACATTAAAAGAGGAGATGAAGACAACCATAATTAAATCATTGCACAACTAAAGCCAAATCATCACAAAACGTAGGCCAGCCCACATTTCTTCTTCTTTTAACCCTCCTCTTTCCCTGACCATGAAAGATGCTCTCTGCCACCATAAATGTTATCATGGTTCTACTTATTCAAGTTTCCTTCAAGCCTTTCAATTGCGGCATCTACGCCACTCTTTGCTTCTGACCTTTGAAACGCAGCCTCATTTCCTTCATTTGCTTTCTCTACAAGCTTCAATTGGATCCAACCTGTCAAACAATGAAAACTTCAGGGATTAGACGTCTCGTCCTTCCCCATCAACACTTGGTTTGCTTACCATTTAGAAGTTCATATTCCAAGCCAGTTGAGGCTTTCATGCAGCGACCCTCATCCAGAATACTAATGTTTTAAAGTTTCTTTCCGGATGCTAATAATATGTATAATGCAACTCCAAATAGATAGATATTTATGCCGAGAAAACCGTAAAATAAGTTGTCCATAAGTGAGTAGAATTTCAAAGTAAACCTAATAAGAGGAGATAATCAAAGAAAGATTCAATTATGATAACCAAGGTCAGACAATTACCTAGAGGAAAACACAATGCTGCTCCAAGAACTGAACCTAGCATGACATTCCTTGTACGCCAACGGAGAGATCCAGGCACTGGATTGAACGCACAAAGATGGAATTAGACAGTACTAATACAATGTTAGTACTTCAATAATGAAAGCCCGAGATATGTAAAGCTATATAACCAATATAAGTATATTGCATTGCAATTTAGTAAACCAAATTTTCTAATCGAGTAATCAAAATGGACGAATGAGATATGGGTTATTTACTTATCAAACCAAATGTTGCAGCAGTGGCTGAGCCAGCCCCAACCACATTGAAAACATCATGCACACCCCGTTTCTCAGCCAGCAGATTTTGCAAACAGCAAAATGCACCAGTGAACATCCCAAGTCGCACTCCACCAACAATCGAGCCTCGAACGACTCTGATATACCTCTTCTCCATTGCATCCCTCATTAATCTATACTGCTCACGCTTGTCTGGAGTGCTCCCAAGCTTCAACATTAGCTCTGCATCCTTGCTCTGCCCAATATGCACAGTCCTCTCAACTTTTGACTTTTGTAGTTTAACACAGTAAGACAGAAGCAAATAATTGGAATAGAAACTACCAATATATAATTAAGGGGAAGCTCTATTCAACTCATCATGTTATACGCATTTAGCATTCACAGGCACAAATTCTCTTTTATTCCTCTTCTTCTTGCCTTTTACTTTCTATTAATGTAGTAATTGTCTTAGATAAATGCATTCACAGGCACAAATTCTCTTTTATTCCTCTTCTTCTTGCCTTTTACTTTCTATTAATGTAGTAATTGTCTTAGAAGATAACAAAGGCAACATGCACATCATAGCTAAACGCCATCAAAAGCTGTTACTCATTTGGACCTCTTCTGCTATGATGATTGATGACAATGAAAGAGATCGGTTTTGGAGACATCATCATAAGTAGTTCAAATAGGCATTTCAAGCTTTTATATACACACCAACTTACAACTGAAGCTGACGCCTCCTTGCTACCTCCATATAGCATGCCTGCAAAGATTCCTATGACGGTTGCTGTGCCCCAATTGACAGTGCCAGCCAATCTTGGTGAGTACTGATATAGATAAAATGAAATTAGCCTCTAAGCCATAAATGGGATATTTAGACACGTGAGTCTATATATAATCATTATCTATGATGAGAAGAGCTACGATAGACAAGTTCCAAGAAATGATATACAATGAACTACTCGCAACACCCTTAGAGATATTTCATGTAATCACACATTTGAGTAACAAGTATGTGCTTGCAATTCAAATATGTAGAAAGCAGCTCATTTGAAAACCTCAAGGATTGGATAGAAGACAAATGGACCCCTATGACCCTCTATAATACTTTCCTCGAGGTACTAGCAATGATGTAACCTCCTTAATCACATTTGGCATCCAAAAAAATAACAAGCAGCCGAAGCATAACCATGCCTTGCTGTAACTAAGTATAGCACTAAATCCCATGCTATGGATTCTAACATGAAGCCGTTAAGAGAAGGCAGGTGCATCAACTACAAGCAAGTTGTACAAGCATGCGTGGGAAAGTGATAGTAAAATGGGTATGAAGCTTGGATAAAAAAATCATCAGTTAACACACAATAAGTGGTCTTTATTTGTTGCTCCCACTGCGAGCAGTGGCAACCAAAAGTTCCAAGCCATTTTGTGCAAGTATCCAAATGCTTTCCGCAAGGAAAAAGAACATACTGATGAATCCTATAGATGATAATTTAAGATATCTAATTCTTACGGAGGAAAGGTCATTCATTTGCTGAACAAACAACTCATTCAGAAACTTACTATATCATGGCAAAGTCCAATTAGTTATTTGAACAAAACAAGAACCAGCACAAAAAGAATTGAATAACATAATCCACTCAGAAAAGATCGAAACTTGGAATTTCTTCCACCTCTTCAATCTTTCTAGCAAACAAACTGAACAAAAACTTATTACAGAAAGAAAATCCAACGCCTCAGACTCTGATGCCAAAACAAAAGGAATGAATTCTGTACATCACGAATGTAAATTAACAACAACGTATAATCCAAAGCTTCTAAGCTGATAGAGGGAGAGAGAACTATTACCGTCGTAATGGCTTCATCGGTTTTTTCCGTAGCTTCCATCTAAAAAAATTGCAAAAAAGAACATGAATTCCTAAACCCTTCACGTAATACCCAACAAGAAAACCGAGAACAAAATGACTATCAAAGCCGCTAGAAAAAGAGTACCTATGATGGGTCACCCGGTCACTTCTGCTGCCTCTCTCGCGAGCCCTTCGATCGATCTTCTTACTACAATCTGCAGAAAAATCCCGAATTTCAATTCGGTAAAATCCACCCAATTCAATTCCGGAAGGTGAACTTGAAACAGAACAAACCAACCCAGAACTAGCAGTAGCACAGCCGGCTTAAGGCCCGATGAAACAAAGACTGTACCGGGCCTGGACGTGGCCAGGATTGGCCTGTGTGGGCCTCGCTTTTGGCCCAGTTAGCCTAAAATTCAAATTTCAGACTTTCAGATTATTTTTTTGGCAACTTGGGGACGAAGACTGCAGGCTGCAGCTATGAACTTCTGACGCAAATCGGTGCGGACTTCTATCGAATACTTAGTGTGCAATCAACTTCCCTTCGCCAGAACGACCCAACAAGCCAATCAAACCTCAGAAAATACACACCTCAGAAAATAGTTTCACTAAACCTATGCTTCCACTAAATAATCCCAAATCTCGAGACTAACAAGCTAATAGTAGACAGTAAGGTAGAAGTTGTCATCATCACCAAGAGTAAACACGATAAAAACAGAAAAGGAGAATCACCCTCCAATGGACTGAAACGACGATAGAACCACTCCGAAGAAGAATACATGGTGGATTTCTACTTTCTAGTCACAAGGTTTCACAATATGCATATCAAGTTTGAGCATTTGATTTCCCCAATCCCTACTACTCTAGCACATAATCGTTATGCCTTAAGAAAACGACAGAGAAGGAAGTGAGGGAGAGTAAAAAGCAAAGAAAATGTGACTCACAGGTCTGCTGTAGTGCTGTCTGCTTGCGTGACCTACATAACAAACAGAATAGATCAACATAAATCAGTTAATACAGGTCTGCAGTCCGAACTCTGAAGCATTGATGATTAAACAACGGAACAACCACTTAATAAAAGAGAAAATAAGGATCTCTAATCTAATTCTCTACCTTAATCAGTCGATTCAGTTCCACTGTCCTTAGTAGGTGTGTATGCGAACTCGCGAAGCTAGTGCGGCAGTGTCCCTTGGGCAGCGAAATCCGGAAATGGCGATGAGGCTTCCAATGAACGGTTTGACGACGGCGATGAGGTTGAGGCGAAGATTCATATGTAAATATAGATTTAGAACTTTAGGTCGCCATGTCCATGTCTCTGTCCAAAATTGATAACAGTTTGAATACTTCATTCAATATTTGTTAATTTGATTTTTTAGTCATTTTACCCATATTACAAAACCTCAACGGTTCATAAAAAACCGACTAGTTTAACTCTAAACATTTTACGAAAAATCATCCCATTTTACTGGTTCTTCCCAGACCGTATTAAGTGCAATTTATAAGAAGGGCAAAAGTCACTCCTTAACATGTTCAATAGGTTTTCACAAGAACTCATGAAACATTTGTATTGTGGAGGCTCGTTGGACTACAGTCAGTTCGAGAGCGCGTCAACGTGTGCGCTCATAGATGCGGGCTGGTCCTGTTGAACTGTTAGGCTGGAGTTTGGGCCTGAACCCCCCAGAACCCATGAAACATTGGTATAAAAGGATCCTTATCATCGTACTTAATCGATATTTTATCAGAACTAAGGTAAATTATCGAGCCTACGCAATAGTCCACAAATCAGACAAGCATATGAAAAATTCACGAGTGGGCTCATGACTATGGTGGGATTTGAACGCTGGTGGGAGGAAAGTACAAGAAACTGCTTTTGTATAGAATAATACCAGACAGGTGTTCAAGAGTACAAGTTGTGCTGACATCTACCAGCCACAAGAACTAAAGTAAGATCTTAAAACTTGTCGTAAGAGTAGTAATTTTGTCCCAAAATGTATAGCAGCTTTATAACCATCAATAAGTGAAATAGTTTATTGTCCTAAAATGGTGTCATCTCACTTGGATGCAAAAATGGCTTCCAAATCTCTGTCTAAGGCCTTGGATTTTGGCTTGAAATCTGAAGAAGTTTTTACAGATGAGCTCCCACTCCTTTTTGCAGACCAGATCCCACTCCATCTAGCACGACTGCTCGAAGGATCACTCGGATTTCCATTCCCATCTTTAGAAAAACCCGCCTTTGCCAGTTCTCTCAGTTGCTTCATCCATGGTTTATCAGTCGACCCGGAACTCCTACTCCCAGAACTTCTGCACCTGTCAGCAGGAGGACTGGTATTTGAAGCTTCTCCATCCATATTCACTGGAACTTTTCTTTCAAGGCATCCTATCAGTTTTTGTGGAATGAAAAACAGGAGAAACCCAATTGAAGACAGTTTCAAGCCAGCCAAAAAAGACTTCTGAGCAGGATCCAACTGCACTGTCTGCCTATACAAAGCATACCATTCATTTATCATTTGTGAAAAAAATCCGAGTAGGAAGAGTATAATCATAAACATTCCAACTCTGGTCTCATCTTGGCCTGAAACCTCCTTCTCCAGGAGAACAAAACAAGTAGCAAATAAACCTACTTCACATGAAACCGATATAATCTCAACCATTTGAACTTTTTTCTTGATAAAAGGCTTCTTGAGAAGAAGAAAGAAGAGCTGAAAAGAGGAAATGCATAATAAGGCAAGTGTTGGCACTTTAGAAGACCTATTTAGGAAGGCACCAGCCACAATACCCAGAGAAACTCGTTTCACCAGCTCAAGCAGTGTGTAGTATATTCTAAGTATTCCAAATAGCTTCTGAATAAAAGGCGCTTCTGAATCTTCGTTTTCATCATCAGAGGCAATGATACGATCACCTCGGTTTCTGGAATTTCCACTAGAAATCTGTGTGAGCATGTACTTAGGAGGGCCTCTTAAATCTTCAAACAGGGGGCCTAACATAGTTAGATAAACAGAGTTGGTTTGGTTTTTCCATGTCCACTGCCCTCTTTTACCAGGACCCAAAATTATTCGGACAATTTCTTGATACCAGTGAAATATCTCTCCCTCCTGATGCAGTTCCTTGTATTGGAGAAGCTTCCCAAGTGTAATACCAAAGGAGAGGAACAAAAGCAAGGCCAGCGATAACAAGAATACAGTACCCAACAGTAGAATCCCGACAATGAACCCCAACGGTGTTCCTCCTTGAACCATAGAAGCAAGACAAGAAGTATATAGTTAAATGCCTGAAGTTTGGTTCATGAGAAATTACACTACAGAAGTCTATACTGCCAATAAATTCCATCATGTTCTAGATATATCTACCCACATGAAGTAATGAATAATGTATTAATGTCTGCAGAAATTTGAATCTTACTGTAATTTTTATTTCCTTAAAGCTATTCAAGAAATGATAGAACAAGCACCATCCTTTGAAAATTCCGCAGGACAGAATGATATATATTGCTAGTCTATCACACTCTCAATTAGTAGAACCCGATATGTAAAAGGCATATTTCTAGTACGCCACTACGTCTAACCATGCTTGTAACAGCTCAAGATATGATCTAGAAACAGCTCAATTTATTAAGAACACCCTTAAATGGTTACAAAACTAAGTTCAATTTTCCACAGAAACTTTCAAAGAAACCAAATATGAAAAGTTGCTCAGATGTAATATATTTTGAAGGTTTATAATAGTTCAAATCGTTCCAAGTATGCAAGCACATTTTTCTTATGGATTCAAGAATGAGATTTCGGTATATTGTGGTGATAGACCTTTACATGAATCCTCTATCAAGTAAAACTTCATTTCTATTTCCTTCTTCAATTGTTTAAAAATAGTTCAGAATTATAAAATTGCAGAGTAAACATGTAAAAGAACGTTTCAAAGTCGAACACCAATCTTTGGCTCCATTGAGAATGCTTAGATAGGGATTAAATGAAGATAAACGATGAGTGTCGAAAGTACCTTGAATTATAGCAGTGGAGACCATACAAGTACAAGGAAGTGAAAGAACTATGAGAAATATCTCAAATCTTGGGAATGTGAGTGCTCCATAACCTCTCTGCTTTTCAGATGTTTTCCTTTTGAATTTCAGAATTAAAAGGAGTAGAGCGTGAAGGAGCATCAAACAGCCACTAATTACAGCTAGCCAGAACATGCTTCTTCTGAAATACCTCCACCTACAAGAGATGACCATAGGCCCATAGTGAAAAGTTAGGTGATGAACTTTCCCTTCTCAATTCTTCCTAAATAAGAGGAATTCAGCGTATATAACAAGTGTGGCAAAACAGTAACATGCAGATTGTTATTATGTCTTTCTTATGAGCAATTGATCACATTTTGTGGAAATTTACAACACCAACTCTTGCGCACACCAAAGAGAATGTAGGTCGCCTGCATTAATTTCAGATGGCATGAGCATGGAAAATGAATTCTTCCTAAATAAAAGGAATTCAGCGCATATGACAACTGTGGCAAAACAGTAACATGCAGATTGTTATCATGTCTTTCTTATGAGCAATTGATCACATTTTGTGGAAATTTACAACACCAACTCTTGCGCACACCAAAGAGAATGTAGGTCGCCTGCATTAATTTCAGATGGCATGAGCATGGAAGATTTGAATGAGTGCTGAACATGTATTTTGACCACATATCATATTCTTTTAAGGAAATCTCCGAAAGATCACTAAATACGCTGACGCTTCAACAATTTCTGTTATGCCTCTGATAACCATCTGACATATCATATTCTTTTAACTTACCCATTTGAATGCTCCAGACCCAAAATGTACTCTGCTTCTGGTTTAAAGTTTTGGCTCTGTGAACAAATAATGCATTCTATCAGAAAATTAAAACTCCTTTATGTAGTATGGCTTAACCAGTGCCAATTACTACTGCAGCCATTAGCAAGTATCTATAGTTGCTAACCTCAAAAAAAGATCTATAATCCATAGGAGTAAGCGGCGATCCATACACTGAAGCATCTGTACGCAAATTCTTGTCTTCTAGAGTTCCTAAATCTTGTACCTTTGAAACAGAGGAATGAAAACCTGAAGAACTTGAGCCTATCATGACTGGAAGAGTATTCTCAGATTCCCATGGTAGACTAAAGTAAGGTATACTCCACTCCAAACCTCTTACAAATTCATAATAATCAATTGGCAAAGTGACTGCCAACCATCTGGATAAAGCAAAAACCTGAATGTGGCAAGCGCTCCGCTGAGATAAAAGAGAAAATAAATGTAACATAATTATACAAAATGTACATTTCATAGTTTTGATATAAATCCAAAACAGTAGGAGTTTCATTTAAATGTTTATACCGGCAGGTAATCAAGTTTTCATCCTTGATTCTAGTTCTACCACTAATCCAGATTCCACATTCTTGTTAAAACTTGCACAAGACCTGTGGCTTGTGAAGTCGAAATTATAAATTCAAATACATATCAGTTGAATGAGAAGAAAACAATGGATTGATCAGAAATACCGATAGTGTCAGATAAATTTTTAAGATTTTTAGAAAGGGGAGGTGCCTTTAAAAAGTTCTCCAAAGTACAATTCAATTTTTTTGATATGAAGAAAAATAGCTTTAACCACAGAGGTTCCCACCCAGTTCATGAAGTTTCCCGATGAACCATGCTATCTGTTGGCTAGATGGGTATATATTTGGTTGAGACATCAACAAACCAAGAAATGACTATGTACTTGAGAAATTTTCTTTCAATGACGGATAAACTTCTTTTGAAAGGCAATCATTTGTATATCCAAACAGAGATATCTCAAGAGTCGTAAGTATCGTCAATGGCTAATGGTGTCTCGTGATTTCTACGGGGTAATGGTGAAATATGATTAGCATTCGCTGGAGGTGATCAAGAATCTCCAACAGCAGGGTTGAGTTATATTGGATATTTGGATTCTTCAATTCACAAAGTATCCAAGTAATTAATAAAAAATTTGCTGACAGAAGTTAGGGATCATACAAATAGTATTCTTGCAGGATCAGATGTCAAAGGACAAGATGATCTTGAAAACGCTCCCACAGATTGAAGGCTCGCAGTTGAAATTGTCAGTAGCCCAGCAGTAAAAGATGTAGCCACAAAAGAAGCAGTTGCAAATGTAGAAATGACGGAAGATATAATAGGTACAGAATCTGCCACAATAGTTCACAATTACTTAGAAATGTACTTATTCTCACTAATTTTTAAGAATCAACTAGAGTACAAAATCCTTACAGTGCCTCACTTTGAGAACATTAGATGCGAGATTTTTGTTTCCAGCAACATCCACAATTACATTTTCAGGAACCTTGACAGATAAAATGTCATCAACGTGTTGTATCTCCACAATATATGTGCTTCTGCTTATCTCACTAAAGCTGAATTCAATTAGAAAAAGTGAACAATAGTGAAAATAAGGCCGAATTTATTTTATGCTCAAGCAGAAAAATATTAACATGGAGAGAAAGGGAAAGAAATAAAAACACCTGAGTGGTTTTACCTGGTTTGATTACTACTCTAACATTTACAAACATAGGTACAAATTTTCCCGCTAAAATCTAATGGATCAAGGACAAACCTCAACCCCAAAACACACTTTTTCGCTCAAGAAAAATCATTCTGTTCAAGAAACCAGTTAACTTGTTAGTTGTTATGTATATAGCCTAGATAACAAAACTGGGTTTGCTTTAGGCAACAGTACCCTAGTTGAATTATGAAATAACTTGTCATTTCATCATTCTCTTTTCTTCCAGGGCTATGGCTATTAAATCTTTTCCCCCAATATTGACCAAAAAACCATACTACATGTGACTAATTTGGGAAAAGAATTTGATGTGCGCTTAAAGATGCATATGACGTAAATTAAGGGTAATGGTAGATAGAGAATGGTGAGTAGAAGCTTCTTGCCTCAGTAGTTGTCCTCCAGAGATTGATATGAAAGAGGAATTGAAGCCAAATACAGGTTTCATGAACTTGATCCATATTGGAATACTATGTTCTTTTGTCCTTGAGCTAGATGTTGTACTCAATCTGACAGCGGGCCTATCAGAATCTGATGATCACAATTATATCCATGTCAAGTGTAAATAATCAAATCTCTAAAATCTAGCATCTCATATAAAGCTTAGTTGATTTCATAGAACTTTCTCATTTCCAATTTCAAGCTTGTAAGTTTCAGAAAGGAAGAAAAACTACTCTTGAGACTAAATTTTATTCTGTCGATAACAAAAGAAAAAAATGCAATCTATACCAAAAAGAAAAGTAACTGGCGCAATTGGGGAAACCGGGGTCCCTTGTCTGCTTACTATAGAACTTGCGTCAAGCCTTATTGTAACTACCGCAATGCTAGATATATTTGAAACCTGAAAGAAAAGTGTGAAAATGAGGTGTGCAAAAAAAGTATGAAAAAAAAGATAAAGAAAAGTTGGTTTGAAGATGCATAAATGTCAAAACTTTAAAATAAGCCGACCTGAAAGCCAAATCTGCGTTTCCTAAGGTCTTCCCCATGGATTGGAAGAAATGCACCCTGACTTGTGCTGAGAGAATTCAGAATCTCTACGGATGAATTCAAAACAGGTCTTGAGAAGTACAAATACACCTTTAGGTTATCATAATCATTAGTTGCCTGCACTGTTCTAATTTCATGGTTAAGTTGAAGTAGCTTTTCAGGAATGTGCGTCCTCAAGTTAACATACACATTTCTTCTATCTGTAGAAGAAACAACAAAATTAACAGACCGTATTAGAGCAACAAGTTCCAGAAGAGTAGAGTAGGGACAGGGGAAGAACTTGATTTGATTCTGTTGTCCAAATTCAAAAAGGAAACTTCTATATTCTGGAATCTGGAACATTGAAGTTTTTTTTAACGGTTAACATTTGATTATAGCATACCTCCTATAGTAGTTTCATATTTCTCAAAGTGAGAAGAGAGACAGGTGAGTTTAAAATAACGAGAGGACTGAACATATACTAACCAAAATGCACAGAGAAACTCGAATTCATTGTCCTTGTAAATCTGTTTCCCGCAGCATCAGTACAAAAATTTTTGTCCATTACTAATATCACTCGCCCATACACAACAGTGGATGATAAACCTACAAGAAGGGAGTACTTAAGGTTTGGCTGCAGAATGATGAGGGAAGACGGTATAACATGGCCAGCGCCATAGACCAGCAGCTGCAAAGCGATATAAAGTCATTTGTAAGTATTTGATTTCTAGTTTTGAAGCCATATACCACACCATTTAATACATAACAATACTAAGTTTATTTACTTTATTCATACATTTTTCTATATTTATGAATCATCTACAGACCAAAAGGATTGTGATGGTTGGAAAAAAAAACACAAGTAAATGGTCATGCATGCCTCAAAAGTGAAAAATTCGCAAATCACACATTGGTAGAAAATCTATGGTTATTCACTTTCTAAAGATATACTAGTTCTCGGAGAAGAATAAAGCAGCTTCTTGACCAAGGAAGTAGTTCAAGATCAATTTATATGGACATCTGGCTCCTTCTATCTATCACATCCATAAAAAGTTAATTGTCTTTCATTGAATGACTAAGTTACGAGAGTTGCAGGAGATGGGTAAAGCCTTCAATGGAAGTAATCATTGTATCATTGCAGTAATTAACGACCTCAAGTAATTGTATATCAACTGCATAAGGAAAAGATCAACATTTGTATCTTTGATATATTATGGTTGGTCACCTACTCACGTTACAGGCATTTACAGACGAGCATCTGAAACCTCCATCGCCAGTACAGGGTTCAGTGAACAAAATATCTACCGAAACATTAAGAGCATTTGTAATAGGTGCCGATGCAGTTACATAAGCTGTGGGAGGTATTGTATCTGCAATATAATTAAGAAGAATTGAACATTAACCAAAGCAGAACATTAGAAGCATAGCGTACAAATGATTCCATAAACACAACCTTCTATGCAAGTTGTATGATTCAAACAAGGATTTAACTGCTTGATTACACAAAAGATGTGATTGTCACATTAACAATAAATGGACTATAAATGTGCCGTGCTGGAATATAATTTCGAAAAAAAAACTGGAATAACAAGTGAATCTGCAAAATCTTTCTCTTCAGTGAAAGCTCTACTGGACTTTTTGTTCCGACAAAGCTCGCGAGTTAACAAAGCTACAATACAATTATTTCTTATCTTTTCTGATGGATTTAGAAGAAGAGTTTTCTCCAGTTTCTTTGTCCTCGATCATACAACATCCAGGGTGAACAAGCTTTTGATTCAGTTCCATAATACGCAACAGAGTATTATTTGTATTTACGAAGGGGCTTATGTAGGATTTCAATAGTTCAAATCGGAGCATAATAATAAAATTTCAGAAGGAGAGAGGAAGATTTCTTAACCAACAGTCCAGTTATAGCTAGCACAGCCAACTCCTTGAGACCCATTGGTGCAGACCTCAAATGTATGATTTCCATCCTGCAATCCTGTATAGAAAATCTTCCTAGCCCCGCAATCTGATGCACTCCCATAATCCAGCTGCATGGGTCAGATATAATCATAACTACATCATCGATATAAACATCAATTAGAATGACAAGCCTCTGCGAAATTCCAGTACATGATGCAAAAACGAAGGATAAGTAAAGCTGTAAAGGAAATTATCCACGTAATGTTGACTGCTCCTTGGCACCGGAACTACATCAAATAATTGCAAGCATTTGGGCTGCACCCTTGAAATTGCTTATAATAAGACAACCCAGAAAACTAACAAGTAGATTTGAACAAACAGAAAACATAAACCAAATAAAAAATTAAAAAATCCACGAAGTTCCATGGTAAAATGCAGCAGCAGATACTTCATCAGCAAAACCATAAGCAGAGTGAAGTTTCACTGAAAAGAAAGAAGAATTGTCTCAAACAAACCTTACAAGAAAGGCTGCAGTTTGTGCAACTGTTCCTATTCTCACCCAAAAGAACTTGAAACTCAAATGTGGCTGAGTTCAAATGTGAGAAAGCACGTGGAGTCTTCATGAACTTCACAGCGACCACTGAATTATCACAGTGAACTCTATTACATAAAAGGGAGAAACCCCAGCAAAATAAGACCACCCATGGAACTTCGAGCAAACCCATTTCAGAGTAAACCCCAAACTAAAGCCTAAATAAGGGAAGAGTTTATTTTTACAGTGAACCAAGGAAAAGACATTAGTGGGTTTTCTTCAAGAGTTGTAAACTAAAGAGAGAAGACGGAGACTGCATATAGCGCTAAAAATAGCAGCAGAAAAAGAGAGTGATTAGAGAGAATAATGTAGGCAAGAGAGTGAGGTAGGATACGTTCAGTTGTTGATGAAGGTACGGCTTGAGGATAGTGCACGGGAATGACAGTCTTATGTGTACGAGAGAGAGAGAGAGAGAGAGAGAGATTCCAATGAGCAGGATTTGTGTCAAAATAAAGACAGACCATAACTTCTGTTTCGGCTGCAAATCCTTGTCAGATGGGGACTAAAATAATCTGTGGAAATGCATTTCAGGACAACTAATTGACAACTCCACGTATTAACACTTCATTCACGCATTTCACTGTACTGCTAAATCAATTGTTTATCACATCCAGTCCATGCATTCTATACAATCATTTCGGGTGTATTACATACAAGTACATGGTCTTATGATTAAGCCACACAGTTTACTAATTTCCTTCAAACTCTCGCACATGCGTGGACAGCTTACAAGGGCAGAGAGTGTTGGCCTAGCAGCATCGTTTGCAGATGCGATCTCCAACTGCCCCACAATTATATATGCGATATAGATCCATCTAATATTTTGTGTAACCCACATGCCCAGTTTGGTCATTTTCACCTGTACATTGTCACAACCACTACAATTGGTCCAATTATGCACTGATAGCAAGAAAAACACTTTAGCCTTCAAAGTTGAAACGCCATTGTTGCATTTGTTGTGGTCTTTTTATGTTCTTCTCTTGGTATTTCAAGAAGCTTAGCCATTTTCTGGTCACATGATTACTTTAAAGTTAAAACTGGGTTCTTTGTAATTTTTATTTCTTATTAACCTCCAATAAATGCCAATATAGGTTTTCTCAGTGCATATTCTTTATTGGACAAGTCCGTTGGAAAGTAAAGGCAGAGCCAATGTCTGCGTCAGGACTCAGGGACCATTACTTTGAGCCTTTCACAGTCATTAAATGCTAGAGATGGGTTGCTGTCCTCTAGTGGTACGGGTCCCACATCAGAAAATTTAGAAAAAAGAGAAGCAAAAGACAAAAATTGTGTACCCACCTTACAAAAATGCAACATAACCTGTCTTCCCAGCTCAACCTCAAATACATTATCTCTTCACCATGAATCAGGGCATGCTCCATCTCTCGTACTCTGATTTATCACAATATAGAGATTATAAAGATCAAAACTAGAAGACAAGAAAAAAAAAGATATTTGAAAAAAAAAGATACATTAGAATCAAAGTTTTAGGATTTAGGGATGAGATCGCGTGCAATAACCTGTTTTTGAGGTGAGAACAAATTGGAATATGCAATAACTAGAGTCAGTCTCTATTTCCCAAACCAGCATTCAGCAGGCTCAAAGTAACACTTGGTCACCATGAGTGGTCATAAGTGATCGAGCCCAAGTAGAACAGAGCAGAAGTTTGAGGGTACTATTATACGGGACTAATCTATAGATTCAAGCCCTTTAGCCTTGCCTTTAGGGTCGAGATATTGTGACCAAGGGAGAAATGGTTCAGTATAACTGAATAAAGAAAATTGGCCAAACAGGTATAATACCCTTTCAACATTGAATCAAGAAAACCATATGTTTTCAGTACTATAAAAATATTAAATGTGAAAGGTTAACCGTAACCAACAGCTATTTTAGGCTCCTTGAATTAATAATCACGATAACAATAATTCAATGAAAACATGTTTGTATCTATGTATACACAAAAGCATAACAACCTCAGCTGGAAAAGCTAGCATGGTTTAATATGAGGCCCCTTCTTTTAAGGATATGGTTGTCTGATCTCACCTTACATATCAAAAACATAGGCGGGAGGACCAGAACTAGGAAATGTCGTAATTGCAATTAATATGGGAGCAGAAAAAAAAGTGTAATTGTTAACATGTATCAGCAACGCGTTATTAATGGTTAAGAACTAGAATTATCTATACATGTTCGTTGTTGTTGATGGTTAGGAACTGAAATTATCTATAAACAATACCTGAATCTTTGCCAATCAACCTAGACAATGCACAAAGTCATTTACCATTGTCAACATGGCTTCCATATGTGAACAAGACGGTCATTAAGTAAAGCAACTAAGCACGTAGCCACCACAATCGTCTTCCTTTTGCTGTCTCTAAGGGATTCCCACGTCTGCCAATCAGCTCCATGTGCCAGTGAGCCATGTTTATGTTTACTGTAAGTTTCAATGGTATGAACCAGCAATGATATTTGTATTGAGCAAGAGAATTACAATGCAATCGGAGAATTCAGAGAGGGAATGACAGGGAAAACTCAAAACATCACACATTCGCTACCCTCCTCACTCCACTACTATCTATTTATTCCCATACTAGACTAATCATAGCCTTACACGTAATCCCCAAATTTGTTAGGCCTTTTTCTTTCACGCACCATCTTTCTCCTTGCACACCCTGTGTCATCATTTGCATTTGATTCTCTCGTAACCAACTCCACGTCAGCAGCACCCACGATTGTTCCAGCAACGTCGTCCTTGTTATCCTGCATATTCATGACAATACTCCCCTTGTCAATGAGAACCTTGTCCTCAAGGTTCAAGTTAGGAAATTGCTTTGAAACCAAGGTCACATCCTCCCAAGTAGCATCCTCTTGAGGTAAAGTCTCCCACTGCACCAGAACTGCGGAACCAACTGCCCTTGACGTAATATTTCTCTTCGGCCCAGGAAGGCTATTGGGTGTACGATTGGTCCTGAAGGCAAAGTAGTTAATGGTAAAGGAACAAACTGCTGTTCTGGATTGCCCACACAACGTTTAAGAACAGAAACATGAAACATTGGGTGTATTTTAGCTGTCAGTGGCAACTCCAGACGATAGGCGACCTTGCCCACCTTCTGCGTGATAGGAAATGGGCCAAAATAACGCGGACCCAATTTTTGATCTCGACGTAATCGCACAGACAGTTGTCGATAAGGCTGAAGTCGAATAAACACCAAGTCTCCCACCTTGAAATGGACCTCACGTCGATGTTGGTCAGCCTGGTTCTTCATTCTCACTTGAGCTCGTTGTAAATTGGACTTCAGTAAACGTAACAACGCATCCCGTGTCAACAACTCTTGATCAACAGCATCACTAGAGGTGGATCCCGGAAAATATTTTTGAATCACTGGTGGAGGACGACCATAAAGAGCCTGAAAAGGAGACATGCCCAATGCTGTATGATAGGCAGTATTGTAAGAATATTCTGCCCATGGAAGAAACTTGAGCCACTACGAGGGGTTATCTTGCACGAAGCAACGAAGATACATTTCGAGGCAGCGATTGAGAGCTTCTGTTTGGCCATCGGTTTGTGGATGATATGCACTGCTCATTGTCAATTTTGTGCCCTGAAGTTTGAAAATCTCC
This sequence comes from Tripterygium wilfordii, assembly GCF_013401445.1. Taxonomy (NCBI): domain Eukaryota; kingdom Viridiplantae; phylum Streptophyta; class Magnoliopsida; order Celastrales; family Celastraceae; genus Tripterygium; species Tripterygium wilfordii. Next base: position 11,514,555 of record NC_052250.1, read on the forward strand.
TGCCAAAAATGACTTAAAAACAGCGGGTCACGATCCGTTACGATGGAATGTGGAATACCATGTAACTTAATGATTTCTTTGACAAATACCGCTGCCACTATTGTGCTATTGTAATGACTGGGCAGAGGACAAAAGTGAGCATATTTAGTGAATCGATCGATCACCACTAGCGCTGCCGTTTTACCCCCTGAAGCCGGCAAACCCACCACAAAATCCATTGCAATATCTTCCCAAACCTGTTGTGGAATAGGTAAAGGCTGCAACAATCCTGCAGGAGACAATTGAGATGTTTTCATCTGTTGACAAGTGAAACATTCAGTCACAAACTTATGAACATCTTTCTTCAAGAATGGCCAAAAAAAATTAGCAGCAAGCCTCTTATAGGTTCGCAAAACCCCAGCATGTCCGCCAACCGGAGTGGTATGAAATTCATCAATTAACTGTTGTCGTAGAGAAGAAGAGGCAAATAGCACAATACGATTGTTAAAAAAAATCAACCCCTGCCTACTGGTGTATCGAGGAACAGAGTCTGGATCATGGAGGATTTTGTAACTAAGTTCTCTCAAATCAGTAGCTTCCGCTGTTTCTTTGAGTAATATAGGCAATAGATCTACATGTGGAACTGATAAGGCATGAAAAGTAGCTAATTCCCATTGTTGTCGAGACAATGAATCCGCCACGACATTATCCTTACCCGGCCGATATTGAATATCAAAACTATACCCCAAAAGCTTCGTCATCCATTTTTGTTGCTCCGGTGTTTGAATGGTCTGATCCATTAACTCCTTCAAACTCCTTTGATCAGTTTTAATAACAAATCGACCTCCTAAAAGGTATTGTCTCCATTTCGCCACTGCAGAAGTAATTGCAAACATTTCACGATGATACACAGAGGCAGCTTGCATCCTTGGGGACAGTTTGGCACTATAATAGACTATGGGATGCCCTTCTTGAGTTAAAACAGCTCCAATGCCTGTACCTGATGCATCAGTTTCCACTACAAAGGGTAAGGAAAAATTTGGCAGCTTCAAAATGGGTGCCGAAACTAGAGCTGATTTCAGCTTATGGAAAGCCAATTGTGCTGTTTCTGTCCAAACAAAAGCATCCTTGTGAAGAAGATCAGTTAATGGAGCAGCAATCGAAGCATACGCTTTAACAAAACGGCGATAATACCCAGTAAGACCAAGGAAGCCACGCAAGGCCTTGACTGTGGTAGGGGAAGGCCACCTGTCCATCGCACTGATCTTGGCAGGATCCATTTGAACTCCCTGCCCCGATACAATATGACCAAGATACTCGACGGCTTCTTGTCCAAAGGTACATTTGCTGCGTTTAGCCACAAAATAGTTATCTTGCAAAACCTACAAAGTCATAGTTAAATGCTGTAAATGATCAGCCCAAGTTTTGCTATACACCAAAATGTCGTCGAAAAAAACCAAAATAAATTGTCGTAGAAATGGCCGAAAGATAGAGTTCATGGTTGCTTGAAATGTAGATGGAGCATTTGTGAGGCCAAATGGCATCACGAGATACTCATAATGCCCTTCGTGAGTTCCGGCCGAACACGAATTTGATGATAGCCAGCCAACAAATCCAGCTTAGAAAAAACCATGGCACCATTGAGTTCATCTAGCAACTCATCCACCGTGGGAATAGGGAAACGATCGCGTACAGTTATGGCATTCAAGGTGCGATAATCAGTACAAAAACGCCACGAACCATCTTTTTTCTTGACGAGCAAGACAGGTGATGAAAACGGACTAGTACTGGTGCGAATGATGCCCTCCTTTAACATATCCTGAACCATCCTCTCAATCTCGGATTTTTGAAAATGAGGGTAACAGTAAGGTTTAACATTGACAGGAGTAGAATTGGGCAAGAGATGTATACTATGATCTGTAGATCTAGTTGGTGGAAGGCTTTGAGGCTTCTGGAAAACAGCCTCATACTGAGCTAATAACCCCTTTAACCGAGGATCAATCTCCTCTGCTATCCCTTGAAGCGATTGGCAATCCATAGTCAATTGTAAACAGGTTCCTACCGCCCCAGAATGTACCAATCGACGTAATTGATGGTAATCCATGGCCATAGGAGAACTAGGGGCCATAGCTTGAAGACGCACCGAACCACCGTTATGATTTACAGTAATCACCCAGTCAACATAATCATACAAGATTGGATTGACACTGTATAACCATGAAACACCTAAAATTAATTCAGCTCCTTGAATTGCCACCACATACAAATCCGCAGAAAATAGATGATTTTGGATGGTAATTGGAACTTGACGAATGCACCCCTCACAACGAAGCTTCTCACCATTACCCACCTCAACAGTGACATGCGGAACAGATTCAATCGGAAACCCCAATCCTTTAGCAACCCGACTTTGAACAAAGTTATGGGTGCTGCCCCCATCAACCAAGGTATGGAGTTGAGTCCCGGCTACGGTGGCTTGAAATCGTAAAGTTTGTAGTGTAGGAAATCCAGTCAAGGCGTGGTAGGAGACTGTCGTTTCAGTGGAAGGCTCTGTAGTAGAAGGTAACGGCTGTAGCTCGGCAAGCTGTAGTTCCTCCGCCAGTTGAGCATCTGTAACCTCGGTTGGATCGTCCTCGGAATCAGCCAAATCCAAGAAAAAAAATTGTCGGCGAGCCGGACAACGATGCCCCGGAACGTACTTGGCATCACAATGGTAACAGAGGTTGAGGTCACGCTTTCGCTGCATATCGGCGGCCGTGAGACGCTGAATGGGAAAATTAGTGGCAGGTTTTGAGGAAGACACAGGTGAAAGGGCTGGGTTATTCGTGGGCTCTGGAGGTCGACTGGGGTTAGGCAACAAAGGTCCACGGACCTGAACCGGTGTCCGAAAATCCAGACGAGGAAGAGTCCCAGTAACAGAAGCTTTCTTAACGGCAAGTAATTTGGCATTATGAAGCCTAGCAAGCCCAATAGCTTCATGGACAGTAGTGGGCTTGCAAATGCGAACATCATGCTGAATATCAGAATGCAGCGCCGAAAGGAACAAGCTCAGGTGGAATGACTCCGGCAACTGCGGAACCCGATTGGACAGAAGTTCAAACTGAGATTGAAATTCCTCAAAAGAACCCGTTTGAGTGAGTTTAGCCAAGGCAAATCCGTGATCATCGAAAGCTGTCGGCCCAAAGCGCACCTCAATAGCCCGAGCTAATATAGTCCAAGACGAGAAACATTGATCTGTATTTGCCCACTGAAACCATTGCCACGCCGGGCCATCCAAGTGATAGGAAGCAATTTCCACTTTCTGCGAGTCAGTAGTTTGGAAAAGATGAAAAAACTGCTCTGCCTTCGAAGTCCAGTCCAATGGATTGGTCCCATCAAAACGAGGAAAATCCAATCGAACAGAACCAGGAGGAAACGAGCCAATCGGTGCGGTGGTATAAGGCACAAGAGAAGAAGCGGTGACCGCCGACGGTGATGCCCCATCGGATGAAGCAACAGCTACCGCCTTAGAACCACTCGAACCATGAAGAGAAGATTGAGCTAAAAGAAGGACCTGCTCCAAACGACCATCCATCACGGCGACACGATTGGTTAAATCGTTGAGAGAAAGGTGCTAAGTAGTCGATATCTGAGTCAGCTCCACCAACGCAGATTGAAGAGACCCTAACGACGAGTCATGATCAGAAGAAGCAGCCTGAAGATGACGAATAGCCTCATCCATAGATTTCAAACGAGTCCCTTCAGCCATGGCGAAGACTCAATGAAAGCACCAATTGGTATGAACCAGCAATGATATCTGTATTGAGCAAGAGAATTACAATGCAATCGGAGAATTCAGAGAGGGAATGACAGGGAAAACTCAAAACATCACACATTCGCTACCCTCCTCACTCCACTACTATCTATTTATTCCCATACTAGACTAATCATAGCCTTACACGTAATCCCCAAATTTGTTAGGCCTTTTTCTTTCACGCACCATCTTTCTCCTTGCACACCCTGTGTCATCATTTGCATTTGATTCTCTCGTAACCAACTCCACGTCAGCAGCACCCACGATTGTTCCAGCAACGTCGTCCTTGTTATCCTGCATATTCATGACATTCAACCACTTCAGCTTTCTCACCATTAATCTTGACAACAGCTGACCCATTATTCATACATGCTGCCAGAACCAGGTCTGGTACAACAGGCGGTGCTTGATTAACCAAACTCCGCGTCCTAAACTTATCGAAGCCTCATTTACTGCTTTCGAGATGGACCTCACATCCCAAACCCTAAGAATCTCATCATAGCTGCCAGTAAATACGGTATTTGAATCACTAGGGCACTTCGCAAAGCAACGAACACCCATCTCGTGGACCTTAGAGTTCTGGAACTCCAACTTGTATGGATTGTCACATATGCCCCACATCCATAACTACAAAAGGTGACTACTGCCTCGTAAATGGAGAGCTTCGACAGCTAACTGTCACAGCCATTGTTGGGCATTTCATCAAACAGGTTGCAGACACACACTGAAGCATACTGTTCCGTTCGGGTTTTTGTGTAGGCGAGTGCATACAGAGAAAATCAAACAATTACGCGTTGAATTAGAATAACACTCTTCGGGGGAAAAAAAAGAGTTTTGAAATTGACGACAAGGGTAATGTTACCGTTAAAGTAGGTTGATCGTCATTTTGAGCGGGTGCGATTCATAGATGTGCATTTATCGTAACCACGCGACGTCGATCCTTTCGATACAACAGATAAAACATCAGAAGGTCTTCGAAATCATCGTCGTATGACTCTCGCCCCAACTCCCTCCCTTTCTCTATCTGTTAAATCAAAACCACTAAACCAGAAACCCAATAACCAATCATTCTCAACTATCATAATGCAGGATGGCAGAAAAAGATGCACGATACGATCAGCTGCACAAAACCACACCATCGTTCCTTCATAGGGTTTGTGTCTCTCTCGCTCTCCAATCCCCTTCATATTCAGAGAGAGAAAAACAGAGTGTTTGCACCAGTAATTACATGTTTTGTAAAGTTGGTGGTAAGTTGCGTTTTTGTATTCGGGTTTGGAAGCATTAGAGAGACGCAATCTAATGCAAACAATTGATGTCGGATTAGAAGGTATATTGCCAGAGGAAGAGGCTTCAAACGTGCTTTAAATTGGTCTTCTATGTACACAAGCTTCAGCTGCATTAAGACCGACCATGTCGGAAGTAGTTCAGATGCTAAATGATAGGGAATGTGTAGTTCCCTCACCGAAGCGGCCTCCATTATTGAATGCTAGTGTGCTAAGTTTCATATGACTCAAACGAAAATTCTATTATTACAAGCTGTGCAACCTCGAAGGACTACGCAATGCTCAACAAATGTTCGAGTGATGATCATTTGTCATCCACTCCAGCTACTCTGGAATCAAATGGCTCTTCAAAAACCAATCAATCAGAGCATAATTCAAATTCTTCTCCTCGAGAAAAGACTATAAATTTGAGAAATCTTGTAAAGAGATCGTCCATGCTTGTAAATCCTCAAATGATAGTTATTTTGAGGTAGGGTAAAGAGATCTACCCAATGAAGTGGGTGAACTTTGTTGCACATACTAGGAAAATGAAGTTTGGTCTTGTAGTACCCGATTTTCGTCCTGCCAAACAAAACAAAAAAAAAAGAATAATAATAATGCAGAAATTCAAAATTCAAGAGCTCATAGGACCACATGCTTACAAAAAAATTCAAAACTTGTTTCTTGGACCCATAAGCATACAAAAATCCTAAGGCCCACCTCTTGGACCGTAAGCCCATAAAAATTCAAACCTAAGCCCAAAAGATCTAAACCCTAGAAAATATCTAAAAAATAGGGCAATTAAATAAATAATAAACAAAAGAAAATCCTTAAGAGGGAAAGGTGGTTCCTTTATTAGGGTTTCAAAAAAATAGGGAAAAGACAAAAATGTAAGTCTTGAGGGTTTTAGAGAAGAAGAGAAAAATAGGGTTTTTGGGGGCATTTTGGGATTTTTAAAAAAAAAGTTAAAGAGGAGGTGAGTCGCCGCACAATAAGAAAAGGGGGGAGAAAAAGGGTTTTAGAGGTTTGGAGAGAAAGGAATAGGGGAGCAGGCAGAAGAAAAGGAAAAAAAAGAAAGGGGAAAAGAGAAAAAAGAAAGAAAGAAGAGAGGCACTGGGGAGAGAATCGGGAGTTAACAGAGACGTTGACGCTGCAAAGAAAGGGAAATCGGTAGAGAGGAGCACAACAGGGAACCGAAGGTAGTTCATTCCTTCAAATCTGATTTTACTTCTTGTTCCAGGTTACCTTGATTTTGTTTTGGTATTGGTTGATTTCCATATCTGATATAGTATATATGGTTACCTTTTCTCCAATATCCCGGTTCCATTTTTTGATTTTGCTTCTAAAATTTTGCGGATATATTTTTCTGTGCATATATTGTTTGCTCTGTTTCGTAGCTTTCAAAATCTGGTTATATTGTTGGCTTTTAAAATCTGGTTCTGTGCATATCTGTTTTTTGTTCTTGACATAGCTTCGATGCATATGGTCTGGGTACATGTTTGATTTGACATCCATTTATTGTACAAACATTTGGTTTTGATCATTTTGTGTCCCACTTATTGGATTCGGTTTGGCAATTATTAAGTTCTATACATAATAATAATCGGCACCCATTTCTCTCATAGCACTGGTTCCATTTCTTTGTTGTCTTTGCATCTCTTCAAATGCCATAGCATATCCCCCATATGATGTTTCTGACTTAATATATTATGCTGAGGTCTGGCTTGTTCATAAGTGGATTCATATAATGTGCCGATGTGCTGCATGTATTTGATGTTTGGCTTTAAAATCAGGTTAATACAATGTGTTAATATATCCTGTGATATTGGGGTTTAATATCCAGTTTTGATACTTGGTCTTGCTCACTGTGGTGGTGTTGTTGTGGTCATTGATACCAGGCTTTGATATCCATCGGCTAAGTCCCTACTTGAATACAAGTTTCGAGTATAAATTTTGACATATTTGTCGTGAATTTTTTTTAAAAAAATCTTGTTTATATGCATGTGCATAGGAGTATTTAATTTGATTTAGATTTTGATATTACACTCAAATGTCCATTTCTTTTGATCATTTCTTGTTTGTTTGTTGGGCTTGGGCCGGGCTTGACTCTACTTGGGCCGAACTTGACTTCGTTTGGGGCCGGAGAGTTCATTTGGAGATTGGACCGGGTTTGAATAATTAATGGACTCCATGGGTCATATTTATATTTGTTTTTTTATCTTTATATTTCATTATTTGTATATATTTTTATCTTATTTTTATTTTGTATGTCTATTCTTGTAAATGTAAGCCATGTAATAGGGTAGTGGAAATAATGAAAAGTAGTGTAGAGTAGTGTAGTTTAGTTTTATTCATGTTCAACGTGATTAGTATGCATGTTTAGGGGTTTAGTTTTGCCAATTCATCAATTCAATAATCGCTTTTTACCAACTTTTCATAAAAACAAAGTAATGGATACAACATTATAGTCAAATAGGAGGAGAACTTGATAAAATTCAGCTCCTTAATTGTGTTATCTTCATTTAAACAAATGATAAATTAATTTATTAGATACCTAAATTAAAGTTCATTAGGAGTAGTACTTGATAAAATTCAACTCTTGCCTAGGCTTTAATTACGTTATCTCTTTGAATTAAAGTATTATTTGTATTCGTAAGCACAATGATAAATTAATGGATACTACATTAAAGTCAAATAGGAGGAGGACTTGATAAAATTCAGCTCTTGCATAGACTTTAATTATGATATCTTCATCTAGACAAAAAGCAAATAATAAATTAATTTATTAGATACCTAAATTAAAGTTCATTAGGAGGAGGACTTGATAACATCCAACTCCTGCCTGGGCTTTAATTATGTTATCTCTTTGAATTAAAGTATTATTTGTATTCGTAAACACAATGATAAATTAATTTACTAGATACCTAAATTAAAGTTCTTTAGGAGAAGGATTTGATAAAATTCAGCTCATGCCTAGACTTTAATTATGTTATCTTTTTCAAATTAAAATACCATTCGTGTTTGTCAAATGAAATTGGACTGTTCCTTCCATTTATTTCATTGTTCTTTGATTATGTGATTGAGAAATTCCCTTGGTCTAAAACCCAATGCCCTTTTTGCAAATTCCACCCAATATCTTTCCAAGTCAATTTTCAAATAAAACCCATCAAAAATGAGATTTTCAAAAGCAAAGCCTTGGTCCAACATCAATGGAAAGCATTCCACCCCATTTGATAATACATGGTTTTTCGGGTATATGAAAAATCCATTAAAACCAATTGGGACATACAAACAAATGTTTAGGAAAAAGCACATAGATTAATCTAGGTAACCTTTTAGGGAGTTGTGGGGTGCTTAACACCTTCCTCACACTCAATAGACCCCCTTACCCATTTTCTGGTTCGTAGATCAATTTTTTTTAGTGTCCAATTGCACTTATATCAATTGGTGGCAACTCTAAACATTTTTCATCCTTTTATCGCCGGTTTGCGTCGTGAGCTCGGTTTCGACACCTCTCTTTGTGAAGAATCATATTTTTCTAAAGTCAACCTTTGTTCTTGTTAAGGATGTGTTTGCTATGGGAATTGAAAGGTGTGAAATTGTTATATTAGGAATATAACCTCATTTTGTTATGTTTTGGTGCCAAGTGTGATTGTTCACAACGAACAATGCAACCCAATGATAAAGTTGTATGAGGGCTAACCTAAAATGCTCACGTCGAGAGTTTTGTGCATGAGAGTTGTTTATCATTTTAACTTTAATTCTATAATTAGGGTTAAATGTTGCCCAAAAAAATTTAAAGCTTGACTACTCCATCATTGTGTCCATAATGAAACAAGAAGATAGTACTGTTGAATAAAAAGGAAAGGAATTTCAAAGGATTTGAAGTCCATGGGCCTTAATTTATCTTTCAGTTTAGTTCAAGTCTAGGGGCCCAGCCCTTTCCACTTATACGAAACACGCCCAACTCATGAGCCCACCATTCAAACCCAAGTAACTTCCAGTATTGCTTCTTGTGAAGCGGCACTGTGTTATTCTGAAATAGTGTAATGTAATATGTAAACAAGAATTCGTGGTTAATTTTTTTTTTATGGCACAAATTTGTGGTTAATTCGAATGGATAATGAGTGGAAGCTCAGGCTTCGTGAATCAATGGAATTGACCGTTGAGGATGTTGAAGTCTATGTAAACTAAGCAGATGAGTCTGATTGAAACGGCACTAAATTGGACGCTTTGGCCATGACCTTAAGCAGAGAAGAGTCTTCTCCTCCACTCCGGTGGAAGTTCTCTCAGGTCTTCGGCGAAAGATGTCCAGGCGAAGAAGTCCAAGACAGTTAGTCCTTCTCTCTTTCAGTTTTTATTTTTATTTTATCTAGCAGAGTGATTCAGCAGGAAATCGCTTTGTGCTTGGGGTTTATTGACGAATTTTTTTAGTTGCTTTTGATATAATTTTTTTTGATTATTACTTACATATTGAGTCTTGATCGGCCTTCCTTTTAGTTGATATCGTATCCGCAATTGAATTCGACAAGACTGGTGATTATCTTGCTGTTGGAGATAGAGGTGGCCGCGTTGTGATATTTGAGAGGAAGGACGGTAAACATGTGAGTATTTTGGCTTGCAGCTGTATTGTTGTTTGGAATTTAATGATGGATAAATTAGGTTTTTGATGTTATATTTTTCCCCTTAAATCATTGGCTTCATAGACTCCAAGGCCAAGCGTTTACAGAAATGTGTTGGAGCGGTTTGATTCTACAGTGACACAGCAACCTGAATATCGATACAAGACTGAATTCCAGAGCCATGAACCAGAGGTACATTTGATGTATGCCAATCATGGCATCTAGAGTGCACCACTTCGATGATGTGGACCATGTACATTTGCTCTTTGGATGTGTTCAGATCCTGATTAGTGATTCTTTATTATATAGTTTGATTACTTGAGTAGCACGGAGATTGAAGAGAAGATTAATAAAGTAAGATGGTGTGCAACACCCAATGGAGCACTATTTCTCCTTTCAACAAATGATAAGACAATTAAACTATGGAAGGTAGGAATTTTTTTTTTGTTGATTAATAAGCAACTCTAATCAATTTTGTTTTAGTCACAGGAGTACCTTACTTTATATTTATCATAAGGATGAGACATTTTATGATGCATAATTATATTACCGATGTTATGGACATTTGCATTGTTTGGGGTTTAGGTGTAGAAGTTGATGCTTGTGTTGTATTATGTGTGTGGCAAGTGATAATTTTTTGGTGGTTGTCCTAATATTGAGTTTGTACATTTTTTTGGCTGGGATGGAAGAGCATTGCTGCAATTTTTGACATTAAAAGTTGGATAGTGCTGCTAACAAAATGAAGTCAAGTTCATGTAGAGGGAGAATGGATGTGACATCCATGACTTACTTAGATGAGAGGTATTTTTTATGAATGGCTAAGACTAAAATAATGAGTTCTACGCCGACAAAAGGATGATTTAGTCCGAGATGAGCATCTTTGGTAGTTATTTAGGTATTCATGTCTAGCTGGTTTAATGCTTTTCCTAAGTTTATCTCTTATCAATTCAATGGTGTTCTTCTAATCAATTGTTTTTTGGGAATATGCCTAATGTTGTCCACCATGCGTTAATATTGGACCCTTGTGTGATCTAAGTTGGTCATTGAGTGAGAGTAGTTATTTTTGCCCATGGATATAGGCCTATTAGGTATTTATAGTTATATATACATCCTCTTACCGCTTACCATCCTCTTGTTTTCAATGCTTTTCTCTCTCTCTTCATTTCCTCAATAAGAAATTGACTTTTAGTTTGAGTTTAGAAACATACATTCCTAGAGCTTCTCTCTCTCTCTCTCTCTCTCCTCATTTCCTTTCTCTCTTATTACAGTAACATCTAGTTACCATTCATTGCAGTAGTGACAGCTGCAATCCTTCAGTGTTCAACCTTAATCTAAGTGTCTAACCATATAGTTTATCTCATTTGTAAGCCAACAAAAAATCCCAGTTTCCTACATATTTGATAATATGAGTTTTGTGTCAAAACTCTCTATTTATACCTCTATATATGTTTTTTGCCATCAAGCTGGGACTATTTCTTAATGCTATTAAGCTGGGACTATTTCTTAATGCTATTTCTTTTTCCTATTCTTTCTGATGCTAGATTAAGGAACAAAAGGTCAAGAAAGTACAGAATATGGACCCTAATCAAGTTGTGTCTTCTGAAAATTCTCTTTTGGCTGAAAGGAGTTTCATGAGTGGACAAGACAAGAGGTCTGTTGGTAATGGCTTGCATCTCGAGTGGACAGAGAATATGGTAGAGCTCTTGTAGTCTCAATGCTATTTTTTTTCATGTTCTTTCTGATTTTAGATTAAGGAACAAAATGTGAAGAAAGTAAAGAATATGGACCCTAATCTAGTTGTGTCTTCTGAAAATTCTCTTTCGGCTGAATGTATTCATGAGTGGACAAGACAATAGGTCTGTTGGTAATGGCTTGCATATTGAGTGGACAGAGAAGATGTTAGAGCTCTTATAGAGTCTACTGTTTTCTGTATTTTCTTTATTGTATATGAGGTAACTATCATTTTGTGTAATTAGAATGCTGATACTGAAGATGCTGTTCATACAAGATGTCGAAAGGTGTATGGTCATGCTCATGATTTTAATATCAACTCAATCTCAATTAATAGGTAACGTATGTGGCTTGTATTTCTATCTTGTTCTTGACTTTGGAAATCACCTTGTTGAGTGAAAGGTGGACATGTTCAAGAATTACGTTTGCTGTAATTCTTTCTTGATACAATTATCCTCACTTCCATTCATAATGCTTAGACGTCCTAAATCTTCTAAATATTTCTAGATAAACTAGTCGGGATCCTGTGCAATGTGCGGGAAGTACCATTAAAAAAAAAATAATTTTGGGGACTGGTAAGATATACTTAGACCTTACCCCATGTAATATGTGGAGAGATTATTTTCAAGAATTGAACCTGTAACCTCTAGGTTGCACCCCTGCAACTATTACCACTGGGTCACATGTTCGCTTGTGTTTTAAAAAATACTATATATAAAAATAATTTGTTTAATATATACATACATATATTATATGTATGTATGCATATGTTATGGTAATATAATTATAATCAAATTAGAATATGTTTTTTTTTAACTCCAAATTACAATTACTATACAAATTACATAAAATTTTATTTAAAATTTTTATTATTGGTTATCATGTGGCACCACTTCTAAGTATCGTACATAGATACGGTTAGTGTGTGGGTTGTCGGGTTTGGGCCCATGTTAACTTATTATGTTGTGTTCAGTTGAAGAGGGTAAGAGTTTTCTCCTCTAATTTCTTTTCTCTCCTCTCAACTCTCTCATCTTCTCAAACAACATATAATATTTCATTATATTTCTAATATTTATACAAAAACATTCTAATTGGTTATTATTAGTTTTTATTTTTTATTATCATAAGTTTTATTTTTTCCTTTTTATTAAGTGTCGTATATAATAATTATATGTACAGTATTATATTTAGAGTAATATAACTCTAATGGAATTATAGTTGATTTTCCCTTTTAAATATTCTTTAAGTGCTAAGTATAGATAAAGTAATCAAGTTAAAAATTAAATTATGTTTGAATTTTTTTTCCCAGAAAAGATCTAACTTCAAAAATTACTATTTGTTTTTTTTTTCCTTTTTAAATATTATATATTATATTGTTATACGTAATAGAATTCTAATTACGTTTTTACTTTTTTGTTGCTTATTTTTTAATTTGGTGACGTGGCTCAACATACGAGCTCTAAACTCTTTTGCTTTTAAGTAATAGTATAGATGCGATAGATGTTTACTGCAAGTAAGACAGTAATCAGGTGTCATCATTCCTGTGCAGTGATGGTGAAACATTTATGTCTGCTGACGATCTCAGAGTAAACCTGTGGAACCTTGGAATTGGTGATCAATGTTTCAACATTATTAATATAAAGCCACCAAACATGGAGGATCTAACTGGTAATTCTTACAGCCAACCGTCTGTTTTTTATGCTCAACCAAGAAAGTTAAGCCAATTTATTTGTTGCTACTCCAAGGTTGTCTTTGTATACATACTGTCGCTTGTCACTCTTTGTGACTCCACTGAATTTTACTTTCAATTGAAATTTATTTTTTGCTGCTCTAGCTGACTACTGGTCGAAACAATTCACTTTCTTTACTACTGATAAAAATAGGAGAAAAGAAACTGATTCTTTAGTTTTTAGATTATTTCATTGTAAAAACAATTGCATATTGTTTTCAGTTACCTTCTAGTTGATATCTGGATTTCTCACTCAGAGATCATAACATCAGCTGAGTTCCACCCAATTCACTGTAATTTGCTTGCTTACGGCAGCTCAAGAGGTTTTATTCGTCTAGTCGACTTGCGGCAGTCAGCGTTATGTGATCACAGTGCAAGAATGTGAGTTTGGCTCCTTTTTGCCTTAAGTTTAGCTCTCAATTGGAACTTTACTGCTAAAAGAAGATGTTCTAATGCATATGAATTTGGGTTTATTATTCAGATTGCAAGATGGTGAATCCCGTGGATCAAAATCATTTTTCACGGAGATCATTGCTTCCATTTCTGATATAAAGTTTTCAAGGGATGGGCAGCACATCTTAAGTCGTGATTACATGAATCTAAAGGTTTTTATGACACTAGATTGAGAATATTCTTTTCAGTCTAGATTCTGTTTAAATTCCAGAATTATTCTTCTTCAAATGGGTGCTCCTCACCTTAGATAAAGGAGGATGAGATGGTGGTTAGTTTCTTTCATATTCAAGTTTATGATGTCCTTTTTTCACCAAGGATCTTGTAGAAAGGCTCATATGCAGTTGTGTTATTTCAGGAATGTGGATGCATTTTCTTTCTTTTTTTCTCACTTAATATTAGGTGCCAAGCATTAGGCTTCTAATTTAAAATGTCCATCCAGATATTTTTATGCACTTTTTTCTCGTGAAATACGGTAGGATGAGTACTTTGGTTCTATCATAATGAAGTTGAGTGTCATAATCTCACCCTTCTATCAATGTAGATGAGGTCCTTTTACCTTTTGCCTGGTGGGTCGGGAGTGGTCTGTTGTCTGTTTCATTATGGACTTCTGTGGATGCAAAATACTATTTTTGTTGAAATTGCATTAATCTAGTTTTGGTTTGACACCTTAAATATTAGGTTATGTACTAATTGAAGAACGTTATCATTTGGTGGTTCTGTTTGTACTCACCAATTTTGCACCACATATTCTTTCTTTTGGCCAGAACTTTCTTTATCCTGGTTATTTTCCTTATTTTTTCTTGGTTGCTATAAAGGAAAGCAACTCGCGTGCACAATGTTCTCCTAGTGGGGCGGGGTCAGGGACAAACAGTATGTACGTAGACCTTACTGCCACGTAATGTGTGGAGAGGATGTTACCAGGAATTGAACCTATGAGGCTGTGACCTCTAGCTGGCATCCCTGCAACTGTATTTCACTAATAGAAGCAGGGCCGCTGTTGCCTGTTAAGTTCACTAAGCCACATGCTTGCCTATGTGGCGAGGCTTTTTCCTGGTTGCTGTGAACTGAAAAATTGGTTGCTTTGCCTCTTCACATGCGTCAAGCTGACTGATGTTTTCAATTCTTCTTTTAGCTATGGGATGTTCGTTCTGGTTCTTCACCAATTGCGGTGTTCAAGATTCATGAGCATGTACAACCTAAGGTAAGAGCAGACTGTTATTAGTTAATAATCTGATTGAGAGAGAGAATATTTGTGTATACTTATTTTTTATGAGGAGAATGTTAAATTACTCAATTAAGTTTCAGTCTTTTGTCTCTGGATATTATTTTTAAGAAGACTTCTCAATATTCTTACTTTCCTGTCTGAAAGTACTTTGGGTGTTTATGAAATAAGCAAAGCCGTAACATGTCATTCTTTGGATGGCTGCTTGCCACTTTTCTTGCAGTTATGTGATTTGTATAACAATGACTCCATATTTGATAAATTCGAGTGCTGCATCAGTGGAGATGGACTTCATTTTGCAACAGGATCCTACAGGTCTGTCCTTTGTTCAAATAGCAGAGTGGCGATAGTTCATCTGAGGTGTGGTTAGATTAACTTAAGATTGCAGTACTACTTACACCTTCCTATATTTGAGCCAGTGATGTTCTTCGTATATTCTCTCATGGTATTGGAAGTGAAGAAGGGATCACCATACAAGCTGGCAGGAATCCAAAAAGGTAGCCTGTTTTCTTCTTGTCCTTGTATGTGTTGCTGAACTTATGGCCATTGAATTTGTGACGGATTCCGTG
Source organism: Tripterygium wilfordii (assembly GCF_013401445.1). Lineage (NCBI taxonomy): Eukaryota > Viridiplantae > Streptophyta > Magnoliopsida > Celastrales > Celastraceae > Tripterygium > Tripterygium wilfordii. The sequence goes on from NC_052250.1 coordinate 11,529,915, forward strand.
CTTGAATGCTTACAGTAATTTTCCAAATCAGTTAGGTAATTTTCCAAATCAGTTAGGTATCTAGCTGGAAGGAAAGCAGAAGGCTTAGTATTGCTTTGAACAGTTTCATTCTTTTACTTCCTTCCTTTTCCTTTTTTCTTTCCCATCAAATGAGATTCAAATCTAGGCTTATCTTTCACCATGGAGTTCAATCTACTGCCTGTTGGTCAGAATTGTGTTTGAATTTTGATATCACTGCCTTTTATACATTAAAGTGCTTGATATTGCGAAGGTTTTGCCGCGCTTCCTGAATATGCCATCCCACCATACCATGAATCAGAATGGATTTGCTGTCACCAAGTATATGGAACTGACAATGTTTCAGGAATAAAATATTATATGGAAGGCAAATGTATGTTGGATATTCCAACATGAAACACTTTCGATTTTAGCTCTTTTCAAGATTAAACTGACGTCGTCATGGTTTTGGTGCTATGGTGGTGCTGTGACCCATTTTCTTATCCGTAAGACTGAAATCATATGTTACTCTCTGCAACTAACTGCAGGCCATCTCAACAAGCTCCTCCAAGGGCCAGGAGGTCTTCCTTAAGCAATCTAACACGTGGATTTTACTGGCAAGGTTGAGTCCCTGATAACTTTTCCCGATCCTGCATTGTGGTTTTTTTATTTTCTCTTTCTTTATGGGGACTTTCCTGCTCGTCTTTCTGCAGCGCATCAAAATTCAAGCTTATGTAACGAAGAAATTTCATGTGATTCCAAACTGTCTCGTCTGGCATGGCATCCAACAACGAACTTGATTGCTTGTGCTTCTACAAATAGCTTGTTCTTGTATTATGTCTAGTTTCTTGTATATTTTGTGCGATTTGCAGGCCTCATTACAACAACAACAATGCAAGTTGGAATATCTCCATTAGAGATTCAATCTGCCCGTAGAATTATCGTTCGCTATCATTCTTGAAGAATTTCTCAATAACAGAACTTTTAAGTAAGCTGAAGCAACTGCAACAGAGCTGATACTGCAAGACAAAGATGGCTATTGGAAGGATACTTGGACAACTTCTGCTATTTGCCATGACCAGGACGAGTGCTGAGAAAGTTTCTTCTGATTATGATAGATCAATAGCGAGTTTTTTGTTATTTTAATCAATGTCGATGTAATTAGTGAAGTGTTTTGGCATAATTTAACTTTATTAGTTCTTTGGATGATCTTAATGTAATTTGTGCAGCTGGGTGTGCTAGGTAGGGCTTATGCTTGTGAATCTATTGTTGTTTATAAATAACTTTTTTTCTTTTGGTTCAATAAATTGAATTTTGTATTTATTTTCATTGATTAGAATGGATGGAATGTAAACCTAACTCTATACTAAAAACGCAACAAATAACAAACCAATGCAAATAAAGTAAAAAGTGGTTGAATGATTTTTGGTAGTATGAGAATTTTGTAACCTAAAGTAAGCACGATTTTTAAGAAAACTATTAATAAAAAAAACTCTAACCTCTAATCTTGTCTGATGAATGTTCAATTCTCATATTTAAGGTATTTAGCATGCAAGTACACAACCATGCACAATGAAATTGCGTGCGATCAAACAATCATACAAACGCAAGGAAAATTAGGCACGAGAACCTCAATACAAGTAAAGAGATCATCTGGTTCTTTGGTCTATGATGAAAGCTTAGGGATAGTCACCTAATTTTTATGTATCAATGTTCCTAACAAAACTTGAGCTTTACTAACACTCCACGCTCAAAGACTCAAATCACCATAACTCTACCATACTATCTCTTAAATTCCACAAAATCCACAGGCCAATTCATAGAATGAATGATCATGCAATCAATTGATATGATGGGTTTTGAGGGCTTTTTATTGTAACATGTCGACCCATTAGATTACCGGATTTACGATGAAAGCTCAACACACAACACACTAAATATTATGAATTAATGTTCCTAACAAGATTTACTTAGTTGTCGAGCCAGTTTCGCACTCCAACCCCTTAAATCATAACTTTGACCTATCCATTCTAATATACCCAACAATAAACATCAATTAATTAATTACACAAAAGCATACATAGATTTGAAATTGAAAAGTATTACCTCAAACATTCGAACATCACATCCATCATTCGAGACTAGAGACTAGAAATTAAACTTAACCACTCATGATTTTGAAGATAAATATCCAATTTTATTGATTAAAATTAGAGTTTACAACACAAGAGAACTCAACAAAATTTAGAGAGAGAATTACAAAACCTAAGAGAGAGAGAGAGAGAATGAGAGAAAATTATGGAGGCTAGATGAAAGATATACCCAAAAGAAGAGATCAATTGGGGTTTTGCCTCATTTTTTACCTAAAAAATACCTAACTACCATTACAAAATTGTCCCTCAGGGCACTTGCAATGGTGCAAGTGCTAATGTCCCAATAAAATTAATCCTGGGTCCCACCTCTATTACATAAAAAGTGAAATCAAACACGTATTCTAATACAGTCACATCAGCAAAACACATATTCCAATACGACCACATCAGTCAAATACAAATTTCTATACACTTTCTCTTCCCACCCAACATGGAGGCCAACAACATTCCATTCCTCCATATTATCCACAACAAAACACAAAATACCAATACATCCACTTCAGCAAAACACTTATCTTAATACAGCCACATAAACAAAACATGTTTCACAATACAACCACATCAGCAAAAGACAACATATTTGTTGGCCCAATAATACTTTACCATTGCAAGTGCCCTCATTAGTTACAATTGAGATTTGCCCAAAAAGCGCATAAAAAATCAGTGCAGAAATTGCAGATCCGCGATAGCCTTCCGGATGACTCTTGGAGGTGTCCGGACAACTGATCTTCATCAAATTTTGGTGAAGGCTCAGACTTCATTTATGCTTTTTAAGGTGTATGGACAGTTGTCTTGGGTGTTGGACAACTAGTGAAGGTGTCCAGACACTTAAGCTCTCTCAATTTCTGCAATGGCTTTGTCTTGATTTGTGAAGGAAGTGTCCGAACGGCATAAATGGGTGTCCAAACACTTAGTCACCTGCCAACAATTCCTTCAGCTCTAAAAGTCTTCAATTCAATCAAAATAGTCCACGTAAATAAGCATAAATGCATCAACTAGGTGCTAGAACATTCTAATTAAATGACATTGAGACTTCAAAATAGAGGCTTCGGCCCCTTTTAGAACTCAACAAATTTAGTAATAAGTGAGAATATGTATGAATACTAATAACGAGAATATGTATAATTAAAGAACATCCTAATGCATAGTCTAAAAAGTATCACAAATTTACTAATAACTAGAATATGTAATAAGGACTTCGGCCCTCTTTGAAACAAAAAAAAGAGTGGCCCAATAAACTTACCAAGTTAAACAAATAAATGTGATTTTCGATGGGAGAAATATGTAAAATCTTTTTCTAAAGTTTGAAGATTTCAACAAAAATATAGAAAAATCCTTACCACAAACACAGTATATACTCCAAGTGAATCCACTAACCTATTTGATGAAATAAACTCTATTTAGTTTCCATGTACACACATATACATATATATGTATGAATACTAATCCATTTACATCTCAAATGTCATAATCCACAATTTAACCCATTTCCCATAAATTTACATTCTACCTTAAGAGCAGTCCTCCATCAGATACAAAAAAAAAACTGTAAATTTAAAGTATTATTTATAATTTTTGACAAAAAAAATTCACTTCACCAGATACGGTAGTCAATACTGGGCAACTGCGTCCTATGCAGTAATACGATAGATCCTTAGTTTTACTGTACCAAAACTGGATCAATATTTTATTCAAACTATTTATTACTTTTGTCTATTTTTTACTTTCTTTTTTGTCGTCTTTTCTCTCATTCTCTCAAAACCTCTCCTCACGCAGCAACGAAACACCACCCTTGCCTCTCATCGCCCCCACCCCGGTTACCTCTCATCTCACTGGTGACTTGCACCGCTCACCCCTGGTTTTCCTCTCATCTCACCGTCTGTCTCTCAACTTTTCAGTTGCCTTTTGTTGTTCCGACCCTCTTTTTGGCTCTGACTATAAGGCAAGTTTTAATTTGATTTTCTTCTTTGATCTTTCTTCATCATTTCATGTCAGCATGTGCTCTCACAGGTGTATTTCACTCTCTCTTTCTCTATCTGATTCCAACATCTCCACAACTTCAACAAATTTAGGGTTCTCTTCCTCTGTGAGTGCTCTTCAATTCCAGTGCTTTTAATCTAGAAGGATTATTTGAAGACGATCCTCTGGCCTCCAAAGCTAACCCTATGACTAATGTTTCCTCTACATCATCATTAGAGGGTTCGGTGTTGGTGCTCCTTCTATTCATGCGCCTTAGAAAGAAATCCATTGCTATGCAAAATTGTAATAGAAATGTTGATTTTGAGTTATAAAAATGTTATACAAGTGCATTGTTTATATATATTTTTTCTTACAACAATCAACAACTAAATTGCAGACACATAACTCAAAAATCATTTAGTAGCCATACAATCACCTGCACAATTGGTAGCCACAAGTCTCCTGGATAATTGGTAGTCACAAGTCACCTGTATAATTGGTAGTCACAAGTTACCTGCTCAATTGATAGCCATACAAGTCACCAGATCATAGTTATAAAAGGAATTGATTTTAAATAATCACAGAGAAATTGTAAATCTGTGGAAAGTGTACTTTTACTATAAATTGAGAATATGTTAAGAGTATTTATTGCGGATGGTCTAATACTCAAGGTTAAACATCCCAATCCCACCATATATTATTTCTCATACCAACCCAAACTTTTCTTTTTTGAGTACAGGTACAAATATAATATATGACACACCATCAGATCAAGCCTAAGAAAGTACAGGTGTCAACAGGCTCCACGAAGGAGGCACAAACCAAGCCCACGCAGGGACAGACTAAGCCCACGCACCTCCTTATAAATATTCAGAAGGAGGTGAGACTAGAATCCATGACCTGAAGTTAGGGACATGCATAGAGAATCTTACCTTCAAGCCTGTATTTACCAACCAACCAACTAAGAAAATCAACTCTTATTTTGGTTTGGTTCAAAACCCACACTTGAACCAAACAATAAAACATAATTAGAGTATAATTCGAGTTATTGGGCAAGAAAAACTCTCATTGAAATTAAAATCTCGAAGACCCATTTGACTCTCTAACCCTAAAATCAAAGATTTTACCTCAATTCCTTGTTTTTTTTAAGTAAATGAAGTGTGTGTGCTTAGACCTTTGTGAATAAAATAAATGAAATCCGTCGGAGTTTCGTCGGAATGGAGCTGCTGTATGTGTTAGAGTAAGTCGAGAGAGATGAGACCTTTTGTGAAATGTGAGCCTCTGGTGAAGCTCTAATCTAATGCCTTTACCCTTGCTCATTTTCAGGGTTTTGAAAACCGGACCGGATATTTACCCAGTTCGATAAATTTGATTAAACCGGTCTGTCAAACCCGGTTTTGGCACCGATTTACTTTTTAAACCGTGAACCGGAGAGTTTTCCGGTTCAAGGGCCGGTCCGGTTTTCAAAACATGACTCATTTTTTTAAATCCTATTATTCTCACATTTTTATACTTTTGACCCAAAAATCATTTTAAATATTCTTTTAAACCCTTCGATGTTTCTTTTCACCCTCCACTTTTAATGACATAATTTTTTTTTAAAAGGCTAAAGTAATTATAAATTCTAATGGATTACAATCACTACACTAAAAAACTTAAAATTAAATTTAAAAATCAAATATTGTATATATATATATTTATAAAATAAAAATAACCAATAATTTTTTAAATGACAACTATTATATCTTCATATTAAAAAGTGTAATCAATAAAAAAACCATAGTAATTACTTTTGTTATTGGATGACGGCTCATACTTCATATAAAAAGTATAATCAATGAAAAAACCCTAACTTTTGAACTTCCTTTCCAGATCTCTAATGCTACCTTGCTGCCGCACCAGGTCAGTAGCGCTGCTCTTCCTACATCTCGTGGTATGTTACTCTCACGCACAACTGCAACCCGGTTGAGATCTTAAGCGGCTGCAGGCGGTACCCATTGCCCATTGGATTAAGGCATCCGGAGCCTGTCCATTCTTATAAGGTTACATTTGGTCTTGGTTTTAATTTGCATACAATTATCTATTAGAGAAGATCTGAGTTTTGCGTTTTGCTTGACTGCTGAGAAAATTTTGGTTAAGTGAAGGTTTAACTGGTTTAAATTTCATGTTAAAAAATAAAATAAATGCAAATGGTTACTGCACCCCCAAGTTTCATTCATTATGGGTTGAGTTGGCTGGGTATCTGGATCTATGTTAAGCTCATAGAATGGAAAGGTTTTAGTCAATGAATCTTGGAAGGAGACATGTCCTATGATAAACAAAGGAAACTTAGGTGGTTCAAGTAAAATGAAGTCTCGTTTTGCGGCTTTTGCATAAATCGCTATGGATAACGTAACAATAAATTTCATTTTAAATTCAAATTGGCGAATCTCATATATTTTATATTTTCTACGTTCATAGACATTGAGTCTTTTTAATTTACTTTGTGTTCGATCCAAGTGCGCTAGGATGCTAAGCACACGAATTGGATATATCTCGTTACAATCGATAATAAAAGATGTGGGCACAATGAGATTAATAATTTAATATAAAGTGTAGTCGTAGATTAAAATGAAATGGTGTAAGAGTTCACGTGGTTGATTTCCACTAGATCTTATAGAATCAATTCCATGTTGCTTTAGAATTAGCCTTATAAGGCTTTGATGGTGATGACTTTAGTGAAAAGAGAATGATTAGCATAATATATAAGAAGCTAAAGAACTATTTCATTTTTTTAAAAAAAATTGATATGGTGAATGATTTTCGTGAGACGTGTTAGTATTCAAGGTTATAATAATATTCCTCAAAATTATACATTTTTTGGACCTTACTCTCTTAAATGAACTAATTTGAGACTACTCTTAAACAATGATCAATCATTAGTTTAGAGGAAGTGAATTTGTTGCTAGTTAACCTGCACAATGGTAGCTCACTGTAGAGAGAGGAAATCTGGGTGAGCTATAAATCGGAAGATCTTGGGTTTTTTTTTAACGAGGTAATTGCTTCTCTTTGGCTCTACATAAATTATTGAGTACTGGATCGCCAACTCTCCCCAAATACATTGATTAGTCTCATAGTTTGTTTTGGTAGATGATTAGACGCATAGTCTTAATGTGGCGGGTCTAACTTGGGTTTTCCATCTAGAAATATTCATTCTTGACTAACTCGGCCTCTCCCGAGGGCTGAGTCGTTGGACAATATTGGGTTTGAATCTCATTTGGTGTGCTTAATTAATACTTGTGGTTTTCTTGTGATTGTTTTTTTACTAGTATCTAGGATTTTTCTTTGGGATGGTTTTACTTGAGAGGGCTGGGAAAATATAGGGCTAGGAAGCATGGACACTTCTAAAATGAAGACGTCCCGGTGTCGGACACTGACACTGCCTGGACACGGCACGAACACGTGTCGGACAAGTGTTCGTGCTGTGTCCTATTTTTTTTCGAATTTTTTGAAAGTGGACACTGTTGGGACACAGTTTAAGTTGAAAAAAGAAAAAATGGGCCTTAATTTGTCTACAGATCTGGCCCATTTCTCATATTGATTAAGTAACTTAAGTTGGTCTACAGACTTGACCCATGTCTACAGTCTACACAGTGCATACCTGGCCCATGTCTACATACTACATAGCACATACCTGACCCATGTCTAGTTGTCTAATGTCCAGTCTCACATAACTCGATTTAGAAAGAGCAGCAGTGCCTTAGACAACTAAATTCTTCAGTCTCACACAACTCAATTTAGAAAGAGCAACAGGGCGAGTCTCTCTCCTCCGACTTCCTTTCTAATATATGACATATTTTATATATATTTATGTATCCGTGTCCTTGCCGTGTCCGTGTCCTGAAAATTTCGAAACTCCCGTGTCCGTGTCGTGTCCCGTGTCTGTGTCCGTGCTTCTTAGATATAGGGCTAGCTATAAATCGTAAGATTTTTTATTTGTGTCACATCTTGTGTCCTTTGTGTTTAATCGAAACTAGTGGTTTGCTAGTATCTTAAGCTTTTCTTGTAGGATGGGTGATTTGCATTGAAGAGATTATGCGTAATAGAATTTGTTATTTTTTGCCATAGTTGGATATGACTGAGTGGTGAAGAGAATCCATTGTGAGGAGTTAATTTAACTTTGCTAGTGGATTTTAAATGTATGGAATAAAGGCTTTTTTATGTTGATTATAGGTTAGAAGGAGATTTTCCTTTTATATATATTGCAGCTAACAGTGCGTGGGGGCAAGGCTGCATACATTCTACCTGTTCGGCTGTCTTCGCCCCAGCCTCTTGCGGGAGCCTTGTGCACTAAAGTTGTTTAACAACCTTTATAGTTTGCGGCTAACATTGATAGAGAGAGTATTTTCAGGTTTGCCTAGTTATTTGATACAACGTTGTCAAAATGCGCTGGGGTTCGCGTTAGGCGAGGTGAGGCCTGGGCACCTCGCCTTGCCTGAGACGTTGGCCTTCAACTACGCATGGCCTATGCGCGTGCCTTAAACTTGGTATAGGGTGCGTGCCCCAGCGAGAAAGGTAAAAGTTATCTTTGTTTTGAAGATATTTTAAGGGTAAAAGATTAAGCCCTAGATCTCTATTATCTCGTCTATTCTTCTCTTCTCCTCTGTTGCCTCGAGTCTTCTCCTCTGTTACCTCGTGTCTACTCCTTTATTGCCTCGTGTCTACTCCTCTGCTGCCTCGTCTTTCTCCATCGACTTGTCTCTCTCCGTCATTGCTCCGTCGGCTCGTCTCTCCCTGTCGTCTCTCCATTGACTTGTCTCCCTCCTCGTAAGTGCCCCTCACTCTCTATTTTTTTTATTTCTAATACTACTCACTTATACTTTCTTTTCATTTTCATAGGATGATGGCGAGTGAAATAAGTATCATGGCAAGGGCATCATCTGGATGTAATATGAAGAGAGATCTAACTTTGAAGAATAATTACTTGAAGAATCTTAGGAATACTAATAGTGCAACTTGCAATTTATGTTGGAAGACAACCAAAGGAGGAATTTATCTGGCAAAACAACACCAAATTGGAAACTGTGGAAATGCCTTGTCATGTAAAAGATGCCCCATAGAAGTTAAACTAAAATTGGAGAGGTATGTGAAAGAGAGAAAGTCACAAAAGGAAGCAACTCATGGCAAATTGTTTTAGTTGAATTCAAAATAGTAATAGGTAAGAAAGAGGCGTAGAGAAAGGGTGATTTATTGGAAAAATTGAGTTTATATTCTCTTAGTCATCATAGTTGTCAAAAGCGCACGCCTAGGTGCACAGGAGCAGCGAGGCGCACCCTCTGTGCCTGGATCAAGAGCAAGGCGATGCCTAGGCGAGCGTCTGTCATCAAGCGCTAGGCGCACAGGCGCGGCGCCTGATGACTTTAGGGGCATTAATGTTAAGATGAGAGGAGCTGCTGTGATCTTCCATGGAGTCTTGAACATGTCTCTGATGTGGGTCTTCTCTCTCAGCTCTGCGCCTCTACTGTGATCTAGAAGTTTCATGTTGGTTTCTTCCTTTCTCTGCCTGTCAGTGCCCTAACATGGGTCTTCTTTTGAACGTGGTCTTCATTGAACGTGGATCTTCATTGGACTTAATCATTTTGGGCTTAGTTTACTATTGGGCCTCTGTCTTCTTTACTTAGGCTAAGTCCAAGTGTTCTTGAATTTCTCATTTAGGTTATTATTCCAAGCCCTTTCTATTTATTCGAATTATTTTTATTTTTATTTTTGCGCCTTGCTTTGTTCGGGGGTGCTCTTTAAGTGCATTTTGTGCCTGGGCGATAGAAGGCCCTTTGCGCCTTGAGAGCACCTATCGCCTTTGAAAACTATGTTAGTCATACAAACATGAGTCTAAAACCCTTACATATATAATATACCCCATCACTTAAAACATAAAAGTAAACTAGGAAACCCAACTCCAACACTCTCAAACGTGCCCAACTCCGATACCATGTTGAAAATATGGATCTAAGGTCAAGCCCACACACTTGGGCAAATTGGGCCATACTACAAGCTTGGAACCCTCCAACTCAAAAGTTTAAGCTCATGAGTCTAGGTTCAATTACATGTATTATAAACCACTCAATTACTCCACTTTTTGTTCAATGTGGGACGTTTGTGTGGGTATGTTCCAATAGTTTGATGAAGATAGTGTAGCACAAGAAATACCTCAAATGCGGAGGATGAATTGGTTTTTGCTAATGTTGATTTGACATGTGGTGATATGGCAAGAGCATCAGGAGTTGGAGAAGCAATCATAAATACTAGGCGTGCAACAAGATTGGAAATGAGAACAATGACAATTGAAGTGGCATCATCAACTTCAAGTAGTAGAGTGGTAGTTGAAGAGGAAGATGATGATTATGTGGAAGAGGATGAGATGGAGGCTTATGAAGAAGAACAAAATGAGATGGAGAAGGACCTAGAGGATTTTTAAGATTTATCATATACTTATCCTTTATTAAAGAAAAATTGCACCTAGCTTCACTCGGGAGAGCACCTAGGCATGCGCCTTGGGCATTTTGATGGTCGTGCGACGTGCGCCTTTGTGTGCCTCTCGCTTTTAACAACACTGATTTGATGTCCTAGTTGATAACTACAATGACATTTTCTAACGGGATAAGTACAAGCTCCATTTGGTGGATTTCAGTATGGTATTCTCCTTTTCAGCATCAGCTCTCGACATTGGCAATTTGAGGATTTCTGGGGGTTCATTATTAGGTAATGATTGTGGAGATATGCGAACATGTGGCCCAGTGGTAGTGTTGTAGGGGTCCAACCTAGAGGTCACATGTTCAATTCCTAGAAATAGCCTCCACATATTATATAGGGTAAAGTCTATGTATATTGTGTATGTCCCCGACCCCGCCCCCACAACGGAAGCCTTGTGCACGTGAGTTAATTAATAAAATATTATGGAGATATGCGTTACCAAATGCTAGGTCGTGCATTTTTGGAGATGTGAAATGATCTTGAAGTGTTAATACAATTACCCAATTGGACCATGTTTCTAGGAAACCTCATTAGGTGTCTTGTAGAAAGGAGGTCATAGGTTCAATTCTTGAAAACAACCTCCCCACATATCATATGAGCGTAAAGTTTGGGTACATCCTGCCTGTCTTTGACCCGGCCCACTGCGTGAGCCTTGTGCACGTGAGTTGTTTAATAAAACATCATGGAGATATGCGTTACAACATGCCAGGTCGTGCATTTTTGGAGATATGGTATGATTTTTAAGTGTTAGTACAAATACCCAATTGGACTATGTTCGTTTCTAGGAAATCTCATTGGGCTGTCTTGTGGAAAGGAGACTTCAGAAGAGTGTGTCTTTTAAAGTAATCCATGTCTCTGAAGAACTTTCCTACAAAATAGGTTAACATAGGATCAACATTGAACCTCATTCTTTCTATGGTGTTGGATTTGCTTAGAAGATCTATTTTGGATGATGTCTCATGGTTTGTGGTTTGGAAATGATACTTTCTTAGTGTCAAAGGCTATAATAAGAACTTGTTCAAAGTTGGAGTCATGGAGCCATATCATGGAACCTAAAGGCTTTAGACTAGGACTAAATAGGATATGAAGTGTAAATTTATAAGGATTGAATAATAGAAGAGGATTAGTGTGAAATGAAGGCTGGTTCTTTCTGATACAGTGTGTCAATAATTCAGAATGAAGTATTCGTTGTTGAGGAACTATACGGTTGAATAAAAGCTAGTTAGATAAAGTGGAGGAATGCATCAGTGACTTGTTTAACCAGTGGAAATCCGTGGAGCTAAAAGATGAATTATACAGATCTGCTATACATCTAGCAGTGATGTATGCTATGGAATGTTGGGTTGTTATGGGGAACCATGCTAAAAAATTATTTTAGTAAAAACCATTGTTGAAACTTCAGCTTATAGACAGGGGAAAAGGTGTGATTAATCCAGGTATCTTCATATGATTCTGGGTGTTTTCGAAACTTCAGCTTGAGTTTATCAACAGGCACTTGTAAGGCAACTTCTGCAGAACTGCTTCTGCAAATTGTTATCTTCTTGGCCTTTTCTAATATCATTTTGATGTATCAAGCATGCATAATATGTAGATTATAATCTTACTGCGATATTTGTTAAGACAAAATGGAAGCAAATTTATTGTCAGGGGAGACCTGTGACCTGAGCTTTATTAAGGCTGGGCTCAACTCTCTTATGAAACAAGGGCTACGGTATGTGTTTGGCATTTTTACTCGGTGTATATTGCTCTAGCCAAGGTTTTGGCAAATGACTTGCAGCGATGGCTTGCTCGCGGTCTTCTTTGTGTACACCCTACGTAGTTTGTGTTATAGTCTTGTAGAAATGGAACCCTTACCAGAAACAGGTAATATATAACCGTTAGCAATTTAAATTTTGTTTTTTTTTGGATGAAGATAGTTGGAAGAAAACAAAGAGTAAATGTAAGCCATTTGATCAGAATCCCATGAATCGACTGTCATCTGATTCATTGTAGGAATCATGCGTTACATGGACTGAATCACTTGAATTGGAAAGCGAATAGTATGCAGGGTGGGTGCTTTAGTTAGGACATATGCAGTGAAATGTTTCTAACTCTCTTTGCTGAGTCCACCAGCATATGAAATCAAGGAGCTGGGAACTGTTGTGAGAGAGTTTCTGCACTATCAAATAACATATTATGCAGGATTGCCTTCAGCCCCAGAACACTTCATTTCCTCCTGATGGGGTGACCATGAAGCTTTTACTATGTTCTGGGAGGGTGTGTCTAGCTGTGCTGTAATAATTGTTAAATTACTTGTCTCTTGTCATTGAGGAATACTATTCCTTAGTTTCCCATCATCACATGTGCACAACTGTTGCTATTCCTTCTACCATTGCCATGGGAGGAAGTAGCTGAGCTGGCTGTTCTTGAGAAGGAGAGTGGACATATGCCAATACCTTCCTAAGAAGGAGTATTAATCATAGGTTTCCCATACGCGTGACTCTTGTTATCTATTCTATCATTGCCATGGATAAAGTAGCCTGACTGTTCTTGAGAGAGGGAAAGATACCCCAGGATCTGGAGACACATCTTCGCGTCTGTTTTTTCCCTATGATATCTCAATGTTGTTCTTGAGAAGGGATGGATATATTTGTGTTGGCTTCTTCATTTTAGAATTTTAAGCAATACCTCCACAAGAGAGGGAAGGGGATGCAAGATTGGGTATCCACCTGGTCATATCATAATAGTCGAGAGAAATGGGAGGAGCCAAAAAATTGGGTACTAATGCGCTTATAATAGAATATCAATTTAATGACCCATCAACAATTTGGAGAGAATGTTTCATTAAATCCGAATGTTGTTAGAGCATACATAATTGAAATTGAGTCTTTATGATTCTTTGGCTGGATATCGGCTAACATTGGTCGAGTGAGCTTAACATGATACGAGTGGTCTTTAGAGGGAGAAGTGTGATTTGGATTATTTTTTAATTGGTTTATGTGGTGCACAAGGCTAATCACCTTCTTGGTTTACTCTTTCGCAAGCTCATTTCCTAAATGGTATACTCTTTCGCAATCTCATTTCCCAAGGTGGCCTTAATGTATTTTGAGCTGCAGTTCCATGAGCAGTGAAGAACTTATTCAGCTTAGGAAGATTATTTGTATCTGGTGTTTGTATAATGTCTCTAAATGCTGGACAGGTCTATAATTTAATGGTATGTGGTTGGTTGCATGGGAGCTAAGTATATGAATATGTTATGTTTGGTGGAAGTTCAGCACCTTCAATTATGCCTTCTCCAGTAGCAAAAGCGCTTGTTAAAGAAAGCTGCAAAAAGCATAGGAATGGGAGGATGTGAGCCATGTGGTCATGCGCTTTTGTTATGGATGATTTCCAGTGATGGCATTTAGAATATGTTATGTTTGGTGTTCTAACCTTATTGGATCTGAAAGATCGGCTCTCTCCTTCTACGCTTTAAGTTGATGTTGTGCACTTGCAATTTTCTGACTCCTTTCCTTGAGAGCTTGCTTATGATTCTTTGTTTTGATTTCCCTCTCCCTCTTGCTCCCCCCCACCTCCCCCTCACTTTTTGTCTTTTGCCGAAGGGGTGTGGCTTTTATTTTCCTTTTCTATAGATTTATTGCCTGTAGAAAAAGCAAAAATATTTACAATGTTTGCAACTTTTGTAGTGATGACGACTTTTGAAAACATGGAAGCTGTTAAATTGGAGTCAGATTTTATTGGAAACATGATGCAACAAAGTGACTGTTGGAAACCTGGACTAAATGAACACCAGAAGTTCAAGAACCAATCTAGAAGACAAGAATCTGAAGAAAATAGAAGCTCAAATGTCTTGAGTACTGGTCAAAGTAGCTCTAGTGTATTGGAGCAGGGCCAATCTCCTGTGGATGATACAGGTGTTTGTTCCACATCATCTATATGTCCGGCACCACTTTGTCGACAATTCTGGAAAGCTGGGAACTACGACGATGGGCTTGTTTCCAAGATCACACTTCAAAGTATGAAGCCACAACATCTTAGGTTTTGTTTCTCAAGGGTGATCTGTTTGGAATTTGTTTAATTTGGTGATTTACTTATGCAATCGTCTGAATAACAGGTCCTATGACAAAATTTAGTGACTAGCTTTGATTTCTTTGATAGTATAATACTATCCACTATGAAGTAATACATCAAAATGCCATATAAACTTATACCATCTAGAACTTCGTGTAATTATATTCAACCAAGGTTAGTATAATTATCATACTATACATCCTTATATATAAGAAACCTGAACACTGAAAAGGATAGTCACTATCCCTAAGTTATACCATGTATAGCTTATACATTATATAAACTATACTATACAAAGAAACACTATCCTATACGAAGCTCCAAATGGAGCCTTATAATTGTGGAGAGTTTTGTAGATTACTAGATTCTTCACCTGTTATTATCTGAAATATATGTTTTTTCTAAACATAACAGATGGGAAAAATAGTGTTCACGTCCACCCCATGTTCCTTCACTCAAATGCCACTTCACATAAGTGGGCCTTTGGTGGTAAGCCACCTGCTTTATTTTTTTTTTGCTTATTTTCTTTTTTGTTATTTATTGATGAACATAGCTAACTGCATTTTGCACTTACAACTACCTTGTTCGCAGCAATAGCTGAACTACTCGATAATGCAGTTGATGAGGTGATTCTTCAACTGATTTATATAAGCTGTTGTGTGGTGACTTACTATTCATTCACATTCATTCCTTTTATTTATTTTTTTGCCTTTTCTGTAATTGGATAGATCCAAAATGGGGCCACTTTTGTCCTTGTAGATAAAACCTCCAATCCAAGGGATGGAAGCCCCATGCTGTTAATTCAAGGTACCTGACCGTTATTAAGCATAATATGATGAGCGATTTGTCAATATAAATTTTGGTTTCTTTATCATTATTGGACTTTTATTTATATCGTCATAACCTTACTCTTGTGCTCTTTAAACTTGATATTTCTCTACTAGATGATGGCAGTGGAATGGACCCTGAAGCAATACGACGTTGTATGAGTTTTGGATTTTCAGATAAGAAATCCAAATCTGCAATCGGACAATGTGTGTATCTTATGACTTACACAAATCCATAGAAATTTCATCCCCTCCTGAGGTTTATTTATTGGTTAACTTCTGCCCTTCTAGATGGTAACGGCTTCAAGACCAGTTCCATGAGACTTGGGGCAGATGTCATTGTGTTCAGCCGCCGCTTGGACAATAGGTTTGACTCCAGCCTGCAATTTTTTACTACCTTGACATCTCACTATTACTCTTTAGTTGCCATTTTGACTGTTCGTTTTACAGTTTACACCACTGGTTGTCACTGATGGACCTCCTATATACATGCATAAATGCTTGATTTTTCTAAGCCTATTCTGCACTCTATATATTCCTGTATACATATGCTTTGAAAATATCAGAAAATTTTCCTATATCTTTATGTATCAGTGATTTGTAGTACTTAGTTTTGTGTTTAAATTTCTCACAATTTCCTGTATTGCGTGGATAGGACATTGACTCAAAGCATCGGTCTCCTCTCTTACACTTTTTTGACTCGAGCAGGACATGACCGAATAGTAGTGCCAATGGTGAGTCCTCATTTTCCTACCAAGGATTTTAGGTTTCCAATATATTTTCTGTGCTTCTGGTCTGTATACTCTTTGATTTGCTCAGAAATAGATCTCATTCTATCACTGGATAAAGTAGGCACTTCCATGCTAGAATTACCATCTTGACGAACCATGTGTTGGAGTGAAGGTAATCTCGAGGTGCAATACAACTTGGTTTATGTGGGATGGTGTGGTTTATGTGTTGAGAATGAGTGAAGCATGTAAGCTTTATTCAATTGAAACTTCCATGGAGTTTAGCAAGAGCATTACTTTGTATGGCACGCCTCATTAGAGCCTTTGATGATCTAGAAATGGATTATATGAGTACGTTGTATCATGTTTTTTACCACTACACAGTTTTAGAAGAAAAGTAGAAAACTCTGTCGATGGGACCTATCATTTTCATGGGAGTTTAGTGGATTATCATCTTGTTTCGCACTGGCTTTTTGCAAGGAAATGTGGGTCCTTTCCCACACTTTTTATTTTGCTTTGTGGGGTGTTGGCACTTGGCGCAAACTAGTACATGTTGACTTCTTAGGGTTAATGTGAGGGGATGTGTAGAACAAAATTGCTTGGCTGTTTGTGCTTCTCTGTGTCCCTTATTGTATGGAATAATATCTTATGGAAGAAAAATCAAGTGTTTTGTCTGGTCTAAGGGTTAAACCACTGCTTGTCTGCTTGTCTATGTAATTTACAATTGCACTGGTTTTACTATTGTGAAAACGTACCTCATGTTATTGTTTCATGTGCAGGTGGATTACGAGTTTAATGAGGCTAGTGGCATGTTGGAAATGTCAACCCGGTTTGGTAAAGAGCATTTTATGTCTAATCTTTCTATGCTGTTGCAGTGGTCTCCTTATTCAACAGAATTGGAGCTTCTGAAGCAGGTAAGCTCATTCCTTGCCGCCATTCTTCATTCTGGATTATATTGTTCATGTCTCTTTAATTTAAGATATATGTGGACTGGTGCCAATGTTTCTTCCTTAGTTAGACTCATTCCATGTTTCCATCATATTTTTTAGTAGTTTGAGTTTTTCTTTTAGTTATTTTCGTTCTTTGTGGGAAGCAATCAACTGCTCTATAAGCTGACACTCTTGAATTTATACCAGAAGGTATATTTCTTTTTTGTGCATAGAATGGGAGTGTGCACAGAAAATCTTTGCTGGATACAAACTGTGCTTTGTCCAATGTCCACATAAGTTAAACCTGAAAGCATAGAATATTCACAATGTAGATGTAATGTATATGATGATTATACGCTTGAAAACTTAGTGTGGACTCCCAGAGATCGTGGTTTAAAGTGGAGATGGAATTCTGGTGATCTTTATTTATGCCAATCTTTGTTCAACATCAAAATTGAGCAACTAGATCAAATTTGTATTTGATTTGGACAACTTCCAATTGCTTGCCAAAAATACGGCAATGTTCATTCTGACAAGTGTAATAGATTTCCTATGCAAAGTTAAAGGGTAAAGGATACTTTTGGTCCCTCACAGATGGGCTGTGTAACAACTCAGTCCCTCACGTTCCAAACGTAACAATTAGGTCATTGGTCTTTGTAGAATGTAACTCGTCAGATTTGGGACAAATCCGTCAACATGCTGAGAGACCAATAGTTAAAGAAAATTAGGTTTTTTTACAATTTGTTTACTTTTCATAAAGTGCCATGTGCAATTTTCAAATAAAAAATTTTCACAAAATTTCCACGTATGCAAATGTTAATTAAAAAAGGTTTTTTTAAAAACTTTTTGATGCCACGTAAGATGATTTTGATGGTATATGTTAGGTCAACGTGACAGGTCAGCAAATTGATTGACCGGATTTGTTCCAAATCTGACCGAGTTACAATCTACAACGACCAATGACCTAATTGTTACGTTTGGAACGTGAGGGACTGAGTTGTTACACAGCCCATTTGTGAGGGACCAAAAGTATCCTTTACCCTAAAGTTAAAACATCGCATAGATGATTCTATTTTTACACAGACATGGTTAATCATCCCTACCAATGAAATACTCATCCTTTTCAGCTGGAATCTTTAGTCCCAAGTTTTTGGTGTAGGCTAAGAGGTTTCACCCTCTAAGATGGCAAGGTTACCCATCCTTAGTTTTTGGGATTGACGTGCTTGAATTACTCGACATTTATACTGGAATCATTATCTTATGCGCTTTCATTTTATTGTGAGAAAAGATGCCTTTTGGTCTTACGTAGTTTCATACCTTTTTCACTCTTTCTTGTGGCCTTGAATAGTTCTCTATTTCGTTCTCTGACTTCTCTCAATATCATATGTGGCCAATCTCATGGCAGTTTGATGACATTGGACCTCATGGCACAAAAGTTATCATCTACAATTTATGGTTTGGTGATGAGGGGAACATGGAGCTAGACTTTGATACTGATCTTGAGGTCAAAGTTTCTTTTACCCTACTTGCTTCTCCCACTTCCCTTTTTCTATTTCTATTCTAATGTAATTATGCATGGCTTCTTCTGACTCTCTGATTTCAGGATATTCGTCTTGGTGGTATTATAAAAAAGGTTGAGACAACCCCTTGGAGTAAAGTAAATCAAGGGCACATTGCTAACCGGTATCATTATTCTCTCCGTGTAAGTTAATGTTAGGCAATTTGTTTACAGAAAATTTTTATGCAGATACTTTTTGCTTTGTTTAGCTAACTCGTTGTTCACAGGTATACTTATCCATCTTGTATCTGCACATACCCGAAAGTTTCAGCATAATATTACGAGGGCAAGTCGTTGAGCATCATAGCATTGCCAAAGATCTCAAATATCCAGAATGCATCTTGTATAAACCTCAAAGTGGTGGCTGTTTAGAGGTTGCTTTCTTCGTTTGGTTATCATCTCAATTTTGTTGAATAATATTGATTCGTATGAACCTCATGTTTGATGTCGTAAGTTGCATCCCATTGGAATGGCAACTGGTCTAAATTCCTGTTCAAGTCTAATGGCTTTGACCAGCACTTCGAGGATGGTTCAATTTTTTAATAGCGTACACCGAGAATTTAGTCCAAGTCTTTAAATTGAATTTTGGATGCTGAACTGTTACATGAATTTATACCTGCCTGCTACATAGAGCGAGTAGAAGATTCATTTATGAGTATGAATAGATCGTAAAACACAAGCAAACATTTTAACATCCTTTGCCTGCAACAGTTGAACTTCTCGGTTATGGCTTATTCATCCATTCTGGAATAGCAAAAGGGCCATTCACCAATTGTGAGCCATTACATTTTCATTTTTTTTTCCTTGGTGATGGTGTTGGGCGGGGGGGAATCAATCCAGGAGTTCTACCATTTTATCAGATATTGGTCCCTGCCAATACTGAGTTCCATCTTAAGTTTGTTGGCATTAAAATAGTGCTGGGAAAGCTCATTTCTATGATTCTGTCAATGAAAGTTGAATTGGAGACCCTTTTTCTTTTAATTTTTGCACTAGGATGGCATAAATTATAAGTATAATTAGTGGTAACATGTCTTATTTTGTAATTTCTATATTTATACAAATATAGCTGGAGCATAAGTTGAACTGCAGCCTTTAACATGGTCATTTGATATTCCATAAAGGGGTTTTTTAATTTGGAAATTATTTTTTGTGCAAGACATTATATTTTTAGCGTTGTGTGCCAGTTGTTCCTCTGAAAAAAGTAAGAGTCAGATTGACAATGGACTAAATGGACAGGGTGTTTGAGGACGACTTTAGTTATTGAAAATGCTGGTTTAAGTGGTAAAATCGTATGTGGAAGCTCTTAATATGACTCTGCTATTTCATGTGTATATTCTTGAATTTATGTATGCATTGATGGTGGTATTAGGACTTTGTTGGGGAATTTTTCTTTGATGCTCTTGTGGTTTTAGGTCAGAGGATAGTTTATAACCCTGTATGTTGCTTTTCAGTTTTTCTTTGTGCACCCTACTAAAGGTTATATGCGTGAATTATATCATGTGTCTTGGTGATGATTGTGTATCTTGTTCCTCATCTTTTCTGAGTTTAGTTTGCTGATAGTTGCTTGTGCCATAACACTTTTTGCTTTCTTGTAGGGTCAAGTGATAACTACAATTGGTTTTCTAAAAGAAGCTCCACATCTCAACATACATGGTTTCAATGTATATCACAAAAATCGTCTAATACTGGTAAAGCATCTCTAATTTGTGCTTGTTCATTCAAGTGAAATTATAATTTTGTCATACATAAAATTTGTCGTGTCTTCCATGATTTTAATTGCACAACTATTTTCTGCAATGTACTTGGTGGTGTATCTGGAATGTATTGAAATATATTTTTACTCTGTACAAAACAATTTTTTTTGGTTGGTGAGTTGCTTTTTTCCTCCTTGATATGTATTAATTTGTTTGGCACAACCTTGGTATACTGGGTCTATAAGTTTATGCCAAGAAGGAAAAGCTAAGGACTTGAGGAAATATTAAAATCATTAAAGGATATTGGGAAAGTAGGATTTAGAGAGTAGCAGTGTAGTGCAAACAAATCGTGGAAGGCCCCATCTTGTAGGAAGGTCCATGGAATGCTTAATTTTTTTTCCCGTTTTCCTTCAAGCTGATATTGCAAATGCTTGAAATATTTCTCTCTTCCCTTGCAGCCATTTTGGAAGGTTCTAAGCTCCTCAAATAGCCGAGGAAGAGGAGTGGTTGGTCAGTAGCTGCCAAAGCTCTTGCCTTCTCTGATTTTTTTTTCCTTATTCCATTTTCCACTGTAGATTCAAATAATCGTTTGATATTCTTTTAGGTGTTTTGGAGGCAAATTTTGTCGAGCCCACTCACAACAAGCAAGATTTTGAGAAAACTTGTCTTTTTCAGAAGCTTGAAGGACGACTGAAGGAAATGACGTTAGAATACTGGTAACTTTATGTGTGTGTGCTTTTGTCCCCGTAAATAGTTTATTGGAAGTCCATTTTTGTACTTTTGATTGTTTTCGTTCAAAGAAAAACAAGTTAATTAAAAGTTTTTGCAGCAATTGGTCCAATAGGCAGCTTACAATTTACCACCATGATTAAACACTTGCCATGAGCGCCAACTACCTTTTGCATATTTTCCAAAGATTGGAAAATGACATGAAGGTTTTTCCCACTGAACCAGAAATGAGCCGAGCCTTTAAGGTTCAGGGCATGTCAGTAGTCTTTTATGCTTTCTATAACTTTGTAACTGTTTCATAAATTTGTTTAAAAATATGGAAATTGATATGCTAACACTTTTGACCTTTGAGTTATCATGCAGTGTCTGGCAGCCAGATAACCTTGTGATGTGTATTTTGTATATGGTTTTTTGGGGATGTAACCACTACCTGATGCACCTTTTCAAACTCTGGCAGGGATTGTCATTGTGTTCTAATTGGGTACCAAGTCCAAAAAAGACCTCGAGCTCCTGTGGCTAGGCAAGATTCATTGCGGTGTATGCCACATAGTGGGAAAGTGAAGCCTGTAACATTGAATCAAGTTTTTCCTGCTGCTGATGGTACGAAAGCAGGTCCTCTAGGTGGAGCTTTTCGACTCTTACCTGTTGATGCCTCCTATAAAATACGCTTGCAGAAATACCCGTTATGATATTTAACTTAAAAAATTTATTTAGTGACTTCCTTAGAGTGTATTTGCATTATGACAGGTTTAAATTTAAAGAGAAAGGGGCATGATGATTTAGTGCAACTTGAGATGGTGGACAGACAGGCTGTAAAAAGGCCCAATGGTGCTGACTGCCATTATGAAACACAGGTCTGGGGTTACTGTACTTTAATCACGTTGAAGTTCCACCATGTTCCATTACAACTCAAAGCCTGCATTCTCATGAATTTCACTTACGTTTTTTGGCTTATGATGGCATCTTGAATCTTGATCACATTTTTGATCAACGAATTATATCATTACGCTTCCTCCTTTTCCCTTTCCTGTTTCTGTTATTGGCCTTGAATTGCATTGAATTTAGTGCTGATGGGAGGTGTATCGAATGAAAAATGTATTGTGCCTCTGAAACAAGTGTTGGTGATTCTAATTGTTGGTTTTCTTGAGAAATGTGAAATGCGTTATACTATTTTCCCATAAAAGCAACTCTTTTGCTTCTGTGTCAAATATGAATATTGCATTTTCTTCAACATTCTTGCTTTTGTGTTATCGTCTTTGCATACAACGCACTTTTGACTTTTGAGCACTTCTTTTTGAAGCCATGTTGGTACCTTTTCTAACATTATTGGTTTTTTTGGTAGCTTGTTCATAATACTGCAAATCAGTTGGAAGATCCAAAGGCTGTAAACTTGATGCAGGAAAACAGGAAACTTCATGCCAAGTGAGTTTTAAGAAGAAATTCAGAATTAGTGCATATTCAGCAACTTTCCCCTTCCCCTTGTAGGCTGTAGCTGAAGTGGATCGTATGAAAGTTTGGATTGCCTTGATCGACGTTTGGTTATGTTCTTAGAAATCTATTTTTTTTCAACGTCATGACTCTTAACTTTCATGGTTTAACTGTTTAAACAAGCGATACTTTTAGGCCCGTAATAAACAAGTACACCAACATTTGTAGAATTGAAACCATTATAAAGTGGCATGTTGCAAATAGAAAGCGGCAATAGTGCCATATCCTAGGAGCCCCCAACTTCTAGGATGTTGTCTGGGCCAAGAGCCATAGTTGCAGTTTCCATTTGTTTGTTGTTTTCTTGTTGTGCAAAAAGTTAATATACATGTTTTCTGTTCAGATGCCTGGAATATGAGAAGAAGAATGAAGAACTTAATCTCAAGGTAATGCACTACTATTCAGTTGATTCTTATTGACCCTTGGATGAAATAAAATGATGTGTCGGAACCAATCCCCTGAAAGGCTGAAATTAGTAGTTACGGTTCCTTCATGATCTTTTTTGTTGTAGGGTTTGAATAGTTTTTGTCCCTAAGGAGTTGTCACGGTAGTATGAGTGTTGGTGTGTGTGAGTAGTTACAGTATGAATAGCTAGCCGTCACCACCATGGTGTTGGCAAGGTAGTAGTGTGTGTCTGGGTGGGTTTGAGAGAGAGAAAAGCTAGAATGCACGTTGAATACAGTAACATAGTTGACAAGCATTCTTTCATTGTAGCAAAAGGCAATTATTTTAACCAATTTCGAAGAACTGATGAGAATTATTGGTCGACTTGTGCAGCTAACCCAACTTAGAAGTGAGCTCGGAGCTGTTCACTACGAGTCTGAGAAGCTGTTGGCTGAATTGAAGTCGTTAGACGCAATCAAAGCAGAAAAAGTTGTGAATGTGTAAATGTCATTAGTGGCTTTCCTTGAAAATTTCTTTTGTAGAGAAGTATGCCTGTAAAGTGTACATACAGCTAGTGTATCAGAGCTCTAGGTGCTGGAGGAGTACAGGGGTGGAGCGTTCTGGGCCGTCGGAAGAAGATTAGATGATGCAAATATTCAAATCCTCCCTGAGTTTTTCCTGCCTCAGATTTTGTTTTCATTTTGTCCCCGAAAGCAAAATCATTGACCATCATGGGCAGGTTCAGGAGTTGGCAGTCCTAAGCTCTAATATGCTTCATTTGTTAGATCAACCATTGATGAAATGAAGAGTGGAATGGAGATGGTAGTGTCTCTGAAGGTTCATTTGTTTTAACCATGATAGCATGCATCTGGGCCTGTCATCAACATTTGTTAAAACAAAAAAAATTGCACATTGGATTGGAAGTCATGCTCTTCAAATCTCAACAGCCCAACAAATCCAATGTTGTTAAAAGAGCTATACTAGGTGTGTGTGTTTGATAGTGTGTTTGCATATGTCAAAGGCACTGCTTTTGATTTGTATGCACCATGTTCGGACGAAAGTGTGACTTAGTGGTGTGTTATGGTACCATCGTGAGTTTGAAGCTGAAGCAGTAGGAAAGGAGCAGCGGTAGGGAAGTTGTTTCTACTTCCGACACAATGCAATTGATCGTATTTATGATTCTCTAATTTTACCCTCAATCAATTTTAATATTCTATTTATATTTTTGCAAAAATAAATTCGTCAAATATTAATTAATATCAATTGAAAATATGCAATTTTAGCATCACTTTACTACAATATTTTAAAGATGAGCGCTATATGTAATTTAAGTTTTACTAAATGCACCTTAAAATCTCGTCAAAATGCACTCTTTAAACAACCCTTGTCCTTACCCTCTTTTGCCTCGAATCATTTCCTTAAAACCCTAAAAACGCAAAGCTCCTTTTTCAATCTGGTTCCCAAACTTAGCCGAAGGTGCGCTGCTCGTCCTTGCTCTGTTTGTTGACTTTGCTGAAGGTGAACTTTGCCACACTTTGTGGACTTCAATCCTTTTTCTTTCTTGCTCTGTTTCTAGTGATAGGAGGAGGTGAAGGTCACTTGGAGGTGGATGAAGAAGGTATGTGAGCTCCCAGGGAGATGGATATGGAGGGTATGGTAAGGAAGATGGAGAGGGATGTGAGCGCCACTGAGTTAACAATATTCCCACATCGGTTGGTAATGCCAACCATGTGTGGTTAATAAACCTAAGCTCACCCTTAACCACTAACAAGGTCTTTTCCTACGCTTGAGTTAGTTGGGCCAAACCCACTTGCTTGAGCCTAAGGAGACACAAAGCCGTGCGGACTATCCACGGGAATCGGATAACCCAAAACGGACAATATTGTTGGTGTGTATGGGGGTGTAGATTTACAATGTAGTATCGGAGAAATTCAGTCTATTTGGACAAGACCTCCACTCCACTTGTTGGGCCTGACATAATTCAGCCCACAAGTGCGAAGGGATGTAAGTATCTAGGGATAGCAATTTGTCCCCGACCCACCCCGATCCGACCTGACCCGCCCCGCCCAGGGCAGATTTTCCTCGACCCGAGGCTTGTGCTGGGCGGAGAAATTCAATCTATTTGGACAAGACCTCCACTCCACTTGTTGGGCCTGACATAATTCAGCCCACAAGTGCGAAGGGATGTAAGTATCTAGGGATAGCAATTTGTCCCCGACCCACCCCGATCCGACCTGACCCGCCCCGCCCAGGGCAGATTTTCCTCGACCCGAGGCTTGTGCTGGGCGGGGACGGGGCAAAAAATCTCAACCCGCTGCTGGACTGGGCGGGGGCGGGTATGCCTCCCAACCAGCCCCGACCCAATCCCCAGCCTCGCACCCCGCCCCGCTATATATATATATATATATATAGAAAAATATTTATTTGTCTAAAGATATTTTAATTTGATATTATTATTAAAATCAAAGTAACGCCTAAACCCTAAGTCCCTAAACATAATATTATCATACTCTTAATTATATTGAATAAATGTTGATAAAAGCTTACCCTAAACCCTAAGTTAAATATGACTCTCTAGTCTCCATTCCTAAGTCAATTGAATTGATCTTGATAAAAATATAGGACTCTAAATCTTAAGTTAAATATGACCCTATACTCCTAAATCCTAATCTCCAAAATCCTAAAGGCCCTAAACCCTAAACCCCAAATCCCTAAAGACCCTAAACCCCAAAACCCTAAAGACCCTGAACCTCTAAACCCTAAAGGCCCTAAACCCTAAAGGCCTTGAACACTAAACCCTAAACCTAAGCACTAAACCCTAAAGCCATAACATGACCCTATACTCATAAATGTTGATAAAATCTTAAGACCCTAAGATTTTATAAAATAAAGTATAAAATTAAACAATTTAAAACTATAGATTTGTATAATATAAAATTTAAAATCAATACCCATTAAGTAAAACTAAAAATTATTTAATTGTGTTAAAAATATAATAGGTGGTATGTAAAGATAATAATTTAATTAGTTGGCAAATGTAACATGAAAGTAGCTTTGGCTTGTTGGTGAGTTCATTACTCTCCCCACCTACAAGTTCCAAGTTCAAATCCTAGGATGTGCAATTTAATTTTGCAATTTTCAAAAATGTTGAATAGGGGCGGGGAGGAGCACGGGGTAGGGCAGGGACGGGGCGGTGTGGGGCGGGGTTGATTCCTTATTTATAAGGACAAGCTCACCCCTAACACTACAACACTGTCTTTTCATAGGCTTGAGTGAAGTGGGCCTAACCCACTTGTTTGGGCATAAGGAGAAACAAAGTCGTGCGGATCCGATGTATCCATGGGAACCGGACACCCCAAACCGGATAATATTGTTGATGTGTATGGGGGTGTGGATTTACAACACACTGTAACACACTGTGAATTTGTACAGCGAGTTTGAGGTGTTGAACGAGCTGGAGCAGGAAGTCATGAAGAACCTGTATTTTTGTTCATTTTTTGCAATATTGATGTGTTTGATCATGTGGCCATTAAAGCATGTGCGAATAAGAAGAAACCCTAGCAGTGAAGGAAGAAGACGGAAAGAAGAAAAACCCTAACAGAGGATGAGGATGAAGAAGATTTACTCCAAAACAGAAAAAGGGGTGTACTAGTGAATTTTATGTTTTTAACTAGGGTGCAATAAAATTGGGATATACTTAATTATTTTTGGTTGCACGCTTTCTAGCACTACAATTCACTTTATTTCATCACCCATAATTTCAGAATTCGCCTCACCCCACTGCAGAATGGCAACACACAACACACTCTTAACTTTCTAGCGCAACGACAAAGCTCAACAAATCCAATCTGCTGCGGTAAGTTGAAATGAAGCAATAGAAAATATTTAAATAGGAAAAAAAAATTGCAGCAAAGCAATAATAGCATTTTGCGACTCGCACTCGCTTTGTGTATCGACGACCGACGGTGACCTGCTCCTTAGCATTATATGGTCGGACCCATATACGTATATTGGCATCATTACTACGTATGTATCAATGTACGTATGTACGTATGCCTGTATCCATCCATCAGAAAGAAAGAGATAAGGTCGACCCATAGGCCAACTTGCATGTAAGGGAAATATATTTAATTCTTGGGGCAGCCACGCCAGTGCTTGCCTGGCTACCCGCCGCTTGCTGCCCAATCTCTTATCTCTAAAGAACCAAAGTTTGCCCTAGAAGACATCTATAAAATGCCCCAACCACTTCTCTCTATCTCCACAACTCTCCCTCCTTCCCTCTTCTTTTATTGTATCTGTCAATGAGTTTCGTATCATTTTTTGTTGAAGGGTCTCTCTCTTGTTCTTCGTTCTCGCTCCAGATTATAACTTTGTGAAGTTCATATATATATATATATATATATATATAGAGAGAGAGAGAGAGAGAGAGATGGAGAGAGAGAGGTTATCTATATGAAGTCGAGATGTGTATGTATGGTTTGAAGGGGTGTGTATAGGATAATAGGATATGTGCAAAGAACTTCCATCCGCATGCGACACACTTATGATGGGCAGAGCGGCCATATATTTGCATAAATTGAGTTACGTGCTTCTGCTTTTTCCTAGAAAGGTTGATGTGATTCTCTCATATCAACCTCTTTAGATTTGATAGCATACATTTTTTTCCTTTAAATTAGTATAAACTTGTTTTCCTGGGTGTAATTAAGATGGAAGGGGTAAGACCCTAGATTCATTTTTTATGAGTAAATATCCATATTCTTAAAAATGGGTTTAGGTAAGACCCTCCTAGATTCATTTTTTTTATGAGTAAATATTCATATTGTTAGAAATGGGTTTATTTTTC
Source organism: Tripterygium wilfordii (assembly GCF_013401445.1). NCBI lineage: Eukaryota > Viridiplantae > Streptophyta > Magnoliopsida > Celastrales > Celastraceae > Tripterygium > Tripterygium wilfordii. Next base: position 11,557,761 of record NC_052250.1, read on the forward strand.
TACTCCAAATCCTTGTAGTAGCCTACAGAGCTAAAAACCTTTTTTATTTTTTAAAAGTGTGGAATGAAATTGGGCTGAGTGGTAGCCAAGTGGGCTAAAGAGGTAGTTGTCCTTTCCACGGGCCTATAAATATCGGAAGCCTAAGATTGAAAGCCCACAAGATAGGGGCCTCTCAAAAGTCGTATAACAACTATCCAGGTCATTGGGGCATTTTGTCGAACACCTGGCTCAGTTTGCAGGCCTAGACATATATAAAAGCTCCAACCAATAGGATATAAACAGTCTTTCGGTAATGTTTAGCTGGACCAGGCTTCCTCTCATTGGGCCTATAATACTTTGTTTTGCTCCTCTTAAAATTGAGTGAGTACCGCACCTGTGCACCACTACGCTGACGCCCAGTGCACGAGTTGTGTTTCTTTTAACCCAAATGAATATCGACTTTGAGCATGAACTTTACAAACCTGATTGCAAAATCTGAAAGAAGATCTTGAAATGCATTATCAGATTCAAATTAGGCAAAGAGAAGGCAGATAGCATTTATAAGTAGTAGTTTCTTGGGAAACATGAGCAAAACAATTCACCAAACCACATATTTCCCGCCTCCCAAATTAGTAATGTACATGCTCACCTTAGGATAGTCAAGTTGCTTAATTGATTCATCATGGTTAAGGAGCCTTCTATTATCGAGAGGTGTTTTTGCTTTACCTCAATTTTCCGACGAGAGACCATTGGACATCTAAAAGACCCTATAAGTGACTCATGGGATTGAGGTACCCCTCACCTTTTGATGATCCATCCAAAAGAACATCGAAAAACAAGTAGAAAATAAGCCTTTTGATGATCCATCCATAAGAACATCGAAAAACGAGAAGAAAATAAGTGAATCTAGAATAGAAAAAAACAAAAATGGTAGAGAGATCATAAGTAATAAGGGGTAGAAGAGAATAGAAGAGCTGCAACTGCTCAGACTAAAGTGTGACTTATGGCTTTTATATCTACTTAGGAGGTGAAATATGCATGTTGTTCTAGGTATTTGATGTAGTCACAAGGAGTTCACTTTCCAGTACTCATCATTCCTTCCCTTTTCATCTCCATAAACCCACTCTTCTTCCTCTCTCTTTTCTTCTGTCCCACTACCATCCATACTTGATATCAAAACTTTTCTCCAGTTGCACCACATCCTTACCATTATATAAAGCATGACCAAACATATTACAATGGAAGTAAAGACAATGGCCACCATTATCCCCACAACTGCAGTATCAGAAAGTCTCTTTCTCACTTGCCCTGATGTCTTGAGGCACGATAGTAACGGTGGGCCGCATAGCTTCTCATTACCAAAGAAAGAACTAGGTGGGAATCCTGAAAAAGTTGAAGGAATTTGGCCCTCAAGATGATCATTATATGACAGGTTTAGCATGTAAAGGCTAGTCAGCTTTCCAAGTGAAGAAGGTACTTCTCCTTGGAATTGATTGAAGGAGAGGTTCAATCTTTCCAATTTCAAGAGATCTCCTAGAGATGGTGGGATTTCTCCTGACAATAGATTCTTACTCAGATCCAATATCACCTGCAATTCAGTTAGTCTTCCTAGGTCAGCTGGGATTGAACCGGACAAGAAGTTCTCCGAAAGCCTCAGCTCGAAAAGCTTCCTGCATTGCTGAATTGTTGAAGGAATGGAACCTGAAAGGTTGTTTCTTTGCAGATTGAGTACATTGAGAGCAGAAAGGTTTCCAATCTCTGGTGGGATGTGGCCTGAAAGGTTGTTGTTATGGAGAGAGAGTTTAAGCAATCTTGAACAGTTTCCAAGCTCTGGAGGCACTGTTCCATGGAAGTTATTGCATGAGAGGTCTAACTCCCCAAGTTTTTGTAATCTCCCAAACCAAGCTGGCATTGTTCCTGAAAACTGGTTTTTGTTAAGCAGGAGGTGCTCAAGTTGATAACATCTTGAAAGCTGAAGCCCTACTTCTCCCGTGAGATTGTTGAATGATAAATCAAGAAAATTGAGTTCTGTAAGTTGGAGAAACTGAGAAGGAATGCTGCCATTAAGATGATTGTGTGCAAGGCGGAGACGGCTCAGGTTTCTGGACCTGGCTAGTGCGGAAGGAATAAGACCAGAGAAGCTATTATTGGTTAAGTCTAAGGCAGTCAGAGAATTAGAGCCAGTAAGAGGAGACAGAGGTCCACTGAACCTGTTGTGAGAAAAATTGATGATTCTGAGTTTTTTGAGAAGGTAGAGAGATGCAGGGAGAGGACCTTCAAAGGAGTTATTGTAGAGAGTGATCTTGTTAAGCTCCGAAAGAAATCTGAATGTTGGAGGCAATAATCCAGAGAGATTGTTATCTGCCAGGGCCAATATCTGAAGCCTTTTGCAGTAGCCCAAGCTAGGAGGAATAGGACCTGACAAGTCATTCTGTCTCAATTGAAGCATTACTAGATTTTTAAGCCTCCCAATTGTTTCAGGAATGGACCCTATTAACTGGTTTCCAAAGAAATCAATCTCAGTTAAGCTGGTACAGTTTGTTAACTCTCTTGGTATTTTTCCAGACAACTGGTTATCATAAAGGTAGATGGTGCTCAGCCTCCGAAGCTTGCCGAATTGTGCTGGAATTCTCCCAGTGATCATGTTGCCAAATAGATAAAGACTTTCGAGGTTGCTCAGGTTTCCAATTTCAGGAGGTAGACTTCCACTAAAGCCGTTACTGTTTAGTACAAGATCTGTTAAATCCTTTAGGGTGTCCAAACCTGCAGATGGTAGCTTTCCTTCAAAGCTGTTATCAGAAAGGTCTAGTTGTTGGAGAGAGGAGCAGTTCAGTAGCTCCAATGGGAATTCCCCAGATAACTTATTTCGCGCTAGGAAAAGTTGTCGCAGCTTTGAATTACTGAGGCAGAAGTTGCTTGGAATGCTGCCTGTCAATGCATTGCCAGACAAAACTAGAGTTTCAAGATTCTTCAACTTGGTGTTGAGAAGGATTATGTTCCCTGAAATGTTATTTTCTGATAAGTCAAGTATCTCAAGCTGAACCATTTGGTTCATTTCTGACGGAATTTCACCATTCAATCTATTGCCAAGCAAATTCAAGTACCTCAAGTTGGAGAGATGACTTAACTCAATAGGAATCGATCCAGAAAGGGTGTTATTCTCCAGATTCAATACTTGAAGTGAGACTAGCTTCCCCATTGAAGCAGAAATAACTCCTTCAAGCCTGTTGTTTGATGCAGAAAAATTTTGAAGCTCCAAGCAGCCACGAATCTCTTCAGGTATGAAACCACTGAGACCGTTTAATTGCAAGTCGAGCGATATCAGATGCTTCAAGTAACCAATCTCAATTGGAATACTTCCATTTAACTGGCAATAGCCAAGACCCAATACTTGTAATTCAGACAAATTGCCAATACTTGTCGGGATTTCACCTGATAGCATGTTATCTCCTATTCTCAGAACTTGCAAAGTCTTGAGTCGTCCTAACTCAGCAGGAATCTGGCCTGAGAGATAATTTGAGTATAGCAGCAGAATCCTTAGATTTTGAAGCTGTCCAAGCTCAATGGGGATTAAGCCAGTGATGGAATTCGAGGACAAATCAAGCATCTCAAGTGAAGTTAGATATCCAAATTCGTGAGAAATGGTACCTGATAATCCTGACCTTGATAGGTTCAAGCCCACAAGATTTGCATCATCATATGAGCATGTCAATCCATTCCAACTGCACATGTCAGCTCTAGGAGACCAGTTGTCTAGTACTTCTAGAGGATCAAAAAGTTCTGATTTGATCCTCAGAAGCCTGTAGGAATCTGTTGAATTATCGCCAAGGGTAATGGCAAGAACTGCACAAAGCACTGTCAAAAACAGCATCACAGGAGACATTTGAAGGCTGCCTATGTTGAGAATGTGTGTCCAAGATCAATATCAAACAAAAATCATCGGCTATTTGACATGGTGGACTCAGTAATTCTGGAGCTCAAGTCCATGCTGAAAGAAAGGGAAAGAACAAGCAAGAGAAGCTCAGATTCAACCGAATGAGCTGATCGAAAGGAAAGACGAGATGGAACAGGAACCAAAAGAATCAATTTGAATAAGAGATGCGCACTTTAAACTTCCTGGTTGATGAGAGCTTGGTGTACTATAAATAGTTCTGCTGAAGTAGGCCTGCCTAATCATGCTGCATATGAAGTTCACTGTAGAGCATCAATAGAAACTGAGGGTCTAACCACAAAGTGATTTGGATAGACATTGCCTTCACCAGCTTTGTTAATAGGCATTTTTTTTATTTTATTCCCTTTAGTCAGGCAATCATGGAACATTGTAACATTTTCAGTAGCTCGTAAGAAGGGGGTATTGGAGATAAGATGAAGTTATGGGTCTTCCCCTTCAAAAAGTTGGGTAGAAAACCACATAGGGTTAGCAGAAATACTCATGAAGTAGGGCCTCCCTCTAGGCTCATTTTTGGCAACATATATGCTACATAAACAATAGCTTTTCATGTTAATAATCATGTAAGAAGAGTTTAATATCTTATTAGAATCATTCCAAAATGTTTAGTGGCATTTGACTTTGCAGGAGACTCATGTTCATAAGTTCATTAAGCTCAACCTCTGTCAACTGGATGGCTTTCACTATATTAGGTTGCTTCCAATGGAGCGTAAAGGACTAGAAGCATGCTGTCTGCATGGTCCAGATTTGGTTAATAACACCTATATGTAGCCAGTAGCCATTGACAAGATTCAGATCATCAGAAACAAATGACGATGAGAATTTGAAATGATTGTTTCTACAGCCTAAATTAGACATGCTTAAATATTTCTAGAGTTGTGCTCATAATCCTTGCACAAGGGCATGCTAATCTTCCCTGTATCTTTCCTAAACCCTAAACTCTAAATCGTTATCCTTAATTAAACAGGTTAACCTTTAATAGCTACTCTGTTAGAACTTAGAAGCCTTTTTTATGCTTCGCCTTTGCTTAATCTCTCAGGGTTTAAGCAGAGGAAACAAAGTAGCATCCTACCTGGACCATTTGCAACCCAAAGTGATCATGACTTGCAATATTGTCCTAGTGCCCATATTTAACTTTCCTTTTCTCTGTACCCTAGTCATCAATTACAAAATACCAGTAAGAAATATCTACCTGATGCAATGCTTTTTTGTCATCAAAATATCTCCAGAACAAGATTTCTATCATGCAATAATGCATATGCAGCAGTAATGTAAAATTCATCAAGTGCCCATTTGACATTCTCTATGCATCTATTATATTTTCTGGATAGCGACAAAAGACTTTTTTTTATTGCGTAAAAGACAGATTAGGATCTACTTGTGCAGAGAATTATGCAGCCTCCATGGACAAAAATGGTTCAATCAATTAGAATTTTTTCCAACTCATACCTAATTCCACCACAGTTAAGATGCATAAGGAATGTTATCAAAAATACCAACTACTACATTTTTCAAACCTTCCAACACGCAAAAGATAATAACAAAGCCATAAATCCAAAGGACAAGGTGCATATAATGCTGAATATGGAATGGGGAACGAGCTACCCTATTTGAACAGAAAGGGGTGGGGGGACATTGATGACACCCTCCAAAAGCACCTTGGTGCTTTCATTTAGTTAACGAGACTTTTTTTTCTCAGAATTGCATGTAAAAGCAAAATAAAATAAAATCAAGACTATTATCAGTAGGCGCACGCCCCCACCTTTGCTTTACCCAAATCTGCTTACCCCAAATTTGGGGTACGGCTATCATCCCTGAAAACTCATCAAATTAGTATTTTATTCTCTCCCCATCTCTCCTCTCTCCTCCAACTTCTCCTCTCTCCTCGTAAAAAAATATTAAAATATTAATGTGATATTGAAATAGGGAATGTGGATTAGAGTGGTTTTAGAATAGCAATCACCTAAAATAGATTTTTTTATTAAAATAGAGGAAATCATGTACCCCATTTTGGAGTATGGGTTGGACTTGCTCAATAGTCATATCCATGTTACCTCAGTTCGGAAAAGAAAATGTTAATTTACATGTAAGGATGGCTAAATGCTGCACAATGTCAGACATCAGATAACAAATATTAGAATCTAGGTCCTGATGAGTACAAAGTCAGAAATATCAGAATAGCAGTTTGCCCTAAATCTGATCCATCCAGCATCTTGCCTCTTAATGTGAATTATGAAACAACTGTTATACTCATAAGAGAGTTGAAACCATCAATACCCACCTTGTTTGAAATCCAGCCACGGCAGAACCAAACCGCAAAAAGAAAGTAAGGACCCTAAATAAGTTACCTGTAATGAAAATAAGCTCTCTTTCCTACACTTTTCAGTCCAATGCTATCATCAATCCTCTCAGGAAAAGAATGCAATCATTATGCATCTATAGGAGAGGAAGGGAAGAACTGCATGAGGAAACTAGAGAGTGACCAAATGCAGACAACCCCAAGAAATTGACGGACATTCAAAAGTGTACCAAGAGAGCTGTTTATTGCCATGTTACGAGAGATCATTTCAGCTCCACTCGCTGCTTATGACATAGCTGTCACCAATTGTGCTGCTCTATTCAGCTGGTGCAATCTGTAAACCTGTTCAAGCAGAAAGAATCTCTCCGAATTATAAACAATCAAAAGTTAAATAAGAAATTGAGAAAGGACTTCCCTCAAGTCCTGCAAACTTTTATGTTTTTAATTGGAAAAAATATATTAAGGCACCAATGAAGGACGAACAGGGTATTGCGAGGAGGATTGTTAAACAGAGATTCAAATGAAGATGTCTCAGCCGATAAACGTTCATCAACAAATACCAGAATGAGTTCAAGAAAAGAAAAGGAACGAAAAGTCCAAGCCTTCCCTTCAGAAGACAAAAAACAGAAGCCCTTTATCTTATGAAAGGTGAAGGACAGAGTAAACCATTAGTAAAGCAAGTGTCTCTAGGGGAGTGTGAAGGCAATATTTTTTTTTTTTTTAAGAAAAGTAATCAGCCATGAACAGTCTGGCCAGTCAAAAATCTCCTTAGTTTCCAAATTCTTTTGCATCTTGAAAAACTTATTCAAATCAAAAACTAAACTGGATCAGCATTAAGTTGGCCTATCTCTAGGTTTGGTTCTGAACAGAACTAGTTCTTCTGAAAACAACTACCAGAGACATTAAAAGGAAGTAGTAACCAAGGCTCAGGAGAACTTACTTGAAATATGACTGGAATAACAGGCCATGAAGGTGACTTCCAATATCCAGTGTACTGCTCAAAGGGTTTTTGATACTTAAAGAGACTAATGTCCGATACCTGAAACTAGCAACCATTTACGAGCCTTTAAGCCAGAAAAACGATCTTAATCAAACCAAGCTGCTGATTCAAGAGCAGCAGAGCTCTTGTGACTGAGCAACAACCCTTGCGAATTGGACAACAATACCAACTAGGTATGGTGCAAGTGTAGTCCGTCGCCAGACAAAACCCATTGTCACCATGGAAATTATAAGACTGAGGAGTACCAGAACAGCAACAAAAGAAATTCACTCCACAAGTTGGGGACTAGGGCTTTGCTATCATTTACAGCAGGTGAAGGGGTCTCTTCGCACGGTCTATTAGCAGAAGAAAACCCACAACACCGGAGTAGAAAAGAGCTTCAATGAAGAACAACATCAGAGTTGATATGGCCTGCGATCTCGCAAGATAGGGAGTAACAAATCTTGGCATTTCTAATTATGCAATGAGAATATGTTCAAACAAATTTCTCATAAAAGAAACAACACAATCGGAATCTCACTTGGAACAACAATTAAATTACAATGAGCTAAATAAATAATTAAATAATCAGAATCTCTTCATCTTCCTTCACGCTGCCGTGGAAAGTGATACTGACAAAATGGGCTTCAACAACTCTATTTCAAGTAACAACCGGTCGTAAGCTTTCTCCAATATGTAATTGCCATTCAGTCTCACCCAAAACTTCCATAATCTAGATCAGATTCGCCCTCTGTAGGAGCTTTATAGTTTTACAATAATAGGGCCATATCGACTCCACAAAATCGAGGTACATCTCCACCACCCACTCCTTCAGTTCTTCCAGCTTTTTTCTCAATAGCTGTTTGTGGTTTTTCTTAATGTTTGCTAAAGGATCCCAAACACGAGCCCCGACGTCTCCCTTGAGCTTCCCCTGCGCAACATTAACTAAAACACTCTGCCTAAAGGTGAAGACATAGAGTGCACATAATGCCTGAAACATCTTGATATAGAGAGCAACAATCAATGGACCCAAAACCCACAAAGGAGTCAAATCCTTCAACACATCAGCACCATGAATCATGTAAACAGCCACAACACATGGGATGCTGCAAATAATAGCAGAGGAATTTTTAGTAGCTAAAAAAGTCCTTAAGCTTTGCATATATCAAAATACACAAGATAATAACATGACTCAATGTAAAAGGGAACTCAATGTCCATCACGGATGTGTAATCCTTCAAGAATGGAAAGCATACTGAGCATCCTTGAGTGAAAACTCATGTATAGAGACCAAACATCACTCACACACACACACACACACACACACACATACAGAGTCCTGCAAGTGCCACAATAAGTAGTATACTGACCTCAAGTTTGTTATGATCTAGACCCAAAAAAACAGCTCAAAGTCCAAAATGAATAAATATGCTCAAAATAACCAGGAACTATTAAATATTAATTAACTCCCAACATCCGGAGGCAGAATAAAATTTCAAACTGATAGGACATGTGAGAGATTGAGCAAAGCATAAAAGTAATCTTCGATATCTGCCTCTTCTCTTACCTTCAAATTTTCACTAGAAAAATATGATGTTTAAGAAATGCAATATTGAGAGAAACTATATGGTCGGGGTGAAAGAAAGTCAGACATGAAGAAAGCAGAAACCATTGAGCTTACAATATCAACAGAGGTATCTTTATTGTTGCATCAACTCCCAAAAAGTACTGCCAAGCCGCCTTCAGAAGCTCACTTCTTCCCTGGTTTTGAGCTTTACTTCTTCCCTTGTTCTGAGTGGCATTTCGAATTTCTGATATTTCACTTGGAGGGAGACTGATAAACACTGTGATCGTAATACTGTCACTTGCAAGCCACAGCGAGGGGCTGCTCCTCCAAAAGTCAAGACAACATACAAGATTCCGAATGTTCCCGCACAACCCTAACACACACACTTAACCCTCCTTCCTAAAATTACTAGCTTACCCCTTATTTAACACGCTAATTCCCACTGCTGCCCTTGATTCCTTTGGGCCTCCTGTTATAAACCACCAGGTCTTTATCAATACTCTCCCCTATAAGTGCCACCTTGTCCTCAAGGTGGAAAGCTGGAAAACGAAGGTTGATATCATCAAAATCCTCCCATGAATCATCACAGTCGGGCAGGCCTTTCCAATGAATGTGCACCACAATTTTTCCATCCAACTATCTCTTATGCTCCAACACCTTCTTTGGTGTTAACTCCAGTCGCAGCTCCTCATTCAAACTCTTGGGAAGGGTTTGAGCAAGACCCTGATGTGACAGTGCTTTTCTCAACTGAGACACATGGAACACCGAGTGAATTTTTGCATCAACAGGGAGCGCTAGCCTATAGGCCACTTCCCCTACACGCTCCAACACCTCAAAAGGTCCGTAATATTTAGGGCTCAACTTCTCATTTGTTCTTGCCACCAAGGACTTGAACCTATAAGGTTGTAAACGAATGTAAACCCACTCTCCAGGGGTAAAGGATAAGTCTCTACGCTTACCATCAGCAACTTCCTTCATGTGATTTTGGGCTGCCTCTAAATGCCCCTTCAACTCCTTCAATATCACATCTCGTTGCCTTAACTGATTATCTACTTCCACCATTAAACTGTCTTCTGAATATTTGAGCAACACAGGAGGGTCACGACCATACAAGGCACGGAAAGGAGTCATCTTAATAGAACTGTGATAATTTGTGTTATACCAGAGTTCCGCCCAGGTTAATCCCCGCAACCAATTCTTAGGCTGGCCATTAACAAAACAGCGCAAATATGCTTCCAAACACCTGTTTACCACCTCCGATTGGCCATCCGTTTGTGGATGATAAGCTGAAGTCAGCTTAAGTTGAGTACCCGCCAAACGGAATAATTCCTTCCAAAAATAACTAATGAAAATACGGTCCCTATCTGTCACAATGGACTTGGGAAACCCGTGCAATCTCACCACCTCTTTAGCAAAAATGTCAGCTACTGTCTGAGCACCATAAGGATGGGAAATAGCCATAAAGTGACCATATTTTGTTAGCCGATCGACTACAACCAAAATTGTATCTTTCCCTTGTGACTTGGGAAGGCCCCCGATGAAGTCCATAGTCACATCCTCCCACACCAGACAAGGTACAGGCAGGGGCTGTAGGAGACCTGCCGGCCGTGAAGTAGAAGTTTTATTTTGCAAGCACACAGCGCATTCGGCGACAAATTTCTGCACATCCTTTTGCATACCCAGCCAATACACCACTGCTGTCAGCTTCTTATACGTGCGAAAATACCCAGAGTGGCCTCCCCCCGGAGTAGAATGGAACTCCTTAAGCAGCAAAGGAATACGCTGTGAGCTACGCGGAATAACCAGCCTGTTCTGGAAAAATAACAACCCATTGCGGAGTGAATAATCTGGATGGTTAGAAGGGCTGAGCAAAAGGTCTTGAACAATTTTCTTGAGATCATCATCTTGCTGAAGCTCTTCCGCTAACAAGGAAAAATCAGAACACTGGACTTGCGAAAGTGCTGTTAATTGTGCCTGTAAACTGGTATGTGAAACACTGTCTTCACTCACAGCCAATTCATCTGTCAAAAAATGAACAGCCAAATACTGTTGCCGGCGGGAGAGAGCGTCTGCAGCGCGATTGGTCGAGCCTGGTTTGTACTGAATATCAAATTGGAAACCAAGCAGCTTCGATAACCATTTTTGTTGTTCTGGTGTCAACACACGTTGGTCCCCTAAATATTTGATACTCCGTTGATCGGTACGGATGATAAATCGCCTGCCTAACAGGTAATGCCGCCATTTTTGAGTAGCAAAGACTATAGCCATCAATTCCCGTTCATAAACGGATTTAAGTTGTGCCCTTTCAGAGAAAGCTTGGCTGAGGAAAGCAACCGGTCTACCCTCTTGCATAAGCACAGCCCCAAAACCTTTGCCAGACGCATCCGTCTCTAGAATAAATGCTTTGCCGAAATCAGGAATAGCGAGCACTGGAGGTGAAACCAGACTCTGTTTGAGCTGCGCAAAAGCTACTGCTGCTTGGGAATTCCATTTGAAAGCATTTTTCTTGAGCAGCGCAGTCAATGGTCGTGCCATAAGACCGTAGTTGGCCACAAACCTCCTATAATAACCAGTCAGTCCCAAAAACCCTCGCAACTCCTTCACATCTTTTGGGGTGGACCACTGGACAATGCATTCAAGTTTCTTAGGATCTGCAGCAACTCCTTTGTGAGTAATAATATGCCCCAAATACTCCAGTTGTTTCTGGACAAAGCTACATTTCTTTTGATTTGCCACCAATTTGTGATTTGTCAAACATTCTAAAACCAACCGGAGATGTTGCAAATGGGCAGCCTGATCACTGCTAAAAATCAAAATATCATCAAAAAAAACCAGCACAAATTTACGCAGGTAAGGCCGAAAAATATCATTCATCAATGATTGAAAAGTGGCAGGGGCGTTAGTCAAACCAAATGGCATAACAACAAACTCGTAGTGCCCTTCATGTGTTCTGAAAGCAGTTTTTGGGATATCTTCTTTACGTACTCGAATCTGATGGTAGCCTGATTTCAAATCAAGCTTGGAAAATACGGCTGCCTCCCCCAATTCATCCAGAAGTTCATCAATCATTGGAATAGGAAATTTATCTGGAATGGTTAGGCCATTCAAAGCACGATAGTCGACACAGAAACGCCATCCGCCATCTTTTTTCTGCACTAATAGCACCGGACTAGCAAAAGGGCTGTTGCTATGCTGAATGACCCCTGTTCGAAGCATATCCTTCACCATACGCTCAATTTCCTGTTTCTGATGGTGTGGATATCGATACGGCCGTAGGCGAGGAGGTTCAACTCCCTCTTTCAACCGAATGGCATGATCACAGGGACGGGAAGGAGGTAATGGAGGCTCTGGTTGAAACACTACCGAAAATTCTTGCAAAAGAGACGAGAACTCACTAGGCAATATCTCACAGTCATCTGCCCCTTTGGTACGCTGGCAATTCCCCTGAACTAGCTGAAACTCAAGGAGAAATGCTACCCCTGCCTGTTTAACACTCTTCTGCATAGACTTGAAAGAAACGAGCTCCCTAGCAAGAGAAGGATCTCCAACTAACTGGACCAATTCACCAAACCATTGAAATTGCATTGTCAGCAGCCGGTAATCCGTGCGCACTTCCCCCAAGGTGCTCAACCATGCCATTCCCAATATAACATCGGCACAACCTAGGGGAAAAGGATGAAAATCTTGCAATATCTTATGATTCTGCACTACTAAAGTCACCCCTCTACATACTCCTACCCCTTGAACACGTTTTCCATTGCCAATCTGAACCCCAAAGCGATGAGTAAGATCCACCTCCACACCCAATTCATCCACCAGCGGAAGAGAGATGAAATTGTGAGAGGCCCCACTATCGATCAAAACCACCACCGCTCTCCTCTGAATCCAACCTTGCACCAGCATAGTGTGAGGACTGGACAACCCCATCACAGTATTCATTGCCATTGTCAGAGCTGGATCCTCCTCATCTGTGGCCACGGCCAAAGTATCCTGGGTATCAACAAATTCTTCAGAATCCCCTTCATCGTTTGCTAACAACAATTGTAACTGCCCATTCTTGCATTTATGACCAGGAAAAAACTTTTCAGGGCAACGAAAACAAAGCCCTTTATCGCGTTTATACTGCTCCTCCTCCCTGGTTAACCTTCTAGGAGGGTCTCGTCGTCTCAAACCCAAACTGCCCTCACCCATCTGAGTGCCATCTTTGCCCGTTTCTCTGGACCCACCAAGCCGCTTGTCCATTGGGCTGCTGTAGGACACTTTAGTGAACTTGTTAGGCTCTGTTTTAGGCCCGATTGCTCTTCCCGTTTCTGAAAGAAACTTACGCTCAGTCCCCAAGTTCTTGGTCCACGGATGTTTGTGAGTCAGTTCTTCCTCCAGCACACGATTACGCCTCTCCACCAAGGAAGCGATTGCCATCAGCTCCTGTAGGGCTCGCGGTCGTTCACTGCCTTGGAGGCTGAGCCGCATCTCTGCCTGAACATCTTTCTTCAACCCATTCAAAAAGGCATCGTGAATCACCTCGAGTGGTGCTTTCGGAACCCGGGCAGCAAAGATTTCAAATCGCGCACAAAAATCATCTACTGAAGAGGTCTGCCTAATCGACATGAGATCCTCGTAGGCGCCTTTTCCGTGTGTCCCTTTGAAACGGCTTAACAGGGCTGTTTGAAACTCTATCCACGATTGAAAAGGATTGCAAGCTTCTGCATACTCAAACCAATGCAGGGCCTGACCCTCCAAGCAGACCGACACGGCCAAGAGCTTCTCCTCTTCCGGGACCCGATTGACCCGAAAATAGCGGTCTACCCGAAACAACCACCCATCAGGATCCTCTCCTTGAAACACCGGTAGCTCCAATTTCTTGTAACGCATGTCATAGCGTTCGACATCCCGAATGGCTGTCGCGGCCCTGCGCCTTCCTTTGGTAAAGCAGCGTATCTGTCTACATTCAGAGACGCTGGATTACAACTCTGGCCAGAGTCACCCTCTGTCATGACAGGTGATGAGGCACCTGCCTTATCCTTCTGCAGACAAGCGACGATGGAATCCATTTTGGCATGGAGAGAATCCATCTTTGTCAGTTTGGAATTTATGGTCTCCATTTGAGTTTTTAATGAACCCAAATCAGACTGGACCTGATCGAGTTCCTTCCGCATAGCGTCAGTCTGTTCTGCCATCTTCGATCTGGGCATCCCAAGGAACGAACCGCTCCGATACCACTGATAAACACTGTGATCGTAATACTGTCACTTGCAAGCCACAGCGAGGGGCTGCTCCTCCAAAAGTCAAGACAACATACAAGATTCCGAATGTTCCCGCACAACCCTAACACACACACTTAACCCTCCTTCCTAAAATTACTAGCTTACCCCTTATTTAACACGCTAATTCCCACTGCTGCCCTTGATTCCTTTGGGCCTCCTGTTATAAACCACCAGGTCTTTATCAGAGACCTTCCAGAATTTCATCCGCTGCTTGACGTGGTGAATGTGTGTGCAACATTGTCAACCATTTCTTGAATAATTTATGAATTGCTGGAGATCCTGCAATTGTCTCATTTGCTTCAGAAGTACAAGAAACATGAGCATTGTGCACCTTTGGAGATTCCATCATGCTCTCTCCCGTCTCTTTTGGCACATAAGAAAGTTTAGCAGATTTTTTGGGAACATTTGATCTATTTGCTCTGCTTCCTGATTCATCATTTCGCGTATTGCCTTTGAAGGATAAAATTCTTAAAGCTTTAACTTCCAATCCACATGAACACAAAACCTCTACACTGTGGAAACAACTTAAATGAATTCATCTGTTTTACCACAGGTAATATTAATATGAAGAGTGAATTTCAGGGGACAATGGCAGAGCATGACTGATAAGCTACCACAAAAGTAGTAATCTCAATGTTACAAACAAGCTTAAAATCAAAGTACATACAAGCAGCAACGATAATTCCTGTCATCCAAGAAAACTGTAACACATAAAGAGGGAAAAGAATTCAACTGTCATGATTATCAAGCACAATAATTGATGTCGAATCATGTATTGTAATTTTTATGTATCTTATCCTTTATTACAAGCTTTTGATATATTAAAAACTTCAGTGAAAAGATATAAGTACCAGGGAAAGACATAAAAACATAATATGAAAGACCACATCCAACAAAATGAGTCCTCTATTTTATTATTATTTTAAATTTTTTTAAAAAAAATTTTGGTTTTTTGATTTCTTTTGTTGGGAGGGATTTCAAACCAACCTACACGTCAAGGTAATGATTTTTTAAGTAATATTCAAACACTTTGAATGGATAGGTTACAAGAGACAACATCCAACAATTTAAGTTCAATAACCAACAATATAACTGAAAGTTAGAAACTAAACGTAAGAAAAGTTCTCACCTTGTATGCAATTTTTGTTTTAATGAGAAACACCTACCACTTCTCCCAGCAATCGGAATCATAACTGCGCGTTGTTTCAATTTTACCCCTTTGCTCCATGATACAGGCCTTGAGGAAAATGTTCCATGAGAACCCTGATATGCCCAAAAAAACCCTTTTAAAATCGGATATACTGAAATGAGAATTCTGAAATACAAGATCTCATATGCTGGTACATCACAGATTCACAGGGTGTAACTAGCATTAGAAAGAAACAAAAACATATAACTAGATGCCCAAGCAGAAGAAATTTTCTTCCATGTAATCCTTATTTTGATTTATTATGACTTGAAAGGGGAACACTTACATCATTTAGAAAAAGCAAATGACACATGGTAAATCAACGTTTGTAACATATGTACCCTCTACAAGTAATTGACCAGCAGTTTATTCAATAATTTAGAAAGAGGCACACTATGAGTTACAAGCAATCATCTTAAAAACTAGCACATTTCACAAAATGTCAAGTACTTCTCCTAAGTTGAAGAGATAACAGCTAAAGAGTCAAGATATCCCATACAAAAACCAAAGATTGCCGTCATATGGGAAGTGACCCTGACACTAATTGAACCTGAACTTTTATGTTCTTCAACAACAATGCAAACAATTGATTTTCAATTTCATTTAAGAATGGAAAAAGTCGGAAGTCATGAGCTCCATTAAAATCTAAGTTCCATGAAATGCATAGAAGCACACACATAGTGGTCGTCAAAGTCTACCCATAAACATGCAAGCACACATGAACTCAGATATACGTAGATACCTAGTTTCCATTCCAAAAAAAAAAAGGATAAAAAAAGAAGAAGATACACAGAGTAATTAGTCATGAACGCTTGGAGAACTTACTTGCACTTGATGGATCACCAAAGCCATCATCCCCGTTTCAAGCACTCTCATTTACTCAAGGAGGCCTAGTTCAACAAACAACCAGATCATAACCACTATTTCTTCCACTGATAGAAAACCAAAATCCACAGTTCCAACAAACGACACACAATAAATGATAAAAGAAAATTATCTGAAAGTCTATATTGCTGACACTATCAATACCTGAAAACTTCAAATGTTAAAAGGTAAAAGTGAGCCAAAAGTAAGTAGCATACATTTGCAGAATCACATCACAAGCATCCATGCTTAATTGTGGGAAAAAACAAAATATATAATAGATAATGGAAACCTCGGTTAACACCATTTACTTTAATTTTCTTTCCCAAAGCTTAAGTAAGTAACTTGATTATGCCAACTATTAATTTTTCAAGTTAAGCGTCTCAATCTTGAACTTGAACTCTCAAGACAAATAAAAACGCAAAATACCTCAACTCTCTCATATCTTTTACTTTTTACAGAAAATTACCAGCAAACAATTAGAGCCTGAAGCCTCTAACCAACAATATTTCTATGAAAAACAATTCAGATAACCTTCTTAACAAAAGAAAAAAAAAACCCAACTTTAATTATCCTCCCAGCTCTCCTGAACTTCCACGGTAACCAAACACCAGTGCAAAATAAAAAACACCCACAAAGCCAAACATTCAAAATTGGAGCACAAATAAAAAACGATAACAGAGACTATGAAGATAAAATACTGACCTGTGGCCTTGAATTCATGGGCTCTCCTAACGGCCACTGATTAGTAGGAATTGCGGCTTAAATGTGGTGGAATCGCAACAATAAAGGTAGATTATCAAACAAAAAGGTTTGAGATGTAATGAGATAAAACGATGGAGAAGAATATAAACAATGATAGAAGTTCTACAAATAGGACGGAAAGAGAGAATAATGAGTCCCTTCGGAATTCCGATGGTGGATTTGGGGTTTATAAAGAACGGGGCTTTTCTTAGTTTCACTGTGCACAGAACCCAGAAAGGAAGAAAGGTAAAAAGATAGGGTTTGATCGCTTTGGGAACAAAAAATACAAATTTAATTAATGATTTATCTTGTCATGTGTATCTCAAAAAACATCATAAAAGAGAAATTCAAGGAGCATCAAGGAAATTTGACTGCGTTTCTTTCGTTGCATTGAGGGAATTTACTTAAATGAACAATGCCTCCATCAACGTTGTCTAAATTAAGTTTTGGGACACAATGACTGGGAGAACAAGAAATCTCCTCAGGGATTGATTCTCTTTAACTGCTTTTCTAGCAAAAGAAACGGCACTACAAAAGACAAATAAAGAAAAACAAGATTTCTATAGCACCCAAACCCTGACCCAATAACAATGTTCAAATTAGTACATTGACATAAGGAAAGAAAAAAAATCAACCCATCCACGTATCTCCCATCAACTTGTAATGATATCTTGACCTTTGCATCATCAGCTTTCCTCCTCTTGGTCCTGATAAACAGTCATCTATTAGATCATTCAACTTCTTTGAATACCTAGTAATTCAGTCGTATTTACTGTCAAAAGTTATGAAGGCCTGATTTTACCTGAGAATGCAAGGTATCAAGACAACGATCGTGGCGTTGCGTGGCCTGGTAAGAGTTGGTTGACACATCTTTTCCCCAACACACATCATAACCAGCTATATCAGTCGGTAGATGTGCTACTTTGCCGTCCATAGAAATTTCCACCACCACGCCTGGAGTGATTCTGGCCTCTATCCCTGTATCTCGGACCAGGATTATGAGAAGCATCATTTGGTTGCTCAAAGTTGTGGGCTTTGTTGCTATTATGGGGCCCAACTGGCTGGTACTCATAGTGGGAAGTGTTCCTCTGTCTATCCCGGTTAGCAGGTTGGTTATGTCGTTTATTATCTTCCCCCGCAGCACCCCAACGACCACGAGATTCATGCCCTTTACCAAAACAACCATTATGGCTACCATTTTTCTGGAACCCCAAAGATGACTGCTCATGTTGGAAATCCATATTTAATGAAGGCTCCTCTTCACCGAGGCCACCAGGAACTTGGTTTGGGGAGTGGGACTGTCCCTTTATCTTCCTCTCTCTCTTGGTCTCTGAATGCCGTACACCAGGAGCTTCTACCACTTTGTTTTCTTCCAAAAGAGAGACTGACTGAACTACATTACCTTCCGTGGTTTCCATGCGCTGTTGAGGTGGAAGAGATTTTCTATCCTGTAAAGTAGGATCCCTCCTGTTTCCTCTCCCTACTTCAACCCCTATACCTAGGCCAATATTAGTGGCAGCGCCTTGGTTGGGAGCTGAAGAAACCTGTAATTTGGGTTGCCAATGAGAAGTTGATCGTTCCTGGCTTGCACGATTTTCTTTTGAAGCAGCTGAAAATTCTATTTGACATATCTCAGGCGCTAAAGATTTTGAGTTAGATTTGTCCACGTCATCATCACTTTTGATTTTCTTCTCCTTCTCATGCGTGTTACCCATGCCCTTCTGTCCCTTTGCGCTATGCCACTTTCCTTTGACTCCCTGATCTTTCACCGTAGGAACTGTGACTGGTGCAGAAGATGCAGAACTCTCAGGAATGTGCCAGCCATCAGAAAAATTCCATTCATTAGTATGCTTCGGTTGCTCTTTCACCAAGCTTACATCAGACTTCTGGGGCAGCTGGTTCTCATTTAATTTTGGAACATTCTTGCTAGAGTTTGAAGCATTATACTTCCTATCTTGCAAACTTTGACCCATGACAGATTCTACAGAACCCCGTTGACACCAAGATCCCTGAACTTTTCCTGGCCTATTCTGCTTAATGTCCCCATTCCCAGCCTCAATTGCTGGCCCTCCCTTTCGAGTAATAGGTCCAGCAGGAGAAACTGGTCTGCCAACAATTTCTTCCGATGCAGTCTGCCCGACTGAAAGAGCCACTGGTTGTTGAAAGCTTCCTTGCTGAGCCATTTCTTTGGCTACAGGCTTTGGGATGTATCTCTCCATCTCTGCCCTCTTGTTTCTGGGATTGTTCTGTAACTGGTCGTTCTTTACAGAATTGGTATTCACACTTAGAGGGTTCTTACTGACTTCATTGGCAACGTCAGCCTTGTTCTGTGAACGCACAGGGGCCCAAACAAGTGAAACAACAGCATCACCTCCATGGAATTTCTCTGCTGATCTATTACCTTGTTGATTTCTCATCCTGTGAGAATGCTGAAGTTTCCACTGGTTATTTACTCTTCCATGGGTGTCTTTATTTGGTATTGACAAGTGCGGCTCTGAGGGCTGGTTTGAATCCTTACCAGCACTCGCTGACTGAACTGAACTAGCATTCAATGCTGATTCTTCTGCCATCTGGTTGCTGGCATCAGTGGGAGTGTCTATAATATTTGTTTCCTTAGATACTGATGATGGTACAGCAGCCATAGAGGATGTAGCATCTGCATTTTGCTTGTTCTTGGCACCTCTGTTATTTTTCCTTCTTGGTTGTACTAACGACTCCGACAATTTCAGGCCAGATGCCATTTCCCTAGCAACAACCTCAATGGATGCAGAAACATCAACTGATGCATCAGTATCAATTTTAGGTGCTTCAGACATAGATACAGAAATAAGCTTGTCAACAGAAAATTTTTCCAGTGGAATATTCTGCTTTTGTTTATGGCCGACACGCTTATGCTTAGAATTAGGGACGCCAGCAACATGTGGAGCATTGTCAAGGTCAGGAGAATCAGTATTATCAACTCTTTGCGATTGCTCCAAGTGGATCTGTGACACAACAGGTTCCCTGTTTGCACTCTTCAGAGTCTCCACAGGCAGCTCACCAACCAAAAAGGTTGGTTTTTCAACTCTGTTGGCAATACTTTCACTAACCTGCACAATTGTCATTGTGTTCGAAAAGGTTAGTTCTGCAGATTTAAAGGTAACCAAGGTTGATTCAGTAAAAGCTTGGGATTCTTCATGCTTATTCAGTACAGAACCCCTTGAACCAGTCTCGGTCTTCTGATTTAAAACTTCCACTGATTGAGTCCGCTTGTTCAACTCTTCCAATTTTGCAAGAGCTTTGGCCTTCTGTTCTCTTGCCCGCTCTTCCTCCTCCTTCTGTCATTGTTTGACACGTATAAAACTCAGAATTCAAAACTTTACACACACACACACACATATATATAACATGAGCATTAAGCACAAACCACGAATGTACTACCTGCAACCGACTGTCACTTGAAGCGAAGATGGAAGACACAGCCTCTCCCTCATCCTTCCCCTGAGGATAGGACCCTGACTTCTCCGTAGGCTCCACATATGTATGGTTTTGCATGTGAGTAACAGAACTCTTGGAATGTGAAGCTGCTGCTGCAATTGGGGAAACAGCCGAAGCTTTCTTTTCCCGCCCATCAGACTCTCGCACATTAAATCTTCCTTTGCTGCCACAATGATCAGGTCTGTTGTGCATGCCATGAGAAGGTCTCCTGCATTCCCTCATATTAGTGTTTTCCTCAACTGTAAGTGAAACATTTTGAAAAGAAGCCTAAAGTTGCAAACAAACCTAGAGGTTGCAGTTATACTGGCATCAAACATCTTTTCTCCAGCACCCATATCTCCAGTATGAACAACCGATTTACGGGAGCCACTTTTGGTGACACTACCAACACGACTGCTCTCAAGATATACAGGACCATTATCAGCATCATTTGACAGATGGTTGGCCTTAAGACCACTAGCTGGTAATTTATTTCCCTGCTCCTCTCTAATGGAAATAGATGTGACATCTTGTCGTCCATCTGAAGCCCAGACTTTTGCGTTTAAATTTTCTATTTTCTGTATCAGACTGGAGTCTTTTAAGGCTGCAGGGCCTTCTAGAACAACAAAATCCACATTTTCTGATTTCTTCAAAAAATGTTCACTGTGTGCCTCCACATATCCTACATTTTCAGTTGAATGTACTTTGGCAGTAACAGAGCTGCCTCCTTGGATGCCTGAAGCCACAGAAGCCTCTTCACCAGGTGTTACTCCTTTTATGTCCATCTCCTCGTCCTTTTTGTAATCTCCTTGCCAGTCATCGTCCCAAGATGATTTTCTTGACTGGTCCTTCTTCTCAAGATATGATGCACCACTCTCGTTCAACTTCTGATCATGTTTCTCATCCCAACCATCATGCTGCTTCAGAAGAACCTTGTATGGTCCACGAGTATCGTGAGAATGACTAGATTCTGTTTCTGAAACCAATGACTTGCCAGGAGGACCACATCCACAAGGTCTACTATGCAAATTGCCATTATCAGGAGCACTTTGACCTGAGTGCCTGTTGTATGCAGGACCAGCTGTCATTTCCATAAATGGAATATCCCGTCCATGGGAATTGCAATAGACCATGGGAGGACCATAGTAGCTCTCATAGGCCATGGGACCAGGGAAAAAACCAGGCCTAATTGGCATACCGGGGCGAACGTAAGCATCAGGCATATGTGGCCTGTACATATCTCCATATTTTGGGTGGTGCCCTCTTGGTCCTACACCAGGAGGTGGAACAGGCCGTTGATTGGCAAGAGCAGAAGCTGGAATCTGAGGATGGTAGTAATGAAATGGTTCCATTGGGAAACCACCATGAGTAACAGGAGCCCCATATGGAGGACCGGTTGGAGGTCCTCTATACAATACGCCCCCGGGATGATTATTTACAGGAGGACCATGCCATGCATCATAATGAGGTGGGGGCATATTTGGATTGTTATATGGTGGATGATCCACCTGCCATTTCTCCACATTCGGCCTCATTCCATCTTCACTACATGGGGGGCTATCTCTTGTCCAAGAATTTGCAGTTCCACTCTTGACATCTGAATTTATAGAAGCATTACCTGAAATATGAACACAGATACTTCTGCACATGAGACGATGGCAGTAGCCTATGAACCAAATACAGAAAAATCATGGAAGGATTGCAAATCCTGACTACTCGAAGGAAAAAATTAAAGCAAAAATAAAGGGTTGCAAGCAGAAACACAGACCACTCCCACTCCTATCTTCCACTGTTGCCCCAACAGCATATGATCCAGGACGACCATGAGAACTATGGTCTGTAATACAATAGTTCATCAAGAATTAGGAATAGCTTCAAGTTTGCTACTAAAAAATTGAATTTCATCTCGTGGTTCAAATATCAGGTAAGTAACATGGTGATAAACATAATCAAACAAATCATAAAACTAAAATGCATGATTTCATACGACGGAATCAGAATAACAACACAAAATTCCTGACCCTGGGCTAAGCCACACTTCAGAAAATAATCGACCAAGAATATATTAATGCAAGCACCAATTTGGCAATTACTCTGCCACACAATTCGGACAAGTAAAGCAGCTGGAGTTCTATTGAAGTGATGCAATTTACATTAAAAACATAAACTCTGAAGACAAAAGACAAGAAAACCCATCATCTTAAAGACCTTTTTCCTCACTATCTCAATGACGGCAGCACCAGGCATTCTTAAAACTTCCTCTTACAAAATGGTAGGACTTCAACTCGCTAATAAATGAGAAATCAAATATAAAATCTTATAGCATCAATTTGTTGTGCATGACTTCAAAACTTGGGAAAAATAGCCAGAGAATAGATGTTCACAAATATATGGAACTGAAAGGAAAAAGTCATCTTGCACACACAAAAAAATGATTCTGAAACCACAACAAAAATACAAATGAAAACCAGACTTCAAATCACAAGCAGAAAATTTAAAAGTATGAGACAACCAATGCACTATAATAGGCAACAGGAAAAATAACCTTGGGGGTCCGAGTTTCTTCCAGCGTAGTCTTTTTCTGAACCAAGTGTAGGAAAGTCTCCAGATGTAAGAGAAAACCCATCATTCTTAGATGATGTAACTCCCTGCAAAATTCAGAATAAATTAAAAAACCACAAGAAGGCAAATTCTAAACTACACAAAAACCACAAGGGAACAACCATGTGGCTAAGGGCAGAACTGGAAGGACGCATTGTAAAGCATGAGGAACAAAAAAGTACAACAGCTAAGCAAACCAATGATCAATAAAACCGAGCAAAAGCAATCCAGTAATCCTATGTCAACCAAATTAAGCATTGTGGTTAAAAAAAAAGAGCAAGCACTTCCCTCGTAAACTGCTCCCACAAGAAATCCCTTCTGAAATGAGGTGAATATAACCGGTTAATTAACAACTATCATAATTTATCATACTACACGAAATTATGTCATAATATGGCTAAAAATGCTCCACAGTTCCCCTACACAAAAAATATAGGAACTATAAACTATACTTTCATGTATTTAGTTGTCAGCACACACTGGGATGGGAAAAAAATAACTAAATCCAATTATGAACGAAAATATGATATGATTAAACTTAAAGAAAAACCAACATACCAACTTTTCTGCTGTTCCAGCCGCACCCCATGTCCCTGAATTCTCCGACGGTGGTTCAGCAAATCGAGATAATTGTGAGCTACCAGGTCTTGTTTCAGCACTGCGAGGACGTAGTGATGCAAGTGATGACTGATTTGATGCCAATGCTCCAGAAGCTGATGATGGTCTAGAATTCTCCCAAGCATTAGTGTTAGCTTCATGGGCTCTGTCACTGCCAGAAGTTGATGGTCGAGTACCACTTCCACCAGAAGAAGGACGAGCGCTCAGATGGCTTGGCGAACTAGAACCACCATCAGTTCGTGGCGAACGAGTTGAAGAACCCCATGGATTCAATGCAGAAGAAGATGATTTGCTGCCCCAACTAAGGGTGCCCCTATCAAGTGTATGTGAAATGCATGGATCAATCAAAGCAAATAAAACAATATTTCTCATCCGTATATAGATTAACAAAAAAAAACATCTATCTAACAAAAAATAACAACCGCAGAAAAAGAATTATGCAACCAGACACACAAACAACACACACATACACAAATACAGAGACAGAGAGAGAGAGTAACTCACTTGGGGATAATTTCCACATTTGGGTCCAGACCATGATTTTCTAACCTTGAAATAACAGAAAGATAACATAAAATTCAGGGAGTGGATCTTGATATTTTGAACTAGCAACTTTCAGTAGCAAATCAAGTACCTTTGGCTGGGTAAATTTATAGGTTTCGGAACAGCAACTTTCCCCAAAACAGTCATGCCTCCTCTTCTTGCAGAGGTCCATCTGAAACAATACCAGGATCTTAGCGAATAACATATGCATTATGCTGACTAAACTATTATAGCCATCATCCTCATCGTCATAAATCCTTCATCTCATATGATGTTGGGATCAGCAAAACTGTCATTTAACAATGAATGATTAAAAGCTAATAAAAATTTCAACGATTTCATTTCAAATATGGCAAAGAAATGCCAGACAAGGGTCGAACATAGGCACTTCAAAAGTAAAATGGTATGGGGTTCCCCAAGACTTGCTACATTAGAACAAGAGTTGAAAGTAACCACTCACACCCAGCCCATTGCTACAGTTAGAACATAAATTCCCTAACAAGCTATTAAATTCCTTCGAACAAGAAATTATTGAGAACCTCTTGCTCTCAAAAGAGTAAGCATGCGCATTGTATACAACAAAGTAATCATGTCTTTGGTACCACTTTGTAGGAGAAGGATGAAGGACCAAATATGGTTCAACTAACGCAACTACTGAGTGCAATAGGACAAGGATATAACACAAACCTAACTACATCATGAAAAAACATAAAAAGTAAACTCACAAAAGCCATCAATCTTAAACACTTCAACAAGAGAAACATAGAAAATGATATCGCAGTCAACAACTGCAAATATACCTTAAAACAATAAAAGAAGGGTTAGAACTTCATAATCCAAAAATTAAACTACCATCACATTTCTTATATGCATTCTGCCCAGATAGTCTGCACTCCTTCAAAATTGAAAAAAGGGAAAGAAAAAAAGAGAAAGGTGGAAACAATTCCCTGAATTCCGTGACCAATACTAAGTCACGATTGATCATACACTGGACTTTCAGGATACAACCACACTAACGATAATCAAAGATCTTGTGCATATCAATAAAAATAATGACTGGGCAGCTCCCACCATTACAGTTGTGGATAGGCTTGGATCAGATGTAGGCTACTTTTACCAAAAAATAGAATGCAATATACCTTCTCTCTCCAGTTAAAATGTTTGATGTCATAGTTCAATTGTCGTAGAAAGATCATCAAATTAAATTTGACAGAACCTGCACAAATTTCAACAACCAAAACTAAACCTGTTAAAATGTAAAAACAGTAGCATATTCAAAAGAAGTAAAATAGTTATGAATAAACATAATGCAAATATGAATACCACCTATATTTACGCATAAACTAAAAAAATTTAATTTTTATCTAGCTTGCACCACAGTATTTCAAAAAATGTAACAATGCAATAACAAGCTTAGATGACATTTAGTTATACTGAATTAAAATTGCTATTTAGAGGATAAGCCTAGAAGTAGTGGTAAATAATTGCTTCATTGCAATGGGCATACTATGTTCAAACAGTGAAACTCTCTCTCTTCAATGCTGAGGTAGGGCTGCTCTGCCTTGAAGCCTGCAGTGTGGGCAAGAGCATGAAGCACTGGGTTTGAAATTTGACCTTGGGTTTGACAATGGACCTTGTTAGTTTTACTTTACAAACATAAACAACCACCAGGTCCTATAAGAATATGCTAAGAATAGAAGTCAAGTTGGTTAAAAATTAATATTATCAGTAAAATGGCTTCTTGTTTAAATGAATTAAACACGCACAAAAACATTGTAGAAAAGACAAGATATACAAGGTAGAAAAGAGAGATACAAGTGTCAAAAGTCTGAAACATCTAAGACTAATGAATATACCATTTAAACACACAACCACACCAAAATCTCTACGATGCACATGCCTAAAAATCTTAGCAGATTTTCTGGCATCTTATCTTCTATCACTGCTACCGTGGGCAGATTTTCTTGCACCTTATCTTTTATCACTGCTACCCATACATTGTACCCTATAGTGAATAGCATCTTTTACACATGGGAAAAAATCTACGACAAATAAGATTTCAAGAAAGGATCCAAAGAAACTGGACTAAAAAAGAAGATCAAGCAAACTATATTCTTCATCCTTGGGGAAGACTAACTAGGTGGAAATATAGAAATGTACAGCATGCACTCATTGAGCTGGGAAGGGATCCTATTTTGTGTTTGGGGTGTGTGGAGGAACCATGGGGTTCAAAGAGTGTATTATTATAAATTAAACCACCACCCAATGGTTAAGGCTTCCTAGGCCAAAACCACGTGTTATTAACACCACCCCAAGCCTTGGATGAGTAAGATCTTGCCACACACAAAACAAATAAGGACTTCATATGCTAGGAAGGATGGGCAGAACAATAATAAATTACAGTCTATACACCATTTAGCATTCGTTGACTGCCATATTAACAACTTATGTGAAGCATCATGTCCCAAATGCAAAGTTTCTTGACTACAACCCAGAGGTCATGGGTTCAATTCATTGAAAATAATCTATATCCATCTGCCCCTTCCCCGACCTCACCTGCACTTTTTAGCTGATCCCAAAATATTTGTGACAAAGGCTTCAATGATGATGACCTTGACCAAGGATGTGTTTAAGTGGTTACACCTTTATCAAGAACAAAGAGACTGTTGAGTATGAGTCGTCAATAATACTAAATCTAGAGGGGAAAATATCATTACAAATAGGAGAGAAGTGAAGAACAATCGCAAAGTTTTGCACTATCTCTAGGAATATTCAAATTATAATGCTCAATCCTTATATGGAAAGATTTCTCTATTTTTTTAACAAACACAACTCTTTGGCATCTCTACAATTGACCATGTGGATTCCCAACAAATTCATAGCTATATTCCACATAGAGTTTCGGCGGATGACATTGGAAGCAAGCATTCCAAGCAAAGGAGCCAAGAGAGTAGGATGGTTGCTAGCACGACTTATGGCTTTCCAATCCCTTTCTCCTTGAGATGTGCCCTATAGGAGCACACGCCTTTTTCACGGAAGAGGATCTCTGCCACAAAACAAACTCTTCAGATGAGGATGTTAGCAAATGGGATTTCAACAAATGTCATTTCTTCCATCGGCTTTCTCACTTCTTTTCCAACTTTTCTTCCAAATTTCATGCCCACTTGAACCCATAACCTCCCCCAACAACCACGACACTCCGGGGGCAGACCTAATCATAGCTGAGTTGGGTCAATTGACCCCACTAAAAGAAATTATTAATGTTATAGTAAATTGTACCTATATTTTATAAATATATTATAAAAAATAAAATCTCACATTTCCCCACACAGAATTTCAAAATTCTACCATTATCCGTAACAAGTATAAATTTGACCCCACTCACACTAGACCTTGGGTCCGCCCCTGAGTCAACAATCTAGCTTCAAGGTTGTATGGGTGATTTAATATCCATATCTATAACCTATCTACTTTTTGAAGGAATAACTGGCAGAAACGGGGTAGTAGGAATTTCAATGATGAATTATAAAATTCAATGGTGACTCATAACATACTCATTGTCTCCAGAAAGGGGATATCAAAAAATTAGCATTAGTACAACGTCTAAAAATTCTTCCTAGGCAAATAAATTTCTTCCACAATAATACACAGCCTCAACTGTATGGCAGCATATCAACATTGAAATAGCATGCAGCATGCAATAGTTATAACAGGACTTAAATATAGGTCTACATCAATGCATATCATGATTCAACTGAAATAGGACTCAAAGTTTGGCTTCATTTCAAACATTTAGGTCTCATCCCTCAACTATGTCTCCTGCAATCTCTTCACTAAACTAAAATCACCCAAATGAAATACAGACAGATAAATTCCTACGAATCAATAATCTATTAGTTCATTTCCCTCACCTAACCCTATAACACCAACACTCACAATTCATCACGAAACTTGCAGCTCAAAGTAAACCCCAAACTAACAGATACCATCTTTTATAGTCGCCCAAACAGCAAGTACAAGTTAACACAAAATCTCCAAACCGTACAGTGCAAAAAAAATCCACAACAATCAAAAGCACAAGAGCATGAACTAAGAATCATAACAAACCGTAATGGCTAGAGTCTCAGTTTTCATGAACCGTAAATTTGATATCAAAAATACTTTCTAATTATGATTATCAA
Organism: Tripterygium wilfordii; assembly: GCF_013401445.1. Classification (NCBI taxonomy): domain Eukaryota; kingdom Viridiplantae; phylum Streptophyta; class Magnoliopsida; order Celastrales; family Celastraceae; genus Tripterygium; species Tripterygium wilfordii. Next base: position 11,585,994 of record NC_052250.1, read on the forward strand.
TAACATTTTCGAATAATAATGCAGAGAACGACTTGCCTTAAACAAGGTGACAACTGGTGGCTTCTCTGCGAAACCCTAGATACAGAAAATGATGTAGCACTTCGAGAGATGGGGGAGAGAGCAAACGGATCGAAACCTTCGCTGGTTTTCCTATTTTTCTCACACGATCGATCGCGAATGATCGAGAGAGAGCGATGGGCCGACGTAAGGTGAAAGCAACGATTGGTAGAAAGTTGTTTTTAGATCGGAAAAGAGAGCGAGAGACGAAGGGGCAGGGCACGAGAAGAGAGAGCGAGCTGAAGAAAGAGCAGTTGCCCTGATGTTGAAATATAATTGGACTTCCTACAGAGATATAGGGCTAGTTTGGATGACAATTTTTAGTAGCATTTATACTACTTGCTAGTATAAATGCTACTTTCAATCCAAAGGAGTTTTTTTACACGTAATCTGAGATATTTTTACTCAGCATTTTATACTACTTTTGACATGCGACTACTTTTGACATGCTACTTGTATGAAGCATTTTAGTAGCATTTCACTGTCAAAAGTCAATATTGTCCCCACTAAATTTTTTTATTCCATTTATACCCTCACTTCATGTGTTATTATAAATTAATTAATAAATAAATAAATTTATTGATATTATAAAATATTTATCATTTAATATATGCTACTCAGCAAAAATGTTATCAGCAAAAGTTCAATCAAACACCACACAGCATTCGAGCAGCATTTCTGCTACTAAAATTCTCCAACATTTCTGCTACCACCATTTCTGCTAGCATATCTGCTATTTTCAAAATGCCTTACCAAACTAAGCCATAGACTTTTTTCCAAGTAGCAACGAGCATAATCCCAGATACATACGTAATCAAAATGATGACCATGATATCTACCCCAAGTTTTACTACACATGCTCATAAACCACTTTTAAAGTATGTATAGTAACACATTTGAAAACTCAATTTACATCATATCATTGTTGGAGTTGCTCTACCTCTAAGTTAGATCAATGCAATTTTATCAGTGAGCCATTGAGTTACGTATTCACATATGAAAAATTCCCAAAAAATTTCTCAATCATCACCTTGATAAGTTATTGCCTCACCAACTAACTACTCAGACGAGGACCCCTCCTCTTGTGGATTCCACCTTTTGTTATGTAGGTAAAAGTAAATAATTCATTTTCTATAAGATAGTTTGTGTCTCTCTATGCAAATGTTGGGATGAAAAATAGTTAATGGCCATTTTTCTCCAAAAGAATAAGGCTACGTGTTGCTTGTGACGTAAAATGTTATGAGAGTAAAATACCTGTACACATTGAGATATGGGAGTGAGAACTGTTTCAAAATTTTGTACATAAAACTAGCATCATTTAAAAAGATGAAGAAACATAATGAGAATGATTTGTTCTTCAATGGTTTTCATATCCTTATTTTAAATCCATTTTCAATGCAATGATGTCAAAATGACTCCTCTCAAAACCTACTACGCATCTTAACACCTAGCACAAAGGGCGAACACCCAGAGCGAGCAACCAAGAAAGGCGAGGGGGAGAGCTCCTTGGCAAAACCGAAGAACTACACTCGATGTGCTATCCGAGCACACATGTTAAGTATCCCAAAGACCGAGAGTCTACAAGAGGAACAAGAGTCCCCAAGACCATCAAAGTAGGGCCGAGGAGGAGAGCTCTTCAACATGACTAAAGAGCCACCCTCGATACCCCATCGAGCACACATGCTCAATTTAATGAAGATGTCATGTCCAGTGTAAAAGACCCTACAAGAAGATCAGTTACAAAAGAAGCAATAATTGTGGATCCACTCACCCATGATCTTAACATTAATGAGGAGAGATCCATGATCTTCCGTAATTGACTCTCATCTACCTTCTATAAAAGGGGACCCTTGCCACAGGAAAAAAGGTTGAATCCCAACTCATGCATTCTAGCACACTTACTAGCAAACCGATAGGGTTTTAAACATCATCACTATGGCACGCCTAGCTTAAAGTAGTAAGAAAATTATGAAAAGGATCCAAACCCACAAACACAGCTAGTCACAGTTCTTCGGCAGAAGTGGACTCCACTGCGGGTCTAGAAGAAGCACTGAACCATAGGAAATCTAATGCGTTTGGAATCTGAATTCTCTGGAAACCAGACCTAAAACAAGCCACATAGCAAAGCGTATTAAAGTTTAAACTCATTCCTCGTCGAAGACAAGACAAGAAGGAAAAAAAAAAAACAAATCCACCCAGGAAAGAAGAAAAGAAAAGAAAAGAAAAAGGCATGTGTTGGAGACTTATTTGAGAGCTAATAAAATATCACCACATCAGGACTTCAAAAGAGGAGACTAATAAAGCTGGTAGTTCACCAATTAGCAAATAAAGAAAACATAATCCTCGAGAGAAGGAGGGGGGCAGATTGATAGACAGAGACCTGAATTCTGCTAACCTCTAGTAGAAACAACCAAATTAGTCCACTTTGCCGACAACCCATCAAATAAAATATCACCACAGCATGACTTCAAGTCCAGAATCAAGAAGAATAAGATGCAATCCCTTCTCTCTTTTTTTCTTGAGAGAAAGATACAATCTCTTACTATGTCTTGACTCTTGTGTAGTTTTCTGAGAGGGTATTAAAGTTCCTCCAAGAAGAGTTCGAGCAACAAAAGCAAGCATAAACATAAATAAACATAGCGATAAGCCACTAGTAAGACTGCAATATATTAGTTTATTCATCATCTTCATCAAAATAAAAGTATGCCTGAACATACATCAACCTAATAAAAATACAACAATAGACTAGTTTATTCACAACATTCAATCCTCAGCACAAAAGCTTTACTTGCATCATTTAAATTTCAGATTTTTAGGGCTTATCAGATGAAAAATTGCAAATTGATGAAGCCAATAATAACTTAACCCCTAAGAATAAGATGCCTTGGAGATAGTAAAAATCCTTCAACTCATCATCTCCCTCACGCTAACCTTATCATTAACAGAGTTTTCTGCTAACCTAACACCTGTAACTCAAGTTTCTCATTTATTGTGATCGCTGCTCTCAAAAAAAAATACTATAGCATATATGACATGATATTTCTAATCTTTTCTGTTCCCAAAATTTCCAAGCATAAAAATCTGATAAGCACGCAAATGGTGATGTACTCAAAGAATTCCTAGTTGATGATCACGATCAGACAGACATGTGAACAAGGATTCAGCCCAAAAAACCCTACACTTTATAACCTCCATTCTACTTTTGCACAGCAATAATATATAAATGAACAACCAGCAGGTAAAAGCCAAAATAATCCAGAAATTAATATCTAAATGAAAACCAACTTAAGTTTGCTTAACTTCGTTTATCCTATAAAGCAATTGCAATACCATTCAACAAAATCAAGCTCACTTACAATCCAAAACTAACGGTTAATGTTGCCTCGTAATATCAAAGATTTCCAACAGAAATGATCATGGAACAGAAGTTCCTTAATTTCTTCCTCTCCCATTCACAGTTACTATACGGAAGAAAGTACCCAATTAGAGTTAGTTCGATCTTCCAAGAAAAAAAAAAAAAAAAAACAGAGGAGAAAGGCCCTAACTTCATTCAGTAAAAATCAGGAATTGAACACAACATAATCAATGACTAACTAAGCTGAAAACCCCAATTCACTCCCTTCATTCCTCTAATCCCATCTCCTCTTACTTTATAAGGATCCAAAAGAAAGCAAGCATAAATCTAAGATACAGTTCAATATAACCACAACTACTTTAGTAATAAATTATTCATTTTTTCTCACACATAAAAAATATGGACAGGAAACTGAAATCTACTATCAATATTCCAAATAAAATTCTAACACATTAATCCATAGTCTTACAATTAACTTGTGGGTTTCACTAAAGTAACATAAAGCGGTGTGGATTCGACAAATGGGGCAACAAAGGCAAAACATAATCGGACAGAAATAACGATAAAAACTTAGAGAAAGTGAGAAGATCAGACGGGGCTGAGGAGCTGATAGAGGTGGGGCTTGGGCTCGGAGTTCATGCCGATGATGATCACAAGAGGGATAAAGCCATAGTGAGTGATGACTTTGGCCTTCTTCACGGCCCACGTGCTCCACTCCTTTACGACTTGCATCTTGGATGATCCTTCGTCCTGCGCCTTCGCTGCCTTTTTGCCCTTGCCACTGCTGCTCCTCAAGGAAACCCTAGGCGCCATTGTTGGCCTTGCAGTAGAAATAATGGCCGTATTGTTTGCGATTTATAAACCTAATACAGAATTTTCGTTAAGTGCGACACGTGGGAGTCGATGAGTAATTACTTAACCTCCAAAAACACAAAACCTTCTGTCGTTTGGGACCACATTCCACAATATCATGGGCCGAGCCCATGGGCCCGCACTTTTGAGACGAGCTTGAGTTTTTAAGAACTCCGTGCACTGGTGCGACCAGGCAGTGCCAGGGGTTAAGTGTAGCAAAAATTCAGTTCCAAAAGAAATATTTATATGTTAAGTAAATTAGACAGAAATTACATGTAAAGTTTGGTTACAAACATGAAGAAAACTAGAAAAGCATCCTTCTTCTGATACAAGAGGTGCTTACAATGTTGCTTGCTTCCTATGTAGAAACTAGAAACAGTATAAGTGCCCACTCGAACAGAACGCTTGCCCATCGCTTCCTTAGCTCTCCCAAGGTTACTTACTCATTTGAGCATCACAACTGTTACCTTTCAATAGCAATTGCACCAGCTGAGATGTATGAGCAGTTAATCTGGGTAGATAAACATCATCTAAAATGAATTCTTTTGTCGGTCACTGAAGCTTGGAGTTGGTGTGGAGTGTGGACATTACTATCTTCCACTGTAGATGGTGAAGATTGTAACTGCTCTTAAGATCTGAAGTTTGCAGGAACAGTAGCTTCTGTGAAATATTCCTTCACATATTCCACTGAGCAAAATTTCACCTAATAAACAAGTAAGCAAGTCATATGAGTAACGGTAGAAGAGGATCAGAGTGCCACAAATACCGTAAACACTGTATAGCAGCAAGTTATCTCTAATCAGTTTGATCCATAACCAAAACAAAGTTCACTTGGTCAAAAATAAGTGCCGCTGATATTAGTCGCTACTCATGCTAATGGTATTTAATGCTGAGCGATGCAAGAAGATCAAAAGGTGAAAAAATATTAAGGACTAGATGATACTAACATGAACCAGATGATGTCATTCTGTGAATAAAATACCAACACAAGCATTGAAAACCAGCTGAACAAGTCAAAGAAGACCGCTCATGATATTGACACAAAACCAAAATAACTTGGAGGTGGTTCAATTGACTAAATAAACCCAAAACGTAAAAAGCAGGTCTAACATGTGTAGTTATATTTTATCGCATGTCCCTGAGGGCCCGAAGGGACACCACCCAGTTATTTTTACAAGATGCATCGTAAAGTTTTCAAGATGATTCCTAGTTCCTCATTCTCAATAAATATATAAAGATGCCTCCCACAAAAGAAATCCTATAAGTTATCCCATGCAAACTCCACTTGCAGTTTAATACTTCCCCAATCCCCACCCTTCAGACAGAAGAATTATGGAACAACCAAAGACAAACCAGCCAACTAACAATGGTTCATAGATGTGGGCATGGCATAACAGCTGATTCCTAAAATATTCTTGCAACTGTTTTGACACACTTCTTTGATGCACTGTAGTAATTTTCAGCTCACCAAACTTTAGATATAAAGAGTTGAGACTCAATTTGCAGAGATGGTTTTCAATTCCTCCAGAAATTAAGGAGGTATGCAAAAGATGTTCATGAATATCAAGTCCCGATTGGAGTTCATAAAGAGCAGCAGATTCTGGGAGGAAGATGGTATTCATATGAAGAAATCAGGAGGCCGCATTATGGACAACTATGCAGCAGCACATTCTCTATCTTGCTCAAACAATTTAGCTCAATGCCAGAGTTGATTTCTCCACCCTGTTTGTTGTCCCATGTTTTCCAAAGGCAACAAGTTTCTACAATTCCGCCACAGAAGACATTCCCAAATCGTATATTAAACTACCGATATGCATACATATTAAATAGATGGCCATCAAACAGCAACCTACCAATTGCAAGAAAAACTAAGTCAAAATTAAAATGCAAAAGTGTACAATGCAGCAAGAGGTACATTTTATAGTAAAAATAATCTTCAAAAGTTAATTGTCCAAAACCCTACACAAGTCCACTCTGCAATAAGTATATTAAGGATAGTAACAACACATACCAAAGAAGCATATGATTTTAACAAAGGTTTGGCTAGCTGCCAAATTGGCTTGAATATAAAAGGAGCTTCCACAAAGAGGACATCACCCAACCGCTTCGGATAGTAATAATAGAATACATCAAACTGCAAAAAAATTAGTCATAAGCAACTTGAAAATTCATGATACATATCAGAGGCAACAATGAGCAGAAGTCTTTTAGCTAATCGCCACACCACCAGAAACAGAATGAAACATTCCAGTCCCAAATACTCTTAAAAAAGAAGAGCAAGTAATCAGTAAAATTACCATAAAAGTTATGAACTTAAGATCTGCATTCTCAATGCCAAAGCCCCGGAGATCAAAAATTCCTAGTATTTCTTCTTTCCCAGCTGGAAGCTTGCTCATTGCCTTCTCAATCAAAAATACACATAGCTTCTCATTCTCAACAGGATCATGCACCTGTCACCATCCATTTTATGGTTATCATTAAGTTCATTTTCCACACAATTATATTTTCTAAGGCTGCAGTGCAGGAGATTTACAAAAGTAGGAACTAAGTTAATAACATATATGCTTCATTCCCTTCTCCACCACCAAGCAAGAAAAATCAGTAGGACTGGTGAGGTTCAGGTAGGCACTACACTTTGTCTTTGTCCATTCAATATCAAAAAAATCTCCAAAAATATTCCATTAAATTTTTTCCTCTATTATTCAATATTTTAAGTAAATATGTTCAGCATTTTTGTAGAATATGATCAAATTAGAAAAATAACAAAACAGAAACTTTTACCAGCAACAATTTTGACATATAAAAGGATGCTCTGCTTCAAAACTTACAGCAGGAAAGTGCTTGGATGCCATTACTACAAGCACAGGTCTGCCATTGACATCCAGAAAGTCATGCACAAAGGCTTTTCCAGTTTCAGCAACATTTTTCACAGACTCTTGGGACAATGTAGATACTCCGAATTCATGGCGCCATTTCTACCATGGTAAAAAGAAACAAAGATGTTTTTATGGAAGTTCATGAACACTCACATCATGCTTACAGCACTATACCCTAATCCATTCATCATATTTCAATTTTCAGACAAAGACAGAAATTTCACACCTTGAGTACCACAAGGACAGAGGGGTTCGGTTCGCCGCCCCCACGTGTCTACTTACATGCATGGTTATAGACAAAAAATGCAATTTAGCAACAATATGTTGGTTGAGGATACAATTGCTTTAGCCAATTTTGCTGTAGCATCTTCAACAGAGAATTTCCTGTCCTTCAAAAACCAATAGATCATATCTTCATCATCTCTTCCATTTTTTCCGAGTGGCAGACTATGGTAATCTTTCACAAGTTTCTCTTTCACTTCAAGAACTAGCTACATGGTTTGAAAACATAAACCAGAAGAAGTCACCAGTGTTAATAATGCAATAGAAATACAATAAAATAAAAGAGAGAAGGCAACAAGCATATATAGGATGCTTGTTGAATGAGAACACTCAATTTGAGTTCTGACATGGTTTTCTCAATAAGCATAAAATAGCACTCCAAAAGGAAACAGACCAATAAGAGAACTAGAGAAGGGCTAGCTGGGAAGAATTAAAGCCTCACAGAAAACCTAGAAAACGTAAAAACATTTGGCTTTGCTAAACAAAATAGACGAAAAAATAAACACAATGTGACTTAAACACGAACCATCCTCCACAAAAAGACCAAGAAATTCAAAACCTAAACATAAGCAGGGCACGAAAAGCCTCATAATTCCTCCTTCGTTGGTTGCTCAATTTGCAGAAAAGGAAGCCATGTACTGCTTAGATACCACCAATTCGCCACAAAATTAACAATTCGAACACAAATACTTTAGGGAGAGTAATGTAACAAAAATACAATTACCTTCCGTGATTTATTAGGGTCTAACACACAATTCTGGACCGAGAATTTGCAGTTTCTGATGGGGCATCTCATCGTAGTTACCGGGATTAAGACGGAGCGGCCGAGAGCAGGATACATGCGGACCGCCATTTCTAAGAACTGATGCTCAGTTTGCTGACGGTGATGCCATTTTCAATTTTGTGTCTGTTTGGTTCCCGGGAAAATCCTCGCCCCATTCTAATCTTGATCTTAAGCAAGCAAATAACATGTCACGTGTACATCTCTTTCCTTGTTCGGGCAACAAACGTCATAGCTGCATGGGCTGGGCCTAGTGCATGGGCTTCAAAATTCAGTTGATAAAGCTCATCTAGGCCCTTCTCTCTACTTGGACAATTCATAGAAAAACAAAGAAGAATAATGAGAGCAACCACAATGATATGATTTTGTTTAGGTCAATAAAATATATTGAAGGATGTGTTTTACTGATGTGGCTGTGTATTTTGATGATATGGTTGAGCCAACAAAATTTATTGGTACAATAGTATAAATTTGTTGGCTTAATTTTTGGTGTAATAAAGCTAGGGTCCAATATTAATTTTGGTGTGAATGTGTTGTTGTAGAGTAAAGTGGGACACAGACAAATTAATATATAGGTATGGTAACTCCCATGCCATACCAGTTGGCCCAACAAAAATGGATCAACATAAAAGTATTGTTGTAGCATCATATTTTTTTTGTTGGCCCATCAAAAATCACTTTTTCACTGTCCATACTCCCCTAAATGCACACCATTGCAAGTGCTCTGAGTGTTGTGCTAGACGGTTCTTCACTGTCTTCGAGACTTGTGTTGCATGCATACATATGAGTATATCTACATTAGCTTTGATATTCTATTAGATAGGTAAACAACTCCTGCACATAACGTACACAAAGTTTTCGCAATTGGTGGTGTTAGAAACATGCCGTTTACAAATAACTAAAGTTACACAAAAGAGCATTGAACGGAAGAATGTTAAGATGCCTCCTCTTTTTCATTTCTACAAAGTTGAAAGAGGATTCTCTGCTTGTGACAGCATTCACGGCCGGTTCATTTCAGGACGCGTACGCATCGGATGTTCGTCTAAAAAGAAGGCAAGAGATTGCAAAAACAGAGAACTAATATTCTGGATGGAGGGATCAAATTCAGATTCTACATTATCATTCCAAACTTCAGCAATATATTATTTGAATGTGGTATCAATTATACTTCCTTAAGACACTATTGTTTGAGTATCCATTTTTTTTTGTTTTCATTGATAGATATATATGTATAGAAGCCTGCAGTCTCCAGCATCCATCATCAAGGTATAATCAATATATAACATTAATTATAACGACAGCTAGTATATATATATATATATGTATAATCTCTTTTTTTCATCCTATGCAGTTACATCTGCATGACTACCAACCAATCAAACCAAATTAGGTAGATGAGGTTGGGAATGTTGGGATTTAGTATGGAGCCAGTTTTGTGCACGGTGACCCAGCTTGATGACCCGATCGAGAAGATTTGTTGCGGATCATGTGAGTGGATTTTTTGGGAGGCTTACTTCGTGGAGCCGGGGTGAGGTCGATAGGCCCAAACCGGATCGTTCTTTTGGGGGTCTGGCGACTTTCCCCCGGGAAAGATTTTGGGGGCCTTTAACGTTATTTTCAGCACAAGTGTTAAGTAGCGTTAGAGTATATAAGTGTTAATTATTGTAACCCTATAGTCACTATCTTGTATTTTTTTTCTCTAAAATAATGAGAACTCTTTGCAACTCCGACGACATAGGCACAATTGGCCGAACCTCATAAATCTTGGTGTCTTGTTTTTCGATTGCTTTATTTTCATTTATTCTCTATTGTTGATTTCATTCCCAATGGAGAATGGCGTCCATAGCCACCCACTATGAACATAAAGCAAAGCAAAATTAAAAACTTACCCTTGGCTACTTCTGCCTTGTGATGGCCTCTCTTAATTTTAAAATCTATTATCATCTCCTTCTTTCTTTTTTCCTTTCCCTCTATAAAGGTTGTGAAAAAAGTATAGCTAAAAAGTTGATATATTATATGAACTATATATACTACCATCACATGGTCTCCATATGAAGATCAGATGACCCATCACCATCTTCAACCCTTAAAGCTAGCAGACACTAAATGTGTGGTGGTGTAACTGAGTTTTCACTATTTTTCTTGTATGCACACCTTCTTTTAGGAAGATGTACTTGTTCTGTGCAAAATGGCCATCCATATTGCCACCACAAACTGTCCATGCTTGTTGGTTACTCCTTACTGCATATGGTGGCCTTAGATTGTGTGTAGTCTCATGATCATTCAGTGAAATCCTTTTACATCATAAATTTGGCTAACACATGCAATCAGATATCTTTTTCAAAACTTAAAAGGACTAATTTAATCAGCCAATTTATGGAATTAGATAACTTTTTTGCACTACAAGAAATTGTGTTTTTCCCTGCGAAATTATAGCTGCGCTTTTTGTTGATTGCGGGTATTAAGAATTTTTACCTGCGGTTTTCTAAACTTGCAGCTCGTCGATTCTCTTATAAGTGGCTGCATTTTTTGTTTTATCATAGATGTTATTTTATTTGACCTACGATCAATTTCTGTGGAATATCTTTCTATCCCGTGTTTATAACTACACTTTTATAATTGTAACAATATGTTTTAGATACTCCGCGGTCAATTTTCATTTATCAGCTACCAGTTTGTGAACCGCTGTTAAAGATTAGCTATGATTTATGAATCGCAACTGTAGTTATAATTATATCTATGGTGAATTTCTTTTACCGACAGTCACCTAAACCTCATGTAAAGACTTTGCGACATTTTCATAATCAACACCTAATCAAGTGCAGAAAAAAGTTTTAAGTTTCGGTTTGAACCAGTGGTATTGTTGGCTCAATTCAAATTATTAAAAAAATATTGTTCTCATTTTCTTCCCAAGAAAGCTAAAGATCTCTTGCACAAAAGCAACTTTTTATTTTTCCCCTCAAAAGCACTAGAGAGTTATCTATTAAACCATAAAGAACACTGCTTTTGAGAAGAGATGTGGAGAATGTATATATATATATAAATATATAATCTATGAAGATAGTTTATGGAGGTTTGGAATCTATTCTTCTGAGACCCAACTTAAAAAAAAAGAGGAGCTGGGCATGCTTGCACTGGAAAATACCTTAAGAACATCACAGATCGATGCCAGTTGTGGGTTTAGATGATGAGAATGACTGTGGTTGTGGACCCAAACTTGTTGAGCAATTTAAATTTGTTTGCAGAGGTGGGGTGAGTGGGAATTTGTTAAAAGAAGAGAAAAAAACATCGTAGAGAATAGTAGTATAAGTAAAGTGAGAGTCTTTGAAAGTGGGAAGCCCCCCACACTACCCCTAAAATGAGAACTAGCTTTGGTACTAAAAAAAAAAAGTGCCCATAACTTTGTGCTTCCTCAATCTAACCAAATCACTTGCAAGCCCATAAAATGAAATTAACGATGAACATTATCTCAATGTTTTGTCTCATACAAGGTTAGCATAAATACATATTAAAATTGATGAAAATTAATCAAAGCCCGTATAAGATGAAATAATATGTAAATATATAACTAGAACACATAAGTATTGTTATGTATTATTGTTTAGATATACTCATATACACTTACTAAAAAATACACATAATATATATATATATGAAGTAATATTTTTTAAAGATATATACAAACATGTATATATATGTGTGTGTGTGAAGTATGTATGTTAAGTATATATAGTGCAGCCCCCTGTCTCCCCCCTTGGGCTCTGAAAATACATCCAACGATCAATACCCAAGTGTCGTATCGTACACTTTCTATGAAGCTTTACATAGTAAATTTCGGACATTTACAATATTCAAATTTGATTTTTGTAACTTTTTTTATTTTAATTTACAGATTCACGACAATATAATTGGATCTCAAGATTGAGATTTTATGTGTCATTCCATGACAATTTGAGTCTCTACAATTTTAGAGGAATTGCGGAGCCAAAATTCAAATATTAGTTTGTATGATCAATATGAGAGAATCAACTATTGTGCTAACATTAGAAAACTTTCATCCCACTATGGACTATGGTAGTGATAACCATGTTCCAGTATAAACAACTGTTTTTGTATACTCTGAAAAATGTCTGAAATGGGAGATTTCAAACTAGGATTTTATGGGACAATTGAATGCAGTTAGGGTATGACCATTGAGTTGGTTGACCATTACATCATACACGGCTGATACTGACATCACTGAAAACAACCCACCTAGATTTATCAATCAATCAATTCAGTGGAATGTAATTAATTACAAATGCAAACAAGCACATGGTGTGTATTTGGATGCCGGCAGACCCACCCCAGCAAATACATTTTAGGGTCAAATTTTTTTTTTTTTAATTTTTTTTAAAAAATCATACTTGTGTGGTAGTATTTATTCTAACGAATCTAATTATATATTTTTTATTCGAAATAAAAATCAAATTCATCACAATCGAAACACCGAATATTTTGAGTTTATATCCGACGGTCTAGAATTGTTATGCTTTTTCATGTAAAATTTGATTTTTGATTTTTGTTTTGAAACAAAAATATATGATCAGATTTGTTAGACCGAATACTACACACCTATGATTTATCAATCAATCAATTGAGTGAACGTAATTAGTTACAAATGCAAAGAAGCACATGGTGTGCAAATTCTGGATGCTGACATACCCGCTCTAGCACATACATTTTAGGGTCAATTTTTTTTTTATTATTTGTCTTTAAAATTATATCTGTAGTATCGAATTGAATGATTTATTTTTTATTTGAAATAAAAATCAAATTTATCTCGATCAAAAACATCGAATATTTTAAATTTATATCCGATGATCTAAAATTGTTACAAATGCAAAGAAGCACATGGTGTGTAAATTCTGGATGCCGACAGACCCGCTCTAGCATATACATTTTAGTGTCAAAATTTTATTATTATTATTATTTTAGAAAAATCATAGTATCCCGTCTAATGAATCCAATAATATATTTATTGTTCGAAACAAAAATCAAATTCATTGTGATCGAAAACATCGAATATTTTAAATTTATATCCGACGGTCTAGAATTGTTATGTTTTTTCATGTTAAATTTGATTTTTATTTCGAACAAAAATATATGATCAGATTCATCAAACCGGATACTTCACACCTATGTTTGAAAAAAAAAAAAAGAATTTCGACCCATATGGTATTAGAGCAGGCCCCAGCCACTCGTAAATTCTCTCAACAATTACTTTTGGTCCATCAGGATATCATCATGAGCAGGACCACTTACTGGGCTTACTCTAAATTGTCAAAAGAAATGGCACCCATTGGAAATCATGGTTTTACCATAATCATGAAATCCTTTGAAAAACCATAATTATCAGTGACCCACTAAATGACCATAAATTCTCTTCCACTTTCTTAGTGACAGCACCAACACATATCCCTTTCTTTCTCTTGGGACATTAATACAGATTGGTCAGTAAAATTGGGATCTAGCTACATGATATATCTTTAGAGCAACAGGTGCTATTACAATACACATCAACAATCTTATCCGTTTTGGGTTATTCTGTTTCCGTAGATATATCAGGCTCGCACGACTTTGCATTCTCAAGAAGTCACCTATCCCATTAATGTTCTTGCAAAAACATGCTTGACTTACAGAATTACTATGAGATGTTGCTCTTTAAGAAAAAATATTATTGATAATTAGGAACTGAAATTATTTATATATGTTAATAGGTGACGGTCCACACTGAAAGTAACAAGAATGCAAAGTAAATAAAAGTGAGAACTAGAAGGCAAAAGAAAACAAATAAAGAATGAATTCGATTCCTTCTTTTCTCTAGAAATCAAGGAATAGAATATGACAGGAATGAGCACTCACTGCTCCAATAAAACCCAACTCAAAGTTTCAAGTCTTTTTTTTTAAACGGGGAGGGGGATTCGAACCCTAATTACTAAGATGATACATATCATATTTATCACTCCAACTAGTGACTCGGGTGTCAAAATTTCAGTCTTTGAACTTCAACTCTCTCTTTTTTCCTCAATTTCTGTCTTTTAAATTAAACCCAAAAGAAAAACTCAACTTGTTTGACCAGAACCCATCATGGGCAGAGCTTAGAAAAGTACAATCCCCCATTTAAAAATACTGCTCATGCCCCTTAAGTTTCTCTGTCTGTATACAAAAAACCAAGGACTCTCTCCATTGCTTATATTTTGAAAATGGTGAGCAAGTTGAGCAGCTGGGGGGGTTGGTTGTTTGTTTTCTTGATGGTAATTTCTGTTTTGTATTGATATGAAGAGAGATCCTCTTCAATTGACAAAACCAGTTTGTACCCATCACAGAACAAGACAAGAGCTATATACACAAACAAGTCTTGTTGCAGGAAAACAAACAATCATACAAAAACAACAGCAGCAACATTCTTCTAAAATGGCTGCTTCCACTGATCACTACACCTCCCCAATGATGCCTGTTTTTGTTGCTTTCCTTTTTGTTGTTGCTTCCTCTTCTATTTCCCCTGTTGTCCTGTCTCTCCCAACTTCCTCGGATTCCGGGGACCGGGTACCGGTAAACCAGACTTTCAGGCCAGGTAAAGAGCTTCAGAGGATAAAGAGAGTCCATGCTCTTTTGAAGAAGATCAACAAGCCTGCTGTCAAGACAATTCAGGCATTCTTTCTTTCTTTTCTATTTTTTTTGATTATTTGTTTTGGGATGAAAAAATGGGAATGATTTCTCTTGTTGTTTTAAAAGATTAATTTATTTATTTGTTTTTATGTTTTTCAGAGCCCTGATGGTGATGTAATTGATTGTGTATTATCCCATCAACAACCTGCGTTTGATCATCCTGAGCTTAGAGGGCAGAAACCATTGGTAATTTTCTGTTTGTTTCCCATGAAAAAATTTTCTGGGAAATTGTTTCTAATTTTCTTTTGGAGACTCAATGCTAATATGCCAATTAGAATTCGTTACAAGTAAATATTGAAATTTAAGTTTCTTTGCAGGATCCACCAGAAAGACCAAAAGGCCTGAATTACACAACAGAAGAGACAGAAGCAGAGCTGTTTCAGCAATGGAGAGATTCAGGTCAATCATGTCCGGAAGGAACAATTCCAATCAGGAGAACCACAGAGAAAGATATTCTAAGAGCAAGTTCCATCAAGAAATTTGGCAGGAAACTAAGAAGACATGTAAGAAGAGACTCCTCAGGCACTGGTCATGAGGTTAGTATATCCAATGGAGCCCAGATTCTGCTAATCTGTTCTCTGCCTAAATCTCTGAAACGAATTGGCTTCATTGCTTATTCTGAAATGAATCTACAGCATGCAGTGGTGTTTGTTAATGGTGATCAATATTATGGAGCAAAAGCAAACATAAACGTTTGGGCTCCCCGCGTAACCAACGCGTATGAATTCAGCTTATCACAAGTATGGCTAATCTCTGGTTCATTTGGCAATGATCTTAATACCATTGAAGCTGGTTGGCAGGCAAGTATGATTAATGTTTACTACTTATTCTTACCTAATCATTTGGATTACAGCTTTTGCTGAATTAAACATATGATTGATTATCAGGTGAGTCCAGAGTTGTATGGAGACAACTACCCCAGATTTTTCACTTATTGGACAGTAAGTGTTTGTCTTAGTTTTGATTCCTTTTGAGTAATTCTAAGAGCTCTTCCTGACTGATTTCCATACATATCTATACATATATGTATGTATGTATGTATTTTTACAGACGGATGCATACCAAACAACTGGGTGCTACAACTTACTTTGCACAGGCTTTGTACAAACCAACAACAAGATTGCCATTGGAGCAGCAATATCTCCAAGGTCTATCTACAATGGCAGACAATTTGATATTGGCCTTATGGTTTGGAAGGTAAGTGTAGGTTGGCTACCAATCTGTGAACATAATGACTTTTCCTGCTAATTATAGTGTCTTCATGTGTTAAATTATGAAGCAGAGCCTTATCAATTGAGAAATTGACACATTTGTTTATGCATTGTGTTTTCCTAACCTGATTATTAAAAAGAAAGATTCTCTTCTTTTTTCTTTTTTCCAAGGATGGTTCCATAACATGTCAACTTTTATGATACCTCCACTTCTTCTTCCCCAAAGTAGTCTTTTCATATATAGTTTGACTCCAACCAGCTTTTAGTGCCTTAAATATTTGGTGGGGCAACTCTCTGATTCCGCGGAGTCTGCAATTCACATCTAATAGTGCGTTAATTATCTGACATGGTGATGTAGTGTAGAAAAAAAATCTAACGTGACATACCTCTCAAGTCGTTAGATGCGAATTCCGACTCCAAGGAATTGCCGAGCCCCCGGATCCCTTATATACTTGTTTTGAATTTATTTTTTTTTCCTTTTTAGCTGTAATTAGCAGTTGATGGTACCCATTAGAAGAAATCATCATTATGTCTGCCATTAAGCACTCAAGCAAGTTATAAAAACATGATTCAAATGTGTAATAATAATGTTCAAGCATTTTGTTTCCCCAAATGAGGTCTAACCCTAAAAAAGGGGATCATTTATGCAGGATCCAAAGCATGGACATTGGTGGCTCCAATTTGGATCAGGACTACTGGTAGGGTATTGGCCTGAATTTTTGTTCAGTCACATGAGAAGCCATGCAAGCATGGTTCAATTTGGGGGAGAAATTGTGAACTCAAGATCATCAGGCTACCACACATCAACCCAAATGGGTAGTGGACATTTTGCAGAGGAAGGATTTGGAAAAGCTTCCTATTTTAGGAACTTGCAGGTTGTGGATTGGGACAATAACTTGCTTCCATTGACAAATCTCCATCTCTTGGCTGATCATTCCAATTGTTATGATGTTAGACAAGGAAGAAATACTGTTTGGGGGACTTATTTTTACTATGGAGGCCCTGGAAGGAATGTAAGATGTCCTTAGAAGAAATATTTATTGCATAGAAGTTACACAGAGCAAAATATATTTTTCTCCTTTTCTTTTTTGGGTTTCATTTTTTTTTTTTGGGTTAATAGAAGTTTGAGAGTTATGTAAATCATTCAAATTGTTTATAAATTAAATGGGTTTCCTGTATGTTTTCATTTCTGTAATTACAAGATGAGCTTTTTGCACAAGTTGGTTCATAAGGGTGGTAAAATTTTGTCCGATCTGGATGATCGAATTTGTTCAATTCGGATTAAATCAAGTCTGGACATAAGTTATATGTCCGAATCCGAGTCCAAACACAAAAATTTTATCCTATTTAAAATCGGATACGGGTTCAAACATATTAATCTTGTCCGATTTACTTGTCCAAACCCTAACCCGAACTAGGTTATTATTCGATTTATTTGTCCGAATTTCAATCAATTCGAGTTAGGATTCAGACAAATAAATATTTCGTAAACATGTGATGTTATCTGACCCAAACCCTAACCCGAACTAGGTTATTGTTCGATTTATTTGTCCGAATTTCAATCAATTCGAGTTAGGATTCAGATAAATAAATATTTCGTAAACATGTGATGTTATCCTACCCGAAATTTATTTTTTTTTCTCCACCCGTAGTATTCATGTGGACTTGGCTAATGAACCACATTTGCAGTATAATGAGTCCAAACTAGCACAGCTTTCAAAAAAAAATAATATGAAGTCTGACAAAGAATCTCAGTGGGCACTGCAATCAAATACAAATAAATAAATTGTAATGAAATGCTGTCAACCCAACACAAATAACTGAAACAAGCGTGCTTCCAAAACCAGGTTTCTGTCTTTTTTTTAAGTTTGTTATTGGACAATAAAAGAACTTTGTTAAGTGCTGTTTTGCGGGGTTTGCCATGTGCTATCACTACCATATCCCACTCTTGACTCATCTTTCATTGGAAGGGGCTTAACTGGCAGAAAGAGCGTGTCTAGAAACTGTAAATAGAATCTAACTTGCATTGGGGATGACTCGAGGTTTGTGGTGAACGTTAAAGAATTTATCTCACATCGGATTCACACCGAGTGTCAAATTTGTGGCAAATATTATTAAATCTCTCACACAATCAATTTGTTTTTTCTGTCCTAAGAAATAATGACGATGACCCTCAAGAAGAACAAAATTGTGTGAGCATTTCGCCTAGAGCGAATAATTAATATTGGTTTAACTTGTGGTGTTTAGACTGGATTTTCTGACATAGTACCAAAAAAGACTCGGTCTATTTGGATAGGACATCTACATTATACCAGACCCAACAAGTGTGGGGAGTGTTAAGACTTTATCCCATATTTGGATAGGACATCTACATTATACCAGACCCAATAAGTAAAGGTTTAGCATCTCTCACACAACTTGTTGTAAATCCACATCCCCCATACATACCAACAATATTGTCCGCTTTGAGTTGTCCGGTTCTCGTGGATACGTCGGGCCCATAATAGGTTATTCGGTTCCCGTGAAAACATTGGTCTCGCATGACTTTATTTCTCCCTTGAGTCTTCTCACTTGATGATACCTGACCCCAAAGGAAAAGACCTTGTTAGATGTGAAGGGGAGGGTTTGTCCTTATATACAAGGAGTTGTCCACACATCTTACCGATGTGGGCTTAACACAACCAATGCGTTTTTAGGATTTAAGAATCAATGATGACGGCCCAAAAAGAACAAAGTCATGTGAGCCTTCGAGAACAATATTAATTTGTAATGTTTCCACTTGAAGGTCACTCATTGATGAAATGTTATATTGTGAAAGTAGCCTAACCTGAGCTGGAAAAAGAATAGAAAGATGCTTTACCACAGAACGGAAAGGAACTTGCACTCTCGAGAACCAAGCAGGAAAAGCAAAATTAAAGATGTACAAAAGCTGGTCTTCTCATGTGTCTTCTTAACTGGATTGCAGAATATATATCCCACCACCACTACCCATGGAACCTGAGAAATAATTTAAAGTGAAGATACTCAAAATCTTCCACGTTTGTTTTCTAGATCAGAATGTCATTGCACTCAAAACATATAACAAACAAAAGTTTGTAAATGCAGATTTGTCAAACACTTTGAGAAAAATATTAGGACTTTTTGTATTCAACCATTAATCCGTTTTAACCATGTAATTTTGGAACCAAACAAATAAGTGTCAAGGTTGATTAAGAAAGATCTCGTACCTAAGTCGGTTTTAGCGCACTTAAACCGGATTTTCCTAAACTCGATTGTTACCTTTTAGGTTGGTTATTCTTATATGTAATTTATCCCTCTTATTGGCATACATTAAACACTAGGAATTCATTAAGTTTAGAGGAAATTGTTAAAATTTTAATTCGACCCAATACACTTTAACAATATTGTCCGTTTTGTGTTATGCAATTCTCATGGATACATTAGACCAGCAAGGCATCCCAATAGTGCTCTCACAAAAGTAAGTTTAACTGTAGAGTTCCTACGAGATGTTCTCCTTCAAAAAAACGTGTTATTGATGATGAGGGACTAAATATATCTATATATATTAACAGAAATTAATTAATAGGAATAATATAAACACACAACCTAATCAAAGAGTCATGTAAATTTGCAATTCAATATCTCACGAAGCATTGAAACACACATTTTATTATCTTTATAACTCCATCGAATAATTCTTGTGCAATCCCAATGGTTGTTAATCGCAAAGAATAAACATAAGAATTCAATAAAAATAGGAAACTCATAGTACATAAATCAATAAAACTCAATTTGTGGAGCATAGATGGCTTCCTTCTTCTCTCCTTGGTGAACTTGTATCCGTGTGTCTTCTTTTCCTGCTGCAGCTAGCGTGCTTGATGTAAGATAGACAAAAGTGCCTCTCAAATGGGCTGAACCAAGTTGACTTACAATGGGCTTTAATTGGGCCAAAATATATGCACTTCAACAAGTTTTCTCAACGAGGGGTGTCCACCGGACTTTGAAACCCGGCCTGACCCAATGACCCAGACCGACCCGGTCGACACCCCTAGTCGCAGCTCACTTCCTTGTAATTTCTTCATTTGTGATCCAAATTTAGTCCACGTAAATAGTATTGAAAGAGCCTAGCTTCCAATGCCGTTAAAATTATGGAAATCGAAGTTCCGTAACAACAGTCACGGTCGTCCGAATAACATCACCTCAAATCTAGAATTTTAAGTCCAACTTGATTTGATTTTACTTATCAAATTATGTACAATTTCACAAATAAATAAATAAAATAGACAACCAAATATATAAAAACATAAGATAATGATACAAAAATACGTTGGAGGATTCCAATGATAGGTAGGGCATAACGCATTAATTTGAGGAGGCAGCTAGCCAAGCCAAGAGCTGTAGAGTGTAGATATGTGTAATGAAGTGTTGATAGGGTTGGAAAATGAGATTGATAGGCTCCGAGGACCCATGGTTTGCTCAAATAATTGATTGCTCTCGCAGGTTTTCGCGGTAATTTTTTGACATAAATTAAACCAATCAAATGATTGGTTTTATCTTTTTTTCTTGGTTCGGTCTTTAGTAGAGAAGTGTATAATTTTTTTTTAAAAAGACCGACCAATCAATTCAATTTCAGTTTTTACGATTTTTTTAACAACCCTACATATTAAGATTAGCAACTTCTATGAGCTCACGTGGTGGGGAAGTCTTGTAGGTTGCATCAGACAAGCTAAATTACTTCTCCTTATCCGAAAAGATTAAGCAGAGAGAGGAAGCGAGCATTTTGTCTCCAATCACTATCTCCAATAAATTTGCTCTTATACATCTAAACCAAAATACAAGGTGATTGAAAATGACTCCACACATTGTACTGTGCATGTGTTGCTTGGTCTTTTATGTAACTACTATTCAATAATCTTTTATGGCTTAAAATGAAACTGACATATGTTCTGCAACAATGGGTACGATTATATGTCTACCTGCACATGCTTAACCTTTTTTAGTTCTTCATCCCCCTTCCATCAATTTTTGACCATTAATGATAGGGCTTGTATCCTAGTTATTCCGATCGTTGAATTATACGTACAAAATTTCATGTGAAGTTCACAAATTCAAATGAATCATACGCATCTAACTCAACAGTTGGGATATCAAACTGTTGAGATTTTTATCATTTTCAAATTTTTTTTGGAGAAGCAAAATTTTATTAAACCGGGGGCGGGATACCCCTACAATGTCATTCTAAAGTGAAGGAATACAGATAACATGAGGATAAGAGAAAAAAATGCACTCATTGAGACAAAATAAAACCAAAGTTGGTTAACATATTGGCATTGAAGTTAGCCTCACGATATATGTGACTAACTTTAACATGTCAATTATGACCAATAAGTCGTTTAATAGGAGAAATTAAATGAGATTGAGCATTTTCGATTTTTGACCTACAATCTATTCTCTTTTCTTTTTGAGTAACCGAGAACTACATCATACAAGTTTGTTATTTAGACATCCGATATGGGTCTAAAATTGAGTTGTCAGGTCAACGCGCACAGAAATTTCCCATTTCACAATGGGGTAAATTGGGCTAGAAGTCCAGCGCGTGTCTACAAAAGTTCGCTAGGTATAACTAAATCAATCTTGTACCTTCTAACAATTAAATAACGAAGTTACCCAAAATACCCTCGTTAGTTCTTTACAATTCAAACCTGTTCTATCTCCTAACAAAACACTAGAACTTCTGTTAATGGTTATTGAATTCTTGAACTATAACTGGCTGAGGAAGATGAGTAAGCAAGTGAACAATGAGAAGATCCTCCTTGTAGCAGTGACAATTGAGCTGCTGTCACTGATGATGCGTAGGAAGGAGTAGTATTAGTATCCGTCCTCTTCAATGTACTAGTATTGGTGGGCTTGTGGGCCTCGCTTCCTATTGTGGGCTCGTGTTTAATCTCTATTAATAATGCGGCCACATCTTTCATTGTGGGCCTATCTTCCGCCCGATTGCTGGTGCAGAGAAGGGATATTCCCAGGGCTTGAAGCATTTCTTGGATCTGCGTGTCTGGATGACCTTGTAATTTCGGATCAACGATCTCCACTGCGTCTTTCTTGCTCTTAAGGTGGTCTCGCACCCACTGGATCACGTGTTCACCGTCTGGAAACGATGGATCTACTGGCTTCTTCCCTGTTATTAGCTCTAGAAGGACTACTCCGAAACTGTACACGTCACTCTTTTCGGTGATCTTAAGCATACAGCCGTACTCTGCAAATGAAAATTTTGACTAATTAAGCATAAACTCAGTTCAACATAGAATGAGCGTAAATCTAGGGCTCGTATGTACGAAAGTTTCTCATCAGTTAACAAGAGTAAACTTAGTGTGCGAAGACCCACTAGCAAACTCCCACATGCAAGCCGAAACTCACATGCAAGTGGCTACCAAGAAATACATTGTTAGTTGAAATCGAAACGTGGATGCAATTGTGCCTAATTTAGCCGATTACCAACGAAACCTTCTCTCAGTGGTTACAATTAAGCATAATGAATAAAGGGAGACAAAGAAGAGGAAAACTCACCGGGAGCAATGTAGCCGTAGGAGCCAGCGAATTGTGGGTTGGCTGAAAATGAAGCATTGTCGTCTTCTACAAGCCGAGCTAGACCGAAATCTGCCAAGCACGGTTCGTATCCGTCTCCGATAAGTATATTCTGTGCCTTCACGTCTCGGTGCAATATCGGCGGTACACAATCGTGGTGTAGGTAGGCCAGACCCTCCGCCACGCCAAGTGCTATTTTTAACCGAGACTCCCACTCCACTAATCTGTTACATCCTTCGTGCAAGAATGCGTCTAATGAACCGTTAGCCATGTAGTCGTAAAATAACAATTTTGTTTTCCGGTTCGCAGCCCAGCCTAAAAGCCGGACGATATTTCGGTGCCGGATTCTTGCCAGAGTGGCAATTTCGGAGGAGAATGCTGAGGCGGAGAGTTTCTCGGAGGATCGGAACCTCTTGACTGCGACGGTGAAGCCGGACGGTAAGGCTACCATGTAAACGACACCGGATCGACCGCGACCTATGACGTTGCCAGCTGTCAAACTTCTTGCCACATCAGTTATTGACAGGTCGAGCTTCTGGTATAAAGTGAGGTCCCATGGTGGTCCCAGCTCCACGTCAATGTCGCCGTCAAGCATCTCGCAATCGTGCGCCCCCGGGCCCCTCTTTTTTGAGGCGAGGGTGATGTAGAGCGCAGCCAGGAGCAGTACGCACGCTGCGCAGAGTAGGACCACCATCGCGACACGTGCAGCCGCGCCTCTTCTGGATTTGCGGTCGCCGTCGACGTCGATGCATTGGTTCCCAGAAAAGCAGAGCGAAGGGTTCCCGTTGAGAACACTTGGAGGCAGTTTTGTGAAGAAAGGCGTGTCCGGTACACGGCCGGAGAAATTGTTGTGGGAGATGTTAAGAACCACCAGATTTTGCATTTCAGCGAGAAAGTGAAGATCGCCGGAGAGTTGGTTGTGAGAGAGATCTAGAACTCCAAGTTTACCTAAACCCGTGAAGTTTGCCGGAACATTGCCGGACAGTTGGTTCCAGCTAAGATTGAGAGCGATTTCCAGGGCAGGAATCTGGCCCAAACTTGCCGGGATATTTCCCAAAAGCTCGTTACCACTAAGGTCGAGCAACTGGAGCTTCACGCAGGAACCGAGTTCACTCGGTATTGGACCCGAGAATCGGTTCTTCCCCAGCAATAACTTGGTGAGTGAAGTCAACGATCCCAAAGTAGGCATCAATGTGCCTTCAATAAGATTATCAGAGAAATCAACGAACTGCAAGGAAACAAGATAACTGAGTCTCTGCGGCAAATTCTCCGCAATGGAATTCGAGTGCAGATCCAAAAATGTCAGATTCCGGCAGCCGGATATCCCCTCCGGTATAACTCCTGAAAGCCTGTTGGATCCAAGATCCAAGAAATTCAAATTCCTCAAGCTCCCAATTTGTGGCGGGATCGAACCGGTTAGCTTATTGTTACTGACGCGGAACCGAATCAAGGACGAGCAGTTCCCGATTTCAGGTGGTATCTCGCCGGAAAGATTGTTGGAGAGGAGCAAGAGCTTGTTGAGTTTCTTGAGGTCGAATATTCCGCTTGGAATGGGCCCGTTCAAGCCATTCTGGGACAAATCAACGGCCTCGAGATTCTGACAGTTGGAGATGGAAGAAGGTATATTGCCTTCTAGTTTGTTCTGCCATATGAACAGCAGTGTCAGATTTGACAAGTTACCTAATTCAGAAGGAATGGAGCCACTGATCTGATTGTTGTCCAGCTCAATATGAGTGAGCCTCTGACAATTTCCGAGTTGTGCAGGGATTTCGCCAGAGATCTGGTTGACGCTCAATTGAAGTTCTTCAAGCTCTGTTAGATTCCCAAAGGATATGGGAATGCTTCCTGTTAACAAATTCATGGAGACATCAATGACCGACATTTGATTGCAGTTTCCAAGTTCCGGCGGAAGAGTACCAATCAAGTTGTTCTGCCACAACAAGAGATTGCGGAGATTCCTGAGATTGCCTAATTTGGCTGGGATGGATCCACTGAGTGAGTTCTCATAAAGATAGATGTCTTCAAGCTCCGTGCAATCACCGAGCTCTGGAGGGATTTGGCCGGAGAGAAGGGTGGTGTAGATTGCAATTGTCTGCAGTTTCTTGAGCAGACCAAGGCTTGGAGGAAGGAAGCCTGAGACGCTAGTTTCTGCTAGGCCTAACATGACCAAATTGGAGCAGTTACTGATCTCTGTTGGTAAAGAGCCTTCAAGATTCTTGTTTCCACCAGCTCTAATCACTTCAAGATTCTTCAGCTTCCCTACTGTACTGGGTATGGTGCCACTAAGCTGATTATCATAGAGGATCAGCCATTTCAAGCTGGTGAGGCTCCCAATTTCCGGCGGAATGGAGCCTTCCAGCCTATTTGAATTGAGATAGAGTTGTTCAAGCTTGATCAAGCTACTAATCTCACCTGGGATTTCACCAGTTAAGGCATTGTCACTCAAGTCTAAGTGAGTCAATCCAGTAAGAGAGCCAATCTCTTTGGGTATCAAACCGGTGAGATTCGTCCCCGTCAAAACCAGCTTGTTCAAGGACAACAATGCAGTGAAATTATCTGGAACATTTCCATGAAAATCCACATACCTTATATCCAATTCAACTACTTGGTTGTTGTAGTTGCAAGTGATCCCATACCAATGGCACGGAGTATAATCTGTTGAATCCCAATTACTTAATGATTCCAGGGATCCCTTCCAGCTTGTTTTCCAGGAAAGAAGAGTCTGGCCTTGTTGATTCACAGCAACAACTGTATTAGGGAAGGGAAGAATCAAGAGTGAAAAAGAGAGGACTAAGAGGAAGATAATAGGGTCCATTTCGTATTTGCAGGCATATTTCATACCAGCTACGCTACAAACTCCAATGAGAAGAACAGAAAGAAAGGTTTGAGCCTGGGGAATGACAATGATAGAAACCAAATCATGTCTTCCGGGCTATATCCTATATGTATAACTATAAACAAATATTGAAAGACCCAGAATCTCCGGATCCAAGAAACAGCTAGGCCATGATGTTGGAGGTGGAATTCTAGATAGAGCTTTATTCAGCATTTGTTTATGGCAGAGGAGATGGTGGAAGGTGGGGGGGGGGGGTGAAGCCAAGGTAAACTGTCTATTTATTTGAATGAATGGGAAGTGGGAGAGGGACAGAGTGGCTCTGTCTCCTCTTTTTTAGTGTATAACTTTTGATCTCCTTATTATATGGCCTTTTTATTATACCCCCCAAATCATCTTTCGTTTTCTATGGATTTGTTTGCAACCCAAAAGAAGAGCAATTGAATAATGTACTGGGAACTCATACATAGTGCACCTTTTCTATGCCGTTAACCAATGGTGACTCTGACTCAGCTCTGCTTCAGTGGAGTAGATGACTCGAGTAGGATTGAAAACAGAGTACCAAAGTTTAAATCTTTGCACATTCTATCACATTTTTGTCACGTAAATGAAATAGTAATTTGTTGTGTAAACCCAAAAAGTTGACAGTAAATTTTGCTTTTGGATCCTATTGGTTAACGGCAACGGCATTCACAACCACTTGTGTGATAGCATCTCTATGGGGTCTCGGGTGTCATAACAACTCGGGAGGTTTTGAATTCGATTATCACTAGAAACAATATTCTTGTGGTCACGTATTAGGTTTTGACCCAACTTACAACGTACTCTATCGTAAAGTGAAAAAATTTTATATGCGCGGACGGATGGCTCGAGTTTAGGTTATATCGAACGTCGAAAGGGTAAATTTTGCTTTTGAATCCTATTGGTTAACGGCAACGGCATTAAGTTTAGCTTTTGTCTTAATTTATGTCCAAATGAAAACCAAACTTTTGGAAAGGTTTTTCAAAGCTGTGCAGAAGAATAAAGCTGCATGGAAGTATGTCTATGTGACTGTGGGGGGATTAATTTAATTAATAAGAGTTTTCAAATCAGAATTGGATCTTAAACGTTTTCAGATTCAGATCTAAAACTAAAACTAAAACAATGAAATTAATTAGGATATATATTCCAAATCCCATTTTTCAATTCCTTGATGCGATCTATGACATATGCTCATTTGCCTACCAATTGTGTATATATATATTTATAAACCTCTCCAACATCAGATTTTGTTGCCGTAACCATAAACAGGATGGAGATTCAATCATCCCAGAACATTAAAAAAAAAAATTCAATTTTTTTTGTGTGATTTGTTGTCTGCTACCTATAAAATCATGTATGTATGTGTCTATATATCCAGAAATTCTCTTATCTAAATCAAAACTGTTGACTTGTTTTTTAATCATAGATGTGGTGGGTCCCACTAGTAAATGTGTGCCCCATTTTTGTTGTGTTTTATTATAACCATTGAATTTTGTATTCACAAAATTGTTCACATTTTTTGTCCATATACGAGAATTTCTGAAGATATATATAATATATATATCTTAATTAGCGGAAAAATAAAATTAAGGTATCACGTGATGTGGTGTAAGTAACTGGAGGATATGATATGGTTTTTCGGAAGGAAAATAGAGAGTCCGCACGTATTGGGTGCGCGCCTCGTGACCGAACTGTGCAGATCTGCAATTATTTAAATAAAATGATGTTACAACTGTGTTTATTTGGGAATCTAAGCACGAGATGGACCGACTTGAGCATGTGATGGGAGAGAAATAGTAATCAGTTAAGGCCAAGGCGTAGGACATACATACAGCTTTTGTGTGTCCAAGACTTAATAAATAGGGTGGCAAACAAGAAGAGACAACTACAACCCATCAAAAAAGTAAAGAAGCTACTATTTCTTTTCATATTTTTTTTTATAGTACTTGTACTAATATATTTCAAGTACTTGTATTATTGACATTTTCTCAGGCATACAAACCTTAATCTTTTGTTACTATTGATGATTGAAGATAGGACCTCAAAATTGAAAACCAAAAGCCATGTTTGGGAAGGAAATTAAGATGCTTAATTGTAAAGTAAATTTTTTTTTTTTTAAAATGGATGGAGACATCTCCTTTGATAGATTCAGAAAGCTACGAAATTCATACAATTTTTATCGGGCATCTGGTTCATAATTGAATGAGTATGAGGTGAGGGTAAGACGAGTGTGATAATGAGTATGAGCGTGAGCAGTTTGGTAGAAAATACAGAGTAAGTATGAGTGTGAGAATTTTAATTGTAATGAAGGTAGAATAGTGTTTTTGCATGTCAAAACTCATTCTTGTCAAAGGAGAATAATCATTCTCACCTGTCGAAATCCAACCAAACAAGAGAATGAGTGATTCTCACTGTCATCTCACCCTCATTTTTTTTTGATAAAGCAACAATATATTCAAACAACTAAAACAGTACAAGAAAATAAAACAGGGCATCGAAAACAGATGGCCTGAGAATATGCAAGAACCAAAACAAAAAATTACAAACTAGATAAGCATCCACTTGATGTCCATAAATATTTTAAAGCAGAAAACATGAACTCAAGATATCTTCCAATTTATATTTTCAGCCCCAGTGGTCTAGTTCTGGGACTTTGCCATGTATCTGATGTATGATGCGTCCATGCGATTGTGCTTATAATCACCTTGTCATCTGATGACAGCATGTACTGGTACCACCTGGTTGTGATCCTAAACAAATGAGAGAGGACCAACTGTGCTAGCATCAAGAGCACATAGAAAGACACAGAAAAAAAAAAACCAAAAGGGGAAGACAAAAAAAAAAAAAAAAAAAAAAAAAAGTGTTTAGAACAACACAAATACACATACCCAGTGTTTAGACCAGAAGACACACTCACCCAACAACACATATCCCCAGACACACAGTGTTTAACCCACAAAACACACGCACCCAGTGTTTGTAACCCCAAAATACACCCAACGTATTGATCAGAATAACACGTAGAAGAGGTTTTTTTTTTAATTAATCAGTTAACTTCTTTTTTTTATATTATATATGTGTGTGTTGTGTGCAATTATCAATTGAAAAGGACCCAAATTATTTTCATTTCCTTTTAGTTCTTTTAGGTGGTGCTATGTCTGCTTTTTCGAGTGTGTTTTGTCTGGCCTTCAATCTAAATAAACAACGTAAACCTTTTCTTTTCTTTTTCTTCTTTTGTGCATAGTTAGTGGGGTTTTTTGTGCATGAGGTTGCTAAATAGTTTATGTATGAGTGGTAATAAGCAAGAGTGATAATTTCATATATTCACACATTTTAGTATTTTTTAAACTTGGTTTTTTTGGAGAATTAACTTTAAAAATGACTTATTATTACTTTGTTTTATTTATTTTTCAACTTCCTGTAGCAGTTGATTTGTTTTCGATGGAAAATAGTCGATTTTGAGTATTTTTACGCTGTCAATTGGAGAATGAAGCTAAGCCCTTGAAGAAGGTCATAGAATATTTTGAGAACTTTTGGTGGAGTCAATTGATCCAGATTTTAGAGACAAGTTGACTTAAAGAGTGATTTCGACAGAACTGTGCTACTTGTGAAGAAGTGAGTCTAGAAGATTCCACAGAATTTTACTAGAAACACACATGCGAAATAGCCTTGAAAAGCTAGGATGTCCAGATTTAATGTGCATATTTTTTGGGACTTTTCTAATAGGTGGAACGCGGTAAAAAACATCAAGCAGTCTAGTTTTCGAGTCAACGAAGGAATCAAACTCTCTTTTTTTGTTGGTTTTTATTGTTTAGGAAACCTTGTGTGGCCGTGGGGTTTCTTATTGTTTTAGAGGCAGTCTAGGATTTTTAAAGGCTATTTAAGGAGGGTCTCAGATGAGAGGGAGAGAACCCTCCATTGTTCAACCGTAGTTTCATCTTGGGTGACTTCACAACCTTTTATGATTTTTGACTTTTCATTCATGATGATGTGTAATTAAACGTTTTTGCTAGGACGTGATGAAATCTTAATATGATTTTTTAGTTTGTTTGTTACTCTTATCTTTTAATGTACTGCACTCTTGATGTTGGATTTCTAATCACCGTGTTATATATTTGTTTGAATTTGCTTGGATGATTTGGTCACCAACTAGGTTTTCAAGAAAGTAATTTGTTGCAAACTCGAGTACATACCATACGGGGATTGGGACCAGCTTGTAGTGATTAGAAATTTAAAACACCTAGGGTTTACATGGATTATCAATGAATTATTGAACGTACGGATATCTTGCATGTTTATACTTGTCTAGATATCATAACCAAATTGTGTATTAAGATAAATGAATTAGCCTAGATATCATAGGTAATTCATGCCTTGGGCTTTGCTTGGATTGTAAAATGAATAGTAGAGTAGAGTTAATAGAAGGAGAGTTAAGTGAGGAGGAGTTATGAGAGGGGATTACCTTGACTCACCCATACTTGGATAGAAGGTAGAGTTAGAGTTAAGTTGTAATGAATGAAAAAAACTTTATGCATGATTATGGAAATTATAAACAAAATTTTATCTCACCTCACAACTCTCAATTGAGGGGTTGCAAAATATAGAGTTTGAGAGTTAATTGAGAGGAAAGTTCCCCCTACTTGATTAACTCCACTTAACTCTCCCTCTTACAATCCAAGCAAAAGTGGAGTTACTCAACCCTCCTTAACCCTCCTCACTTAACTCTCTAAAACATCAATCCAAGCAAACCCTTAGGTAATTCGTCAGCAACATCAATTTAGTGGATTAAAGGTGAGGTAAGAAACAACCCGAGGGGATTATTAATATATATTCATTGTCTTAATATTTTTATAAATTTACTTTTACAACCAAAATCAATAAGTTTGTGTTTTTTTTTTGTTTATATCGTTGTTTAATTACATTGTTTTCTTGGATTACAATCAACCAATTCTAGAAAATAATTTTATTCGCTAAGTTGGTACAATAGTTAATCGTATTGTTTGCTCAATCCTTGTGGTTCGATCTCGTATTTGCATAATTTTATTTTACCACGGTTTTGTACACTTACGAATAAATTTGATTTGAGATTTTTATTTGCTATTTAAATGATCGAAAATCGCTATAAAGAGCAAATGATGAATAATTGAATCCACATAATATAGGCAACCTAAATGCATGAGCACTAAATCTAAAATACATGCACCTGCTATTATTTTCCTAACAAAAAGTGCCTATGACATCCAATTCAAGGATAAGCTTGATGCCATATATGTCTTTAGATATAGTACGCTCAAATTAGTGGACACCGCACAATGTTGGGCCCCACAATTCAGTGTTAGAGAATGCAGCCCGTAAACTTTTACAAGTACGAGCGTGCGTACTAAAGCCTAGTGTTATTTATGAGGAATTCTCTTACAAAATCTTAAAATGAAGTCGTAAATGAGATCATAATTAATTTTTTGGATTCAAAACATTTTTTAAAAAAATATATTTATATTTTGTTCGATCTTACTAACCCAACGATATTTTTTTTTGTTTAAAACAAAATCAAATTCAACATAAAAGGTGCATGATAATTCTCAATCGTTGAATATAAAACAATAGACATTTTATACACATTTCAGGTTACATTTAATTTTTGTTTTGAACAAAAAATATATTGTTGGGTTCGTAAGAGCGATCAAAATACAAATATTATTTTTTTGAATTTTTTTAAAAAATGTTTTGAACCCTAAAAATGAATCTTAAAAGTTAAGACCTCAAAAGAGAATTCCTATTTATATATATATTTCATAATATGAACCCTAGTTGCACCCCAACTTTTGCTAAGTACACCCCAAAAATCACAAAAAACCCTCATCTATACACACCCCCTCCTGACCCTACCATTTCCCTCCACTATCTCTCTTTCTCATTCGTTTCCCTCCTCTCTCTCTTCTACAAAGCTTCTCTCTTGTGATTTTTGGGTGATTTCGTCACCAAAAACTTCAACGGACTGATGGACAGAGGCGACGATGATGATATGGACTACAAGGCAGTGATGGAAGATGATGAAGAGGCACCTTGGAAGATTCGTCCACAAATCTAAATCATATGTTCTTTTTCATCTGAAAGCGAAAATCCAGTCAAATATTATTGGATATAGCGTGAGATGGAGAAGAATGGTGATCGTTTTTCACTCTTTGAGACAAAGATAGTAAGGACAACAAGGAAAAGTGGAAGCGACGAAGAGATCTTTGGTTCACCTTCTCCTGGTTCATCTTCGAGAGATCTCCTCCTCCACATATGGGTTTGGATCGGATCATTTCTTGCAAATCTCTGGATCACCTTCTATTGTTTCATCACCCAAATCATCATATGGAACCCCATCTATCATTACACTTTCAAAGACAGACACTTTGGTTGCTTGAAATTGTTAGAGAAGTAACCCCTATTTTGATCTCTCCTCCTCCATAGGGGTAGAGGGTTCAACTTTTTTGTGGGTGTTGAAGATCTTCTCCTTACAGACCAAAATTTTATGCAGATTAACCATTTGGGTACCCAAAATGGAAGCTGCACAGAAAACCCAAGTTGTTGATGTTAATGAGGTAGAAGGAGGTGCTCGTCGGAGCTCTGGGGTGCAGGTGGCAAAATGAAGAAAAAGAAGAAAATGGGGTGAACTCATAATAGTTTTAATTTTAACTGGGGTTTATTTAGAATGAGATGTACTCAGTAAATAATGGGGTGCAACTAAGGTTCATCTATCATAAATTCTCACATGTGAACCAATTTTGTGAACACAAAATTCAATGGTTGTAATAAACCATAACAAAAGTGGGGGCCATAAATATATTGTGGAACTCGTCACATCTACGGTTGAAAAACAAGTTCACAAAGTTAGATCACACTTTTGATTCATATGAGAGAATTTTTATATATATATATACACACACATATATATACACGCCTATATAGAAGGGAATCAAAAAGGTGTAATTTGGTTGGTTGAGTGACAAGGTGTGTAACTCTACCAAAGGTAGAGGTCATAAGTTCTACTCCCATCAGGTGCTCCCTCAACGGTATATTTTCTCACAGGGCTACCACCAAAACAGTGGATAAGCCCAATCAGGCCCGTTGCCAGAGTGAGATGGTGACTCAAGGTTTGGATATGGTCCAACAGTCACAAAATGACACGCTGATATATATAAGGAAAAAAATACCTTTCATATCTATCTTTATATCTGCGTGCACATTTGTATATATATTTAGGTTACGTTTGATATGGTAACACCGCAAAAAAACATTCCTCCTGGAGTAGTTGTTAAAATGAATAGCAAAAAATTGTTATAGCCATTTATGTACATTCAATGTACTCAACAGATGGAGGAATATATAGAGTTGAACATAGTAAAATAAGAAATTGTTCGTTTGTAAATTTTCCGAAAAGTTAATCATAGCTTCTTCTCATCATCAGAATAATAGGGTTGTTATGCTCATTACTAAATCATAAAATTCAGTTCATGACCATAGGATATTGACGTATTGCTAGTGTCTTTTTGACCTTAATATGAATGCATTATTATGAGTGATGGATGTTATTAGATTCCAAATCTCTTTGATTAGCGCAAATTAAACAAGAAGCACACGTCCACACTCCAAATGTACAAAAGAAACAACATTCCTTTTATATGAGCAACCCAAGGTGTTTCATTGAGGGTTTGCTTTTGAGTTTTTTGAGCAATAATTGTGTTTGAACTATTGATGTCATCACTCATCACAATCCCAAATGCCAATAGAAAGACAAAAAGAGATTGCATAATCAACGGTTGGCTAGTCAATTCATTCTAGTCAATCAATTTTTTTCTTTTTTCTTTTGCATGCAAGCTTTAGCTAAAAAGGCATTGCATGCCGCTGCAATAATACCATCGATCGATTGATGGATTAATTAAAAATTAATTACTCATCAAAGAGATTAATTAAGGAGTGGGTATTGTTCTTTGCTTTAGACGTGGTTCAAGTTAATTAATTAATATTTTATGTCCAATTAATATCACTTTGCTGTTTAATTAGTTTCTTGAAAGGTTCATAGGTTCTTCCCTTCTTTTAAGGTTAATGGCCTAATTACCTTTTTGTCTTTCGGCTCTAAAGAGAAAGAGTGCTCTTAATTAATTTCGTGAAACAAAAAAAAAAGGCTTCTTATTATTTAATTGCTTTTGTTTTTTCTCATTGTTTGTTTAATTAGTCCGGCTTTTGTTATTCGTCTTTGTAATTCATCTGTTAGGGTTTGTAATCCAAAGCTACTAACGTGATGTTAATTATGACTTTGTTATTAACTTATTATGGAATGAAGTATTGAGTTTAAACCCTTTAAAAAATATTTCTTAATTGGGATAAGTATGGATTTAGTTCATATACTTTATATTTTGGGTCGATTAAGCCCCTGAACATTGGTTTTAGATCAAATAAGCCCTTGCACTTATTAAAATGGTATACGTTAGCTCTTTCATATAACTTCCGTTAAAAAATGCTTATGTGAATGGTAATATCTGACATGACTTCATTTTGCATGAAAGTAAAAATTAGGTGTAAAAGGTGACATGACTTTCAAAAAAAAATCAAAAACACAAATAAAAAAATTTCAAAAATCACATATTTAAGTAAATCCAGATCTGTAGAGAGGGAATGGTGTTTGAAGAGAGAGTGCTCAGAATTACTCCCCACTTCCTCCTCCCTTCTTCTTCTTCTTCCTCTTCCTCTTCCTCAAACTATGCCCCATTTTTCCACATACCCACAAACCCTACGCTTCCTTTTTCTGTCTGTGTGCCCCTAAACCACAATTCAAGATCTCACAAGACGAAAAATGTACTTATCACGTCGGGTCTTCAAAGCCCCTAAACCCAAATTCAATTAATCCCCAATATCACTCAAATCACTTTTTCCCTGTTCTTCCGGGCATCTTTAATGGCAAACCATGAAAACAGTAGTGAGGAGAGTTGGCCCTAATTGACCGGGCATCTCCGGTGGTCCTCTTCCACCATTTATTAGATTTTTTTTAATGGCCACGTGTCACAACTATAGGTGATGCCCATATGTATGAATGTATGCCATGTCACAAATGAAAACAATTTAAAAAAGTTCACTTAATGTCACATAAATATTTTTTAACGGAAGTTGGACAGAAGGGATAACATGTATCATTTTGATAAGTACATGAGCTTATTTGATTCAAAAAAGTTTAGAGACTTGATCATTCCAAAATACAAAGTACATGGACTAAATTCATACTTACCCTTTCTTAATTCAAACCCATGTAAGGCTTAAAAAAGGGTAGCTTTAGTCACACTTCAATTTTTTCTAAAGATATCCCGTCAATTGATTTTTACAAGGGATGATCAATTTAGATTGGGATGTCTTTAGAAAAACTCAGGGTGTGACTAAAGCTACCCTTAAAAAAAGTAAACCAAGTAAGGCAGACTTCCACGGCGTGAATCTTCCAAATTGAGCCAGGCCGTATTAGGCCTTATTCAATAAGTTCCAAGGCCAGCATTGGCCCTAAAATTGGAGAGTCTTAGAGGCAACACGAGGCCCAATCTGCAACAGGCTATCCCTTTCTTATTCGGATGGGCTGGGCCAAACCAGATCACACGGTTCATGATGACCCCCTCATTTTTTTTTTTTGAGAGGACCCCCTCCTTTGACGAAACATGTTTCCAACATACGAATAGGAAAGTGAAAAGCCAACAAAACCAAAATGGCGGGCTAGGATCAACTTTTCATTCAAAAAGGGATAATTCTCTCTCATACACGGCAGACGGTGCCTGCACATACGCATTCGCAACTCGACGGAGATCTCATTACGGACGAAGATGGAGTCGCTAAGATTAGTATGCGATACAGAGATACCGATCCAGCAGGAGAAGATGGAGTCCTTTGCGTCTTCGTTTCAAAAATCTCTGCAATCGATTAAGGCCAGAGGACAGGAAACTGTCCGCAATCAAGGTCGGAATCAGGTTTTATACTAGTAGAAGTGAATATTCGGGGTTAATGGAAGTTTATCGTTCCAGAGAACGAGAATATGAAAGAGGGACTAAAGCTAGGGTTTGCATTTTTTTACTTTACTCTTTTCCTGTTTTTTAATTTGCTTTGATTCTGTTTTCAGGGAATTTAATGCAGTTGAAAGCTAGCCTGAGAGACGCAGAGGATGAATTTGTGAAAGTTCTAGGAGGTATTGCTCCGGTATAGCAACTTCAGTTGATCTTCGCATGTTGCACGCTTTTTAATTCTCTTGATGGTTAACTATATCTGCTATATAGTGCTTAAAATACGAATGTACTACCAGTGGTAGCTTTGCAGTTGATATAAACGTAATCTAGGTGAAGTTACATGATTGAGCTGAAAATCCCTCATTTCATTCCAGTTTAAGATGAACGTCTTGTTGAAAATTTTCAATTGGTAAATGTCAAACTCTCGAGGGAAAATGTATTGTTTATGCCATATCTGATGTATGTGAGTGTGTCAAAAGAGCTATGATGCAGTAGTCAATGATATAGGTTTATGGTGATGTTCTCTCAGTTATGGTTAAGGACTTTGTTCTGCAAGCTGATTGTTGCAGTTGACAAACCTTATTTTAGATGGCTTTTGTCTCTAAACAATTGTGTAAATCTAGAAAGACTAACTGATGAGACGTAATTTGACTTGTTGATTCCCATTGATTTTGTTCTTTCCAATTCACATATTGGTACATGTATCCTCTTTTTTCCTATTTCCTCTCTAGTTGTTAGATCTTATTACTTATTACTTATTAGCTATTGTATTGATCTTAAATGCAATGTTTTTCATTGGCTAATGATTTATATTTTATTTCCCAGTTATTGTATTATCTTTGCTATTGTTCAGCATAAGCTGTAATGATTTTATAAAAATGTTGGATTTGTAGGAAGCAGAAACTTAAATGATGTATTTCTTGTTGTCCTCCTATGTTGTTGTTCAGTTAAGACCCGTAAAGAGGCCAAGCAGATGGTGACGAGGGACTCCATATTAGCCACGAAAGCTAGAATAGAAGAACTCAGAAGAACTGTGCAAATTGAGAGGGCTAGGAGGGATGAATATGCAGCACTCTTGTCACAACAATCTTTAGGTAATTTCCTTTTCCTTCTACCATTTTATTATGACTGATTAATATTCTATAGTTGTTTGAAAATTCCTAAGGTGTATAAGGAGATTGAATATATTGAATTTATTTCTTTGCAAACTGTGCTATAGTTACATGCTTCGTTTCAGGTAATCTTAAATGCATATCTATCTTTCATTTTGCTGTCAACCTGTCAACTTTGGGAGAAACTGAAAATTAGTGAGGGTGGTGAAAGTTACTGTATGCCAAGAAGACTGACATTCATGTTGAATGGGGTTTCTCAGATGTGTTAGGTCCAAATATTGTCCCTGTGTCTAGATAGTAGTTATCATTATGATACTAGCATGGCTATGTGCATTGATGTAGAGAATCATATTTGTCTTATGATATCTCTATGAAAGAATTGAGGTATGTCATAGCCTTGTTTTTCAGGTTGTCGGTCTCTAACTTGTGATTTTTTCTAAGCTGCATCGTGTCAATTGATTGTTTGATTGTATAGGTAAAATGATTAGAAGGTGAACAATTATGGCTGGATTTTGTTAAATGATTGTATGTTGCATCTAATTGGTGCCCTTTAATGCATTATCTTTTTCAATTTTTATACGCAGATTGAGTGCTGTTGTTATGAATATGGTTGGAACAGCCTGGAAATCAGTCTGGTGCACCTGCTGTAACCTGTATTTCTAAATTTAAATAATTTTACCACAAAACAGATTTAAAGAAAGTTTTTTTTTATCTTCTATATACACTATACAGACTACAGTGCCAAAAAATATATGGACTCTGATTCCTTGATCTTACTATATTTCCTATACTTACCTTTTTAAGAGGTATATGTTGAAAGAAAAGGTAATATGGTTCACTATGATTTTCCCACTTTCTTTCTAATTGTTGTCTGCATTTTTTTTCTCTATAGATTTGGCTGTATTTGAAGAGAAGGTAAAGCGAGACAGTGCACATAAAGATGAAATTCAAGAGGCCTTTTCATGGTACAATAGGGTTCTTGGATTTCAAATTGAAGGAGGACATGGTAATAAAGCCCATTTGATTGTGTCAATCTGTTCCATTTCTTCTTCATACCCTCTCTCTTCCCCCCTCCCCCAGTTTCTCGGAGTGATTTCTGCACTTACTACTTGCTTTGGTTTTTAGGGGTGAAGTTCACTTTCAGCAACATTAGTTTGAAAAATCCGTATGAAGAGTGCTCTTTCACCATTCGTCATCAAAATGATACTTACACGTGTAAGTAATGTCTCACTTGCCAGTGGATTTTAGTGATGCATTGTTGTAGTAGCTGTTGTTAAGTCTTTGGCTTTTCGACTTCAGTGTTGACTTGTGATCCACACATTGATGACACCAAAGAGTTGATCCAAGAGTTGAACAGAACTAATGGCTTGTTCAGATTTGTCAGAATAATGAGGGACAAGTTTCAGGAAGCTGCAATGCTTGGTACAGTATAATCTCTTGCATTCTTTCTTTCTCGTCTATGATGCTTGCTTGAAAGTTCCTCCTTCTGAATAGTGGTGACCTGTTTTCTCTTTAGTGTTATCAACTTATCATCCCCTGCTAATTTTCTAGTAATTATTTTTAGGCTGGTGGTTGATTCCTCTACTAACTTGCGTACATGCTTATGAAATCTGTAGAGAAACTTGTTGACTGAGTCCTTCCCTTCCCTTTTATTTTCATTTTCTAAATACTCCGTAATACATATTTCTTATAATGTATGACTATTAGGAATCGTGGACCGCTCTGTAGTTTCTCAAGACACTTCCACGATATCAGTGTCTGCTCCCGTTTCATCAGTTTCAACTCAAAGAAGTGAATCACCAGCTAAGAAGGATGAGCTTCAAATTCAACAGAGAGATATCAGTAGGCTTCTCAAGGAAGTTAACCATGGAATGGAATCCCCGCTTAAGAAAAATGATACAGCTGCTGAAGAACATTCCAAGAAAGTTAACCGGGGAAAAAGGGTTAAAACATCGATTTTGTCTCCAATGTCTGCATCATCTACTCGGCGGTCTCCTCGTTTTATGGTATTGTAATCTACTTGCTATATATGGTTATTTGCGATGCCATTATTACAAGTAATGAAAAGAGGTTATTGCCTTGAGTTATAGTTATTCTAATGAAAGAGAACATTTTCTGTATCCTTGCCATACACAGAGGAAAAGAGCGTTGTTAGCCATCTAATTTTAGTATTTATGTGGTGCTCTTTGATAGTTGTGGTGCACACAATATACTGATGCAGATATTTGTTTCTTGAAATATGTTGCAGGTTAAGAAATGAGAAAATGAGGGTTGTTTGGTGACCTCCTGTTTGATGTTATGCATCACAGGCCTTAACTTGCTTAGCTTGTCATTACTTGTGACATTGTGGCACAAATCCTCTTTCCAATATGAGAGCCTCGGATTGAATTGAATGAGCTCCAAGGCCAAGGTATTTTCTTTGATCAGCCAAGAATGCCTCAACCTCTAGGCTAATATTATTACTGTCTTGTGTATTGAAGTAGGAGTAGATGAAATGTAAAGGCAACAGCTATAATTTTGCTTTCTTGATTCTAGAATGTCCATTTTGTGTGAATTACTTAATTTTGTCTGCACACTTCATAGTTTTATCTTATATATCAGTTATGTTACTCAGTTAGTTCAAATTTTTATTTAGGCATTTGAGGGATAGAAAGAAGGCAGGTCCTACTATTGGTCTATTACTCATGCTCTTTAGATGATACTAAAAAATTGGCATCGATTGCATATGATGATTATGCAATGAATCTTACTTGGAGAACAAAGTGGGTGCAACCCAGAAAAAGTACCTTACAGATCCCTAATGTTTCTAGGAAATTGGGACTATCAGACATTCAGAATTTGACGATTATACCTCTTTAAGGCCTAGCTCCATTCATCCCTATTCTACTTCTGCAAAATAATTTTTCACAGGTTTTATGATCACCAATCATGAAAATATTTGATTACACTTACTATTCAAATAAAAAGTCTTTGGTTTTGCTTGGTGCAGTTCTCAAATCTGCTGTTGACTTCTGCTTTGTTATAATCTTTGACAAGCCTTGTTATTTGTCTCGTTATCAGTTAGATGTGTATGTGTGAGTGCGTTGATGAACCAATGAACTGGTTTAGCATCTTTCTATGCTATAAAAACCTGCAAAATTCTTTTGTTGATTGAGCTATTTGTACCCAAATAATAGCATTATTTATTAGATTGCTCCCATATAAGTTTATACTATGAAATATACTCTTGTTTCTGGGCGAGCTTTTGAGGAGGCATTTCCTTTTGGGATTGGAAGACCTAATGCACGTGGAGGTAAGGAGATCTAAACATCTCTCATTATTGACTCAAAGTAGTTACACAGTTATGTAGCCTTTTGAAGTTGTTAAGGTCAGAATATAAGTAGTTGGAACTACTTAAAATATATATATATATATATATTTGATTGGTTTTGTTTTGGTTTTATGTACAACAGATAAGAAGCTAATAACATGCATTGTGCATGATTGGGTTGCTTGATCTTGAACGACGAGCGAAAGCATCATCATCTCTGTAATAAGCTTTGCAGACATGAGAGGATCAAATCAACCCATTGTCAACCTCAAATGCAGTAATTATTGATTTAAGTACACCCTTCGCAGTTTGTTTGTAAAGCAATGCTGCAAACCCTCAACCCCAATTTGTCTCTCATTCTACCGTCAAATCTCATGTGACATGAGATACTTACTGATTATAAAAACGAATGTAAAACCCCTTAACATCCAACGATTAACATGGATTGGGATGAAATCGGCGTTATAAATTGAATTCTCAAACATTTTTCGAATAACACAGTAAGAAATGATGACAATTGTTGGAGGTCTGACGCACTAAAAGAGACCAGTGAAGTCGACTCTTCAACAATGGAGGAGACTCCA
Source organism: Tripterygium wilfordii (assembly GCF_013401445.1). NCBI lineage: Eukaryota > Viridiplantae > Streptophyta > Magnoliopsida > Celastrales > Celastraceae > Tripterygium > Tripterygium wilfordii. Next base: position 11,626,586 of record NC_052250.1, read on the forward strand.
TTTTGTTCCCCAACTCATCTTTCTAGTTTCACTTTCATACATGCTTGCTTGCTGGCTGCGGCCCAAAAAAGTCAAAAATAGAAGGGCTGGCCTTATTCTGCCAAAGAACACTAGTGATCAGTGATTCAATGCAGATATGTTTGGGCCTTATCCATATGTGCAATGTGTCATGGGCTTGAGATTTATCTATTTTGTTGGGCTGTATAGCTTTTCGTTTGTGATTTGTGTCAACTTCCGAGACTTTTTTACCTGTGATGCACTGTACTTCAGAGGTGCCTTCTTTTGCCCTGAGGATACCCTAATCCGGCGACGCCAGTGTTTCCGACTAGTTGTATTGGTTCCTTCAAGCCTTTTGAGGTATGACCTAGTGCCTCCCCCTGGAAAAAAGTTACAAAAATGAGGAAACATGGAGAAAATCACATAAGAGATGCTGATTCAGTATCTGATCCAAGAGTTTTACCTCCTTCCAGCCCATGCCTTCAAGAATTCTCCTGGCATAACTACCAGCCCCAAATGACTTGTTCAAGGCTTCGGCTGCAGCATCCTCAGTGTTTGTGGAACCAAGAGACGAATCCCCATCATCACCAACTACTGGGTTCTTTTGCCCAGGGCCCACACCGAAACCACCATGCAAGGTTCTCCTCTCGGCAGCTCTATCCCTATAAGCATGGTTTATATCCTGGAAAACGCAATAGATACTTAATGAGAGAGGGTAGGCTCTTCGCTGTCATAATTCATTGAAAACTGTACGAGTGAGTATCAAAGGGCAATAAATCATGCAATTAGATCCTGAAAAAGCTTCTTGAATAGAATGGCTAATGTCAAATTTCTTATCTATTATTAGTATGGCAAAATTTCAGCAATCCGTCATAAAATCCAAACTTCTAGATTGAATTATTTACCTTTCCACAGGCCGAGTCCTTATTAGATACTATAGGCGCATCCTTGAAAGCGCCAAAACCATCTGCAGCTCTCGATCCACCACGTCCACAAGAGTTTTGCTGGTGCTTCCTTTGAATTTTAACTGACAGTTCAGGGAAGCCCCACTCTAATGTTGGGTTGGATGAATCATAAGTTGAAACAGAAGCCAGGTATTTCACACTAGGACTCCGCAATCTATACACTTGACCTGAAACAAATATTTTTCAATCACCAGTGTAAGACTGTAAGTTTGACAATCATTGACAGGGAACACAAGAACCAGATAATGAGAACTTATCTTTCGTTTCCTCGTCAGTGACCACATATAGCATATAAGGTGGAAAATAAAGAAAGTTCAAAGATATTGCATATGTTGGTACACAGAAGAGGGAAATACAGCACAAATACTATATATGTCGTCAACTTAATGAGGCAAATGCAAACCTGTTGTAACTCGAACCAAATCAAGATGCACTTCACATATTGGAGCAGTTTTTAGCAGACGACCACCAGAAGGCATAGAAGGATGAAGCTTAGCCGACCGTCTCACCAGTCGCCCAACCAACTTAGCGACTTTACCTTTTCCATCCTTTTTGGATGCTGTGACCATTTCCCAGTCCCACAAATCCACAACAGGGAAATTAGGCACCGACTCTTCTTTATCCCTTACAACTTGACCATACTGAGCTTGCCACATCTCTTCATCCCTCATAGCACCTATCCAAATTATACTCCCAAGTGTTAACCACATACCTTTATGAATGTTTAAAATTTTAAATTTTGCTCCTTCATGCAGTAGCAAAGTTTTTCAGGTTTTGCATAAGACAAAAAAGTAACTCATTCCGGCAGAAAACTTAAAAGCCGTGCTAAAGCTTTTTCACGAACTCTTATTTGAAATTCACATATGGTTGGTGCTAATACCCAAATAATTTGGTAAAAAATATAAAGAAAAAAAAGAACTAAATCAAAATGCAAAATATTTGCAAAATACCTTCATCTATGACAGTTTGACTTAGAGCAGTCATATTGTCCTCTGGGATCCATTCACCTTCTTCTAGTTCCTGGGTATCATTAGTTCCTGAAACTAGAAAACATAAACCCATTTAGCTAAACTTTAAACGATTGGATATTAAATCAATAGATGTAAAACACTTGAGGACCAATATGGCAACAAAACACATGACAAACCATCTGCTGAGAGATTTGAGTCATTGCCGCTATTAGTTTCCAAAGTTGTTACTGCATCATCAGTGGCATCGGCTGCAACATTATAATTACATAGATAGAGGTTTATAAGTGTTTCTTCTAACCTGAATCCATAGAAAACGAATTTCAGGAGAAAAAAAAGAAGATGAAACAGTAACATATACAAACAAGTGTTTAAGCCTGAAGGAGCATACCACTCCGATGGTCGAGGTGGATCGTCAGCTGGTTGCTCACCATGGCACCCTGCGTATCCTGCTGATAAAATGACTATTAAACAATTTAATTCACCAAAAAGAATCTACTTTTAGTGAGATGTTCTTGGTAAAAACCGAAATGTTTTAGCAGTGGAAGAGTATAGAAAGACTGAGGGAGATCTTAATATGGATCATGGTTGACTAGTGTATTTGATGGAATCATGAAAAATCTAAATTTCGGTAATGTATAGTAAGACTATCTTATTTCAAATTTTAAAATCGTGGAATCTCAGTTAGGGTTCCTTGCATGTGCCTGTAAGTAGAGTTGTGGCTTTTCAGAAAGAGATCTTCAAATTAGATCTTACAAAGCGATTCCTCAATCAAACCATTGGATGACATTTCATAGTCACATCACAAACATGATACGGATAGGTGTCTCACCAGAAGTGTGTTCATCAGATACAGTTGCTATAAATTGGTCAGCTTCAGATGAATCTGGCTGGAATGTACAGTATTTATCTTCACTGTTAATTAACAAGTCTGTACAAGGCTGGTCTTGAACAGGATGATCTAGATGAGTTGCTTTGCACTGATATGTTTCACATTCATTAACCTAGAAAAATTTGCTACAAATATGTTACGGATTCAGGTACAAACAAAAATTTAAGAGACATAAATAATATTAGACAATGTATAAGACACAAAAATCCTAGGAAAATAACTTAATAAACCCAAATGCTACCTTTTCTGACTCCAGAAGAACATAATTGCCATCCTCAAACTTGTAGTAAAGTCCATCACTACTGCTATAGTACCAACCATTTTTCGGGTCATGGTAAAATCCACTACTGCAGCAAATCCAGAATTAAACAGTTTAACATTTTTTAATACAAAGTGAAGCAACCACATTTCAGAATGAAAACAGCCAAAAGAAAGCAACTGCCTATATTAGAAATTAGAATCAGATGATAATTTCCTACAAAGGAACAACAGCAAGGTGAATAACAACTGAAAAATAAATAAACTAGTATAACCAAACTATTTAAGAGAATCCATAACTTATTTTTTCACTGAGAATTTCAAATTCTCTGGCAAACAAGCTCTGTTCACTTACAATAGCATTAGCCAAACAGGAACAATAGCAATTCAGTAACTGAATAACTTTATAACACAAAATTGAACAAAAATATCAAACGTAGATCAGAGATTTCAAATTTTACACCAAAACTCCAATTAACATAGTTCATTGCCCTGAACTATTAGCTATCCTCGTAATTCGATAACCGGTATCCTTTGAAGGCCCGCTAATAGTAAGTTTCTTACGAATTGATTGCTTTAATTTCAGTAATTCAAGCTATTAACCAAATTTGTTTTGAATATTCAGCAACGTACATGTATATGCAAAAGTGACAAACCTGGCATGGAAATAGAGCTGATTTGCTTCGCCCCATACGAAAGAGCAATCGCCTTCTTCGCTTCCCGACATTTATTATTCTTTGTCCCCAGCCCCTGCTATTTCTCCCTCGCACGCACTGACAGAAGCGCTAATCGACGCCACGCTATGAGCCAAAGACGATGTGAAGTGAATTCTGGATACTGGAAATCTCCGTTTTTCGAAATCAGTATTGCGTGGGCTTTGGGCCTGGGTTTAGTTTGAGTTTATTTGGGCGTTTGCATCATAGTTGCCCATTCTGATTAATGCTCAAAATAAAGAAAAACCGGCCCATTGTGGATGAACTCATGTGACATATCCAATGTGAGATGTCTTGGTGCGTATGCATGTTGTTTGCGGATGATATAAGCTTTAGTGGACGAGACAATATTGAGAGTTAACTCAAAACTCGAGAATATGCGAGCTTCAAAATTTAAAATATTTAAATTAAGATACTAAAACAAAATATATAAATGTAAGTTTATAAGAGGATACAAGGTAATGAAAAAGTGATTGAGTTAGACCGGAGCGAAGTTACAAAAATTCGATTTTCCAAGATGATCGAGATGGTAGTGAAGATATAGTTAATATGATTAAAAACAGGTGGATGAAGCGAATGAGTGCATGCTGTGTTTTATACGAATGAAAGATTCATTTAAGGTTGAAGGAAAAAATTTTATAGGTCGATCATATGACCTGCAATGATGTATAGTTCATTGGTTCTAAGTATTGAGCTAATAAGATATAACATATCCAAAAAATGCATCTAACAAAAATGTTAATTGTTGATAAGACATTATTAGATTATTAGATATAAGGTAACTAGGGATAACAACAATTGAAGACAAGTTGTTAAAAAAGCATTTAAGATGATATGAACATGTTCAACGTAGAGATTGTAGTACGACGATGGGAAAAGCAAGAGAATTTTTATATGGAAAAGTAGGAAGCAGAGATGAATATTTTAATAAACATGACATAAAGTAGTAAGAAAGATTGTAAATTCAATATGGGTTGATAAAAGTATGATCCTAGAAACAAGTATATGTAATGGGTTCCCTTTATTTTCTCATGACTACTCATATAAGGATTTCAAACTTCTAAAATAATAATTATCAGAAATCCGCACCCTAAACAACTAATCATATTGTCTATTTTGGAATTTCGGTTCCTATGAATACATCGAATTACTCTCACGAATTTGTTCTTTATGGGCCCAGTAAATGAACTAAATCCATAAAAAGATCTTATTGATAGTTTGAAGGTGGACTTAGTCATATATACCACTCGATAGACTTGTGTCTAATCGATCTGTGATTCTCACTCAACAATGATGACGATGATGACGATGATGATTTAGGTACATAGCACAAACATGACGCAGAAGTGATGCAACATGTCACGTTTGATGGTGGAGACTTGAGAGAGTGGGGTTGGCAGACAATAAGGTCGTTGGCAAGAGGAAGAGGAGCTTTTTTTTTTTTTTTTTTTTTTTATAGCACTATTGTAATTTTTTATTAGAAATATAACACTCAAGTTTAATTTTTCAGGGAAATAACACATTGCCACTATTCATAATAGCGATAATTATTTGTCTTTTTCATTGCCGCTAATATAAACAGCGACATTCACTACGCCGCTGTTTATAAAAGCGGCATCGCATATGTACTCTGAAAAAGATAAAGATCTCAGCAATTGGGATCCCAATTATCCCAGTTGTTGAGGTGTATGCACAAAATTTAATGTGCTTGTGATGGGCTTCACATGCATATTAAATCTTGTGCATACACCTCAACAACTAAGATAATTGGGATCCCAGTTGCTGGGATCCATAGCACTTCTGTATGTACTCTAGGTGGACATCCTATTAATTCTTGTAGCTTGAAGCATGTGCTTAACCTTTCTTTGATGAGTTACACGTACTCTAGGTAGACATGACAATAAAAAACCATTTTGACAGGTGTGGATGACAAAATAAAGCCAAGCCAAGTGGGGTTGGAGCAGACGATTGGTTTCAAGAGAAGGGAGATGCAATCACAACCTTTTTGATCAGTAAAGGGCCATTAAATCCATCCATAAAGCAAGAGACTCTAAGAAGAAGATATACCCTAGTTTTTGACAGAGCTGAAACAAAGTGGAAAAGAGGTGCTTTTGCAAGGAAATCAGAATAGGTGACAAATGCCACATAAAGAGCATAATAGGCATTGAGTAGAGAAGAGGCAGCAAAGAATTACTCTCATTCATCTCAGATGCATAGTGAATCACAAGTCAAGAGCGAAGACCTTTGATATTGATAATCCCGGATCGAGTTTTGACCTTCATCGAGCAGAAAGTAAGAACAGAATTGCATGTTTTTTCGGCTGTGGTTGAAGTTGAGGAGGATAGAAGGTGTGCAATAATATGAATTAGTGGAATCTACTAAGCCACTATTTCAAATAGCGGTATTGAGGAAAATCACGAAGCAGTTGTTCTTAATAGTTAATAGTGGTTTCGTTAAAAAGAAGAGGTTGTCTCTGTTGAGAATAGCGGCATGGTATTAAATCTTTAAAAAATTGAAATCGGCTGTTATTTGCCTAGTAAGAAGTTACGGGGATGCTATATACAAAAAAAGCTCAAAAGTGTCTTCTATATATATTAAGGATAGAGGGATGTAGTTACCATACGTGTAGTTACCCGCAAATCACCATTAATTCATTATTTTTTTTTAATTTTTTTGTGTTATTTAATATTTTCATCATTATAATGTTGAATATAAATGATTTTAAAAAAAATATTGTTAAACCCTAAATCCTAAATACTAAACCCTAAACCTCAAATTTTAAACTGTAATGATATACATACATAGGATTTGTGTACATACAAGATACATAATGATGTGGCAACTAACTAGGCAAATTTCAAATTCAAAAATAAAAAATCAAACCCTACAAATCACTTTTATCTCTCCTCATATCTCACTTTTCTCCCTCCTCTCTCTCACGCGATTCTCTCTTCTTCTCTCACGGTCAATAACGGACCTCCGCAGTCAGGCCATCGATATGATCGCCACTGCAGCCAAAAGAAGCTTCCGGCCCCCAGGAGCAACGCCCAGTCACCACTTATCGTCACCTGTTGTTGATTTTGTCGGAAATCCACCATGAAGCCATGGGTATCCACCGAACAAAATTCATAGATCTAGCTGATTCTGGTGTCAGTTTGATAACCTGACACCACCAATGGACTCCCCTATGTGAGGAGCACCTAACCCAGCCCTTCGTCGACTGTAACAGCCACCAAAAAATGGAGACCCACGTCGAAGGTTTGCTCCAGTGCATTATTACACTATACATTTGGCAGTGTATTTTGCTTTTTCTGTTGATTGAATGTCTTATGGATTACTTGTGAAGCTTGATAGTGGGTTATTGCACTGTCATAAAGAAAAGTGTAATTATTTTGTTTCATGATTTGTTTGGAAAATATAGTTAACTACATTGATGGTTTGGGAAATTTAGCTTGTGTTGTCTCATTCTATGATTTAGTGGTTTGTTTTGTTTCATGATTTGTTTGGAAAATATAATTAACTACACTGCCAGTATACATGCGCGCATAACGTATTTGGGATTAGTAGGTCCTGTAGTTTTTTTTTATTTCATTGTTTGGTTAGAAAAGTGATATAAATACACTTGCAGAATGCATAATGTAGAATTGGGGAATTTAGTTTGTGTCGTCTCATTCTACGATTTAGTAGTTTATTTTGTTTCATGATTTGTGTGAAAAATATAGTTAACTACACTGCCAGTATGCATAATGTATTTGAGATTAGTAGGTCATGTTGTTTTTTTTTGCTTGATTGTTTGGTTAGCTTTTTTCAGTTGATTTAACATGTTATGAATTACTTGTGAAGCTTGACAATGGGTTATTGCACTGTCATAACAAAAAATGTAATTAGCAGGAAAGTGGACTGAATTGGGTGAATTGATTGGAACCATTTTACTATTTTCTAACTACACTACCAGTATGCATAATGTTTCTCTAGTTGTTCTAGGTTCTTATTCTCTTATTCAACGTATTTTGATGAATACTGGAGTTTATGTTTGTGTTTCTGTATGGATTTGTTGAGACTAAGTTGGATGTGGTAGATGCTCATGTTTTTCCTTTTAGATTTGTTGTGACTGAGTTGAATGTGGTAGATGCTAATTTTATTCCTTTTAGATTTTGTTGTGATTGAAGTATTATTTGCTAAAAAAGTTGAACAATTTGTTGGTGATGAACATTGTCATTCTCTTAATATGTCTTTCATGGTGAGACTTTATCACTGGGTATATCCATTTTTGTTCATGGCAGTGACTTATTACATTATATTTTTTACAGTGTATTTGTTTGCCAATTTATAATGCATTACGAATTACCAGTGTATTTAGAGCCGCTGTTTATTACATAGTCATTTTCCTTGTTAAATACATTGGTTTCACTTTTTATGACATTGAGTTATTACACTATAGTATGATAGTGTAATAATGACACAGTCATTTCATTTTGGTGTTATTTGGTGTTGATATTATATGAGTTATTATATTATCAATCACTAAATTTATGTATTTATCTAACAAATGTATGTTTCAATATTGTTTTGTAGTGAAGAAATGAGTTTTCAATCAAGATGAGGTCAATAACAAAGGATGCGAATGGTGATTACAAATATCTGATGTTTACATGCGGGAGGTTGGATAACAAGGCGAGACGTATTGGTAGACTTTCCGTCAATGGGAAGTGGAAGATTATATTGTTTGAAGATATCCACAACCACGATCTAAGTCCTTGTCATTCTAGATTTTTTGTGTGTAACAAGGAAATAAACCCAAGTGTGAAAATGCCATTAGAGATTAATGATATTGCTGGAATTCAACCGAACAAGAGTTACAATTCATTTGTCATTGGTGCCGGTGGGCATGATAATTTTACAGTGTATTTGTTTCTCAGTTGTTAATGCATTACGAATTATTAATATATTTAACCAAGCTAATCATGACAATGACTTATTACGTTATGTTTTGACAGTGTATTTGTTTCCCATTTTTTGACAAGTTCGATTGTTATCATGCAGTACCTTATTACATTATGTTTTTGACAGTGTATTTGTTTTTCAGTATTTAATGCATTACGTATTAGTAGTGTATTTTATTGCTAATAGAGGAGAGAGTCTAAAGAGAGAGAAACGGGAAAAAAAGTGGGCATTTAGGGTTTTGTGTCAATATATCTATGTGGCATGCCTAGTTGGCATGCCATATAGATTATGTATATTATATACATGAAAAATTATATATGTATGTCATTTTCCAATTCTAAATCCTAAATTCTATTTACTATACTAAACCTTAAATCCTAAACTCTAAACACTAAATCATAACTCCTAAATCCTAATAACACAAAAAAAATAAAAATAAAAAGTATTATTTGGAATTATTTGAGGCTGTAATTACAGCTAACTAGAGCTAAAGTAACTACAATCCCATTTTTTTCCCTTCTATTATTATATGTGTTTGCCGAGAATCCCATGCACCATGCGTCCATGCGACGTGGCGCATATATATCCCCCAACATTGACGTGGCTGTTTCGAATGGCATTCTGTCCTGCCTGGATTGTACGTGGCAGATGCTGCCATTTATATGCTACAATTTTCCAGTTAGGTATTGTGTTAAACTTTATTATTTTACGAATGTGCTTTTGAAGTTTTAAGGGTTAGGGAGAGTTTTAACAGGAAATTTTCTCTTTTTGTCTGAGGTAAAAATAATTTATATCTATATTTATTCATATATATATGGTGGTACTTGTAAAATGATTTGCCAATCATGATAAAAAACAATAACTCCAGGACTCTATAACGTTCATAAAGGTTTTTTTTTCTCGAGATGAGAAAGCTCTAATAATTGGCTCCAATTCTCTATCAAAATTCATGTTAAATCATAATTTTTTTTATTAAAAATGATATATTAGAATTTAGAAGTTAAGAATTAGTGTTTACAGTTTAGATTTTAGGATTTATGGATTAATTTTTAATTTTTAGAGTTTAGATTTTATAGTATAAGATTTAGGGTTTATGGTTTAGAATTTAGTATTTAGATTTTTTTTCAAAATCTATTATATTCTAACATTATAAAAACCAAAATATTCAATTACACATTTTAATTCATGATTTAACATGAGTTTTAGTAGAGAATTAAAGTCAAATATTAGAACAAAAATTGAAGCTCCCCCTATCTTTTTTTCTCATATACAAGCCAAGCCTTGCCTTGCCTTGCCAGATCCCAAACAATTTTGTAAATTTACCATTCAACTTGTTGTACATTGTTTTTCACATACAAAGCAAACCAATAATAAACTATTTCTCCAAAGTCCAAACCTCGCATTACTTACCTTTCTTTTTTTCTTTTTCTTTATGATTCCATCACCTAAATTTCTATATAAACCACCATCACATATTTGTTTAGATCACAAACAAAGACGCAAAAAATTATCACTCTCGACGGTCTCACACTCTCTACACCACCACTCGCAAAACCACCTAAGACTTTCTACCAAACAGATCGATCGATAGCACCTTTTCTTTCATGGCTCCAAGTTTAACCAAAAATGCTTTGGAAGTAATAGACTCAGTTGATGGTGATCACTCACCACTTTCAATAACTCTACAAGGATCGAACTTTCTCGCTAATGGCCATCCAATCCTCACCCATGTCCCCGCAAACATAATATCCACTCCATCCCCCTCCGTCTTCTCTCCAAACAAGCCCAAAAACACCGTGGGCTGCTTCGTGGGCTTCGACGTGGACAATCCCAAGAGCCGCCACGTGGTGCCCATCGGGAAGCTTGATGGAATACGTTTCATGAGCTTGTTCAGGTTCAAAGTTTGGTGGACAACTCAGTGGGTTGGAAATAGCGGAAAAGATGTAGAGAATGAGACCCAGATGATGATTTTGGACAAGAATGACTCCGGCCGCCCATACGTTTTACTACTTCCACTCATTGAAGGACCCTTCAGGGCTTCACTTCAGCCTGCAGGAGGAGCGCTTAATGACAACTTTGTTGACATGTGTGTGGAGAGTGGGTCCACACGTGTGTGTGGGTCTTGCTTCAGGAGTTGTTTGTACATGCATGTAGGAGAAGACCCCTTTACCCTCGTTAAGGAGGCAATGAAGGTGATTAGGGTTCACTTGGGTACATTTAAGTTACTTGAGGAGAAAACGGTGCCGGCTATCGTGGACAAATTTGGTTGGTGCACTTGGGATGCATTTTATCTTAAGGTGCACCCGCAAGGAGTTTGGGAGGGTGTGAAGGGTTTGGTTGACTGCGGGTGTCCTCCAGGGATGGTTCTGATTGATGACGGATGGCAGTCCATTTGTCATGATGAGGACCCACTTGATCAGGAAGGAATGAATCGGACGGCTGCAGGTGAGCAAATGCCTTGTAGGCTCACTAGGTTTGAAGAGAATTATAAATTCAGAGACTACGTGAGTCCGAAGGGGTCAGGCATGGGTGGGTTTATTAGGGATTTGAAAGAGGAGTTTAAGAGTGTGGAGAATGTGTATGTTTGGCATGCCTTGTGTGGTTATTGGGGTGGGGTTAGACCAAATGTGGCTGGCTTGGTCGGGTCAACCGTGGTTAGTCCAAAGCTGTCACCAGGGTTGTTGACTACAATGGAAGATTTGGCAGTGGAGAGGATTGTCAAAAATGGGGTGGGGTTGGTCCCACCAGAGAGTGTCCACGAGATGTATGAAGAACTTCACTCTCATCTTGAATCGGCTGGGATTGATGGTGTCAAGGTTGATGTGATTCACGTAAGTACTCTCCAACTGTTTTTTTTGTTCTTCTACTATACTAATATTGTTCATTAGTTAATCCATATAAAATCGTTTGCGTTCATTTTAATATTTGGGTTACGTACACTGATATATGAAAAATATATATGTGTGTGTGTACACTTGTAGAACCAGGCAATTGTCATGTAAATGTGTTTGTTTGGGTTTGTGTGTAAATGGCATGCAAGTGTATTGGTGTTTGTAATTGCAGGACATAATGTTAGTGGCTTAGTGCCAGTGTGCAGCTGTGCTGTGCTGGCTAGAGTGCAGAGAAATCAATTTGTCTTGGATTGGGTAAGCGGTGTATATGTTTCTTCTTGAGTTGTCTGTTTGTAGCATTCGGTGCTAACAGTTGGAGTTTATATAAAAAAAAAACAGTTGGAGTTTAATGCGGCGCCATGAAATGAGGCACAAGGCCTCTTGGGAATCAGAAGAGTATTTGGAAACATGTAAACTGCATGCCTCCATAATATACTGTTTCTTTCGGGATAGGGGCTCCAATTACGACTCCAATTCTTGCCCAAAACTATGTTAAATCATGAATTAAAATGTGTGATTAAGTATTTTGGTGTTCATAATATTAAAATATAGTTGATTTCGGGGGAAAAAATCTAAATACTAAGTTCTAAGCCCTAAACCTTAAATCATAATCTCTAAACCCCAAATACTAAAAATTAAGTTCTAAGCCCTAAATTCTAAACCTTAAACACTAATTTCTAACTTTTAAACTCTAATATGTCATTTTCAAAAACAAAAATCATGATTTAACATAATTTTTGGGGGGAATTGGAGCCCCTCCCCCTCCCTTCCCTTTTCTCCCCTTCTCCCAAATCCCTCATTCCAAACACACTCTTAGGGTGCCCGTCAGAGTATGCTGTAATTATTTTTATAGCGGATTATGCTATAATAAAAATGCGATAGTTAAAAAAATTAAAAAAAAAAAACAAAATAATGAATATGACCTCTTGGGAATCAAAAGAGTATTTGCCTATTTGAAAACATATAAACTGCATGCCTCTATAATATATTGTTTCTTTTAGGGTGCCCGTCGAGGTCTGTTGTAATTATTTTTATAGTGGATTCTGTTGAAATAAAATGTGAGAGTTTAACAAAATAATGAATATGTTTGACCGAGTTTACGAGTCTAATTATATATATATTTTTTTTTGTGTAAAACAGAACTTAGTTTAGAATTTATATTCAACGATATTTGACTGTTATTTCTTGCTTTAGTAAAAAAAAAACACAGTGTCACCTTAACTGGGCCTCTTGGGCCCATGGGCTCATAGTTCTAACCTTAATTATGCAGTGAATGGGCCAAGATTGACGGCCCACAACCAGAACATGTTTTTCATGTCGGACAGTTTGGGTGTTTGCAGTTGCTAGAGATGCTGTCAGAGGAATTTGGTGGTCGAGTTGAGCTTGCTAAAGCTTACTACAAGGCATTGACTGCTTCAGTAAGAAAGCACTTCAAAGGGAATGGAGTTATTGCTAGCATGGAGCATTGTAACGATTTTATGTACCTAGGAACAGAGACTATCTCACTAGGTCGCGTGGGTATGCCCTTTCAGACTCCAAAACTTGTTCTTAATAGCAAAATTGTTTTGAGTCAATGAGAGAAACCCAAGTACTAACCTTAACCCTTCACTGTAGGAGATGACTTCTGGTGCAGCGATCCCGCTGGAGATCCAGACGGTACATATTGGTTACAAGGTTGTCACATGGTGCATTGTGCCTACAATAGCTTATGGATGGGGAATTTCATACACCCAGATTGGGACATGTTTCAATCCACACACCCTTGTGCCTCATTTCATGCCGCATCGAGAGCAATCTCCGGTGGACCAGTTTATGTCAGCGACTCTGTTGGACAACACAATTTCATATTGCTCAAGAGTCTGGTTTTGCCAGATGGGTCCATCTTGAGATGCCAAAATTATGCTCTCCCAACTAGAGATCGCTTGTTTGATGACCCTTTACATGATGGGAAAACAATGCTCAAGATTTGGAATCTCAACAAAGTAAGTCTATTAGACTACAATTATGATAGGAATATGTAGTTGGTATTTCAGTTATCTAAGCTATTGAGTTGTACGTACATGATTTCATGTGTATCATGTTCGTGGGACATATGAAGCCCATGAAGTCACATGGATCCTTTGCGTCCAACTCGAAGCTATGATAATTGAAATACCAACTGTCTTGTATTTTGTTAACAGTTTGGTGTTTGTGACAGTATACAGGGGTGGTTGGGGTGTTCAACTGCCAAGGTGGGGGGTGGTGCCCTGTTTCGAGGAGAAACCAGAGTGCGTACAAGTTCTCGCACTCTGTGGCATGCTGGACAGGTCCTAAAGACGTGGAATGGAATACTGGGAAGAACCCAATTGTCACAAAAGGAGTGAACGTTTTTGCTTTGTATTTCTACCAAGAAAAGAAGCTGAGGCTCTTGAAGTTTACAGAGACTTTAGAGGTTTCTCTTGAGCCATTCAACTATGAGCTACTCACAGTTTCTCCTGCGACAGTCCTGTTGAGGAGATTTGTTCAATTTGCTCCAATTGGGTTGGTGAACATGTTGAATTCTGGTGGAGCAATCCAGTCTATTGAGTTTGGAGATGATGACAAATCGGTGAAAGTTGGAGTGAAGGGGCACGGAGAATTTAGGGTCTTTGCGTCGGAGAAACCAATAACTTGCAAGCTGGATGGAATGGACGTGGGGTTTGATTATAGTGATCAAATGGTCTCGATTCAAATCCCCTGGCCTGCTACTTCAAGGTTGTCTATGGTTGAATACTTGTTTTGAGATGTTTGCTTTGTCTTATCACCTCTGTCTCATCTGGGATGTCAAAACTTAAAACCAAGTATTATTAGTAAGATTTGTACTGTTGGTGCTAGATTTTGTTTTGAGTTCGTCAGATGCAATCATGCAAGGAATGAAAGTGTCTCAAAAGGTTGACCGGTTCTCATGTAGCTGGATCCTCCGAAACTACGAGAATCCTTAATTAGAACGAGATTTCAACTCAGCACCACACCTTTTCTTTTGAGAATAGTTGGTCTTTGGAGAACACAGTACGATGACATAGTGGTTTTGCCTATGTTTTGCATTACATTCACAGGTTAGAATCACATTTTGGCAAATAAGTTTAAGTTAATGGAATGAATGTGGTGGGAGATTTTTATTCTGCACATACAATAAGTTTCAGCATCAGAATGAAAGTTCCAATTTTCTTGGAACAGTGTCGGTCCCTCAATTACAAAGATTCCCAATTATGCATATAATGAAGAAAGGAGGAAGTGTGATTGGACTGAAAGAAGTGAAATTTCAAAAAAATATTACTAAAAGAACGACTTGAAGTTTTGTCCAGTGTTTCCTTTTAAGTGACCCTTTGTAGTCTTGATGTGAAGGCGTGGTGGAGTTGTAGTTTGACTACAGCCACAATAAATATTTTTTTAAAAAAACTTTGTAATATATATTTGTATTAATTTTTGTCCAAAACAAAAATTATGTTTAAGAGGAGAAAGATATTCTATCATGATTTTGATACAAAGATTATGGCTTAGTTTACCAGACAATTTCGTCAGTAACATATATGCTAATAAAAAATAGTAGCATATATATTGTCTGAAATATTAGTAGTGTTTGGTTCAATTTTTATTGATAAAGTATATGTTGTAATAAATTACGTGCAGGGATATTATGTATTTTAATTGTAAAATATGAAAAAAAATAAATAAGAAAAAAAAAGTTTACATATAAAAAGTTAACAGTTTGATATTTCATTTTTTACATATAAAAAATAGTGAAATGATGTAGGGGGCGGCATCTGATCAGTGATTGAAGAAAAAGCTTGGTCAAGATGAAATGAGGGTAATTTGGGCAATTCAAAAGAAAGGGATGATAGTTTTGTCAAAAAAAAGTAGAATTGTGGTGAAATGATCCATTGAAAAATAATTTTCGAATGAATACGTACCAAGACACGGTTGTTTGTTTGAACAGTAATATTATGCTTATTTCATGTTGAATTTGATTTTTGTTTTAAAAAAAATATTGTGGCTATAACGGGTTTGGGTCCTATAGTAGATAACAATATATTGCAAGGCCTGGATTGGGCCTATTTGAGACCTAAATAATTGTTAATAACTTATTAAAAAATAGCAATTACAAATTATTTACTGTATAGATGAGCATCATGTATTTTTTTAAGACAAAAAAAAAACTAAATTCAATGAAAAATAATAAGTAGTCAAATAAGTGTTTGATCCAACGGTAGAAAATGATTCATAATTATATCAATTATTTGTCAACAAATTTAATTTTTTGCCCTAAAAAAATACAAGAAAATAATCTAAACACTAAAACTATTACATGTATCATGTTTAAACTTTTTTTTAAAAAAAAAAATTGATGGCTCAAATAAGCCTAATACAGACCCAGCAGTAGAGGACCACTAGTCAGGCTCTTGAGCCCCTACATGTTCCTACTCCTTGCGCATTCAATCTTTCGAGTGCTATGAAATCTTAGAGATGATTTCATATAGGGTTCTTCAAAAAAATCATCAAAATCAAAACCGAACATATTGATTGGTTTTTTTATAATAAAAATTATACATTTCTCCATTAAAAACCGAATTGAACCAAAAAAAAATTGACAAAAAACCAATAAAATGAAAATACCTCGAACACCCCTAATTTCATGAACTCAATATCGCATTCTACATGTCATTTTTGTCCTGTCAAACTGTGAGTGTGAGGTCCCCCATTTTACAAGACTTTGAGCATGCAGCTAGCTACTACCTATGAGTAATTGACTAGTCTCACTGTTGATTTTCGCATAGTGTTCTGTTTTATACTCGCCATTTCAGTACCGATGGTTACAGGATATAAAATCAGGACCAAACACCTGCAATTGTTCAACCCCCCCATAATCAATCTCATTAACAGAAGCTTGAATGACAACACTAGAGACATTTATAAAACTGTGAAACAGTGCATTACTCACCATCAAAATCTAGTAATTGTCAATAGACTGGCCACTTGTATTTCAATTCTGACTCTGGAACTAACTCATCCCTCTCATGGGGATGGGAGTTGCCAGAATCATTCCAGCTAATTCCATAGACACAAATCGTTGGATGCATTGGATCTATGGAATCAGTTAGAATGATTTTGGCCCCCCTATCCCCACTCAAGGAGACATGTCATGTGGGTTAAAGGCTAACGTAGATGGAATCAATAATAAATCAAATCAACATTTAATTAAATAGAAAATAAATTGAAAAAAAAAACTGGAATCCACCTGATCTGAGATAAATTCTCAAGGATTTTCAATATATTTATTCAAAATCAGAGTTAATGACTATTATGACCGGCTACGACCCTAAAATGAGTTTAAAATGTAAAAATATAAATTACGAAAATATCCCTAAAACATTAAAAGGTCCATTTAAGAGTGAAATTAGCCAAAAATCACCGAGTCGAACTGAGTCAAATTTCACGCAATGTTGATAACATGATAATTCATCAATCCAACTAGTCGATTTTAATTTCTTGTAAATACTATACGTCACTAATCCACCATGCTCACGCAGTCAACTCTTTGTTCAGCCAAGAAACTTGTGTCCAATATCCAAGCAGGGGACTTTATCAGTTCAATCACTGCCCACTTGAAAGGGTGATTATGGTTGGCAAGTGTACAACTGGAGAAGGGCCAATGGCCATGTCCTTGAATGTAACAATTCCTTTTTATTCTCATATATACTGGACCACTGCTATTGGAAAGGCAGATAGTGACCAGTCAGTCAGTCAGTCAGCCCTCAGCCCTAAATGGTGCAGAAGTTAAAGCAGCCCTCCAACCCTCCAAACCATTTGAAAACTTTGTGGGTTTTTTCTTTCTTTCAAGAGATTACGATGACTGAGCGCTCCAACAAATTTAATGTGTTTTGTCTTCAAGTGTTGATTTTGTGGACCCTAAAAACTCAGATATCAATTGTCTATTTGTACACTAGGAATATAGGTGTTTAATCCCTTTCATCTTTATTTCATTCTGCTGCATTATAAGAATTATAACAAAAAAACAAAAACAAAAACAAAAAAACAACAATACTGATTTAGGGACCCATCTTTGGATTGTGTTGTCAAAGAATAAAATCTCATATCCGTTCGTTCGACGTAACTCAGCCGAGTGGTTTATAAGTAAAATATGTTGGAACCATCCATTGATGGTGAATGGCTCTATAATCCAAGAAGACCTGTGTTGCAAAAATCCCACATTGAAAAATTATAGACATGGGCCATCGGGCGGAACCATCACAGGCGCGTCGCCTCTGTCCATACAGTCAGACGGGTCAGGCACAAATCTAGGTCTAAGATAAATAAAAAAATCTTGACCCGTTCAAAATTTGACTAGAGTCCTAAGTCAATAAGAATTGATTAGGTGATTCTAAACTTTTATCTCATAAATAGATTGAGTTTCTTCTCATATTCTATTGTCTTAACAGCATATAAAAGTCCTAATTCATGACAAAATTGCAGTTAGAAAGGAGTTCTAACTCATATCAAACTATGGATCTATATAATCCACATGATGGACGACTTCTATGAATAACAAGAGCTTTCTCTCTAAAAGATTCTTTTTCATAGAGAACACAAAAGTGATCTTTCTCAAAATTCTTTTCATCCGTTTTTGTTCTTGAGTGCTACTGAGTTCAAGAGTGTTCCGACATATGCCCAAATTCAATAGTGTTGCGTCGATGAGGTTAAAGGTGTTGCATCGTGGGAGGTGAAGTTAGAAAACATGTTAAGCACCGCAATAGACAGGGCCTATCGTCTTAAGGAGATTCGGGTGTAACCTGTAGCTCACCTTGTAAAATCATATTACAAGACTCTTTCTGTTCTACTTCTTGTTTTATGTTATTTTTATATTTAATATGTACTGAATTTATATTGTGTTCAATAAGATTCTTTCTTTGTATCTTCTGTAATTGCTTGACTACTTATTACGACAACAAAACCTCTCACATTGTAGTTGTGTTTTTTGATCCTAAGAATCAATGGGGATAGTCCATGAAAGACAAATCTATACAGACTCGTGGCTCTAAGCTGAAAACAATGTATTTGGACTAGTTATTTCAATATAGCAAAGTCTCAATCTAGTTAGACGTTACCTCTACATGTACACCATTTGTTGGGTTAGACATAACATAGAGTCATGCATGTTTTCGTCTTAATCAATAAAGTCGCACACTCCGAAGAAAAGACAAAGTATAGTTATGTTTTTCACAGTCAATTCCTGAGTTGGCGAGAATCAAGTGCAAGATGACAAGAGATGGTACAACCGTCGCCCGGGATTCCATGCCAAAAGCTTCAACAAATTCATTTACTTGACCCTTCTCTCCACATACCCTACAAACTTCTTCGACATTTGCCGATCATGCAAGACTTGAAGCAGCCACTTGTTGGTATCAATTTGTGGTGATTATGAGAGGGAACTGCCACCGGAAATGGCAGCGGTTGGATTGTTTTTTGAATGACTGATTACGAGGACAAATAAATCCATAAATTTTTTTTTTTTTCTGAAAGATTTGATTCTATTAATGAGTTTCACGTCGATTGTTGCAACACTAATTGACATATGGCAATAAGATTGTGAAAGGGATTGGTTTTGGGTTTTTCCTTTATGCCATGGCCTAAATGCTAATTTGTTAGTTATAATCCTAAGTAGGGTAAATTGGGTTGTACGTATTGAGATAAGTCTTACAATGTCAAAATAAAGATCTAACGTAGAATTTATATGTCCATCAGCTCATAAGTTTCCTTAACTTAGTAAAACATATTTTTTAAAGTCGTGAGCCTTGAAAAGTCTTAGAAGTCATGTAATGGATTAGGCTTGAACGATAGAATTGGGAAAATGGATAAAATCTTACAATAATAATCAAGTTTGGGTAAGAGAGTTCATTGGTGTTTCATAGTTCTTCTTGGTGGGCTTGAGAGAAGTTTGTAAGGATTGAGCAAAAACTTGGGTGTTACAGAATGAAAAAATTTGGGCAGGGGTAAATCTGTCCAGACGGCTAAGTTTGTCTTCCGAACAGCAACATAATGATAGACAATGGAGTAGCTGTCCGAACAACTCGAGTAGCCGTCCAGATAGCATACGGACATGTGTAGTTTGTGAAGGAGTTTTTTTGTGTTACAAAGAGTCTCTGTTTTGATGAATCTTGTTTTTCAAGTTGGTTTCTAGTTAGAAGCGTGATTGTTATCATATTTGTAGCCGAAAACATCTTGGGAATACTTCTAGGTAGAATTAAACTCTAAGATTAGTTCTACTATAAATACTAGTGTTTCATGAGTTGTTTTGGTAAGAAACAAATGATTGTGTGTGGTGAACATTGAGAAAGAATAAGGTTTTTTTTCTCATTTTGCATGGGTTTCTTGGTGAGAGAAAATTAAGTTTATGGTTGTACAAATTTTTTACATAGTGAATTTTCTCTAGATGACTTTTAAAAACACCTGTGGAATTTCCCAACAACATCGCCTATAAGATACGTTTACTTGACTTAACAAGACATGTTTTAAAGCCATGAGTTCTACGATTGGTTGGGCTTGGACAATGGACTTAGAAAAGTGGACAATACATTATAATGATGGTGAAGTTTGGACAATAGAATCTATTGGTATTTACTAAACAATATGTAATTAAATTTCTAAATAGTGGGCAAATTGTAATTAGATCCTTTGAGGTGTGGTTTAATTAATTGCAAAAACACCCATTTGAATAGTGCAATTTGACACATGTGGGGTGTTTTATATAACTATGGAAAATTTCAAGGGACCTTGATAAGTTACTTTACCCAACTACACGTTTAGATCAAGATTCTCTTAAATTATTAACACATGTCAATGTTGGGCCATATGTTATGAGATTGATAGGGGGCAACTAATATATACCATAGAAACAAAAACAAAAATCACAATCTCTCAATTAATATTATACAACAACAAAAATTTATGTACATATCAAACTACAACATCAAATATTGTTTACTAATTGAATGGTGAGGTTAATAATCAAATTTTCCTTGTAAGGTATGACTTATTTAATAAATCCTAATTTAGCAATCTATATTGCGTAACAAATTTTTTTTCCATATATTAAAATCACAACAAATATTTACATCATTAAAACCAATATAATTGTTGCAGCATTGGATTATTCATTGTTTTAATTAATTGTTTAATTAATATAAGTTTGATTTACTTGTTAAATTCCATAATTTTTTTATGACCTACCTGCAAATTATGATTTTTAAAATGATATGCGTCAAATTAACTCTTGTCGATTGTAGCTCTTTGTCGGTATAATAAAGTGTTTCGGTTGTAAATCGTATAATTTTCAGCAACGTGCAAACAAATTACATCTTTTCAAGCGATACATGTTGAATAATGTCATAATGAATAATGATTACCTATGTAGTTTTGACCGTTGTCATCGTCATTATTCCATAATATCGGTATAATAAAGTGATTCGATTGTAAATCTCATAATTTTCAACAACATGTAAACAAATTACACCTTTTCAAGCGATACATGTTGAATAATGTCATAATGAATAATGATTACCTGTGTCGTTTTGGCCGTTGTCATCGCCATTATTCCATAATGTTGGTATAATAAAGCGATTCGATTGTAAATCTCATAATTTTCAACAACGTGCAAACAAATTACACCTTTTCAAGCGATACATGTTGAATAATGTCATAACGAATAATGATTACCTGTGTTGTTTTGGCCGTTGTCATCGCCATCATTCCATAAAAAGATGGTGATTCGATAATAAATTTTTCATAATTTTCAACAACGTGAAAATAAATTACAACCTTTTCAAATGATACATATTGAATAACGTCATAATGCATAATGATTACCTGTGTCGTTTTAGCCCTTGTCGGTATCGCCATTATTCCTTTAAAAAGATGGTGATTCGGTAATAAGTTTTTTTTTTTTATAATTTTCAACAACGTGAAAACAAATTACAACTTTTTAAAATGATACATGTTGAATAACTCTGTAACGAATAATGATTACTTGTGTCGGTTTTAATCCTTGACAGTATCGTCATTATTCCTGAAATAAGGTAGTTATTCGGTGATAATTTTTTCATAATTTTCAACGTGAAAACAAATTACAACCTTTTCAAGCGATAAGCTCATTATTTTTTTGGTTCTAAGTATTTTTAGGGTTTTGACATATACCTAATAATATTTGATTCAACATTCAAAATAAACAATTAGTTACATGCTACATAACATCAAATTTATACTTTATTGCAAAAGGACCATGACATGTATGTTGCTTTTACTTTCCTTTTTATTCTTCAAAACACACCACTTTCTCTCCCAACCTTCGTTAGAGGAAAAAACTTCTACTAAAAGAGAGAACCCTACTTTACCAAAAAAAAAAAACTTAAAAAGGGGTCCAAAAGTCAATTAAAAGAAAGTATGAGGAACAAACATAAAACACATCAAAAAGGAGAGGCATGGACCATAAAAAAACAGAAGAAAAAAAATACCAGAAAAAAAGATTTCATTTCAGTGGTAGCTAGCGAGCAAACTGACACTAATCAGTGTAATCATCAAACCATTACTCATTAGGTCAAAGTCTTAATCACAACTCAAAAATCGATAAGACACTATCAAACCCCAAGAGATTGAAAAGCATAATATCTATTTTAAAATTAGTTAAAAGATCAAAAGCAAACTGAAAATTGGCAACACAGCACAGCATGTAGTGTGAGAGCAGCCTTTTGGGTTAACAAAGATCATCTTCGCTTTACTCCAATATCTCGCGTACTTCCATACCATTATATATATATATATATACATACATACTCTGTATCACCTTTTTATTATTTTTATGTTTAAACTGGAACAAGGAATCTGCACTTATGCTTCTTCTCTCTTGGGTTTCGAGATCTAGCTTTGAAGCATTTTCTCGTAAAATTTATTTAAAAAATTCCCTTTTTCCCAGTCGAAAATCAAGAAATGCAAACCTCCTCTGTTTTGACATTTTCTGCTTCAGAAGCTCGATAATCAATGGGTTTTGCTTGTTTTTATGATCAATCACGTTTTTGTTCACTTCTCTTCAATTAATTACTTGACCGTTTCATTGGATATGTATCTTTTCTTCATAAACCCATTTTCTTTTTCAGTCAAATCGCTCAGTCGATGCAGTAAAAGACTCTAGAAAACCCAATGATTCCTGGGGTTGGGAGCAAATGTAATCAGAAGTTAGAGTGCAGCCAAAATCCCCATTCCTACGGTTTCAGATTTTGAATATTTAGGATTTGTTTTTCTCAATTTGCACTGAAAACACCATGAGCCCCGTCTGAAAGAATCAAAAACCACCGTTTCCTTCTCCACCATCCATTTGTCACACTCCTTGGGTTTGTATCCTTCTTTATACTTTCACTATTTAAACCACTCCATCTCCGTTCCTCTATTCCTCACGCTGGACTCTGAGTAATCTCTCAATCAAGCATTCTCAGCTTTCTCTCTCTGTTTCTGTGCTCTGTTTCTCTGAAACTCTCCCTTTCTTTCTTTCAAAGAGTCTGATAGAAAATGGCAATCTTTACTTTGTGGAATATTCTCTTTCTGTCTCTCGCACTGAACCTGGGACTGCTGCTGAGGTTCCCACAAGAACAACCTCACTACCACGACGGCCTCAGAAATATTCAGAGGACAAGATTGGCGGTCTCTCCGGTGGCCGTTCCCGGAGAAAGTGAAACTGCCGATGACAACAACAGCATCATCAATCTCGATCAGTAAATTCCAACTACAATCCCACTATATATTTTTTTTACTTTTTAAATTATATTTTTTTTCCCAATGAGTGATTTAACATTGCTGGACAAGTTCTTTTTTTTTTTGGTAAAAAAATGGTTCAGCGTCCATTTTCTTTGCTAGTCAACTCATCGAGAGTTCATGATAGGTCAGAAGGCGGAGGTGTGATGTCAGTGCTATTTGTCACTGGTATTGCCTAACGTGCTCTGTGGGTGTGCATTAATTCTTGTGCGTGCAGGGTTGGCAATTGGTGCATGCCAGTGTCAGACCGACACAGACGCAGGCCCTCTATATATAACGTGCGCTGTGGTGTGCGGTGGTGATAAATTGCTACTGATTTGGCATTTTTTTTGACCAACATCATCATTATATTTTGTGGACCCCATAATGACAAAAAAGTGCTTGCATTTGTGTTGTTCCATATGGGTGCATGTTAGCACAAGGCACTAAGTTGCTTTGAAAGAAGATGCAAAATGTTTGTGGCGTCCCATGCGGCCCCCTACTTTTGCTTGGTTGCTTCCCTTGGGAAGATCTAAGCGTTGAATTTAGAAAATCTAAACAACTCCAACTGTCTATATATATATATATATATATATGCTCTCGAGATCTTCTGGTTAGGCCCATATGAAAAGCAAAATATTTGTTGTTCATTCATAAGATTTGGGCCAATTATAATGATATGATGCTTTTGTATTTCTTTCATGTACCAACGCCCTTTTTGTTTTTTTTTTCTTGATTTTTGTTGCAGTGGCGATCCGACCATGTACGAGAAATACTGGATGGAGATGGGTGACAAGGCTACGGTTGTGATTCCGGGATGGCAGTCTTTGAGTTATTTCTCGGATCCAGGAAATATCTGCTGGTTCTTGGAGCCTAAGTTTGCCAAGGAGGCGGTTCGTCTTCACAATATCGTCGGCAATGCAGTGACTGAAGATCGTCACGTTGTGGTCGGAACCGGCTCCACCCAGCTATATCAAGCGGTTTTGTACGCTCTTTCTCCGCCGGATGCGGCGGAACCGATTAGCGTCGTCTCGGCGGCCCCCTACTACTCTGTCAGTGCATATATATACTCATTAGTCATTACATGCTTGAAGTAAATTTTTTATTCCAAGTCAAAAAGTCAACCACCTTGCTTTGAGACCCTGGAACGCACTGTATTTTGTCGTTTTGACTCATTAAAAAAACATTTTTGGACATTGCTTTTCTGGCTAATGAATTGTCGATTTAATTATTTTATTTTAATTTTCAGTCGTATCCGGCCATCACTGACTGTTTGAAGTCGGGGCTCCACAAGTGGGGTGGTGATGCGAGGACATTCAATAAGGATGGGCCCTTCATCGAGCTCGTCACCAACCCAAACAACCCCGATGGCCATCTCAGACAGTCGATTGTGAACAAGACTGGAGGAATACTTGTTCACGACCTCGCCTACTACTGGCCGCAGTATGCTCCCATCTCCTCCCCTGCTGACCATGACATTATGCTGTTCACAGTGTCAAAGACCACCGGCCATGCCGGGACTCGTATTGGGTAAGAAATTAAATTAATCTTATATGAATTTCATAACAAGTATTAATGAAACCAAATTAATTAATACTGCTTTTCTGGGTTTCAGCTGGGCTCTGGTAAAAGACGTTGAGGTTGCAAAGAAGATGGTAAAGTACATAGAGCTCAGCACGATAGGAGTCTCCAAGGATTCACAGCTGCGTGCGGCGAAGATACTTCAAGTTACCTCGGACGGCTGTGAATATCCAACCACCGGCCGATCCCTCTTTAACTCCAGCTTCCATCTTATGGATCAAAGATGGAAGCTTTTGAGGGTGGCTGTCCAGCAGAGTGGCCTATTCAGCTTGCCTGAGTTTTCTTCAGGCTACTGCAGCTACTTCCATCGGGAGTTCCAGCCCCAGCCTGGTAAAATACAAAATTCAATCACTTAATTTATTATAAATTCATCGATCTCTATTTATTGAAATATCTAATTACGACGAAACTCGGATTGAGTCCAGCTTTCGCGTGGTTGAAATGCGAAGGAGGAATTGAAGACTGCGAAAGATTTCTTCGTGGCTGGAAGATCCTGACCAGAAGCGGAAGGCACTTTGGGTTTAGCCCGCGGTACGTGAGGGTGTCTATGTTGGATAGAGACCGCACCTTCAACCTCTTTGTACAGAGGTTGTCGCAAATCCAGACGTAACGTTTGGAGGGCTAAGCCTATGGAAATGATATCCTATGTGTAACAGTGGCCAAGCTGGAGGTGGTGGTATACCTATAATGTATAAACAAAAATTATATACAAAAAAACTTGTTATTTTTCCTTGAATGCAATGTTTTTTTCTTTTTAAGAATTAATTGTTAATATTAATTGAAAACCAATAACAATAGAAACAAGTGACTTTTTTCTCGATCCATGATAGCATGACCGACAAAAATGGGGTTAATTATACTTTTCATCACCGAAAGATAACAATTGTTCACTTTTAACACCTAAACTTTTTTATTATAAAATCATCACCCATTGATTCAAAATGAGACAAAATAATCATAACAATTGTTCACTTTTAACACCTAAACTTTTTTATTATAAAATCATCACCCATTGATTCAAAATGAGACAAAATAATCACTTGGGTAGATTTTGCATCATTTCGATCAGATGTCCAATTGATGTGGCATTAAGTCAATAAACTTTGGTCAAAAATACTTATGTGGCTTCCATGTCAATAAAATGCTTGTGTTGATATGTAATTTTTTTAAAGATAGATGTGGCAAAATATAATATTTTTAAATTTTTTGTCGATGAACCATAAACTGATCAAATATATTGAAAGTCTCATTTTGAAACAATGGGTGATAATTTTGTAAGAAAAAAAATCTTTAGGTGTTAAAAGTGAATGATCTCTATTTTTCGGTGATGAAAAGTATAATTAACCCGATAAAAATGACATCATAAAAACATTGGATATTTGCATCATAAAACTATTAAATATTGTCATAATGACAATAAAAATACATAGAAAAAACATAAGTAATTAAAATGTTAATGTTAGTTCCACATATGACAAACAAGAGATCATGAGCCAACATTGACCCCTGTTTTTGTAGGAAGAACATATTTTTATGAAATTTTATCACCTTTCAAGTTGAGTCAGATGGCCCAAGAACTATGTGTTGTAACATTTGATAGCCCAATCAATAGCTCGATCGTCTCTGGATTTCTTCTTGAGCTTGTTCTTGATAGTTTCTAGTTGGGCTTGCTTTTCTAGTTTTGAGATTCGTGAAGGACTTGAGGCCTTCACGAAGTTGCTGAGAAAAGACGAGGAGGAGGACTTGGAAGGAGAATCCTTCCCAGGCCTCGCTTGAATCGAGCTGATCAGCTTGTCTTACAGAGGAATTCTGGAATCGCAAAACAATTTGGTTGGTGCACGAACGTTCCTTTTGGCGTAAGTAAAACTCAACTGAGATACTCTACTATACTTTAATAAATATATATATATATATAGCAATTTATTATGTTGCACCGGTTGAAGTCAGATGTTCGAGCCTGATTGAACCATTGAATTATGAATCAATAAATTTTTTCGGTTAAAGAACCGATAAAAATGAACTAATGCATATAATTACTTGACAATTGTTTGTCATGATATGGTTTTTATGATTATAGGGGAAGGGGAAGGGGATGGGGATGTGGATGTTCAAACTCGAGATTTCTATGAGATATTATACGTATGAATGTTATCTGAGTTACTCGTTGTTATAGTGAAAAAGCTTGAAATGTAAAGTGAAACACTTTCCTCTCTTAGAAAATTAAAATAGTAATTTTGATATGAGGAATGAGGTGATGCTTTATATGCCAACATTAATGTTTAATTAAGAAGGCGACAAACGATAATAATTAAAGTAAGTACCAATTATTAAAAGAAAACACCAACTAATGAAAAATTATAATCCAGTTGTCGACTAACAATGGCCGTATACATTTATAAGAAGAAACGAAGGTGATTCAACAGCTTAGAGCTACCTTTTTCGCTATAATTTTTTTTTTTTTA
The DNA here is from genome assembly GCF_013401445.1 of Tripterygium wilfordii. Lineage (NCBI taxonomy): Eukaryota > Viridiplantae > Streptophyta > Magnoliopsida > Celastrales > Celastraceae > Tripterygium > Tripterygium wilfordii. Next base: position 11,654,050 of record NC_052250.1, read on the forward strand.
AACTTTTAACATAAGATCACGTGTTTAGATGTCAATTAAACCAAAACAACATCCAAATAGTAATAAAGTTAGGTTCCAATATGCCCAAAAAGAGTCCAATAGCTCATTTTATTGGTGGGGCAAGATGCCCCTCATTTTCCCACCGATAACGTTACGTATCCCTAACAAATTCAACCATAAAATGTAAATAGATAACGTAATAACAAAAATCAATGTAATTAGACAACGTAATAATGAAATTCAATGTAATTAGATATCGTAATATTGTTATGACTAATTATGGACGAAGATGTTGGGGATATAAGTCATCTTTACTTTCCTACTCACACCCCTTTACTGAAAAATCCCATTAAAAAATACATGTTTCTGAGTACAACTAGGGCTCACCATTTGGCCCGCGGGCCTAGGCCCGGCCCGAGCCCGGCCCCGCGGGCCAAAGCCCGGCCATGCCTGAAAGTAGACCGGGCCTGGGCAGCCCAGCCCAATCCCTTGGGTGGGCCTGGGCCCCATTTTTTGGGCCGGGCCCGGCCCGAGGCCCGATACCTCGGGCCAATTTTGGCCCGGCCCGAGCCCGAGCCCAAACCAAGCCCGACATTATTTATTTTTATATGTATATAATATGTATATATTTACATATATATATATATATATATATATATATATACATACACACACATACATATATATATACATACACAGACAGTGCACACTGTCTGTGTATTTGTATATATACATATGCAGACAGTGCATGCACTGTCTGCATATATATACATACATATATATATGTAATATATATGTATATATAATATATATAATATCTATGTGTATGTATATATATATTATTGCAATGTATGTGTATGTATATATATATATTATACTCCCCAAAACCCTAAACCCCAAAACTCTAAAGGACCTAAACCCTAAACCCTTAACCCTAAACCCTAAATGCCCTAAACCCTAAATATCTTAAATCCTAAACCCTAAACCTAAGCACTAACCCTAAAGCCATAATATCATCTACTCATAAATGTTGATAAAATCTTAAAATCCTAAGATTTTATAAAATAAGTATAAAATTAAACTATTTAAAACTATAGATGTGTATAATATAAAATTTAAAATCAATACTCATTAAGTAAAACTAAAATTATTTAATTTTGTTAAAAATATAACAGGTGGTATGTAAAGATAATAATTTAATTAGTTGACAAATATAACATGAAAGTGACTTTGGCTTGTTGGTTGGTTCTTTACTCTCCTATCTAAACGTCCTGAGTTCGAATCCTATGATGAACAATTTAATTTTATAATTTTCAAAGAAGATGAATAGTGACGGGCTGTGAGAGCCCGGCCTGAGGCCCGGGCCCGAAGCCCGTCACTATTCATCTTCTTTGAAAAGCCCGGGCCCGAAGCCCGAGCTTTATGAACCGGCTAATTTTCAAAGAAGATGAATAGGGACGGGCCGTGAGAGCCCGGCCTGAGGCCCGGGCCCGAAGCCCGAGCTTTATGGGCCGGGCCGGGCCTGGGCCCAAAAAAGTAGGGCCGGCCCGGCCCGATGCCGAGCCCTAGGTACAACCCTTTTTCAGGTTGTTTTAAAAAAAACACCAAAAACACCCCCAAACACACATTTCTTGCCAAACACAAAGCACAGAGCCTTTATATTTACTGGGCATAAAACCTAAGCATTCAACAACAAAAGTAAGCTAAGAACTAAGAACAAAAGTAAGACGAAGATGAAGGATGAAACTTACTAGGTCTTATGAGTACTCCATCTCTTCGTCGGTGAAGTCTCCGTAGTCTGGATCGACTTGGTAATCCTCGTCATCCATCGCTATTGATAGAATGTGGTAGTGAGAGAGAGATGAAACAAAGAGGGAGAGGGAAGAAAAGTGAGGAATGAGGGAATGAGAATAGGTTGACGTCTTAAGGTGTGTGTTTTTTTTTTTTTTTTTGATTTTTGGGGAGAGAGTAGGAAAAAGAGGGGTGGAACTAGCCCCAATCCATTTTATTTGCTACGATTCAACTTAAAAAACTGAAAGAGCGTCCAAATAGAAACACAATTAAGGTAGTTTGAATTTTTAAAAGGTAAAATGTGCAAAATGTCCCCTATAACGGTTATAAAACGGGTAGTTTCCTTTTTTGTGTATTTTTGTCCTTTCTATAATTAAGTCAAAATAACAATAGAAAGACCAAAATACCCTTACCAACATTCAAAAAAGGCCTAGTTTTTAAGAACATTTTGGTCCACACAATTATTATCCTCAAATAATTTTACATTAATTTGCACCATGCATAAATAAATACCATACAAAAGTTCAAAAATTAACCTTTTTTTTTTCCTTTTCCATTACCCTAAGCTTTTTGGACAAACATTATCTCACACCAGAGACTTGCATATATTTTTAGGAAAAAAATGACAAACTGACTTGCTCTTCACAATAGAGGCTTATAGATCCTTTTTGAAAAAGAGAAATCAACTAAATGAATCCAATCGTAATTTTCGCAGCTTTTTAGATTTTTATGAATTGTCATTCTCAGCTTTGTTGTGGTTAGTATGCATGCTTGTACGTGACTTCAAGAAATCTCTTAACTTTTAGCTCTGCCATAAGTTGGTTTATATGCTGATAAAAAAATTTAGAGAGTAATGAAGAAATTGAGAGAAATGAGACTGCGAGAGATTGTGAGAAATGGTAGCGTAGGGACTCCTATTTATAGAGATAATGAGGGGTATTAATTGTGTGGACCAAAATATTCTCAAAAACCTTTTATTAAGGGTATTTTAATATTTTTATGAGGGTTTTTGACTTTTCTAATAGAAAAGGGAGAAAATATTAAGTGGTATCAGCGTACCAAGTCACAGTGATGACATGGTGCGCATGACCCACTCGATATTTGACAAATATAAAAAACAATGATATTACTCCACACGTATTTGCTGGATTTTGCCAGATCGCCCACGCCTCCACCAACTCAAATCCGACATTCCATGTTCAATCGGGACCAGCACATATTCGTAGGAGGTTTCGCCAAATATGACCTTCATCACAGTCTCTGCGATGTTAAGTGAATGGGCAACGATAGCCTGCATCGAACCTCCGACTCCGCATCTGACATCAATAATTCTTTCTTCGGGATTCACATCAATGAGATAGGCCGCGCGTGGCTTCCAAATGAGATTTGCCTGGAATGGAGGGGGAGAAGTGGAAGGATTGCTTTCAATGAAGTCTAGTACCTTCTTCATTTTCTCGATCTATTTTAAGTGGTGGAAGAAGGACTAGTATGTCTTTGACCTTGTCCACTGAAATCGAACTAGAGAGATCGACGACACGCTTGTCATTCTGTTCGAGGGGCAAGAACACATATGAAACAAAAGAGACACCGACGAGGAGAGCCCTAATACAGAATAAAAGAAAATTCATTTGGGTGTGGCTGATGGGACATAGTGAAGTTTTTGCTGAATCGCAAATACGTGTCAAATACAGAGTGGATCATGCGCACCACGTCATCACTGTGAGTTTGACACGTGGTGTACTGATACCACTGAATATTTTCTCCCCAAAAAGGACAACAAATTCCTTAAAATTAGCTATTTTATGAATGATATAGGGCCATTTTGAATATTTTGCATTAGAATACGAAGATGGATGCCTGACACGTCCTGCTTGCTTACGCGGCCCACACCCAGCACGTGTAGCATGGAGTGGGCCGAGCTTAGCAGAGCCCGTGTAGACCAGAAACCTAAACCAAATCCTTGAAGCATGAAGTGGGCCGGGCATAGCTCGGCTCGTGTCTTGAGGCCCGGGGCCGTGCTGGGCTCACTGCCCTTGAAGCCTTGACCACTTTACTACATCTCTACCAAACAACACGGACTGATTCTTATGAAATCGAAAGTTAATTTCTCTAAACGATGTCGACACGGGCCGGAATCCCAGTCGTTTAGGGATCGGGATTTCTTTATTTCAGTCGGAACTCGGAAGAGCTTGGCTTCATTGTCACATTATGGTAAAGCTCGAGTAAACAGTGAGTAAGTAGGTATCACGACTTTTTTCATAATTTGCTAAATTTGAACTATTTAGTCTCTGCTATCACTCAATTTTTGTTGATGGAGAAGCGCTTTGGTCTCATCTTCCAGTGAATTCTCCCGTGAAAACCTCGTCACTTCCCGCGAGCAAGGCTTCCCATTCTATCGTGGATATCAAAATCTGGGAGAGTGTTAGCACAATTTTTCCCATCGCTGGTCGGTTTACCGGGTCTTCACTCAAACACCGCCTCGATAGCTCTGCCATCTGCATACAGGAAAAAGAATTGAAGGTGGAAGACAAGAGGTACTTTAATTATATGCCTATGCATGTGCATTGTATTGTGTTATTTGTGTCTGTTGAATAGCAATTTTCAGTTGTTGCTAGGACATGAAACTTAAAAATTTGTCATGTCTTTATGAAAAGAATATTCGTGTACCAACCTTGTGAACCTCTTCTATGGGGTAGCTTCCTCTTAGATTACTATCTATGTGAGCTTCCACAGCGTTCACTGGGTCTTTATCTTGGAAGATTGTGTACATCTGGTTACATTGTGACCACAAAGAGGGAGCAGTCAGCATGAAATGATTAGATTAAATCATGATGTCCATGGTAGTCAATCAAAACTAGGGATTTTGGATAAATTAGTGGCATGTTCACTGATTATTTTGGAATTTTTGAATTATTTACTGATAAAAGTACCCAAGATATACATTTGAACTTACAATGGAGATCAGTGACTTCATCCAGCTTGTTTCCCGGCTTTCACGAAAAAGTGCGCGCTTACCAATTATAAGCTCTGCTAGAACTACCCCAAACGCGAAAACATCAGTTTTTGATGTAATTTGTAGCTCGCTCACAGATCTTGTAGAAAAGCATGGGGGTTCTAAGATTAAAAATGAGGATCCTATAGAAAAAATGAAATTGAAGAACTAATTTTGTGCATATGTTCGTTTGAATTTTAGTTATGTTTTGTGGTGATTCTATTCTACTAGGTAGGTAAAACAACATAACATTTCACGAATTACCAACATTTTACTTACTCGGGAGCAATATATCCTGGCGTACCAACCAGGCGTGTTGCTACAAAATCTTCTTCTGATGACTGTTCGACTAACTTTGCCAGCCCAAAATCTGCTACCTGTATGTAAAATGATAAAACATTAAGCTTGTATAATGCCATACAACCTTTATTGGTGCTTATGCAGCCATAATAGTATGTGAAAATAACTAGGAATGCAGATACAATGACAAAACAACGTAGACAAATACACAGGATTCCAATCTTTGGACAATCATGAATACCTTGGCTCTGAGTCCCCGATCAAGTAGAATATTGCTTGTTTTTATATCACAGTGCACGCAACGTTCCTTCATGTGGTCATGAATGTATTCAATTCCTCTTGCAGCATCAAGTGCTATATGTGCTCTTGTGGTCCATGAAAGGGGTGAATAACCTGATACCTGGCAATGTTAGAATCTCACAGGAGCAATAGGCTAAAAGACCTTTTGGTTGTATTTTCGATTATTCTATTGTTGTGCTTTTTATCATTATCCAACAGTATATCAGTGTCTAGAACATTTGCTAAACTTGCTAATCTGACAGTAGTTGGAGATTGAGGTGCACTGATGCTTGCTAAAGTTTGAAGTGTTTTGTCTCTTGTTCTTTAATGTACCCTTAATTTCGTGTAATACTTATGTAGACTATCAGATGTTGGGGGAGTTAAATTTCTAGCCTTAAGGTCTATTCTACTGCAAGGGTTTGTTTTAAGTTACAGAGGTGAATTTCTTTGGTTAGGTCCTTCAAAATATAAGCTTTTAGTGTTCTGTAAATTATACAAGAGTTCACACTAAAGTTTGTCCATGAAGTGGCCACTATGATCGTTTGATGCTTAGAATACTAGATTGGCTGTCAGCTTAGGTCTCAATACTCAAATCAAGAAAAAAAGTGGGAGAATATATTCCTTGTGAATTAGACTAAAACCCTTTCATTTTGGTCTCCAGAATGGATTTAGAAGTCTCTTCATATAATCTTCATTGTATTACCTTATGTGGTTCCTAAAATGCTTCAGAATTTCAGTACACATTGTGCTATGAAGATCTTCCTCACTAATTGCTATTAACCAGGAATTGATTATTGTTATTATACGTCCTCCACATTTTTTTTCCTAATGTAAGTTTATGAGTGAAACAAGGTGAGAAATTTTTTGAGTGTAGCAGGATGAACTAAATTTATGTAAGTACCTTTCAGCAAAGGGTCATGAAGATGATCATTTAGGGAACCATTCTCAATGTACCTGTATACTAAATACAGGTGGCTATCTCCACTTGCATATCCCAGCAACTCCACCTGAAGAAAAAAGTTTGTTTGTTAGAACATTGCTTTTCCTCTCTCATCTTTTAGGATAAACCTTTATTCAATATTCTTCTTACCACATTGACGTGATGTATCTTGCATAATGCTCTGAGCTCGGCAAAAAATTCCTTTGAGCTGCTAGATTTCATTTTCTTAATTGCAACTTCCTGTCATTTGGAATTCGAAGTAAGGTTCACGAGTTCAAAACAATATTAATGACTCAAAAGTCATGATGGTGATTGTACCTGTCCTTTTAATATGCCAATGAACACGCTTCCATATCCACCCTCTCCAATTTTTTGGCTATGGTCAAAGCTTTGGGTGGCTTCATCAATCTCCTCCAAACTATATATAACTGGTCTGTCGGAGTTGGTCGCATCTACACCAAGCAACTTTAATGAAGATCAACTGTCATTTGTGAAAATATTTTATTGCCATTGATATGATTTACTGCAGACTTGTGTCATAATTGAAGTGGGGGGTTTGGGATATTAGGAAACTCATTATGGTATATTTGTTTCAAATTGGTGCTCTATAAGCTATATTTTTTTATGGCTATTTGATTTGCGGGAATCTGCAAAAACCTATTTTTGTTTCATCACTACTTAAGACACATTGCTTATTAGGACCAACACAAATTTGTCTTACCTTCAATGTCTATTTTGCGAAGGAGGCTCTGCAAGGAAGTTCTCTTGGTGCTTGAGCATTTGGTTACAACTTTTGAGGCTTTGTTGCTGCTCTTCTGGTATCTTTTCCTTATGAGGAGTAGTATCGATATACTTATTGAGATTAATGTCACTGCAGAGACTATGGCAGCTATCATTTTCCAGTCGCGTGTCTTTGCTGATTGAGTGAATAAGGTCAGTTTCTTGTACTTCAAATGGGCATTATTCTTGTTATAGATGTAAATTTAATATGCATGAAACTTATAAATAATGTAGGGTGCTCGTCATCAAAGCAAGGTTGCTTGGCATGGGAACTTAAGCAGGAACAAGAAGGTAAACCATATTTGCGGCCCATTAATAACAGCAATATAAGAGATTAACTAATCTAGATATTAATTTTGGAACTATGGATCTCTTAGGACTAAAAAGACAATATATATTCAGGTTACCTAGAAAGGATTATTCAATTTTGATGCTGATATGCTCTAACTTATTTGAGCTCTAGGTGAAGCTGATGCTATTGCATATGACTATACTAGGTACTGATCTTGAAAGAAATGAGAAACTTATATGTCTGAAAACTAATTTATAAGGTAAGCAATTAGTAATTTAAGATTTTTAGGAACAAATGGTGACTGACCTTTCTTGGGGGTTTGAATTCCTCTTTTCTCCCTTGGCACAAATAGTACCCAGCCGACATCAATAAAGCTGGGATTCTGTGTCAATCTTGAATTCAAGTTCTCAATCTCACTAACTTGTGTAGAAAGAAGTTCTGCAATTCCAGATAAAGTATCTTGCTCATCAACAGTATATGTTACTATCTCTTGGAAGTCTCTTTCTGCACATCCACAAGCAAGATGTATACTGACCCTATTTCCATCAACAAATAGCTCCTCCTCTCCTGGAGCTTTCCAGGCTTGCCCGCTATAGATCTTTCCCGTAACACCCACAAATGTTTCTCCCTTTTGTACTCTGTAGAAGGTGTCGTAGAAGTATCCTCGAGTGCCTCTCACATCTTTGCAAGTGCAAGGAACTGATACAAGATAGTCTTGTTTGAGGCCATTCGTTATAGGCTTGATACTAGACAAGTTGACTGAGTAGAAAGAAGCCACTTCTTCCATTGAAAGACCTTCAAAGTTGTGATACAGCAAGGAATTACATGTTTGCATGCTGTTTGAACAATTCAAAGGGTATATGAGACTTGACTTGACAAAAACACTAGAGAAAAGAACACTGATGCAGACAACAGTCAAGACATGGAAGAAGAGGAGGGGATGGTTTGTGGTAGCGATCCCCATTATTTCCCCTGTTATGCTTTTGTGGTTCTCTCGGATACTATAAGGCCGTCTTCTTCCAATAGAAGGCAGCATGTTTTCTTTATTATATGTTCGTAATCAATCAGCTTCAATTTTGGAAATAATTAGGACAGAATGTTGGGGTGTCAGCTTGCTCGCTGTGTGATGGGTTGGGGGAGAATTTAAAACCATTATCTTGAGCTTCACTTGTCATTTAATTATTGTTTCACCATGGGGCAAGAAGGGTGGGTTAGGAAAAAATCTGTGGGTACTGAGTTGAAGCAGTAGTATAGGTGCAAAGGGCTTGGCAGCATCCTGGTGTCCTTCGTGGAGATATCATGTTCATGTTTTTTCTTCACATTCTATGAAGAAAGTCATGAACTTTCGCTTTCCAAATGCATTGTCTGATTGCCTCTGCATCCAGGTCAGTTTCTCTTTGCGTTTGTTTGTACAGTTGAATTCACGAGAGAGAGACGGCAGAGAAGAGCTGGCCGTTTGTCCTTTGACAATTCTTGTGAGGAAGCAATTATAGATCGCCAACCAAAGACTAATTCCCGTGCATGTATGCTTACGAAGTTACAATTAAAAAAAGGACCTTAATTAATGTTAAAAATGGATCACAAATAACTAACGAGAGGTGACTTAGTTGGTAATCTGTTGGGTTAAACATATGTGTGTTCAAGGTTCGATTTCAATAAGAAGTACGACTCGGTTGGCAATCTTTTGAGTTAAATAATAAGCATATGAGCTGGGTTTAGCCTACTTATTTGAGCATAAGGAGAAACAAAGTTGTGCGGAAACTTACTAAGTGATAATTTTCAAATTCAAAGAAAGATTCAGAAAGCAAGAATAACACAAGGATAGGTGCTGGAATTAAAAATGGGCAATCCTGAGCCAAATCCTATTGTCCGAAAACAAAGAAAGATTCAGAAAGCAAGAATAACACAAGGATAGGTGCAGAGACTCAATGGAAGCTGTTCTAACAAATGAAGTTGGAGTTGGAGTTGTGCGGATTTGATGTATTCATGAGAACCGGACAAACGGATAATATTGTTGGCGTGCATGGTTGTCTTTCTTTACAACAAGAGAGAGTTTGTGTTGAAAAAAAGAGATTGAAATGGACAGGCGAGAGTAAAGAGGAAGGTGCTCTGAATTTAAGAAGATGGAAGAGTGGACGCGTGGAAAGGAGCGCAAGATGTTTGATAAAAGGCCGCAATGGGTTTGCATGAGAGTCGTTTCTGCGGCTCTTGGTTTGTTGCAGATTACTATGTGAGTTATGGTACATATACTAAAACACAGATCATTATGCCGCGTAACTCCACACGATAATACGATTGGTACTGCAGCTAAGTGCACATATCTCATCAGGTTCTGTCAACTTTCCTTTTCTAAGATCGTCAAACAAACATGCTCGAGTGTGGCCGCTCATAAATGGCTGGAAATCTGAAAACTCCGTCGGTTAAGCCATCAAAATCTGCACTGTTTCTTGAGCTTGGGCCCGTCTGCTTATGAACCGCATCAAGACCCAATAAAATTTCCCATGCGTAATTGCGTATTGCATCATTATCCTTGTTGGGTTTTGCCACATGGGGAGGCAGCTGTCTGGAACAACTCAAGTCTAAATTGTCATACAAGGCCTTCTTGCAACTGAAAGTCTGAAACTATGCTGTATTTGGGCCAGAGGCCATTCAGTTGTTCAAAAGGTAAACGGTAACCCCAATGATGTGGGCTTTTCAATTTGTTAAGATGCATAAATGGTCTAATCTTCAGTATATCGATTAATAACGACATTTTTGTTTTGTTTGTTCAACTTCTACATCCAGGTACAAGTAACGTGGAAAGACATTTCTCCCTGAAATCAAAGAAATATCAAAGATATTGCTGATGAGGGTCCTTTTCATCAAGTCAAAGCCTGCCCATATTCGAAAGGAACAAACTTTGTGAGTATATATACATAAATTAGAGTATAATTATGAGTATTCCTTCCCCACCTTAATCTTGGAAGGATGGTGGAACCAACACTAGCTAACTATAATAATATATATATTTCTGATCATGAGAGAGCAACAATGGATTCTCATACATATATTCTGCACATCGCTATTTGCATCCCCATAAAAGTCTCTCCTTCATAAAGATAGAATATTTTTATGAACAAAAAGGGCAGTTCTTTGATCATCCAATGATCTTTTTATATGTTGTTCAATAATAATAAGACTAATGGGAACCATAAGGATTATCATCATTGGGTGATCTAACCAAACAAGCACTTTATTTTTTATAAAGAATCATATCATATCTTTGATTTAGCCGCACATATATACGTTAGCCTATACTTTTCGAACTGATGCATGTGACTTGATTTAAAGCAGGATTGGTCGGTGGCAGTATTAGATAAAGATTAAGGAGTTATGGTCCTTCTGGCTATCTAATGCTAAATTCTCCTTTTCAGATTCTCAAAAAGCTTAGAAACTATGCTTGATTAGATTTGTGTCATGATGGGCTTGCTCCTTGCTGCACCAAAACTAGCAAATGCTTTGTGTACAAAGATGGGCCACACTACTAGGTATTGTTTAATTTATAGTACTTGCCTTTTTCTCTTTAATACTTTTTCCTCTTTTTATTAATTGCTTAATTAAAAAAACAGTCTCATTGTTATCTATTTTTTAAAAGTTTGTACACAGCATAGGGCAAAAGCAAAGGTAGAGTTTATTGGTTGAAATATTGGTCTTTGTTTTATTTATTGGTTTAGCAGATTAAAGCTGAAAATGCTCTGTACTTTGCTTCTCAATTTCTTGACTAATTGCCGCAGTTGATAGAGTTCAAGTTGCAAAGGAGAGAGAAGACACAAGCACTGTCAATATTGTGTGTACCTTTTCTCAACTTTTGAAGCCTAGCTTGTAGTAGTAGTAAGGCATGAAATGAAATTAAGACTGTTCTCACAAAGGATGGTACACTTCGGATTAGTGTGTTTATTCTCTTGTCGTGACTATTGCTGTGGAATGTAAACAGTTTGTGGAAAATGATACTTTGTAGGAAGTAACTCTTAGCAAATTTAGCCTTTTTAAAGTTAACTCTATGTAAACACTAAAGAGCCTCCCCCATGTTGTGTGGGGTAGAGTCTGCGTACAACCTACTTGTCTTCGATCCCACCCACTGCAGTAACCTTTTGCATGTGAGTTGTTTACCTTTTAACATGCGAACATGTGATCCAATGGTAAGAGTTGTAGGGGTGCAATAAAGAGGTCACATATTCAATTCATGGAAAGAGGCTCTCCACATATAAAGTCTACGTACATCCTTCTTGTCCCTACCTCGTTCATTGCATGTGGGAACATTATGAACGAGAATTGTTTACCTTTTAACATGCGAATGTGTTATAGTGGTACAGTTGCAGAGATATAACCTAGATGTTACAGGTCCAATTTCTAAAAATAGTATCTCCATATATTATGTGAGGATAAGGTATGCATATATCTTGCATGTAGTCCAATGGTAAACTTACAAGGGTGTAACCTAAATGTCATTTGTTCAATTTCTATAAATAATTTGTTCACATGTACAGGTAATTATCTATAACCGATCCCGCCCATTATGAGCTCTTTGTGCAATGGTGTTGTTTATTGTTTACCTATCCCAAGTTCTATGAATAATAATAATAAAAAAGGTAAGATTTCCAGAATGCTTGAGATATTTGTCTTGATGTCATGTCAAACTAACACTCAACATCCCCCAAATTCATTTGTGGGATCCATCTCATGGTGAAAACTGAAAACCCATCACCTGTTCTTTAATTTCCATCCAAAATAGTATGTGTTTTACTTACGGGTAAGTGAAGAGCCTAAGTTTATTCTTTTAGCCTATGAATTTTGAATTGGAAAATATATGAAAGTACTTCCTAAAAGTATATGCCCAATTTAAGGGGTAAATAATATGTGTACACACTTTGAATGCACGTACAAATAGTCCCTCTACCGTTAGATTTGTCACATACCATACATCCCTCTCCTCACAACCTAGGTGTGTTTGTTAAGAGATGAGAATATCCATAACCCTAATATGGTGAAGTTTGGTTGTGTTGCATCTATGTATGTCATCCCATATGATGCTCTGTTGTATTCCTTTGCTTGTGTTCGAATATATCAGTTGTTTATCAAAAAAGAAAAAAATTAGACCGACTCTTGCGTACACATACATCTTCTTCGATGGTGTATGCGCGCGCTCTGAAATACGTACAGTTTTGGTAGACATACATATTTGTGGGGGAAATTTTCACGATCAAATATTTGAATCTAGGGGGCCACCGACAATCTTGCAAAAACCCACAAGAAGTGTTAGAGATTTCTTGATTGGAGGGATTCCGGTCGGGAAAGCTCCTGCGATCAAGTTAGTCATGTGTTTGCTCTCAAATATAAGTGTAAAATTAGTCAATCAACTCTCTTTTATATGACGTCAAAGGCCTCCTTTTATAGTGGAGGATGGATGATTCGTATTGCCAAAGATAAGGATCTTGGGAATCGATTGGGTTCAGAGGATTTTAAGCGTATGTCAAAGTAAATCCCTTGGATTTGGTCTTTCTCGAGAGTAAGGTCTGTTTTGGATATATTGTCATAAATAGTGTGTGTCACGAGGAGATTACGAGGTGATTGATGAAATGTAGGCTATAATCCCATGAACTGTTTTTGTGTCAATGAATTGGTTCGATTTAAAACTTGAGTATTGATCAAGTAAACTAATGAAGTTGGATTACATCAATTGTAGACGACTGACTCGAGGTATGGGTCACAATACAGGTGTTTGGACGATGACATTCAAGGGGATAAGGATTTAGGCTGTTAACAAGGGTTAATGTCGTCGACATGAGGGGTGTTATGTCGACCACATTGTCTGCCAAGTTGCTTGTAGTTGACTGATTTGTGGTGCTTGATATGGTTTCAACTTATGGACCATGGGAGGGTATTTGGACATTGTGCTTAGTCATGATAATAAGAAAGATAAATTAGTTGTAGCTAGCTTTTCCCTGTCATTGGTATGTGATCAACCTTGACTAGATTGAATGACGATTTTTGGCAGTTGGCGAAGCCGGGAATTTATGGAGGGAGGCGAAAAAATGACGGGGGTGTTGCCCCCCAAATTTTTTTTAAGGGAAATTTACTAAAAGTGATCGGAAATAAGTAAATATATATATCGTCATTAAATTACATTCACAAATTAAAACATAGAATGTTCAGATAAAAAAATCATTTACATTGTGTTCAACGAGGATCTTTTATTAAGTAGAAATCAAATCATCCATGATTGAGTATGAACTAAAAGTCTGACCATGCTAATTTTAATTTAGGGTTATATCTTATGAGAATCTTAATGGGTATGGTATGGTGTAGCTGTATAGGAGGGAGTAAGCCAAATAAAGAGAAATTTATTATTTCATTAATAGAGAATTGTTTGTATGAAATGTTTCTTTTTTGAAACGGGAGTATTTGAACTCAGATCATTAGGGTGATACACACCAATTTTACCTCTCAACTAGTGGCTTTAATGTTTTTATGAAATGACTTGGGCTCACTTATTATTGGACACAAAGCATATTACAACATTATAACACATATATACATACACACGCATATACATATATTGTAGTAAAAAATTTCCAAATTTTTGGGAGGGCCATGGCCCCCCCTTACCCTTGAATAGCACGGCCACTGATTTTTGGTCAATACAAAAACCACAGTTGAAGGGAAACGTACACATAATTTCTTATTTTTTAAAAAAAAAAAAATTCAGAATTGAACTTTGAAAAATTGTAGTGAGATTGAGATTCAAAGCTATTGAATGGCCATGGATTACAACACATTGATAGCGCAGGAGTTGGCAGTTTGAGGCAGTCCCCTGTCCCCAACGAGGAGGACCCGCACACGCACACTCTTACTCACACTCCTGTTAATGTAACTTTGTCCGGCTCCTGCCAATTCTCACCGGCCCCCCCTGAATTTGCTTCCTTTCTCACGTTTTTCAGAGACAGAGAGGAGGAGAAGAAGATTGATGGATGGATAGGGGGCGTTTAATATGATCTGATGGATTCTGAAACAACAGTAACTGCTCACTCTTTACTCTCTTTAATAGACAGAGTGATAGAGAAGTAGCTTATTATTTAGTCAACACCCCAGAAATCCCCACTCTCACCCACTCTGACAGTAAGACGTGACACACTCTCTCCCTCTCTCTCTACCTTCTGTTCAACTGACAGACACAAATCCAGAGGAAGAGATAGAGAAAGAGGACATTTTCAACTGTTGTTTCATGTCTGTTGAGTGTCACAGTGTCTATATATGTTTGCACATGTGTGTGTCCAACTGTTCAAAGAACCAGAAGACCAGACTGGGCAGCTGACAAAAAGTGGGAGGTGAAACAGTGTAAACGACACATGAATACAAACGTGTGGGTACGAAGAGACTGACTGACAGACAGACAGACAGACAGAGAATACATGATACGACTAATGAATGAATGAATCATCACTCATGGATCATGAATATGCATGTAATCGTGTGATTGTTTAGTCTTAGAGAGAGAATGTAATGAATTGGACTCGACATTCCAGTAAATCACGAAACCACTCTCTTCTTAAAAGTCTTTTCTTTTCTCAAACCAGTAATAGTAGATAACTATCTCAATTATTACACCTATATGTAGAGTTCACGAATTCACAACGATTAGGTGCATCCAACTCAACAACTAGAATAATTGAAATACTAACGATTGACATTTTTATCGCAAAAAACACAAGCTTGGACTTTCATCATACATGAGGGAAGGCCTACCAAGAGAAATTAATGCTCTCCGCGCCTTTCTTTCTATGAATTTTTTGATAAATAAGAAAAAAGAGAAACCCTAATCCTAAAGTATTTCATTATATATATGTGTGTGTATGTTCTTGATCACAAAAATAATTCTCTTGGAGCTAAAGATATATATCTTACATTATATTAGTAAGATTTAATCACTCCACAATAATATCTCAGCTACATGCATATATGCATTCCCATCAATGTGTATAAGATGAAGATATATTTAAAAAATGGTAGATATAAAATCATATGAATATGTATGAATACTAGCTTAGTAATTAAAATGTGGATGAGAGAGGAGAGTAGTATTTTTATGTCTGGTCTAGTGTGAGTCTCAAGGCACTACTGTTTTGTCTAGTAAAATAATTGGGTTGACAACAGTGGAGGACTGAGAGCAATTGCAAGAACTGAAACCATACCCTTACATGCTATATATTCCGGATCCAATGAATGAGTATTGCTAGCTACTTTATTCACTTACTGTTTTGGATATTTTTTGTGCACACAGAAATGAGAGGAGGAGGTGAGTTTTCACAAAACTATTGGAAGCATAGTTATCCCAAAAATTAAAAAAAAAAATAAACAAAACAAACACAGAAAACTTTCAAGTCTCTAAGTCAAGAAGCATATGCATATTATTTACTCAAAAAAAGAAGAAGAAAGAGGCATATGCATATTCATGCTCATATACTGTGTGTGTGTGTGTCTTTCTGAAACCTATGGCCATGAATCAAAATCAATTATTAAAACTGCTTTGCTCCAGCTGGTAAGAACAAAGCTAGTTAGCTGCAGAAAGAAAGTTAAGAATTATATATATGTAGTATAAGATATAGGACTAATTAAGCCATACATAGACTTATGCTATAGAGAGTCATCTTTTAAATTTAACAGATTGTTTGCATTTATTCTTGACCATAAACAATGATAGACACCCTACCATATTATATATATATATATATATAGAGAGAGAGAGAGAGAGAGAGAGAGATTTCACATGCACATGCCTAGAGTTGCACTAATAACAAAACAAAGGTTACACACAGCCTTATTGATTAATTAACTCCCACTGCAATCCCATGCCAACTTAACTACTCAATTGTTCTTAGAAAGACGTTTATTTAACCCCAACAAATAATCAAATTACTATATAACTTGGGTGTTCAGCTAGCTCAAGACTCCATGTGAAGGCTAGCTATATCTACAGCACACATACACACATATATATATAGACCAATTAATATATATTAGAGAAACCCTAAATGGGTTTCATCACAAATCTCTTAAATCATCATATATTCCATGATGATGGCCTCCTCCTTCCCCTGAGGTTGTGTTATGAGCATTCCAATTGGGAAGACTAGTATAATTATAATTAGGAGGAGGCAAACCACCAGCAGCTGGAGGAGGAGGGTTGTTATTATAAAAACTTGCTCCAACATTACTAACCCTTGGCCTCACCATTGAATTACTTGGTTGTGGTGGCAATGAATTGCAAGCATAGCGGATGAGATCGGTGTTGGCATCATCAAGTTCCTTCTGGAGGCGTTGCACTTGTCTTTGGAGGAATGAAATGGCACCAACACAGCCGTAGACAGGGTCGCGGACTCGAGCCTCCGCTTCATAAGCTAGTGAATTCACTGCATCCTCTCTCTGGTGAGGGAGGAGCTCGTTGAGGAGTTTGGTGACATTGCTTGCTCCGAAGATTTTGTGGACATTAGCAAATTTTTGAGGCTCCTCTGGAGGGAAGTATGGTGCAAATATGCAACCTGGCATGCATTTTCTCCTCAAGAACTTGCAGGCTGCACAGGGTGAGTTGTAGCTGCTGCTTGATGATGATGCCATTTCTTTCCTGCACTGCACACATGCATATATACAAGCTGATGATCAAGTCAAGACTAGCAAGTACTTCATCAAAGCATGCATTTCTTAATTTTGACCAAAAATAAGGTTCTAAATTTATACTCTTTCATTTATGACTTGAGCAAGGCAATCTTTACATATATATTCTTTGCTCTTGTAACATAAATGATCTTTGGAAATTGTTTTACCTTATCAAGGATGGATATTTCATTTTAACTGCTTAAATTTGTCTCCCCCATAAATTTTTTTTCTTTTGGAAAAGAAAATATACTTCTTGTGAGTCTTTCATCTTGTTGGACTCCTTAACAATTCCTCAAAGGGATCCCAATCATCCCAGTGACTAATATGTCACTCTATGATTCAATTACAAGATTTTATGGGCTCTTATACTTACATCAATCAATAGATAAGAAGAATTACTGTGATAACTGGGATCCCTAACATTTTTTATTTCTCTAACTATACTAGGGATACCAAGCATATTGTCTCTCTCCCTCTCTCAACAAACAAAACCCACATACAATTTTGAAAAAAAATAATAAAAAGGAAGGAAAAAAAACCTTGAACAAACATATACCAGTTGAATTATTTGCAAATACCTTCTTTTATGACTCTTTAATTTTTCTCTTTGTCAGTCCCCTTTTTTTCTTTTCATATAAATTTCAATAACACAATAATTCCCTACAAACCTAGCTACTTGCAGGGCCTTCCGCTTGTCTCCCTTGAATATTGCATCTGATTTGCTTTTAATTTCCAAAAGCATTAACTCTGTCTCTCTCTATGTGTTTGTTCAGACTTCTGATTAATTTAATTAGCATGATAGGTACCATAAAATCATTATGAATTCTACATGAGATCAGCTGAACAGTGCAATTTACTGTAATTTTTCAGCTGTACATGAACATGAACATGGACAAGCCCTAAATCTGAGGCTTTAAACAAAAAGAGTGCTAGTTTCTCTGCCCTTTCGCTTATCCAAAAAGAACAAAACCACAAAAATAACTTTTACCATAGAACATGGAAAGACAGAAGCTGCATATATATATATGTGTGTGTGTGTGTGTGAGAGAGAGATTACCTGTTCTGATGATCTAGGTTTTGCTTGATCAGACGTACTTAAAAGAAAAGTAGTACCTTTTCTTTGAAGAAGCTCTTTCAAGAAAAAAGGTAGCTTTAGCTTCACAGATTTGTTAGGAAGGAGTGTGCCCTCAAAGAGGAAACCCTAATATTGGAGAGAGAGAGAGAAACAAAACTTGCAAAATCAGTAATAGGAGGAGAGGGTAGAAGGCAAAGAGCATTTTAGAGGGAATGGAGAAGGGCAAAAGACAAAGGTGTAATAAATGGAAGGTACACTATGCAAAGAAAAGAATCATGACTATGACTTTCTTCTAATAATTATTTCATGGGGATGTCTCCCAAATACCTCTCTTTCTCATGCAATGAAATCTGCAGTTTATTGGGTAAAAACTTTCAAAATAACATTGTAAACTACACACCAAATTAAGCAAATGGGTATATTTTGTTGCAACATAGATTCCAATTATCATCATTATAAAATGCCTCCTTAATAATAAGAGGTTAACTAAATTCTTTGAGAAAGACCAGTGGATGTGCTTGATTGACAATTCTCTTACTGTGGAAAATCTAGTAGTGTCATGCAAAAATCTGCACGACCCACACATCAGTAGTTGGGATCCAAGTTGCAAGGTAGAAGGCGAATTTTTGACCTGCAAAATCATGGGGATGGTCGTTCGTTGCCTGAGGAAGCTCTGACGCTCAAGTCATTAATTGTCTTTCTCAAGAATGAATCAAAGTTTTAAATGTCACAATTCAAAATGCGTACCTCGTATTAGGTTGATAGTTCTTTTTATAGGGGCTCCAAAAGCTTCTGTTGAGATAAGTTTGTTAGAATCTTAATCCTTAGGTTGTTGAGGTGTCAATCTTTTAGTTGGTTAGGGTTGTTGTGATGTGAGGATTATCCTGACCTCTGGATTGACTCCTAATTCTTTCTGTGAGGTTCACTCTCTACGCCACCTGTCATGCTAACTAAGCATGACATTTTTTTATTATCCAAACAAGCATGGAATATACACGTATATATCTAAATTTCTTACTCATTACTTTACTTTTACGAAAATGGCATGTAGCCCATCAGTTTGATAGTCTATGAGAGCTACCAGGTTTATTCCATTGATTTAATCAATGAAATAGTTATATTTACACTCTTTTATCTCAGAATTCATTGTCCAAACTTTATTGTTTTAATATAGATTTTACCGTTTTTTAAAGCACAGTCTATAATTCATTGTTTTAGTTCTAAATTTATTATTTATGAAAATTCTATTGAAAAAAATAATGGAATTAAGATTTACTCGATAAAACTTATAGATAATGTATCTTTTTAGAAAGAGTTTTATACGCTGATTCTGAATATGTAATTTTTTAAAAAAATCTAAATGTATTTTGAGAGTTAAAACGTTTTAAAATTTCATTTAAAAGACATGGGCTCCCATGAGCTACCACTATATCGGTTACCTAGTAGCATGTTTTAGCAATTTAATTAATTAGTTTTAATCCATAAAATCTACAGATCAACGCAAATAGATTGTAAAATGCATGTAAATCCGTAATTTTTCAGTCGGTTTCAGTTGGGCTTCGTATGGACTGGGCTTGATTACAGGCGACATCTGTACGGCCCAGAAACATATGGCCTTGGTTTATACTTTATAACTAGGTGCTTAACGTGCATGCAATAATGGCCTCGGGCCATAAATAATTACAGAACGTATAAACAATGTCGATTTAGCATTAATTCTATTATACGTTTTGGACTAATTACATATATGTTTTTTTTTAATCCGGGAGGAAAATTCGAACCTTGATCATTAAGAAAGTACACATTATTTTATCATTTCAATTAGTAGCTCGGGTTTCTAATTACATATATGTTGTCAGTTGCCTTTACTATTTTTTTAACAAAATAACAGTTACTTCCCTGTAATTTACAAGCCTGGATGAAACTCACATGCTACTCCCAACATTCCTAATCCTATATATCATCATAGATTCATATATATGGTCATGGATGCATGAGATGACAGCATGATTGCGACACGCAGGGAACACTAGCTATAGGTACCTACATGTACCTAGCTATATGTATATATCGTTTGATCATATATATATATATATATGAAAATTCTCAAATGAGGGATCCCTCACTTTATTTAAAATGAGGATCCATCTAACACCATTCATTATGTGTAAGTGTGACCCCCACATGTGATGGGACCCGCGTGAGACCCGCGAGTGAATGGTGTTAGATGGGACCCGTGTGGGCACTGTTCTAGTATTTAATTTTAGAAAAGATCAGTAGCTACTGGTAAAGTGGTAATACAATGTATAATGCATTTTTTCTTAATAAATCGATATATTATGTTTATGTTATATAGTGATGTCAACGTGTAAGTAGGGAGAGGGAATCTCAACGGAAATCCACCACGTATATTCATTTCTATGATGGGTCATATATTCATTCATTCTCATTAACTTCATATCATTTCTTATTTTTTGAAGTCATATATTTTTTTTTCTATATTTTCTAAAAGTCCCCTTAATAAAAAAAATTGCATCTATTGTGTCTCAATCTCCGCTCTACAACTCTCTCCCAAAGTTTCAATATGTGTCACATAAATTTGATGCACGGCCCTATAATTGTTACAACTTTGAATATCACCTCTGTTCTTGTATATAGGTATTATAGTGTTTCTCCTCCACTCATCAAGAATCTTATAGGTCTTAATAATTTGATTAAATAACCTAGTGAGACATACTATACCTACATCTCTTACGCACTTCCATACTTCAATTGAAATTTCATCCGGTCCCATGGTTTTACCCCCTTCATTTTCCTTAGAAAATATGCGGAAACAAAAGAGAAAAAAGATACAAGATTTACCGTGTGAAGTTTGGCACACCTTACCTACATCACGTCATCGGACAAAGAATTTCACTAATACGACAATATGAACAAGTTTTATAAAATAAAAAAAGAGCTCTCGAACTCAAAAATTAACCATCAAATCTCTTTTCTCTTGGACTTTCACACAAAATAAAAAATATAATCGATAATTGTGGCTGGTAAAAAAATAAATTATTGATAAGTAGGGATGGAAGTTCGATGGTTCGATTCAAGTTCGGTTTGGTTTTAGTCAAATTGAATATTTTCGGTTTCATATTTAAGCAACCAAACCAGACCGTTATACAAACAGAAATCGAAATAAACCAAACCGTATGTTTCGGTTTTGGTTTTTGGGTTTAAACCGAAATGACTCAGTTTTTTAGAATTTTTATAAACTGAAAAAGTGAAAATTGCATAATTCATTATCCAAACAAGTGTCAAAAATAATACAACAGTTGTCAAAGGGATTTAATAAAAAAAAATATAACAAGCATCAATTACTCTTGTTCAATCTGTACATGCTTATCTTCTCAAACAAACAAAAGTCAAGTAAATTGCAAAAAATTAATAATTTAAAACTACTAAATTAATACTAGTAAGTCATTATATTAAATATAATATATATATATATAAAATATTATTAACTCTACAAATATTTTCGGTTTTCAGTTTGAGACAGAAGATTTTAATTTAACACTGAACCGAAAACCATAAATCCCAAAACCATGAACCAAATCGTGAACCGAACAAAAAATTTTGGATTGATTTTCGGTTTAGATTTCAGTTGGGATCGATTTTTTACACCCCTATTGATAAGGGACATGGCACCTAGTGTGAGGTACACAAGAATACAACATATGGCATAGAGGGGCAGAAAGTGGGGTCTATAGAGGGATAGATGTTGGGAATCCAACCAAGTACCAACTTGGTTGATGTAGTGATCCCTTTTACTTCCCCAACCATTCTTTGATATAGTCTTATATTTATGTATAGCCCTCTCCTCTCCTTTCCTTCTATACCTTTTTTTATGGCACTTAGCCTTTCTTCGACACAACTTCCTCATGTGTTCATGTTTCAATTGTAGGCCAATGATGATAGAGATAGAAAGCAACTTTATACATTCTCAAACCTACTAGTTAAAACATGAATTCATAAGTTTATGTGAAATTCTATTAAAATATTATGAACTATCTTGGTGATCCCACATCAAATTGAAATAACCAAATTAAATGGCATATAAGCAAAGTTCAAGTACTTCTCACACAATAAACGCGCTTACTAGACCTAAATACTACGAAGATGACCTAGGTGAACAAATCCATGCGGGCGCATGGCCTAGAGCAAATAATATTTATTGATGTGTTTGAGCTTCAATTTCTAATATGATATCAGAACGAAGACTCAATCCATTTGGACATGACCTTTACCTGTGTCTAATTGTTGGGTCTCACTTAACCGAGCCTACAGGTGTAGGGAAGTGTCAAAACTTGTATATATATTTGAATTCTTTTATACAGATTTAAAATGCGGACTTATGTTTTCACTATTAATTTGGAACATATGGGATTCAAAGCAATAAGCCCTACTTATCATTTCACTTATTCAAATTCTCAAAAAGTGATCCACATTATATATATTGAAGTTTAATAAATGAATATGACGTCCACCCAAAATACGATCCCTAATTTATCCTCAAACTTATGTGGTATGTGAAATAACTATTCATTGCAAAAGAAACACTATAGGGCTCACTTAACTCGCAGCACAACACATTAATTGGGCCCCCAGAAAGAAATAAAATAATGTAAATCGTTATCAATGAATGGCGAAATCATTATGCATGCCCTCCTAAGTCCTATCCACGCATGCTGCCGCAGAAGGTTGATACTTGAAAGACCTTTTCCGTATAAATAAACAATCACAATTATAGCATTTGAGTTTAGATTTAAAAGAACAGTAACACTACTCGTCCGGTTCCCACAACACTTTAAATCATCTCCACACACTTCAACAATTGAGATCACTGGGATCCCAATTGTTGGGACAAATATCATTTTCGTTAATAAGACTTCATCAAAAGAAAACTGATACTAGACTAGTTGATCCAATTGAGCTCCCACAAAACAGTCATGCTTCGGCCCAAAGAAGACTGAATAGCCCAAGTTTGGGTGCAGGGCCCAGAAAAACAAGAGAAGTATCAGGCGGCCCAACTGCAGGCCCATCAAAATGTGTGTGTGTAAAGTAATGCAAACTTGCCAACATGGTATGGCAAGTTGGTCTTTCAAGCCTAAGTCTCCTTCTCATTTGATTCACCTCACCAGAAACAATGCCGTATTCCATGCCGAACCAACAAGATTTTCCAGGTATATGGAGAAGTTGCCAAGAAGTTGGCTCTGAGATAAACAAGTATTATAAATATCACCATATTCAAGAGCTCTGACCCTTACATCTACTTCTTTCTTCCTTGAGAGAACCCACTTTTCCTGATTTGACTTGCGGAATGGAAGAGGCAATGGTGAAGTTTTTGATACAGAAACTGGAATCCCTGCCATTTCAGGTGACTGAAACTTTTCTTGGACATGAAGATCAAATAGCACGGCTGACGGGTACATTCAAGGAGATTACATCTTTCACTGAAGTTGTAAGCAGAATAGATGGTGATGCTGCCATCCTTAGTTGGGCAACTGAGCTGAGAGATCTGATTTTTGACTTGGAAAATAACATTGATGAGTTCATGATTCAGATGGATCAGCAAAGCGTATCTGATAAACGGGTGCTTAATGATGGCTTCAGAGCTCAACTGCAGAATATTGAAGGCCGTCTCCTTCAAAATGTACAAAGGATGCATGACATCAAGCTTCCAACTGCAAATGAAGGAGACAAGGAAGAAAACATAATCAATTCTGAAGTAATGGCGGAAGGTAATGCTTCATCATCTTTTCCTTTCAAATCAAGTTTTATTAGTCTACCATATTACCTCAAGTATTGTTTGATGTACTGTTGCATCTTCCCTGAGAATTACTGGATATCAAGAGGGAGATTGATCCGGTTATTGTTAGCCGAGGGTCTGGTTCAAGAAAAGGCAGGAGAAGTTATGGAAGATGTAGCTAGAGAATATATAAAGCAATTGGTCAACAAGGGAATGCTTCAGGTCAAGGAAGAAGAAGGAGATGGTGGGATGAAACTCAAGGTGCCTTTTATGCATCGCGAGTTCCTTGTTAGTGAAAACATTTTTACAATTATCAATGCAGATTCTAGTCTCCCCAAACCTACTCGCCGCATTTCAATTTATACAGACATCGAAAAGTTAGCTTTCAACTTAAAAGATCTTCAACCTCGGTCTTTATTTTTCTTTGAAAATCAAGGCCCTTCTGATGGTAATTGGTTGGATTTTCAATGGGCAAAATTTTTGCGGGTGCTAGATCTTGAAGAAAGCGGGATAAAAAGCTTACCAGATGAAATAGGAGACCTGATCCACATGACCTATCTTGGCTTGAAAGGAACTGACATCAACGAGCTTCCACCAACAGTTGGTAATCTACAATATATACAAACCTTGGACATCCGAAGGTGCAGGATCGCAGAGTTATCAGCTGAAGTCCTGAAACTTGGAAGACTGAGACACCTCAAAATGTTCAAAACAGATGTTGTGGGTGGGATAAAGCCACCACCAGGTTTAGGTGAATGGAAAAACCTCTTGACACTCACTGGAATACACCCTGGTGACACTGTTGCAACAGAATTAAGTGAATTGATTCAGCTCAGGAGGCTGGGAGTGATGAATGTGGCAGAAGAGAATGCCAATGAGCTATTTGCTTCCATTATGAAGATGCAGAGTCTTCTGAGCTTGTCCCTTGAAGCAAAACATTCTTTTGACGGACAAAGACTTGTCCTCTTGGAGTCATTCTCACCTCCATCATTTCTTAGGAAACTTCGCCTGGAGGGGCAACTAGAGAAGATTCCTAGCTGGTTTGGCTTGATGGATAAGCTTACAAACCTAAGATTGGGTTTCTCTCATCTATCGGAAAACCCGGCATCTGTGCTCCAGCTCCTACCAAATTTGAGAAAATTAACCCTCTGGCAAGCTTATGATGCAAAGCAGTTGGGGAAAGAATTTTGCAGGGCTGGTGGATTTCCAAAGCTTGAGTTTCTCATGATTGCTTCTGATGTTCTGGAGGAATGGACAGAGCTTGAAGAGGGAGCACTACCAAGCTTACAATACCTCCACTTGCATAGCTGCGTGAAACTGAGGATGCTCCCTGAAGGTTTGCAAAACGTGACTACACTGAAAACGTTGAATTTGTTACCTTTGCTCGATGATCACTTGGAGAGGTTGAAACTTGATGGAGGGGAGGAAAATTACAAGATCAAACACATTCAGAGCATATCAGTCCTTCCCATGTCTGTACTGAACAGTTTATGGAGTGATCCCGAATCACCCTGCACCCAGCAGGGTATGGTTGATGAAGATTGAAGAACAATATTATGCGTCCTGCAGAGAAATTGCGTTAATCTAAGACCACTATATATGATGTGGATCTAATAAACTTCACTTCTTACATGTTACGAGTGTGCATGTATCTAATGACGTGTTTTCATTTGCATGTCATTTTTCATCACTATTGATTGTAACACTCTACTGGAAATTTAACCTTGCCTGATTTATAGTATTTCAAGGACTCAAAATTACTATCACTACAGGTAAGCGCATTCAATTATTGGTATAAATTAATGTCCCAAAAATTAGAGTTACCATAAAATAATTACATGTTATTATTCAGCCAACCTTAATGTGTTTCAATAAAAGTTCCTTATGAAATCAACAAATTAAAAGGGAGAAAAAGATCCCGGAACGTAAATGATTAATTTTATGACATCTAATAAAACTGAAGGATTTACTTCGCAGGACTAATTTGCTGCCAATATGTGGTGTGGACTGTGGTATTTCACAAGCATCATTCATGATCAATAGCCATAGCCACCAATCCAGGTGACCCCAGGAACTTTCCTTAGTCCTCCATCTGTGATATCATCTCTCAACTGCTTCACATCATTCCATCTCCCTTCAGTAGCATATATATTCGAAAGCACAACCCAATAAGCTTCCTTTTTTGGCTCATTGTCAAAAATCTGCTGGGCTACAATTTCTGCCAGCTCAGAATTCCCATAGACATCACAACATGATAAAGCGCTCCCCGAAGGCCAGAGTCCAGAGGTTTGGGCAAAGACAGGACAAGACAAAAGCCTCTTCCATCTTTCCAGCCATACCAAGGAGCTTAACCATGAAAAGTCGAAAACCTAATGCTCATTTCAGGCTTGGATGCAGAACTCATCTTTCATCCTCCTAAAAAGTTCCCAACCGTCTTTAACAAGGCCAGCATGGCAGCAAGCACAAAGGAGAGCAGAAAAATGGATTCATCGGGCTCTAGTCCTTTACTTGTTAGGTCCTCCCACATTTTGAAAGCCTTGGAGGCAAGTCTGTGCAAACCAAGACCTGAAATAACTGAATTATAAGAAACAATATTCTTCTCCGGCATAGCCTTAAATATACGAATCCCCAAGCCCAAAAAACCACACTTAGAGTACATGTCAATGAGGGTAGAAGAAACACGATGTTTGATCCAAGTTCATGTCGAAAAACATAACCATGGATCTCAATACTAGGCCTGACATTTGTTAACTGAGCAGCATCAGTTAATACACTGAAAATCAATATGTGATATGCCTTCTTACGTTCCATATTTAAACTCCTATAGAGAAGCAAAGCTTTCAAGTAGTCTCCAGACTGAGAATAATCAGTAATAAGAGCAGACCATGTGACTAAATCAGGTTGACATAAGCTACTAAAAACATTATGTGCTCATAAGCGCACTACCTACATGAGAATTAGAATCAATACCACTTTCCCATAGAACATTGTGCACAGGAGTTCTTTAAAGAAAGTGACAAGCTGCAAGAGATAGAATCTGATCCTAACCCAGAAACAATTAACTCCTCCATGAAAAACTCTTGAGCCCATCTGTGTCAGAATTCTCATAGGCATGCATGAAGTTGTCAGGTTTTGTATTAGTTTTAGCCATCCTTATAAACAGCGACATAGCATCATCAAACTTTTGAGACTGAGCATAGGCTCGAATAATGGCATTCCAAAGAAAGACGGTCCGTTGAGGAGTTTTCTCGAACAGCTTGCGAGCAGAGACAATGCATCGTTGATAGCTTAGAACCGCACGAGTTTTGTTGCATAAAATAGGTCGCGGGAGAGGTTGGTCTAGATGATCCAAGCGTGCAGTTGTTTGGTAGGCCTGTGAGAGAGCTCTAGCGATACTAACTTGATCATGAAAAATGCTGTAGACGAGGAGAAAGCAGTATTCTTTATCAGGGGTGAAAAGTCGCAATTCGCAACCGTTGAGGCCTAACAGTAAAGGTTGACTAAAGAATAAAACCTTGGGAATTGTAAGCAGAGGAAGAGAAGAACTGAAGAAGCATAACAGTTCGTTTAGTTTTTAGAGCCGATATTTGTTGGAATCACAGAAAGTCTCACATTGGAAAAATTGAAAGAAAAAAAGTATGTGATTTATAAGGCATAGAGAGGTCTAATTCATAGGCTTAAGCTTTTGACTTAAATGAGTTTTTCTCCATTCTTAGACTCATGTAATGTGGGTTCATCTCCTGTCTAAATTCCTAACAATAATATGATAGTGTGATGTCTGTTTTTAGGACCATAGTACTGGAAAAACATCAAAACTTCAATATCAAGGAATCACTAGAAGTCTAGAAATGCATGGCATAAACAAGTAGAAGGTCTTTCAATTGGACAAATTTCAGGTTTCAACAGAAAAGGCAAATGTGACACTAGCCGCTAAATGGTTTCCACATATAAACATAGCGCCTCAAATACCCATGAACCGCCTTCTTCCACTCGTCGAGATTCGGTAATTCCCCTGTGAGAGCAAGCGAGCTATCGTCTTTTCTACTCCCCAGATTCAATACCGAGAGCTTGTTACCAAAAACCACTTGCATTGCCTTCAAAGTTTCCTCCATAATCAACTTTCCATCTCTCCGAGAATTCTCGGCCTCCACGCAACTTCCCCCAACATTCACCATGATTCTGCCGCCTTTCCTCAAACACCTTTTGAGCTTCTCCCATTTGTTGGAATCTTGAAGCTCCGTAATCACACTCCCCTCAGAAAACAAATCAACCAAAATCCCCGAGAACCCATCTTTAATGCTAGCATTCATTGCATTCCCAATGTAAATGAAAAGCCTATCTGGGTATTGTTTTTCCAGTTTTGACAGGCCGAAAAACTCTCTCCCCACTGCAATCACAGATGGGTCAAGCTCCCATCCCTGTACCACCGCATTCGGGTACAATTCTAGTATCAAACGGGCAGCAGAACCTGCCCCAAACCCCAAAATTGCGATAGGTCCTGGTGGTAAAAGTGGGGGCAAAGTGGCAAAGACATCAAAGTAAGTTTTGGTGAAAGATTTGAAGAGGAAAGATATGCTGTGGATGTTTCCAGGAGCATCTAGCAGGAGGAGTCTGGAGCCAGCGAAAGGATGGTCTGCCTTCCGAGAGACTTCAAGGACGCGAATGTAGTTGTATCTTGACTTGAATTTAGCAATGATTTTCACATCATCGACGGGGATGCCATCGTCCTGGGTCTTGGTTTGTTGAGATTTGGTGGTCCGATCATCATCGGTCTTGACTATGTTGGTGGAGTGGTGGGATGATTGAGATTTTGGGGTTATTTGATGGAGAA
Source organism: Tripterygium wilfordii (assembly GCF_013401445.1). NCBI lineage: Eukaryota > Viridiplantae > Streptophyta > Magnoliopsida > Celastrales > Celastraceae > Tripterygium > Tripterygium wilfordii. The sequence goes on from NC_052250.1 coordinate 11,682,814, forward strand.
TTGTTAGATTTGGAGGGGCTCTGATTTTGTAGGGAAGATTGATGCATGGCTTCGGGGGTTTAAGGGTGTGGCGGGGAGTTTGAAAAGGATAGTAGTTCAACGGTTCGTGGTGGTGGGTAGATGGCAACACAAACATTGCTGTTTTCTCCGACAGAATCTTGCTCAACGACGCTTCATATCTTCATATAACAAGCTACTTGAGGGTTGGGAGGTTTCAATTCTATCTAAAAATCATGTTAAATCATAATTTTTTTTTTTTACAAAAATAACATATTAGAGTTTAGAAGTTATAAATTAATATTTAAGATTTAATTTTTAATTTTTAATGTTTAAGATTTAAAATTTAATTTTTTTTTCTTCTCAAAATCTATTATATGTTAACATTATAAACATTAAAATACTTAATCGCATTTTAATTCATGATTTAACATAATTTTTGTGGAGAATAGAAGCCCAATCTCGTCGCATATCAGACAAGTTTAGGTTGTGAATGCCAATATAATAAGTGCATTAATTTAACAAAAGAGAGCTATTTGTTTTTCATGCTCCAGTAAACAACTCTCGTGCACGCTCACAATATGCACTATATTGGTGATGTATACACTCCCATGCACACCCACAATATACACGAGATCAGGAATGTATTCAGAACTTACATAGACCTTATCCCCATATAATATACGAAGAGGTTGTTTCTGAAGAGGCTGCTTCAAAAAATTGAACTGACCTCTCAGTTGCATCTTTATAATTCTATTGTTTTCTTCTGATTAAAAAAACACCACTCAGTATCCATGTTTTTAAAGGTGGCCTTAGTATCAATCCAAATACTTTCTGCACAGTGATCATCTCAGTATCCATGTTTCTTTGTACTGAACAAAACTTTGATGTTAATACATGGCAGTCGACAAAAGGAAGCCCTAGCACTTTCTCCTTGAGTGCCTACTCCCAGTCTTCGTTTAAAGGATCTGAGTGCGTCCTGCAGCTGGAAAGAAGTTCTTGGTTTGAAAAATAAGCCTTTGGCGTAAGATAAGGTGCTTGAAAGAGACTAGAAGCTACAGGTTTCCCGTCAGTGTCGAGGTGATGGATGCTAGTCTGTTTTCTCTTCATCCATTTCATCCACAACATCCCTGCATAAAATAATTACAGAACATAAGACATACAGCAAAAGGTTCCTCACTAGTTTGTGCATTTCAACTTATCCTATGTGGTCATTGGTCTATGACATTTGACAAAACGAGTGGAGGAGGAAAGTGAGGAAAGATGAAGTAGTTCCCAAGCTACGAACCTCCATTGTGTCTGAGAAGAACTTCCAGATTAATAGGAAGGAAGCTTAATCGAAATTAATCATAATTTTTCTTCTATGATCGATCGGTATAAACATCAACAACTACGAATTGGATCAGTTTCTCCTCAACAAATAAGTGCTTGGGCCAATAAAATCCTACCTAACGGAGAGCTTGTTGGGTGGTGACAAAGTCAAGGCCACGGGCATTACCCAGTCTGCCACTCTATCAACCTAACCCCCCCAGCCCACACAAGGCGGTCCCAAATTGTCCTTGAAATTCATATGCGCATTATCAATTTAGCATCTCAGCTTGTTGGCATTTCAAATAAGTTGACACACCAAGCCTCAGAGACAGAAAATGAAGTGAGAAGACATGAACTTAAAATTAGCTGGAATTGAGTGGTGGACTTGAACCCATCAACAATTGATAGGTTCCTAACAGAGAGGATTTAAAAAGTCAGCTGGGACTGAGTAGTCAACAATTGATACGTTCCTAAAAGATCTTTGTCTATATTGCATGAGCCATATATGTAGAGAAATGTCAGGCCAAGAAAACACGAGGTCAAACCAGTAGATTTCACGAACTATGTTGCACACTCTAACAATGAACAAATTAATCAATTTGTAACCAGAAAACGTGCATTTTAACAACACCACAGAGATGCTCCTGAGAACCTTCTCGTGAGTATAATATCTTGTGAAATGACAATATGACAGCTGGATTACTGTTCTGATAAGGGACCACTAAAACTTATTCTTCACACAAGATGATTGTTTCATGTGGAGTAAGGAAGATAAAGGCAACAGTTAGTTTGTTCTTCTTTTTCTTTTTCCTTTTCCTTTTTTTTGAAGAGAAGCGAAACATAAATTTTTTTTTCTTCAAAATTACAAGTTATATATGCTCAGAAGATTTGAAGAATATATACAGACATACCTCATCTCAGTGTTTACTGAAGTTTGATTATCAGTGCTTGAGGTTCTGTATTGAGGATCAATTGCATCATCGTCATTATCAGACTCTAAATCATCCCCATTCCAAATACGAGGTTTAGGTCTTCGATCTATGTCCTCCTCTGCCTACATCATCCAACATGCCACTATCAGGAAAAGATATCCCATTCAATAATAATACACAAAAAAAATCCACCACTGCCAACCAACCTCTTCTGGAGCTTGTGCAGTTCGAGGTGTTGTCTGAAAAGGTACACTGGGGGCATGAGATAGGTTTGAGAGTTGCTCAAGTAGCACATTCCTGAAACAGACGTCTTTGCCAACTACTCATTGAGATAGTATTAACAAAACGGTAAAACTAAACAACATAACCAACTGAGCTATTGCTCCATGGTTGTATAAAAAGGAACGCACCAATTGATCATTTTTGTCACCTAAGCAATTAGGCACTTGTTCTTGGAAAGCACAGATGATCCGACTGCAACATATTCATATCAATCCTTACCTTTATGACACAGTACGACAGAATGTGCACATAAAAGCTTTAGAGGGAAAAGAAGAACCCAAACACAAATGACAGGAAGAGTAAGCTAATAGATGAATGTCAATTTATAGGAAGAATTGGTTCGACGAAGGCAATGCCAATGTCCAGACCGTCAGCAATTGGAATTCACATAGTGAAAAAAAAAAGTTCAAACAAAATTGAAATTCACAAGCCTCTTTTCTGCTTCATAAAAAAAGCTTTGGCTCCCACAGCATCAACTATGGTCTATATTGAAGAAAAAACTGCATGAATTTTATGACTTTCACAAGGAACCATAGTCGCTCTACTGTTACCAATTAAAGATAGAGTGAAAAGGATATCTTAGTATCCATAAAAGCGAGTTTACTTCAGATCAGCTGTAAAGAGAGCTCACTCACCTAACAGCTGATCAGAAATAAACTCAAAGCTTGTTTGAGGATAAATTGACATAGTGCAGAACCATAAATATTGGAAGCTGCCAAGCTGGCAGCATATTATTTGTCTATGGACCAAATCTTCACACCTCACTTGAAATATGCTACACACATTCATGTTGGCCCATTAGGCAACTAGCCTACAATAATTTTCATTTAAAATAGAAACACGTGACTCAGCTTCTTCAAAAGTAATTGAAATACCAAAAATTATTAATTTCCAGTTCATAATAAAGTTTTTACCACATGTCAATCATTTCCATTCACTAATAGTATATCAGCAGTTATCAATGTCACAACAAACTCCGAGTCTCCAACTAGTCAGTATCATAAAAGAAAAACTTGGATAAACACAAAAAAGCTTTTGTCACGGAATTGCAACATTTCAACAAATAGTACTCCAAAATACTAGCAATAATATGAACTATGAAAGAGAAAATAACAAGTAACACAGTACTCAAACTCACCTTATCCTGTCCATATCTTCGGGTGCATTAAGGTTCTCCATGTTGCTTGGTACAATGTGAAGATTATAATCTGGGCCAAAATATTCATAATATTCATTATATGGCAATTTATTATCAGGCTCCACGCCAACTGCAACCGCCGTCTGTTACAAAGGGACAAAATGAAGCATAACCCTTCAAAATTTTCCAAAAAGAAAGGAGAAGACCAGAGGAAGAGAGCTACCTCGTAGCACCAGCAACGGGCAACATTGCGAATGGTGTACCCTCCACCACCCAAGATCATCAAAGGTACATTGAAAGATCTAAGAAAACGAAGGCAATCTGCATGACCCTTCACGGACAAGTTGAAATCCCCCAACCTGTCGCCTGCCAATGAATCAGCTCCGCATTGAAGAACAACAGCATCTGGCTGATATATTTCCATAGCTTTTTGGATTATAGGCCGAAACAAACTACGGAAGCTTACATCATCCATCCCATCATTCAGTGGGACATTCAGTGCATAGTTCTGCCCAAGTCCCGCCCCAGTGTCCCTAATATGCCCGGTGCCAGGAAAGTAATCCCCATACTTATGAAAAGAGACTGTCATGACTCTGTCGGTGGTATAAAATGCCTCCTCGACGCCATCTCCATGGTGGACATCAATATCTACGTAGATTACCCGCTGCCCAAAGGTAGATGAAGGAAACAGTCAACAGTCAGTCAGATGGTAACAATGGCACACAAGCATAATCAGAACCTTGATCCTAGAATATCAACAGGGGAATGAGAAACAAAGGTTCACATGAGAATGCATGGTATAGTAAGAAGTAGACCAAAATAAATGGATGTAAAATATCTATCAAACCATTTCAGATTGTACATTTTGAAAACGTTTTCAAAAATCAAAGGAGAACAGTTTGTAAATTTCGAACCATCTCAGTAATACATCACATCGACTCCCAAGCAACAATTTCCGACTTGGTTAGATATATCAAAGGACCACTGTGTTAATGGAGCCCTGTAAACAACTATTGAGATTATAAATAAGGAACATCATACAATGTATCTACCTTGCAAGAAAAAAGTCAAGAAAGATCTAAGCGAATATAACATTTGCTTCATACAAGCAAATAATCTAATTCACAGGTTCATTAACAATCAACCTGGGACTCCAACTTCAGTTGGAGAAGCATTTCATCGGATTTAACAATGCCATTTGCCCTAATCTCAAATTCCCAGAGATAAAATGACAGAATCAAAGCATCCCCACGTCTTAATACGATGCACACCGGTGTTGCCTCAACCTCAAGTCACAAAGTGCAGAAAAGAGAAAAGGAAAATTCTACGGTTCCTACTCACTTCTGTACTCAATTTTCCAAAACAGACGAACAGAACATTTATACTATAAAAATACGAAGAAAAAGAACAAAACCTTACCCTGTGAACCTTGAGCAACTCAAGAATTCCCAGTACAATATCATTGACATAACAGAACCCGGACGCCTCGCTCTTCTTGGCATGGTGCAGGCCACCAGCCCAATTGAGCGCAATATCGGCATCACCTCGATTAAGCTTGACCGCAGCACCAATGGAACCTCCAGCGGAAGCCTGGCAGAAGTTGAAGAGGCCTTCAAAGACAGGGCAGTCCTCACCGACATTAAAACGCTTTTGAGATCGGTTGAAGGAGGGTTCGGCTAGGACATCAGGACTGACGGATCGAAGGAACTGAACATATTCGTCGGTATGGAAGCGGCGGATGTCATTGGCGCCGGCAGGAAAGGGTCGGTTGATCTCCATGCGACGGTGAAGAGAGTAGTGGACGATTAGGTTATGGGCCATCCGGATCCGGTGAGGCTTCATCGGGTGGCCTTGTCCGTAGTAGTAGTCTCCGATAGACGGTTCGTAGAAGTAGGTTACTCGCCTCTTCGTCGCGTCCGGACCAGAAGGAAGTGATGCGCCCGCGGTGTCGTCATCCATTAGTTGCACAACACTCGAGAGAGTCGAGAGTCTTTTCTCTTCCTTGCTCTTCCTCTTCTACGATTTTTACGAAGTGAAGAAAAGAAGAAACAGAGAGCTTGGCAAATTTGAATGTTGGGAACCACGACACGAGCGAGGCAGAATCCATTCGCATTATTTTCTCCATAAAAAATACGGAAAAAATATTCAATTGGTCCCTCAACTATGCCCCTATTTTATTTTTGTACTATATCTTTCTTTGTTTTTAAAATCATCCCTCAACGATTGAAAGGTGTCCCGTTCATCCCTCAAATTATTCTGACATCAAAAAAATCATACGTGGCATCTCATCCCAGTTGGCGTAATTTTTACGTCTCTCATCTCATTTGACTTAAATTTACACATGTTATCTCAAAAAATCCTCAAACTATTTTGTTGTATAGTTTATGCACTTTAAGCATTAAAAGTGCTAAATATTAATAGTTTAGGGATAATATCATTCACGCTTATCAAAATTTGTCAACTAAGATTACTTTGATATACCAAACAAATGTCACCTTGAATTTTTTCGACTACTCTCTCACTTAAAGGATGAAATAGATACCTTTCAAATAGTTGAAGGATGAAGTTAGAAGTAAAATAAGTTTAAGGACGAAAGATAAACTAAGAGTATAATTTGGGGACCCAATGTTATATATTTTCATAAAAATACTCATATCCCTCTCCCGCTCCTGAATTAACGTCCTGCATCCGCCTTATTTAGGGCGGGTCATGTGGGTACGGAGTGCAAGTATTTTTGACATCCTATGCAGCGGAGTGAGTGTCAGAAATTTGAGTTGAACTTGTAAGACAAAGCTTATGGTCCAAACCAACTAAAGAGGCCGTTAAGTCTTCCAAATTGGGCTGTTAAGCTTATGAAGACTACATCGTTATTATCAATAAGGCATTTTAGTAACGTCTTTACGATAAAATTTTGAAAACCTTTGTGTGTTGGTTTTGTATACAATATATATATATATATATATATAAAGAGAATCAATTCAAAACGAATATTATGATTTTCTGAATGACTACAAAATACAATTACTACTTTTTGACTGATTTGAAATGACTTTTCCTGACATAGGAAATGATTACCCTTTAACTTTAGGGTACATCTAAATGTACACAAAATTTACTAAATGCACACAGCGTTGATTCCAAGACTGTCTTTTCACTCTTCACATACACCATCATGATACCTTTTTATTCTCTCTTTCTTTTTTACATATAATCATTACATTATACTAGTGGGGTCCACGATAGCCTTTTCACTTTTGTTTTCCTCTTTTTTACTTTTTACCCCTCGTCGACTTCTTTACTATTCTTTTCTTGATCAACATTTTGATTATACCTTTTTTTTGTCTCTTTTTTTTTTATTTTGTATTTTTAAAAGAATTTTTCGATCAGTCAAAGAGTCAAAGACTATTAGGTGTTAATATTTTTTTTGGTACACTAATTCAAGTCATTTTTTCATGCTAAAAAAATTCTTTAATTTACAACTTAACATATAGGTTGTGTGGTATTATACACCCTGAATGTTGGTTGGCATGGGTTGTGTGGGGTTAATTAAGAAATGTCGTCCTTTACGTACTATGGGCTAGTTTGGTAGAGCATTTGCAAAGTAGCAGATATTCTAGCAGAAACGGTGGTAGCAGAAATGTTGGACAATTTTAGTAGCAGATATGCTGCTTGAATGCTGGGTAGGTGTTTGGTTGAACTTTTACTATTAACATTTGTGTTGTGTAGCATTTTGTGATAAATTACGTGCAGGGATATTATGCATATTTGTTGTATACGCTGTATCCAAACAAACAATTTAATTATTAAAAATAATATAATGACTTTAAATTAATTAAAGATAAAAATAAATTATCAATTTATTTGAATTTAATTTATTTATTATTTAATTTATCTTAAAAATTCAATCGTGGAACAACTAAGTATCGTCTAATTACAATATCCTACTGGTAGGATACATAAGTATCCTATCACTAGGATACATACCATATCCTACCGGTAGGATACATTAAGTATCCTATCACTATGCTACATATTGTATCCTACCGGTAGGATAGTCATATAATCACCAAAACGTGTCAATAAATGAGGGGTAATCTTGGAATAACATTAAATTATTGGGGACAATAATGAGAACAATTTCGAAATGCTTCAGAAAAGCTCCTTAATTACTGTAATTGTTGGAATTTGAATAAATGGAATAAGTAAATTTGTTTTGTCCTAGATGGTCATTTCCCTTTAAACTTAAAAACAAATGTTAGAAGACAAAAGAAAAAAAAAACGACGGTTCCTCCTTTACACATAAAAAGTAACGCCGTTATATCATACATACACATACGTCAAGTCAATTGTCAATTCATATAATACACAAAAAAACATGTTTGTGTGCATTTAGCAAAACTCATGTGCATTTAGCAATTACCTTAACTTTACCCTCGGTTATTTCATGTCCCCAATTGATATTGATATGCATGTCAATTTATTTTTCTATGATTTGACAACATTACGTTAACATCTTCTCTTTTCCACTTCAATACACGCATGCATTATGCATAATGCATGCATGCCCTCTAATCGAATATTCGAATCCACTTTAGGAAAAAAAAAATTGACATGCATATCATGAATTGGGGACATGGAACTTTAATTAAGGTTATCTTGTTTGCTTTGTGACAAGAAATGCAAGGTTGGTTCTTGTGGAGAGGCACTTTGATTGCACCTTTTGACTTGAAAACCAAGCAAGTGGCCTGGGATATATATTAATATCGGGACAGGACTCAAAAGGAATCTTCCATCACACATCAGGAGCTGACAAAAGTTTGATAGCCCTAAGTTTAAGTTAACCAAGTAATTATGTGATCGTAAGAGATGCATACATACATACATATATATATATATATATCACAGAATGATGATGTCATGAAAGGATCATAATCTTGACATCCCGCAACTTAACAAGGTGTTCGGACTTCGGAGAGAGTGATACTATATATCCAAACACTAGAGCCAAAGACACAGTAAGTGTTGGGGATATATATGTGAGGTTTAATCAAAAATTTTGTATCGGGCCGGATCGCGAATAGAGTCAAAATCTACTGCGGTGTAGTGTTTTTCTCAGGTAACCGTCCGAACATGTGTTTAGGCGTATGGTCGATTGCGTACGTAAAGTGGCATAGAAGACTTACTAGAGATCTTTCCTCAAGAAAAACTGGAGGTGCCATCGGGACGGGGGGTCTAGCCGTCGAGACGGTTACGATCCGTCAAGACAGGAGTTGGGTCATCAGGATGGACATGCTGAAAATAACGTCTGGAGGCTTTGGTCATCCAGACGGGCTAAGTAGCCATCTGGATGGCTGTTGGAGCTGCATTGTTTTAGTATAAATGGGGAATTTGTTTCTAGGTTTTTAACCCTAATTCCAATTGTAAGTTTCTCTGGGTTTTGAGAGACGACTGAGAGACAGAGTAAGGTTGGGGAAAACTTTGTAATTTATCTCATAGGTTTAATAGGGTTCAAGGTGAGAGAAAAATTGAGTGTATAGTTGTAACAATTTTCTTCTACATAGTGGATTTTCTGTTGGTTGTCTTTTGACAACGCCGTGGTTTTTCCACATATATTTTTGTGTTGATTGTTGCTTTTCTTAATTTCAACTTCTCACTGTCGTGTTGATAATTCTGTTTTAAGGAATATTTGGGCAATTTTCACAACAATATATATATGTGTGTATGTGACCGAAGAATGCATACGCATAAAGTATTGGGGACATGCCCCGCACACACCGGTGCGTATATATGGAGTTTTATACTCCAAAGCCATGTTTTACACTTTTCGTCGCCGGTAGAGGGAGTTTTGGTTGCATTTTGGGATGAGTGGAGAATTTGATATATTTTTGGGAACAAGAAAAAAGTTAGTATTTATTTTATATATATATACAATGGAGAGACGCAAAAAAGTGGAGATCCAGGAAGGCAAAGGAGCTAATCATTTTTGGGGAAGGATGAAGGGAAAGAAATACATATGCTTTGCTTTTACTATCATCATCGATCATCTATGTCGTCAAAAGAAAGAGCTTTATTTGTTGCTTCATTTGGACCATCTCAAAAGGAATATTACCTATATATATAGACAGCCGACCATAGTTAAATAATGAATTTCCACACCAAATACTTATGTTATAATCTATTATGCTTGGTCATTATTATGTATGTTTATATGTGTTTGTTAGAAACTACCCCATCAGTAGTGTACGGGCTAATAGTACATTATATCAATAACCAGTTTTCCAAGTGAACCTTAAATGTATGTTGGGCCGGGCATCCCTAACCTAATTTAGGGGGACAAATCCATGAGGGTTCAATTCCAATAAATCCACAACGGGCAAATTGTTATATCTAGGAATGCCTATCCCAACCCAGGGGGACAAATCCATGAGGGCTCAATTTCAATGGATTCAGAACGGACAAACTGTTGTATGTAATCCAGAACACACAAACTGTTGTATATAGGAATGTGCCCGATTTATAATACCATTGGCACCACAAATTGAATCCTGAATTACAGAATATAGTAAACCATAAATGTAGCCCTGATGATTGCCATATAAATGCATGTAAAGTTGTCAACTAGGTACATGGAGTCTGAGTAGTTGATAGTTCTAAAAAAAATCATTATAATTAATAAAAACTCGCATTTATAAATAACTAAATACAAGAGTTTAAGAGTAATTTATATATATATATATATATATATATTTGATTGCCACTCAAGTACTTACTGGAACAGGGATGGGGAGAACATAAAGTTTGTTGGGTTGAATGGTTGATTAATTAATGATTAATGAGAGATGAGCTCTCTCAACAATACAATTATTAATTCCCAAACCATCATTAAAGTCTGCAGTACTGTTAAAGATTCATATATCCCACCATGCATTGCCAGCCACATGATATTTATAAATTATTAGACAAACTAATTATAGAAGCATCAAGCATTAAATAAGTTGAGTTCCATTTAGTGCACATATCTAAGCACAAGGAGTTCTTGTGTTGAATTCTTTCCATCTCTACGCAATCTTTGAATTTTTGAATCCTAATAGGAGAAGCTCTGATAAACTTAATTATTGCACTTACCCGATCAATTGATGCAATTGGTTCTTTCATGGCCTCCACAACAATTAGATTGATTATGTGTGCAACACATCTCACATGCACATAATCACCTAGCACAAGATTAGCGAACCTCCTCTTCAAATGGTTGACAAGATGATCATTTGTACTAGTATTATCCACTGTAATAGTGAACAATTTCTTGATCTCTAATTCTTTTAAGCAATTCTCAATCACTCTACCCATAGCTTCCCCTTTGTGGCTTTTAATTGTGGTAAAGTTCATGTTTTTTTTTTTTTGCAAATTCCACTCACTATCATGGAGTGAGCAGTTATAACCGTATACCTTTGTCTTTGCAACGATGTCCATGAACCTGTGGTTAAAGAAACCTTTGATTCATTGTTTTGGAACACGTTTATCAATTTTTTCTTCACGTCCTCATACAAATCAATGACGTTATTTCTTGCGGTTGGCCTTGACGGCACACGATATCTTGGATTCAATGCATGCATCCTAAACCATGGATGCTCAACAAACCTAAAAGGCAATTCACATTCAACCAACATATAGGTTAATTCATCCTGTATGGCCATCAGGTCATACTTCCATGTGTTAACCTCCCCCTTTCATCAGGCTTGAGTGCCTTGTAATGACAATTCAGTTTGTTGACCATTTGTCCTAGGCTTGCGTGGACATCGCAACAAGTGTTGCTTTAGAGTGGATGTTCCATTCTTTGTTGAGCTGCACTTGTAGACAATTCCACAATGATTGCAACTACACGTCTGGCGGTCTTTGTCCTTCGTAAAGTCTTTCCGTACTGCAGACCTAAATACAGTTGGTTTTCTCTTGCGCTTCTGAGGACTGGTCGCATCACTTGTTTGGGTGCTTAAGGTGGGAATAAAGCTTTCTCCACCACCTCCCTCTCCACCTTAACATTATGGAAGTTGCTCTTCCATATGTTCTTCAGAACTAGCGTTCGAGAGAGAGAGATCGATTGACAACTAGACATTTACAAAAGAAAAATACTATCCAAAAAACTGGAAAGGAATAGAGTAATAGAGAAATAAAAAAAAAAAAAAAACAACAACAACAACAACTTAAGATTTGTCAATGTTCCAGAATTGCATATCCATATTGAACAACAAACACTAAAATACTAATTATTAATTAACATATCAGAAAAACACTCAGGTAAATAGGCAATAAGGATTAAAGCAATAAGTCAATTACTTGCAAATAGTGAAACATCAATTACAATCTACAGAAGAGCAACATAACTACGGCCTAAGAACAATTAAACAAACAAGAACTCAACAACATATATGCAACAGTACAACTAGTGATCTTCTCAACCAAATCGGCACATCCAGCACAACAGTACAATTACAAGAACTCTGAACTCAACTCAAGAAGCCAAGAAATAGAATGCCGAATATGGAATACCTCCAATCGTGTCTGCCTCTCTCTCGTCAGTCGTCACTGGTCTCCGTCTCTCAACGACTCAACCTCTCCGTCTCACTGCCTTCCTCTCACCCTCTATCATCATTAGTTGATTCACGAATCACGACGACGAGTATTGGAGTACGATTTGTCGATTTCGGCATTTCAAGACTTTCAGAATAAAACCCTAGCAAATTGAGCAAGAGTGTAAGAGACAGTAAGCTGTAAGTGGTATACACTAGCAAGTGAGTCATTGGTTGAATGGTATTCACGTTGCATGTAAAGGATCACCCACTCATTAGGGCATGGGTTCGAATCCTACCCCTTCTCAAACCCTGTTTCAAAAAAAAAGTGGTATACACTATACCGTATAGGTTGATAGGCATATACTAATATACGATTTCTAATTTTATTAAGTATGTTAAAGTAATAAACAGTTTAACTTTAAACTAATTTAAGTAATGTAAACGTAGTATTATAACATATTAACATTAAGTTAACTACACCACATAACATACATATGTTATATATAATAAATATATAAGTAAATTTAAGTTCGGTTTTGGTTTAAAACCGAACATATATTTTTCTAACCGAACAGAAAATCAAATTTAACATTACCTTCAAACCATAAACCAAAAAACCGAACCAAACTAAAAATTACAGTTTGATTTTCGAATTGGTTCGTTTTTAACAGCCCTAACCATGAGGGTGTCATCTGGGATGCACAAGTTCTGTTGGATTACCGTTAAACACGCGCATTCACACGTGCTGACTGTGGATATGATTGAGATAGAGAGTGCTGACGTGGATGTCAAAAGTTCTAAGTAGTTTGGTTTTAATTAATTGCATGAAGTGGTTTAGTTAGATAATCAAATCTGTCATGTCCTTAAGACAAGATTAACGTATGAGCTAATTTTTTTTAATCACAGATTCGCATTGTCTTGTCATAATTAATTTCTATGAAACCACTTTCTTTGAAAAAATTTATACTAATGATATATATATATAATTGAATACGTGGAAGCTAGAGGCACAATTATTGTGGAATTTTTTAAATTTATTTATTTGTCTCCTCAAACCAATTACAAACATTATCTTTAGATAAAAATTTTGGAGATTATTATTATTATTTTTGCAAATAATATGAGCTATATATGCAGCAAGACCTACGAATTATTTGCATTCCGACAAGTGAAGTTTCACGTGTGAACCTAAGATCTTCATGGCCCAATATTATTTGTCAGAAGACTAATTTCAATATAGATAACATTAATAATTAACGTCCCCATAAAAAATAAAAACAAAAACAATGTCCAGTATTTTCAAGGACTATAATCTTAAATATGAAATATGAAGAGGAAATATATGTTAAAAGATATATAGATTAATCAAGTTGTTTACCATCACCAACGCATTCTTCTAGAAGAGATGATAAGGCAGTTGGGGTGTACGTGGATGTGCTTAGTTTGATAGTGTGGATGTCTTCGTCTTCGCTGGTTGCGTATTTTCAAGATTATATAGAGAGAGGGGAATTCTCCTATACGCATCTAAATTGCGCACTTAAAATACGCACCTATATTTTCACAATTGATTTTAAGAAATGAGAGGAAGAGATAGGCTACTGAAAAATACCCCACACATTTATGAAATTCCACTCGTCATTTGTCGGCAGCTTTTACATGTAATAATGTTATGAGCAATATTGCTACAGCCACCCAAAATAAAATCCGTATTTTACTCTCAAATTTATATATGTGGCATGTGAAATACATATTGATTATAAATACACATATAGGGTTAGTCCACTTAATATTCAACACTCCACATTAATCAAAGGTTAAATAAGAGTCACATTTTGAGGTCTCAAATATTATTCTCCGTTACGTTATTTATATGCGTGGAAAATGCCAAGTACATAGCATTACTATTCAAGTATCTTCTACCATGATATTTCCTAGTTATTGCTCCTTTAACGAAACTTACCTTCAAAACATATTCTTTTTTTATGAACTGAAAATGAAATGTATGTAATTTAAATAATATAATTTCATATTAATTCATACATGCATGCAATAAAAACCCTAAATTATACTCCATGCATGGCAGGGGCAGGATAACAAATGATATCTAATGTGCCAAGACTTGGACCATACCTTTTCGGAACGTGAGGTTTGAAAACCAAAGCATCTCATATACATACACAAAAAAATATAGTTCTCACCTGCGCACACCCGTAACTTTCATATTTTATGGGCTTCAAATCTCAATCGTTGGATATGATCAACGGTTGAGATTAAAATAATAAAAAAATTAAACTGTAAAAGTCACTGTTGTGTTGGCCACAGATAATGCTTCACTGTTGTTGGCCACAGATAATGCTTGAGGCCCCAAAAGACCCTCATTTAATGTGAAGTGTTAGATATGAAGTGACCCTTACATATGTGCTTTTTAATCAATGACTATTTTAATGTCACATGGATTTGAGGACTTTTGGGGGTTATATTTTGGGGGTCTCTAACATTGTCCATTAGTCATTGTATTGTTATAGTCCATGATTACACGTTTATTGAGTTGTTCTTGTTGAAATTGTTGGGGAATTACCCCTCAGGATCCTTCTTTCAGAACTGTCAACAAACCAAAGAGAAATTGAACTTGAGATTTGCGTGGAAAACTCCAAACCCGGAGAAAAAACCACGAGTGTTGTCAGACACAACCAGAGAAACTTTCACTATATGAAATAGTTACAATCATATTTTCAATGACCTTTCTCTATCCAATAAAATCCAAGAACCCTATAGATTTTTCATAAGCCTCAATTCAATCTATCCCCTCTAAGATTCTACATTTTGAACTTCTTACAATCTCACACCCTTGAACCCATATTCGATATTCGAAACCCCAAGACATAGCTAGATTCTACATCTTGAACTTCTTACAGTCCACACCCTTGAATCCATATTCGAACCCCCAAGACATATACCGAGAGATAAACCACAAGGATTCCCCCACCCTTGCTCTCTCTCCCTCTTAGCCGCTTACTTAGAGACACAAAGAATTAGGGTTAAGTAAACTTAGAAACAAGCTTACTATTATAAGCTTGTACAAAACCTAATCCTAGTTAAACTCAAATTACTAATTCTAATCTAACTACAGTCCAATTTTATTGATCAATTTCAACAGAAATAACTTAATTGTTGTTGTTAATTTCTAGAGAGAGATTTGAGATATCTTAAAAATCAATCCACTCCCAATGCAAATAAAGCATTACCAGATTTGCGTAAAACCCACTTGATTGCTTCACCTCCCTCTCCCTCTCCCCCCCTCTCTCTCTCTCTCTCTCTCTCTTTCTCTCCATAACTTGAACTCTAAGAATGATTTAGTACTCCTCTCCCCTTTAAATCACCAGAAACTATTCTTCTTTCTTCTGCTCAATCTATCTTCCCCTGCTTTGATTCCATGCCTGAATTATCATTCCAGTGACCACCTACGTCGACAACTCTTCCTTTCAATACATTGAAAACAACAAGAAGAAGAACATGGGACGACATTCATGCTGCGTAACGCAGAAATTAAGGAAAGGTTTATGGTCCCCTGAAGAAGATGAGAAACTGTTCCATTACATTACTAGATATGGTGTTGGCTGCTGGAGCTCTGTTCCTAAACTGGCCGGTGAGTAATAATTCTTTCCCCACACCCCATTATCTCATTTTTTTTTAGCAATGATAGGTTGCTGAAATCGTAGAATTGGTCATTTCAGGATTGCAGAGGTGTGGGAAGAGTTGCAGACTGAGATGGATAAATTACTTGAGACCAGACCTTAAGAGAGGGATGTTTTCACAACAAGAGGAGGAACTCATAATGAATCTCCATGAAGTTTTGGGCAACAGGTAAGAAAATTTACTACCCAATACAATCAATAAACTTAATCTTCAAAATGGGTGTTGATTAAATTTGGAGAATTTAATTTAATCTCAGGTGGGCACAAATAGCAGCACAGTTACCAGGAAGAACAGATAATGAGATTAAGAACTTTTGGAATTCTTACCTGAAAAAGAAGCTAATGAAGCAAGGAATTGACCCAACAACACACAAGCCACTAAGTGAATTGGCAGTGAAAGAGACAAAGAATTTTTGTACTGATAAGGCATCTGCTCTGCAACCAACCATTACTTGTCATGAGCCAACATTTCTTGTTAATGAGACAACTTGCTATAACAGCACAGCCTATGAATATGATCCTAACTTGTCCTATTTTGAGTTGGGTTTTGATCCAAATGTGTATCAATCAACTCTTCCAAATCAATTCCAACCCAGTTTCAGACAAACCCAGCTGGACATTAATTCCAACTCTGCTTTCATTTCAATGCCAAACTTGACCAGTTTCGACTTCTCGGACAATTCGGGTTCGAGCAACAGTTCCAATATCAGCAACTACAATGGGTTTCAGATGGTGGAGAATGCAGGAGTTTCATGGGAGAATGAGAACAAGTTGGATGTTTTCCAGTTTCAAGTCAATGGGATGATCAAATCAGAAGAAGAAGAAATAATAATAAAGCAGCAGAGGCAGCAGAGCAGCTCATCATGGCATGAAGAAGGAGTAGTACAACAGCTTCTTCACACACAAAATTCAGTAGATTTCAGTAGCTACCCATTAACATCCCTTTCAGAGGATCTAACAGCAGAGAATTTGGACTTCTACCATCACCAGATTTGAAACTGTAAAAACTTCATTACTCTTTTTTTTTTACTGCATTTGGTTAATTTCTTTACAAATATGGATACAAAGAGACAGTACAGGAATTGCTGCAGAAAAGTTTCAATTTTTTTTTTTGTTGGTTCTTGATTAGTCCAATCATACATGTAATTTTCTTCTTCTTTTTTTCTTTGTAATTTGAAATAATGTAATTGCAATTATGAGTGAGCACTAATAATTT
Source organism: Tripterygium wilfordii (assembly GCF_013401445.1). Lineage (NCBI taxonomy): Eukaryota > Viridiplantae > Streptophyta > Magnoliopsida > Celastrales > Celastraceae > Tripterygium > Tripterygium wilfordii. The sequence goes on from NC_052250.1 coordinate 11,699,952, forward strand.
TGTTTTCTTGTGGGTCTTATTCTTCTAAATGAGTTATCATTCATTATTAATGTGTAGTTGTGGTGCCATTTTCTTCCCCCGTCTTTTCCTTGTTTAAGCTAGACACTTTTTTAATACAGGACACACCCAGGCCCCATAAAAACTCACATCTAAATTTCAATATAAGATATAATATCATACTCGTTTTTAACAGAGAACGACCATATATAAAACTTGTCTTTTCTATGAGTCTAAACTCGGGTCGTCAGACCCTCACATACAGAAGGTTCCCACCTAACAACATGGTAAGTTGGGAAAAAACTAATACATGACACATCCAGACCCACAAAAATTCACACCTAAACTTTAATATAAGAAATAATATCATACTCGTTTTTAATCGAAAATGACAGCATATAAAACTTGTCATTTCTATGGGTCTAAACTCTGATCGTCAGGCCCACGCGCACAGAAATTTCTCACCTGACAACAAGCTAAATTGAGCAAAAATTCAGTACGTGGCTATAAGGGTATTGCTCCCAGTGACAATCGAGCCTAAGACTATCACCCAAATGATTAGACATATAGATGATACACTTCATCATCATCATCATTATAATTCACGTAAATGTGCATCAAGTATGAATTGTATGTCATTATAATAATGGAAGTGGGGCAGGTAATAGATGGTGATATCTTTGATCAGGCTGGCAGAGTACAACAATGACGATCATGCGGCCTCTTTACATATTCATATTTATATATTTTTATTCATGTAAACTATATTATTATGCTGATTTCATAGCAAATGATATATATATATATATATACACTGCATTTTCGGGCCCCTCCCATCCACTGTATAAGTAAGTACCTCCAAAAGTGTTAAATTGGCTGGCTGGCCTCTTTCTCTCCATTATTGAGGAGAGAGAGAGGAAGGAGAGGAGAGGTTACTAGGGCAAGAGAGTCGGCTCTAGGTATACATACATAATAATTGTATGTATAACAGCTGCAGGTACCAAGTCAATAGCAGAATCTACTTCCTGTTATTTATAAACCTATACATTCTTCCAGGTACCAAATATACTGTCGGTGTTAATATTATAATCAAACTTGCTTCTTGGATTAAGGGGCCTGCAAAATTTGCGATGAAATGCAAGGGCCCCATGTCAAGCCTTTTCCTTTAAGCCTAAGTACCCGTTAAGTGAGACGATTCAAGGAGAACAAAGTCGTATGGACCTAATGTATCCAAAGAGAACCAGCAAACCAAAAACAGACAATATTATTGATCAGCAGGATTCCTTGTTTTGTTTGAAAGGGCTCATTTCCAGTTCCACTTACATGCAAAACCACAATAAGACTGCAGAACATCAATCCAAGTCCAAAGGGATTGGGAAATCATATCAGCATGTTCTACTCTAGCGATAGCTGCTCCAGACATTCTCTCATTCTATAATCTCGACGACGATGGCGGCTGGTCTTATTAAAAATTATATATAATACATAAGTACCAGGCTACCAGCTAACAATCAATCTTAGGATGAAGAATCACAATAAGACTGCAGAACACAAGCATATACATAGTTACATACAGTGCACATGAAGAAAACACAAAAATAATAACAAATCCTCCATTACCAACTGTGTTATTAGTCGTATTGAGTCTATTGACTAATAATTAGAATAACCCTTGACATTAATGGAACGAACCTCATACATAAAAAGTTTCCTTGAGTTGAAAGTTTTCCTTGTATAGCTTCTCTTCAAAGATAACTCACTCAATTATATAACCTGTTTACCAACTGTTTAACAGAAATTAGGTGGAGCTAGACAAGAGCGTCCAAATATATACCTCACCTCTTCAGTACTAGAATGTGTAGTCTCTCTGGTTATTGAGAATCCTAAGAAAACAAATATTAAAGTCTCTTTCGATAGTCGATTCAACAGTCTAGAGAAGAATACACATCGTCTTGAAGCTTGAAAGCTACCAATGCAAAAGTCTTCACATAGGAAGTTGGCCACAAGAAAATACCATTTTAGAAACTAGATTGTGACGGGTTTGAGTGAAATAAAAGCTTGCATCATTAACAGAATGGTTTCATTAGCTTCATATACCCACCTAAACAGAGAAAAATAAATCATAAATCACATTCAACCACTGAAGTATACTTCAAGCCTCAAATATTCAAAGCAAAAATACTGTGAAGTGATTGAATGTATTTTCAGCAGCACACAAAGTCAAATATGTAGAGAAAATCACCACTACTTCTGTACGTTACCACAAAAGTGATCCTATTCAGCTAGAATCAATCTAATGTAAATGATACGCAACCCCTTTTTACAACAACCTAATCATCCATAATTGAGTTTGGTGCTGAGTCCAGTAAGGCTATGGGTAGTTGCAGATCATTGAGGTTGTAGTGATAGAAGTCAATATCTTTCATTCATCTATAATATTGATCATACATAGGGGAAGTAAGTCAGACACACCAAATATACTCTCGAGGGAGTGGAAGAGTGATGAAACTAAATTTTCAACTAGACGGCTATTGATCAAAAGAGAGGTGAGGAAGTTGACTTTGGTCACCAGAGTAGGGTTATACAAATCAGAAAAACAATGTACTGCTAGCAGGCAGCAGCACTGCTTGTGCCAAGCGGTTGGGTTTTTTTTTTTTTTTTTTAAGTTTGAATTTAAATTTAAGTTTGGAAATAAATATTTATAATAAAATAAACAAAATTTACAAATAATTTTTAAAAATATCATAAAATATAATATCATAAAATTTTAATATAATAATTTCAATTTTATTTATTTAAAAAAGTCTTGTACTTTATATTAATAATAAACTATACTTATAAATTTATTATTTATACATAAATATTTATAAAAAATAAAAAAAAATTACAAACAAAATAGACTTTCCATGGCTTATAAGCTAGCGTGAGCTATAAGTTTTACCAAACACCCAACTGCTTACTTCTTAGCACTAGTGTTGAAAATGAAAAAATAAACCCTACCAAGCGAGAACAACATATTTTATTGCTCTGTTTTGTCATCTTCTACTAGTTTTAAAAATTTGCTGGAAACCCTAAGAAGGCGACTACATATAAATATTGCATAAAGCTTTGACATTTTCTACGAAAATATATACTTGATGTGTGGTACATTGCAAGTTGAATGTACTCTTTGTATTCTTTCAGACTACGTATATTTCCAACGTGTACTGGGATTCCAGATTTTTTTCCATTGGAAACATTTCTATGAAAGTTGCTAATTACCTTCCAATATTTGTTAAATTTTGTAGCTTACAATGCTCTCTAACTTATAGTTGAAATATCTTCCGGTTGTTTAATTGTGTTGATTAACCACAAAGTACTGTCAACTTTGCTCTAACCCATCTCTGCATATAATACATTCCCACGCAGGTAAAGTTTGAAGGATAATTAAAAGGGTTTAAATAAATAAAATTCATTGTTTTCAGTTTTTGGTTCCAGATGATTTCCAAGTCCTAATTTGTGAGAATATCCATAACCCTTTCCAGTATCTTGCTTCACACAACAATCTGAAAGACACCCCAGCCCATGCTGTATTATCTGATTCTGGGGTATGGAATTGTAAGGGCAGTTTTTCATTCTTTAAACTGGTTAGTAGCTGGAATGTATGTCCAGTATAATAGGTTTCAGTGCCTAAGCAACAGTTAGTTATCAGAAAAATACATGAAAAACTACGAGACTGAAATAACCAGTTAGAACTCCAGAGATGAACTAACGGAAACAAAGGGAAGGGAAAAACAAATTGAAGTCAGAGAGGACCATTAGCAAACTGCAAATACTCGAGTTGAATATGCTTCTATTCTATGTGTGTGAACCACAAAAAAAGGCACATATACTTAGAAGAGTACTCATATATTTAAGTAGGAGCGGGTGCGTGACTGTATTAGAACATGCAACAGTATAAACACAGGACATATAATTGTGTCCCATCCAGTTCTACGAGTTCAAATGCCAAAAAGAATTTTGATACAAACCTGAATGCAGAATTTAGGAGGTAAGACAGCATCAAGTATCTACCTACTCAGTCTGCAAGGAGCAGAAACAATTAACATAAACAAGACAACAAGGTACTAATTTAAAATATCCTTCCATCTTGTATTTATAATGAATAGCAAATAACAAAACAAAACTATGCAATTTCAAAGGAGCTTCTCTCATAGCAGCAAAAAGGATAAATCTGGCTGAAAAGGGAAGGAGATATACATATAGAGAGAATACAGCAGAGTAGAAAGAAGTTCTTCATAAATTTAATCATGTGCATCCACAAATATATCGCTATAACACGACAACAAATAAATACTGGGAATGACTAACTCTTACAGTGTTTGTTCTGCTGAATGTATGTTACAACAAGCTCACATGGATGAGTAAAACTATCGCTGGGAAGTTATGGAGGATAGGACTGTCTGTGGAGATGCAAACCAGCCTGATAAAGGGTGAGGTGGTGTATTGCTTTGGCAAACAGATCCCTTAGATCAGGATGCAGAGCTAGCACAGAACGCGCCAATCCTTCAATGGCATTCAATGCCTGTGCTTGTTCAAGAGCTTTGCTGTTCCCAGCATTCAATGCTAGGTAACATAGTAGAACAAGTCCATGAATTTGAGCTCGATCACTGGCACGCAACAATCTCATCAAAGGAGGAACTCCATCAAACTCAATAATGGCCTTCGTATGCTCTGTACAATTGAAATTTTCTGGACATGCAAATTTTCCCAAAGCGATAGAAGCTTCAGTGGCCATATCAACATCCTTGTTCCCAAGCTGAGCAACTAAAGGCCCAAGTACTCGTGTTTCTTTTGCAGGAAATGTTCGAGCCAAGCACCCAATTGCCTTAATTGCAGGAATTTGTAATGTCGGATTATTTTCTTCCCTAATTACTCTTAAAAGCTGATCCAATACTGCCTTCGCAGCAGGCAAATTAGTCTTAAAAGCCGCTCGTCTAACATCAGCATTTTGCTCAGCCACTACTGTTATCTCCATAACAGTCATCAAACAATTAAACTGCAATTCCCCTTTCTCACTCTCAATAGTCTTAGCCAAACAAAGCAGCCCTTTTGTCTCTGTAATTTTCCTACAATTTGATACATTACCTTTGGACAGTTTCCAAAGTGCCTTGGCACAACTGACCTTGACCTGAAGCTGCACCTCAGGTAGCTCAATCTCTTTATCTTTCCTATAATGACTGCCCCTACTACTACCATCTGAAAATGAAGAGTGAGCCGACAAATTCGAACCTTTTCGATGACTATAATTATCGCTTCCAGGTTTTGAGGCAATCTGCTTATTAATTTGAACAATTGAATGAATACTAGTTTTACCTGACTCCACCTTAGTAGTATCCAAGACCAAATCCACAGATAGCAACGACACTAGGGGCCTGATCACGTTCTCTCGCACAAAGTCCTGCTGTGCTAGAGGGTCCAATTCCGCCATCCTCGCTACCAAATTTGCCGCCGCAATCTGGACTCTCATTGGGGAATCACCAAGAACCCCAACAATTGTTGGCACCCCAAGCAAATCCACGATCAATCTTACTCTCTCACTGTCAGTAGCGATATTAGAAAGCGCATTCGCAGCAGCAATTTGAGCCTCTGGAGAGGCCCCCTCTTTGAGCAACTTCAAAAGTGGAAAAACCCCGCCTTCTTCAACAATGATATTCTTGTTCCGCTCGTTAACGCGAGCAAGAGAGGCAAGCTCGTTAGCTGCGTCAACACGGTCTTTTAGCTGCCCCATAGTGAGGGTAGCGATATAGGACCAGACCCAGGCGAGGATAGGGTCGTTGCTTGCAATTGGAGGCAGAGATAGGTCAGCTCCGTCAGAATCGAAGATAGAGAGCAGCCAACGCATGTCACCAATTGAGGATTCAAGTAAATTAGATACCTTTCGGAAATCGGCAGTGGTGGTAATTGAAAACAACTGGCGGAGTACGCCGCTGTGGCGGCACTTGCGCATCAGATTCAGGGCGCGTTCAAGATTCTTAGTAACATCGATTGCAATTCGACGAAGTGGACGGTCGTAAAGGGACTGAGTGACAGCGGAGAGGCGCACGGCAGAGCGGAGCATCTGAGAGAGTTTATCGACCTGCTTGGCGAGTTCGGCACATTCTTGCTTGTTGGACTCGGCCTCTTGAGCTGATTTAACAACTCGGTCCGCCAGAAGAATCGGGAGAGAAAGTTCTTCTTGTGGGGTCTTCTCCTCCTCGTGATGGACTGTCACGGCAGCAGCAGCAACTCCTCCACCTCCACCTCCACCAGTAGCTGCCATTGGAAACCTAATACTGGACAATTGGATACTGAATTGAGACGGACAACGGATTAAGGAAATGCGGGAAGACCATAATCAGCTAGCAGATTCCAACTTTTTGATTTTTCAATTTGGTTTCAAGGGTATGTTGGTTGTGAGATCAGAGCAAAGGAATTTTAAAATAATTAAAATATAGTAAAAGAAAGGAAAAAGGTGGATGGAAGATGACTGGATGAGGACAGACCTGCAAAATCATTCCGACGGAAGATTGGACTGAAGAAATTGGACTGACCTTTGACTTTTCGGACAAGGAAGGAACAGCCAAACGTAAACAAAGGAACAGAACGATCTACACATACATATAAATATAGATTAATTATATGTGTGCGAGTTTGCACTTTTACAATGAATTCTTATAGATGATTTTTATTTTTATTAAGTACACCTTAATATTAATATACCAATTAAAAAAACGTAACATAATCAACTAAATCTAGGGATGGTAATGGGTCGGGTACCCTTCCATTTATAAAATACCAAAACCGTTTCCATTTAATATACTCTATACCAAAACCTTTCCAAAACCATTTAAAAAACCATTTAAATTTTCAAAACCGGAACCGTTCCATAACCGTTTATCATCGGGTACCCGTTTACCATTTAACTTTTAATTTTTTATTTTTTATTTGAAGATTATATTAATATAAATTAATATTGAGTATGATTTATATTAATTATGATTTTATAATTCAAATTAGTCTAATTTATAGTTTTATTAGTATGCTTCTATAAATATATACGTTTTAATATGTTTTATCATGTTATAATTTAATATCCTAGTAGTATATCTTTATAGATGATTTATAATATTATTACTATAATGAATCTTTTTATTAAACGGTTTGGGTACCCTAAACCCGGCACCAAATGTCAAACCCGACCCTAAACCATGACGGGTTTGAAAACAAAAACCAAAACCGTTTCCAAAACCTATAGGATCGGTTTTCGAGTTTTAAACGGACCGGGTACCCTGTGGATAGTGCTCGGATCGGTTTTTTTTGCTATCCCTAACTAAATCCCTTTTGCGTTTTTGTTCAAAGATATACACCCCTCTTTTCTTCATCCTCTCTAGGGTTTCAAACCTTCAAATCAACCACACCTGCAAACAGGGTAGACAAGAGAGAGAGGTAGAAGATTTGTTTGGTTCCCGGATATCTATTGCTCACCACTTCCATTTCACGACATTGACAGGCTCTCCACTCAACTTGAATTTAATCCCCTACAATTTTCCCTTGCCTCTTTCAAGCCATCTTTATAGGGTGGCATTTCTGCCACTTGGGAATGGAGCACCAGATGTGTTTGCCAGTATTGTGCATTTGTGGGACTAACCTAGGTCAAAAATGAACAGAAATGGTGAAACTAACTTGTTCCTCCTCATCAAACTCTTCTCCGTCGAAGAAGTAATCGTCTCCTTCGAAGAACTGTTCGGCATTATCCATCTCCTTCCGTCATCGGCGCCCCCGTGGTTTGGGTGGGTTTTTGGGGAATGACAAAGAATAGAGGAGGTGATTTTTAAAGGATTTGCTTCTTCCTCGTAAAGACAAATGGGATGTTATAAGATTAGACTTTTTTGGCGAGAAATTGGAGTAAACTTGGTAAACCAATCGGGGGTGCATATAACGCTCATCTTCTTATATTATCTTCAAATTTTTGGCATTGGTAATGTACCAAAATGACATCCACCCAAAACCTTCCACGTGTCCTAACACATGGCACCTAAAGACGACATTCGAGACGCCCACCTGATGTCATGACTGAAGAAGAGTAGAATTCCAACCGAGGAGTCCGAGTCATCCCTTGGTATATAACTGAACATAGAGACCAAGAGTCCATAAGAAAGTCAATTCTACTTGGGAAAGGAATCCAAATGAGATTCACCATCCTATGATTCTACTTAAGATCAAGTCAATAGTAATTAACAAGAAGAGCTCCGAACCAAGGATTCTCCTTTTGACTGTTATTTACTTGAACGTCGGAGCAGGCCATAAATCCTACTATGCCCACCAGGGCAGGCATTAAAAACTGAAGCAAATCTGAAATTGTATTATGGACCTCAACATCACATAAACTGGGAAATTAACAGCATCCACAATGGTGCTACTTGTGCACACACTCCAAATTTCACTAAATTAAAATAACAATTAACAAACAAAAGAAAAGCAGGCAGATCTGACATTAGTCTATGACACATGCTCTAAGAAATAATAGACACGAATAAATGCCTTCACACCACGGTCAAAGCTTAAAGAAAAACAATTGAAAAGATGATATGTGCAGCTGAGGCCTGAGGGTCAGCGTCATTAAAATTCCACATTGAGGCTTTGTTTGACAGAGCGAAAAGCTGAATTTTTAACGTTAACGGAAATGTTGTGGGAAATATATTGAGCTTAAAGTTGTGAAATATACTATGAGGTGTTTGGTGCAGTAAAAATCGACGTTAGCGAAAAACTTTTAAAATAAAGTATTATAATATTAGATTTTTTAAATTTTATATTAAAATTTTATATTAATATAAATATAATAAATATAATTCTTAATTAAAATTAAATTTAAGTATTAATTAATAAATATTTTCATATTAAAATTTTATAATGAGTTTTATATAATTTTAGTTATTAATTAATAAATATTAATTAAAAAAATAGGACCCACATTTGATATCATTATAAATAAATTTAATATTAATATTAATATATATAAATTTATTAATATGTTTAATATATATATGTAATATTTGAATACATAAAGGTTTCTAAAGGCGTGGGTCCCATGCAAAAAGGCGTGGAACCCACAATTAAAAGAAAGTAACATAAAGGCGTGGGACCCATGCAAAAAGGCATGAGACTCACACCTTTGTGTAATCCGCTGATCAAATAAGTTGATGCTACCCGATCCGCTACCAATTTGGCAGCGGATCCGCTCACCCCACTCTGCCGTGGCAGAGCATCGAACTCAAGCGTTTCGCTAAGCGGAAACGCTGAGTCAACTGCTCTGTCAAACAAGCAGTGAGCAACTTCAAAAGTGGAAATACCCCGCCTTCTTCAACAATGATATTCTTGTTCCGCTCGTTAACGCGAGCAAGAGAGGCAGGCTCGTTAGCTGCGTCAACACGGTCTCTTAGCTGCCCCATAGTGATGGTAGCGATATAGGACCAGACCTAAGCGAGGGTAGGGGCGTTGCTTGTAATTGGAGGTAGAGATAGTGAAAATTAGGAAGAGAGAGTTTCGCTGGACAATTCTCAGCAGCTTACTGCGGCTGCGAGACTAACTTGTATTTATACTCAACATACAAAAGTAGCCCTAGAGAAGGACCTATTACATATTGACAAGTGTACAAATGAGAGAAGTATAAATAAAACCACAGCTATGTATGTGTATCGTATAAGGTTCTAACAGTCCCTCGCAAACTGGAGAGTGATAGAGGTCTCTCAACAACTCCAAGTTTGTCCCTGAACCATTGGAAACGTGAATGAGAGAGTGGTTTTGTTAAACAATCTTCTATTTGATCACGCGAGGGAACATATCTCACATCAAGTTGCCTGGCCAGAACTTTGTCTCAAACAAAATGAATGTCAGTCTCAATATGTTTGGTTCTGACATGATAAACAGGATTAGCTGCAAGGGCATTGGCACTTAGGTTGTCACACCAAGTGATAGGAATAGAGAAGCACTTGAGGGAGAGCTCTCGTAGCAAGGACTCAAGCCATGACAGTTCACAGGGCACTTGAGCTAAAGCTCTATACTCAGATTCTGCGCTAGACCTGGCCACAACATGCTGTTTCTTTGAAGACAAAGAAACCAAAGTATCACCAAGATAGACATAGTGTCTTGCTATTGATCTTCTGTCATCAACCCAACAGGCCCAATCGGCATCAGAAAAACCTTGTAACAGTAACCTTGTACATGGCTTAATATGCAGCCCCATGTCCTTAGTACCCTTCAAATATCTCATGACCCTTTTTGCTCCCTGCCAGTGCACAGTAGTAGGGGCATGTAAATATTGGCTCAGTTTGTTAACAATAAAGGAGATATCAGGTCTGGTATTGGTGAGATACTGAAGACCTCCAATGATACGTAGGTAAAGGGTTGGATCAGCCAATGGTTCCCTATCATAGATAGACATCTGCCTACCAACAACAGTTGGTGTGGGACATGGCTTGGTGTTCTCCATTTGTGCCTTCTTAAGTAGAGCTTCAATGTATCTGGTTTGGGTCAAGTACATATCAGTAATATTTCTCCGCACTTCAATTCCAAGAAAATGATGCAAGTTTCCCACATCCATCAGAGCAAAAAGAGTGTGTAATTTTTTCACAAATCTTTGTAAAGAGCCAGCATGAGTGCCTGTCACAATTATATCATCCACGTAAAAGAGGACTATGATTATCTGAGTCTTGTCCGTGTAGAAGAACAATGAGGAATCACACTTCGAGTTCTTAAATGCCCAAAGAGTCAAAGTATTTTTGAGTTTGTCAAACCATGCTATGTGAGCTTGCTTTAGTCAATACATAGCCTTTTTCAACTTGCAGACACAATTTGGCTGAGACATATCCTCAAACCTTTTTGGTTGTTGCATGTACATTGTCTCCTGTAGAGTCCCATTCAAAAAGGCATTATTCAAGTGAATCAAGTCCAGTCACCAATTGAGGATTCAAGTAAATTAGATACCTTTCGAAAATCGACAGTGATGGTAATTGAAAACAATTGGCGGAGTTTGCCGTTGTGGCGGCACTTGCGCACCAGATTCAGGGCGCGTTCAAGATTCTTAGTAACATCGATTGCAATTCGACGAAGTGGACGGTCGTAAAGGGACTGAGTGACAACGGAGAGGCGCACGGCAGAGCGGAGCATATGAGAGAGTTTATCGACCTGCTTGACGAGTTCGACACATTCTTGTTGGACTCGGCCTTTTGAGCTGATTTAACAACTCGGTCTGCCAGAAGAATCGGCAGAGAAAATTCTTCTTGTAGGATCTTCTCCTCCTCGTGATGGACTGTCACGGCAGCAGCAACAACTCCTCCACCTCCACCTCCACCAGTAGCTGCCATTGGAAATCTAATACTGGACAGTTGGATACTGAATTGAGAAGGACAACGGATTAAGGAAATGCGGGAAGACCATAATCAGCTAGCATATTCCAAGTTTTTTATTTTTCAATTTGGTTTCAAGGGTATGTTGGTTGTGAGATAAGAGCAAAGGAATTTAAGATAATTAAAATATAGGAAAAGAAAGGACAAAGGAAGATGGAAGATGACTGGATGAGGACTGACCTGCAAAATCATTCCGATGGGAGATTGACGCAGGAGATACCCGTTTAGACTTTTGGGATTCATAAAGACTTCCTTTTTTTATGATTTGAAGAAATTGGACTGACATTTGATTTTTCGGACAAGGAAGGAACAACCAAACGTAAACACAGGAACAGGATGATCAACACATACATAAAGATTATATGTGTGCGAGTTTGCACTTTTACCATGAATTCTTATAGATGAACTTTGTATGCATCACATTTTTTTATTAAGTACATCTCAATCTTAATATATCAGTTAAAAAAATATAACATTACCGACTAGACCCTTTTTTGTGTTTTTGTAAGAAAACTCAATGTACACCCATCTTCTTCATCCTCTCTAGGGTTTCAAACCTTCAAATTAGCCACACCTGTAAAATGGCAATTGTGTTTGAGTTGAGCTCTTCTGTGACGGATCGAGTTTAACACAAGAGGGGGGGTGAATTGTGTCCCCAAATTCCAATTGGAATCCCTTTTTCAATTTAAACAAATTAATGGCAATTAACAAGTAGCACACAAATTTGAACTCTAATGATTTTCCTAATCAATATTCAATCCAATGCAAGATGTGATACAATATAGTGAATGACCAAATATCAAATAATCAAGAATTGCACAAAACAGATTTTCAAGCAACACACTGCACACAGATTTTTCAACTCAGATTTTACCTATCAAATGATGTCAAAATGCAACGAAATTTTATATGCAATGTCACAACACCTTAATAAACACTATATCAAAATTTCAGATCAAAATTCAAAGTTTAAGGCAGTCTGCTAATCTCGGACAGATTAGGGTTTTGAAAATCCTGCAGTTTGAAACAAGTAGTAAATATAAACAAGTAAACAAAGAAATCAACACAGCGATTTATAGTAGTTCGGAGACCCTTCTCCTACGTCTACTACCTAGATTCACCAACCTAGGATTTTCCCAACTCCACTAAGGTGTGGTTTTAAGAGACCCACAAAACCCCTTACACCAAGGGTTTCTAAGAACTCCCTCAAACTTCAATGTTTACAATTTCCCTTAACAAAGGGAATTTTTCAATGGGATTTTCAACCAAGGTTCTCACAGGTTACCTCAAAGGTATTTGGTGTGGAACTCTCAAGATTACAGCAACACTCTCAAAGATAGGATTTTAAGAACAAGAGAGGTTTAGATTGTAAGCAAACAAAGCCTAAAGGATATATGAACTTCCCTTTTGCAAAAGCAAGAGTAGTGAGAAGTCCTTGATTGTAGAGGCTTGTATTGGAGAAGATTGTTGTAGCAAATAGCAAGAAGGCTTGATGATTGATGAACTTGATAGCAAAAGGTTTCTCTCAAGGATAATTTTTCAATTTGCTTCTCCAAGTTGTATGAAAGGGAAGATCCTCTTTTAAAGGCAATTCTCTCCTATGCTTGTAGCCATTGGATCAAACTTCAAGAGTTGATCTCTACCATCCATTGCAGCTCCTAATCTTGGTCATTGATGTTTTGAGCAAACAAATCTCCACCATAGAGCATATAGACGTTGCACATGCTCCTTTTTTTAAGTCAAAAATTGCAAGCAAGAAAGTTGTCTTATGCACAACCATTTGATCAATGTATGTCTTCAAATCTTGACCATTCAAACTCTCTTTAATTCTCAGCCATGGATGTAGATTGTACTATGCCATCTTGTCCCTTCATTTTGAATCAAAGACTTCAAAAGTGATCCCTTAGTCAAGGATCTTGTTTGATTGCACCAACATAACTTTCTTGGTAGCACATGTCTTGAGTGAAAATGTCAAGGATCTTGTTTGATTGCACCAACCTAACTTTCTTGGTAGCACATGTCTTGAGTGAAAATGTCAAACAAGAATATATCACTAATGATAGAGAGGACAAGGTTTGTCCCACATGTTTGAAAAGAGTTGTATCTCTATGAAGACCACAACCAATAGCCTCAATGTTTGATTCATTCAACTTGATAAAGTGCCTTAGTGGAAAGTTGGCAAATATAGGATTTTTCATAGTTTCCTAGAGCTCCAAGCTCATTCTTAGAAACTGGACTTCGACCACTCTTGAACATACTGAATTCTGAGCCATATGAGACCACAATGATGATTAACCTACAAGGAAATAGGAGGTAGAACTCCCCAATTGCATGTAAGCTCAAAGAGCTTCATATAGAGCGCATAGGTTAATTACATTAGAAAAACAACCCAGAAAATTCATATTACTGCATGATAAATCATTTTATATGTAGTATAATGTCCATGTAAAATTTCATAACAATCGGAAATCGTTTGGTCACTCAACCAAGCAATTTGATCACTAATAGTAAAACCGATAAATTCTAAGTGTAAATTCAAAGTCATTTTGCAAACTCAGTGTAAATGACCTTTTCTCTTGAACTTTACTAAATAAAATATGTTCATAGTGATGAAACTAAGATGCACACGAAATTTCATTTAAATCGGAGTTCATTTGGTTCACCACGTTCACAAAGAACACATATGCACAAAATTAGGTAAAACCTAGTTTTGGCGGAATTTAAGCATATGACCAAATATATATGTGATGCACTTAATTTCTCATGATTATAGTCCTAGAACATATATTAAGCCTTCATGTGCATGTGGTTCAAGTTTCAAGTCATTTCGACCTAAGTTGGTTAAGATATGATAATTGGAAAATTAATGCTCTAACTTAGTTCATGTATGTTTGTTTTCAAAACTTAATTTCCAGCACTATCTCAAAAATATATAGTCATTTAAATTCAATTCATATAAATCAAATATTGCTTTAATGTTTCATTATCATTTATAAATGATTTAATATCATCAAAATTAGACATATAGGACCATAGGTCCAACAATCTCCCCCTTTTTGATGATTACAAAACATGCATGATATAAATGTCTATTTGATTGTAATTGAATTTAATATCAATTCAAAGTGCATTAAAAAGCTTAATGATATCAATTTAAAACACTTTTGAAACTCATACACAACTTTAGTTAAGTAAGCTTAGCTCCCCCTTACTTTAACATCTATTCTCTCCCAATCATGGCATATACACTCCCCCTTAAGTTATGCCTATATATGCATTTTGGCAAATGATTTTAATGCAATTTATCATCATGTCTCTCCCCCTTTTTGTAATAAATCAAAAAGTGGAGAACTAAGGGGTTGATGCAAGTTTTGTAAAAGATTTATAAGCATTTTTGAGATTTTATCACAAAAGTGATTTAAGACCATAAACATTCTTCAAATAATATCAAAACTTGTTCTCATCAACAAATAATCATGGCTACACACCAATTGAACTAATAGAACCTAAGTGACCTAATTTGGAGCCTATCACACTAAGTGACCCATGGCCTCCTAATGACACTAGGTTACTCCCCCTTCAATCATGCATACCAATTTATACATTTAGCTTATAAGCACATATCACCAAGAAAATATAATAAGCATTCAAGTTCAATCTTGGGATATCAATCAAACAAGGATATGCATTCAAGTAATATGCTCTCAAGGTGCTTCACACAAACCTAATGCATTTCTTAGTTTTATGAATCTATCCTTAGCTAAAGGTTTAGTGAACAAATCGGCAATATTATGTTCCCCTTCTACATGTTCAAGCACAATGTTCTTTTTAGCAACATGATCTCTAATGAAATGATGTCTAATGTCTATATGCTTAGCTTTACCATGATATCTAGGATTCTTAGACAAATGTATGGCACTTATGTTATCACAAAGAATTGGAATGTTTGAAAATTCCATATTAAAATCAAGCATTTGTTGTTTAATCCAAAGCAATTGGCAAGTACAACTACCAATAGCCATATATTCGGCTTCGGTAGTGCTCAAAGCAACACATGTTTGCTTCTTGGAGAACCAAGATATGAGCATATTTCCTAGGTATTGACAAGTACCACTAGTACTTTTCCTATTTATTTTGCAACCCGCAAAGTCGGCATCTACAAATGAATGCAAGTCAAATGAAGATTTCTTATCATACCACAACCCTAGGGAAGGTGTGTCTTTTAAGTACCTAAGAATCTTCTTTATGACCATGAGATGTGTTTGCTTAGGATTAGATTGAAATCTTGCACACATGCACACACTAAACATAATATCGGGCCTAGATGCGGTCAAGTAAAGTAAACTACCAATCATTGACCTATATCTCTTTTGATCAACATCATTACCATCTAGGTCGGGTTCTAATTTGGAACCTTTAGAAATATCCATGCCAAACCTTTTTAATATCTCATTTGTATACTTAGTTTGACTAATGTGAGTGCCAAGTGGGGTTTGTTTAATTTGTAAACCTAGAAAGTAAGTCAACTCACCCATCATACTCATTTCAAATTCATTCTTCATGCATAATGCAAAATCTTCACACATAGATTCTAATGTAGCACCAAACACAATTAGCATATCAAGACCTTTGTATTTAATAAACAAAGTATCATCAATACTACCACATTGAAAACCATTTTCAAGCAAGAACTTAGACAATCTTTCATACCAAGCTCTAGGAGCTTGTTTTAAACCATATAAAGCCTTGTCTAGTTTGTAAACATGGTTTGGAAATTTCTTACTTTCAAATCCGGGAGGTTGTTTAACATAAACTTCCTCATTTATCACACCATTTAAAAATGCACTTTTCACATCCATTTGAAAAAGTTTGATATTTTTGTAATATGCAAATGCAAGCAATAATCTAATAGCCTCTAACCTTGCAACCGGTGCAAAGGTTTCATCAAAGTCAATGCCCTCTTCTTGGCAATATCCTTGGGCCACTAATCTAGCTTTGTTCCTAGTTACATTACCATTTTCATCCATCTTATTCCTATAGACCCATTTTGTTCCTATAATGGTGTGGTCTTTAGGTTTAGGACAAAGAGTCCAAACCTTACTTCTCTCAAATTGTTCTAACTCCTCTTGCATGGCATACACCCAATCATCATCATGCAAAGCATCACGTACATTTTTAGGCTCTACTAAAGAAAGCATGGCAAAAGAGTTTAAAGGATTAGAATTAACCGTAGAGTCCCTTTTGGCTCTTAGTTGCCTTCCTTGATGCAAGTCTCCAATAATTAGTTCTTTTGGATGAGACTTCATCACCTTGTATTTGTGAACACCCGGTTGTTCCATAGCATTTTCAGCTTCTTTTGGTTCTTCATTTCCCTCGGGTTCACCTTCACTTTCTTCATTTGGTGGTGTTTCTTCATTTGAGATATTCATCTCCCTTAAGTTCTCCACCAAAGGGACATCATCTTCATCTTCTTCTAGCAATTGTACTCCATGTGTAACTTCATTTTTGTGCTTCAAAGGATGTTCCAAATCTGAAAATTTATTTTCTACACGCACATTTGGAGCAAGTGTGGTCATATCATCGAATTTAACATTTACACTTTCTTCCACAATTTTAGTTCTAGAGTTAAATACTCTATATGCTTTAGATGATGATGAATATCCTAAAAATATTCCAATGTCACTCTTTGCATCAAATTTATCCAAATTGTCTTTGGTATTTAAAATAAAACATTTAGCACCAAAAATCTTAAAGTAATCTACTTTAGGTTTCTTGCCATACAAGAGTTCATAAGGAGTTTTCTTTAATCCTTTTCTAATGCTAAGTCTATTACTCACATAACATGCATTACTAGTAGCTTCGGCCCAAAAATATTTAGGAAGATTATATTCTAGAAGCATGGTTCTTCCTAGTTCTTGTAAAGTTCTATTCTTCCTTTCTACAACCCCATTTTGTTGAGGTGTCCTAGGAGCACTAAACTCATGTTTAATACCAAAAGAAGCACACAAAGAATCAAAATTAGCATTTTCAAATTCACCTCCATGGTCACTTCTAATTTTTGAAACCTTTAAGTTATGCTCATTTTGCAATCTCCTAAGTAAGTTTTCAAAAGCATGCAATGCATCACTTTTATGCACAAGAAACAAACACCATGTAAATCTAGTATAATCATCCACAATAACAAATGCATAGTATTTTCCACCTAGACTCCTAACTCTACTAGGACCAAATAAATCCATATGTAACAATTCTAGAGGCCTAGAAGTACTAATATCAAGTTTAGGCTTAAAAGACTCTTTAGTTTGTTTACCCCTAACACAAACATCACAAACATGTTCAACATTGAAATTTAACTTAGGCAATCCTCTAATAAGTTCATTTGCACACAACTTTTTCAATGTAGACATTCCGATATGACCTAATCTTCTATGCCAATGCAAAGCATCATCATTCTTAGCAAGCAAGCAAGATATTTTAGAATTTTTCATAGCATCAAAATGCATTACATACATATCACCACTTCTACTTCCTAATTTCACAACATTACCATAAACATCAAACACATAACATTTATCATTTTTGAAAAGAATATCAAAGCCTTTATCGGCTAAGTGACTAACACTCAATAAATTAAAAGATAAATTTTCAACCAATCTTACTTCACTAAGGGAGAAAGAAGAGTTACCTATGGATCCCAAGCCTAGGATCTTACCTTTGACCTTGTCTCCAAAGGTCACAAATCCTCCATTCTTCTTTGCTTCAAAGGATGTGAATAATGAAGCATCTCCCGT
This sequence comes from Tripterygium wilfordii, assembly GCF_013401445.1. Classification (NCBI taxonomy): domain Eukaryota; kingdom Viridiplantae; phylum Streptophyta; class Magnoliopsida; order Celastrales; family Celastraceae; genus Tripterygium; species Tripterygium wilfordii. Next base: position 11,718,166 of record NC_052250.1, read on the forward strand.
CATGTGTCTAGAACAACCACTATCCAAATACCATTTGCATGATTCGGATTTGGATTTTAAGCACACCTAGATAAACACATGTTTAATATACCTTAGGTATCCAAACTTTGGATCCTTTGGGGTTAGTAGCAATAAAGGCATATGCATCAATTTTGAAAGTTCTCATCACATATGCTTTCTTTTCAAAGTCATTCAACCCTTTAGGCACCCAAACCTTCTTCACATAAACTTTCCTCTTCCTAGGTGTAGTTCCCTTAGGAGCATTAGCCTTACCCTTGGGGTAGGTTCCATTTTTGTTCACGTTGACCGTGGCCTCCTTAGCCTCTAGGGTGTCCTTAAGTTTCATAGGAACATATCCTAATCCACTCTTGTCAAGATAATGTCTTTGAGATGCAAGAAGTTCATCCAATTTAGAAGAACTCATAGAAAATTTTGAAAATTGTTTTTCAAGCATATTGTATTTCTCATTGGCCATATCAAGCTCTTTTTGTAGAGAAGAAGAGTTAGGCATAATAATGCACTCATGATCATCCCATGTATCCAACTCACCTTCTAGCTCATGAATCCTAGCATGCAAAGCATCTAAGTCATGTGAATTGCTAGATGATGCAATGTTACTAGAATTAACACATGTTTTCAATTGATTTTTTAAATCCTCATTTTCTTGAACTAATGCATCAAGTGAAAAACATAAATCATCATATTTAGATTTCAAATCACAACACTCATTTAGATGCATTTTTTCTACTTTAGAAAGTCTACTAACTTTTTCCTTAGCATGCTTGTGTTTATGCATCAATTTCTCATAAGCAATATAAAGTTCATCATAAACACAAGAGAGCTCATCATAAGAAGGTTTAGAAGATGTTACCATCTCATCCGAATTTGATGAGGACACTTCCTCTTCCTCATTTGCCATGAGACACAAGTTGGCTTGGAGTTCCTCTTCACTATCACTTGAAGATGATGATGAAGAATCATCCCAAGTGGCCTTGAATGCCTTCTTCTCCTTCTTCCCTTTTTCCTTCTTCTTCTCTTTCTCTCTATATTCCTTATGCTTCTTCTTTTGAAGCTTAGGGCAATCGGCCATAAAGTGACCTACTTTGCCACACTTAAAGCAAGTACTCTTTTCTTTCTCTTTCTCCTCTCTCTTTTCTTTAAAAGCCTTTCTATTCTTGAATCCTCCACGTTTGTTCATCTTCAAGAACTTCTTGAAATGCCTAGCTAATAGGGCTGCCCCTATTTCACTATCATCATCACTAGAATCCGAACTAGTGTCACTATTGATCCTAAGAGCTAAGCCATTTTTCTTAGGTGGTGCATCTTCCTCATCTAATCTTGACATCTCCAACTCATGTGTCATTAGACTTCCTATTAATTCCTCTATCTTAAGCTTCCTAAGGTCTTTAGCCTCTTTAATGGCTACTACCTTATCTTTCCAAATCCTAGGTAAACTCCTAAGGATCTTTTGGACCTTATCAACTTCCTCATATGGTTTGTTCAAAGCTTCTAATTCATTACATATGCAAGTAAGTCTAGAAAACATCTCCCTAATGCTCTCACCCTTCTTCATTCTAAATGTCTCAAACTCGGTGACTAGCATGTTTATCTTAGAGTCCTTCACTTGACTTGTTCCTTCATGCTTCAACTCTAACATATCCCAAATATCCTTTGCACTCTTACATTGAGCTATGTAATCAAATTCACTCCTAATAAGTGCAATGTGCAAAGTGTTGATTGCCTTATTATTTAGGCTAAGTAATCTCTTATCTTCCTTAGTAAACTCACTCTTTTCCTTATCTACCATCTCATCACCCAAAAGTTTCCTAGGAACATAAGGACCATTCTCTACAACTTCCCACAAATCATAATCAATGGAATTTATAAAAATTTTCATCCTATTTTTCCAAAAACCGTATTGCAAGTCATTGAAAAATGGTGGTCTATTCATGGATAGGCCTTCGGCCTCACCATAAGAATTAATATTTGCCATAAATATGCCAAATAGGATATAACTCCTAGTTTTAGCTAACCTGCTCCGATACCAATTGACGGATCGAGTTTAACACAAGAGGGGGGGTGAATTGTGTCCCCAAATTCCAATTGGAATCCCTTTTTCAATTTAAACAAATTAATGGCAATTAACAAGTAGCACACAAATTTGGACTCTAATGATTTTCCTAATCAATATTCAATCCAATGCAAGATGTGATACAATATAGTGAATGACCAAATATCAAATAATCAAGAATTGCACAAAACAGATTTTCAAGCAACACACTGCACACAGATTTTTCAACTCAGATTTTACCTATCAAATGATGTCAAAATGCAACGAAATTTTATATGCAATGTCACAACACCTTAATAAACACTATATCAAAATTTCAGATCAAAATTCAAAGTTTAAGGCAGTCTGCTAATCTCGGACAGATTAGGGTTTTGAAAATCCTGCAGTTTGAAACAAGTAGTAAATATAAACAAGTAAACAAAGAAATCAACACAGCGATTTATAGTAGTTCGGAGACCCTTCTCCTACGTCTACTACCTAGATTCACCAACCTAGGATTTTCCCAACTCCACTAAGGTGTGATTTTAAGAGACCCACAAAACCCCTTACACCAAGGGTTTCTAAGAACTCCCTCAAACTTCAATGTTTACAATTTCCCTTAACAAAGGGAATTTTTCAATGGGATTTTCAACCAAGGTTCTCACAGGTTACCTCAAAGGTATTTCGTGTGGAACTCTCAAGATTACAGCAACACTCTCAAAGATAGGATTTTAAGAACAAGAGAGGTTTAGATTGTAAGCAAACAAAGCCTAAAGGATATAGGAACTTCCCTTTTGCAAAAGCAAGAGTAGTGAGAAGTCCTTGATTGTAGAGGCTTGTATTGGAGAAGATTGTTGTAGCAAATAGCAAGAAGGCTTGATGATTGATGAACTTGATAGCAAAAGGTTTCTCTCAAGGATAACTTTTCAATTTGCTTCTCCAAGTTGTATGAAAGGGAAGATCCTCTTTTAAAGGCAATTCTCTCCTATGCTTGTAGCCATTGGATCAAACTTCAAGAGTTGATCTCTACCATCCATTGCAGCTCCTAATCTTGGTCATTGATGTTTTGAGCAAACAAATCTCCACCATAGAGCATATAGACGTTGCACATGCTCCTTTTTTTAAGTCAAAAATTGCAAGCAAGAAAGTTGTCTTATGCACAACCATTTGATCAATGTATGTCTTCAAATCTTGACCATTCAAACTCTCTTTAATTCTCAGCCATGGATGTAGATTGTACTATGCCATCTTGTCCCTTCATTTTGAATCAAAGACTTCAAAAGTGATCCCTTAGTCAAGGATCTTGTTTGATTGCACCAACATAACTTTCTTGGTAGCACATGTCTTGAGTGAAAATGTCAAGGATCTTGTTTGATTGCACCAACCTAACTTTCTTGGTAGCACATGTCTTGAGTGAAAATGTCAAACAAGAATATATCACTAATGATAGAGAGGACAAGGTTTGTCCCACATGTTTGAAAAGAGTTGTATCTCCATGAAGACCACAACCAATAGCCTCAATGTTTGATTCATTCAACTTGATAAAGTGCCTTAGTGGAAAGTTGGCAAATATAGGATTTTTCATAGTTTCCTAGAGCTCCAAGCTCATTCTTAGAAACTGGACTTCGACCACTCTTGAACATACTGAATTCTGAGCCATATGAGACCACAATGATGATTAACCTACAAGGAAATAGGAGGTAGAACTCCCCAATTGCATGTAAGCTCAAAGAGCTTCATATAGAGCGCATAGGTTAATTACATTAGAAAAACAACCCAGAAAATTCATATTACTGCATGATAAATCATTTTATATGTAGTATAATGTCCATGTAAAATTTCATAACAATCGGAAATCGTTTGGTCACTCAACCAAGCAATTTGATCACTAATAGTAAAACCGATAAATTCTAAGTGTAAATTCAAAGTCATTTTGCAAACTCAGTGTAAATGACCTTTTCTCTTGAACTTTACTAAATAAAATATGTTCATAGTGATGAAACTAAGATGCACACGAAATTTCATTTAAATCGGAGTTCATTTGGTTCACCACGTTCACAAAGAACACATATGCACAAAATTAGGTAAAACCTAGTTTTGGCGGAATTTAAGCATATGACCAAATATATATGTGATGCACTTAATTTCTCATGATTATAGTCCTAGAACATATATTAAGCCTTCATGTGCATGTGGTTCAAGTTTCAAGTCATTTCGACCTAAGTTGGTTAAGATATGATAATTGGAAAATTAATGCTCTAACTTAGTTCATGTATGTTTGTTTTCAAAACTTAATTTCCAGCACTATCTCAAAAATATATAGTCATTTAAATTCAATTCATATAAATCAAATATTGCTTTAATGTTTCATTATCATTTATAAATGATTTAATATCATCAAAATTAGACATATAGGACCATAGGTCCAACATTCTGGATTTCACAATCGAGTAATGAAACAAAATGCCAAACAGGGTAGACAAGAGAGAGAGGGAGAGGATTTGTTTGGTTCTCGAATATCTATTGCTCACCACTTCCATTTCGTGACATCGACACGCTCTCCACTCAACTCGAATTTAATCCCCTGCAATTCCCTTGCCGCTTTCAAGCCATCTTCGTATGGTTGCACTTCTGCCACTTGGGAATGGAGCACCAGATGTGTTTGCCAGTATTGTGCATTTGTGGGACTAACCTAGGTAAAAAATGAACATAAATGGTGGAACTAACCTGTTTCTCCTCATCAAACTCTTCCCCATCGAAGAAGTAATCGTCTCCTTAAAAGAACTGTTCGGCGTTGTCCATCTCCTTCCGTCATCGACACCTCCGTGTTTGGGTGGGTTTCTGGGGAATGACAAAGAACTGAGGAGGCGATTTTTAGAGGATTTGCTTCTTCCTGGTAGAGATAAATGAGGTGTTATAAGATTAGGCTTTTTTAACGAGAAATTGAAGTGCACTTAGTAAACCAACCGTGGGGTGTATATAACGCTCATATTCTTATATTATCTTGAAATTTTTGGCATTGGTAATGTACCAAAATGAATCCACCCAGAACCTTCCACATGTCCTAACACATGGCACCTAAAAGTATTCACATCAGATTACCTAAACATGTGTCTGTCTGTAAAATATGGAATAATTATAGAGAACTTATCAAACTATAGCACTGCATCAGACTACCTAGAAGTTCTCTATTTTAGAGAATATGAACAGTGGTTCCCTACATCTAGGAAACTACTATTCACATCTTTAAAAATAAAATAATATATCCTCTTCATACTTTATCTTAGGGCTGTTATTGGTACGGTAAATTATCTATTGGTATACCGTTACCGATATATTGGTTACCGAAAATGACAGAAGATTGGTATACCATTACCAATACTTCGGTATGGTAAATTTACCGTTGCATTTGGTAACGGTACCGGTAAACAAAATTCAAACTCGGTAAATTTCCCGATTACCGACATATATATTAATATTATTTTTAGTTTTAGTTTTAATTTTATTTAATTTATGACCATTAGATTCATCCACTATAATCTACACCATTCATGATTTTTAGGGTTATTCACTTATTCTCACAATCTCATCTCACAAATCTCACTCTAGTCTTCGACTCTCATCTCCATACAACCATAGATCTCAATCTCTCACAAGACTCTCAACCTCTCACAGAGACGGACTCACCGAGACAATCGACTCACTCTCTCTGGTCTAGACTCTGCATTCTAAAACTCCTTTACAATACCATTTCTACTTCATTTCATTTTGCCTTTTCAAATCTTTCTTTTCACAGGTGTTCGCAGTAAATGGAAGAGACGAAAGAGGGAGCCCCAAATCGCTCATAAACCCGAGAATGAAGAGGTTGAGAGGGTGATTTTGTTAAGATAGCATCTCTCAGTGAAGTCTGCTTCATGCTTGTAGCGGAGTCATCTTCAAGCTCTCACCCTTCCTTCTACTGCATCATACCCTTGTTATCCATTGTGGGTCTTATCTATTTGAAGCTTGGCTTATTCTTAAGACTTGGGCTTAGCGTTGTAGTCCTTTAGTTCATTGATCTTGGGCTTTTGTTACAAGCTGATTCAATTTATATGGGTATAAACTCTATTTTGTAATAATTTTTAAATTTTTTTATGTTTACAAGCTGGTCCAGTTTGTTCATACTCTATGATTGATTTTAATTGGTAAATTTACAGATTACCGATTTACCATTACCGATTGATTGGTATATCGATCATCGGTATACCGATTCTATTGACAACGGTAACGGTAGTCTTTTTTGAGTTACCGAAGGGATTGGTATGGTAACGATATTTAGGATTTGGTAACGATAACCGTATCGATGACAGCCCTAGTTTATCTCAAATAAAATAATGTATCTATCTCCTCCTCATACTCTCTCTCATATTGTCTCCCCTGCGTACTCTCTTTCATCACCTCCGTCCCCATCCGACGATTGTCTATCAGGTTTGTGTTGTTTCTTGATAGTCGTCGGGACTTCGCAGCTTCTGGTCAGAGATGCCTTTCCGACGACTTTGAAAATTTTCGGAGACGATACGGAGTCGATGACCTGATAAAGACTATTGTGGTCATCATCATGGAGAACCGCTCCTTTGACCACGTCCTAATTGGGTCAACTGGTTCTGAATCGAACCACATCAATGTGGCCGGAGCTCGATAGTAATAAAATAGAGTTTACTATTTTAGTGAATAATAAAATGAAGAAAAGAAAGAGTTGGTTGGGTGGCGACATCGTCGGAGTCGGAGTTTTCGGATTTGGCAGCAGGGGCACCTCCTCCACCAACATATATATCGTCACTTGATCTTACTTTCAAACTCTGAATTATTTTTTGTTCCCTTTGATTTGAATTTCATTTTTGTCCAGACTTGCTACCCATTATCCACTTTTTGTATAACGAGATATGCATTAGCAACCGCTAAAAGCTTACCAGATTCCATGGCTGGTTGTAGGATGAGACAAGAGAGATAAAGTATTATTTTTTCAATAAAATTGATTTGTATAGAAAAAATAATAAATAAGAGAGAATGAACTATTATTTTAATGAGATAGAGAAAATGATAGATAACGTTTTTTTGGATAGAGAATCTGTAAAATAGAAAAAATGATATTTTATCTATATTTTAAGGAATATATTAAGAGAAATTGATACAGATACTCTAAATAGGACATCCGAGACGCCCACCTGATGTCATGACTAAAGAAGAGTAGAACTCCAACCGTGAACATAGAGACCAAGAGTCCATAAGAAAGTCAATTCTACTTGGGAAAGGAATCCAAATGAGATTCACCATCCTATGATTCTGCTTAAGATCAAGTCAATAGTAATTAGCAAGAAGAGCTCCGAACCAAGGATTCTCCTTTTGACTGTTATTTACTTGAACGTCGGAGCAGGCCATAAATCCTACTATGCCCACCAGGGCAGGCATTAAAAACTGAAGCAAATCTGAAATTGTATTATGGACCTCAACATCACATAAACTGGGAAATTAACAGAAGCCAATTAAAATAACAAGTCAAGAAACCACATTAACAAACAAAAGAAAAGCAGGCAGATCTGACATTAGTCTATGACACATGCACTAAGAAATAATAGATACGAATAAATGCCTTCACACCACGGTCAAAGCTTAAAGAAAAACAATTGAAAAGATGATATGTGCAGCTGAGGCCTGAGGGTCAGCGTCATTAACATTCCACATTAATAAACATCTGGCTGGTTGCATCGGCACCACATAAAACATAAAACATTCTTTCCTAGCAAGAAGAAACCAATCGGCAATCAAACACACAAGGTACTATGCAAAATGTCTATTCATCGTGGTGTGGAAATATTACTAAAACGTCAAGATCCAAACTAGTTTGGACTTGGGGCTTTCATTCCGTGCTAGTTGTGGTAAGAGTTGTGGAAGAGTCTTCAAAGCTTTGCAAGCAATTCATTTTGGACAGGCTTGGCCACCTCAGTGTCCTTGACATCGCTGTCTTTGGCATCCAATTCGCAAGGACTGGGTGGAACATCAACGGCAGGAGAGCAGTTGAAAAATCCATGTGGCTGCATTCACAAATACCACCAGAAACAGCATTAAGACAATCCAGAACAATACAAAATCAAGTCTTTAGATTTGTACATATCTCGGGGATGCAATTGGTTGGAAGTTCTTTTGAGTTTCGAAGGGGCATCGTACAAGCCTTTAATCAGCCATGGTAGGACAGAATATAGAAGGAAAATGCATAAGAGTATGATAAGGTTAATACCACAAGCATAAATCCAATGCGCTCCACAGGCATAACAGGCCAATCTTCTAATCGGGGCACATGTGTGACCCCAAAAACATACCTGCATTTATACAAATCAAGTGTTACCTTCAGATTGGTTATACAAAAACACTCTCCCGTGGAGGACACGGTTCCTGTGATAACTTTGAGTTTTATGTAATAGATGAAATGGTTGCCGTCACAGGGAGAGCACACATTGTGTGCTCATCTCACATTAGTGTGAACTGGATGGTCATGGGTTGAAACTTGAAACTTGAAACCTAGATCTCTAAAATTTGGTTTTGAAGCCTAGGGCTGCTGCAAATAATCTCATTTCTGATCATATTTTCTACCATTTTACACGGTTTTTTCCCTACTTATCTTCGATTGGTGCTACTCCTACCATGAATCTAATAATCTTATTTCTTATCATATTTTTTTGGATATGTTGTCTTTGAATAGCCCACCACTCAAAACCATACATTGCGTCAATAATAATGGATTAGAAGTAACATCCATAAAAAATGTGTGATTTCCCCAACATTAACACATTTGTATTCCTGAAATATTTAATACCCTAACGGGGTATTTGGTTGTTAATCCAATGAGTCTGAGTGTGAGGCGAGTGTAAGGTGAGTATGAGGTGAGTGTGAGAAGAACATTATCATGTTTGGTATGAAATGAAGAGTGAGTATGAGTGTTAGAATTTTAATTGTACAATTTCCATACTACCCAATTTTTTGTAAATAAAAATAAGAATATATTAATTTAATGGTTGTGATTAATTCTTAATAAAGGATATAATAGTCGTTTGAGTATCAAACTCATTCTCCCTTGTGGAGATTAGTCAATCTCATAGTGAGCTTGGCTAATCTCCATAAGGAGGGAATGAGGGTGCGATGAGTTTGGAATTCCACCCTCCCAAACTCAACCAAATGATGGAATGAGTGATTCTCACCCTCGGCTCTCCTCATTCCTCCCTCAAAATGCCAACCAAATACCCCGTAAGTATACATAATTGATTCAAGAATAGCACAATATTAGGCAGCGCATGACACAAGAATATGTCCCTGTGTGTGTGGTGAAGTGAACGAAGACAAATTTAAACTTACCAAAGTACTACATCAGTTTCTTCTAATGATCGATTCTGCTTAACCCATGTGGATAATCCTTCACCCACACGAGGATTCTGGTTTGGGAATTCTCCTCCAGGAAACATCTCATCACACGCATAAGGAGTCACCCAAAGATTATGCTTCAAGAAAGCAGCTCTTCTCAAAAACTTCGCCTCGGAACCAGCTAATGGCAAGCAATTTGAACCAGGCACCAATTTGTAGCCAGTTAACTGTCCAGTCCTGTTTACTGTCCTTGTGTTCCTAACCTGAATCATAAGTTCATATAGTAAGTTGCTCATTAGGGCTACTTCATCACCACAATGCACACAAATACATGCAGATATCTAAGTAAGTAAGCCTAACATGAACAGGCAGAAAACTGTGACACACATTTGCAGATTTACAGATCAATCAAATGTCACTGGGCACGACTCTGTGGTGATCCATGCAAGTTATTATTGCTCAAATTGAGTCAAGTAAACTGGATAAAGGGAAGAATTGTATCGTTATTCTAATAAAATATAGGCTTATATTCCAATATTCAAAGTGTCAAAAGTTACAAAACATTATATAATCCCAGCAGCAGAATATTCATCTTAAGCAAAACAGAAAAACGTAATTAATCAGTATGGTCTACAGTGACCCGTATTATACTTCCAACTCATACAGCTCTTTGCTAAACACAACCATACAATTACACTGCCCAATTCATACAGCCATTTGTTAAACACGACCACTCAAAGACAGGGCCACAGCTAATAAAATATTAAAAATCCGAAACAGCTAAGATAATCTGAGTCAGTATTAAAAAAGAAAAAAGATCAATGATGGTGTCTATATACAAAAGCTTGCATGCACGTAAATGTCCGTAAAATATAAACTCGACTGTCTGTAAAGCAACTGAAACTTTCATGAGAACATAATCAGCTTGAATATCCAAAAGTTATCCAGGAATGACAACATTCAAAGAGAAAATATTAATATCGTGAGGAAAATGCAACACGCCCTTACAATCCAATGGCGAGCTGTTAGAGGATTACAATCGCGCATGGCTTGCAATTCAGATTTGAGCAGCATCTCCTCAGCATAAAACGCATTACTGTGGACATTGTTCCCACCAGGTTCCTCAACTTTAACATTGACCTCTACAACCTAGAAAAAAAACAGAAATCAATAAATTTTGAGAATACAAGTTTTGCGATACATGAGAAATTTGAGATAAAATAGCAAGTAATGACACGTCGAAACCATTAAAATATAACTGGCCAGCTTTCCAGCTAGCTCACCAGTCCAACTTTTTAAAATCGTTATCATCTACCACACAAAAATCTAGCAGCAGTCTAAAAGAAACACGCACTATGGAGATGCCTCTAAAGTCTAAAACAGTAGGAATGCGACTTTGTAAAAAAATGCAGAACTCAATTTGACTTGTAAAAATCTTGAAAAGCGAAGCATTGTACCTGATTAAAAGCTTCACCAGGTCTGCAATCAACAGCCATGTCCATACGAGCAACAAAGAAGTGTTGATGAACAGGTGCATATAAACCTGGAGCAATAGTTGTACCGTATTTTCGAGATTCCCCAGGCTGTAGTGCTCCTAAGCTCAGAATTCCAGTAAGTTTAACTTCAGCTTCAATTTTTCCATCCTGTAAAACATATAGGTAGCATTTCATTTCAGATTCTTAAAGAGCACATGTAACATAATAAACAGTCACAGCAACAGAGATGATTGACTGTTTAAAACTAATTTAAATCTGAGCCTGAATAGGTATGAGAAACCAGATACAATGGTGTATAGAAATGTAGCAAAAATAATTATTTTTTACATCAAAAGCCTACGTACTCTAACGAATACGTGTAGCTCACTGTTTTATGCAAGTTATAAGTGAAAGTGTGAAACTATCAGCAATTGTAACTAGAGTGTGCTAGCACTTTTCTTTCTTCTTCTATGCTGACCACAAGGCCCACAACCACAACACCTATTGTGGTTCATTTGGAATTTTCTTATAATCCATCCAAAATAAAACAGCAAGCACCAACAAATAATGTGGCTTTCAACGAACCTGATAGAAGTGCCAGTAGAATCCATACTCGTAATTCGCCACAGTACATATGAGTGACACTGTTAACCGTCTAGACCTACGTACTTCGGCTAAACCTGTTCTCCAGTCTTGATGCTTCCATAGAATTCCATGATCCTCCTCATGCAAACAAACACAATTTTCAATGGTTTCAACTCCACCAGTGAAATTTGTAAAATGGGCGTCAAAGTACTTAATATAGCCCAAACAATCACACCCCTGTCACAAAAGTTTTCATTGAGATCAACTAAAAATTTAAACACAATGCAAACAACAAATGTCAAAAGAACAAATAAGTGCATGTTGAGAGGGCAGATCCTATCAAACCTTCTTAAGAGAATGAGCATTTTTACCAAGACCATCTTCCCCTGCATCGAAAGCATTCTTTCTGTAGTGTGGATCATTCGGATCTCCATAAGGTACAACCATTTCCACAAAGCTTAACCTGTGGGCAACAGGCCTTCGCCCCCGACTACCATCAGTGTATGCAACAGAGTATATAACCAAACCTTCCCTCGGTGTAAATCCAATACGGAAATTCCACTGCAACCCAGGATAATACAGCATATCACTTAGCATACAAATTGTACATGGGTAGCACAATTTTATCACCTTATTTAAAAAATCAATCTACCTTCTGCCATTCTACAAAGTACCCACTAACACGAAAACTTGGACCTTCAGGTTGAACAATCTGTAAAGGCTTCACATCACTTCGATCAACACCACCTCTAGTTTCACCAGGAGTATAATTCCTTAATGGATCAGCTGGAGGCAGGGGAACAAGCTTGATATCTTCAAACTCAATAACCTGCATGTTTTGCATATCAACAAGTACATAGATGCCCTCAACTGGACGTGCATAACCATTTTCCATGGGGCAGTCACTCTCAGTTCTACAAAATATAAGTGGTTTAGCAAGTCTACGGCTTGGAGCATCAGCATCACTGTGATAACCAAGACACCTGCAATACATTTATATAGAGGAAACATGGCATGACTCATCAATTTCTCATAAATTTGGACAAAACCATGGATATCTAGCTTTTACTCACCAAGGATCAACCATGACAAGTTCCATATCCTCAATGCCCCTCCTCCTCATTGCTTCTTTAAATGGAGGAAAGGCTTTCACTACAGCTTCACATTCAGCATATTCTTCTGCATCCTGAGGTTGCATGGATGACGACATTATTTGAGAAACTGATTTCACACTCTTCTTTGAAAAAAACCGACAAAATAGAACAGCGCATACCATTGGAGGCTGAACATCTGGAACAACTTGTGATGCAATTACTTTTCCTCTATGATGTCCACCTCGTGTTACTGCATGTACTTCCGATAGTTCAACAATCCACGTGCTAGTCTCATTTGACGTTTTGTTGTAAACAATAAGTCTTGCTCGCCTTGGAGGCAGTTTGCTAGGAATTACATGCCCACCCTTTGTTCTGGGAAGTAATGATGGTTGGAAAGGAGGGAAGAAGTATGCATCTGCCAGTGCAACAACATGCTTTTCTGGTTCAAGCAAAACAATCTCAATAAAGCGCATGCTATCTCTGACCTGAAATGGGGAAGAAAGATCAACTCACTACTTCACGAGAAAAACAACTTGAGATAACCTGAAGCTATATGCATATGCTTATAATGTTTTCTTTTACTTTTGGTGAAAGAAAGTTATAGGTAAACAGTCAACCTCAGGAGTGGATCCAGCAGCTCTCACAGTAGCCACTGCAACAGCGATTTCAGCAGCTGATAGAGGATCCAGAGGATGTCTGGTCTGTGCTCTTAGCATGATTGGGACTCCTGCACATCCAATGCAAGTAAATGGACCAATTAAACATGTGATAGACAGTACGTGCATCCCCTTAAATTGGCTTATATCATGTTGAGCATATAATGACAAAAATGCAAAAATAAATAAATAAAAGAAGCAATTGCCGGTCCCGTACATGTAATTTCCATCTTAGTATCATTTCTTTCCCCTAAAAAGCATAGAAAATTCGAAAGTCAAAACAAAAGTCTAAAAGAAGAAAAGGCAGGGAAAGCATTTAGAAAGTCAAACGAAGAACTCCGAAGTCATTATTGAGGTTTATCTGCATGTAGCGGAAAAGCTAGCTCATTGGATGGACCAAAGCTAAATGCAATCTGATCCATCAACCAACCTTTATAGCCAAGAAAATTCAAAAAAAAAAAATCACCTATATTTCCCAACATCGTCCTGGTAATTCCAGGGATGCATCATCATTAAATAAAACTCACGATGCACACCAGAGTGGAATGAGAACCAAAGTCAGGCAAAAACAAAAGTATAGAACATTAGCATACAATTCCCTAAAATAGGGAAAGTTCATTGAGATGCCAGAAACAGAATTCCTATTCTGATTCGCTATTGGCAAACCTAATCGGAACTTAAAAGATCTTCCAAAGACGATCGAGAGGATAACTAGAACTTCCTCGATGGCACCATAAGAATTCTATGTGGCATTGGCACTTCACAAACAGTGGTGCCACTCGTTTTCACCGGAATTCCAGAAAAACAACCACCGACAGTGTATATATTAAAAAACTTCACAGCGTCATCTGCTTTTCAAGAATGAAAAACGCACTTCAAAAGCAGAAGAATCGAACCAAACACAAATTCAAATACATAGAGATCATAAGAAAAGAGACATGACAGAATAGACCAGAAGAGAAAGAGACAGGAGGAGAGAGAGAGAGAGATGACCTTTAGTAGAGGTCTTGGTAGAAGGTTCAGGACGCGAATCGACTGGGCGAATCAAGGAGGAGATGGAAGTTTTCTCAACCGCCCGATCGTCGCCAAGATCGGTCCAATCTGGCGCAGCCTTACGACTAACGGGAGCTGAGTCGGTTTGAGGAAGACAACATGGCGTCGCTTTTTGCGGAGCTGAGGCCATTGCAAGGGGTTCGCGAGTTCGCCAAATCCACCGCAAAAGGTCTCTATGCAATCTACTGACATACAGCAATTCGCTTCTACTTCTGCCACCTCTTCCACTCCCTCCCACTCAGCACCACCACTCTCTCTCTCTCTCTCTCTCTCTCTCTCTCTCTGTGATCACTCTGTGAGAAAAATCTCCAAGAAATTTCCAGAAAGAAAAAAGAACCAGAGGCTATATATTTCTTTTTAGGGCTTGAAACCTAAAAAATGTGTATATTTTCAGGCTTTTAGAGAGAGAATTTTGCGAGATTTGGTTTTGGAGGCAAGAGAAAAGATGTTTGTGGAGGCACGGAGGGGATGCATTTATATATATACAAACACAATTTCTTTCTCCGGGTTCAAATTTTGTCCACTTTATTTGGACAAACCTACTCAGAATTAGATTATTGTCTGGGTTTAAATTAATACGAGTTTATTCAATTAAATACATCTGAAATTCAATTTAGAGTCGGAACATGTAAATATTTTATAAACACATATCCTTGTCGAATCCAAAATTAATTTTTTTTGTCACCTAAGATAATGGAACAAAAAAGAGAGAGTTGTATAATATAAAATTCATAGGGGCTTATCAAAGGCACTAACATTTGATAACATAAGATAAGTCGGGGAAGTGATAGGGGATCTTTAGGGTGGGTAATGGACAAATAGTCAAATACAAATAAACCCCAATTAAGGTCCAAAACTAGTTTGTGATATTAGCATGATAAGGCCAAATGAATTTGTAAAATTTGCATATAAGGACTTGTACTTTTCTGTTATTATGTCACGGGTGGACCTTACTTTTTGTAGGAGTGCAGGCGCAAAGCAATATGTGTGTGAAAAGGCTGAAAGGGACTGCCTTGATTGGGAAATATGACTTGTTTTGTATGGTTTTATGTGATTTAGTTATTTTTGTGTGGTTAGACATTAATAAAACTTTATTTCTCTCTCTCTCTTTTTCTTTATTTCTTTGTTTCTAAGCCATATATCACGTCGGTGACTAGAAATTAGGTTAGCAACTTAGCATTAATCAAGAAGAGATTTAGGTTCAAAAAAATGTTTGATTTAGGGTTTATCCTCTCCAGTTTTAGATCTCCCTCCTTTATTCGTCTCAGATCTTCAATCATCAGTGTTTTCGTTGTTCCGACAACATATATTTGATTCATAACGATGAGAGTCTCATATCATGAAGAGATCGGTCTCTCTTGTTGAAGGAAATGCAAGTTCCTTGATTTAAGAACCATATAGTTAGTTTAATTTTTTATTCAGTCTATGTAACTCGGTCGAGTATGATGTAGCTCGTCGATTGCTCGGTGTAATACAATATCGTCCGGGAGTGTCCGACGATGACAGTTGTTTGTATTTTTCTTTTCTTAATTATCTTATAATTCATCCTTACGGTGGCTCGAGTGTCTTAGGGGTCTCACGAAGATATTTTGGCTAATTACGAAGTTACACATTGGTTTTCAATTCTCAATTCTTAAATGTCATATTCATACATTTGGTATGTAGACAATTGAATTTAGACACGTACTGATTATGACAATTCAGAAACAAACTATTTAGTTTTTTCCTCCTTTTTTATTTTATTTTATTTTTGACAACGAAACAAACTATTTGTTCAAGATTGTGCCCCCGTGCAATTAAAATGGCACAGTGAACATAAAAGAACAGACGAGTTTTGATGGCAAATAATCTTAGAAAATCCAGCAAACACATTAATGCGATATTGTCCGTTCTATCTCAGGGAAAAAAAAACTCAAACACATTAAAGTGAAATTATCCGTTTTAGGCTAAAGTCTTTGTTCTCGTGTGTCGTTTCAGAAATACTTTAGACAAGAAAATGTATCACACGGACACGGGATTGGTGGTTGTAATAAAATATAGTTTTATTAATCCAGCATGGGACTACAAATTTTGATAAATAGTAGTATTGGTTTTTTTCTTAATAAAATATAGTTTAAAGATGAATTAAAAACCAAACAATTGGGTAGTGGCAAATATTCACAATCATGAAGGAATAAAAAACAATGTATGATTGCCAAAAGGCGTAAGCATTTAAATTATTTCAGATGGAGCTAATCTTGTTTATTTGTGTCTTAAGATGAAAGATAAGATCAGCCTATGCATACCCAACTCAGTGATCGATCATCACTACAGAAAATCATATATGTGTATGTTATCTTCAACCTCTTTAATTGCTTACACACAATTAATAATATATATATATATATATATATATATATGTAATCTTCTCTTGGAGAAAGGATGTGGATCCATTACTGAGAGTGTACACGTTTTGCATTGCTGGAATTGTACCATTTATTTGATATATATACATATAAAGAGACAGGAAATTAGAGAAGAAGAGAGCTAGCAAAATCCCCAACAAGTAGATATTGATATTGTTGAAACACTATCACAAAAAAATTGATTTAATATTATCTCGAAACTCTGTAAATAATGAAAACGAATTACAAGTTTGAGATGATGGTTGAGTCATGAACTAGGTCGCTCTATTTAAGACGATTATGTGGCTCTGCCTCTGAATTGTGCTAGCAGTGAATAGCAAAGTCGCCTACAGGATAAAACAACTCATAATCTCTCTGAATGAATGCTCTTTACACAAAAACACCAAGAATTACTATACTCGTTTCTGTCTTTCTCAAAATCGTATATCTCATAGAGACCCGTCCTTCTATTTATAATACTCGAAAATGTACCTCTCTTCACCAAAAAAATCAGAATAACACGATTTCACAAAATGGTGTAACGATCAGTTTTAATAAACACAGGAAAATACATTTTAAAATTTTAACAAAAATTAATAAATAGTTTAGAAATCAAAGGCCCTAATATCTATCTTTTGATATATATATATAATAGTAGGATTGAAATTTGAGTCTAAGGTATAATTCTCAAAACTTTAATCAGTGTCCTACTCTTCAACTCATGTTCAAAAAACAGGTAAATAAAAGTTCTTTTACAATATATACAAACATCAACAGACGTACATGATATCAAAAGATTCATATCAAAGTGGGTATCGGCATTTAATTAAACAAATTAAGATTGTTTCCGTTTGCTGACGAAACTGTAATTCCACCAGCCAAAAAAGTAGCAATTTTATACACACTGCATCTTCCATCATCATTTATTATGATGTAAATATAAAAACAACAATAATGTAATTGCCATCAAAAGTGACAACTAATACTCATGAATATAAATAAATAAATAAATATATATATATATACGTATATATAAAAGACGTGATCATAAATATATAAAATTGATGTCATTATAAATATATATATATTTTTTCGATAATCGAGAACGACATCATATAAGTTTATCTGTTAGACAATTAATATGTGCCTAAAACCCAGCGCGTGACTACAATGATATTGTTCCCCCATTGACAATTAAACGCATGACTTTCCGAGTGCATACGGTGCATGACTTTCCGAGTGCACACGGTGCATGACTTTCCGAGTGCATACGGTTTGATTTCAAAGAAATTTATAACTAGACTATTACCCACTTTGTTGATGGCATTATATAATATTCACAACCAGCAAAACCAAGACTATATATATATATAGTGTGTGTAGTTGAAAAATGGATTCTCATATCTTATCACAGTTGAGAAGACTATTATTATCAATACTCTAATAGTTCATGAAAGTTGGAAAGAATGTCAAGCAATTTGTTTTGTTTTGTTTTGTCTTAATGAGAGAGAGTTTCGCGCGTCGTCCCATCACTATGGACGTAGGTGGAAATTAGCTACACTTGGACATCCACTTGATAATGATGCTTATCAACTTTAATCAAAACTGATTCGCCTTCTCCAACCTACCTCCACCATTCAATATATTATTACTTTTAATCACTGATAAATGACCCATGTTAACAACTTAGTTACTCACGTTCCTCTTTGAGTATTCTAGCAAACAACAACCTACTTTTGAGTATTCTGACAATTATCAATTGATCCATCTCTACTTCAATTGGGTGAAATTATCGGTCCAACTTCATGAGTCGATTGATGGTTTATTATCTACCTTGGAATTTGGGCCGTTAATAGGTCGATATGCGGATAAAACCGATCCATGCCCACCCAACCTTATGAAAGAAAAAAGAAGAGAAGAGAAGAGAAGAGTACACATTGCACGTTTAGATAATCTCAATCCATTAGATATTATTTTGTGGGGCCCTGAATGAGCACGTAACAACAAAAAAATACTTGTCAATTGCTTTAAAGTTGTCCATTCTTGTTGCCACCACCTTTTAGTTTCAAATATCATTCCATTTCCATACGAATTGAGACCATGTAATTAAAAATGGAGTCGAATCACTTCAATTATTGTCGATTGAGGTATGGTCTTGTCAAATCTCGTCCTCATAGCAACTCCAATGGAAGTCATTTGGGGTGCTTCAAATGTTCCTTTTTTGATGGATGGAGTGCTAGTTGTCCATAATAGATAACATTTCACACTTGAAAATTTGTTTATCCATACTCCATATTTGGAGTGTCTCTAATTTGATGAATAGTAATTTTTGTGGGATCCACTCAACCAATTAATTGATGTCACTCATCTCTTACCTCTCTTTTGCTTTTGTTTTTCTCTCTCTTGCGGGACTCACTGAACATTTGGAGTGCTAGCACAGGAGTACCCATTGTGAGTATATTGGAGTGTTATACTTGATAAATCAATAGATGCACATGAATTAAGGTGTATGGAGTGTGGGAACAAGAGTGCTCATTAGAGATGCTCTTATATCCCAATTCCCATGCCCGGATGACTGACTCTTTTGTTATGCCAGTTATTATTGGGATTCCAACAGGTGGTAATCTAATTATCCAGGTTGTTAAATTGTAGGCATAAGATTTTATATGTATCATGTGAGACATGTGGAGTCCACGAATTCACTTGGATTTTGTGCCTTCAACTAAGTAGTTAGGATTGAGATACCAACTGTTGATATCCAGGGGCGAACCTAGCCTCCCGAGTGTATGGAAATGAAGACGTTACCTAGCATGGAGTTCGAAGTTCCATCATTTTTCACTTTTATGGTCGTAAGTGCAACAATGTTACAACAGCAAAACCTAATTGCAATATGTGCTCATGTATGCTCTTGAGCTTACAAGTGCTTATGTTTGGACCATTTGTGTTTGTATTAGTTTTGGACTTTTAAAATACATTATTTATGATTTACACGACAAAGTCATTTGTTTTTGGCCTAATAAAACATTCAGATACATAAAATATTAGTGGGGTCAATTTCAAAATACTCTATCTATTTGGGAAAAAAAATTTCAATGTGGTCAATTGACCCCCAATCTCTATGCTGTGGGTCTGCCTTTGTTGATATCTTTTATCATTTTTGTTTGTTACTCTGTCCTCATAAGACTTGGACCAAAGATGAAAGGACTTTCATTTTTCCATGATATTGCTAGGAAGTCCTCAATCAGCATTATCAGTTACCCATCCAATAAAAAGAGAGAAACCAATAGTGCAGAGTAGAAAAAAATATGAAAATACATATTATAATTTATGGTGCACTAGAATGAAAAGAAATAAAAATGACAGAGATATAATAATAGATAACAAACTCAAAGAAAATATAGAGATTAAAAAAAGGAAATATAATAGGATCTTAGTTAGTGACTAAATTGGTGCTAGGGAAGTCAAATAAATGAAGGATAGACACTATAGTAGAAATGTGATATTCAAAGTTGTAACAATTATATGCGCATCAAACTTATGAGTCACGAATTGAAACTTTGGAAAACGATTTTGAACGAAGATTGATATCAATATTTATTATATTTGAAAACCATTTGGCTACAATTTAATATTTATAGACTTGGAGACGCACATGATATGATGCTTAGGTAATATTGAGATCCCTTAGTACATGTTTGCAAATGATATAGTTTTAGTGAATGACAATATTGAGATTAACTCAAAATTGAAGAAGTGAAGACAAGCCTTAGAGTCTAAAGGATTTCATTAATTAGGACTAAAACAAAATATAGGAAATATTATTTTTATCTAGAAATAATCCATTCCACATTGCTAATTTTCTAAGATGATAGAGACATTAGTAAAGATATATCTAACAAAAATTAAAACGAGGAAATGACGTGAAAGAGTTCATATGAGATTTTATGGATTAGCTATATAACCACTGAGGATGCCAGCATACGAGTATTGAGCTTGATGAGAATCAACATGCCCATAAAGACAACAATGTAACGATGAGGAGAATTGATAAAATTTGTACAAGTGAAGCGAAAAAAAGACCTAAAAAGGCAAGACTTGAAATGATATAGATTCAATAAGAATTGATAAAAAAATATATTTCTAGATAAAAATAAATGGCAAAAATGAATACATGCAACGATTTTGCATTGATTTTCTCAGACTCACATGAACGACCCCAAACGTTCGGAACAAAAGCTCAAGTGATGATGGTCCAATACCAAGTAGTAGATAAGCAGAATGCACACCATTACTTGTAGAGATACAAAAGAGACTGTTTAGCTGGTTTGGTAGGGTGAGCCTTTTGAGTACCACCAGTAGTACTAATGAAAAATAATGAACTAATTCTACTACCTTTGCTCACCCTCCAAAATCATGACAAGAAACTACTTTCACACCGGGAAGAAAAAATCATGGGGTGGGTAAGAACTAAGAATACCAGAAGGGTGTAACCGCTTCAAAATAGGATCACAAGGAATACTAGCTCGAAAATAAAGACCCAATCTAAGCTCCACAAACAGCGCATATGGGACAAGAAAAAACACAAACTATATATGTTAAACTCTTAATCCAAGAGAAGATACGTCAGTTATACTTCCAGAAACAACCATTCAAACCATCACGTGAGATAAATTCAAAAACTTATTAGCACAAAACAAATATGTAATGATGTCGCACCCACGAAAACAAGACGCCTACGAATCTTATTTCCTATTAAAGAGGAATCCAACATTTTATCCAATACCCCATGGTAGATAAACCGTCCATGTGTCCCATCATTCGGAAGGCAGCTCTTATAAAGACCTCATGGTAGCATATTCGTTTTCAAAAAGAAAATTAAAATGATTGCACATTCCATCCAATACCTTGCAGTACAATCCTCCATTATCATAAGTAATCTAGAGGATGATCCAACATGATATTTCTTTTTAAAAAAGAGAACCCAAATGATCCAAAATTCTATCAACCCTTTTTCCAGTGCAATTGACAAATAAGTATAGAAAGAGAGGAAATGTGGGTAGTAACCAGGCCCTAAAATCAGAGAATCAGAGAGAGCAGACATGTTGACCCTTATATTTCTGTGCACATCACCATGCTACATTCATGTTTGAATCTACAGCATCGGCTTATTGTACACAAAGTTCTCCTATAAACGAAATACTTCGATTAAAAGTACACTTTGACACTATCTGACTATCTTAGGCCTAACATCTAGCCACAGTGATCATGACTGAAAATCTAAGGATGTCTAAACAAGAATGACAGATCACAGTCATGTCAGTCATATTTGTCATGAAAGAACGAATACAATCGAGTAAAATCTTAAGCATTTTAACACTAAGAACACTTCCTTTTAACCCTTGATATCGCTATCACATGGGTCGTAACCAGGCCCTCAAATCAGACAATCAG
Source organism: Tripterygium wilfordii (assembly GCF_013401445.1). Lineage (NCBI taxonomy): Eukaryota > Viridiplantae > Streptophyta > Magnoliopsida > Celastrales > Celastraceae > Tripterygium > Tripterygium wilfordii. Next base: position 11,740,306 of record NC_052250.1, read on the forward strand.
AGAGAGCAGACATATTGGCCCTCATATTTCTGAGCACACCACCATGACCTTCGTGTTTGAATCCAGAGCATCGGCTTATCGTACACGAATTATCCCATTCATCCACCACTTTGATTAAAAGTACACTTGATACTATCTTAGTCCTAATATCTAGCCATTGTGATCATGACTAAAAATCTAAGAATGTCTAACCAGGAATGAAATATCACATTCATGCCAGTCCCGTTTATGGTGAAAGAAAGAATACAATCTAGTAAATCTTGAGCATTTTAACAGTAAGAACAGTCCTTTTAAAAACCCTTGATATCGCTATCATATGGTTCGTAACCAGGCCCTCAAATCAGAGAATCAGAGAGTGCAGACATGTTGACCCTTCTATTTCTGTGCACATCACCATGCTACCTTCATGTTTGAATCCAGAGCATCGGCTTATTGTACACAGATGATACCATAAACGAACCACTTTGATTAAAATTTAAAAGTACCCTTTGATACTCTCTTAGGCCTAAACATCTAGCCTCATTGATCATGACTGAAAATCTAAGGATGTCTCAGGTCAGTCCCATTAATGATGAAAGAATGAATACAATCGAGTAAAATCGTAAGCATTTTAACAGTAAGAACAGTCCTTTTAAAAACCCTTGAAATCTCTGTCATATTGATCACTAGGCAGCCTACTCCTAGTCTACTATTGATGTGCTTCATCAATAAAACAAGAGGTAATAAATCCTCACAGAAGCCTGATTGCAAGCTTTGCAAAATTTTAAAATAGTTTGATATGAAATCACAAACAAAAAAATATCAATCTGAGAAGACCAAGTAATTCACACAATCACCTAATTAAGAGCAAATTATTCCACAAATAGTTGTAAGAGATCATTATCTTTGTTAAGCAATATAAAACTTGTAGATCTAAGACGTCCAAATCCATCAATAACCATAATAACAACATACCAAAGTAGCAATAAAGTTACGAAGAAAACCTATGCGGTGAGAACAACCGCTCCGCCGTTCTCCTTGATCTTTTTCTCGGCAATTTTAGATATGAGCTTGGCCTTAACAACGATGGGCTGATTCTCAGGCAGGACACCCTTACCCAAGACCTTGAAGTAGCCAAACTGGGTGACATCAATCACCGGAACATTGCCGTCCTTGGAGGACTTGACCTTCTCCTTGATGTCCTGGGGAACCATGGACCAGAGCTTGTCTATGTTCACGCTAGGACAATAGAACCTGTTGCGTAGCTTGTGGAAATATCGCATACCAACCTTTCCGAAATACCCTGGATGGTACTTATCGAAAAGGATTCGGTGGTGGTGCATACCTCCGGCGTTACCGCGTCCTCCAGGATGCTTCCTGTGCTTCCCGATACGTCCATGCCCCGCACTCACGTGGCCCCTCTTCTTCCGGTTCTTCCTCAATCTCGTCGTCATCCCTGCTACTCTCTCTTTTCTGTGCTGGCAAAGCTGAGGAGCGGCGAGAAGGAATTAGGGTTTTAACGAGTCATTTTGAAGAGAGTTAGACCCATTGCTTTTACGATTTTGCCCCCGCGTCAGCCATTTATTTAGGGTTTTATTGAAAAATGACCCATGTTAATAAACATTTTTCAAATATAACCCTTCTTTTTAAAACATTTAAATCTGACCCTTTCAGTCAAGGAAAAGACATAGACACCCTTTCACGTCTTTTTATGCACTTCCCTCTCACTTGGAACCCTAGAAATGGTTTCCCTCCTAAAACCACTTCCCTCTCTCTATGAAACCTCACATATCTAGTGAAATCCATATGCCCAAACTCAAATCTTCAAGGTTGAAGTGTCGCAACGTCAAATCTTCGTAAGTTGTCATAGCGATGTCGCCCACAATGCCAACAAGCCTAAAGTCAGCAATGCAAGCTTCGTCTTCGTTCCTGTTGAACATAGAAGTGCTCACCGTCGTCGATAAGTGTCCCGCCCTTCGTACAAAATATTTCGTTGATAAATGCCTGTTTTTTTCGTTGAAAACTATATTTGTTTTCGTTGATATGAGACAAATTTTTCGTTGGAAACTTCGTTTGTTTTCGTTTAAACTCAGACAATTTTTTCGTTGATGATATCACAATTTGTTAGAGTCACTAATTTTTCATTGATAACTATTATATGTAAGGTTTATTATTGTACCTATTTTCGTTGATAGTTATTTGTTAGGGTCACTAATTTTTCATTTATAATTATTATATGTAAGGTTTATTACTGTAACTGTTTTCGTTAATAGTTAGTTTTTAGGGTCCTTAATTTTTCATTGATAACTATTATTTATTTGTAACGTTTATTACTATAACTGTTTTCGTTGATAAATATAATATATCATACATAGAAATTAAATAATTAGAGTTATATAAATTAAATACAATTAAATACAATATCATTTTCCTGATCATCAATATAAGTAATCCTTTCATTCTTTTCATCCTCATTTCTTTTTTTCTTTTTTTTTTCAACAATCTCCTCTACAGTCTTCTTCTCTTCTTTCCTGTATGTATTCTGAGTCGATTTGAGGGCCAAAATTTTCTGCTCAATTGAACTGAGCCTTACGAAAATATCAGTTGTATCATTATCAACCTAATAATACACTTATCAACTAAAATATAATATATTATCAACGTAAACATGGTAATTATCAACGTAAAAATTTACATTATCAACATAAACATCTATATTGTCAACATAAACATTCTCATTAACAACGTAAACATTCTCACTATCAACGAGAAAAAATATATTTACCTCCTTGTCTTCCAGTAAATCATTGAATGTCTTGGATTTTGGTGTCTTTGTTGATGGCCACTTCGACATTATGGGCAGCATTTTTACATCAAGACAGTTGGTAAAATGTTCAGCAATACTGGGAATAACCTCATAAGCCAACAATTGAAAAATCCAAGGGAAACTCAAGAGATTGTACCACTCATAATCATTTTTCTTTTCCTTAAATTTATCAGATCTACCAACAAGACAATTGTTCAAGGACTGAATTGTTTTCTTGTAGGACAAAATATCCCATGGATACTTGTTAAATAGATCCACAGTCATGACTCTAGCCTTGCCAATTTAACAAAAACTTTAATTATCAATGATAAAATTATAGTAGTAAACGAAATTATAACATAAACTAAATCATTTGTCAACGAAAACACTATTAAAGTATAAACGAAAAAACTTAAATAGTAAACGAAAATTTTAATTATCAATAAAAAAGTTTGTCAACCAAAATAATAAAATTCCCAACGAAATAAATAGATCATCAACTAAAAATAAATTACGTTACATACCTATCCCTTCTTTCTTCCGAAACTTTATCATAATAGTTAATCAATTCGCCTTTCATTTCAACAATGATTGATCGTCTTTCATGAAACCATCGTTGTAATAAAGACTGCAGATGATCCATCAACTTTGTAATAGGTAAGTTTCGAACATCCATCAATATTCCATTTAACTATTTAAGCATTCAGTAAAACTTAAGTAGTAACCATCCTATTCATTTAGACTGGTCGAACCATGTTATGTGTTATGCATCTAGCCATGGTTAAAGTCTTTGGTTGAGAAACCCCCTTCATTGAAATCGTGATATTATCAACGAAAAAATTGTTTGAGTTTAAACGAAAACAAACGAAGTTTCCAACGAAAAATTTGTCTCACATCAACGAAAACAAACATAGTTTTCAACGAAAGAAACAGGCATTTATCAACGAAATATTTTGTACGAAGGGCGGGACACTTATCGACGACGGTGAGCACTTCTATGTTCAACGGGAACGAAGATGAAGCTTGTTGGCTAAATCCACTTGTCCTCCAACATCACCGTCTTTCACAAGAAAAATATTTATACCAATAGGCTCCATAGTCATGACTGTAACCCTGTCAATTTAACAAAAACTTTAATTATCAACCATAAAATTATAGTAGTAAACGAAATTATAACATAAACTAAATCATTTGTCAACGAAAATACTATTAAACTAACTATAAACGAAAAAATTTAAGTAGTAAACGAAAATAATAATTATCAACAAAAAAGTTTGTCAACCAAAATAACAAAATTCCCAACGAAATAAATAGATTATCAACTAAAATTCTCAACGTTATCAACGAAAAATAAATTACGTTATATACCTATCCCTTCTTTCTTCTGAAACTTTATCATAATAGTTAATCAGTTGGCCTTTCATTTCAACAATGATTGATCGTATTTTATGAAACCATCGTTGTAATAAAGACTGCAGATGATCCATCAACTTTGTAATAGGTAAATTTCGAACATCCCTCAATATTCTATTTAAGCATTCAGCAAAACTTAAGTAGTAACCATCCTATTCATTTTGACTGGTCGAACCATGTTCTGTGCTATGCATCTACCCATGGTTAAAGTCTTTAGTTGAGAAACCCCCTTCATTGAAATCGTGAAATTATCAACGAAAAAATTGTCTGAGTTAAACGAAAACAAACGAAGTCTCCAACGAAAATTTTGTCTCACATCGACGAAAACAAATATAGTTCTCAACGAAAAAAACAGGTATTTATCAACGAAAATATTTTGTATGAGGGGCGGGACACTTATAGACGACGATGAGCACTTCTATGTTCAACGGGAACGAAGACGAAGCTTGCATTGCTGACTTTAGGCTTGTTGGCATTGTGGGCGACATCGCTATGACAACTTACGAAGATTTGACGTTGCGACACTTCAACCTTGAAGATTTGAGTTTGAGCATATGAATTTCACTAGATCTGTGACAAAGTTTGAAGGAAAGAGGTATAGATGGAGCGGTTTTACTGGGTTTGAAGGAGAGAGAGAGGTTTCATAGAGAGAGGGAAGTGGTTTTAGGAGGGAAATCATTTCTAGGGTTGCAAGTGAGAGGGAAGTGCATAAAAAGACGTGAAAGGGTGTCTATGTCTTTTCCTTAACTGAAAGGGTCAGATTTAAGTGTTTTAAAAAGAATGGTTATATTTAAAAAATGTTTATTAGCAGGGGTCATTTTTTAATAAAACCCATTTATTTACGTATCATTAAAATATTTTTTTCTATATTTTCTTTTTAAAGGGATAAGACGGATTTTAAATTTCTGAAAAAAATGCTCAAATAAATTTCGTGTATGCATATTTTATTTTACTTGAAAATATCACTAATTTTTACTAATAATTTTGTTCAACAGTTACATAAAGTTACATTGGAGTAATTGCCTTAATTCTTGACAGTAACATATATTACTAAAATGCTGATAAGTGTTTAATACTACTTTTGCTTGTAGCATAAGCATTATAGTCATTGACAAAATGTTGAGTAATGGCCAACTCCGGCCCATTAAAACCATGCATAAATCACTACTCTCCTTTTTCATCATCACTACTCAAAACTCAAAAGTACACTAATTTTAAGTCCTTATTATAATCCAGAATAGGTTGATTAATGAATATTCCTCCATCATACTTCATAACAAAGATCATAATTCATAAAAAAAAAAAAACACAGAAGTTCATATTCTACATAGTGTACATTTGCCCCTTCAACCTACTGAAAAAAGGCATACGGAGCCAGGCACCCACAATATCTACTGCCACATCCTTTTTGCTCCAAGAGGAACAGTATTAGATCCAGAAGTTAATGCCCGATTCCCAAAGCCTCCCCGTCCTCTAGATCGAAAGTTACCCCCCGAACCTGCTAAACACCGCCATAACATCTGTCATTTCCAGATAAACCCAGCACCAGTAGGCACCAGCATATTAAGAAAGGAACAAACTATTACCTCCTACACCAGAACCGGTAGAACGGGACAAGGCAGATAATGCAGGACTCACAATCTGCCCTGCTTCTTGCAGGATCCTTACTAGATCCCTGGCAAACTTCACATTTGCATGTGTGAAAAAAGTGTAAGCAGTTCCTTTAGCTCCTGCACGACCTGTTCGGCCAATCCTGTGGACATAATCCTCGAGGCTGGAGGGAAAATCATAGTTGATCACACATTTAATGTCCTTCACATCTACAAAACATGGAGGATATAAATTAGCCTAAAAGTACTTAAATGCAAGGCTTTCAAACAGATAATAGGGCACTACAAGTCAAATCAAGCAACTTGAGCCAAATATAGCCAATCCCAACTCTTAAGATTGCTTCGGTCAACAAGTTTGTTTAAGAGATGGCTTATCTTGATTTAATCCACTTACATAGAGATGGCCAAAACCAACCGTTAAATAAAACTATTACTTAGGATGATACGGCTTTATATGTAGCCTAAACCACAAATACCCCTTATCCCTGCACCCCTATGATTCGAGTGATCAAACTTAAGATAACACATTCAAGGTAAATGTGCCCACCTTAAACTTGCATTGCAGGGATAAGGAGCAGCTTCACTGGCATTTGCAGTTCCAATCAATATATAAGCATTTGAGTCAACCAGGCTGCCGCAGTAAACCAGCTCCATAACTGTGGATGGGCAAAGATAGTTCCAAACTATAGCACTCATTGATAACTGGCGCAACGACATCCTAACCAAGCTAGCTTTGAAATTTTCGTTTCCCTCATTTTCTATTATAAACTTTAGCTTCACAACCTATGAAATACAGCAGGCTCCAAAACATAAAGCATGGCTCACAAAATCTTTGGCTACCACCCCAATGGAATAAATAGTACTCCTAGAATCCACAAAATAATATGAACTGTATGGACAAGGCAGCACTGAGTGGGCGCCATTCCAGGGCATTCTTGTGAACGAGAAATTAAATGCATCTTAATCCAACTTGAACGGCGCTAGAAGTAACGGATCACACTCATATGTTAACCAAAAATAATCAGTCAAGTTCGAATTGCAGCTTTTCCCTTGCCCCAAACCACAAATTACTTTCCCAGGAACTGGACAGCAGCCGGCCAACTCGCCTTTGTTCAAGACTACATGAATAATCCTATGACTCCTAAGTCCTAACACACAGTGATCCTACCAAGGCCCCGTGCAGCAACATCAGTTGCAGTCATGATAGAACTTCTGCCACTTTTAAACTCAGCAAGGACCCAATCCCTTTCAGCTTGGTTTTTGTCTCCATGGATAGATAAAGCAGGCCATCCATCCATTCTAAGCTGCCTTGTCACTTGGTCACATCCCTTCTTTGTCTCCATGAATATCAGAATTCGACTGCCATCCATCGATTCTTTTAGTAGTTTGATGAGCCTGCACGGGTAAAGCATATCAATACATCAAAAATAGAGTGCACACATACCAGGCCTTCTTCTCGCAAATTGAACAAGACAAACCTGTTGTACTTCTCCACCTCTGTTAAAACTTCAACAACTTGATTTATCGACTGGTTTGCTTTGAGATTTGGTGAACCAATGACCACCTAAAGATAATAACAATTTTAATTCAAGGAATAAGCATCAATTGACTTATAATAAGAAAGGAAATCCCAATATGCTAACAAAAAAATATGTCATATTGCAACAAATCGCAAACCTTGTATGCGTTGCGGAGAAACTGCCTTGCTAGAGTTTCAACCTCCCTTGGCCATGTGGCGCTCCAGTACAAAGTCTGTCTATCTGGTCGAATCTGTATGATGACAGTGGATCAGGTCATGTTAAATAGAACAAAGGTCCAGTCAACAATCTTGATAGTAGAGTGCAACAACTTCCATAGCAGAAGGTGCCATTGAAATATATCTAGCATCCCAACTCTTCTATTCCCAACACAAAACATTACGACACTAAGTGTCTAAGTGTAATGAACAATCAAAATGTTGATAGAATATATGGACTAATAGACCAACACACTGGAGGCCAACTCATACATTTAGGTTTAATAATAAAGAAGCCTCTCAAATAGAGGAAGCCAAATAAGTTTGAATGGACAAAAGAAAATCAGCAACTTAGAGTGTTGTTAGATCAACTTAAATACTATTTGGATAGCATAATAATATTGTCAAGCATAGAGCAGTCAGCAGTCCAACATAAAGAAAAAAGCCAGGAGAAACTTTTTTTTATATAAAATCTTACTTGTGATACAATCTTTCTTATCTGAGGTTCAAATCCCATATCCAACATTCTATCAGCCTCATCCAAGACGAGGTAAGTAACCCTCCGCAAATTTGTGTGTTGCGCTTCCAGCATGTCTATCAGTCGACCAGGAGTAGCAATTACAATCTCAACACCTGGCATAAGGCAACCTTAACCATTAGTATACTCCAGCAATGTGGGTGAATATAGATCTACAAAGAGCACAACCAGACTCCAGGTCCTGAAGTAATTGTAAAAACCTCTTTGAAGATCACGGATTTGGGGTCCTTTAGGAGCACCACCATATATACAAGTACTCCTAACGTTAGCTTGAGATCCAAATTTTACAGCTTCTTCTTGGATCTGAACAGCCAATTCTCTTGTGGGTGCCAATACTAATACAATAGGGCCTTCACCTTGCACTGTACAATAGCAATATGATTTAAACATAAAGGGGTAAATTCTGCAACTGAAGAAGCCGTAAAACAGAACTTAACAACAACGAGTAATATATACTTACCCAATCGAGGCTGTGCACTTACATGTACCAAAGCGGGCAGCAGATATGCCAAGGTCTTGCCTGAACCAGTCTCAGCAATTCCAATCAAATCTCTACCCTTCAAAGCCATCGGCCATCCTTGAGCCTGAATTGCTGTCGGCTCAACAAATCCCAGCCTAGCAATCACCCCCAGGCAGTAATCTGACATGCCAAATTGAACACAGATCATTCAGATAAAATAATGTATCACCAGTAACAAATTACTTCATTAGAACTGAGAAATACCGGGGAAATTTGCCTCTTCAAACATTCTAATTGGCTTGGGTACATCTTGCCCTTCCACCGTAATCTCCCTCCTTGCCCTATAGATCATAACTTCATGCTCCGACATCAACCTAACCGAAGGGCTCTCGATGTAGAAATTCTTTTCAAATGGGACCAAGTTCCCAAAATCCTGCCTCGGAAGAGATATGTTGTCCAGATCCCCTCTAGATGAGCCACCGTGTCTACCTCCTCCTCTAGCCGCACCAAAACCAGGTCTCCTGCCTCCATCTCGACCTCCACCAAAACCAGGTCTCCAGTCTCCATCAGCACTTCTACCACCTCTATCACTCCCACGACCAGAATGGAAACCTCTACCGCCACGGTTGCCACCACCACCTCTTCGGTCTCCAATATGACCAGACCTTCTACCATCAAAGCTCTCTCTACCACCTCCTCGGCCGATATCAAACCTTCCTACAGGGGGCTCAAACGGGGGATGAGAGTTGTAGCCGGCTGAACTGGGAAAAGATCCAGTATGTCCTCTTGCCGAAAAAGCAGGAGGTGGAGGACCTCCATAGGAAACAGGGGCACCACGGCCGTAGGAACCGCCTAAACCAGCACCAACAAAATTAGGACCCGCCGAAGGCGGCTGACCCAGTACGTCGCTGCATTCATCACCAAAAAAAAAAGAGAAAAACTCAGGAGAAAAGAAAAAAGGAGACAAGCACGCGAAATTGAACAAAGAAATAAACTAAATTCCCCAAATTGAAGTCGCGAATATGTACGAGAGTGAGACTTGGAGCACACCTGCGACGCTGACGGTATGAATCTGGGTCGCCGTATCTGTTGTCGTAGGGATTCATATCGCTAAACTGCTAATAGCCTAATACAGTACAGAACTGCTTCTAATCTAGGGTTTCGAATTTTACGATTTCCCTTTCCTTCCGCGAACAGAAAAAAATAATTTGGGAATCTTTTTTACTTTATTCCGAGCTCCTGATTTTTCATTCAGCCATAACTGTTTAAGGAAGCCTTTTGTGGGCTTTTTCCATTATGAGGTTGGTCTGTGGGCTTATACGCCCAATACTAGTCAGGCCCAAAATATCACACGGGCTTCATACGCCCAGTACTGCAGCAACGAAAGTGAGTCAAGGAAGGTTTGCCTACATTCATTCTTATTTCTTGGGATTATGCATTTCTTACAAACTTGTCTGGCAACTTTGTGTTTTGTGTCTGAAATCTGAATATTTATTTCTGCTGTCTCAGTCCAGTGAGTTGCCATTTTATGTGCGTTCAGTGTTAGTGATACCAGGGTTGAAGTAATACTAATTCCCCAAGGAGTGTGGCCACTCACTCCTTCAGGGTAACTTCAGCTTGACAGGAAGAGTGCTTGTGCTTTCCTATGAAGGTAGCAGTTCCACCTGAAAAGAAAGCATCTAAAGCGAAGACTCCCTCATGGGTTGCTGATCTGCTAACGAATGTGATAATGAAGAATGAGTCAGTTGCATCAGTTTGCCAAGAAGAAACCTTACTTGAGTTTCCACTCTTGTCTCAAAAAATTTATTAAATCCAATGGAGGAACCAAAGCACAAAAGTTGTTACATAACACAATAAATTATAATCAAATTTATGGAACATATTTTTTAAAAATGGAAGATGGAAGATATTCACACTGGCAGCTCATCTTGGAACGGCGCAGCCACTCCGTCCCCACCACCACAGCCGCGATCGCTTCCGCTGCGAGTCAATTCACTCAACAAATCAGCAGGAGCGGCGGCAACCTCCTCCCCAACCAAAACAGCCACAACCTCCTTCATGCTAGGCCTCCTTTGTGGATCAGGATGGCAACAAGCCAGACCAAGCTTCAACATTTCCACCACCTCCCCTCTATTACCCCCCTCCAACCTATCATCCGCCGCCTCCACTAACCTTTCTTTGGCATACAAACCCCTGACCCAGTCAATCAGCACCGCTATCTCATCATCTTCAATAGTCACATCTATTGGCCGCCTCCCACAAACCACCTCCAACACCACCACACCAAAGCTATACACATCGCTAGCTGAATTGGGAACCGCCACCGTTGCGAGCTCCGGTGCCAAGTAACCCAACGTACCCACTACTCTCGTCGTATTGGGTGTTTCTCCGTGTTGGTATAATTTTGCAAGACCGAAATCCCCAAGTCTGCCTCGCATTTCATTGTCCAGCAAAACATTACTCGCCTTCACATCTCTGTGGATGACCACCTGGTCCCAGCCGTGGTGGAGGTAGCTCAGTCCTTCGGCGACATCGGTGAGGACTTGACGGCGTTGTTGCCAGCTTAGGAGCTTCTCCTGTTTGTCGAAGATCCAGCGATTGAGGCTGCCGTTTGGCATGTAGTCGTAGACGAGCATTAGCTCGTTCCCCTTACGGCACCAGCCTCGCATTTGGACAAGATTCTTGTGTTGAAGCCTTCCCATACTTGAGATCTCCGCCATGAATTCTCTGAGGCCTTGTTTGGAACCGTGGCTCACACATTTGACGGCGATTTCAGTCTCGTTTGGGAGAATTCCTTTGAATACTCTCCCAAATCCACCTGAACCCAGAAGCTGAACGTTGGAGAACCCATCGGTTGCCTGACTGAGTTCTTCATAGGAGAATCGATGAGGCCAGTATTCCAGCTCCCAATCTTCTACATCTTCGTCTTCTTCAACCATTTGGGTACTTCGCCAAAATAAATAAGCTCCCGATGCACAAATTATCACAAAAACAACACAGCCAATAGTGATACCTGCAATAGCCCCGGCTGATAACGAACTAGACGACTCTAGCCTGAAAACTGGCAAGTTCGTCGTGATTATATCTCTGGCAACCCCTGTATCATTGAAGCTCCAAGCCAGAACCCTCTGTGCCTCAACCCAATTAGTCTTGGAAGCCGAAAAGCCCACATACATCTCAGTAGACACATAATTAGCAATCTCAGGATCCGTAAAACTTAGCGTAGGCCTAGACGGACGGGACACACCGATCGGCGCAACAGTCACATTGATCTGGAAATTGTCACCGTCGAATTCAATCCAAGCATGAACGTTCTGCCCAGTTCGCATATCAACCGGAACAAAACTTCCATTCGAATTGTAATATCCAGCCGTCTGTGTGTCTGCAGATACAATATTATTCAAATCAATCCCGATATGGTTGTCATCAGGGTCGTTGAATTCCATGTTCTGCCCAGTATCAAATTCGACGGCTAGTAGTGGGTACACTGTAGGCACGTTCGTGAAGAGACCGAAGTACTGGCTGGCGATGGCACCAGGAGGCGAAGTAGTATTGGAGAGCACAAAAGCGAGTCCGAAGCCAGGGCTTGAGGAAATTTCTGGTAAAACTGAAAATACAAATGAAGTAGAAAACGAAGAGATGGTCGAAGAATTCGAAGTCTGCTTCATATTGATCCTTGTCGGATAGAAGGCGCGGCCAAAAGAGAACTGATTGGAGTCGTTGGTGAGACGGATTACAGAGGAGTCAATTCGGGCATCGTTGATGAGATCCACACCTGGGTTTGTGACATTGAAGGAGTTGAAGAAGAAATCAAGACCGTAACAGGGATAAAGAAAGAAGGAGAAGCCAGTAAGGATAAGGAGGAGGTGGAGGTGGAGGAACTTCCACATCCTTACATTAGGCGGTTGTCGGCGGCGCAAAGAATGTGGGAGGACGATAAAGTGCGAGAAAGGTGTAGTGGTTAAAGATAATTTTAGTACCCAAAGGAATTGTTGTAAAAGATATACCTTTCCCTGTTTTAACACCCTTACCAAACTGGCCCTTAGCCCCTTAGACTTTTAGTCCAATTTTTGGGCAATTTGAATCACATGATGAAAGAGTCTTTCACATTATGTTTTTAAATTAGTCTCTTTTTTTTTTTCTAATCTCATGCTCTCAGCAAAGAAAATTTTAATTTAAAATTTTGAATAAAATGATTTAGAAAATAATGTTCCAAAGAACCTTCTACACCCAGTTTTTATTTCTTTAAAATATCGTTGAAAAATACGTTTGTCATTATAATCGAATCTTTAACACATATATGCATAACTTAACCGATCATCAACTAAGTCACCTCTCATTGATCTCGAACATGTCTATTAAGATTTGCGAACGAGTACCCGTTTTTGTGTTGGGTTTTCAGCCCATCATTCGCCATTTGAAGTTGGACTCAAGGCAAGGCACCGCACCTCCAAGGCCAATAACTGATTGGCGATGATGTTTAACCCATGAACCTTCTGGTCTTTATTTTTTTCTTTAAACTACACACTTTAACATTCCGGTATTCTATATGGGCTTAAAATCAGATCATTAGACCCCACATGCACTAAATTTTTCGCACATAATGACAAGATAAATTTGAATCAAAACCCACCGATTTGATAACAGAGGTATTATTACTGCGAACGTTCTAGTCCCCTGACGTTTTATTAACAGAATCTTCGCATCAACATAGCTCGCTTAGGAAGAAAAAACACTAAAAAAGTATGACACGAAGGTAGTTGGGGTGGGGGTTACACATTTTCAAGCATTGTTTTCTTTTCCTAGCTGACTATTCGAATGTTTAGCTAGGTTCCCACTTAATTCCAATCAAGAAGGTTGTGCACCCAGGGAGTTAGCCATAGTTGACCACGGAATATATGAATATATATATTATTAATGTAGTCAAAGAAAACAAGCTTTGGACATTTATTGTAGCTGGTCGATTGATAACCAACTTAGACAATTTGGATGAACTGGCCATTAAATATTAGGTTGAATCTTATATAAATCCTGTCGCATCTATTTCAAAGACACAACGATAACACTTGAAACTAGCAGAGGAGAGGACCATTAGATGCAGAACAAGACCTGGTCAAAACTTTTGGGTAGAGTTCAGTTCACAAAGAAACAAGATTGTAAGGATTTTCAATCCACGACTCCATGGATAACTCTTTGAAAATGGACCAGAAAGAAAACAACAGAAACAAAGAAGCAAACAAAACAAAGAAAGCTGCAGCAGTGCGTGCATGCATGCATGTCCATGCCCTCTGCTCTAGATAACTGAAATTTTGATGCCGCAACATCCCTCCCGGCTCCCTCCCTCCGCGTGGTGGCTTTGTGCAGCTTCTACACACCCATCAAGGGGACAGTTACAAAAAGACAAATTAACCTATGAATACGATGCCTTTCAAGTTTGAACAAATGGATCATATTGCAACAGCACAGGGCACGAGTCATTTTTGAAGCTTACGTTTTTCTGGATAAGGTGGGTTCATACACACTCTCCAAAATATCTTTAAAAATCTTGTCTTGTTTTAATTAGCAAAATCTCAACCCAAATACATCAATATATATTATTCGTTATGGGGGCACGAATTTGTTTTTCATGGGATGTCGGCATTGATTCTTATATCTAGGGTTTAGGGTTTAGGATAAATTACGTGCAAGGGTATGATGCATTTTAGTTGTAACAAATATAAATAAATAAAAAAATAAATAACAAATAATTTTGAAAATAAAAAATTTAGATTTTTAAAATAATAAAAGGAATACGACTAACATTTTTTATGTAGATTAAATTAATTAAAGAGAAATTAAAAGAAGGAATACGACTAACATTTTTAGGGTTTAGGGTTTTAGCTAAGACTTTACTTATAAGTTACTTAGTTGGGTTATGTCAATCCGATGTGATATCTTAGTCTTGACACTCCTCCACGCTGGTTGAAAATATCTTTAAAAAAATCTTGTATTGTTTTAATTAGCATGTACTCAAATACATCAAGAGTATTGTTCGTTATGGGGCACGAATTTGTTCTTCATGTGTCGTCGGCATTGGTTATTATACATAAAAATAAAATAAAATAAGTCACTTGTGTGAGAGGTGTTAAGACTTTATTTATAAACCGCTCACTTGGGTTACTAATTATGTCAATCCGATGTGATATGTTAGTCTTGACATTCCCCCGCATGGGTCGAAAATATCTTAAAATCTTATCTTTGTTTTAATTAGCAGTCAAGATAAGCGATGGAAAGGATGTCAAGATATTTAGTGATAACATAGCCTGGCACTTAATTGAGAGACTAAATCCTGAAAGTGAGTGATGTGGAAGCTCTTGTTTGGAAATAAACACCATGATTATTCATTAATTAACTAAGATCTTATTACAAGAGTTTCGACACTTCTCATTTACCTAGCTACCAGAACCTCCAAAAACACAGAACTAAAAGAAACAAAGGCTAATGGTTATCTTCAGTGATTCATTTTCATTCCAGAAATTTTGGTGTTTTGTGTACTCTCAATTCAAAGCCAAATATGCTTGTTGAGGGGCAAACAAACATAATGGAGAATTTTCTCACATGGTTCGGTATCATAACCCTAAATATATTCCAATTAATTAATTAACTAATTAATCAAGAGTTAGGTTAGGTTGGGTCCATTAGATCAATAATATACATCAATCAATAAAATTGTTCCCTTGATTGGGATCCTACTTCCTCATGATGGGGGTGTTGCATACTTGCATTATAGCCCAAAGAGGAATAAGTTGAAAGAAATACTCCAAATATATATATAAGGAAGAATATATCATTCATTGAATGGAGGTGGAGTTCATAAAAGCTTAGAGGCTCCACAAAAATAATAATACATTAAAAAAAGAATTATTAGCATATGTTACCACTAACATTATTGTTGACGAGTTAATTAAATTAGCATGAACCTTCAAATATTAAATTGGGGGATTTTGTCCTTCTGGTTATACATTTTTCTAGAGAGCCGCAACCATTTTTATGATTGATGTTTTTGATGGTCAACTATAGCCAATGTATGAAAAGATGTGCAGATCATTTCAATGATACTCTTTGACATCAGTCCGATCACCTGATATGTTATCGATGACGTGCAAAAATATGACCGATTAATTGTTCTTGATAGTAGATTACTCGGCTCTATAATCGTCTCAGTTGATCAGACTTGGAAACAACACGACTATTGAGATAGCTCGGTTTTGAGTACTCTATCTTTAGCTTGTAGTCAAAAATAAAAAAGTGAGAGAATTTTATTTGAATGGAGGACATTTTTTTTTTAATGTACTCCGAAATAAGAATCATCTGTGATTATGAGCTTGATTTCCAGGGATGAATCCCCTGTAAATCTCTTGTAGATCCTCTTGATATCACTTATAGATCTTATTATTGATCGATGACAATCCTCCTCGATATCCCGAGGAATTAAGATCATATGAGATTCATGAGGTTATGCTGATTTGACAGTATCGAGGGATATGGACCAAGGTGGCATGTGAATGTGTCGAGATGCTCCTCAATCCGATCTCTCTTCCTCATATAGTAATATGTATCAACGTTTTTATTGGATAGATACTAAACAATTTTCCTGTCAGTTTCCTAGTAACATCTTTTCTGAAAATCAATTGGTAAATATCAAATATCTAATATGACAGCAATAGAACAGTGATCCAAGTGTAATATTGCGAAAACCTATCAGAGAAGGCGATAGGGGCTCCAATTTCGGTTTCAATTCTTTTCCAAAATCATGAATTAAAATGTGTGATTAAGTATTTTGATGTTTATAATGTTAGAATATAGTTGATTTTGGGAAAAAAAATTTCTCAATACTAAATTTTAAGACCTAAATCTTAAATCCTAATCTCTAAACCCCAAATACTAGAAATTAAGTTCTAAACCCTAAATTCTAAACTCTAAACACTAATTTATAAGTAATAAATTTTAATACATCATTTTTAAAAACAAAAATAATGATTTAACATAATTTTTAAGAGAAAATTGGAATCGGAATTGGAGTCCCTTCCATCTGGAGAAGGGGATAGGTATTCATATCACATCATTGATTCGTTGGTATACAACACCAGACGCGGCCAGCTAAGGGGGCCACTAGGCCCAACTTGATTGGGTCCAAGAAAACGAATATCCGAATAATCCCCAAACAAACAGAATTGAGGGTCCCACATGGCCGTTCCGACAGGTTACCACACCCTCGCCCATTGCGTGTGGGTTTCTCCTCCGACCTCCATAAATACCCCCACTTCTCACCTTCCTCGGTTTGAATTACCAGAAACCCTACTCCCTCTCTAGTCTTGTCTGCTTTCTCCAGAAACTTCTTTTACAGGCCCTAGAAGGAAAGAAAGAGAAAAAACGATGGTGAGCGATGTTGAATCCAAGAAGAGCAATGACAGTATCAAGTTCTTGTGCAGTTACGGAGGCAAGATCGTTCCTCGTTCGATGGACGGGAAGCTACGTTACGTCGGTGGACTCAACAGAGTTCTCTCCGTCGATCGTTTCGTTTCTTTTGCTGGTTCGTTTCGTCATTCGATTTCTTCTGCTTGTTTTCGTCCAGTTTAGGTTTAATTTCGTAGTAATTGAATTGTTTTTGGGATTTTTGCAGAACTGATGGTCAAGCTCGGTGAGTTATGCGGATACTCCGTTACGTTGACGTGCCAGTTACCCGGCGGAGACTTGGAGACATTAATTTCCGTCAAATCTGACGAGGATTTGGCGAATATAATTGAAGAATATGATCGAGCTTCCTCAGGTTCAAAAATCAGAGCCGTTCTTTCCCCTCCGAAATCGCTCAAACAGATTTCCCCTCCTCCGTCAAATAATTCCAGCATCAACTTTTCTCCAACCAAACAGCCTTTCACGGCGGCCGTGAATCATCAGTACTTTGTTCCTCGGCGTTCTTCGCCGCAGTTCGGCTATCCAGTTGGCGCTTACAGAGAGTGTTGCAGGGGGTGCTGATCTCCTCGGCATATTCAGGGGAACTATTGGAACCCTAATTGCCATAACAATTACTGGCATTGACGGAAAGAATCCTAAAAGCTGGAGGACCACACAAATTTATACACAGACAACTACGTTGAACAATTTAATCAAAAAGCCTAAAAAAAGAGCTAAAATTTTGGTGTTTGAGATTTGTATGTATATAGAGGGTAGTTTTGTTAAATCTGGAAGAATCATTATACATATGTGCCTGATTCGGTGATTCGCGGCCGTATTCCTGTAATTGGAATCAATTTTGCTGTTTGGGTTTCCGGCGGGGATTCTAATTCCGCCGGTTACACTCGGAATTGCCGTCAGGGTTCCATCAATGGGGAATTTTTTTTTTTATCTTTTTCCCACATTAGCTTTGCACGGTAGCAATGCGTCGTGGTGGTGACACGTGTTAGTTTGTTATTTTGTTGATCAAAATTTTTAATTAATTAATTTTAAGGCTGATTTGTTGTTCTTTTTCCCTATAACTTGCAGGTAAGGCGTGGAATGGAATCATATGCTCTGTTTTGGGCCCAACATTCTTGAAAAACACAGGAGTAGGACAACATGCTTGCAATGAACTTTCTTCCACCAAGCGACTAATATATATATATATATATATATATATATAACAATAAGTAATGGTAATGGGTCATATTTAAGTTGTATCCTGGACTGGACCAACAATTGAAAGATCCTTAAGAACCTAACCAGCAAATAATAAAATTTTAAAAAGATGCTGATTGCAATTTGGCAATTTGGTAGGCTTGACTAAAGAAAGACACAAACAACTAGTTTACTACTAAAGACAAATCTTGAGTTTTACCACGTTACTTATCCCTTCCAATTACAATTACCTTGTCTTCAAGAGCCAAATAATAATTGAGTCCATCGGGTTGACAGTCTACATCTTCAACTGGTTTCTTGCTCAAACTCTTCCCCTTCAGATTCATCTGCATTGTCAGCATCTTCATCATCTGCGTCGTTATCATAATCTTCTTTATCATTATCAACATGTGTTTTCCCAATCACAACCAGGTTACTATTCATCTTCCGGATTTCATTACACTGCATCATAAATTAAACACCATATGATACCATACCACCATTAACATAACAAAATAAACGAAAGAAAGTAGAGGCACAACTGCATATAAGTGAAATTTCACAAGGTCATTGGTACATTATTCCCACAATTCCATTTCTCATCAATGAATTGCTATAATAATCCCAGGGATTATAATCGTATATTCATAATAGCTCCTTGAAAGATAGCTCGAATTACCTAGTATGATGAACTTTGAACAACTGCAATAGCAGGTTAACTCCAATGAGCAAACCACAAAGTATAGATGCACCACAGATGTAATATCACACATGCAGACAATCTCAATGGTTTTCCATTTGAGCACAAATTCAGGGTTCAAAAAACCTTTAGAAATAATCATCAAAATGACTAAAACCATTCAAGACAGCTTTTTAACTTGTAATAAGTTGAAGAAGTTGACTTAGATCCGGTTCCAAATTTACTCAACAAAAGATACAGCAGGTTGATATTTCTGTAACGAGAGAGATTGGGTGATGCTAAGAAACCATTGCAATCAGATTTGCTATTTGCAAGCTTAAAATTCGCAAGACCTCAGACAAACAGTCAAAAGCACAAGATTAGGCCTAGAATACCCAATATCTTTTTAACTCACTCCTTGTTCTTCCTCACATAAAGTTCAGTACCAAAGATGAATATTTCTACCAGAAAACTGAATGTTGGCCTATATTTCTAGATTACAAAATTTAGTCAACTTAAACATAAACCCCACACCCATGGCCTCTTTTTCCCCCATCCAACCAATAAGATTAACTTTTTACTACTTTAGGGATGGCAAAGGGGAGGGTTTGCATAGGGTACTCCTTACCTGGACCTTCATCCTCTTCATACCCTCACGGGTACAAAAATTCTGCTCTACCCTCATCCTCTGGGTATTCGCCATACCCTCACCATCAATTTACCATCTTCCACTCGCCGTTATCACCCATATACACTAAAACATATCCATAAAATTGTAGATAGACTACGGATAATTGCCTAACAAATTATGATGTGTATCAACTCCAATCACCAATTTTTTAAGCTAAAAAGGTTAATGTTAATATTTTCATTAAATTTAAACAAAAGAAAATCAGATTGAGAACCTGCGGATTTGGAAGAAACTCCAGTGGCTTGGAAAGTTGCTACGTTCCTGTACAATTACTAGTTTTATAATTATAAACTTGCGGGTATGCGGGTACTCAAACCCTCGACCTACCCTCATCCTCAAAGGTATGGAAATTCAGTACCCTCCCCCTCCCCCTTACCCTCCACTTATTTACCCTTACCCTACCCTCAAATTGTGGGTATCCTCAGGGTGAGTGTTTAATTTTCACCCCTAATTAGTTTGGATATTCAAGAATTCTGTTTCGAGTAACTAGTTATTCGTGCAAAACCCAAAGAACCAAGTATTTTGTACCTTCTCTTTTGCCTTAAACCGAACAGATATTCTACCCTCAAATCAGCCGGTCATTCCTCACATTATTACCAATGCCCAGCTCACTCGCGCAATATGATTGAAATTTGACAGAGATCGGGCATTACCCAGTATTTATAGAAAAGAACAACTCTGTCTATAAAAATGACACACAGAGTTCATTAAATACATTGCTTTAACATTTCAACCAAATGATTACGCCTCAAGTTGAACTTCTGAATGTATTTCCCATATACACCAAAAATTGAGAAGCTTAATTTGAATCAGCTACTTCCTATCATTAGTTTCTCTCGATTTACGGGGAAAATCCTAAAATTTTCAGGATGTTAACGCACAAATTGGTGGATAGGGTTGCTATTCCCACATAAGGCGTGCAGTCAAACGAAAATTATAAATCACCGTGTGCATAAAAGTGGTTGTTCACCCACTAAGCTCGAGTGAGTTTCAGATCCAGTAAGATGGGGAAGCAAGATTGGAATTGGCATAAAATACCTTCTCTTCGAAGTCCGACTCTTCCATGGCGAGAAGGAGTTCTTCGCTGTGCGGTTGGGGCCACTGTGATGGAAGCAAAAACGACGTCGGTATCGTCCTGGTCGACCATGGGTACTGCGTCATGAATGCCGGAAACTGCAACATCGTTGCCTCTCTCTCTCTCTCGTCAGTCAGTTATCGGTGCGACCACAACTATAAATTAGAACCATGGGCCGAAAATGAGTTAACCCATCAATTTTATTGGGCCGAAAGCCAATCAAGTGAGAATGGGCCCATCAAGTGAGAACACTGAACAGAAATTCAGAAAAGTCCCTGCAACAGCTCTGAAAATTCGAGAGCAATAAGAACAGAAGAAAAGAAAAGTATTGAACGGAAACGATAAAGCTAAGATTACCCTCCGGAAGAAGGAAACATATCAATTTGATTTTGACCCAAATCGCCAAACAACAAAACCAACCGAGTCCCGCAACTTTGCGTAATTTTGTTTTCTGCTGCAGCGCCAAAGTTTCCTTAATTCCTTCCATCCCTCGTGTCTTTCTGTATAGCGTCCACGTTTACTCAAATGTCTTCACTTTCACTTCTATTTTCCCAAACCAGACCACCGTTTCATGTCCCCGATTCTATAATCCGTTATCTTGAAAACCCATTTCGATTTTATTCTACAGTACCTTTGTTTGCTCTTTTGGTAGCAACCCATGAGGCTCTACGTATACGTATTGGAAGGGAAAGGTTTTCCGGTGAAGGATGTCTATGTGAAAGTCCGAGTTGGGAAGTTGAAGTCCAAGACTAGGACATTGAGAAACAGCATGAACCCAATTTGGAATGAGGAGTTTGAGTTCAGGGTCCATGATGTGGATCAAGAGGTTGTTGTCTCAGTTTTACACCTTGATGATGACTCCAGATTGTTCACTGGCTCTGGGAATTTAATGGGTCGAATTAGGATTCCGGTTTGCTATGTAGCGGCTGAGGACAATCAGACCTTGACACCCACATGGTTTCCTCTTGAAAAACCCAAGACTGAGAAGTTTATCAATAAAGATTTTGGTAAGTATGTTTGTCTTATTCGTGCTGTATTTTATGTTTTATTGACTTATTCTTTGAGGCAATGTTGGCCTCGATTCATGTAACATGTTCAAGGGTTTATTTTCTTCATTATAATGTTGCAGGAAATTGATTCTCCTATTGCAGGAAATTGATTCTCCTATGTAATTGAGTAGAACTTGGATTTGTGCTGTTGCAGATGCTACGTTTATTTATTTGGGGAATCTAAATCTCAATATTGATATACATTTATTTCTTCTTTTTCTTGCTTTAGCGTCGGATGAAAATGAGCATCTGATATCTAGAGGGAAACTGTGAGCACTTGTAGTTGTCAGTTCACGTTTCAATGGTCTAATATTGTAAGAATCATAATAGTCTGAAGCAGTGCTCTTTAATAAGTTGTGAATCAAGGGGACTTTAATTGAGAAGGAGGCATGGCGTTTTTCAATTGAAAGTCTTACAAATGTCCGATGACGTTCTGCATCTGATTTTCCCATTCAAAATTAGTAGGGTTACTAGGGTAATGAGTTGCATGACAACCGTTGGCTTTAAGTTATCTTGATTCTCCTCATATAGTGGAAATAAATTTTTGTCAATGAATTAATTTTGTTTTGTTCTCAAACTACAATGTCTTCTGGCACTACATTACCAATTTTGTAGGTTTTGTTGCCATGCTCAACAATAACAATGCATCCTCAATTTTCAATCC
Organism: Tripterygium wilfordii; assembly: GCF_013401445.1. Lineage (NCBI taxonomy): Eukaryota > Viridiplantae > Streptophyta > Magnoliopsida > Celastrales > Celastraceae > Tripterygium > Tripterygium wilfordii. The sequence goes on from NC_052250.1 coordinate 11,762,638, forward strand.
TCAAAAGTGTTCTTCCATTTGATGCCTGGCATTTTATCTCTCTTAGCTCTGCTTAGTGCTTACTTTATTGATGGGTGTTATGACCATAGCCTTCCCTGTTGAACATGTCTATTAAAATTATTATTGGATGTATCATGAGAAACCTCTGTTTTAAACAAAGGGATCTTTGCCTTGTGCATTCAGGGAAAATTTTTCTGACTATGTCTCTGCATGGGAAGATGCATGATGCTTCAACCAAGCACTTCCTTCCTGCTCATTCAAATGTAAACACCTTTTCTAACGGGGAATTGGAAGGTCCATGGGTATCTTCCCATGATATATCAAGTTGCAAAGCTCCATACCTGAAGATAGCAGAAGGGAAACACTTGGTGAAGGCTTTTGCTACCCGTCTGGAGAAGCTTTTCAACAAAGATGAGGAAACCTCGAGATGTGATGATTCTTCAGAGATATCCATCACGCTATCTGATTCTGAAGATTGCGTAGAAGAACATCCCCCTACCATTAGCTTTGAAGAAGCCCTAGAGATGATAAAATCAAAAGACTGTGGACAAGGAATGCCGGATAATTTGCAGGGGGGTATTATTCTTGATCAGTCGTATGTAGTGTCTCCAAAAGATCTTAACAACTTTCTTTTTGCACCGGATTCACAGTTCAGGAGAGATCTGGCGGCTCTACAGGGCACAACAGATGTACAAGAAGGTCCTTGGACATGGAAATCTGCAGACACGTCTCAGTTAACTCGACTTGTTACCTATACAAAAGCTGCTACAAAGTTAGTTAAGGCTGTTCAAGCAACAGAAGAGCAAAACTACATCAGAGCGAATGGACAAGAATTTGCTATCTTCATTAGTGTTAGCACACCCGAAGTTCCATATGGTGGTACATTCAAAATTGAGCTGCTCTACAAGATAATGCCAGGACCAGAGCTACCTTCAGGAGTGGAATCATCTCATGTCGCAGTGTCTTGGGGCATCAATTTCCACCAAAGTACTATGATGAAAGGCATGATAGAAGGAGGAGCTCGTCAGGGACTGAAGGAGAGTTTTGACCAGTTTGCACATTTTCTGGAACAGAGTTTTAAGGTACCAGATACCATGCATGCGTCAGATAAGGATCATATGATCAGAAGTTTGCAAACAGAGCACCAGTCAGATAGGAAATTCGCATTAGAATACTTTTGGAACTTCACTGTAATTTCCACCTTTTTTATGATCATGTACGTCATTGTACATATTCTGTTCTGTGAGCCCAGCAAAGTCCAAGGCCTGGAATTTAGTGGACTTGATTTACCGGACAGTTTTGGACAACTTATCACTGGTGGGATTTTATTTCTTCAGTTGGAACGTGTGTATGATATGATCTCACATTTCATACAAGCCAGGCTGGAAAGAGGTGATGCAAGCTTTTAACTACTTGATGTATTCTTATTAATAATAGAGTTTTGAGTCAGTCTCCTTGATTTCTCTGATTCCTCCCTCGATTAGTCCTCAAGAAAATCTCTGATTCTGTGTGTTCAATAAAAAAGTTTCCTATCTTTACAGGAAGTGATCATGGAGTCAAAGCTGAAGGTGATGGATGGGTTCTTACTGTAGCTTTGGTTGAAGGAACCAGTTTAGCATCCTTGGACCCAGCAGGATTCTCAGATCCCTATGTGGTTTTCACCTGCAATGGTAAAACAAGAACAAGCTCTGTTGACCTTCAAACTCGTGATCCTCAATGGAATGGTACGGCCTGTATCAGCTGAGGATGTTTTTCCCTATATCTTCTTACCTAAAATATTATCGATTTTCTTACATTTGGAATATTTTGCAGAGGTTTTTGAGTTTGATGCTATGGAAGAACCACCCTCAGTTTTGGATGTGGAGGTTTTTGATTTCGATGGTCCATTTGATCAGGCTACCTCTCTTGGGCATGCTGAGATTAACTTTTTGACACACTCCTCTACCGACCTGGCAGATATGTGGGTCTCCCTTGAGGGAAAGCTTGCCCAGACTTCACAGTCGAAGTTACACCTGAGAATATTTTTGGACAACAACAATGGAATTGAAACAATGAAGGAGTATTTAACTAAGATGGAAAAGGAAGTTGGAAAGAAGGTAAACAGTTAATCACATGACTTCTACACGTGTTCAAGATGAAATAGCTGTCAGTCTCATTGCTTTAATATCTTTTCAAGATGACTATAATAGCAGGAGTGTCTAGCATGGTAATGAGGTTATGTTACTCATTCATCCAAAAGAGTTATATTCTTTGTAACCTTGAGTTCCAAGTCACCGTGTATCCTTCTTATCTTTCTGCTTGTTCAACAATTTAAGTTTGTTATATTGCAACAATTTTCTGATTTCAAGCTGGGTGATTTTGGCAGTTGAGTTTACGGTCACCTCACAGGAATTCAGCATTTCAGAAGCTTTTCAAGTTGCCGCCAGAAGAGTTTCTTATAAGTGACTTTTCGTGCTGTCTGAAGAGAAAATTACCCTTACAGGTTTGGGTTACAGTTGCCTTCTTACCACATGCGCTTCTGTTAAAGAACTGAATTATGGGATCACCATTGGAAATTCTGATTATCAGTTTATAAAGTTAGATATCGCACATGTTTAGATACTCTGAGCTCACGAGATGTATAAAATGAATTTAAAATACTCCTGCCCCTTTTTTCTTTCGATAAAATGAATTTATACGAGAACAGTGACGCTAGAAGTTGTGAATGTTTGCTAATCAGATTTTGTATGTTGTAGGGAAACTTGTAAGTTTGCTGTGTCATCACGTGTGATGCACAAATATGACACAATAATCACCCATTTTAAGTGTTACCAAAAGCATTATGAATTTATTTGGGATGATGTTTGAGCAAAATAAAAGATAAACATCGCTTAAGATGATCCATAGCTTATGTCAAGATTTCTTTGGATGCAGGGACGAATCTATCTATCTGCCAGAATTGTCGGATTTTATGCTAATCTTTTTGGTCATAAGACCAAATTTTTCTTTCTCTGGGAGGATATAGAAGACATCCAAATATTTCCCGCATCTTTGCCATCTCTAGGCAGTCCTTCACTGGTCATAATTTTGAGAAAAGGTCGAGGTCTTGATGCAAGGCATGGTGCAAAGTCCCAAGATGAAGAAGGCAGGCTTGGATACTATTTTCAGTCTTTCGCATCATTCAATGTAGCCAGCAGGTATTCAATCTTTTGCGGTTCTTATTAACCACTTGGAAAGTTACAACAGGGATGACTTATTTATTTTTTTGTCGTATTTATATTAAAAAAGTTGAGGATCTTAATTTTTGACAAATAGGACAATTATGGCCTTGTGGAGAACAAGAACTCTGGCACCTGAAGAGTGGGCCCAAATTGCTAAAGAGCAGCAAGATGAAGAAGAAAGCTCTATTGGGGTTGAAGACGCTGGATCCTTTCTATTCGAGGTTGAGGATGCAAAGATATCCAAAGTTTATGCTACCAAACTTCCTATGAACGTAAGTTGCCTACTCTACTCTAATTTGATTATTTTTATATGAATTAGTATTCATGAAGGCATACAAGAGCTGTGGAGCACCACTAACATTAATTTGGAGTTTCTTTTATGGTTAAGTGCTTGATTCATATTTGGACCCAAATTATTCTAAATAATCTAATCAAGAGTTGGTTTATATGTTTTACTTGATAATGGAGCTTTGTACCATTCGGTCAAGGGAATCAGAACCATAAAGGCAAAGACATTAAGCTTTTTTGGTTTCTGGTTTAGGGTTAGTTTGGCCTTGGTCGTGCTTGTTAAAAAGTGCTCAAAGAAGCTTCTTTAGATGTTGATTCTACAAATTTTAAGAACAGCTGATTGTAAACCATCAAATATGCTTTGAAAATGAAGGATGTAGTAATCACAAGCAAGGACATTCGATGCTTTTTGGATAAATATACTAAAACATTTAACAAACACCATTTCTCACAACAATAAGCAAAAACACCCAAAAATCATCAAATAGCTAAAAATTTTAGCAAACGTCATTTCTCCCAAAATAAGCAAAAACACCAAAAAAAAATAACATTGTCAAACCCCCTCATCTATTAAAGCTTTTATAAGCGCAAGCAATGCCCAGCAGTTTCAAGGTTTAGTTGTGTGGAACTGCTCTTATGGAGTAAATACATTCCGAAAAGTGCGACCTTGTCTTTTTGGAATTTGATCTGAATCGGAAGAATTCTGATTGTTGAGGGACTAAAAAAAGGTCATGCTGTGGCCATAGTCTCAGCCATCCCCTTGATGTGGACATGTTTCCTAAATATGCACGTCATTGTCATAGTAGTGCCAGTTGTTAATGTTGTTCATGCAGGATTTATGTTTTGTTGATTTGAAATGTCATTCTGATAAATTAATTGTTATTCATGCTGAATATTTGATGCTGGCTACTGCTGCAGATAAAATCACTTATGGAAATGTTCAATGGAGGATTGATGGAACATAAGATTATGGAAAAATCTGGTTGTCTTAATTATGCGACCACCGCATGGGAACCCGTGAAACCTGGAGTACTTGAACGTCGTCTCTCTTACAAATTCAATCGTCATGTTTCAATTTTCGGAGTGGAAGTCACCTGCACACAACAGAAATCTTCCATGACAAATGATGAAGGTTATATAGTCAATGAGGTTATGGTGCTTCATGATATACCATTTGGTGACCACTTTCATGTATGTTGTCGCATAGTACTTTGGTATGATTATATCCACAAAACCGTTCTCGTTTTTTCTTTTTCTTTTGTTTTTTTGTTTCAGAGTTTGGTTTTTCTCTTCCTTTTCCCCTCTTACCTCTATTAGTCCTGGTACCAAAACCATGTTTTATTTGGTTCTGTTTGCAGGTTCATTTTAGGTACCAGATCGAGAAGTCTGCCCTCGCGCATAATGTATGCAAGTGTGATGTTTTTGTAGGAATCAGTTGGCTGAGAAGTACCAAGTTCCAGCAACGGATAACTCGAAACATAATTGAGAAGTTTACCTATCGGCTGAAGGGAATATTTGAACTGGTTGAGAAAGAGATTCTTTTAGCAACTCAACAAGATAGTTCCATTTGACAAATGTTTCAGATCGTCATAACAGTTTATTTACAACAATAAACTGATTGAAATGTGGGAACACATATTTTTTTTTTGTTGTTGCATGCTTAATCCACTGCTTGAGCTTCTTTTACATATATTAGGTGTTGGGAAGAATTTTGGTGTTCGTATTCATTGGATGAAGCAGTCATCCCGCAGAGGGCAGACTATTTACTGTGCTATAAGCCTATAACTAGTTATCTTTGTAAGATAATAGCCGTAGTTCCCCATTCTCTCACTAAACGTAGAAAAGAACAACCATTTTCTCGGTTTTTTGGGGCGGAAGAAGGGAGATCAGCCTCTCTTCCTCTTCCTCCCTTCCATTTCTATGTATCTTTTTTTTTCTTTAGTTTTTCCAATAATATGTGTGTTGCTAACTTGCTTAAGCAACTTCTTTGTGAGTTTCTGCTCGTGGCTTGCTTGCTCCTGAGGTGAGGTGATCTTTGGCCCTCTTGCTATGAGATGTTTTGGAGTTTGGGATGTTTTGATGCTAATGGCAGTCCTTATGTCTTGGTTGTATCCGGGTGGCTAGATGAATTCGTCCACTTCCACTGTTCATGTTGACAGTGTGTTCCATAAGGAATCATTTGGCGATAAATTAGTTGGTTTTCTTTCCGGACTTAAGGGTGTATAGTGCTCGAGGTCGGGAGTTCAAATAAATTAGTTGGGATATTTCCTTTTGGAATCCTAATTCGTCGGCTTGTCTCACTTTTGGGTTTTTTCTCACATGAATTTTGGTCTAGTCTACGGAATTTTGATTCCCGTGAGATTGTCTCACATCCGATCCCCTATCCACATGGATTTTGACCATGTATAGCTGTCTTCAGCATGGTGTGGGTTATTCCGTAAGATTATCAGGATAGATTAGTCATTGGTTGGCAAAGTTAGGGGTATGAGGAAGAGATGGCAAGCGGTTGCAAGGCTTTATTATGATGTCACATCATAATAGCATTCATTGTTGTTACAGTATGTTTGATTCACTAATTCTGATCGAAACAAAATGATGTATTCCCATGTGTTTAGGAATTCTTGTGTTTGGTTGTGCAACATACAAGGGAGTAGAAAGATGTATTCTGGTTAATTTGTGAATTTAGCTCTCCCCTTGGACGTAGGAACTATCAATTCCAAGCTTATATTTAGTTATTTAAATATAAATTAAGGATTGCTTAGTCATTTAATCATCATTCCAGAATCATTACAAGGAAAGCGGGAATTTTTTGACTAACCAAACATAGGATTGCAATGAATTTTTGTTACTGTTTTGTCCTTCACCGTTAACCGTTATTACGGAATACGGACTGTGATCCTGTTAGATTTAAGTTGTAAAATCTCCGTTCAACCCCGCCTCCTAGGTATCGCGTCCCTGTCGAAGACGTAAACCCTAAACCCTCCAAGGCATAGTTGGAACTTTCTTAACTTTCTTCCGCGGAGGAGATTTGATTCTTGTTTGGGATCTGAAACTGTAAATTATTGAAGAGAGATGCAGCACGATGAGGTCATATGGCAAGTCATCAGGCACAACCACTGCAGTTTCATGGCCAAGTAATACAATCGTTATCAACTGATTTTCCTTCTTTCTTTTCTTGTTTAATTGACCTTTGGTTTAGGGATTACTTACGCATATTATGCAGAGTGTTGATTCAGTTTATCACGCGTTCGTTGCAGGCTCACAACCGGGAACTTTTGTAGAAACCCCTATAACGTGACTGGAATTTGCAATCGTAGCTCCTGCCCTCTTGCTAACAGTCGCTATGCCACTATTCGCGACCATGATGGTATATCATCCCTTCTATTTATCTTTTTTTTACCTAATTGGTTCTTCTATTGTTTATTTATGTGTATCATGGAGACACACTTGTTTAGTATGCAGAAGCGAAATGGTGTAAAATTATGTACAATGATAACGGATAACTGGGATGCCTCCATATGACATGGATAACTTGATTCCTGTGTTTTTTTTCTTTCACTTTTAGGACAACTGAGACCTATTTGGTTATATTGGATTTCTAGGCAGCTCTGTCTGCTTCTGTTTTGCACCTTGGTTTTATTAGGCCAAGATGAAGTTGGAAATGTCCGCCACTGAAGAAAAGAGTGAGAGGACTCTCATAAGTACTTTGACCATATTCATTTAAGAGTTGGTAGGATTTTTGTAGTTTACAAAGTAAGATTGATATAATTTCTGGTATCGATTTGATTGCTAATGTTGTTATAGACTTGTCTGTGCCCTGTGTTTGCATTTAAGTTTCCATGAATTATGTTATTTATGTTGCTATGAGATGATTCTATGTAGCTTTGTTAACTTTTGGCACTGTGGTATTTTCGATGTAAGCAGGGGTCTTCTATTTATATATGAAAACCATTGAAAGAGCTCATATGCCCAATAAGTTATGGGAAAGAGTGAAATTGCCAAGAAATTATGAGAAGGCACTTGAAATCATTGACAAGCATCTGGTATTCTGTCTCTACTTGCATCTTTACGTGTTTGTGCTTAATTTTTTTTCTTTTCATTTTTTTCCTATGGACAAAAACTTTGATTAACATATGATCATTTGGAACTTGAAGATGTATTGGCCAAAATTCCTTGTGCATAAAACAAAACAACGTCTCACAAAAATGACTCAAATGCGGATTCGGATGAGGAAGCTTGCACTGAAAACAAGGTTTACAACTTATCTCTTGTCTAGTTGTCTGTTTGTCAGTTTTATATATTCTTTTCAATGGAAAAAAGAAGTTATGGAAAGGTCACCCAGAATATCTCAGGAAAAAAGATTGAGCATTAGCCTTGCAAGAAAAAGAAGGCAAAAAGCCATAATACATGAAAGGTTGGTCGAAGTCTCAAGGAGTCAAAGACATTGTTAAAGTAGCTTGATGACCAGAACTTGGTCATGGAAAGCCAGTTATTTATGAAATAAATTATAATTTTTTCTTTGTTCCTGGAGATTCTGCTATTCCTTTAATCCTTTCCAAGCAAACTAGTCGGCAAGTAATTGGTGGAACACTCTGAATAACTTTTCTTTTGGTTTTGCTGAGTTATATGAAATACACGTAGTTCTAATGGTACCATTTCTAAACAAGGTTAACGGTCATTGGCTGTAAGGAATTTTTTCATTGATAGCTTATGTGTTAACTTATTGATTCAATTTCTCTGTCTTTTCAAAAAAAAATTATTTGTAGTGTTAGCTTTTTAAGAACTGCCTTCTAGCTAGGTAGTGCGGGTTTTGAACCTAGGAGGGGAACCACATGAGAACATATTGTGAGACTCTTCATTTTTCATATATTCTTTTTTGTGGCATGTTTGTCAGATAATATTCCTGCTGAGTAGCATGTACTTGTCATTTATTCTAGGGAAAATGTGAAGCTGAAGGTGGGAATTTAAACATTGAAATTGTGATTAAGGATAGATGTAATGCTTTGTCCATTTAAGGTCTCTAGATATAATGCTTTGTCCATTAGGACTCAGGAGCCCTTAACTGTTACCTTATGTGAGAAGTTGAATTATCGATTGTCCCAAAAGTTACCCGACACTAACTCATGGAATCTCAGTGAGGCAGAACAGAAAACAACCTTTACAGTTTCAGTAAACGTAATCTGTCAAGGATATTCATCTATTGATGATTGTTTCATGTAGAGTTACTTGTGGTTTCCTGGAATATACCTATAATTCCAACAATCTTAATAGAAATCAATTACTCCTTTTTCCAATATATCAAGGTGCGAGAATCTATTTTACATCCCTGGTATGATCTTGAGTTGATAATTCTTGCTAGGGAGAAGATAATGACTGTTCCCAGAAAAGAGAAGAAAAGAGAGGCTAGAAGGGAGGAAAAGGCTGAAAAAGCTGCAGTTCTGGAGAAGGTAGTCATTCCATGTTTTACTTAGTAAATGAGCTTCAACTATGTTGTATGTCTCCTGTAGTCTTAACATTTTACTTATGTCTTTGCAGAATATTGAGAAGGAGTTGCTTGAGCGGCTTAGAAGAGGAGTTTATGGTGACATCTATAACTATCCTGTTAATGAATACAACAAAGTTCTTGACCTGGATGAGCTACAGGCTGTTAGTGAAGACGAAGAGGAGGCGGTATGCTCTTGGAGTTATATCAGTATTAGTAAATATTGGACAGCTTTGGTTTTGTTTGGCTGACCTGTTCTGTTGTAATGAACAGGAACCAGAAATAGAATATGTCGAAGGCTATGATGAACTTGAAGAGGAAGAAGATATGGAAGATTTTGGTGGTTTTGCGATGAACGAGTCTCTCGAGAATAATGGTAATTCTATGGTTGTAGTGCATTTTCTGTTGATTGGAGCAGCTGGGGACGGGATATGACAATGATGATTTTTCCTCAGCCTGTGAATTCATTTACATAATCAAATACATCCTACCAACCTACCATCTATTTGTTCAATTGCATATACTCTAACACTGTTGAAGTCAATTTTCTTTATATTTGTGTTTGGGTAGAAATTAGAGAGAATTATAAGCAAAATTATGTCATCTGTTCCATGATCCATGGTCTTATTAGAGTCTGAAATTTGTGTACCAACACCAATGCTATGGGTCTTAACCGATTAAAGTGGCAGCTTCAATTGTTCCAATCTTGATGTATTTTAGGAGTCAATGTTTCACACTTTGGCTTATGTACTCGGAAATTATAATGCTGATGATGCAGTTGAGGATGATGAGGAGGAAGCATTTAAGAAAAAAAGGGTAAGAAGGTCCGAGTCTGCTCGTGGAGAGCTTGAGAAAGATGAAGCTAGTAGAAAGGGGAAAAAGAAAGCCAAGGTGCTGGTTGAGGTAATTCTTCAAAAATCGTCTTTCAACTTCAATTAGTTGAATCATAAATCATTTATGAAATTCTGATTATTTTGTGGATGGACATCCGCATCCTATCATCAAATTTAGTATTTATATGCATCCTTATTTGGCTCGTGAACACGGGTATTCATTTGTTTCAATACACAATTCTGCTGAGGTATATTCTTATGTCTCTTTTATCAGGTTGAACATGAAGGTGTTGGTGAAAGAGGGAAGGCAATCTTATGAGAGGCTGAGAGCACTTTGTAACATGTTTCATCTGGAAGTCGGCTAGTTAAAGTTGCATCATTCTTAATTCCTTATGTCAGATGAGTGTAAAAATGATTTCTGTTAGCATGTCTTATGTATGGGCTGCTGAAAGAGAGCTCACATATGTGCAGAAATCGTTGAGTTTCTGCGCTTAAATTTTGAGTTAGGGATTTTATAAGATGTCCGTCTGTCCTCCTGCACACAAATCTAGCTTGCGCTCTTCAAGTTTTTCTAATGTTTTAGTTTTGGTTATGTTGATGGTCCATGTGTTGTTCCTCTCAGCTTTTTTCATTCGATTGATATTAATCAGGATGTAAACAGTCGGTTACGATGGATTTTTTTTACATGAAATTAAGGCTCCGTTTGGAACTTCGTATATGATAGTATAATTTAATCCTTGTATAACTTGATGTATAATTTAATCATATCCGGTATTTGAAAATAATATGATATTAGGCTTGTATAGTATAAGATTTGTGATAATATATCTGGATTATTTCTAATTAAAGTGAGAGTAAGGGTGGGGTTTTTTTTGTCAATTGACATGTTATTTCTTATACTAAGCATTTCATATAATATAAAAACGAGTTGGAGGTGTGTTAATATTATACGGTCGACATCGTATAAGAATTATTTTTGTTTAAAGTTATATTATCTCAAATATTTTAAAAATTGCCCAAACACCCGATAAATTTATTAAAGGATAATTTTATATTATATAGAGTCTTATGCACTCATCCAAACGGTGCCTAATGGACTAATGTGCAACGTAGCCAAATGGACTAATCTGTTGGCTATTCGCTGTTATTTTGGTCGATAGCAAAAAGAATTTAACAATCGATTTGATTTCTATGATTTTTTTAAAAGCCGGCTCGGGTCGGCTGATGGACTCATTATGAGACCGTTTATATATCAAATTATGCAAAGCTTAACAATAATGAAAAAAATCAGCCGGCGATGATTCGGCGTGACTCAATCAGCGCCCGATTTGCTCTCTTTTGAAATCCACGTCAAACATTTCCATTCCACGATTCAGAGTTAGTTACAGGACACTGAGGACAGCAGAAACAAAACAAATACTACTAATTATCTTCATCTTCTTCTCCAACGAAACAATCCATTCAGTGCTCGCTCTCTCTTCCATCGCCTGAAAATGGATCCGAATCCCAAGTCCTTCCCGATTCTGTCCCATGTCCTGGCTCGACTTCCTTCTATCGGCCCCAAATTCACCCCCGCCACTCCTACCTCTGAATTCGACATCGAACAACCACCACCCTCCGCTTCATCCTCCTCTCCTCAAACCCCGATCTTCGACCGAATGCCGCACCTTACCCTCCCAAAAGTACTCGCCTCCATGACCAATGCCGTCGAAGTCGTCGCTCAGACGCGATCCGTTTTGCAAACCCTAGGGCCGCGTCCTGACCATGAGGCGGTGGACCTGGCCAAGTCCAGGCTCGCTGAAATTGAAGCTAATCTATCTGAGCAACTTGAGGACGTCGTGCTGTCTCCCCGTTCTATAGATATAGATCGCTCTCACTTGGCTGAGAAGGAGGAGCATTCCCGCCAAGACGCAGAGAAAGAGAAGGCCACCTGCAGGGCAGTGCTGCAGCTGGACGAGTTGCACGAGGCGTACGAGAAGATGTTGAAGGAAGCGGAGGAGCGACTGGTGAGGATTTATGAGAACGCAGAAACGGTGGCTGAGGGCGAAGACAAGAATGTGTCAGTGAGTGAGGAGGAGAACCCGGAGATTGCAGGGATTCTACAGGCGGCGTTCGTGGGAGGCTTAGACCGTGTGGATTTGTCCGGTCGGCGGTTGAAGTTCTTGCCAGAGGCTTTTGGACGGATTCAAGGGTTGATCGTTCTTAATCTTTCCAGCAATCAGCTTGAGGTTAGCGTCTTTCTTTTTATATTTAGACTTGGTGCCATTGCATACGATAGATTTCTTAGATTAATAGTGTTCTTGGTTGTCTGCTTTTTATGTTTTTCTCAAAAAATGCAGTACAATCCTTTACCATTGTGTGATCATTTTGCATCGAGATGCATTATTTGTGCTCGCCGTTGTATGTTTGACATGTATGTTGAATATACTCTATGAGATCAGGGAGCCAAGGGTTGTGCTCATGATGCTTCTGTGAACAGAATTCAATATGAATGTTGTTGTGTGCTACATTTTTCGTGTTAGAGACAGCTTGAGTATCACAATAAAGTGAATGAGAAATGGAGGATTAGTAGAGATCAAAGGATAGGAAAAGAGCATATATCTGATTGAAAAATAATGCGCACTATGAGAATGTCGAAAATTAGTAAATTCAATGATAAGAAATGCTTGTGAGTTGTGGAGATACATGTTAGATTGCAAAACTCACTTGAGGATTAGCGAGACTATGTACTCAAAGTCCGGTAAGAGACCAGACTGTAACAGACTTGTTAACGTTCCTGATGGCTAACATTGAAGTTTCCATTGTGTCTCTGACACTTAACAAAAAAGCCTAAGAAAGAAACATCTCTGCTGCTGTCCTGTGTCAAAGAAGCTCATATTTTGGCTGACTGATGATTATAGTCCAGGGAGTATACATCTTGATAACAAACTTCTTATTTCTTAAGTTGACTGATGGTTGAGAATGGAAGTTATTTTTACTGGTTTCTCTTCCTTTACGGCTGCAAATCCATATGCCAGACGCGGTTTATGCTAGTTTTTGGCTAAATGGATAGGACTACATTAACAGTATGCGATTCTCTGGGATTTCATGTATTACTAGTAACATATAGATTTCCATGATTAAACTTTGTGGAGTGACTGGAAGTGGAGGAACAAATTAATTACACCAAAAAGTTAAAAAAAGAAAAAAAGAAAGGAAGGAAAGATATTGGTACGAGGCCTATGCTTAGGGGTAGTTGTTACGAGAATTTTGCTGAATGATTCGAATGAAAGATATCATGGTACGGAAAGCATAGCCTTAAGAAACACAAATGTACACAACTTGAGTCTTTAAAATCTGGAAAGATACATTTATTATTTCTGTGATTTTGATGGTGAATTCCTAGTTCTACCTGTGCCCCCAATATTTCTATTCACTGCATATAATTAATAGTAACTGATCCATATTGTTATTCAAACTTTTTTATTCATTTTAATACCTCTGCAAGTAAGAAGCATAAACAAATATACACAAGCACTTTACGATGAATTTGGATGATGTTCAGTGTTTATTTGACCTTACTCGTCATTACGGACACTCAGTGAAAGAGGATAGTAATTTTCTACTCTTTTTTTTATGCAATAGCACATATCTGCTTGAGGTTGTTAAACATTGTTCTCTTTCATAGCTTACATCATTCTACCTTGTTGCTTTACTGTGTTGATTTAATAATTTATTCAGTACATACATTTTACAGCATCTAAAACTTGTGCCCAAGGGGATGTGGTTCTGGTGTTTGATTCATCCCAGTCCCCCTCCCATCTAACTGGTGTTGATTCCTAGCATTCAAATAATTACAAAAAGAAAAAAGAAAAATAATATTTCTTTGAAATGAGGGAAACCCGTGCAAAAGTGCACATAAACTCTGGACACTCGAAGTGGCCCCTTACTCCAATCATAAGCAAAATTGAAGGTTTATTTTTTACTACAGAGACTTGAACTCCATCTCCCAGTTTGAAGCTTTTTATCCAAGCCAACTCTTTCACACCATGGGGACAGAAATGAACACTCTAGATGATTAAGGATTTTCTTTTCAAATATAATTGATTTTCATAATTTGTCATCTAATCAGAACTGCAATATGCAAAATGTCAGCTTTTATGAACTGGATCATAAACTTTTGATGATAAATTTCTTATCCAATCTATTGACTTGTCCCGATTTAAGATCTATCGAACTCAATGTTGAATTTGCCTTTACACAATTTTTTTTATACCAAGGACAGATGATTCCCGACTCAATAGCTGGATTACAAAATCTTGAGGAGTTAAATCTTGCTTCAAATCTTTTGGAATCACTGCCCGACTCTGTTGGCCTGCTTCATAACTTGAAAATTCTGGACGTCTCTGGAAACAAGCTAAATTTCTTACCTGACAGCATCTGCAGCTGCAGGTAATTCTAATGGTAATTAGATTGGATGTGCCCTTCATAAACCTATTTCTCTCAAAATTTACTTTGTATATTAAATGGAATGGTTCAGGTCATTGGTGGAGTTGGATGTGAGCTTCAACCAACTGACATATTTACCAACTAACATTGGATATGAGTTGGTGAATCTTCAGAGGCTTTCAATCCAATTGAACAAGATCCGTTCTCTTCCAACCTCGATTGGTGAGATGAGGTCCTTGTGCCATCTGGATGCTCACTTCAATGAACTTCATGGCCTTCCTTCTGCGATTGGAAGATTGACTAATCTTGAGATCCTGAATTTGAGCAGTAATTTTAGCGACCTGATGGAGCTTCCTGATACAATTGGTGAGTTGATGAAACTAAAGGAACTTGATCTGAGTAATAACCAGATTTATGCTCTTCCAGATACCTTTGGCCGGCTTAACAATTTGATCAAGCTCAGCTTGGACCAAAATCCTATTGTACATCCACCTCCAGAGGTAGTGAGGGAAGGCGTCGAAGCTATCAAGCAGTTTATGGCTCGGAGGTACCTTGAATTGCTGGTGGAGGAGGAACACGAGAGCATGGCAGAAGTAGAAGAACAGGCACAGATGGGATGGTTGAATCGGAGCACCTCTTGGTTGAAAAGTTATGCATCAACTGTGTCTGAGAATGTTTCTGGATATTTAGCTGCTGGGAAACCTCCTAGAGACCATTATCTTGATCAGCAGCTATGAGACTTTTAATCTTGGGCTCCCACTCTTTGGTAATATTAGCTTCGTTGGGAACGGAATCGATTCTGCCTTGGAATGGGGTTTGGCCACCTCTGCCTCTGCGCTGCAGTTTTTTTTTTAGTGAAACGTGAGCAATTTACAATACCCAATAATGAGTTTGGAGTTTGGAAGATTCATTGACAGATTTTTGGAGATCTAATTGGATCAGGAATTGAGAAAGTTGGGATCTAGACTCTGGAATTGTTAATAGTCTGGATTTTGGATTAATCTTTAGAAGAGTTGAAAATTTTGGTATGATGATATTGTCAAGCATGTCAGGTTGGATCTACAATTTGGTTATTCTCAGCGGACCAAGCCATCTTATTCGTGCAATCAAATAATTCCAAACGAACCGAGGAAGGTACAATCTACTGCTTGCTTGTCTTCAGGTTTGTGTTTTTTTTTTTTTCCTTCCTAGTTTCAGGGCAACCATCGCGTGTTCTTGGAAAAGAATAGCACAGCAGCAGAGTTCCTGATCTCAGTGTGGATCATGCCAGGCAAAAGCGAAAAAATAAGAATAAAAATAAAAATAAAAATTGACAACAAAAGAAGATTTGAAAGGCATTGATGAGATGAGACCAGACCAACTTGGAAGAACACTTTTGCTCACCGATTTAAATCCAATATTTTTTATTGAGTTTTGACTGAATATTTTTGGTAAAAGTCATTTTCTTTTTCATTCTCTCTTTAAATTCAACATCAATTGGATTGAGTTGCAATATATATATATATATATATATATATATATATATATTTTTCCAAAGATTTGATTCGGATGATGACATAAGCATGCACGTTGTGTGTGCTGCGGACAGTATTTTAAGAAGGATAATGTTTGGGACTCTCAAAAAGTGATCTTAAAATATTCTCATTTAATGTAATGTGAAGTGGGCTTTACATGTGAGTTTTTAATGATGATTATTTTAATGTCACATAGAATTAAGGGACTTTTGGGAGTTAAATTTTGAGGGTCTTTAACATTATTTTTCTAAGAAACATACCATTGTGAAGGATGGATTGGTGAAATTAAGTCTTCAAGTCTTTTTTTGAAGGATATCTTACACAACCTTTTATAGAGGCCATCGGCACTGTTACAACCAGAGTTACCATAACTAGAACTATAGTTAAGGTCTTCCCCGACACCGACACCTAACCACCGACACTTAACCATACCGTACACCTAGGGTGATAACTAACCCTAATTAATTTACATGAGTGCAATATACATGATTGCACTTTTATTTGTTGTCACATAGACACAGGGCTTATCATCCAGTCCACTCCTTATCTTACAACAAGAGGACAAGATGGTCAACCTTTAAGGAAAGTGCCATTATGGAGGCCGCCTTTAAGGAAAGCACCATTATGGAGGCCATCTTTGTTCTTGGATTCTTCTGATCTTCTAATTTGAGCTAGCATCAAAGAGTTTTTTACTCAAATGACACCCATAATATGTCTCAATATAACACCCAAGTGAAAGTATTTGTCAAAATAGCACTATACGCCATTGTCAGTGGCTTGTTCTTTGTATGTTTTTGGACTATCACACCAACATTGTTGGCGTGATCATCCATTTTTCTTCGGTCACGCCAACATCGTTGGCGTGATCAACAAACACAAGGAAAAAAAAGAAAAAAAACCAACATGCCAAAAATATATATAGATACATATCCAGAAATCCATATCCAGTAAAATATTTCATCAAATACGAACTATCCATCATAAAGACATATGAAAAATAAACACATAAATAGTTATATGGTTCAAGCAAACTGGAGAAATCATATAGTCCTGTGCCTACTCCATTCAGCAGGAGTAGTGGATGGACCAACATTATCTTGCGTCAACTGGGATGGATGCATGGTAAAGTCAGTTGCACGGGAAATGTGACCACATCTGTGTGATTGACGAAAATGATATCTACCACCATGCTAGGGCGTAGCTTGAACATCAGAGCCTATACAAATACCACATATACAAATACCATTGTAACAAAAGTTCATAATCATATCCATAAACATATACAGAAATACCACATATACAAATTTGAGTAATTCTTTGCGGAATTTTTTTTCCCTAATTATAAAGTTTATTAATATTTTAGCTATTTTGTTGTTTGAGCAATCTCTGAGAGACTAATTAATTTAACCAATGAAGAGATCTTGTGAGACCCACCAATACACATATATCCTTTTTGTGATGCAGACCCACCAATAAACATATATCCATAAACATATATCCTTAAACCATGCTGCCTAAACTGGGAAACAAAATTTATAATCTCTCTCTCACCTCTTGTTGATCTCACATGGGTGTGGGTGTGCACGTACACCACCTTCACGGATCGGCAGTCCGGTAGGGTGTGCTGGCTACTTCATGGATTGGAGTTGCTGTAGCCGGTCGTTGGTGGTGCATGTCTCACTGGTCGGAGGCTTGCTGCGGCTTGTGTGTGGTACGGGTGGAGAGGAGAAAACGGGAGAGAAGAGGATCTGTGTGTGGCTGGGGTTGATCGTGTTTGTTGAGTGAGAAGATATTAACTAGTCACGCCATTACTAACAGCGTGACTAGTTTTTTTTTTTTTTAAAGGTCACACCAACCTTGTTGGCGTGACCTTTACAAAGCAAACAGTGATTAATGTTCTTTTTTTTCAAAGGGTCACGCCAACAAAACATACAAAGAACACGCCACTGACAGTGGCTTGTAGTGCTATTTTGACAAATACTTTCACTCGGGTGTTATATTGAGACATATTATGGGTCAGAGTATCATTTGGGTAAAAAACTCCAGCATCAAAAGTCTCAATCCAGTCAAACAGATAGGACTCAATTTCATCTGCAAATTCACCAGCATAAGGATGTCGCCAAACAGCTTCGGGAATTTGGGAAGGAGGATACCATGATCCAAGTGAGATAGATCATCCATCATCCAAAAGCAATCTTGATTCTTGAGGCCCCCTCTTACTTAACTTCCAAAGTGGGGACAGGACTTTTATGTCCAAATAATAGAGAGATTTGAGTCCACCACCCCACCACCAGATCCATATGAAATCCTCGCCAGCTTATGACCAAACATAGTCAATACCCCTCCATGCGTAATTAATTCCTTGCGCAACTTATATGATAAAAACCACACGATTAGTTGTGAACATGCAATTCGGCTTATATATGCCCCCAAATTTCCTGTATTTTCTCTTTCAACCTTGCATAATAATATTCTTTCTTTTTGAAAAATGGTTTAAACCCAACATTTCATACCATAATAGCAAACATTACACTTAACATCAGGTTAGCAACCTAGGAATTTAAAAAACCTAATAAAGGAATCACAAAGCTGAAGAACAAATGCCGGACTAACACCATTCCGGGATAAATCCAGACAGACTACAAAAACAAAAAGCGAAAATAAGACACATGGATTGTATCAATATGTTTGGCTTCTCCTTTATCAAGAAAGATCTATCTCTATCAGATTTAGGAGCCCCATCTTTGTGCATTAAATATGTGTCGTTAGAACACACCACCAGAACCAGTGTTGGGAAGAATTCATGACAGATGGATGAGAAGAACCAGATTTCATATCCATGGGAAACAGTGTGGAATTGTTTTATTTGTGTCAAATTTAGGTTTGAATTTACTTGTCAAACTTGATGCTCGTGAATGTATGGAGTCTAGATTAGTTCAAGTAGCAATAATCCAACTAAGTAATGAAACTAAACACAACTAGCACAAACAAACTAAACTAATAAAGAGTAGGGTAGCGTAAGAACGTGAAAACAAATTTATAGATATAGGCCTCTATCCACTCCTCAAGGCTCCTAGCTCCTTGAAAGTTCGAATCCACTATATGATTGGTTTGTTGAAGAGCCAAGCTTTTCTTTATGATAGAACGTAATTACTGGAGTATATTATCATGTGCATGATCAATGTGATTGATATAACTTATCTCTCACACAAAAGTTCACCACCCTAGCCTGATTGATTGTAGGAGAAGTTAATACTGATTGTATTACAATCACGTATTCTCAGCTCTCGCACAAAGTCCACCATCTTGATTGTAGGAGACTCTAAAAAAAGTCTCCTCCCAAATTAGTGTCTCTGTATAGGCTACATCTATTTGCATAATTGGTACACTGACTACTACATACATACATGCAAATGATTGTAAAGAAAAGTAAGCCAATAATATACACAACATTCCTTTCTCTTTACTTTACACCAGCTGTTGATCACAGTGCTAACTTCACTTGACAATGGCTGTTTTACCTTGTCAAGTACCGGCCTTACTCTTTTGTGGTTTTGTAGGCTAACCACCAGTACTTAGACTTTAAATGGTGTGTACAAAGTGACCCTCAGATGATTAAACTTAATAATAAAGAGACTTAAAAACAGGGGCTGATTGTAATGAAAATCGTATATTGTTTCTATAGCAGCAATATTGCAAGTCTCCCAAAGAATGTGAGTGAAAATCTGTATATTCTGTGAAGCTTGTAGAAGGATGTATATATGCACTAGAACTTCCAAATTCAGTCGTTGCACATAGAGCTGTACCTGTTTGAATTGTAAAAAGCTTTATGAATTGCAAGTTTCCAGCTCCATTATTTCTTTTGTAGCTACCTCTCACTTCTTGTCACCTTCATTTATTTCATTTCCTTATCTTTTCAATAATTCCAGCAACTTATGACTTCCTATAGCATGTTGATGATGAGAATCCACGATGGAAGATTTGGAGTCTAACTTATAAGGGAGAACAAACTTTCTATTGTCAATCTGGGTTTTCAATAGAAAGTTAGGCCTAAACTTGTGATGTTAGACTTGGGCCCCCATCCCGTGTGGCAAGTATTCATCATTGGTGTTTTTATTGAGAGTGCACGCGCCTGGGTTAGACATGTAGGCTGGCACTATCGTAGGTGGGCCTACCCTAGAGCCCATTCCTTTGTGGAGTTGGGTTAGCAGACAGTGGGTTGTGTCCATTGTGGGCGTGTTGGAAAAGATAAAAAAGACCATTAAAAAAAAGAGAAAGAAAAATGTCATTAAAAGTAACTGGGAAAATCCTAGATCCACTGGACTTGACAAGGCTATGTGACCTTGACTCGCAAGGCTTGAGGCGGTAAGTCGACCGTATGCCGAAATGGTATAGGCAAGGCCATGCATGAGTAAGAATCCCACATCGGAAGATGAAAGATTTGGAGTCTAGCTTATAAGGGAGGACAAACCTCCTATTGTCAATATGAGTTTTCAATAGAGAGTTAGACACAAACTTGTGATATTAGACTTGAGCTCTCATCCAGTGTGGCGGGTATTTTTCAGTTGATCATGGCTTGGCTTGCCTTTTTGAATTGAAAAATGATAAAAGATCTCAACAATATTTATCTCTAAAGCATCCCAATAGTGTGTGATACTCATTTATTGGGTGTAGTGACATTATTGTAATGTGATCACATCCGGGATGTGTAGCAATATTGGAATTGAATTTTAAGGCTTTATGATTTGAAAAGTTGTCTCCTCCATTATTTATTTTGCGACTGCCACTGATTTCTCATTTATTTCATTTGCTTAGAGCTTCTTAACTTCTTATCTTTGCCTCTCTCTTTAATACTTGCAGCAAGTTCTGATTTTTTATTTTTTTATTTTTTATTTCAGTTAGAAAAGTGTCTTGTCTTGTCTTTCCATGACAACTATTGTCAAATTATTATGGTGCTGAGTTGCCAAGTGCTCTACATCAGCAAGGTCATTGATGGTGGATTCTGGAATTTTAATATTCAAACCTACATGCTTGCTTGTAAACTTTATGTAAAGCATCATGCTTTGAATAAATGATAATATATGCAATAAGATCAAGTGCCAATAGGAGTAAGATAGACTGTGAGGTGTTTGGTGAAGCTGTTAACTGTTGTTAACAGTTAGGTGATGTAAAGTATATTATTAGTATTATTATTAATTTATAAGTATAATTTATTAGGTAAAAATTATAATTAATTTAATTTAATATTTAAATTGTAATATAATATATATCATATAAATTTATTAATGAATAAATATAATTTAATATATATAATTATAAATGGATAAATATAAATTATGATAAGAATTAATAATTCATTAGTGTTATTAATTTAATAAAATATTTATTAAAAATTAAATACAATAATAGTACATTTTGTGGTTTATTAAGGATTTAATTTAATTTATATAAATATTATTTAAAATTTTAAAGCAGGTGAGTCTCACAGTTTTTAAATAAAAGAGTTTTAACTTTAAGCATGTGGGATCCATATGAGTACCACATGAAAAAATAAAAAAAAATCACTTAAAACATATGGAATCCACATGCATCCCACATTAAAAAAAAATAAATAAAAAAGCTCCCCAATCGCCACCGAAAAAGCTCCCTTAAAGCATTTGAGAGCTTTTTCTGGCTGGGCGGTATCATCCTGCGGTATAGGGTCGTTTGGCCAAACAGAGCCAAAACATTTAAGCATGTGGAGCTTGTATATATACAAGTGAAATTACTAATTCAAGTTATATGATCAAATGCCATGGGTAGGAGGATTTAGTAAGTACATCATCAAAACTACTAGCACAACAATAACATATCAAGATTTCACCAACTTTGCAGCAACTATAAGGTAGGCCAACCAGGCAACCATGCACATTGTGCTCTGATGACAGTACTCATTCTAAGAAACACCATGATCCAAGTGAGATAGATCATCATCAAGGGCTCCAAAACCTATCTTGAGACCTCTCTTGACTTCCAAAGAGAGGACAGGACTTGTATGCTCCTTGACCTGATGAGTTATTGGTAGGTCCCAATAAAAGGTTACAGTTACACAGTCCTTCTCTGCTTGGATCGATCATGCAAGGCATTGCTTTGAAAAGAAAAAAAAGTGAATGATTCAAGTGTCCACAAAACAAGTTGAAATGTTTTGATGAGGACTAATATATTCATTTCTCCAAAACAAGGCATTGTTCCTGCAAAGGCAGTGTTTCATGTGGGTGTATTATGTTATTAACAATATTGCATACATCTGTATACCCTATAAACTGGATAAAGGAAAGTGCATGTGTAAGTGCAGTCTACATTATTTTAGTGGGTTTTGACTTTTGACTGAATATCTGAATTTGTATCAAATTGGGATTTTAGTTATTTTCTAAAGGTAGACAGAAGTTTATTTCTCAAAGATATGCCAGACAGGGCTGCACAACTTTGCATTATATTAGTAACTCGTTCATAGTTCATACATCGTGGATTTGTGTAAGACTAGTGTTTGTAAGGAACTGGTTTTCTTCTCATTCTTCCATCTAAGGAAGGCTAACAGTATGGACCACCAGCAGGACTCCAAAAGCAAACTGGAGTCCCCTCTAATTGCAACATCAGAGAGTGGTGTTGAACATGGTGGAAAGAGTCTGAGAAAAGCAGAGATATTGACAGAACTGAAGCAGCAAACCCAGTTGGCAGCACCACTAGTTATTGTTAATTTCGTGCAGTACAGTTTACAAATGATGTCCATCATGTTTGTTGGTCGTCTTGGAGAACTTTCTCTTTCAAGTGCTTCAATGGCTACTTCATTTGCTGGTGTCACTGGTTTCAGTTTCATGGTAATTAAAGCCTTTTTATATCAATTCACACTCCTTTCAAACACATTTTACATTTTATATTTGTTTTGTCTTTCTGGGTTTGTAATTTCAAGTATTGAATGAAGAAGATTTTAACATGATTGAGTTCTCAACTAGCTGGGAATGGTTGGTGGACTGGAGACATTGTGCGGACAAGCTTATGGAGCAAAGCAGTACCACATGCTTGGTGTGCATCTGCAGAGGGCTACTCTTGTTCTTGCACTTGCCAGCATTCCTATTGCACTTACTTGGTCATGTACAGAGCAGATCTTCATATTCTTCAAACAAGACCCACAAATTTCTAGACAAGCAGGTGTATTTGCTTGGTGGCTGATCCCTAGTATTCTTCCTTATGGTCTCCTTCAATGCCAATTTAGATTCCTACAAAGTCAAAAGATGACAGGTCCATTGATGATAAGTACTGGAATTTCTAGTTTGCTTCATGCCCTGACGTGTTGGACATTAATATTTGGATTTGGGTTGGGAAGTAGAAGTGCTGCATTGTCCATTGCAATCTCTTATTGGATCAATGTGATTATGTTGTCAATTTATATCAAGTTCTCCCCTAAATGCTACAAAACTTGGACCGGTTTCTCCCGAGATGGAATGAAAAACCTTTCTAGTTTTCTCAGGTTGGGTATCCCTTCAGCTCTTATGGTCTGGTAAGTTTCATTCATTCTTTCCTTCTAATGAGAAATCTAGTGATGCTGATTAACTGTAACTAAATTGAACTGTTTGTGTGGCTTGCAGCTTAGAGTTCTCAGCATATGAGTTATTGGTCCTAATGTCAGGTCGTCTTCCCAATCCAAAGCTGGAAACATCCATGATGTCAATCAGGTTTGCACACTATTAATATTGCTAACAAACAAAACATTGTTCAATGAATATCTTTACAGCTAAGTTTGATCATATTTTTTGGCAGTCTTTCCACGAGTGTACTTGCCTTCAGAATCCCATATGGCTTTGGTAGTGCTGTGAGGTAGCCAGTCAATTAACTCCAATGAAACTCTTCAAAAGTCTAATTACTTTTCATCACTAACGATTTCCTGATATACTGATGAGAGTTTCTGGTTCTTCTAATTTGTTTCTGACCCCGAAAAGCACGAGAGTTTCAAATGAACTGGGAGCTGGAAAACCAAAAGCTGCACGCCTCGCAGTTCAAGTTGTTCTGTTTCTAGCATTGGCACAAGGGTTGTTGTTGAGCCTAATTGCAGTTGCAGTAAGGGACATATGGGGTTACTTATACACAAATAATGAAGAGTTGGTGAGGTATTTGGCGTCGGTAATGCCAGTACTCGCTCTTTCCAACTTCATGGATGGAATCCAAGGCGTACTCTCAGGTTCGAATTTATCTGAATCAAGTCTTTTTTATCCAAATGATTAGTGGTCACTATAAGGTCATATCAATTAAGAATTTATTTGGTTTTTCAAGGTACTGCTAGAGGGTGTGGTTGGCAGAAGATTGGTGCAGCAGTGAATTTAGGAGCTTATTACCTTGTGGGGCTTCCTTGTGCTATAACCTTGACTTTTGTCTTCCATTCTGGAGGGAAAGTAAGATTTCTGCAATTTCATAAAAGCATACGATTTCTTGTTGATACTGACTACAAGTTTTTGCAGGGACTTTGGATGGGAATTATATTTGGAAGTAGTCTGCAAGCAGTTGTTCTATTGCTGCTCACCATGCACACAAACTGGGAGCAGGAAGTAATTGAAAATTTCACCTTCTATGCATACATACATGTTATACTAATACAAACTGCAGTTGTGTTGGTTATTCTAATTGCCTTCTCTTGATTTATACTCAGGCAAAGAAGGCCAGAGAGAGACTGAATGCTGCGTGTCTCTTACACGATGCAGCGCCAGAAGGCGTTTAGCAGGCATCTTCTCCTTTCTAAGAATTCCAAACATAGATATGTAGGTTTCCTCGTCAATTTAAAACTTTTTTTCCTTCATTTTCTTTAGAGTAATCTCATGAAATAAAATTTTGAGCTCAGAATGTAAGGATAACTGTATGGATTCAAGGATCAGATGGATGCTGAACATGTTAAATCACCAATTCTCCTAAAGAACCAAGATTTCAACTCGTGACCTTGGCTCTAGAAACATGTTAAATCACTGATTCTCCCAAAAGCTTAAGCTCATGGAAGGGTTGAATATATAATCATTCTAGTCTATATATATCACTGTAATCACCATGTTCTCTATGCATCAATTGACTATGTTGATACTGCCTATTTCTTTCAATACAGCGACGGGCTAACTTTATGTGCCCGCTCGGGGATTATTATGGCTTATTATTTGAGTCCCTTTAATTGAGGTATAAATACGAATGACCTTCCTTGTGCATCATGTAGTTAATTCTGTCTTTATTTTCGTCTTACCAGGATTCCAACCGTGAGTTTTGAAATAAGGACTGCATATATTTATGAACAGGCAATGGGTTTCTGGCCTTCGCTAGTTTCACAGGTTTTTAGAGTAGAAGGCCTAAATATCTATCTAGGATGGACTAACCAGTGTGCTTGGTCTAATAGGCACAGGATTGCACAGCACCGAGTTATCCTTGCAGTACTAGGATTGTGAACTGGATTATGAAGAGAGATGGCAGAGAACAGCATTTGTTCAGAAATTGTTCGCATCAACCTTCTTTTAGGACCTCAACAATATTTACATAAGTTCAATGATCATTGGAAGATGCATGCGGCTTTTTGAGCTTACAGGTGCTGGGTTTTGTTCCGGTGGTGGACACCAGATGGTTGAATACTGCTATGATGGTGTATGCTGGTGAAGTATTTATTGAAATGGCTTAAGAATGACAATCATGTTTGCGTCAAAAGCTGTGTAGTAATCTTATTTTGTATATCAAATCGTACTAGCAGAATTTAAGCTTTTGATCCATTTTTGTCAAGATTTTCTAGACCAAAATCATTCTCCGCAAACAATTTATGGCAATTATGTAGGGAAGGCTGCGTAAATCTTTGCTTGTCCTCAACCCCGCCTACTGCAGTAGGCTTGCGCACGGGAATTGTTTTTCTTTTTAACGGGGGTAGGCAATTAGTACTAATCGAACCCTCTACGCTTGGTTAATAAAGCACGTGAATAAGAAAACACATACACGAGGAAGAAACTCCCTTGTTGATTTCAGCATGAGTAACAAAGAGGAGAATCCATTTGAGAGAGATGAACCAGGCATATAAACACTAGCTCCAACAAAAGTAAAAAAGGGAAAAGCCCTCACAAGACCCTGTACCAGAAAGGAACCAGGAAGGCTGTGATGGCTTACTCACAAAATAGAATCACTCTTCAAAAGCTGCAAACGGCCATCTTTTGAACACACCCAATCCAAACATCACACCATGTCAGAATATTTACAGAGTCTATCTGAAAACATTCAGCGAAACATGCATCCAAATACTGATAAAGACGAGCATTTAAAAATCGGTGATGTGATGATGAACAAGAGAGGAAGGAATAAAACGAGGAGATGAGGGAGGTTAGAGGTGCGTTCCTCATCTAACATTCTAACAGTTGCTCATCAATATTTAGCACAAATTCAGGAACTCAAAGTTATTGTTACATTAACCAGAGGAAGCAGCAGACACCATAAGTTTTCCAGCAAGCAAGCTAATCACATTGAATACACAATTTCAACTTCAAGGCTAGTCATTTGAATTCGAAACTATGCTCCATCATTAGGAGACTGCTTCGGAAATGACCATATAACCTAATTCCTTTGCCAATGGCATACACATCCGTCATCAACCATAATAATAAAGATAACCAACGACCAAAAAACAACAAACAAAAAACTAATGTTGAAAGTTGAAAGTTGAAACCATCAACCAAATAGCAACGTCAGTTTCATAGAAACACATAGCATTCGAACTAGCACTCGCCTCACTGAAGATGCTTAGACTATTAAACGTCTCATATTGTTAAAATGCAATAAAAATGTTCTCGCATTTTCTCCAATTAGTAACACAATAAACAAAAACCACTCTTAACACAGATATCTGAGCAAGATTGAATTATCACAAGAATATTGTCCGACTAGGCTAAACATGAAGGCAAATCAAAAGCAACACAAAATTGAAAAGATATATGACATGGGGTTCAAGAAGTAGCTAATTGTGGATACTAATTTCACAAAGCTCAAGATAAGAAGCCATTCCACGCAACTCAAATGCTAAAAGCATTTCCAGCCATGCCAAAGTATTACTCAATGATGGACTGAATCACACCAGCTCCAACAGTCTTCCCTCCTTCTCTGATAGCAAACCTCATACCTTGCTCACAAGCAACAGGCATAATGAGCTCAACAACAATCTTGACACGGTCACCAGGCATAACCATTTTTGACTCCTCGTCTTTGTCATTCATAATGGAAGTCACTTTGCCAGTTACATCAGTGGTCCTCATGTAAAACTGAGGCCTATACCCAGAGAAAAATGGGGAGTGCCTCCCACCTTCTTCTTTCTTCAATACGTACACAATTGCAAGGAATTTTGTGTGTGGAGTGATGGTTCCAGGCTTAGCCAGAACCATCCCTCTCTGTATATCAACCTTCTGAACACCTCTAAGCAACAAACCCACATTATCCCCAGCCAGAGCCTCATCAAGGATTTTCTGAAACATTTCTACACCAGTCACAGTAGTATTTCTAGTCTCTCTCAGACCTACAATATCCACTGTCTCTCCAACCTTAACGGTACCACGCTCAACCCTACCTGTGGCAACAGTACCACGACCAGTAATTGAAAATACATCTTCAACTGCCAGCAAAAACGGCAATTCAGTCTGCCGTTGTGGAATTGGAATATAACTATCCACGGAATCCATAAGTTCATAGATTTTATCAACCCATTGATTATCTCCACGCTTAATACTAGGATTCTCCATTAATGCCTCTAAAGCCAAAAGAGCAGACCCAGAAACAATGGGCACATCATCACCAGGGAATTCATAAGAAGAAAGCAATTCACGCACCTCCAACTCGACGAGCTGCAACAGCTCCTCATCATCCACTTGATCTTGTTTGTTCAAGAACACCACCATATTGGGAACACCCACTTGTTTGGCCAACAAGATGTGTTCTTTAGTCTGGGGCATAGGGCCGTCGGCGCCGGAAACGACAAGGATAGCACCGTCCATCTGGGCAGCACCGGTAATCATGTTCTTGACATAATCAGCGTGTCCGGGGCAGTCAACGTGCGCGTAATGACGATTCTCAGTCTCATACTCGACGGTGGCAGTGTTGATAGTGATACCACGAGCCCGCTCCTCTGGGGCGGCATCAATTTCGTCGTATTTCTTGGGGGCACTGCCGCCCAAGGAGGCGAGGGCCATGGTAAGAGCGGCGGTGAGGGTAGTCTTCCCGTGGTCGACATGGCCGATTGTGCCGATATTGACATGGGGCTTCTTGCGCTCGAATTTGCCCCTAGCAGCGCGGACAGTGAAGGTGCGACGGCTGGAGAGGCGGTAGGCGTAGGAGGACGTGGTAGTGATTGTAAATGAAGACAAGAAGGTGGAGGAGAGGTGGGGTTTGGGTGTCAATTTTGAAGGCAAAGAATTTGCAGAGAAGAGATAGGGATTGTTGGAGGAGGAAGAGGGGGAAGGCGAAGGAGGGGCATGTGGGTATACGAGTTTAGAGTAAGCAGAGGCTGTAATGGCCATGGCGGATTGGATTGGATTGGATTGTTCAGAGAGGAAGAGTGAGTGAGTGAGAGGAGTAGGGATTTTGGGAGGAGAGGATGTGTTTTGTTATCTCTACAGAAACATGGTCCTCATATCATTTCTATCCGTTTCTTTCTCCTGCCTAGCAGAATTCCAAGGATATAGTGACGGACGGTAACATGGAACTTCAATGCATCCAAGCCTTAATTTTCCAAAATTAATTTTATTTTTCTTATAATATGATGGTGACAATGGCAGTTATTATTACCAAGTTCTACTAATACATATTTTGACGAGATTAAAAATTCCATGTCGATCTAGCATAACTCAACCGAGTAGTTTATAAACAAAATCTAACTTCTCTCACATTGAATGTACAAATCCATTCGAACATGATTGGCTCTACTCCAAAATAGTCAAAGCTCTAAGGCTTTGGACATCGGTTGGGGACACCTATGATACTTGGATTCGGGTACGGGTGTTGGGTATGGGTACATATCTGTGTGCTCGGTTCTTTAAATTGAAAGCTACCATAGAGTGATGTAAGGTAAAGTGAAGAGTTTGGGTATCATACCAATACCCTTATCATGCATACCCGACACCGATACAACAGGGTAAAGTGAAAAGTCCGGATATCATAGAGGGGCACCATAGATGTTTAAGTTACCCAACCCCTCTTGTCGAAAAACCTTTAAAAAAAAGTGACAAAGTCCTAGTATGGAGAATTTAGACGTATGTTTACATATTAACAGAAAGTCGATAAGGTGATTAATAGGTAGGTTATGAGGGCATAGGAAAAACTCTGATCAAACATTACACATGCCACTTGCAAATCTTTCATGTTAATTAAAAATTGTGAAAGCTGGTGAATATTATTCTTGTTTTTCAAGTCACATGCTATTGATAGAGTATTTTTCTTGTACTTATGTAATTCATGGTTTTGATAGTTCGGGAGATGTAGTTGCAAGATTCATAAGTTAATTAGGTTTCGCTAAATTAAATGGGACATTAGCGGCCTAGCATAATGTTGTGATATTGCGACTTTTCAAATTATGTAGTTACGAATTTTTTTAGCAATAAGATATTACCATATTGTACTGTTTTGGACACCAAAATGACTAGGGTCGACCTTGCGTTCTAGGCCATGAGCCCAAAAGGGAAAATATCTTTGATGTGTTAATTATGCTGTTGGAGGTTCTAACTTCTAATCATGGTTCTCACAGGAAGTGAAATGGGAGGAGGATAGCAAGTTATGCAGTGTAGCATACCCCACAAAAATGTTGTAGTCCATCTTAGTTCCACGTATTTGACTTGGGTCCTCTAGTTTTAGGAACTTTTGGTTGCCCCAAAAAACACAATCCACCTCATAAAACGTAAGGATGCAAATACAACAGGAAACAGAAGCTTTGACATACAAAGGAAGAAAAAAAAAATCTTATATCACAATACATCACCCTTATCACAGTCATTGGACATGAGCACTAAATTTTCCTGCAAGGGAGAGCTATTTACAAGTATACAATCCACAAAAAAATCTGATAACCTATATAGAAGAGACTGGGAAATTAATCCCACCTATGGAAACCATGCAGGTATCTTCCAGTGATATGTTACACAATATATAACCCGCTGGACTGTCCCTCAACTCAGCAGTATCAAGAATTCAACCGAGTGCCGTGTCAGACGCTTTCCTTGTGAGCCTTTTAAAGTCTCAAGGCTGAAAGCAGCAAGCATATCAACTCACCATTTCACAACCATAATGACCTATCCTTCAAGACGGTTTCTGAGAGCGACATTCTGAAGCTGCCTTGTGCTTTCTGGCTTACAGTGTGAAGATTAAGTTATCTTGCGTTCTAACTTCATAGAATCTACAAGATCATCTTCATTTGGGAAACTAGGGAAGTAAGAATCAAATCATAATCCGTTGATGAGAGACAGAAAAGTGTCTGCTATGTCAGGAATCTCAACTTGCAGCACCAGCACTGTGTCTCATTGCTTTAGTCGGGAATTTTCACTTTACAAACATTCAAGACCTCCTTACAGATATCTGGAGAAATTTCATTCAAAATGTCCGATATAGCTAGTTTGTGTTTCTGCTTTATCTCATCTAGCTCTTTTCGCTGCTTGACCAACAGATGATCGAGTTTCTCAGCAATTACTTTGACATCTTCTAATTTGATGTCTCGTTGTAAGTCGCAGTTCTCTTCCACTGGAGATCCCCCGGTCTCACCATCTTGACCAACAATTGCAGGTAACAAATCTGCATGCATGCTACCATCATCATGCTCTTCATTCTTATCATCATCGCTAGAGATGGTTTCACAATCCTGGCGATCAAGTGAAGTGGTATTGCTTGAATGATCCTCATGACTACGAGGAGATTGCCCATCATGTTTGCTTGAGCGGTCCACTTTTGGAGACAAATTTGAAGGTCCAGGCTTGCCAGGAGAGTTCCCACCATTTGCCTTGGGTGAGTCAGACCAGTACTTCTTGCCTGACGGCAGTCTTTCTAGTGCAAGGCCACTAGAAGAAAGGTCAGAATCATTTCTCAAAAGACAACAATCCTCTAACATTTCAGAGGCATGAGAATCAGGAGTTTCGGACTCTCCAACAGGACTACCTTGTGAAAGTTCAGCAGGTTCCCAATCAGGAACATGTGACCGAATTTCTGAGTCAATCATATCAGCAATTGTTGAAACATCTTGATCGGTAAGGTCCAACTCCTCAACCATTTCACTTGCAACAGCAAGTGCTGTATCGGCCTCAATATCAAATGGGAAGTGAATATTGCGAATATGACCTGGAAACCATGCAAAATTTTTCTATTGATGATATGAGAATGCTATAGAACAACTGTCTGAATAACAAATGATAATCTGAAGAGAGAAAAAGACAGAGAAAGTACCTGTGGAATCAGCTATTCGCAGTTTCAGAAATATCGTGTTCAAGTCTTTTCTCTGACCTTGCACTGTGAAGCCTTTAATTGTCTCTGCTGAGAAATCCCTAGCACATGCACCTTCTATTGCATCAAAATTGCCACCTGCATTTGTCAAGTCAGTATGTATGGAGGAATAAAATTAAAATTAAGAACTTCATAAGCTTCAAATTAAGATAGTAAATGGATACCTGAATGGTGGCTTTTGGGAAGTAATGCATGGCTTATACTTTCACTTTCCTCATGTGATCGAAGAAAGGGATCCATAAGAAGTTCCTTGGCAGGCACCCGCTCAGATACGTTTGCAATACATTTCCCTATAAAAGCTCTCACGGTAGAATCTGTAACTTTTGCCAATGATGCTGGTTTTATTCCCTACAAAAGAAAAGAATTGGTATGCTGGTTATTATTTTGTTGTTGATAAATCTTATCATTATTATAATTAATGGTTAAAAAGATTAAACAACTCCATGAACAAGGCTCCCATAATAGAGGCAGGGTCAGTAAAGGGCAGATGTGTGCAACCTTACTTCTGCATTAAGGAAAGGCTCTTTCTGTAACCTGCACCTATGACCTATAGATTATGGTGAAGCAACTTTACCACAAGCCTAAGGTTCCCCATGTTATTATCATCATTGTATTTATTATCTAATACCTCCTCTCGACTCTCGATTAGTTAGACCCCCTTCCTCAACACTGAGCCTAAATATCAAATTAGTTGGAGGAATAGAGGCACTCAATTCGATTTGCACGAATCCACATGTTATTGGGAATCTAGGAGCATTTGTGTCAAAGGGCTTCATCAAATGCACCACTCACTTTGTATTGTGGCTTGATTTTGTGGTAAAATTTTCTCATTTCGTTCAGTGGGATTAACGAGAGGAATGTAACAGTCTAAGTGGTGGGGGATGGAAATTTGTAATTTTCAATCACAATGGTTGCGAGAATGGTGAGACATGCAAATGATTTTCTTTGCCTTATTATTTAGAAAACATGCAAAGAAAAGGCAAAGGTATGATGCAAACCAATCTACAAATTAAGTTACTTTCAAACCATGATGTTACAAAAGAACTCATGGATTAAGGCAATCTTCAACATAATGAATCCTCCAAAGCAACCATCAAAGAATTAGAAAATGACAACAATTTAATGAGATAAAGAGCATATGCCTTACGGATGTTACTTTCTTGAATATTTGAGCAGCATTGGCACACTCAACATATGGATACTCAAAGGTTACGAGCTCCAGCACA
Source organism: Tripterygium wilfordii (assembly GCF_013401445.1). Taxonomy (NCBI): domain Eukaryota; kingdom Viridiplantae; phylum Streptophyta; class Magnoliopsida; order Celastrales; family Celastraceae; genus Tripterygium; species Tripterygium wilfordii. Next base: position 11,795,116 of record NC_052250.1, read on the forward strand.
CACATTCCAAAGGCATAAATGTCCACCAGCTCATTGTATTCCTCCTCATAAAGCTCTGGTGCCATAAACTCAGGTGTACCTGCAATCACCTAAGAATTTTTAGATTTTATTATTTTTACACCAATACCTTAAGACTTTTTAGATCAATGTTCCTCTGCTTACAAACCCTACATAATCATACCTTGAGCCATAAGAGAAAATTTTCAAATAAATATTCACGACATAGGCCTCACCAATGACACTATGTGCTGAACGAGCCTTGCGAAGAATGACAGCCAGTCCCAAATCACCAATTTTCACTTCCCCTTGGTTTCCATTGACAAAAATGTTGTCACATTTCAAATCTCTATGGATGACAGGCGGATCATGACTGTGAAGATAAGAAAGGCCCTCTAGGATCTGCCTAGACCAGTTCTTCAGTGCCCTCAGATCAACATGCTTATGTTTGTTGCGATACCTAGCCATGAGTGAAAACATGATCCCTAACCGAATGCAAAACTAAGAACAAATGCCAAAGACATCAAATGCAACTAAAAAAAATACTCACTGCCTCAATGTACCCGAGGTGAATATCTCAGTGATGAAATTGATATTCTCATGTTTCGTGTCAACCCATGAACTGTAAAATTTAATGATGTTTTTGTGCTTCAAGGTCTTAAGCAAATGAACTTCAGAATACAAACGCTCCAAGTCTTCAGAATTCCGCAACAGATCGGTCACCTTAACCTGATTCCAAGCAACTTCAATTCCTTCAAGCTCATCAAACGCTCTATATCTGAATCCCAACAACTTGATCAAGGATTTACATACAGTCACGTACAATGTTAAGTCTTAAATGGCGGTCTTAGTGCAAACATCAAGAAGTGCAAATTAGACAAAAAAGGATACACTTTTTTGCAAGCGCCTCTTCCTAAAACCTCCTTATACTGCAAAAACATCAAAGTAAAAAGAACAAGTTTCGATCAAGACCAATAATTAACCAAACATACTGATACAATAATGATCAATTTTAAAAAATTGGATAGCAACTGAAAAGTAAAACATTTGCATAAGTCTCTGATAATGAATAAAATACGGACCCGACCGTAGCGACGTGTAGGATCAATCTCAACGAACTCAGAATCTGAATCGTAGGGTTCCTGCTTGTACGTTGAATCCTGTAGCATTCTTATGGTGTTCGGTTTCCCAAATTACACAAATACGGATCAAAACGAGAGAGATTGTGAGAGACGAAGAAGATGAAGAGTGGGTCAAAAGCGTGCGTGAGAGAGAAGACGACGTTATGGTATCGTGAAAGAGAAGGCGATTTATGGCTCAGCAAATCAGCCGACTGTGGCCGTATCCATCTCCGTCTCCCTCCAAACACTCTCCCGTCAAATCATCAGAAGTTGAAATTGGAAGAATATTTTATTAGTATTTTTATTTTCTTCACTCAGATTTGGGCTACCTCGATCGACCGATTCAACCATAATTTTTTAATTAAACCCGGTTCAGTTGCCCCGAACAGGCAACCAGCCTGCTACGACAAAAAAAAGAACCCCCGGGTTCACCTGCTAACCGTGAGATCCTCACGGAGACGGTCCGCCAGTTCAACTTGTTACAGCCTCTATGTTACTAGGTTTTCACCCTTTTTATACTAAACCCATCTCATTTTATAGATTTTTAATGAATAAACCATATTTTATGTAGTTAAAGTGGTACGTTTTTATTATTAAAGTTTAAAATTTATCCCAAATATTCATACTCTGATCCAGGCTCCTCCGATTCCGGCAGACGACGCTGTCGACTCATGTTGAGTCATGTTGCCAAATTGGTGAGATTTTTTTACTGAAGCCTCACAATCTGTTGAAATTTGTGAGATTTTTCATTCAATTTCAAGATGCCCAGATCGATCGCAGCATGATTGAAGCCATGAGTGAAGTTGAGTGTGCAGTGCTGGTGGTGTGACTTTCAAGCCAGGCTCCGGCAGATGTAGCCGTCGATTGGTACGTCGGTGTCGGTGGTTTGCAGGGCAAAATCGAGTTTTGGAGAAATTAATACCTATTATTCTTTATTTTTATTTTACAATTCCACATGTTTTTTTTAATGTAAGAAAATGCCACGTGTGATGCAATTGCCGGAAGCAATGCACAATTGACAACACACGCACTTCATTAGAATACAGAACATATTCGTTGATCCCATTTCCCACAACAACTCAATTAAGTGGACAAATACATATAAACACATATATGTACAACATCGAGTCAATAGTTGAAATGATAAAAATAATGTGTATTACATTGGTGATCAGGGTTCGAATCCCTCTCTTTCGTTTAAAAAAACGTATATACGTATCCCTTTTAACTTATGCCTCAAGCACATTGCTTGTCAAGTGCTACTATTAGTTACGTATACAAATAGAAAAATGTTTCATCATCTTAATATAATAACACACCAAATCTCCAAGTTAAATGGCATTTGACCAACACAAATCATTTGCCCATTGATTGCCTTCACTCTTTGAATAAAAAGGTTTATGGTGTTGACAAGTCATCTGCTTTTCACCTTCCAAGATTCTTTAAACTTGAATGGCAAGTTTGAACATATATGCATGGATTGATGAGACTGACAAAAAAAATCATTGCTTCAGATACTTAAAGTTAGCTGTTTGAATCTCTCAGGATATATGTGTGAGAGATCGCGGGCTCTAACACTCATTCTAGCTGGATTTAGAGTGTGTTTGGATTGAGGGATTTAGGGGGAAGGAAAGAGAAGGGAAAGGGAAGGAAGAGAAAGTTGATGAGACTGACAAAAAAATCGTTGCTTCATATACTTAAAGTTAGCTGTTTGAATCTCTCAGGATATATGCGTGAGAGATCGCAGGTTCTAACACTCATTCTAGCGTGATTTAGAATGTGTTTGGACTGAGGGATTTAGGGGGAAGGAAAGAGAAGTGAAAGGGAAAGAAGAGAAAGTTGATGACACTGACAAAAAAATCGTTGCTTCAGATACTTAAGTTAGTTGTTTAAATCTCTTGAGTTATATGCGTGAGAGATCACAGGTTCCAACACCCATTTTGACACGATGTAAGGTTATTTTCGTATAGAGTTTCTCAGGACTTATGTGCAATGAATGAGAGATAGATGTGTGGGAGCTAGAAGACCTAGAACTTGCTGGACAGTAGAGAAGTGGTAGAATCATCTCCAACTCACATCTGCAATATATAATCATGAGAAATAGGCACCTTCCAGGCTTCCCCCACACCAACCAACCAAAAATATGCAAAAATAATACTAGAAAATATAGTTGACTGGAAGCAAAGTAATATTGAATAATCATAGAATTGATATATAGATCCGAAAAACGGCCCTCTTGGTTGAGAGGGTTTGGATTTTACTTATAAACCACGCATACATTAACCGTTATGGGATATAAGTCGAACCAATTATTTGATACCACCGCCATATTATCAGCAACAACAATAGAATACTACTAGATGTTCTCAATGGGTTACTACTTACTATTAAAACACAGATTGGCATTGTTGTCTGATTCAAAAATATAAATGGAATAGGATATAGCATGACAACTAGAACCATTTCGATACAAACACAAAATTTCCTGCAAGTCTACTTCAACCTTCTTTCAAAACATCCTACAAAATTACCTGCCGATCGATAATTTGTGATGATATTCTTGTATCAATTTACAATAAACAAATTGATGTGGACTGTTCTTCATTTTCCAAAACCAAACCACTTTGATAGGAAGAACTTGTTCTTTCCGCGGGAGGAATCCTTTGAAGCTGCAGGAGGAGCTTCTGCTGGCGTTGGATTAGCGTTCGCTGAAAGATTACAGCTTTAGTATGAGTAGATATATCATTTTTCAGTCTCTACTACAATTTTATGAATGGAAGGCTGAACTGTATTACCTGATTTTGGTGCATCCTCATTTGTTCTTGCATTTTTAGCATCATTGGATTTCTTAACATCATTGTTTTCTCTGATGGGTTCACGGGGAGCGACAGAGGCTGATTTTCTATCTGGAACTCTATGCTCCACTTGAACTCCACCACTGCGATGAACTATACGAAAAATACTGTTAGGAAACATCAATGGAATCCCTTGTAAGATCTTGTCCTCTTCCCCAGGTTCAAACCCAACCCATCACAGACCTTTCAGGGCTCATGGCTTTAAAACGAGTTTTACTAAATCAAAGAATACATAGGCTTATATACAATCTAATAGATCTTTATTTTAGCGATGTGAGATTTTTCTTGACAAAATCTATTAAAATAGTACTTGGTCTCTTTGTGCATGCAATACAACATCAGAGAAAAGCACAGAAATGTTCCAAGTAAAACACAGACATGCTTCTATGTTGTAAATTCTTCAAGAATTGAAGTGTATAGAGCTTACTCTCAGTAGAAGGCTTCCCATAGCTGTGCAGCAGGACTTCATGAAAGGAATTGTCTCTTTCATCTTGCATCACTGATAAAGAATTGAAAAAAAAGAGTGAAACTTTAAGTGACACTAACATGAATACCAATGGTAACGGAAAGTGAGAAGAAGAATTACGTTGATCGAAAAGCGTGTTTCTGTAGTTCGGAGCTGAGCCAACCAGTAACAACTGGACTGCCTCTGCATCTCTGGTCATAGACCAATTAGCAGAACCATTTAAATTTTTTGTGTCCAGGAGGATACCCGCAAGCTGCATCGCACACCGCGGCATGAGAATTAGTACTAGAAAACTAGCTTTTTTTAGCAATTGTTAGCAGGGATTCAGGGATGGTGTGTGTAATTTACCAGAAGTTTGTTGAGTAAAGGTGTTTGAAGTAATTCGTAGGCGTCTTCACAGTAATTATCTGTCAAAATTGTGCACTCAGAACTAACCTGAAATGAAGACACTTTCAATGTCAAGTAAACCTGAAGAAGTGCACTACTGAGTCCTACTTCCTCATAACCATGCACCAACCTCGCCATTAGTTCTAAGAACATCTTGACCGACAACCACGATGCTTAATTGTCCAGACATCAAGAGATTCTCCAAGTCCACCTGAACCCAAATAGCAGTAGCCAAATCAACAAACCATTATCAATCTGTATCAACTCAGACACTAAAATGGAAAATGGAAAATCAACAACGATATAGCAAGTACAGAAATTACCTCATCAGCAAATAGTAACGAAGTAGCATTGAGGCCAACATGATGAAAGAGCCAAGCAGCCTGGGGTAAGTTCCACATCTTTGATCTCCTTACATTCATCACAGGCACCACCGTGTACGCCTCCGTCCTCTCTTTGTTCTTCCTTGCTCTAGTTTCCAGCAACCATGCATAGCATATGGCAGCCACCATTGAACTAGTGCCTTCATACCATAAAAAAGATGCAGACAACATATGAGCAAGCAAAAGAAATGTTGCTTATCAACGTCTTGTTTAACTATACTCAACTGTTTGAAGGTCCAGAAAGGATAACTTTAGCCTTGCAATCAATCTGCCCATACAAAATCTTCTCCATTTTGGTTCTTTGTTCCTTCAGAAACCCATTAAGACTAGCTTCTTCTGGCTCCTCCATTTCCTTCTGCCGCCAATTTACCTTAATCTTTGGCGCAATCTTCTCCACAGAGCAAGTGGACTTTGATATTGATCTCCGGTGAGCCGACTCCACAAGGTTTCTTGGTGGAGACAATGCCTGCACATTATTCTCCTGGAAGGCGCATGTTGAGGATAAAACTGATCTCCTGTGGGAAGACTCGACCATATTCTTGGGTGGAAAAAGTGGCTTGGTGTCAGCAGGCAGAGGAGCAGGCTTGAAAGTTCGGCGGGAAGGGACAGGGATTCCCTGTGGAGGAGATGGAGGGGACTCTGTCTGGAACCTGGATTTACGGTGGATGGAGAGCCGAGGTGGCAACGTTGGGGCCGTTGGATCGAAGTTAGTGTTTAAAGATTGGTTTGTATTGTGGGGATTTGTGGGGTCTTCTGAATGCGGTGAATTGGAGGGTTTGAGGATGTTGGAGAGCCATTTGTGCACTGCTGAAGCAGGGGACATATCCGGTGAGTCGACTGGTACAGAGTTGTTGAGGGAGCTGTGTTTTGCTGATTTCGTTAGGATTTCTTCACTGATTCCCTCCACTGATCTTTGTCTGTTAATCAATCAAAAAGGAAAACAAAATTACACTATCACACGACTCTAATTTCTTTAAGTTCATGAAGCAGGGGACTCTGTTTTGCAGATTTTATTAGATTCTTAAGAAATGATTGCGTATGAAGGAAACACCTTCTGGCGGATCGGGAAAGTGGGTCTCTCCGTTCGAGGAGTGATGATGTTGAAAGCCTACCAGGAACTGCAGCGAACCTGGGTGAACCAGTGAGACGAGACGGGGAGTTAGTCCGAGAAGGAGAGGAGGCGACCATGCGTCTAGCTTCTTCGAGCCAATCTTGGGTTAACCTGCTACTAGTGCTTCTTGTACTGTCATCAAAATCTGCCTCTTGATCCATTAAATTACGATCACCCCCATTGAAGTTGTACTTGTTCTTGTCATTGTTTACAGTCCCAAAGAACATGTCATTCATGAAATCAGTCAAGTCTGGTGCTTGCTCTGTTTTGCTCTGTCTCCGTGTCTCCGCTATCTTCTTTTGCAGGCTTATGGACTTTTTGTCCCTCGAAGAAGAATCGCTGCCGGATCCCCTGTAATCCATGGCAACAACATACAGAGATAGAAGGAGAGATGGGGTTTGCTTGGTTTGGTAGAAAGGAAGACTGTGAAATGGAATGTTGAACACATTGGTAATATCAGAAACGAAAGAACCATGAAAGAACATCGGCCGGCTTCGGTGAGTGTCTTTTTCTTCTTGTAATAGAGCGTATTTGTCGACATTGACGATGACAAGCCTTTTAAAAGGGCACTGTGACATTATTTAAGCCTTAATTAACACACAGCAAACTCAGATGCAATAAATTGCATGTTAATAGAGATACCAACGCGAGGGTCGCCTAATAGTTTTGGAAGCGCATTCAATCTTTCCAGCTCTAATGCTGGCCTTGGGCTTCACAAAGGCCTGCCTTAAGGGGAAAACTTACAAACTAGGGCTGTACACCGCATCCTGAAACCGGGTTTGACCCGATAAGGTATTTATCGGACCGGGTCAAACCCGACCCGGACCTTTGTTAATAGGTTCGGATACTGGGTTTGCATTTGGTAAGTTATCGGATTATCGGATCCCGATAACCAATTAAAATAGAATTAAACGAGCCTACTGCACTATTGAGTAACTCAAATGGATAAACAATAAAATATGACCAAAGTTAACCAGAAAAGTGTTGAGTCAGCAAGTCGAAGCTACCCTTCAAATCACAGAAAAGCTATTTCAAACAGAAACACATACCCAAAAAAACAGGACCTAAATCACGTCCTTACACAATAATCTTGCTTAGAGCCACCCAAGACTCCAAAATCTCAAAGAATAAAGAAACTATTTTAGCTTAGATTGTGCACACCAATGCCAAAGCCTCATAAGCAGTAATAGTAAAATTGAAATTATAAACCAAAACTAAAAATTTATACAGTAACAAAACTAAAGTATTCATGCAACACAATGAACAATGCAAAAGTAACACAAAACAAGCTAGCACAGTACAAAAACACATATATTATAAATATAAATGACTTTGATCTTTTTACCAGAGGCAGAAAAAGGAACTCCAGCATTGATATAGCTTATGACATTTCAAAGACAATGTACACACATGATTTCGATGAATGATGATTTCACAATAACTTTAGAAAGAAACAGACCAAATGTTGTCTCAATGACTGAAACACATTTCTGTACTCTCCATACAATTTGTACCAACAAGCGATAGCCTGTCATCATATACATCTATATATCCATATGCATCTTTGCCAGGGGGACACTCCAAGGCTGCTTCAAGGACTCTATGATGTACTCCGTATGCATCAATCGAGTGCCCCCCGCTGTGTTCATGACCTGCTAAGCAAACCTTCACGCAATTGTACCTGTGTATAACATCCATCACCTCATCATAATTCCAGAGAAGCGCTTCACTAGATGATGCACCAGGATCCAATGGCACATGGCAACAGACCACCACTTTCTGTTTTAACCTTGTTGCATCCTGAAGCACTCCCTCCAACCATTCCAACTGTTCTTTACCAATTGCACCATTGAACATAAGGAACCTTCTCTCAAGTCCCACTAGTCCCTCGGGACTATTCTTCTCGGAATTAGGGTTCTTCTCACTTAGAAATTGTAAGGCATTCAATCTATTGGGATGGTCTTGCGGCCAACCAATGGCACTGACATCATAGCCGTCCAGTACAACAAATCTGTAATCTGGAGAAGGTGAAAAATCATAATAGGCACGCCCATCTTCACCTGGAATCTTCAATAGTGGAAGTAGCTTGTCACGAGGAAGATTGTACAAACAGTGATTACCAATCATGTGATACACGGGACCATTGAATTTGCCAAATTCATCAACTACTTTCTTCACGGCATCTAGAGATTGGTCCTGAGGGCAATGTAAATCAACTATATCCCCATAATTGAGCACAAATTTAAGTTTCTGATGGGCATTCCAATTTTGGACTGCCCTTTGCAAAACAAGAAGGCTGTGTCGATAAAACCGGGGAACGCCAATGAAAGAGTAACCATCAGGAATATCAGCATACTGAACATCAGATATAACCCCGAAGGAAAATAGAGGTTTCTTCCCTCCTCCAATTGCTAGTCCATTTGTGGAGCCCATGCTGTAGATAGTAGCTGGATCCTATCCAAAAAAATGTGAATGTTATTGAAATTGTTCTAGCATCATGGTCAAAAGCTGATACCAATTAGAAGGTCTTTGTGTTTCTTGCTACCCAAACCCCACCGGTCATTTTTCCCATACACAAAACAGAAAATAAAAAATTACCAAGTAATACTACTAAATGATGATGGGATGAACATTGGGTTTTCTTTACCCCTTTTTTCCCAATGGTTCTCTTTACCATTAAACTATTATGGAACAGCAACAATATTATTTGACAAAGCAAGCAAAGTCCTTATCTTATTGAAGGTCTATTATTGAAAGATGAACGTCTATACTTCCAAGCAGTTTGATGCCAAGTATCTCAAGTGCTACCACTAAACAACTTATACAATGCCTGAAGATTCTCGATCTTTGATTATGCAGCAAAATTAATTCTCCCAAACTTGCCATCAAACAGTTGAAAGTTTTCTGACTTTAGCTCTCAAGTAACACTCCGAAACCCATCCTCGTTTCCGCAACTCCTCCAGAAACCTTAAGCTTTCATGTTTTGTTAATATTAGTTTCGGCTAAAAAGCTAGTGGGTTTCTTAATAACTATGCTTACTGCTACAGAGAAAAGCAAGAAACCTGTGAAGAACATGGAGGCTTATCATTGGAAGGGAATCGGAAATTGGGCATTAACATGAAGAACGGTAAAGGCAACCAAAAATCAGGCCATGATAAGATTGTGGACCCTAATACATTACAATTGCCAAAGGATTGAGGTTTAGGGTTTACATTCAGATCAATATATACAGAAATTCAGATTACGCGGGTCTGTTCTTTCTCCTTAGGTAATCAATGGATTTCAAGTCAAAAATCAAGAAATATACCCCAGCCTAAGATATATAAATCCCAGAGAGAGTTCTGTATCCATTGCGGGTTTCAAAACTTTCAACCCCAAATCAAAATTTCCCAGGATTAACCTGTTACTGTGCTCAATAACCCAAATATAAGAACTAGAAGAAAAAAAACCTGAAAGAAAGCAATCAAGCCGTAAACCAAAAAACAAAGAGAAGAAACGTACAGTACAGAGTAATCTGATGGAGAAGCAGGTAATCGAAGCTGCAATGGTCGATACAGGCAGCTGAACGACTTGAAACGACTTCGTTTAGTCGGAAAGATTGGAGCTTGGTTGCGTTTCGGATCTCCAAGGAGGTTGGTGGTTGATGAGAGATGATTTCTCGAGGTTAGTTAATTAATTAAGAGCATGACCCACCAAATTACTCATTTTCGGTTACACAGTTTCTTCTATTTTAAATAAAAAATAATTTTAGGTTATCAATTTTCTAACGCCTTCTAATCATATACCTAATGAAAAAATTAAAAAATAAGAGAGTGAGTTGCAAGAGAGAGAAATCGAATAAAAAAATTAAAATTGATATAGGTAAGAGTTTAGATAATCTGTTGGAAGTTACAAAAATGAAACACGTTACCTAAAACAAGTTTTTGCTTATTTTGAGTAATCCATTGAATATGTGATCAATACCCACCACGCGGGATGGTGGTCCAGGTCTAAAATCACAAGTTTGGGTCTCACCACACGGGATGGTGATAAATACTCATCACACGGGATGGTGACGCAAGTTTAGAATCATAAGTTTGGATCGATGGAGGCTCACCCGCCACACGAGATGGTGGCGCAAGTCTAGAAGCGCAAGTTTGGGCCGATGGAGGCTCAAGTTTAGCATCATAAGGTTGAGTCTAATTTTCTATTGAAAACTCACGTTGACAATAGGAGAGTTGTCTTCCCTTATAAGCTAGGCTTCAAAGCTAGACTTCAAATCCACTATCTTTCTAGTTGTGATTCTCATCAACATGCTCTAACACCGACACTCCCTGAAAACACTTGGTGAAACCCCAATGGTGGCCTACACGCGTATAACCTTGATGTTTTGTTTCCCGGGTGGACCCGATCTGTCCTCCAGAAAATTTTATTTTATTCTCACGTAAATAAATATTTAATTTTATTTTCATTTCAACCATTCTGGAAGCTCCTCTGTGTTAGCTTTGCAACGCATTGTTCACACAAGATTTTGCACTGTTATTTTCATAGACAAGTGCAGTCTCCCAACATTATCAAAGGGATGGCACAACAATGCCACCTCGGTGGCCTTTTATTGTTGGAACGAGAGAAAAACATTAGCAGAGAAATGACAATCTGGTTTAATGATTTTTCATTTCAATTACTCAACCAAGGATATCCTGGAACATCTTGGTCTGATATACTAGAGAGGACCATATGCTCTTCTTCAGCAAATCAGATTATTCTCTGCAAGCAAAGTTGCTCAAGAAAAAGGTGTAACACACCTTCATTGACAGTGCTTGCTATGCTATGTAAGGCCAGATACAATTTTCCGACCACGAGCATTTTATTAATGCAAGATACGCCTGTGATAAAAATTTAACAGCCAACAACCTATGACATGAACAACAACACAGCTTTGAAGAAAGCCCTGAATTTTATGTATACAGAGACAACCCCCTTGCGGAATGGAATTGTCAACAAATTATCATTTGAGAGAAATCTTGATCTTGTGATAATCAGATTTGCTAACTTATGGAATTCACATCCTTTGACAGATGGAGGACCTGATGGACAAGCTGCTCTGGCAGTTCCTTTGTAGACTGCAAACAAGATTCAGAAATGGTGAATCTATAAATCCATTATGGTAATATGAATGAATATATGAAAAGCTTGACAGTAACAAAAAGTCAATACCTGAAAGTGTCTCATATGCAATATTGGCTCGCACCCTACTTCAGCAACTGATTTCCCATTAGGGGTTTGTAGTTTAAATTTCTCAGCTTTATATGCTGAAATGATATTTTGCTTGTCGGGCAAGCGGTGGCAGACTTTAAGGAGTGAACTGAGTGAGTTCATCTGGTATATCAAAACATACACAGAATAAGAAGTAATCATCTCAACAATTAGAGAACTAGCAGCTATCGAAAAAAAAAAAGTAAATTAAATACAGGGATAATCGCCATTATCGAGATACATTTCAGTAATCTTTGAATAAAAATTACAAAACATATCTATAACTGGACAAATTCAGTTCTTATTCAGCTTGACAAGCATAAAAAAAAGGCCTGGTTAAGACCCAACCCAGCAATTTCTTCAGGCATGACTTGTTTAACTGTGTTGTTCAATTATGTTGCAACATTCAGTTATCTACTCTTATTCTCATATATCTTTTACCAACTATTGCAAATCAACCATTGTCTAGGATTTTTTTTAAGATGTTCACAAAACATTCATGTATAATCAGATTTGATTACCTAAACACGTGTAGCCTTTGCAGATGTACTATCATCTAAAACTTTGCAATCTTGATATAGAGTCATAGACACAAAACTTTGATGGAGAAATATAGCACAGTCTACGTAAATCAATTTGCTTATAACAGTTTGTAGCAGGTGAATAATCCTTTTCATGATTAGAGCTAACATCGAAAAGGACACTGACCTTCATGTATGGACAAGATGCACAGCCACCATGAATGGAGCATCCTTCTCCACTGGCTACTCCAGGTACAACAGGTAGTACAAGGTCACCCATTGTAACTGATTTCAGGGTGGGGGATGAATTTGTGGAGGTTCCTGTGATAGAGTCTGATGACACTGGGAAAACAATTTCGACATTAACGTTTGCTCCCCGAGATGAGGACCTGGCAGAACCTAACATGTCACGAACTGCTGCGACAATTGAAGTCACCATTCCTGATTCTGTTCCCAACACAAATTGCAGGTGGTCATCCACATTTCTATCTAAGGCTTCTTTAACTCTATCTTTTATGAAATCCAATATGTTTGAGGTGGAACCCACTACTCCCATTCCTCTTTTCTTTGCTTCCATCGCCAAAGAAAACATTTCTCCTGGGACCTCGAGATGAGCAGTAAGATATGCATCACCATACATATCCTCAATCTTCTTCACAACTTCATGGCCAAAAAGATGATGGACAATGCATGTGCCATTCTGATACAAAATAAAAAAGTCATGCAATAAGATTTTAGTAATAGAGTAGAATTAGGACCATAGTCTGCAAATGCTAGGTAAGAAAGTGAAAAGAAAAAAGGGTTAGCTAGCTGTGAAAGAATACATAAAGTCATAAACAGGAACGTTGCTCCACGGCTATGTGGTAAGGATAACTAGTTGTTCACTGCACGATTCATATGTTGGAATGAGCCTATGTTCGAAGTACAAACGACTTGTTCTTCATTGACACTCAGATTGGAATAAATCTCTATACTATTACTGTTGGGGTTGCTACTACTACACAAGCAAGAAATCAAACTTCTAAATTCAGCTTAACTCCACAAGATTAAGCAGCAAGTACCATCTATCACTAACCAGTAACCACAAAAATACAGAAAGCAGATTTGTATGAATGGATACGACATAGGATCTTCATGAAGTTACAATGTTACATTCAACATGAACATAATAGATTGTACAAGACATTTTAAGAATAACTCCATTCTATTCAAAGAAACAAATAAAATAAAATAAAAATCACCTGATAATAGTGCAGACGATGTAGCAAAGACCTAATTGAGTCCCTATTATGTTTTGGATGTATCTCGGCAATTTCTTCGTCAGTCATCATTGCCATCTGTTGGAATAAGTTTGCAATATTTGCACCCATGTAAGAATCAGGTCCATACCATACGTTTAAATCTGGAATTTGAGAAAAAGCCTGCACCAAAGAAAAAGGTGAGGAAAAACATCAGCTGTGATTAGAGGGTCAATAAAAAAGAGCGCATCAATTTCAAAATTAAAAAGGAGAAGAATATAATATTACCAACCTGCAGAATAGTTTGCACCACATTAGATGAAGTACATGTGATTGTAGGGACAATCTCATGAGCAAACGCTTTTGTATCTAATGCAGTATTTATGTAGATAACATGCAAAGAAGGAGAAGAACCAGAAGCTTCCACAAGATAATTCATATATTCAGTGGTCGCCGCAGCATCAGCCAAGGTACAACCGATGCGCTCATTCGACATCCTGTACACGCCAACCTGCAGTTGAATAAAACAAAGAAACATTACTGTGAATTGCTTAACTAGTATGTTGCATCATCATCATCATCAAATCCTTATTCTAAACCATTCATTCATTCAACTAAAAGATTTGCAAGGCACACTTTCTACAATACTCAGGCACACACACACTTCACCTGGCTTGCACATAGACAATCTTGACTATATGTTCAACCTTTAACCAGGCCGGCCCATGTGTAAACGCACTCTAATCTTCTAAACCTCATGTTCAACCCTAGTAGTTAATTCAACATTTGTCTTCATAAGTGTAGACTACAATTCAAATTGATAAGCTTATTGGAATTACATTTTTAGAATTAGCATATGAATGATAAAGCACTCGCAACAAGATTATTAGAGAACACGAAATACCTCTCCGAAGCCAGCCTGATCAAGGATGGCACGCACATTTTCTGACATAAAATCAACACCCAGTACGTTTACGAATTGGCATCCTGCTTTTGCCATATCCACAGCCCTATCTGCCATGACTAATGAGTCAGATATATGGATGTGAGGCCAGTGCTTTTTGGCAGCAGTTAAGACACCTTGGACTTCGGGGTCCATGTAGAAATGTGCAACAACGCCAATTTTCTTCTCCTTCAGTACTTTGACAAGTTCTTCAACCTTAGACTCATCAGGGAACAGATATCTAGCCTGCGATCAAACTAACAATCAAACCTAGGATATTCATACTAAGAGAGAATTTGCAAGAAATATATATATTAGAGTTTTCAATTGATCACAACTAAACCAGAGCAGCTAACCTAAACCAACAAAATCAAAAACTAAAAGACTAACCTGAGCCTCAGCGTAGCTGCCCTGGGCCTTAATCCCATCTGCACTGATCACCAACGAAGGAAATGGTTCGAAGGACGGCCTCCCTTGTCGCTTCGCAACCAAACCCTTGGTCCTCTTCTGCATACTCACCAACAAATTCTGCCACGTGTTAACCCTCGACCTCTCCGCTCCGGGAAGACCCACCTTGAGCGCAGCCAAGTCCTCCGTGCGCAAGCTCAACACCTCCTCAGGGGCCGCCCCATCGAGAAGCATCACTAAGCAAGCGCAGAACCCGCGCGTGATCTCAGAATCACTATCGGCAGCGAATCGCATCCTCCCTTCACCGTCCAACTCGGCCTCAAGCCATACCCGCGCCGTGCACCCCATAACCCGGTTGTGGTCGACACGGACCGATTCCTGCAACGTCGGGAGGAGAGTGGCGTATCGGAGCAACCGCTTAACCCGTTCAACGGGTTCCGTAATGGACTGGAACTCCAAGGTAAGATTTTGAAGTCTAAATGGCAAAGAATCGGCGGTTTCAGAAGGGGACAGCGTTACGGCGGAGCTTATAAATGGATAATCATTGGAGCTCCGGGGATGGTGAACCGGGTCGGGAAGTGGGGATTGAATGCATTTGAGGGACTTGAAAAAGGGAGACAAACGTGAGCGGGTGTGAAAGAGAGAGTAATTAACAAGTTTAAAAGAGCGGGAATTCGGGTCTTGAGAAACAGAGAAGAAATACGACGAAGAAGAAGAAGTGGCAGAAGCTCTCATGGTGATTGCGGCGGAGGACGCAGTTAAAATTAAAGGAGCAGAGAATAAGAAGCGGCCTATAAACTTGTGGAAATGGATTGATCATGCATGGAGGGCCTTATAAACAATGTTATTAAAACCGACCCGACGATGAATCGGGCGGATCGTTTGTTGAGCCGCATATTCAACTAAAAATTATTAGTAGTGCTACGTATTTCATATAGGGGTAGCTCATGAGAGTCTAAGTATCTTTAACGAAATTTTAAAACATTTTAATTCTTAAAATACATATTAAATTTTTAAAAAATTACATATTCATAATAAGAGCATTAAAATCTTTCTAAAAGATCTATTGTCGATGAGTTTTATTGGGTGAATCTTAATTCTATTGTTTTTTTCATTGGAATTTTCAAAAATAATATATTCAAAACTAAAATAATGAATTGTAGACCGTGCTTTAAAAAATAATAGAATTTATATCAAAACAATAAATTTTTGGACAATGAATTCTTGGATAAAATAGTGTAATAAATTCAATTAATGGAATAAACCTATTGGACTCTCATAGGCTAGCAAACTGATGAACTACATGTCATTTTTGAAAAAAATATTAATATTAATAATAATGTTAAAAATAAATATCACAATAATTTTATGTGATTATCATTAAAAAATAAGAAGTTAGAAAATAAAATTCAAATACATATTTAATAAAGAACAATATATCCAATATATATAGAAATTAAGCTTCACATCATTAATTAACAATGCAAAATAAATAATTCAAAATTCAAAAAATATTTTGAAAAATTATCCAATTTTACTAACACAGTTGTACGGTTTTAATAAAAATTTTCGACAGAATCGTGCTAGCAAAATGACTTGTATTTCCAAATCACTTGTATTTCGTTACTTCTTTTTCACTAACAAAATTATCACTTTATTTTTGTCGTTTTTCATTTTTAAAAAAAAAAAAAACATTTTTGTTGTGGGAACTTCTGTTTTTGACAAAACAGGAGGACACAATCGGCGACAAAAGACTGAAAATATTTATTTAGTCATGTGTGTAGGGGGTTGGTAAGCAACACTTATATATATATGGTGGGTACTCTTATTAAAACACTGAAAATATACACCATGAGCTTACCTCTTTCTTTGTATCAGCAATACAGAGAGACAGATAGATATAGTAGTCAAAAAGGGGATCCTATATATGTATATTTGGCACGAGTACTGCGCATCCTAGTCAAAATTGGGATCCTACGAATAATGTGATTTTCACTACTCTAATGATTAATGAATGCACTATATATATCAACGAGAGGTTGCTCGGTTGAGTGAAGCATACGTGTACGTAAACCTGGACCTGTCGGAAATCCGTTACAAAGTTCACCCCAAGGTCTAAGTATGTTACCTTTTTTAAGATTGCTTAGCTGATATGGGATTGTACCTGGGGCTGAGACTGGATCGGTTTTATCGGTCATTACCAGCCTGTCGATAATCAACCATCAACCGACCTATATAGTCGAGTCGATAATATCACCCGACCCAGGTATAGATGGGTTGGTTGATGGTTTTTAAAATATCGTATCATCGGTTGGCCAACCGACTATTTTAAATAAAATAAAAAATAACACTAATAATTTTAGTTTTGTTATTATTATCAGCCATTACCGGCTGGCCGATAATCAACCATCAACCGACTCGAAAATGTCGGTTGTCAACCGACATCCGACCCATAAAAGTCGAGCCGAGAATGGTTTTCACATTTAGCCGAAATCGGTTGGTCGGGTCGGTTGCATTATCGGTCGATAATCAACCGACCCGACCCAGTCCCAACCCTAATTGTGCCATTGAGATTATTACTGGAAAGACTAAGATACATAGCATTAGTGGGTGTGTATAATTGTTCTCCATGTGTTGATTTTGTGTTAATAACTGTTGAAACGGAAATCAGCAAATCATGTCCAATTTTCTCTCCAAAAATCGGTAAGGTCCTGTTGTTTTTCTTCCATAAAAACAACAGGGTCATGTTGTTTTTCTTCTAGAAAAACGATAGGGCCGTGTTGTTTGCTGTGTTGTTTTTTTTCTTAGAAAAACGACATCCTACTCTTTTTTTTTTTTTTGAAAAATTCTGGTGTAAAATTAGTAGTCTCTTATTAAATATGTAAAAATGATTTATTTTAAAATTTTAATTTAAGGATTAATATGTCATTATATAGAAGGATATTTATGTAAGCTATAAAAAATTAAAAAGTGGTGTAAAGATAGTGTTTTTGAGGAGAGAGACAGAAATTGTCAAATTGGATTTGGGGGCACTTGACTAGGGCATGATATACCGGTCATCCGATATACCGCCGATTATACCAATATTTGATCGGCTTTGACTAGTCCGTTAAATTAGGTAGTATATAAATGAATAGATCATAAAGACCTCCAAGATCCTGTATAACTTGGTCCAACCGGTCGGCACGGACCGATATTTAAAACGCTAATTGATACTAGAAGATATAGCATAGACACACTGATTTATATACTTGTGAGTTAGTTATTGATTCTACCGGTCGCAATTGTTATAGATTTTCTCCATGAAGATTGTCAATAATCGATTTCGGAATTCCCCACAGTTCGCTGTAATAGTGTGCCCAATACGCGAGTAATGTGTTCTTTTCATTGGATGCGATTGCAAATCATTTTATATACAATATTTGCAGCAAAAACAAGAAAGATCGGATCTTGATACCAAAGTCACCTTGGCACTCAAATATGGTTCGCAAATCAACAATGCCTATTAACTGTTTGATATAATTCCTGCGACACACTTTAGGTGGGTGGTGTAGACAGGGGCGATGGATCCTGTAATCTTGTTTGATCAACTGCGCCAAGTGCTTGAAGATACAAGTATGTTCAATCTCATTATTGTCTCCTTGCTATTCTTGTTATCGATTCTGTATTTGCTCAGGGTTACCGGAACCAGCAAACCCAACTTTCCTCCATCGCCACGGAAGCTACCATTAATTGGAAACCTTCACCAGGTTGGAGCACTCCTTCACCGATCTTTCCGAACACTTTCGGAGAAATATGGGCCTTTAATGCTGTTGCACTTTGGCAGTTCCCCAACTCTTATAGTTTCATCTGCAGAGATAGCCAAAGAGATCCTGAGGTCCAATGACAATGTTCTAATGAACAGGCCTCAAACTAGAGTTGCAAATGTTCTCTTCTATGGATGCACTGATATTGCATTTTGTCCATTTGGTGAGTATTGGAGACGAGCAAGGAAGATTTGTGTCCTTGAAATTTTGAGTGAAAGAAGGGTGAGAGCATTAAGCTTTGTTAGGGACGAAGAAGTAGCAAAAATGATTGAGAAGATACGCATTTCGAGCTTTCATGGAGCCACAGTTGACCTGAGTGAGATGTTTGTTACCGTCTCGAATAACACAATATCAAGATCTACTCTTGGTCGAGTTTATGAAAACGATGGAGATGAGAGTTTTGGGGAGCTGACGAGAAAGACAATGGACCTCATTGGAGCTCTTTGCTTCAAAGATTTGATTCCCTCATTGGGATGGATAGATGTTCTGACTGGCTTGGTTGCAAGCTTGAATAGGAATTCCAAAGCTTTACATGATTTTCTTGATCAAGTGATTGAGGAACATCAGGCAAAGAAAGACGATGGTGACTCTGACAAGGAAGACTTTGTTGACATTCTCCTCCATCTTCAGAGAGATGACATGGTTGAATTTAATTTCACTCGAGACAACCTTAAAGCTATCCTAATGGTCTGTACCTCCTCCATCCCGTGTCATCTCTTACTTTCTCCATTCATTGTTGTCTGAAATGACAAGCTAGTTTCATCTCTTCTGCTTTCTCATAGCTGATATTTTTCTTCCATTTTACAGGACATGTTTGTTGGAGGTACTGATACAACTGCCACGGCAATGGAATGGGCAATGGCAGAGCTTGCGAAAAATCCTAGAGTAATGAAGAAGCGCAAGAGGAGGTGAGAAGAATTGTGGGAGACAAATCAAAGGTAAACCAGTCTGATATTCAGCACTTGAACTATCTTAAATGTGTTGTGAAGGAAACCTTGAGGCTACATGCTCCTCTGATGATTTCTCGACAATCGTCAGAAAATACTAAACTGGAAGGTTATGATATTCCTCCCAAAACAACAATTTTGATCAATGTATGGGCAATTCAAAGGGACCCCAAATCATGGGACAGGCCTGAAGAATTCGATCCAGAGAGATTTATAGACATTTCAGTAGATTACCATGGCCAACATGACCAATTCATTCCATTTGGTGGTGGGAGGAGGAGTTGCCCTGGCTTGTCATTAGCAATTGCGGAATCTGAATATGTGTTGGCCAACCTTTTATATTGGTTTGACTGGAAGTTACCGGATGGTGCAACTGAGGAGGACTTGGACATGGGCGAGGTTTTTCAGCTAGTTATTCGTAAGAAAATCCCTCTTCGTCTTGTTCCAATTCTCCATTCTCCTTAGTATTTACATTCCTTGCTGTTGCATTCAAGTTAATAATGTCAGTGTCATTCTCA
This sequence comes from Tripterygium wilfordii, assembly GCF_013401445.1. NCBI lineage: Eukaryota > Viridiplantae > Streptophyta > Magnoliopsida > Celastrales > Celastraceae > Tripterygium > Tripterygium wilfordii. The sequence goes on from NC_052250.1 coordinate 11,815,052, forward strand.
TCAATCTTTGATTTCTTCCATACCACTTTCCTTATTTCTTCTTGGACTTTCTTCATCACTCTGATTGGGATTCCCTACAATTCTCATACCATTCCACTGTAATTGTCTGGACTGGATATAACCATATCAGCAAGCATAAACACAACCCTATCAGTTGAAAATGTAGATCCCTAATTCAATCATACTACATTACTGAATGAATGTTTGGGACTAGTAGGCATGACCATATCCAGGCCATCAGATTTGAATTGTTGCCAATCAATACAATTTGCAAAACTCAGTCGCCCAATTTTTCATTATTTTGTGAAAAGTTGCTATAGTCATTTTGCCTATTTCACAACGCCAGTTTCAGTAACAGACCCCTCTTGGATTAGCACCCCACTACACATTCTCTCTCCACTATAAGAACACTGTACACAGATGCAACCTCCTATATAAATGTATAACAGCCGATCTTCGCATTCACAGAATTGACTTACATCAACTGGTGCCAAAATCCAACAAATGCCCCTCCAACATCATGGAGGTTCAAACTTCAAACCCAACAAATGATCACCTTAACCCTAACTCATCTCCTCAGATGTTCCCTCATAAAGAAAGGATGCTTAAGCGCATCAAGGGCAGGCAATCTCTCAGTAGGATCGTATCTAAGAAGACCTTGCAATAGGTGTATAAGATCTCCAGCTGAATGGTCCACATGCTGCATTATCAGGTTCTGCATGAACAATAGGATCAACACAATCAGCCAAATGTACCAAAGAAGAGCGATGTATCACAGCACATAAGAAGAGCAAATACCTGAAGTCTAGGAAGCTTCAAAACTGCTCTTATACTATCCCTTGACGCGGCACCTTCTGGCCAGTTGAGCCTTCCCCTTCTAACATACTTCTCTGCATGCCGACTGAAAATTTGCACAGCAAAAGCATAGGTAGGTAAAGCTAGTAAAACAAGCTTGACAAGGGCAACCAAAGGCAAAGAGAGAATCACTCACTCAATCTTCTTAAACATGTGATGCGGCAATGGACCCAGCACCTGTTCCATCATCGCAAGATGCTCCAAATTCTCATGAGTTTGAAACAATGCTTCTCCCTGTCCAAGAGTGAGATAATTCCATTAATACAGCGGATATGATAAATCCCTTTGACATCTCCATGCAACACAGATGAATAATTGTGCATACCGTGCATAGCTCCACCAATATACAACCAACACTCCATACATCACAGGGATAACTCCATCCAAGTCCTAGAATATCATCAACAAGGATATTATGATTAAGTGATGTTCTCAACCACAACACAAATTAGATGCATTAATATTCACTGTGTCCCCTCTGCTCACCAAGAATAACCTCCGGTGCACGGTAATGTCGTGTTGACACAATGTAGTTCTGATCTTGACGTTCATATGTAGTGCTACCAAAGTCAATCACTTTGATAGAACTATATTTTGGCACCCTTTTAAAGTACGATCCGTCCCTTTGGGATCGGGATGAATTCTATAGAGAACAAAACAAATAAGTAAATCATGGTTAAATGACAACATACACCATCAAAAGAGGTTGCACAACATCATGGTAGGGCTTTTCTTTTTTGAAGAGGAAGGAGGAGAGGGATGGAGGGAGGGAGCATAATGTAGAAAGAAAATACAAGTGCTGTAACCTACTGAGCCTAAATGGGACCACCAAATTTAATCAGAAAACAAAACAATACCTTATAATCAGGAACTTTCACATAGTCAGGTGAAACCAGAAGTATGTTCTCAGGCTTCAAGTCAGTATGAATCAGACGCAACTCATGCATAACTGCAAATTGCAAAACACAAAAAAACATAAGTTAAAACTATAAAAACAAAACCCTGAATGGGTCCAACTTGTTCAAATGATGCAGAAAACGAGACTATAACTGTATGAAGTTATTAAAAAAGATGGGCAAAGCTAAAGCATGCTCAGCCAGTTAAGCAAAATTTTGTAAACCAATAACAAAATGCCAAAGAATTACGGAGAAAAATGCAGCAAGTACAATGCATGAAAAGAAACTAGCTTAAGTAATTACTACACACATGCTACACATTCCAACAGTTGTCTGCCAATCTCACGGACTAGATCAATGGGAAATGAGCGATAATTGTTTTTGCGAAGAAAATCGTATAAGCTTGGTCCAAGCTTCTCAAACACCTGTTGAAACCATTTAGATTCATTGACAAGTTTTAACCCCCAAATTATTTGTGAGTTGGGGAAAACAATCCATCACAAATCAATCAAATACTTACAATACAGATATGGTTACGATAGTCAAACCAGTTCCGTATTTGTACACAACTGCAAGGAATAAACCAATTTAACCATGGCCATTAAAGCTTAGGAAAGCTCGAGTTACAGTGTACTATTTAGAAAGAGAATTCAACCCAAATCACTTTAATACCACTCACCGATTGCTTTTATCATGTCTACCAAGCTGTTGAAGAACTTCAATTTCAATCATAGCAGCATCACGGTACTTCTTGATTCCACGAACAATTTTAATAGCAACCATTTCCCCCCTTTCTCGGTCCCAGCATTCCAAAACTTGCCCAAACGTGCCTGCAGTAACCAAGTTCTATTCGATCAACACTGTACCTTAAATATTTAAACAGAAAGTAAAATAAATGTTGCAGAACAGCAGAAGCATGTACCTTCGCCCATTTTGCTGTGTATCTTATCTGCCACATGAGCAAGATGAGATAATTAGGTAAACCGGCAAAGAATTAAATAATTGTTTGATAAAAAAAATTTAAGTAGGGCATCTAAAGTTCTATATGTAAAATTTAGTTATACTAGGAAAAAAGGTTAATAAATATTTAAAAGTAAAAAAAGTATTTAAGACCTAAATACTTTTGAAGTGCACGTCTCAAAAATTATGAGTACTTAATGACAACATGAATTAATTAAAAATCTTATTTCTACTTGAAATAAGCTAATAAAAAAATACAAGAAAATCTAAGTAACATGGTTTATTTAACAACACTTTATGAAGAACCATTAAAATAGAAAGAAAAAGGAAAAACAAAGCAACCCATACGACAGAAGTGTGGCTAACGAAGTTCCAACAATAGCTTATCCAACTATCAGAAAGAAAAATCTGGAAGGCGATAAAATAAAGGCTGAATCAATAGATGAGTGTAATTACAGCGAGAAGTTAAATTATCTCCAACCGCAAACATGTAATGCCCATCCTTGTCATCTTCCCTCCATGGGGGAGAACCATTTCGATCCACTCCCTTTACAAATAGAGAACTAGGAATAATGTCCGAAGGTGCTCTTGAAGATGCAAAGCTGATCACATTCCCAACCTCTTGCGCACAAAATATTCCTACCTGAGCCTACATACAGCCACCCATTCACACACCACCCAGATAAGAAATAACATTATACCCCCAATCTTACGTCACTTGATATCCCCTTTCAGTAGTTCCCCATACAACATCAGATAACAAGATGAATTAATTCAAGAACAAAAGAAAAACCACTCAAGCACACCAAAACACTGAAAAAAGCAACCTAAATTATAACCACCATTGTGCCTAGAAACACTACCAGCATCATCAAAACCATAAAACCCCCAAACCCCAAAGAAATTATTCAAGTTTATAGAACACTATTGAACAAGAACAATGTTCACACTACAGCTATATTGTCCTTATCTTCTTAACAACAATAGCAGCATTGCCAACTAAACCAAACTATGAAGAAAACATATTACATATCGTCAAAAAGTAGACTGTAATGATAACTATATCCCAGGGTAACATCAACCTCGATTATTATCTAGTGCGATAAAGAAATTTATATTGAATGATGAACGGGACTAGAAAACTAGCATTCTGGCTGCAAATTAACCATAAAATTAATAACTATCCTCCGGATACACCATCCGTCATCAGAGTACGTGCGAGCTGCTTTATTTATTTGATTACTTAGCTTTGTTGTTTTTAGGATCTGGATCAATTATTCAGGTAATAGATCAATACGCAACTACCAACGAAAGAATCCCACAAATCATATCCCCACAACAGCAAACAAAATCCACGAATCATATCACATGATTCACATCGAACCAAACAACCGACAACCCCCGAATCATATAAAAATTAAGTTACAGGACAGATCTAACCGTAGTCCGCCCAAATACAACTATATATCTAAGGAGACATCCACCAGATCTAACAAGAAAACGGCAAAAGAAAACAGGATTAACCCAGATCTATTACTCAAAGATCAAATCCGATACCTTTGGGACCTGAGGCACGTCCCATCCCAAGCGCGCCCTCTTCCTGGGTCGCCGATCGAGAGGAAACCCCGTCACGCGCTCCATCTCCATTATCTCAATGAAACACCGAGATTTCGAAGAGAGAGATCAAGATTACAACTGGCAAAAGGAGAGAGAATTTGCAATTTCGACAAGAAGCAAACAGATTTGAGAGTGAATTGGGAATTCTTATGAAGCGGATTACAAGGGGAAGCTGAACGCGATCCTAATATTAACCTAACAAGGGTTGAGGCGGTCGTAGGGAAAATTTCTAACCGTTCACGTTTCTCAACCTGAACCGTTCGATTTCCTTTCCTGATTCTGTGGGTGTGCATATCCGTGTTGACCAGAGTTAGGTTATGGGTTGGACAATTTAACCCTAGTTGGGTTAGCTTTGAATGCACGCAGAATCATGAGAAACCAACCACAATGGTGTGGTTTTGTTGGGGTCAACAAAATACATTGTAGTATGTGTTTTATTGATGTGTTTGGGTATTTTGATGATGTGATTGAGACAATAAAATATATTGATACAATAGTGTAAATTTGTTAGCTTATTTTTTAGTGTAATAGATGTGGAACCCAACATAAATTTTTGTGTAATTATGAGGGTGATAGTTGAGGTGGATCCCAAATATGATAAAAAGAAATCAACATATGGACAAAGCAAATTCCATACCACTCCACTTGACCCAGCAAAAATAAACCAATAAAATGTTACTGTTGTACGCATTTGTTCACCCATTGCCCAAGCAAATTCTCCTTTTTCTCCATCCATTCCCCAACAAATTGCCACTACTGCAGTTGCTCTAAGGGCAAATGCAATGGTGAAGTGGTATTGGACCAACAAAGATGTTATCTTTTGCTGATGTGGCTGTATTGTAAAATGTGTTTTGCTTATGTGGCTGTATTGGGATAAGTGTTTTGCTGATGTAGATGTATTGATATTTAATGTTTTGGTGTAGTTTTGTTGTGAATAATATGAAGGAATGAAATGTTGTTGGGTTGGGTGAAAAGAGAAAGTGTGTGGGAAGAAAAAGTGTATAGAAATTTGTGTTTTGCTGATGTGGCTGTATTAGAATACGTGTTTGACTTTACTTTTTGTGTAATAGAGGTCGGACCGGGCCAATAAAAATGTTGGCCCAATAAATTGTTTCTTATTGCATTTGCCCTAACAAGGTTAACTCGCATGTTGCGTTTCGAGTACACGCGCTTCAATAAAGTTGAAGAAACTAGCACGTGTTGACTCGTCAGAGCCACGCGCGTGAATGAACTCGGACTTTGCCAGAACATTACCGAAACTAAAGTAATTTCTTGTACGCGACTTTTTTTTTCTCAGTAGAATACAAATACAAAATTAGGGAGTTGGGCCAAGCCCATTAGGCCATTAATGAGCTAAACCCAAAACTTGTATTTGCTTCGGGCATGGGCATGGACTTGTTATTTAATTTTGAGCCCTTAAACCATTTTTATTATTCCAAATTTGTCCATAAAGTTGTAACAAATTCATTCACAAGTCCCAAGTAAAACGGAAAGATAGCGGAGCAGCGAGGGGCAGAATCGAGAGAACTCATATAGCTGTAGGAAGTGGAAAAGAAAACTAGTTCCTTTAAAAACTAAACCGAATAATCGATAACCGGTTCTACACCGAATAATCGATAACCGAACCAATTGGTCGATAACTTCAAAAAAAAATCATATTTCTTTAAAGAATAAAAAAACCGACCGATAATCGAAAAAAATAACAGACAATAACGACCGATCGATCGGTTAAATTTATGTCGAAAAACCTAATTGTAACTAACCGTTGTCATCCCTACTCTAAAACTAAAAGGATCTAAAACTAAAAGGACTACTTGAAGTAGTAAGAAAATATACGAAAACAACATAATTGATGTAAATATGATCGTAAATAGAAATGAATGGCACATGAAAGCGTACAATATTAGAAGAATTCAAAATTAGAAACAATCAAATAATTGGCTTTATAAACAACATGCTATCAAAATTGGCAAGCTCCACAAGTCTATGTTCTCTAAGTAGTGATAAGAACCAAAGACTTCCCCTCTAGTGTTCTACACAGCCTCGGAACACCCCGGCATACTAAACCTCAATGTGACCTTATGTCCTGAAGGTAATGACCAAATTGCTGAGCACCAAAGAACAAGGCATCAGCAACAAGAATAACACCAACCTGTGGCAGAAACAATACAAGAATTGACTTCATTACTATACAAAGTAATCTCATGATCAAATGGTTGGGCACTCGAGAATATCAGTGTGACTGGAATTACCAGACGAGCTGAGAATAGTAACCGATAACCCCAACCTTCTTTGGCAGCTGCAGCTCTTTGTTGATCAGTCCAACTGAAAGCAATAAGAGAAGATAATAAACATGTTGTCTAATGAGATTAGATATATTTGAGAAAAATTCAGATTTTCTAACGTTACATTGCCAGAATTATTAATCTCAAGCTATGATCCATGAATATAACAAATAGTGATAGTAATTGGAAACACCAAGTATGGTTGAGAAAACAAACAAAGGGGTGAAGGTATTAATCCGACAAAGTAGAAACATATTTTAAAAAAGTACAGTTATTGATAAAAATGTCATTCATGATGGAATATTACACATTTACGCTTCAACACAGAAATTCCCTTCCTGATATGGAGGAAGACAAGCCTTGCCATTACGTGGCTCAGATAATTATGACTAATCCACTGCTCAAAATAGTATTAGAAAAATAAACCAAATTCAATCTAAAGACATTCCCAGGATAATTTGCTATGAATCTGATGGCAATACAAAGAGCTGGAATGGATGATGCCGATGTATCTGCTGCCAGTTTGACATACCAAGTCTTTCATAAGAACATTTTATGTTGCATGTTAACATAAACTTTCTGTTCATGGTAGAACCTTTGCGTGAAGGTATTCCTCCTTGCTTAATGTGGTACATTTAATTGAGATGAAATGGTAGGAATTTGTAGAGGCATGTGTTCCTAAGCTCAAGTTAAAGTTCAGCTTCATGAGAGACCTCCTATGTCTCTTTGTTCTTGTTTTCCTTTGCAATTCCTTTTTCAATCATTTGAAATTTATTGGTAACCTCAACCTTTTATCCTAGGTAAAATTATTTTTACTGCACACACTACTTTCAAATCTTGATATTTCAGTTGGAATTATGTTCTTTTTTATTGAGTATCATAAATAAAATGAAGTAGGGGTAGCCGTCAGAAGAAACTAAACACGTAACATCTTTCTTTTTTGTAGTTTGACAAGGGTCTTGACAAAATAAGTGGAGAAATGGCGTATCTACAGTCATAAAAATCTCTGAGTACTGGGGCATTCTGTATTTGTAAAATTGGGTCGAGTCCTTCATTATTAAAGAAGGTAAGCCAAGATGAGATACATACCCAAGAAATTCAGAAACCCCACCAATTCCAGCAAATTTCAAAGCCTGAGGACCTTCTGCGACAAGATCCTATCCCAAAGAAAGAAATTTTCAAAAGATGCTTAACTTTTCAGGTTAGTCAATAGACAAGCAACAAGACAACAAGGCAAACAGGAAACTTGAATACTAAAGGAAATATCAAACTTAGTATTGGAGCACAAATACCTCTTCTTCAGCAGCTTCAAAACCACCTTGAACCCAGAAAATGTTTCTATAACCTGCATTGTGCAGTAACTCACAAGCAGCTAATGACCTGCCCAAATAGAGATGTCCAAAAGGAATGAATGAAAAAGAATGTCCACTATAATTGTATAAGTGACACTTATCTAAGGCAAGCTTGTTTAGGAGTGATTATACCCCATCATTTTTCTTTTAAATCAAATAATCAATGCGCATGGTATCTTAATCAGCATTATGACAGTTATGGGTTCAGGTCATTAATGTAGTAACATGCCATTCATGTTTTTGAGCTGGATAATGACAATGCAAATAGCGAATTACATGGTAAATTCAAATTGAATCAAGCACAACTGCAACAACTTTCATGTATATCATCCCTTCTTCATATTTGTTAGTAGTCATGGATGAACAAGAATAAGCCATGAAAGACGCATGATTTGATGCAAGTCTACCAACCAAACAAGCTTATTCAAAGGTAAACAACTCCAATGCTCAAAGTTCCCGCAATGGGACAGACATGATGTACGCAGATCTTACCCCCCACATTATATGTAGAGAGGTTGTTTTCAAGAATTGAACATGTGACCTCTAAGTTGCACTACTAAAACTCCACCATTGGGGCACATGTTCGCCTGTAAAAGGTAAACCACTCCCGTGCATAAGGCTCCTGCTGTGGGTGAAGTCAAGAACATATAAGGGCGTACGTAGATATAACCTCAAGGTTGCATCCCTGCAACTCTACCATTGAGCAAGATGTTCTCCTAACAAACAAACTTATTCAAAATGTAAATAAAAGGAAATCAATTTGTTTTAATTACCACACAAAATAAGTGATTCGGATTAGAACATTCAAGTGCTCCCTTATATTCGAAAAACAAAGAATCTTACCTTAATCCTTTTTGGCATGCAACAATTAGATCCATATCTTTTGGGAATTTTTTCTCAATTTCTGATAAGAACTGTCTGTTAAATAAAGAAGGCAGAAAAGATGAGATTTATCTTATAACGGGAAAAGAAGCATAAGCACATAAGAGTGGTACGATGTTCCCAAATCACAGCATACTTATCATAAGACAATATAGGAGCTCCACTCCACCAACCCCCTGCACCATAAAATCAGATAAATAAAAAAATCAGCATTCTTTTCTTCCAACATATGTACAAGGACACTGTCAAGTGAGAATTGTTCTTGTATTTGAATTTTGAAGTAGGCCGTGATAAAGATGCAAAACTTGGACTTGTTGATACTACAAGAATACAAGATAAGAAATGAGTAATACCCATCACAAAATTGGTGACCTTCCTGGAAAGAATTCCAGCATCTAATTTGTTATCAACATCAAAGATTGGAATCCAGGTTGAACCTTTTACCCATGCCTTCACAACAAGGTGAGAAATTTCAATATCAAGAGCGATATCTGAGATAAATTACAGTAATTATACATGATTAAATTGTCACTTATGTGTTGAGAAATAAAGCCAAACTAATAAGATATTGAGGGGGAGGGGAAACGGAAGGGGATTGCAATTACTATTGTTCCCTGCTTCTTGTCATAACCTAGCATTCTCTCTGTGGTGCTTTATTAAGTGATATAAAAACCAGAAATGGTGGATGGTTTTCCAAAATAACCGGAATGCTTTATGATGAGGACCTTTTTGCGTTCAGTAGAAGGACGAACATCAAGCAAGTCTTTGTTTGATAGTTGAATTGCATAACCAGCTTCCCTTGGAGTAAGGACCTTTACTTTTCCTTCCCTGATCTACTATACATACAAAACAGCAACCATTACAAAATGTAGAGCCTGATTCATTTTATTTCAAAAGCTCAGTTCTGTGTATTATCACAATATGATAAAATGATGGTAAACAAAACCATATACATCTTTAGTGATTAACATGTTCATCCAAAAATTTGTAACGTATCATAACCGGAGAGGGAGAGTGAAAGAACATCAATTATCACCCGAACTCCCCCTGCATTATGCATCTCCAGATCACTTCACTTGGTGCTATAAAATGTAAGTGAGGAAACAAAAATTTCAGCTTTGAGTAGCGTTGAACATTATCCTAAAGGTGATATTGTTCTATCCAACAATAATAATAATATGCTTTCGGACAACCACCTCGAGGATACAACAAAGTCTTCAACAACTCTCTTGAAAGAGTCTAAATAGGTCAGAAAAGATGGAGAAAATGGGACTTACGAGTTTTCTTATTTTCTAAACAGTTTTCAGTTTAATTTACAAACAATCAAATAACTTTAATTGAAACAGTTGCAGCTATAACATAGCTTTTCAGATGAAAACCACATTCGCATCGCAGAATCATCAAGCTACTAAACCCATAACCTGCAATCAGGGGAACCGACATATAAAGCCTTTGGAAAATGCATTTCCTTTCAATGTGGATTGACTATTGAGCTCCCATCCACTATCACAGTCTACACTTGTAACCCTAACTAGTAAGGTCAGGAAACCAAATTCATAACAAGGAACAAAAGACTAAAACGAGGAATGATGTTGAAATACCATAGCGTCCCATCTCTTCCTTGCTGCAGCCATATCCCTCACCTGCTTCAGCTCGTAATCTTCGCCATCAGCCGCCATCATCCGAATAGCAGCTGGATGCTAAATTCAAATACGAGAAAAAAAAAAACCAGCTGTAGCTGACGCAACAAGTGAAGTAAAACCCAAATTGCAGAGAAAGTGCAAGGTACGCATACGGAAGGATGCCTGAGTTTTGGAGAGCAATTTGGATATGACTTCACATAATTTGTTCTTCCGAGCAATGTACTTATCTGGTCTCTTCGGACATTGTAACGCGAGATTTTAAGGGAATTGAGGGAGGGAAGACTCAGAGAATCCATAGTTGCCCTGGTTTTGAATGAGTACAGTGACTTCGCTTATCCTTTTGTTTCCCTATCCCGTCAGTGTTTCGTTTCGTTTGGATTTGGGAATTGGGAATAACAAACATATCCCGGTTAGAGCAATTGCAACAACAAACATTTGTTGGCCCATTGAGCATATGTTTTAACAATCTATTGGCCCATGGACAAATTTCACTCTCCAACAATACAATTGTATTGGCTTCAATTTGCTGGGCCAAGCATGGGAGAAGGGTGTTTGGATTACTTCCATGCTGGCCTGTTTTTACACAATGTGGCCCACACTAATCATTTTTCCTCCTAAAAATGGGTACAAATGAAGCCATTAGATATAACCCATTGTAGAGAAGACTTTTCCATTTGTGGCCACATCACACATGTACAACTCTCGAGGAGGTTTGTTGTCCCCAACAATGCATGCCCATTGGAAGTGCTCTTAGCTATTTATGTAGAAATAATGAAAAGTAGGGGTGAAAACAGTCGGTCATCATCCACCTTATGGTCCATTTTTTTCATGAATTTAATCGACTGATTGGTTCCATGTATTATTGTTACTTATTAAAAAAAATCTAATCGGTTGAGCCGAGACCCAGCTTATTATCGACTTCGTCCAAAGGCGTGTACCTATGGAGTTTATAACTGATTGGTTCCATGTATTATTGTTACTTATTAAAAAAAATCTAATCGGTTGAGCCGAGACCCAGCTTATTATCGGCTTCGTCCAAAGGCGTGTACCTATGGAGTTTATATGGTTTGATTCCCAATTGGATATATCTCTATACGATTTAGTGTTGAGTACAAGTTGTGTATCGGCATGTTTGGACCCAATTTAAATGTCCAAAATATGCAAACCCAATAATTTCGTTCTTGATTATCAAAAAAGTCCCTTTTTTAGCAAACCAGAAAGTTAACTATCCCCTTCAACTGCATGCTTGAAGTCATAATAAACGAAAATTGTCTATCATAACCCAAAATTCAAGGACCAGAATTAGTTAGGACTATGTCAGCAATCATTAACCAAATGGTCCTCACTGATTCAAGTTGTGGGGGGCTAGCAAAAATGACTTGAATGACTAAAACATCTAACACACTTTGTCATAACTAGTTAACCGCGTAGCCCAATGATTTCCTCCTCCAGTCCTCCTCTCCCGTCACTGTAATGTTACTTGATATAGAAAATGATACAATAGATGCAGAGTTTGAGAGTTACCAGTGAACTTCTCTTCTTTGGGAGTGCCGTAAACGGCTCTTCCTCTACCATTTCTTTCCCCTATATACTAGACGAGGCTATCTCAGCTGTTCCAATAATCCACTGAATGATTAGTGTCTAATCCACAACCATGACTCTCCAAGCTTTGTTTCTCCTCCTACTTGTTTTGATTGCATCTTCTGTCTCTCTCTTATCGATCAGGCGAAAAAAGACGACGAGAAGGCTCCCTCCTGGACCTAAGAGGCTCCCAATTATTGGAAACTTGCACCAGCTTAGTAACTTCAACCATAGATCACTTCAAGTCCTTTCAAACCAACATGGACCACTCATGTTCTTGCAACTGGGTTCAGTGCCTGCAATTGTAATCTCTTCTGCTGATATTGCCAGAGAAATCTTCAAAGCTCATGACCTTGTATTTTCAGGCCGGCCTGTGTTCCATACTGGAAAGAATATTAGCTATAACTGCTCAAGTATAACAATGGCTCCATATGGTGAATACTGGAGGGAGATCAGAAAGATTGTTCTTACAGAACTTTTGAGTCCCAAGAGGGTTCAATCCTTCAAGGCAGTGATAGAGGAAGAGATTGGATTCATGATAAAGTTTATTGAAAGTTCTTCAAGTCCAGTTAATCTCAGTCAAGTAACACACTCTCTAGTAAATAACGTAGTGTGCCGAGTTGCTTTTGGTAGGAAATATGAGAAATTTGGAGATGGTGGCTCAAGCAAATTTCATGACTTGCTTAGAGAAGTACAAGACTTGGCTGCAGAATTCAATTTATCAGATTTCTTTCCAAGGATGGAGTGGCTTAACAGAATCAATGGCCTAGAAGCAAGACTACAGAGGCATTTTGGAGAGCTTGACAAGGTGTTTGATGAAATGATAGAAGAGCATCTTTATCCCAGAAGGCCTAATACTGATCATGGAGATCTTGTTGATGTACTGCTTCGATTTCATAATGATCCCAATCAAGCAATTGCCCTTAAAACCCACCAAATCAAGGCTGTTATCTCGGTAGGTATTGAGATACACGTGTACCATAAGCTTTCAATAATGCATTTTTTTTATCGAGTAACTACCTAGTTAGCATATCTTTCGGACAATTGAGTATATTGTAAATTTCGGGTCGATAGAACAAGCTGAAAAAACTCGGAGAAATACTCAGTTGATTCGAACTCCCGACCTTAGACTCATCCACCTTAAACCATAGATCTAGCCAATTGTTCTATTGCTCCGTGGGTAATAATGCAATTTTCTTGTTGTTTCTTAACCTTTTTTGTTTTTGTTGTTGTTGTTGCAGGATGTGTTCATTGCAGGGACTGATACTTCCGCAGCCACACTTGAGTGGACAATGACTGAGCTGATGAGGAATCCATTAGTGATGAGAAGAGCACAAGAGGAGGTAAGAAGCGTAGTCAAGGGAAAGAAGACGAAGGTGGAACAGAAAGAACTCTCTCAACTAGTTTATCTGAAATCAACGATTAAGGAGTCATTCAGAGTCCATCCACCAGCACCATTACTTGTCCCGCGAGAAACTACAGAGAGTTGTACAGTTAGGGCATATGAAATCCCTGCCAAAGCAAGAGTTTTTGTCAATGCAGCAGCAATAGCCATGGACCCCAAGTTTTGGGAAAACCCAAAAAAATTTAAACCCGAAAGATTCCTAGATAGCTCAATTGATTTCAGAGGACAACATTTTGAGTTGATCCCGTTTGGGACTGGTCGCAGGATTTGTCCCGGAATCAACTTTGCTGTGCAGATTATTGAAGTTGCACTTGCAAATCTGCTTTACCACTTTGACTGGGCAATGCCTAATGGGAAAACCAAAGAGGGTTTGGATATGGAAGAAGCACAAGGTATTACAATGCACAAGAAAACTCCTCTGTATCTTGTACCCACCATTGCCACACTGTAAACATATGGAAATCTATCAAGTAACAAAAATGCTGTATTTTCGGGGACATCCTTATGGATTGAATTAGTCTTTCTGATAGGTATCCTTAATTCTCTCATCTCTCGACCCTATTCTTTCCAGATAACCCCATCCAAATTCTTTCGGTTATGAGGCAAGCATTTCACAGGGATACTACCGAAACCAAGGACGAAGCTGCCCATTTGGCCAGCTCTAACGGCTACAAGAATAGCTACGGGGAGCTTGCTGATTTGCTTTCCTAGGGTATGTTGAAACCTCCAGTTGTTCCAATTTGGTCCCAAGGTAAGGAAAAACAGGTTACGCCAAAAGAGGCAGTCAAAATTACTAGAACCACGCCTGTAATCCAAGTCAATTCACGGGGTTTTTTAAAGCCACCGGTTAGAAACTGGACCAAGTATGGTTTCACAGTCACGCCTCCATGGCATCTTCTTCTGGAAATCCTTGCTATTCTTAGCACGATATCATTTTGACTCCTCTTGGCATGACGAAACTGACTTTTGAAGATCAACGATGCCCCACCAGGCTGCTGTGGCAATTTTTTCAGGAGTTGTTTTTTTGAAGTTTTCAATTTTGTTGCAAGCTTCTGCCTTAAGAGTATGAAAAAGGTGTCAAATTTCGCTATATTGTTCAACATGCTGTTTGTTAACAGGCAGTCATTGCCATCTTCAATCAACTGATCCTTTACTTCAACTATGCTCAAACTGAAAAAGTTTTCAAGATATGAGTTTTTGAAGCTTTTTCTTGTCCTTAATATCTATCTTATTATCATTAATTAGTTCCTGTTATTTTTCACTATCATGAATTAATACCATATAATGGGGTGATAGTTTTACTGTTTGAAATGTTTGTTGCAGACTATTTGGTTGACAATAAAGTTTCTACAGTCAAATTGAACTCTAGGGGATCTTGAATTTTCTTCAAATAGCCTTATACTGTTGTACGTTTATGTTGCATTGGTTGGATTATCCATAACATCCATAGTCGTGGGATTAATGGGTGCAATATTTTCAAAACGGTCGAGTTCAAGAGGATCTTCTGCCTCACAGTCATGGAGTCATCACAGCTACCCACCATTACCGTATGCTCAACCGAGCCAAGAATATACTCCATGGTACCATCACCAACCTCCTCCTCAAACCTATGCCAGCCATGCCCGACAATCAAAAAGGAAGTTGAAAAGAAAGTACTCAAAGATAGATGATGACTACAGCAGCCTGGAGCAGGTAAAATAGTTATTTTCATACATATTATGATAACTCCAAAGTTCTTTTAAGACAGTTTTTTCCTATAATTTTAATTTCATACATTTTTGCAATGTAATGAAGACTGACATTAATTGAAATGAATTTATTGTTGGACCTATGGTCCTATATGTCTAATTTTGATGATATTAAATCATTTATAAATGATAATGAAACATTAAAGCAATATTTGATTTATATGAATTGAATTTAAATGACTATATATTTTTTAGATAGTGCTGGAAATTAAGTTTTAAAAACAAACATACATGGACTAAGTTAGAGCATCAATTTTCCAATTATCATATCTTAACCAACTTAGGTCCAAATGACTTGAAACTTGAATCACATATACATGAAGGTTTAATATATGTTCTAGGACTATAATCATGAGAAATTAAGTGCATCACATATATATTTGGTCATATGCTTAAATTCCGCCAAAACTAGGTTTTACCTAATTTTGTGCATATGTGTTCTTTGTGAACGTGGTGAACCAAATGAACTCCGATTTAAATTAAATTTCGTGTGCATCTTAGTTTCATCACTATGAACATATTTGATTTAGTAAAGTTCAAGAGAAAATGTCATTTACACTGAGTTAGCAAAATGACTTTGAATTTACACTTAGAATTTATCGGTTTCACTATTAGTGATCAAATTGCTTGGTTAAGTGACCAAACGATTTCCGATTGTTATGAAATTTTACATGGACATTCTAATACATATAAAATGATTTATCATGCAGTAATATGAATTTTCTGGGTTGTTTTTCTAATATAATTAACCTATGCGCTCTATATGAAGCTCTTTGAGCTTACATGCAATTGGGGAGTTCTACCTCCTATTTCCTTGTAGGTTAATCATCATTGTGGTCTCATATGGCTCAGAATTCAGTATGTTCAAGAGTGGTCGAAGTCCAGTTTCTAAGAATGAGCTTGGAGCTCTAGGAAACTATGAAAAATCCTATATTTGCCAACTTTCCACTAAGGCACTTAATCAAGTTGAATGAATCAAACATTGAGGCTATTGGTTGTGGTCTTCATGGAGATACAACTCTTTTCAATCATATGAGACAAACCTTGTCCTCTCTATCATTAGTGATATATTCTTGTTTGACATTTTCACTCAAGACATGTGCTACCAAGAAAGTTATGTTGGTGCAATCAAACAAGATCCTTGACTAAGGGATCACTTTTGAAGTCTTTGATTCAAAATGAAGGGACAAGATGGCATAGTACAATCTACATCCATGGCTGAGAATTAAAGAGAGTTTGAATGGTCAAGATTTGAAGACATACATTGATCAAATGGTTGTGCATAAGACAACTTTCTTGCTTGCAATTTTTGACTTAAAAAAGGGAGCATGTGCAACGTCTATATGCTCTATGGTGGAGATTTGTTTGCTCAAATCATCAATGATCAAGATTAGGAGCTGCAATGGATGGTAGAGATCAACTCTTGAAATTTGATCCAATGGCTGCAAGCATAGGAGAGAATTGCCTTTAAAAGAGGATCTTCCCTTTCATACAACTTGGAGAAGCAAATTGAAAAATTATCCTTGAGAGAAACCTCTTGCTATCAAGTTCATCAATCATCAAGCTTTCTTGCTATTTGCTACAACAATCTTCTCCAATACAAGCCTCTACAATCAAGGACTTCTCACTACTCTTGCTTTTGCAAAAGGGAAGTTCCTATATCCTTTAGGCTTTGTTTACTTATAATCTAAACCTCTCTTGTTCTTAAAATCCTATCTTTGAGAGTGTTGCTGTAATCTTGAGAGTTCCATACCAAATACCTTTGAGGTAACCTGTGAGAACCTTGGCTGAAAATCCCATTGAGAAATTCCCTTTGTTAGGGGAAATTGTAAACATTGAAGTTTGAGGGAGTTCTTAGAAACCCTTGGTGTAAGGAGTTTTGTGGGTCTCTTAAAACCACACCTTAGTGGAGTTGGGAAAATCCTAGGTTGGTGAATCTAGGTAGTAGACGTAGGAGAAGGGTCTCCGAACTACTATAAATCGCTGTGTTGATTTCTTTGTTTACTTGTTTATATTTACTACTTGTTTCAAACTGCAGGATTTTCAAAACCCTAATCTGTCCGAGATTAGCAGACTACCTTAAACTTTGAATTTTGATCTGAAATTTTGATATAGTGTTTATTAAGGTGTTGTGACATTGCATATAAAATTTCGTTGCATTTTGACATCATTTGATAGGTAAAATCTGAGTTGAAAAATCTGTGTGCAGTGTGTTGCTTGAAAATCTGTTTTGTGCAATTCTTGATTATTTGATATTTGGTCATTCACTATATTGTATCACATCTTGCATTGGATTGAATATTGATTAGGAAAATCATTAGAGTCCAAATTTGTGTGCTACTTGTTAATTGCCATTAATTTGTTTAAATTGAAAAAGGGATTCCAGTTGGAATTTGGGGACACAATTCACCCCCCCTCTTGTGTTAAACTCGATCCGTCAATTATATGTTACCTGTGTGACTGTGTTTCTAGAGGAGAAGAGGTAATTGAGCAATATATAATATCTGTAAAAAAAATCAACAGATTTTGCCATTTTGGATACTTGGTGGGCAGTTGTCGTGAGAACTCCAATTATTACTGCTACTTAAAACTGCAG
Source organism: Tripterygium wilfordii (assembly GCF_013401445.1). Classification (NCBI taxonomy): domain Eukaryota; kingdom Viridiplantae; phylum Streptophyta; class Magnoliopsida; order Celastrales; family Celastraceae; genus Tripterygium; species Tripterygium wilfordii. The sequence continues at coordinate 11,832,872 of NC_052250.1, forward strand.
TGATATATAGTGTTCTTTTGTCCCACCAAGTAACTGCGGCACTAGCACATGCTGGCTTGGAGTCTTCAAATCTCATCGCTGGGATTGATTTCACAAAGAGCAATGAATGGACAGGTTTAGCCAACTATTTTGTCAAGTTACTTCGTCAAGTTATGATGAGACTTGATTTAGATGCTTCATGTCAGGTGCAAGGTCCTTCAAATGTCAAGACAAGCTTTTCTGCTCTCAGTTTGTTAGTTCATTACAACTCTTTTTCTGGGCACAAAATCCTTACTCCTGCATTTGGCTAGACGTAGTATCTGATTTCCATATTGCGTGGACGTGGTACTTATGACTTATCGGATGAGCTCTGTAAATATTTCAGCTTTTTGTTATTATGGAAATGATTCACTGTATATATTAATACAACTGAAAATTTTTACTTCCATCTGCTTTGAAATGAGTAGTTCTTGTTATATCGTTCAGCTTACGCCTTTCTGTATTAGTTTTTAGTGTGTAATTGTTCAGTCTCAATTGTATCCATGCCATCTGCATGGCTGTCTTTCCTGCTTTTATGCAGCATGGTTTGACAAGACTTACCCTTCACGGCTTAAATTTTTTAACTATCCACTAGGATGCACAAGCTGAATTTCAGCATGTTAATCGCATCTTCTGGTATGCATGACCATCCCTTTGAGAGGTAAGTAACCAAACTTTCCCTTTATAAGGAACAGCTCCTTTTTCTTCTCCGAGACCTCTCTCTCATGGCATCCAATAGAAGATTGCACATCGATATCAAACTCATGTTCACTGTTATTTTCTTGTTGCATATTGTAGGATATGGCAGCGCAGTTGGAGAGTCCTCAGGAGCAAGAGAAGGAAGTTGGCAGCTACTCCTTAACAATTCAGGTGTGGTGGCTATGCACATGGCGGTAACTCATCACAACACTGTCATATATTTTGACCAAACTGAAGAGTATTCTGGGTATCCTCTTCGTAGACGCTACAATGGAAGGAGGTGCATAAGAATACGGAAAGACTTCAATGATCCTGACTGCTATGCTCATTCCATTGAGTATGATGTTTCAAGTAACAGAATCAGGCCTCTAAATCTTGACACTGATACTTGGTGCTCTTCAGGTTCTTTCTTGAGCAATGGAACACTTCTCCAAACTGGTGGACATGGTGCAGGCACTCGAAGAATACGTTACTTCAGTCCCGACAACAGAAACGATGAGTGGAAGCAATCAAGGAGCTTTTTATCTGATAGCCGTTGGTATGCTTCCAATCAAATTCTACCGGAGAATGATCAAGTCATTGTTGTTGGTGGAAGAAGAGTTTACACTTATGAGTTTGTACCCAAGTTGTCATCCGAAGCTGATTCTATTGATCTTCCCTTTCTGCACCAGACTTATGATGACAATTTTAAGGGAAACAACCTCTATCCCTTCCTTCATTTATCATCCGATGGAAATCTGTATATTTTCGCTAACCGGGATTCGATCCTTTTTGATTATAGAAGAAACAAAGTTGTCAAGACCTTCCATCAAATTCCTGGAAATGGTTCAAGGAACAACCCCAGCTCCGGTTCTTCAGTAATTCTCCCTTTAGACCACACAGACAGATTTCAGAAGGTAGAAGTCATGGTGTGTGGGGGTGCAGCTTCAGGAGCTTATGAAGCTGCCCGATATGGGAAGTACCTTGACGCCCTGAGATCTTGTGGTGGAATGGTAATCACTGGAAACAAACACGAATGGAACATGGAAGACATGCCTGAACCTCGTCTGATGAACGACATGCTGATACTCCCAACTGGTGATATCTTGATCATCAATGGCGCAAAACGTGGCAGTGCTGATTATGAAAAGGGACGCGATCCTTCGTTCGAACCTTACCTCTATGCACCAAAGAAAACAGAAGGCAGTAGGTTCTCAGTCCTCAAGTCCAGCAATATAGCTCGAATGTATCAGTCATCAGCTGTTCTTTTGCCTGATGGAAGGGTCTTGGTTGCCGGTGGTAATCCTCATAGAAGCTACGTTTTGGATACAACAGCAGATCCAGATTATTACCCTACTGAGCTTAGCTTACAGGCATTTGTTCCTCATTATATGGAGCAACAATATGATGATTACAGGCCAGCTAATGTGACCATAACCTATTCGATCGGCCAGGATGGTGTTCGATACGGAGGAGAGTTTACCGTCCGGTTCTGGCTACGACGGAGGCCTAGCAAGGTGGTAGAGTTTAGTGCTTATGCACCTCCATTTACCACACACTCCATTTCAATGAACCAGAGAATGCTTAGACTGGAATGCAAAAACATGGCAAGGAGTGATGATGGTGGATGGGTGAATGCAGTGTTGGAGGCTCCTCCTTCTCCAAATGTTGCTCCGTCGGGTTATTATATGCTGACTGTTGTTAATGGAGGAATCCCCAGTATTTCTGAGTGGATCAGGTTCATACATGCTTGATCATCTGTTTCTTTCTGAGGGAAAAAATGGATTTAACAAGATATGTATTAGCAAGTTATAGATTATGTGGAGATGGAAAATAGAATAAAACTCACAAATTCAAGTAGCATGAAAAATCATTTTGAATTTATCACTATTTTGTGTAATGCATGTCACGATCATCTTGGAGTAGCTTTTATTTTTGTGTAATAGAGATGGGATCGGGTATTGATTTTAATATAAAATGTGTACGTGCGTGTGTCGTGGATCCCACTTGTTAGAGTAAACATATGAACATGGCCATGCCCACATCCATGCTCCGACAAAAATGGGCAAACAAATTTGCTCCATTGAACCTTTTTTTTTTTTAGATTAACCTTTAGAATGAGACAACAAGACACTCCATGCCCCATTAAAAAGTCGTCATTGATTTTGCTATGATAATTAGATTTACGGTGCTATGAAATATTTTGCTATTTCACCATAAAATATAAAAATAATTCAAGAATAATTAAACATAAAATTAAGAGATTAAAAACAAAACACACATATATTTGATGTGATTCAGTTTCCTATTTCTTCCTTGAATAAATATTTTCAGCACCTATTTTAAACTTTGGGCCTAGGAGCCTACAAGCCTATCTCTTGGAACACATTGGGCCGTGGCCCAAATATATCATACTCTCAAAGACAACCAATAGTCCAAAACGGCCCACAATTATCTACACAATAAGACACTGTCCATCCCTCTTTCTTTCAAGCATTGTAGAGCAATACTTCTCCTCCTCTGCAGTCCGTCCCTTATCCTCCCAAACCCTTCCTCTAAAACCCTCCCTCCCTCTCTCTCTTCAAAATCCGAAGAACACAATGTCTTCTGCAACCACGCAAATCTTCAAGCCACTCTCTAGAGCAGACCCATCTATCTTCTCTCAACTATCACTGTTAGCTTCCATTCCAAGACCCCAAAACCCAACCGTGTCGGTCCCTGCTAGACCCATCAGACTACAGCTCTCATACTCTCTCCTTTCATCTCCTTTCTTTCCGAAACCCAAAATTCACCGCTCATCTTTGGTGGCCTTTGTTGCGCAGAGTTCTGGGTGGGCCCAACAAGAGGACAACACAGTGACAGTTACTGACCAAGAAGAATCGACATGGGGAAATGAAGAGAGTGACGAGACCCAGGTTGGGTTATCTGATTGGGGGGCTGAGGGAGGAGAAGAGAATAATTTTGTGGAGCCGCCCGAGGAGGCAAAGATTTATGTAGGGAATTTGCCTTATGATGTTGAAAGCCAGAACTTGGCGAAGCTATTTGAGCAGGCTGGAACTGTTGAAATTGCGGAGGTAATTGTTATGCTTCTGCATTGGACTGTCAAAATTTTGCATATATATTGTAAATTTATGTTGTCGAAGAAAAATTGGGATGCTGATACACTGGTATGTGGGTTCTTTGTGGTTGCAGATTATTTACAACAGGGAAACTGAACGGAGTCGTGGCTTTGGATTTGTAACCATGACAACCGTTGAAGAGGCTGAGAAGGCTGTAGAAATGTTTAACAGATATGTAAGTTTACTCCTCTCACGTAAACATCGTTTCCTCCAGGGTCACTTCTCAAGGATATTTATTATGTGGCTAATTTATTTTCCTGCAGTAGCAAGATATATGTTTAAAAATGATCGCCTCTTGAACTTAATTAAATAGTGATAAGAGATGCAAAATTATGACATTGTACTGGACACTTTATATATAATTACTTGAAGAAATAATGCTGGGTGTGAGGCACTTTTCTGCTAGTGATTTCCCAAAGCATGGATTTGGTATTCGCGTGATGATTTGGAGCGACATGAGATCTTGAGTTGGAGTTGAATTCGATTAAAATCTTGATTTCCAATTTTGTTGGTCTCATGGCTTCTAGTTCAGTTGTTAATTTCTAGTACATTTTGTTTTATCATTGTAATTGTTTCTCTTACTGGTTAAGACGTGTCCTTTTGTTAGTTCGTCATAGATCTAGAAGTTACCTTCTAACAAATGTCAGATGATGGAGAATTAGTGGTCGATGTAAATATGCCTGGCAATTCACTATTTTACATGGCAAGACAGTAATACATAATTTACAAGTTTATTCTGGTGCAGCTGCCACTGCCTTATCCTCTACATGTGACTACATATAAATCTTAAGTGTGATTACTGTTTTATCTTTTGTTTTCCTGTGTTCTTACTTCTTAGAATTGGTCGTGAAGTTGGAATGTCTTTTATTGAATTCGCTGCTGAGAAGCAGTTGGAAAGTAATTTTTTTCTTCTTCTACCCCATATGATATTCTTAAGCATAATTCCATCTTGCAAACTATAAGCCTAATTTACAAGTGTAGAACTAGTTGTTATCCTAAAGTTTCTGCCTTCATTCATCTGCAATTGGACATGAAGTTTGCAGCTGCTAATGAATGAATATATGTTTTAGGGAGCATTTCATGCATTTAATTACAATTATCTGATCATTATAGAAGAATGTATAAGGTTCTTTTGCCTTTCCTTTATTTTCTCTCTCTAATTTTGCTTTTGTGGAGTAAACCAGTATGGGTTAGATAAGATTGTCGTACAGTTTTTGTGAAGTCAGTTAATGCCTAGTTAAATTGATTTTAGATGGTTCATTCCTCTACTTTTGATGAAACATATACTACTAGCGTGTGTCCTAGCCCTAGTAGCAACATCCCCATAATATTTATATGTGTGTGTGAGTTTGTTTCTTATTGTGATTTCTCTGCCATTGTCATTCTTAACTGCTTTTGAGCTAGACCTTGTACTTGTCTCTCCGTATTAATTGTTCTCTATATGATTAGAAGTTTTGGTGGGTTACATCAAAGATTTTCCAACTTACAAGTGGCATGAGGAAAACTCTCAGTGTATTAAACCATTAACAAAGCAGCGTTGCTTAGAAATTTCTTGTTGTCAAGAGAGAATATGCTTCCTTAAACTATAGTGAGTCGTCACTGCAGTTTCTTGACTTGGTTCTTTGTTTGTAAGATGATGTTATAAATCTACTTTGGGGTGTGGGGGGTGGTTAGATGCTTTCTTTAACAGTGCACTGACTGAGTCAGACCCGGTAATCTGTGTCCACGGACTTCTTGAAGCTTTCTAATAACATTGTTGGGCAGTTGCTTAGCATTTTTTTTTTCAATATCATTTGTTGTTTTTCTTCTAGAAATTAGAGGTTTTCGTGGAAGAACTTGGTCTTTTAAACCTTGTGTGTTTATTGGCTTCTTCTGTTACAAGAGTGTTCCACCAATCTGTTGATAATTTTATATGTGTTTCTAAAAGGTTTCTTTGCATTTATTTCACATCAGCAATTCAGAGATAGCAGTTCCACCCATGGTTGAAAACTTGTACTATAGTTCGTTTGAGCACTTGCTTCTGTTTCTTAAACAGGAGTTAGATGGAAGGTTCTTAACTGTAAACAAGGCTGCTCCCAGAGGAACCCAGGTTGAACGCCCCTCTCGCGGGTTTGAACCTGCTTTTAGAATCTATGTTGGAAACCTGCCGTGGGATGTGGATAGTACTCGTCTGGAGCAAATCTTTAGCGAACATGGAAAGGTGGTGGATGCACGAGTGGTCAATGACAGGGAGACCGGACGCTCACGTGGTTTTGGCTTTGTAACAATGTTTTCTGAGGCTGAATTGAATGATGCCATCGCTGCTCTTGACGGACAGGTATCTCTATAGTCCTCTCTTTTACTGCCAGAGTGGTGTTCTTCATATTATTGTCCTGACATCAAGAACCTGCCTGCTGGTCCAACCAGGGTTCTTGAGAACCAGTTAGGCTGCCTGTGTATTTGAACCTGGATAATTAGCCCACATAAGCAAGAAGCGTGACTGACCGGCTGGTTTCACCAGCTTTTTTTAAAAGAACTAGCCAGCTTTATCCTTGTTATCAAAGAGGAAAGTTCTTCTTAGATATAGATTGAGGCTACCAAAGCTTGAACCTTAGCTTTGTGGCCAAGGAAGCAATCCATTTACTAGTGATTGAATTTTATACTTATTGTTTTAGTACATAAGCAAGAAGCATGGACAAACCAGTTGGTTTCACCAGCCTTTTTGAAGAACAAGCCAGCTCTGTTCTTGTTATCCAAGCGAAAAGTCTCTTCTTGGAAATAGATTGAGCCTACCAAAGCTTGAAACTTGGCTTTGTTGCCTTGGAAGCAATCCATTTACTACTAAACAAATTTTATACTTATTATTTTTAGTAGACATAAACAAGAAGCATGACTAACTGGCTGGTTTCACCAGCTTTTTTTTTAAGAACAAGCCAGCTTTGTTCTCATTATCAAAGGGAAATTTTCTTCTTGGAAATAGATTGAGCTACCAAAGCTTGAACCGGCTTTGTTGCCAAGGAAGCAATTCATTTATTAGTGATTGAATTTTATACTTATTCTCTTTAGTAGTTGTAAATATGATTTACGTACCGTATTCTGACTGACTATCTCTCTCTTTATCAATCTTTCTCTATATCCGCCACCAATTAGGTTTGCTGAATTTTCTTACAGGTCTATATTTATCATCTTAAAGAAGCCATGTTTAATTAATCAGTGCATGGACCTAATTGTCGTTCAGGTATTCTTTTGATTGGAAGATAATAACTTTGAGTGTACTGGTGTTGCAGATTATGGATGGGAGGGCAATCAGAGTAAATGTCGCGCAGGAAAGGCCAAGGCGTTTTTAATCTTACATGACATGAATACAAGGTCTTCTGAGTTCCGTGGGTACTGTGTTCCAAGTATTGATTTTCCTTTCTTTTTCTGGTTGATCCTTTTTGGGGGGTTAGTGAGGAGTTATATTAGTGTTCAATTTTTCTCTCTTTATATGGAAGATTTTTATTCGACAGTTATCGGGGATCATGGCGCGATTATTTCGATTTCAAAGCATATGATAGTTTTGTAGGCCATCCCATTGTTGTTGCCTGTTGGTGCTTTATTTTGGGACCTTGCTCCTTGTTTAAATCAAGCCACAAGACTACAAGAGCTCCTCACAAATATGTTAACATCAGTGAGCTCTGCCTGCCATCCCAGATACCCACCTGCGAACCCACAGGAAAATTGACACCGGCGGGGATAAAAAGACCATGAATCAGACCCTAAACAACAGAGAAGTAAGATGTAATGACAGCATTTTATCACCTGCAAAGCCAGGGAGGGGTGACCGACCATTGACAAGCAAGAACCATTAACAAAGCAGCAACAGAGAACCAAAATGATTTTATATTACAAGAGCCGCATATACGCGCACATACACACTATATGTACACTAGCTTGTCAAGATCCATGAGCGATTGATGCAAAATTGCGAAGTTGTTTTCCCACACTCAATCTCACCAGAAACCATGGCAAACTCTTAACCCTGCCATTGTGCTTCCCGACTTGTTAAAGGAACGTAACGGACTGAAGTCTCGGTCCGAACATTGATAGAACCATCTTGGTTCTTGTCCACAACCTTCAAATCCTGGAAAATGTTTCCAACAGGAATCAACATTCTGCCACCAGGTTTTAACTGGTCAATCAGTGGCTTTGGAATTTCAGGTGCAGCAGCGCCAACATGTATAGCATCATAAGGTGCACACTCTGGCCAACCTTGTCTTCCATCTATCACCATTAATATAGCTAGAAGTTACCACAGTGCAAAACTACGAGCAAAAAGGATGAAATAGCAAAAAAAAAAAAAAAAAAAAACATAAAGAATGGTTTCCTTAGTTGAATTAACCAGAAAATGTGTTTCTCAAAAACCTACCACCAACATGAATGGAAAGGGCACCCTCCTTCAATAATGGAGCAGCTGCACTTTTCTCAATGTTCTTGATGGATTCTACGACAAGCTCGGGAATATGTTCCACACCAACCACGCGGCCTTGGGATCCAACCATCAATGCAAAGCACGCAGTCAAGTACCCAGTACCTGCAGAAAGAATCAATAGAGAGACTCAAACAAAGAAAAAGAAGAAAGATCAAGACACAGAGAACTTATCAATCTAAAAAGGGATAAAAAAAAATGGTTGGCAACAGTGCGAAACCAATCTATGACAATTGAAGATCTCTTCAGACTAAAAACGCCAAGTAACTAGGTGGAAAATATGTATCTCTCATTTAACTTGGTCATCTTCAAATCATCAATTAAATATAAGTCAATCCTAGAACTGGCCCACACCAAGTTATCTAGCAGCTTATGAGCTTCAGAAAGAACAAATAACAATCTAAGACTTCAAGGTTCAAATTCATTTCTACATGATTCATAGTAAGAAAATGGTCTCTAACATGAAATAATCAGATCCAGCTTTCCAATAAAATACTTAATCACACAGAGGGCGGAAAAAAAAAGAAAAAGAGTAGCATAAAACAACAGAGTTAGTCACATAAGCAGACTAAATTGCCAATAGCGAAAAAGAGTAAATATAAGTTCAGGCATTACATAATCACTACTATTACAGATAGACAAAAAGTAAAGAAAAATGAGTATTACCAGAGCCCACATCCAAAGCATGCATACCAGACTGCAAGTTATCCTGCAACAACTGAAGGCAAGTTGCATGCATGTGAGGTGCAGAAATGGTAGCATTGTAACCAATTGGCATGGGGCTATCCACATAAGGAGGGCACTCATCTGGTACAAACAATGCCCTATCAATAGTACTCATTACTTCAGCTACCTTCTTTGATGTAATCACTCCATCGCGTCGCAGATTTTCTACCATGGCTTTATTCTTATTGTTGGTACTTCCAGTCCAGTATCGCTGCCAACAACAGAGAGTGCATATACTTGAACAAGTAGAAAAATAACCAGAATCACAGAAGCTGAGTAAATCTAAGTTACAGAATTCAAAGGCATGGCTACTATTCACATTGAAAATGGAGAGAGCACCAAACTCTTGAGCCAATAACCACTCCACTATCATCACTAACACCATGCAAATGTCTGACTGGACAGATCAATAGCTATTTAATACCACAAAATCAGAATTCAGAACTAACTTCAGTCAGAGAACTTGCACTTGAATCATTCGAGTTGATTCAAGTGCAAGTTCCAAGGCCCAAAGATGAGAATGATTGGGCATCATAAGTTAAGCAGCCGCAACGAGATCCCCCACAAAATATGGCCAGTGAGACATAGTATAACCACCCAAAATAACAAATATACCCTGGAATATGCATATCAACAATCCAAGTACTAAAATTACCAGCAACTGAAGTGAACCTAGCTCATGAAATTTAAGCCAAGACAACAATCATAACCACCCTTCAACTGCTATGAAGTTAGTGTCCTAATTTAAACTTGATAGACACAAATCGCCTGGTGGGCACTAAATTTTCCTTTGGCAGGCTTTGTCTCTCTTTCTTTCTCTTTGGGTTTCACCTCCTTCTCCTTGTTAGACCATAATTCATTACTTATTTGTAAATGTTGCCTACTGTCATGGGGGGAACGCCCTTCAACTGCTATGAAGTTAGTGTCCTAATTTAAACTTGATAGACACAAATCGTCTGGTGGGCACTAAATTTTTGGCAGGCTTTTGTCTCTCTTTCTTTCTCTTTGGGTTTCACCTCCTTGGTGGCCCTCAATAATATTTCTTTCAAAAAGAATTATGAGTTCTAATTTCATAACTGAAACGAATACTGCAAAGAAATGCTACCTAATTTCAGGAGCACTTGATTATTCCATTTCCATAATTTTAAGAAACTAATTCCCCAATCAACTCATATGAAGAAGGTGACGTACAAACAAACTCCGCTCCCCCAATTGATCGTGATTGAAGACTAACAATCATTCTCAACAAGTCCACTAGAAGATAAAAAAGCGCATCCGAATGGTCCTTTCCTTTCTCTTCATAAATAACGAAAATAATGTCAAGAAAATCAGGCAGTGATGTGTGTGGCATGGGGCAAGTGTATTAAGCGAGAAAGATAAGTACCTCCATCCCGGAAAAGGGGCAGTCACCAGTGAGGAGACGATTGAGGTTTGGCGGGAGATGAAAAGAGGAAAGAGTGGAAAACAGAGGAAGACGAGGACGATGGCTATGGTTGTGTTGTTGGTTATGGAGGAGGGTGTAGGCTAGTAAGCGTTTAAGAGGTGGCGTAATGTAGCGGCAACCATACGCTCTTACTACTCCAGGTCCGGTCGACAGAGATATAGGTGTAGGCATATTCTGCTGTATCCCGTTAACACTCGTCTTTTCCAATCTGGCTGTTTCTACTCACGCGTAACCAGTGGTCGCTATAACCTTCTTTTCTGTTTTCCCTCAGCGGAGCATGTGTCAAGTTACTTTTATGCCCCTGTATCTGAGTCCGTTTAACTAGTGGGCTTTTTGAGACTGCGGTGCCAAGAACTCGCCAAGCCCAGCTCACCGAATTGGGCTTTTCGGCTTTCACAATGGTGAGTTTTATTTGCACTCAATTATTTTTTAAATACAATTTATCTTTGATCAATTTAGCTTTGATTTTCTGTTTTTAATTTTCATACACTTCCGAAGGTAAAGTGATCCATAGCAGGGCCCTTTGTTACAAACTGGTGGTTGTTCACATTTTAGACATAAAATGTATTCTGGAGATGTAGGGTTTTTTTGCAATGTTTGCTAGGGAGATGTAGGTTGCTGTGTATCCTTTTTTTTTTTTTTTTTTTTTTTTGTATTGACTACTCTTTAGATAATTGTTTGCTATGTTTCATAAATGTGTGAGTTTTTGATCACTTAAGAGTCTGGTTAGGTTTTTTTCAATTTATGTGGAATGCAGATATACTGGGTTGTAGTATGAAAATTATGGAGTGCAAATAAAACTCACCTATAACTAGGGGTGTTCACCGGGCCGGGTTCCGGGTTATCGATTGAGTTTGGCCCGACCTGATTTTTTGGACAATGGAGTGACCCGCTCAGTAATCCTATTAAGGGATCACCGAGTCTCGGATTTGATTCCGAATGACCCGGTATCCTTAACAGGTCCTGCCTATTATCACAAGCCCACATTCTTATACATATTTATCTTCTTTTACTATTTGCTTTTGTATTGAAGCTACAAAACCTACAACCAAAACTAATATATCAACCCAAGAATACCTCCCCGTGTCATCAAATGCAACAAATTGAACAATTGAAAATTTGGAACACATCCAGTAGAAGCCAAGCCATACAAATATAAGTAAAAAACATAGATTAAAGAAAAAAGAAATAAAACCCACTTCAAATCGAGCGGAGAAAAACAAGAAAATAAGACAAAAGTGCCACATTAATCATATAAAACAAGAAAATAAGATAAAAGTGTCACATTAATCATATAAAATATATTTTTTAAAATAAAACAATTTTATTACCGGGTTATTGGGTATTCCATAAAAAAGCACTCGGGACCTGGACCTGTTAAGGCAAGATGGGGCTGGATCAGACACGGACCGATAAGAATACTTTCAAGTCAGCCCGATAATCTCTGGGTCAGACTGAGTCTCCAGGTCATCGGATCGGTCCGGATTTTACCACTGACCACCCTATGGACACCCCTACCTAATACCTATCACAAATTATGGTATGACTTGGTCCAATGGGCCATGTTGTTGTTTCAAGTTTCAACTAAACCCAACCTAGCCCAATTTTTTTTTTTGTTTTTTTGAAACAATGACTTAAAAAACTTAAAACTTAATCTCAGCCTCCCATTTGTCATCCCGTGTGAGTTGACGAAGACTTTGATTATTAAACCTTACGCGTCTTCGTAGCATGACTTGACTTCTTGGATTATATTTGGAAGATGACAAATTAATATTACTTTCAAAATTATTGGACATCTAAGTTCACTCTAAAAATTTTTATCTCTCATAAGTTCTGTTGGCATCAAAAAATATCTTGGGTCTAATAAACCTAGTCCATGTACAAGACCCAAGGTGTAGCCCATACGGCCCATCATCAATCACAGCCCATAAGCTCATATTGTTGTAAAAGTGAAGTCCACGTGGTGAGTAACTGCTAGGAGCAGTTGTGTTGAGAATGGCCCATGAAAAGAGAAAGAAGTGGAGGCAGTTACCACAAGATGGTCCAGGTGGTAGCATAGGAGAGAAATGAGGCAAGTTGTTGTGAGAAGGTGATAGTAACTTCCAACTCACAGAAGATGGCATGAATCAAGGATAACTGTAGAGAAATCGTGATTTATGGAGGAGATTTTCGTGCAAGACAGAGAGTATAAAAGGTGGTAGGCAGACAGATGTGAGACACACACAACCAATCAATCAAACAAACTACTCAAGCCCAAAGACAGCTTCAACTTTCAAGCTTCCTAGCATTCTAGCATTTCAATTACATTTCCAAATCTTTGTCAATCTCAAACTATGTCAAATTCTCTTGTATTTATTTCCAATCAAGTTTCAATACCAACTATCGTTGTGTAAATTGTTCTTGGTATCTGTTTTTGTTTCTTCATTTCAATCTCAATGAAGCGCACTTCAGTAGAGTTGGGGAACCTAGAGCTATTGAGGTCCCAAGATAGTTCGCTCAATCGTCTAGATAGAAGTCATATTTACATTAGGTGCAATTTATTCATTAGTGTAGGAAACTATAATCCTTGGCACACCCGTAAATCATCATCACCTCGGGCCACATTTAGGTGACAACAAGTTCATTTTTATTTTTTACAATTATTTAAATAATTTAAATTTTATTGAATTTATTTTTTGTCCTTTTTTCAAAGATGATTAGATCTAATAGTTTTTTCTCTTGGTACTTTCTCTCTATGCTACATCTCTCATCTCACTACATCCCCTCTCTCTACTACATTTCTCTCATCACTGCATCTTTCTCTCCCCTACTGCATATCTCTCTTATTATTGCATATTTCTCTCTCTCTCTCATCTCTTTTTTTGGCTGTCATTTTGGTTTAAATATGACTGGACATTATGCGTCTCCTTAAGGGGAGTCCAATGGTGGTGGTGTGGCAAACCACCGTCGGATTCAACCGGATCTGAAGTTTTTTTCAAAATAATAACGTTAGCCGACCAATGTTACTGTTTTAAAACAATAACATTAGCAAACCAATGTTACTATTTCAAGAGAGACATATTTGATGACTGTTTTCGACCGTATATGGCTGGACATTGTGTGCTTCAATGAGAGGAGTCCAACGGTGATGGTGGTATGGCGAGCCGTTGTCGGAATCGGCCGAATCTTAAGTTTTTTTCAAACATTAGCATTTGTCGACCAATGTTATTGTTTTGAAATAGTAACATTGGCCAATCAATATTACTGTATTAAAACGGCCATTTTCGATAGTCGTTTTGGGACATTTCTGGCTTGGCATTGTGTGTCTCAGTGAGGGGAGTCCAACGACAATGGTGGTGTAGCGAACCGTCCCCGAAATTTACCGGATCTGGGGATTTTGTCTTGCGATGGTCATGGCTTTTCGATCATTTTTCGATCAAATGGACGGTCGTTGGTGGTGGTGGAAGGTCGGAGTATGTTTGATGTGATGTGAACTTCAGTTTAGGTTGGATATCAATGGGCAAAAATAAGTAGAGAGAAAGAGAAGAGAAGTGTAGTTGTTGTAGGAGGAAGAAGATAATGGTAAAATAATAATTAATATACTTATGGTATCTTAAAGGGATAAAGTTTTTTAGATTAGACTTAAGTGTCTAAAAGTTTCACAAATGGTACCGGCTTAAAATTTTCCCGTAAATATTTTGGGGTAAGGGTTAAACCCATACGTGATGGGGCCCATGCGTGAGTGGTGTTAAAAGGATCCCACAATTTAAATAAAGTGCAGGATCCCATGTACTCATATATATAATATTCACAGAGTTGCATGGATATTCATATTGACAAAAATATATTTTTCATCCCTATTTTTTTTTGTCTCATTTTCCTCTCTCAATTACGAGAAGGTATTCCGTTCTTATTCTTACTTCGCATTATTAGCAGTAAGTTGATGACATATCTGATGATCCGAGTTTAGATACATATCATATGTTCAGATAACAAATTTGAATGATGTAGTTTTCAATTATTAAAAAAATGAGTTAGTGCCATATCAACTAATTATGGAGATGGAGTGCTTATCTTAATCGGAGGGAATGATTAAATTTTTGATCGGACGGTCAGCATGAGACGGAAGACTTTCACCGTCATGGACCACTTCAGTCAGTTGCCCTGCCGGAAACTTCCAACATCCCTTGACTTGAGACGTGGAGCTGTACCGTGTTGACTGGCTGAGATTGACTTTGACTTCCACATCTACCACGAAAATTTTAGACCACTTTTCATTTTCTATTTTTTTTGCTAAAAAAAAATATAAAACCACATTTTATTCAAAGTTTTTATATTACCAGTGACATTTAAGTTTGTTTTTCTAATACTCGGATTAAGATGTCTTATCCCGATTCTCTATTTTATATACTCAAATGACACTTTTTCTCAATTCTATTAAAGTCTGTATCCTAACCTCAATTTAAAATATTAATTTCCTCTTCGTTTATTATTCATTGTTTATTTTTTATAATATTGAATAAAAATTAAATTATTTAAGCATAATATTGTGATTAAGTATATGTTAATCGGAAATGACATGTATCCTATCTGTTTGGTAGCACAATAGGTTTATTCCATCGATTTAATCAATGAAATAATTTTATTTATACTCTTTTGTCCCATAATTCGTTGTCCAAAATTTATTGTTTTAATATAGATTCTATTGTTTTTTAAAACACGATTTAGAATTCATTGTTTTAATTCTGAATTCATTTGTTTTTGAGATTTCATTGAAAAAAAATGGAATTAAGATTTATCCGATAAAACTCTTCGACAATGAATCTTGTTAGAGAGAGTTTTATGTGTTGATTCTGAATATGTAATTTTTTTTTAAAATTTAACATGTATTTTGAGAGTTAAAATGTTTTAAAATTTCGTTTAAGATATTTGGGCTCCTATGGCCATCTAGCTCTACTATATGTTAATTGGAGGGAAAAAAATTAACATTACCTTTTATAGAATATTTTATTTGTTTTACTTTGAGTATAGACCAAGTTGAATTGGATTATCTACTATATATGTTATTGTCTCTACTTTAACCACTAACTATTTCTTTCATAAAATGTCAATTTTAACGACTTGACTCAATTTCGTTACAAATGGTTTTAAGAGTGAGTGCCTTTGAAAGACTTGGAAGAGGAAATAAGATTCAAACTTTAATGGGACCCGCCGTCCATGTTTTCCACAAGTAGGCGTGTATAAAACTATTGCAATTCAACAAATGAAAAAATGAAAAACTTGCAAGGGGAAAGAAATTACATTTTAGAAACCCCATTTTTATTGTTTTCATTTTACCCCAATTCATGTGAATCGTTGAATGCTAAGTGGACTTTACATGTATATTTATAATCAATGTCTATTACAAATGTCACATAGAATTGAGGGTAAAATGAAAATCATAAATTGAGGATCTATAGCATTACTCTAGAAATAAGAATCCAATATTAATAGGTGTCGGGACTCTATTGTAGAAAAACCACAACAGAGCCTGCTATAATTCTACTATGGGTGTTTAATTTTTTTTTTTTGAAATATTATATTTGTATAGTGAACTATTTTATGAATCCAACAAATTTTTTTTTTTTGGTTTGAAATAAAACTCAATCTCAACATGAAAAAATGTATGAAATGTTTTTGGTTTATATCCAATTGTTTAGAATTATCATGCATTTTTATTTCAAATAAAAAAATATCTTTAGATTCCTATGCTAATAAAAATACCAATATAATTTGTCAAAATTTATAAAAAAAAAAAAAGAGCAGCCCTGTCGTCCAACATCAATGGGACCCGCAGTCCAAGTTTTCCACAAGTGGGTGTGTATAAAATTAAGACAATTCATCAGTTGAACGAACCATGAACTCCTATAACAGCCACCATTTCCACACCTAAATCCGCCACCAAGAAATGGCTCTCTCTGCAGGCAAACACCTCCTCTCTCTCCTTACTCTCCTATCCTTCTTCCTCCTAATCACTGATGCAAGGTTGGAGTTGGACCCTTCAGACCTCAAAGCCCTCTCAATCATCCAAAAAGACTTCGGCTTCAAGGGTCAACGCCACCCATCCACCACCTCCCCTTGCAATGCTCCTGGTGTATTCTGTGAGAGAAGGTTCTCAAAGAACAACACTTATGTCCTCAAAATCACGAGGCTTGTCTTCAAATCCCAGAGTCTTCGAGGGTTCTTATCTCCGGCAATCAGACGGCTCTCCGAGCTCAAAGAGCTCTCTTTATCCAACAACAAGCTTGTTGACCAAGTCCCACCACAGATAGTCGATTGCCGGAAACTGGAAATTCTGGACCTGGGAAGCAACCACTTCTCCGGGGAAGTTCCCTTTGAGTTGTCTTCTTTAGTCCGTCTTCGAGTTCTTGATCTCTCCTCAAATAAATTTTCTGGGAACCTGAGTTTCTTGAAATATTTCCCAAACCTGGAAACTCTTTCTATTGCAAACAATCTGTTCTCTGGGAAAATACCAAAATCTCTGCGATCCTTTCGCAATCTCCAGACTTTCGATTACTCGGGGAATAGCTTTCTTGAAGGTCCTGCACCATTCATGAAAAGAGTTAATGTTTCAGCATCTCAGTATCCAAAACGCTACATTTATGCAGAGGATAAAACTAGAAGAAATTCTGCTCTAGCACCAGCACCAGCACCAGCTGCAGCCAATGCTTCTTCCGGTGCTCAGGCTCCGGCTCCATCAACGGAGCACCACAAGCATAAAAAGAAGAATAGGAAGCTGAGAGCGTGGATTTTGGGATTCTTTGCTGGAGCAGTAGCCGGGCTGATATCTGGATTTGTATTCTCGTTGATGATGAAGCTGGTCTGGGCAGCAATCAGAGGTGGGCGAAGAGATTCAGGGCCAGCGATCTTTAGTTCACTAATCAAGAAAGAGCAATTAGCTTTCTTGGAGAAAGAAGATGGGCTCGCTTCACTGGAGATGATTGGAAAAGGTGGGTGTGGAGAGGTTTACAAAGCTTTGCTGCCTGACAGTGACGGTAAAATTAAAACGATTGCTATAAAGAAGGTTATTCAACCTCTAAGGGATGCAACAGAGTTGACTGATGAAGACAGTAAGCTTCTGAACAAGAAAATGAGGCAAATTCGATCGGAGATAAACACTGTCGGCCAAATTAGGCACAGGAATCTACTTCCCCTATTAGCTCATGTGCCACGGACTGACTGTCATTACCTAGTCTACGAATTCATGAAGAATGGGAGCCTCCAAGACATACTTAGCCAGGTTTCAGAAGGCAAAAGAGAATTGGATTGGATTGCTCGACACAAGATTGCCCTAGGAGTGGCAGGAGGGCTTGAGTATCTGCATATTAATCATAGCCCGCGTATCATTCATAGGGATCTTAAGCCAGCCAATGTCCTTCTCGACGACGACATGGAGGCGCGTATTGCAGATTTTGGGCTTGCCAAGGCAATGCCAGATACGCATACGCACATCACAACTTCAAATGTGGCAGGAACTGTGGGTTACATAGCTCCAGAGTATCATCAAACACTTAAGTTCACAGACAAGTGCGACATGTATAGCTTTGGGGTTCTGCTAGGGATTTTAGTGATGGGGAAGCTCCCATCTGATGAGTTTTTCCAACATACGAATGAGATGAGCCTGGTTAAGTGGATGAGAAATATAATGACCTCTGACAATCCTAGCCAAGCAATTGATTCAAAGCTGAGGGGAAATGGATTTGAGGAGCAGATGCTTTTGGTTCTGAAAATTGCTTGCTTTTGCACCCTTGAAGATCCAAAGCAGAGGCCTAACAGTAAGGATGCTAGGTGCATGTTGTCTCAGCTCAAGCATTGACCATGTATGATATAATAAGTTTTAGCAACTGTAAGAACAATGATAGTTCTAAGTATGTATGGTTCATCTTCATCCAATATGTTAAAAGCCCTAAGATATGTATTTTCTCATCAATGTTATGAAGCAAATAATGCATAACACATGGGTACTGCCTTTATTTTTCTTTAGTTTTTATGGCAAATGTAAAATCTAAAAAGCAAACTATACCTTTATTCGTTCTTCTTCTTCTTCTTCTTCTTTTTTAGTTTGTTGTATATTAATGGAGGAAGGGGGAAGGGCACCCCAGACATACTAATTCATAGGAAACAGGAGGAAACAATGAATCTTTATAAAAACTAAAGCTAGCATAGACCTAACCACTCAGCAGTCTACATAATGGAATCCTCCATATGCTAATTTTGGACTCAACAGCCATGAGTAATTGTGTGAATTAGGTCAACTGGTTAGGTGTGGGTCAACAAAAAACCCTAGGATAAGCTGAAAACACCATTAAGTAGAAGAAAACTATACAGATAAAAAGAAACATGTATAAACACAAAACTCTTTCACTAGTTCCCATGAGATAAAAAAAGGTACCGCATTTAAATTCATTCTCAAGGAACCGATTGAATTGCCAATATGTTCTAGTTTTCAAAAAGTCACAACTACAACATTTGTCGTGAACTTACCGGGAAAGCTGTATGGATATCAATTGATGTACAAACAATGTGCAGGTCCCCCCTCGAATGCCTTAAAAATCCAAAAGTAACCGGGGAAAAATCCTCTCCAAATTATTTACTTCAATATTATTAGCACCCTTGTTGCAGCTCACTGCACAGCCTCCGCATTAACATAAAGATATTCATCAGTATGACAAAACATTGCACATTTACACTCCAGATCTTAACCTGCTAGGAAAACTCGAAGAAGTTCACAACTCGGCTTCAGTGCTTTTGCATTAGCTGCGTCAGGAAGGCGAGCATATACAAACAATCATATTCAACATTTCTACAATCTCAGTCATAACACATAATAAAAAATTCCATTCAATAAATTCGGGAAATCTTGATGAAAGAAGGAAGTGGAAATGGTAGATACCAGAGGTTGGTCTGCTCTTCTTGGATGTTCCAACTATAAAACTTTATATAAGACCGAAAACTCAGAAATAAACAAGCAATGAAGCAACCAAGAACTTTACTGCAAATGAAACATTTGCATACAGGGAAAAGAAAAAAAAAAACTGCAATTGTAGCTTACACAAAGCAATATTTGGGTCCACATGCAATGAGAAAGATGGATGCATATGTAATGTACATTGTTGGGTATCTTCAAAGTTCAAACTACCCTCAGAAAGATAGAATAGTAGATTAAGATTTAGAATTCAAAATGAAGAATTTAATTGCTTAGCATATAAATTCTACCTCGCCTTCTGTAGCATCATCGCCTTCCTTCCCCTCGCGCTCTGAGATAACCATGGAGAATTTTGATCGAAATTAAGAAAGAAATGATCAAGTATATAGTATCCATATATGAAGAAAGACGTAAAGAAAGTAAAATTGAAGGAGAGGGACGAAAGAGAATCACAAACCAAAGAGCTCTTCTGCTCCCAACCTGCTTGAAGATAGCGTGGATCAAATCCTACAGAAAATGCGCAGCGATTCAGCCATAAATTGTTGAATGAAATCAAAGATCCATACTAATTTCCTCCTCCTTCGCTCTTTGCTTTCTTCCCATCGACTCACTTGGGTCTTGGCCTCTTGGGTTTATCGTCCCATGAACGCAATTTTTAATAATACAAATTTAAAACTTGACCAGCATGTTCCGGTAGCCCTTATAGCTCAGTGGTAGAGCGCCAGTCTTGTAAACTGGAGGTCCGTAGTTCGATCCTGCGTGAGGGCATAATTTTCTGGTTATATTTTTCAAATCTGCCCATCTAAATGAAACGACGGCGTTTATCATCCGCCCTCGCAAAGCTGAGAGGGCTCCCTTAAGACAGACAGTCGTCGCAACTCCCAAATTCCCAACGGGAGAACCAGCGCTGCTGAAATCAGCTGAATAGCCTTATTCGGAATCCCGTTCTATGTAGTTTTTTGACAATCAGTTCTCTCTCTGTACCGACTGACTATGGCTAATCTTATACAAAAACTCGTCAAAAACAAATCTTCTTCTCTAAGAATCATTGCCTCCTTCAAAACCCTACAACCTCCAAAACCCACGTCTGCTCTCAACAATCCTCTCCAAACACACCTCAACACAGCCATAACGGACCAATTGTCTCTCTTTAAGTCTGCTATCAAGGAGGATCCTACTCAGTCCTCGCAAGTCTTCTACCCCACTTTTCCGTCGGTTCATTGCCTGAACCCTGTTTTGTCAACTGGGTTTTGTCAATCTGGCGATGTGGTAACGGATGACGCGAGGACGGTCTGGGCAGATAGCGTTAAG
This sequence comes from Tripterygium wilfordii, assembly GCF_013401445.1. NCBI lineage: Eukaryota > Viridiplantae > Streptophyta > Magnoliopsida > Celastrales > Celastraceae > Tripterygium > Tripterygium wilfordii. Next base: position 11,853,559 of record NC_052250.1, read on the forward strand.
AAGAAGAGGAAGAAGAAGATGAACAAGCACAAGTACAAGAAGCTGAGGAAGCGTCTCCGGCGAAAGTCCAGAGCTTAGGCTTATTTCGGTGAGAGTTCGATTTCTTTTTGATTGATTGCACCCGCTTTTGGGGATTGGGAATAACTTTAAGATTCATTGTGAACTCTCTTTTTGAGATATTGTGACATGAATGTGCGAACAAGATTTTATCTTTTACGTGCCTTCGGAGAATTATTGATTTGGAATGAGATTTTAGTTCTCGTAATTGGTTTCTTTGAGATTGGAATTATCTATTTTAGAAATTGCTTCTGCTTCTAGTTGAGGGCTTCTCTACGTATGCCTGCACTTTTATGTTCATACAGGTAGATAAGCTGGCTTGTCTATATTGATATAAGAACCTGCGTGGTTGAATCGTCCTTACCAGCGGGATAGTATATGAGAGTGTGCTCTCCCTCTCTGAGTACTTATCCAAGTAACCCATAATCACAGGGTCTGTGCTGATTACAGATATTTTTCTCCCCAACATTCACATTTGTGGAGGAAGAATAATTTCCTGTTTCAAGTGTAGAGCCTTGTGGTGGTGCAGTCGGGTTGATTAAAAGTTAAAACTATTTGGATAACCAAAATGATTGGGACCAGATATTTCATTAGACTAAATTGATTTTTCTTATTTACGGGTGAGGGCAGTGTTTAGATTATGTAACTTTCTTAAAAACATGGGTTTGAGACTCCAATGGTTGATTAAAAATGTGGTGGCACTGGGACACTTTTCACAGAACATGTAGAAGGTAGACAAATCTTTGATGCTTCCTTATTAGCTATTTCACAGTGGCTTCCCACATTCTGAAGATTGCCAAGGCAGCAATATCTAAAGTTGACATTGTAAAGCTTACTTTGAGGATATGGGTTTCCTGGCATGAGCTGATTAAAAAGTGTATATCCTAATTTCTCAATTATTAGCAATTGAAAATTTTTGGTTTCTTTTTTTTTCTTGTATAAACCGTAGTCAAATAAATTGCAAAATGTAGTCATCATTTTATTGGAAAGTGCTGAATAAATTGATAGCAGTTGCAGGTCACTTGTTGAAGTTTTCAATATTGCAAGAAAGGAAGTAGAGTATATGGGGGATTATGAGGCCATAAGACCCACTATGACTTGGAACTTCCTTTGCTGTAATGCTGTCTTCAATTTAATGAAGTAACAGAAAAAAAAAATGAAATGATCAACTTTGGCGAAGGGTTTAATATACAATTTGAGAAGAAAACGTATGGGTTGTGCAATAGGTTCTTTACCTACTCACTACCTTGGTCTATCTCTGGGTGCAACTCGCAAACGAGGGATCCTATATTAGAAAATTTGAGGAAAACATTTTGCAAGAAACTGTGGGGAAAACAATAAAGCATTAGCTGATTGTGAGAGACTAAGAGAGTAGACTTGCTATTTATCTGCCCTTTCAAGCATATTTCAAGAGTTTATTTGGGGAGTTTTCTTCTATCAGAGGTTTTCTTTTCATCTGGTTGTTTCTTAGCTTTTTAATTTAATTATTTGCTTCTTGTCTTGCATCAGATAGAAATATAATAGATTAAGGTAATTTACATTTTTAACTTCCTTTTTCTCTTTGGTTGGTGGAAAAGGGTATTTTGCAACCGAGTCGGACATTGGCGTCTATCCTGCCTTTGTGAAGTCAGAATATTAAATGGTGATTTTCCTTTTTGAGTGAAAAAAGAACTTTTATTGCAGATCACCAAGGGGATGCCACGCTGAATTACAAATTAGAGTGCAAAAACCGAAACTAAGAATCGTCGAAGAACTCTTTAACATTGCATGAGCTGCCATTACAATAACAAGAAAACCACGGTTTCAAGATACCAAACCATTCATCTAGAGCTATAACTGGATCTCTGAATCTCCAAAGATTCTCTTGTTTCTCTCTTGCCAAATTCTCCAGCTGCTAGTGATCAGCCTTTTTTCCCTTATGGTGTGCAGGGCAGTCCAAGCTTTTAGTGGAGGCTTGCAGCCTCCAGACTCTAAGAGAACTAGACATGACCCAATTAATGCCTCCATGTTTTCCCTTTAGTGAATGGAGAAGGAATATTGAAGGATGATATCGATACAACTAATGAAATTTCACAATATTGGCTTTGATTTTAAGTCTTAAGACGTTTTTCGCCTTCAGGATCTTCATCTTCAGTTGATGAGAGTACCCTCTTCTTTGATTTTTTGAATGAATTTGGCTTTATCAACTCATGGTTTTGTCTTGATTACAAGAGGCACAAGTTAATGGAATGGTATCATCTGCTTACCTCTGTAATGCGTGGACTGTGGAGCTTCTTCCTGTGCATTTTCATTGCTCTTAAAGGTTTCACAGCCCCCATGTTTTAGAGGTGGAGTCATTCTCAGATTCTCTTATAAGCATGACTGTGGAGCTGCTGCACATTCAATGTCTGGTACTGTCTGCTTATTGTTTGCTTTCTTAAATTCTTGTACCATCTAGAAGACATACCATTTATGTTTTCCTTGTAATAGATGGCGATAGCCTAACTAGTTATCTATCCAAACTTAAGGGGTAAAAAATATTACCCGAGGTAGAGAGTTCGATTCTATTTCCAAGTCGTTTCTGCTGGGTTTTGGTCCGACTATCTTGTCAAGTAATTTTCGTTGGATCTTAGCCCGACTAACTTGTCGGGTGGGTTTGCACTAGGAATTGGGCTACAACAATGAGAAATGGGCCCTTAATTGGTGAACTATAGGGAAGAAACATGGACTGGTTAGTTAGTTGAGCACTATTGGTCCAAAAGAACCCTTGGACTGGATAAAAGCCCATTTCAAAGCAGCTGCCTGGGAACATGAGGAGACGTTTAAACAAAGAAAATAAAGATAAGGAAAAAGAAGACGACAGGAGTAGACATGTGGGGAATCTCTCTATTTCGAGGTGAATGTATTGGGGAGAGCCAACATCCTCCTCACATTCTTACGTAGGAAGCGTCCTTGATTTTCCAAATAGCCAGCCAAGAACAATTACATTTTTTTGGTGGCATGCTCTAGGTTTCCCCATTTCAAGAGCCTCATTCCAAGGTTCCTCTCCACACTTGTTCACACTACACTAGAACCTCATGTTGATACGTGTCACCACACAGATCGGGGAAGAGGAGACTGAGATGAGGAGCATCTCGATCAACTCAGATGTCACCTCGGTATGATTTAATAGGCATAACCCTGAAACCCCAGGTGATCAAAATATCTCCGGGTACTTATGAACACTCATCACCGAATATGAAGGAAATTTATAAGAGATTTATAGAGGATTCACCCCATAAATCTTGTTCGCAATCAAGGACAATAAGTAATTCAAAAGTCATATAAAGTGGAATCTCCATTTGGGTAAATCTATCTCTCATTCTCACTATTCACTACTAGTTAAAGAGAGAGCTATAACTATCGATCGATTTCAATAGCCTTATTTTCTACCAAAATGACTTGAGTATCGGAGCGTCTCTTAAGAGACATCTTGGGAATCCCAAAGCTCACATTTTCTCACTATGCAAATAGAGAACAATCATATCATGATTATTAATCTAATCAACTAAGACATATGCAGAACCGACAATCGATTACCAAACAATCAAAGAGTCGATTTGATTTTGCACGTCATATACACATATTAACATCTAAAGAAATTTATGGTTTGTAATCACTAAGAGGGAAAACCAAAAATGGTAGATTATTCTACTTCAACTCTTCTTCTTCTTCTTCTTTTTTCCTTCCCTCCTTTTTCTTTTTGGTGCTCTTTTTTGATTTATTCATCTTTAATTCAAAACTTTGCATCAAAGTTTTTTTAAAAAAAAACCCCCCCAAAAAAGAAGAAAAGTTTGGTTGATAACAATGAACAAGTCAATAATTACGCCTGCGCGGTTTATATCCCAAGTGCCATTCAGCCATTGTATTCATAATAATAATACTCATTCAATGAGGCTTTGACTTGTGCTTTCATGCCATGCGAAGGAAAGAACCCATCAATTATCAATTACTAGTCTTGCTTATGACAGACACCAGTGGTCCTTCATGATTCCATAAAATAAATAAATAAATAAAAATTGGGTTAAATTTTTTATGTCATCAGTTGATTGCATCAGTCATTCAAATTTCTTTGTTTTTTCTTTTGGATTGTTATTATAGTTTAATCGCAATCCTACCCCCCACAACAAGTTAGATCACCTATCAATTCCATTTCCCATACACTTTGCTCCAATGCACCTTATTTGGACTAAATATGTCTCTGCCTAGTGCCTGACTTTTACTTCAGTGGGCCCAAAGAAGTTGTTGGCTCATTGAGCGGACGGTGTGATGCGCGGATTCAAATAGCTTTAGTTTGTAGTGCGTTGCATTGGATAATAACCCTTTCAGGACCGACTGCCGAAAGTGCGTTCGTTGGAAATAATAGAGACACGTTACTCAAAATGGGACACCCTGGCAGCTCAACAAAATATGAGCCTTACATTGGTACCCCAAATCTTTCGTTTATTATAAAATCATCCGAAAGTAAAATTTATAGTTCAAAATCACCCCTACATATTAATTTTTTTTTTCTGCATAGGTACTTGTTCTCTATTGGGCAGTCAGCACAGCAGTGACTGACTCTTCTTTCAAAATTACAGTGTCTCCATTACTTAATTAATTCCATCTAAACTGCACTGAGCTCTCTCCCTCCCTCTCTCTCTCTCTCTCTTGCTTAGCTAAGACTTAAGAGTGCTAAGAACAAAGAAGAACATCCTCTGCCAAAAATAAAGCAAAAGAGAAGGGAGGGAATGTTGATCTGCTTCTACTGTTCTTTACAGAGTTAAAAAAAAAGAAAGTGATTTCATCTTCAGAGAGACAAATTATACATACTACTACTTCCATAGATTTGAGCCATTAATACATATATACAGATAAAGAAGAAAGGGAGAGTTGTGAGTTTGTGACCACACAATCAGGATGGGTGGGGTGACATCCTCCATGGCTGCCAAATTCGCCTTCTTCCCACCTAACCCACCTTCATACAAGGTTATTACAGACGATGCCACTGGCCTTCTGCTACTTGACCCTTTCCCCCATCGTGAGAACGTCGACGTTTTGCGCCTCCCCACCCGCCGCGGCAACGAAATCGTCGCCGTTTATGTTCGGTACCCCATGGCCACCACCACGCTTCTCTACTCCCATGGAAACGCAGCGGATGTTGGCCAGATGTATGAGCTATTCATCGAATTGAGCATCCACTTGCGCGTCAATCTCATGGGGTACTTCATTTCCCCTTACCCTTTTGTTTCTTTTTGAAGATTTTATTTTGTGGAATGCGTATGGAAGATGATGTTAATGCGCATGTTTATGCTACTTTATGACTGATTTTCATGTAGCCTTTATGGGTTGTGGCTTCGATGAGTGAGATATACCCAGTTGGAATTTTCATGTATCTTTTTTTTTTCCCTGTGTAGAAGCGCAGGAGTATGCTAGAATTATGTGGTTTGGGCTCTTGAAGATTAGGCGATTGTTTGATCAAGTAGATAAATTTATTTGGTTGTAGGAGATAGGCTGAGCTTTTCTTTGAATCCAGGCACAGCACATCTAGATTTTCCTGTTGACATAGCTTAATTTAGTAATTCATCAGCAGAGTTGAGAAAATGAGATATTTGGTGTAACTCTGCTATTTGAAGATTGAAGTGATGTTAATCTTGTCGTAGATCTGGGTTTTACTGGAAATGAAGGTTCTAATGTATGGATGTCAAGAGCATTTTTTTTTTGTTTGAATCTGAAGCTGCTGTCCATTTGATTTTTTTTTTATTTTGATGTTAAAGTATCAATTTCTGTCTTTTTATGGTGTGAGTTAGCTAGGTTGATGTGATAGTTTTACCCTCAAGTGGCAGATCTCATCTGCACGTTATAGTAGTAACAATTGACTAAGAACAAATTTCATTGAGGTGCAGCTCCCTCCAGTCCCGTTCATGGGCTGGGTTAAGGGTATATCCAAGTGAGGATGCTACAGAGATTCAAAACTTGTGAGGAAAATAAAGATGAGTGTGACTATATGTTTGGCAAATAGAGAAGGATTGTATGGAGAGGTATCTACCTTCTGTGGGAAGTCGTAAGATGGGGTGGACTCAGCTTAATCCATTTCTTGAAATTTCATAGCTGCTTTTAGAGGATCGAATTTTGACTGCAGATATGGAAAGTCATAATGAAGTTGTGATTATTTCAGCAGTTATTGCTGATCAAGTGCATGAATTGGTTGGGAAGTCCAATATTGCCAAGATTGATTTTCTATTATATGCTTACAGTTTGGAATTACATAAGGTGTTTCGTTCAGTTACATCTAATTTATGAAATATACACACATAGCTTTATTAGTTTTGTAAAACGTATATAGTTTCTTTCTATTAAAAAATTATATATTTAGTTTCTTATCATTAGAGCTTTACTTAATGAAATAGACTTGAATATTTGAACTCAAATGTTATTTGGTTGGCTGGTTTGAAGGAAACATGCGTGAATATTTATGCGTTTTTGGTCGCCAACTGCAATTACTTGTAATTAAGGCTGCATTGCACTTTTGTGGTAGAAAAACTTCGTTGAACAAATAAAAACTGTAGATGTGCCATTAGTCATCCTTGGAATTGTTTACTTTTTTGTATGGACCGAGCACCATCTTAATTTTCTTCTCTTGATTCTCAATTCTGTTGTTATCCTCTTAATTTTAATTTAACCTTGTTGATGATTCTGTTAAGATTGCGTCGCTGCTTGACAGCCCAAGACTGAGATCTCCAATTTTTTGGTCTTTAACCTTCGGTGATCATTTTTTTTCTCCTTCTATGATGGCTCTCTTTTGGTAGTTTTTGGGACTTACTTTTATTTGTATATGGATGAGCGTTACTATTTGTGTCTGTGCACACATGGTTTATAAAACTAATGTGTTGTGTGCACACATATTTATATATCAAGAAAACATTAGATAAAGAATTGAAAGGTGTTCTTTGTTTTGTCAATACACAGTTATGACTACTCTGGCTATGGGCAGTCAACAGGAAAGGTAACTGCACCATGAAACGGCTTAATTCTTTATGTAATCGTATTTGTTGCAACAGACAATTGATTCTGAAGTGCATTGAATTCCTTTTATCCAGGCCAGTGAACACAATACTTACGCAGATATTGAAGCTGCATATAAGTGTCTTGAAGAAAGCTATGGTGCGAAGCAGGAAAATATCATCCTGTATGGGCAATCTGTTGGAAGTGGCCCAACTTTGGATCTTGCTGCTCGTTTACCTAGGCTAAAAGCAGTTGTTCTGCATAGTCCTATACTATCAGGGTTGAGAGTCATGTATCCTGTGAAGCGTACCTACTGGTTTGACATTTATAAGGTCAAATATCTTGTTCCTTGCTCTTTCTGGATTGCCATCAACACAATTAGTTGAACAATATTGATGGCTGAAGTATGTGTCTGAACATGACTTGTGGATATCTTGCAGAACATTGACAAAATCCCATTGGTGAAGTGCCCTGTACTTGTAATTCATGTAAGTACTTTGAATTCATTATGTAGCTTTCGCCTATTGCATGAAGCAATTTGGAAAGGTTGCCTCTTCGTAACCGTGACATGCTATTTTTGGTTTCAGCTTCTATAGAATTTTAAGAACACCCCATGCTAACAAACGTGTATGGAAGAGGGCTTTGTAGATTGCAAATATGTAAGCATATATGAAATGCATCGTTGCAGAACAGTAGTTCTGAAACGATGTGACATGGAAGGATCTGATGTGAAATGTATTCAGAGATGCTAAGAGGCGTTCAGTAAAGACGAGATAACGTTGACAAAGTTTTTTTTTTCTCAAGCTGACATGACTTTTATCTTAATTGATATAGAATTGTTGTGATCTAGGGGCACCGGAGCCAAAATTGAATGGTGTTTCTTGTATCACTTTTAGTTTTGTGCTTTTTATGGGGCATTTCAGTTGGACCTTGTTTAGAATTTCACCTTCTTTTCGTCGTTCTGATTTCTGTAACATGTTGTGATTCAGGGAACATCGGATGAAGTTGTCGACTGCTCTCACGGGAAACAACTGTGGGAATTGTGCCAAGAGAAGTACGAACCTTTATGGCTGAAAGGAGGAAATCACTGTAATTTGGAACTCTTTCCAGAGTATATCAGGCATCTCAAGAAGTTTATATTGACTGTTGAGAAATCACCTTCACAAAGACATAGTTCTAGGAAAAGTACAGATGGATACGAGCAGTCCAGAAGGAGTGTTGATCGTTTTGAGGTTCCAAGGAAGAGCACAGACCGGAGAGAGAAACCAAGAAAAAGCACAGACAGACCTGAAAAGCTGAAATTTCATGAATTCAAGTTTAATAACTTTGACAAGCTTGAGAAGTTAAAAATCCCATTCGATCAGGCGGAGAGGGCGGAAAGGTCACGGAGAAGTGTCGAATACTTTGAGAAACCAAGGAGAAGCATCGACCAGCAGTTAGAAAAAGGGAGGAAGAGTGTCGATTGGGTTGACAGAATTCGCGCCCCTTGAAAACTATCAAAATAGTTTTTGACATACTACTGCCTGCATATGCTAATGAGAATGGGGGGTGAAACGAGAGGAAGCTGGACTGGTACAGAAGAAAAACATCAATTGGGGGCTTTAACTTATAGTTCACAGAATGCATTTCATATTAATTACTTTGCATTGGATTGGTGAGTTTGGTATACTGGGATCATGGATTGTGATATAAACAACTCTTTTAACATCTTAGATTATGTCTTTTAAGTCAGAATAGAATTGGCATCAGGCATGGAGTTGTGATTTCCTCATTTTCTTGCACTTTCTTATGTTTGGTTAAAAGGGGAACTCTTTCAGTCTTTCCATTGGAGTACTATCTTTGCTTGAGTCCTGGAAAATGAAATGGGCATTTTATTATTCTTTCTTCTTCCAATCAGCAAAACATTTTGTTACCAAATCTTCCACCAAGTATGTCAGCATGCATGTATGCATCCCAAAAAAAGTGCACACATATCTAAAAACACAAAAATCATATGAACAATTAGATGGATTATTTATTCATCACTTGGATGATAGTTTCGTTGGTGAATTCCTAGGACCAAATCGTATGAACTCGGGAGGTTTTGAGTTCTGTTTTCATTTACATCAATGCCCTTATAAATATACATTTTTGTGGGTGTCAATGTTGAAAGGGCTTGGTGCACCAAATTTTTTTTTAAAAATTCCGAAAAAATGTAGTATTTCTCATGACTAATCCGACAGTATTTTTTTTGTTACAAACAAAAATCAAATTAATAGCGACCAACCTTTTGAGTGTTTTAAGTTTATATCCAATGTTCTAAAATTGTCATGTCTTTTTCATGTTGAATTTTATTTTTGTTTCAAACAAAAATATACCATTAGATTCGTTATGTTAAATACTACACATTTATGATTTTTCATAATTTTTTTAAAAAAATTGATTTTTTTTTCCACTTATCTCTGTTATAATTTCAAATTTAACTTGAAATAAATATATATTTTTTATAAAGGGCTTAAACGCGAGCACTTCATTTCATAGTAGCAAACTTACACCTAGTGCCACGTTTGCGGCCTAGAAATTTATAAACACTAACAAAGAACCTAGAAAATTGAAGAAGAAACAACAAACTAACACCGGACTAACACATGACAACGTTGATATACTTAAAATTAATATTAACAAATTAACTAATAAATACAATTTATTAAACTGGGCTGGCACCTTCTATTTCAAAGTGGGCCGGGACAGTCCAATGGACTGGCGGTATCCATGTTTGTCAGCTTGAAGTAGGGATGTCACTGTACTTCTCCGGTTCTCCCTGTATGCCGATGATGCGTGTGTTTTTGTTTATTTTACAAAAGAAATTCAAAGAAATTTCTTTTGGAAAAAAAAAAAAAAAAAACAGTATTCTGTTAAAATATAGGAATGTCATTGTGTACAGTATTTGATCAGACCTTTCTTCCATAAACACGATTGTTGAGTTTCAATCTCCATTGAGGGAACACGGAACGGGTTTGTGTAATCGCAAACCCTAATTCAAAACGATCTCTCCAAATCAATCCATGTAAGTGCACCAATTGCGTTTTGAGTTTCTATTTTTTTCGTCTATCATTCACAGTTCGATAACCAAAGAATTAGCTACGCGATTCGATCAAGCATAGGTTTGTCATTTTTTTAGTGATGATTTCGTAACGTGAATCTTGACCACGTTTTCCAGCTACAAAGCGATAGGGCTATAGTGATACGATTCGAGATCATGATGGAAGTGTGCTTCGATTATGGTTAATTTTCAGGTCGCGGGAACAAATTGCGAGGGAGGCGATAGAGCATGCTTTGAAGGCTTTGCGAAAGCGGCATTTGCTGGAAGAAGGCGCTCATGCTCCTGCGTATACAGCTCTTACAAAGCCAATCCTCTCTCAGGTCCTCTTTTATTGACAATTTGGGGGTTTGAATACGGGTAACCTGTTTTAGTTGCTTATACTGGACTTCTAGTGTTTGAATTGGAAATGTGTATGGATGGGGATGTGGTTGTTTCTCAATATTGTTGAACATAGTTGGTGTGATACTATTTTATGCTGTGATTACTTATAGTGCGCTTTTATGTTGAAGATTAGTGTGGTTGGATAGCAGGATCTTGATTGGATCAAGAGCAGAAATAAAACATCTTATCTAATCCTAGCTATTTAAGTGACCTACGATCACTGATTGCTGTGCGACTGAGTCTGCTTTCGTGAATCCAATGAAGTCATCACCAGTTGCATTCTATGGACGTGAGGGTTTATTCTTGAATTGACTGAAGCCAATAGAGCCTTGTCCAAATTTATTTAGATAAATCCTTTTTTTTATGCATCTCTGTTCTGAGGAGCACCCTCAAGTGTTCTGATATCCTATATTTGTTCGTGTCATTTTCGACCTAAGTGCTTTTTGGTGCCGTTATTGCCATCAATCACCAATCACCAATCACCATAATAGTTCTTTACTATCTCGTATCCCCTACTAGGAATTTATTTTCTTTCATTTTCCATTTTACTGGGTTTTAACCTGTTTATAACTCTGAGATGCCATCACTGGTGTCATGAGATCAAGTGATTTGGCCAAGAAATAACTTTGAATGTTCAGCCTTCGAAGCCGTAATGCATAGATGATCTAGACCCATTTAGAAATGGATTTTTTTGTTCCTTCTACACATGCAATATTGAGGACAGGATAGACATGCTTATAGGAAATCTGCCTCTGAGGGAGCCTTTGTCCTGTTCCGTGTGGTTGTGTCGCCCCTCATGATGCAGTGAGAGCCACATTGGTCTGAGGATTCGGCAACTCTTCCCACTTAACACAATTTTTAGTGTTACTTTGCAAGGTTACTAGAATTATTCATGCGTATTTTGACAATAACATATGGATTATGTAATTTATGTCACTTGAAGAATAAATTCTACTTTGAAATTTCTCGTGTTTCTTGAAGTGATTGACCGTATCATTATGGGGATGTTTTTTGTTTTAGTTTTTGATGCAGCTGGGCATTATTCATTATTCTATGGTTTTCTGCTTAGTTGTCCTGGTTATTGTTGTAACATTTCTCTTTTCATATATATTTTTACATTTTGATTTTGTTAAAACTGTATATCCAAAAAGGGTTCAGAATGGAAGGAAAAGGCTGATAACTTGGAGGTGGAACTCCACCAATGTTACAAAGCTCAGTCTCGATTATCGGACCAACTTGTGGCAGAAGTGGCTGAGTCCAGAGCTTCAAAAGCTTTACTACAAGAGAAAGAAGCGATAATTGCTGATCTACAAAAGGAGTTGACTCAAACAAGGTGGCTGCCGCTCATATGCTTTAGCATGTTCCTATAAGGCTATAACAATCTATCCAGGTTCTGTGCCAGTTATTCTAACTTACGGTCTTTGCTGCAGAGATGAATTCTCTCAACTGAAGATGGAACTAGATGAAAAAGTGAAAGCTGTAGAATTGCTTGTGAGTGAGAACAAGGAACTCAGAGCACAACTGGAAGAGATGACTATTAAAGCTAAGAATGCGGAGGCTGAAAATAAGATGCTAGTTGATCGTTGGATGCTTCAAAAGATGCAGGATGCTGAACGCCTTAATGAGGTACTCCAAATCCCACCCTGCCCTCAGGGCAAGGAGGTTATCCACCCATCCCCTGAAAAAAGAAAGCAAAAGATGAACAATAAAAAGGAAAAAAGGAACTACAACAAATTGTTCAAATACTTCATGGTTCGAAATGATGTTGCGCTCTGTATTTTAGTGCAGCCATTCACGAGAGATTTTATTTCTGAAGTACCCCAAATCCTCTTTTTGAGTGCTACCAGTTGCAGTGGCCCCATTTCTCTGGGCCTATTACTGAATTTGTGGCTCAATTCCAAGCACATTTAATCCAATCCAAATCTCTTGGTAAAGTCATGGATTAACTTATTTAGGGGGAAATATATTAATCTCTTTGCAGTCTTGCTTTCTGTACCTCGGGTTTCATTATCTTTTAAACTTCCCGCAAACTTTATAGGTTTTCAGAGGTCGATTCCATATGTTGAGGAAAGTCATGGATTATCTTATTTAGGGGGAAATGTATTAATTGGCGTTTAGATCTGCTACTTATTATCTGTGTATGGTCCTATGATTTCCTTGAAGCTTTATCACACTTAAGTGTCAATATCATTCAGAATGGTGGCTACTAAGTGTTACGTTGAAGTTGGAAACGATGTATTAGGCGCGAATGTTCTCGGATTATGGAGTTTTATGAGGGAATTATTTTTCAAAATTTTGCTTTCTAGCAATAGATTCATATATATTAATCTTCTTTTTTTTCATATAAATACTATTGTGATAATTAGAGTTATCTTTTTTTAAAAAATTTAGGCAAATGCGATTTATGAAGACATGGTTGATCGGCTTAGGGCCAGTGGCTTGGAGAAATTTGCTCGGCAACAAGTGGATGGTGTGGTCAGACAAAGTGAGGATGGTGCTGAGTTCTATGTGGAATCAACCATCCCATCAACATGCAAGAACAAGATTATTGCACATGAAGGTGGTTGTGCCTCTATATTGTTTGAGGATAATTCTAGTAAATTGATCAGTGGGGGACAGGACCGGTCGATCAAATTGTGGGATACAAATACTGGATCACTTAGTCGTACTCTCTATGGTTGCCTCGGCTCTGTTCTTGATCTTACCATCACCCATGACAATAGTTCTGTCATTGCAGCAAGCAGTTCAAACAACTTGTATGTGTGGGATGTCAACTCGGGGCGGGTCCGCCATACACTCACTGGTCACATGGATAAAGTGTGTGCGGTAGATGTCAGCAAAATTTCAAGTCGTCATGTTGTGAGTGCAGCTTATGATCGTAGTATAAAAGTGTGGGATTTGCAAAAAGGTTACTGCACTAGCACAATCATTTTTGCCAGCAACTGCAATGCCCTTTGCTTCAGCGTGGATGGACAGACCATATGTTCAGGTCATGTTGATGGGAATCTCCGTTTATGGGATATTCAGACAGGAAAGCTACTTAGTGAAGTAGCTGCGCATTCGCTTGCTATTACATCTATATCACTGTCTCGAAATGGAAATGTAGTATTGACAAGTGGTAGAGACAACTTGCACAATTTATTTGATATGCGTTCGTTGGAAGTTTGTGGTACATTAAGAGCTTCTGGCAACAGGGTTGCATCTAATTGGAGCCGATCTTGTTTAAGTCCAGATGATAACTATGTTGCTTCTGGTTCGGTTGATGGATCTGTCTATATTTGGTCGGTATCAAAAGGTGATATAGTGGGTTCCTTGAAGGAACACAATGCACCTGTCCTATGTTGCTCATGGAGTGGGCTTGGAAAACCACTAGCTTCTTCTGACAAGAGTGGAGTAGTTCATACCTGGACATAATGGGTCGACAAGATTGGAAATGGTGATTCTCAGTCCATTTTGTTTGTCTAGTCTTTAATTATCTGTGATGCGTTATCAAATTCCTCGACCCCAAAGTCACACTGCACTGCAGGTATAATCTTACTCTGCTTCACCATTGATTGATTATTTTAGTATTCCACAGGCCAAGGTTCACTACTGTAAAATAGAAAAGGTCGGATCTTGTATAGTTGGGGGAATGTGGATCGTATTTCTTTTTTACATGATTTTTAAAGCAATGGAAGAACTTTATCCTGAATATTTAGAAAGCCTATAAACATTTGTCATTGATACTTGTTATAGTAGATTCTTCATAGCAGGCACTCCTCAGTTTCTGGGTCGTCCATCTTACTGTTCTACTTACCACCCACTTCCTATTCTTTGCTCTTTTTTTTTTTTTTTTTTTGTACATCACTTCCTATTCTTTTATCATTGTTGCTTTCTTATCCCTTCATTGTGTTTGTGTGAATAGAATACTTTTTTTTTTTCCTTCATAAAAATGTTCAGATTGAATTTGGACTTTGCAAGGTTTAGAGCCATGACATGCAAGGCAATGCTGTCATTAATGGTTTATAATATATTGACCTTATCCGAAGTTCTTAAACTATTCCTCTTGACAGAATTTGCTAATGAGCTGGTTGGTTCCTTGGTTTTAGATTATGCTTTACTGCTTTAGTTGACTAATAAGAATAGTTTGGCCTCCAATTTTGTATATTTGATGACAACTAATTGTGGTTGATGATTTGCATGATAAGGTAGGGATGATGAGGGAGATTCTGGATTGGAGATCCTCATCAACAATAGCATATAATATAAATAGTCTGATTCTCTTGGATTCTTTGTGGTAGTGGATTCCACGCTTTTCCCGGAAAATTTTAATTATAGTTTATTTTATTTTTTTTGCCTCAAATCCAGACAAAAAGAGAGAGGCTGACAAATCCCTAAGATGTAAATCAAAATAAATACTAGGGTTTGCTTGATTTGTTTTCTGTTTTTTCTTTTTTCAAAAAATGAAAGACAAAAAATCTCTCGATGTTTTCTAAAATTAGCAGTTAAAAGTGTTTTTTTTTTTTTTTTTGAAAAATGAAAATACATTGGAAAACAATGGTATACCGAACAGACCTGGAACTTTTGTTGATGGATTTATGAGATGATAAAAGCAGCAGCTTGTGCTGAACTCGTTTTATAGATTGTGTCTACAAAGTGGGCAAAGCCGGCGATCCGGTTTTATTATTTCATAGAAACTATTATCATATGCTCGAGGAGAGGACCAATGGCGAATGACACAGTGTCTCATGTCATGCTATATAATATGGTTGTATTATTTTCCATTCAATAATAAGGGATCGCCACATGTGGAAAAATTACTGCAAAATCCTTCTGCTTTGGGATTCTCTTTTTGGTTCTCCCTAACCATTACGCCATAGTTTCCCTGCAAGAAAGGGGCGTAAAAGCTTTAGTCAAACTGGCTAAAGAATGTTAGGTCGTTGGGCATTGATTTTGCATTCTAGAATTTGGAGTTTTGCCCATAAAAATATACTAGGTTTTCTCATTTTCTCATTCTATTTTAGGTCATTAAAGTCTTATCGTGCAGACAATCCATGGTACCAAAAGAAATTAGTTGACCCAAAATCATTTTAAAATGTCAAATATAATTTGGACACGAAATTAGTTCACATTTTCACGGAAGAAACATTTTTTCTTTTTCTTTTTAAATGAGGGGTTTGGGTAGGGGGTAAGACTCGAATCCATTTCTTAATGGGTGGGTCGGTTCTTTACATACAACGCGTTTGTCATTCAACTTACGGTCAACTTGCCAACGGAAGAAACATTAACATAACCATTGAAAAGCATTAATTGGATTAAAATCTCAGTTAAAGATAAAAGCAGTAAGAAAAGAAGTGCTTTAATTGTTTTTGCGTTTGCAATGATTTCGTGGCAGTAAAGTGTGAACCTCCATAGATAGACAGACATAACAATATTCCTATATATATGTTCCATGTGAAGATCACTTTTTATGGATCACTACAAGTGTTCTACCCTTCCTCTGCACCTTGCTTTCTTCCACAAGTAAAACCCAATTATATAAGAACTTGCTTGTATAGCTGTTATCAATATATCCACACTGTTGCCCCCCATTACTCTCCACCTCTATTTTTATATCCTTTTCCATTATTGCACATTGTTGATACCCATAAGAAAACTGTAACTTCTCTATTTATTAATTATCTCTTTTTTTTGTTTTTAATATTCTTCTATCATATATATAAACAGAGCAATCCCAAGTAACCCCCAAATACCCATCTTGTTTTCAATCTCCAAAGATGAAGAATTTATATCTAGTTGTGGTATTGCTTGCTTTGGTTCTCAGCATTGCTGAGAGCTTTGATTTCCAGGAGAATGAATTGGAATCAGAAGATAGTTTGTGGGATTTGTATGAGAGGTGGAGGAGCCATCACACGGTTTCTCGCAGCATTGATGAGAAAAACAAGCGTTTCAATGTGTTCAAGAAGAATGTCAAGCATGTCCATGAAACTAACAAGATGGACAAGCCATATAAGCTGAGGCTTAACAAGTTTGCAGATTTGACTAACCATGAATTCAAGACCATGTATGCAGGATCCAAGATCAAGCATCACATGATGTTCCGTGGAGCACCAAGTGGATCAGGGAGCTTCATGTATGCCAATGTGGAGAACGTACCTGCCACAGTCGATTGGAGGAAGAAAGGTGCAGTCGTTGCTGTCAAAGACCAAGGCCAATGTGGTAAGCATCAATCACTCCTTTGATTTCCCATTGATTTCATGAGTATGAATGAAAACTATATTATAACATATTTTCTCATTGTTGCTTTCGATTTACCTTTGCGATCGTATAGGTAGCTGCTGGGCGTTTTCAACTGTTGTGGCAGTTGAGGGCATCAATCAGATTAAGACCAAGAAGCTTGTATCTTTGTCTGAGCAAGAATTGATAGACTGTGATACCCAACAGAACCAAGGTTGCAATGGAGGGCTCATGGAGTACGCTTTTGAGTTCATTAAGAAAAAGGGAGGCATAACTACTGAGTCTAATTACCCTTATAAAGCTGAAGATGGAAGTTGCGATGCGTCGAAGGTATAAATAAATTACCCGTTAGACAAGCTCGCGCGCGCACATACATCTAATATATATGTCAAAAATGCTCTTATACGTACTTACTTCAAAGATGGAACTTGCAGGAGAATGCTCCAGCAGTGTCAATTGATGGGCATGAGAGCGTGCCAGAGAACAATGAGGATGCACTGCTTAAGGCTGCAGCAAATCAACCTGTATCCGTGGCCATAGATGCTGGAGGTTCAGATTTCCAGTTCTACTCTGAGGTAAAGTCAATTAAAAAAAAACTAGAATTTCAACAAAGATGGCATCTAATATATGATGAAAAATTAGACAGTAGTGGATATCATTTTGATTGAATCTGGTGGCAGGGAGTATTTACCGGAAAATGTGGAACAGAGCTGAACCATGGAGTGGCAGTTGTTGGGTATGGAACAACTCTTGATGGATCCAAGTACTGGATTGTGAGGAACTCCTGGGGAGCTGAATGGGGAGAGAAGGGTTACATCAGGATGCAGCGTGGAATCTCCCACAAAGAAGGTCTCTGTGGCATTGCAATGGAGGCTTCATATCCCATCAAGAAATCTTCCACCAATCCTAAGCCATCTTCTCCCATCAAGGATGAACTATGAAAAACATTTTAGGATCGACTTTCAGCTTTGCTATCATTTTCAGATTTTTCCTTCCATCAAAAGTTCCATCATGATGTACTCTTGAAGAAATAATACATCTGTCAACGAATTGATGCCAACATCTTTCTGTAAATCATACGAAATCTTCTTGCTAGGTTGCTATCTAAAAACTCCTAGCCAGCATTCCAAGGCTTGCAAATTTTTATGAAAGGAACAATTCATGTTTCAAACACAATGATATACAACCGAACAATCGAATAAGAAAATTGAACATCAAGCACAACAATTTTATTGCTCATAGCATAGTACTAAACATGAAAGGAGGTTCAAATTTATAAAGATGTCTTCAAAATAAAGTAGCCCACACAACAATCAATCTGCACGACAGGGCGCAAAACCAAATTATAGAGCACAAGTTTGAATGTATTAGCTGGTTCTCAACCATAGCATCTAATGGGATCATTGCAACCCTTATCAGCAGATTGCTTTAGGCCACGACGTCCTCCTTTTTCCAGATACTGCTGATGGTATTCCTCTGCTCTGTAAAACCTATTCGCTGGAAGAATTTCTGTCACAATTTTGTTTTCCTTGAGCTCCAGCTGCTTCGCCTCCATTGACTCTCTGGCTAAGCGAGCTTGGGTCTCATTGTAGTAGTATATACCAGATCTATATTGCGTACCCACATCCCCGCCCTGACACATCAAAATATCAGCTTGTAAAGAAAAAAAAGGGAGAGCCTTTTGTGACAGTTAACATAGCAGAAGAATAAGAAATTAAGAGATCAGTATCGTTTTAGGCACATACGAGCCAGAGCAAAGGCAATACGCTGTCTTCGAACAATGGATATCTGACAAGGTGTTAGCCATTATACACTCTAGTGGAGACTGGAGTGGAATGCTATCGTAGACTCATAGTATCAAACTATCAATAATCAAAGATTCTGAATAAAAATTACCAACAAAAACGAGGCCTGAAATCGACTTGTGGATATAATTATTCAGTACAATGAACTTCAAGCCATCAAACTTTAACTAGAAACCTTCCTACTGATTTTACCAAGCCAGCATTATCATATTCCATACAACACAACCCACAAAAAACAATGCAAACTTTTAACAAATTCTTCTGATAGTTGGTGAGTACATGTAAAATTATATCAATGAACCTCTGTAAACATTTAATTGACATTATTTTCATTTCTGGTAAATGATTCCATGACCATAATCAGTCACAGAGGGAAACTAGAAATCTCAATAATTTTCAGCAATGCAAAATTCTTGGGGGAGTCTCAAAAATTTGGCAGCATTAAACCCATATTCCATTTTCGAATTGCGCAAGTAATCAAATGAAACTAGAGAAATTCAGCGAAATTGAGGCGTAAGAATCCATGGAAGAATCAATTCTGTACCTGACGATTGACAGTTGTGGGATCATGTCGGCCCCAGAAAACAGAGAGGAGATTGGTATATGGGCACACTTGCGGGTCAAACTGGACCCGAACAACCTCGACGTGGTTGGTAGTTCCTGAGCATACCAATTTGTAATTCGGATCCGGGACGTGACCCTGGGAATACCCGACCTCTGTTTTCAGAACCCCCAACACTCTTTGGAACGCCAACTCCACTCCCCAAAAGCACCCGGCTCCAAATTGGGCGAATTCGTGTCCCGGTTCAGGATTGACCAAGTCCAGCTCCAAAGCAGAGTTTGTCGTGTCGATCGCCATTCTACTACAGGCTACAGCACAGCGCTTCGGGAAAAATTTCTGGTACAGAGACCAGGAGATGTTCAACAAGTCAATGGATTTGGATTTTGTTGCCGGAGATGTTCACCAGGAGATGTTTAAAGAGTGTCGTGGGCCGAATTTTAGATGAATAGACACACAAAAAATAGCTTTTTGGGCCTTACCTCTAGGGGGCCATTCCTGAAACTGAGAGACTATATCAGACCCTATTACCATCAGTATTCATGTGTACATAGGGATGATAAGTATCGAAATGACCCTTGAATTTTTAAAAAGGGATCGATCGAGTCCATCTATTTTGTTTCGGATTAAACAAACCTTATATTTTGAATATTATTACATATTCATGAAGGTCGTTTCTCCGACGTTCAGATGTTTAGATTCTAAAGTACCCTATCCTAGGGTTGGTGCGGCACATTTCTCTCAATTTAAGCATGTATTATAAGTACATGGTGCCTCTCTCTAAACTTGGGTCTAGGGGCAGCCCTTGGGTCAGCCCAGGGCATCAAATTTTTTATTACCCAATTCATTAGTCCTGTCCAAAATTTACACTACAAACCCAACAAAAAAATAAGATCTAACTTCTCTTCTCCCTCTCCTCTTCCTCACTAGACACAATTTACTTCTTTCATTAACGCTCAAATCACCTCCATGACGCATTCTACTTCATTTTCGCCGATTGTTTGTAGGTTCTTAAAGTTTACTACTGGATATTGACTCAACATATTATATGCCAAAAAAAATTTGTGTGAATTCTTGGGATTAAATTGCTAAAGAGTATAGTACTTGGGATTAAACTGATTAGTTTTTGTCAATGATTCTTGTTTATGTTTTATTTTCAATTTGTCTAGATAATTGAATAGTCGAATTTGAAGGTGCGTAAATAAGATTCCAAACATGTAAAAAGAGGGGTGAAAAAAGGGCTAGATGAACTAAATAAATCTCAAAAAGGAGAAATTCATAAGTTTCTTTCGCAAATTAAAAAATCGGAGTCTTTTAGTGTTCAAAATGTTATAAAAGATGGTGGAGATACGAACGTTGAAAAATAACGCGTGAATGAGAATGTTGATGAATTTGAGTAAGCACCATCTCACTTTGTTTTTTTTTTTTTTTCCAATAGGGCACCATTGTAACGTGCCGTTTTGGGCACTAAAGTTATTAGGACAGGGTCTCAGCCACCGTAGTTCCAAACACAAAAAGCTTGAACTCTTATGATGTTGAAGGCCTCTCCAAGTGCCACCCCCCTCGTGCTATAAGACAGGAGAACCCTGTTCAGCTGTTCTCGTACTAGGAGTGGATAACCATGTTGTTTTCTTTTGAAATTTATGCTATATTTGGGAGTAGGGTTCAGAGTAGTAAAAGACGGAAAGGGTTGGAGATGATTCGAATGTAAAACAACACATGTTCGTATTAAAACCATCTCCAACCCTGCCTCCTTCCAACTATAAAATGATCTAAGCATCAAATATGAACAAAATCCAAACTTGATAATTTTCCAAGATCAAATGTATGCTAATCAAAGATACGTCATATTCACATGACGTGTACCTTGGTGCCCATAGATTAAGTGCAATCCTTCTTGTGTGAGAGAGTGCCCTTTGCAAAAGATACAATCTATTTTCATTTCTTGTATTGGTATGCACACAAAGTGTGTTCTTGTGGGATTGTAACTCCCCTTTGGGAGTTCCTCGCAACTGCAATGTGCAGTTATGACTTCATTAGAAGGGTTTAGACCCATCGTAGATGCTCTCTAATAAGATATAATAAACCAACATCAATCATTGCCAACCTTCTCCTCAAAAGATAACCTTTCTTAGTAAAAAAAATAGTGAAGTCGAAACATCAATGAACTTAATTTATTTGATACAAAGATCAAATATACAACGATTCACAACCTCACATCTCACAATGTGTGCCCAACACACGCTCACACTTATCTCTACACACTCACACTTCTCTCTCTCACTTGGTTGTTTCACACACGTCTGTACATACAATAGCCCAAAGTCGGTGAGTATGCCGACTTGGGTTCTCCAGACAATTCCACAAGAAAGACACTGGAAAAATCTTAGTGGCCACCGACTAAGAAAGTGCCAAGGTTAAAGAACTTTCTAGGAAGAGCCGGTGATTCCTTGTTGCACGAGTGCTTTCAAACATCTTTGAACATGTTTCTCATGCCTTCCACTTTTTAGTATTAATAATTCAACACCCACCTAATGGCAAACACCATTACAACCTTTTAATCATCACAGCCACTATACAATAACTTGACTTGTAGTGCTGCTCAGCTGAAAAGAATGAACAATATGCAATCAAATCCTAGAATTTTTTTATATGGTCACCATCAAAGTCTAAAGTTTTTGATTCCTTGATCTTCCATTGTTTCCTTCATTTCCTCTCTCTTCCTCTTTGGAAGAGAGAGTGAAGATATTGCTTTTGCAGAAACCACCTTCTTCACAAGTAGCCTCCACCTAGCATCATCACTCTTCTTCTCTTGCAGCATTTTCAATTTGAATTGCCTGTGGCACGCCCAAAAAGATGGTGTTAATTAATCATTAACGCTGTTGTATACATATACTCATCAAATCAGAGGAACACACAACAGATAAAACAGATTCTGGCAAAAAAACATAGACCGGCGTGCTATAAAAAAAGGCATAGAAAGGCATGGTTTTTAATGATCACTGTCTGATCAAACTTAAGCATGGTTTAGAACATGTTCAACTGACCCGTTCTGATAAACAAGAAGTAATATCTCAGTCACTATCCTTCCAAATGCATTAGCTTATAATATCTCACTCTGGTGTGCCAAAACCATAAAAATCTTCTGGACCCATACAAATTAGGGATCAAAAAATGAGGGCCAGAAATTAGACGTATTGAAAAGACCATTTTTCTGGTGACTTTTAGAAAAGGGATCTCATTGCTTGGACATTATTAGGCAAGTGCATGAACCATTCCTATCAACGATCCCCACACAACAGGAGAGAATGTGACAGATTTTTTTTTTATGTCCATAATCAATGCATATAACATCATTTTGCCACCAGTTTCCAGATGAACCAATAGAAGTCGACTAGTTCATCGTACAAAGCTCCTACTTAAAGCTTGAACCATTTTGACAAGCCAACCATAATTACTAATGGAGTAGAGCAGGTGAAGAAATGTGCATCACATGTCCAGGAAAATGGTACATATGGTTAAAATGATCTATCCAACTGAAGATGACATGTAAAGACAGGTTGGTCCAGTTATACCAAAATATCATAGCAGCTAACCAATAGAGATCAACCACCATAATATATATACTACAAAACACACGCCTTCAAATCATGATAAAGCAACATTTCACCAGCAAGGAATTTAATTTTTTAATCCAATAGAACATTTCTTAATCTGTTTCACTATCAGAACCATAAATTAACTAAATCAAGTGAGTTACCTGCAAAGTGGGACTCTGCAAGAACCAGGTTGGTCACAAATTGATGAGTGGAGTCGAAGAATCTGCCACATTCGCTTGCATCTTACACAGCCTCCATTAACCCGCTTCTTACAAGTAGCAAAGTGTCGGATCGACATCTGAAGACCTTCACAAGTTGCGAACTTGCTGCAGGGCTCTCTCTTCTTGGTGGGTTCTATGTCATAAGGACCAACATTTGTACAACCTTCTGTACATATGTGCTCCAAACAATCCATGGCCTCTGCTAGCTGCAGATACAGTTTCTGCTCCTCTCTGCGCCTTCTCGATCTCTTTCTCCTCTGTAATTACCCAATCATAATCAGCATTTTACTTCAAATTCTCAAGAACCAAACAGAAAACTCAAAAATCAAAGAAAATGATTCAACAACTTACGGATTCAGCCTCATCCATAAATTGAAGAATCTCGAGCTCGAGCCAAGGATCATTATCTTGCAAGAACTCCCATCCTTCAGTGTTCTCTACAGCCTTGAAATTGTTAGAGATAAATTTCATGGATTTGAGGTGAAGATCAGGTGCATCGCAGAGCCTAGCCAATTGAAGCACATCCACCACATTCTCAGTCGTCAACCGCTGACCAATCCCTCTTGTGCACCTCTGCTTCAGTTGAGGTATCAAGTACACGTGAGATAGCGCCAATAGATGAATCCCGTACTTCTCTATCTCCTCGTCGGTGCACCTGCATTGTTAGACACATATAAGTTTACATTTTGAGCATCCGATATGAATTGTTCAAACTCGAGATCTTCTGAGTCCATAAGCAGAGGATGGTTCTAGCCTTAAACACGCTAATCAGAATTAATCAAACTTAATTAAGGTTTTTGTTTTTACTTGTCGTTGCAAGGAAAGAATCTGAGTCGCTCAAACTAGCCCAGCTAGGGTCAGCCGTTGGATTAAAGCACGTGAGAGAAATGAAAGAAATTGACGGCCACGAATTAATTAAAATACGCGTTGAATGGAAACGTGAAAGTGATGTGCAAAGGTGGAGGGAATTACTAAGTACAAACCTGGAGGAGGAAAGGAATCGAACGAACGCGGAGACGGCGTCGCACGGAACGCCGAGAATCGGAATGACTCTCTCGGAGCTTCCGTGCTTCCGTGGCCTATCTATGATATTTTCGAGTACCGGCGATACAGAGGCCTATAGAAACACATCACAATTTGAGATAAATTAGATCTCTCTGCTTTCTAAATTAAGAACAGATACAACAAATAATCAAGAGATCGGAGTAAGTACCAGGATGGTAGAGTGAGCCGGAATGCAACGGCCGCCGGAAGTGAGGAACTCGACGTCAGGCTCTGGTGTCCCTGGAGCTTGACTGTAATGGTCATCGGCGGCGGTGGTTGATGCGTAATGATGAGTTTCTTCCATTGGAAATGAAGGAAGCGGTGTGTCGAGATTGACGAGCGAAAGAAGTCTGATGATGATGAAGATTATGCTAAGGGAGGTTGGTTTGTCCCAGATTTTATAGACAGCTGTGACCTGTCATGCCAGACAAATCCGATTAAAAAATAGGAAAAATAAGAAATAGAAAATGACAATTTAGTCCCCGCCTCATCATTTTGCCATTTAGTTCGATTGTGATAAGGTTACAAGTTGGTTATGGATAAAAATAAGTATATCTTCCCCACTGTTGCGCCAAGTGGGCAATGAATTAAACGTTGTGCACAAACATTATTACACCAATATTTCTACTTAGCTCATATAGTGATAGTCCATGGGAACTCTAAGTCTCTTTAACGAAATTTTAATCGTTTTAACTCTTAAAATACATGTTAGATTTTTAAAAAAAAATACATATTCAGAATCAGCGCATAAAACTATTTCTAACAATATTCATTTATAGATGAGTTTTATCAGGTAAATCTTAATTTCATTGTTTTTTCCAATAGAATATCGGATAAATATTAATTCAATTTTTTTTTCAATTGAATTTCACAACACAATGGATTCAAAACTAAAACAATGAATTTTAGACTGTGTTTTCCTAACCAATGAAATTGATATTAAAACAATACATTTTGGGCAATGAATTCTGTATGAAAGAGTAGAATAAAGTTATTTCATTGATTAAATCAATGAAATAAGCCTGTTGGCCTCCGATGAGCTACATGTCATTTTCCTTATTTGACTCGATTAACTAACAAACTGTTAACATATATAGATAATTTCTGTCTTTAACCATTAACAACTCATTTTCTTGAAAGAAAATATCTCTTAGTAACTCCACAGTTAAGCGTGTTTCTACGAGAGCACTATTGAAATAAGTGACTTCCGGAAAGTCAAAGTCGTGAGGGCTCGATGTATTCACTGGAATCGGATAACCCAAAGTAGACAATATGTATTCACGGAAACTGGATCACCCAAAACGGATAATATTGTTGATATGTATATGGATTGAAAATTTTTAATACAAACTAAATCTTAAATTCCACTAAATTTTGATTAACACGATAAAAAAATAATAATAATATAAAAGCTTGATGAGAACTCCATTTTTATCTTTGACAGATTGACAATTCCCACTAAATTTGGTCAAAATCCAAGACTTTGTTATCCTACTTTTCAAATTTTTAACAACAAATTTCAGAGTCTCTCATGTCTGCCTTGCGGCTAACAAACGTCATGGTATGCGTCTTCGCAAATTCCACATTTTTACAACGCATCAGCCGTAAAATCTCCTATAAATAAACAAATATTAAGATATTCCTTTTTAGGGAAATATTGTTATTAAAAGGCTTAGGTGGATAAGCTTTTGATCTTTTGGATCTACGTGGAATGGATAAACTAGCTTGTCAGCAAAAGACATATTTAGAAATTAACGGCCTTTGGACACCAGAAGAGGCCACCTCACTCCAACGGTGTTCACTTGTTCTTATCCTTTTGACATTGGATTGGAGGACTCCTCCTCCACTTGTGTATTAGACGGGAAGCGGACTTCAATTCCGACTCTAATTCTCCTTCAATATTATGTTAAATCATGCATTAAAATATGATATTGAGTATTTTATTCTTCATAATATTATAATATATTAGATTTTTGAGAAAAAATTTAAATATTAGTTATAAATCATAAATCCTAAACCTTTAAATCATTAATTTTTAATTCGTAAACTCTAATATGTCATTTTCACATAAAAAAAATCATGACTTAACATGATTTTTGGGGAAGAGTTGGAGCGCCTCCCATTCGGTATTAGACTTTAAGTGTATATATTTTTGCCACGTGGCATGTATATGCCGACTAGTATCTTTGGTGAGGCTATAGAGCACTTGCAATGGTACAAGTGCTGCTGGGTCAACAAAAATCATTTTTTGGTCTCACCTCTAATACACAAAAAATCAAGCCGAACACGTCTCTCAATACAGTCACATCCTATAAATTATTCATTCCCACTCAACATGGAAACCAACAATATCTCATGCCTCCATGTTGTCCACAACAAAATTACACCAAAACACCATCTCTCAATACAGTTATATCAACAAAACACATTTTTCAATACAATGATATCAACAAAACACAAAATCTCATACAATTTTGTTGGCCCGAGTAAAACTTGCATCATTACAAATGCTCCATAAGGGGCCCCACTCAAGATGGAGCATAAATGATTAGGTTGTCTCTGGGGCGACTCTGCTTTTCGAAGGCAAAATAAGAACCTACGGAGGTCCGCCGCGGTACGAGATTAAAGAAAGAAAAAAAAAAAACCCACTACCCGTGTTTCTTGATTAATATTTTTTTTGGTCTCCCTGGTGGGATTAAAAAAAGGTATTAAATATTAACGAGGTTGGAGTGATTGGTCGGTCGTGAGGAATTTTTTAAAAGGAATGTGTTTGGTGAGGAAGTAAGTAAGAAGGAGGGAAATGGCGATATTACCCAAGGAGTAATATATATATATATATATATATAAAATATGATATGTGCATCATGGATCATGTCATTGTTTAGGAAATGTCCAGGATTGTGAGGTATTGGGAATCAAAGTAGACGGCTTTTCAGCTTCAATTGGCTCTTATTTATTGTAGAAGAAAAGGCCACTTTGAATTGTAATTCCCAGCAGGGGTCGTTAATACTTGTAGCCTACATCCGTTAGGTGGAAGGATAAAATCGTGTGGACCCTTAAGTCAGAAAGCAAAGTTATTTGGGATAGATTTATACGGTACTCGCACGAGTATTTGATTTATAATATAATATCAAAGTAAATACTCAATCCTAAAGGACTTCTACTCATGTTCACCGAAAGATTACCATTGTTTCAACTCAGTTCCTCAATTTCCAAATGTTCCAACTCAGTCACCCAAAGTTCAAATTTATTTCAATAACATCACTTGGGCAGATTTGACCAAAACCGATAAGTCAAACATCCAACATGGCATGTTGACCAGAGATATCCAACACTGGCGTGGACTTGCAAATGACACCTGTGAAAAAAATCTTAAAAAAAGGTATAACAAGGAAAAGCCAACATGTCTTCGTCTTCTCTCGTTCGATCAAAAAAATGGTGGTCGCCAAGAAATCATCATATGCACGGGATGGCTTACGAACTGCCTCACGTTATTTTCCGTTGCCGCATTGACCTACCACTGTATGATGTTGTTTATTCGTACCCGTCAAAAACTGGAATCCGCTTCCAAATTCTCCAAGATCACCTCTTTTGGGGATTTGGGTTTCATAGTTTACGGACTCATTGGGAGGGGATAGGGGAGCTGAAATTAGTCCAGTCAATTCCATCAAATCTCCACCATTCAATGCATGATTATATTGAATTTGACAACACCATACCCCACCATTCAATGATGAAATAATTCCAACCAATCTTTTTCCCGTTGAGAGAGTCGTCTTGGATGTATTATTGATCGTGCTTTCTCAAGCTGCTTTTTGTGTTGGGTATCTAATTTTCATTGCCAATACCTTGGTCAATTTGTCTGTGTTCTTTTATGGCATGGGTGTGGCTGTGTATGCCGTTGAAGGGATTGATATGATTTTGCCCTTAAAATCTGAGGCAAAAGACAAAGACAAGTTCGAGAGAACCTTGGGATTAAGCATGGCTATCATTTCTTTGATATATGGAGCATCCCTCTCATTGGGTTACTTTGCTTTTGGTGGTCAATTTAGTTGCTTTGTTGGTGCCTAATTTCGCAGATTTCGTCTTTGGTGGGGATCAATGTGTGCTACGGATTGGGATTTGTTTTACCGTTTTACCTGTTTTGTTTAGTGTTCAAGGAAGAGATGGGGTGGAAAGGTAGTACAGGTCTTTTTCCCTGTATAGATTTTTTTTTTCATAGGTGGCATTTGCAAGTCCACATCAGCTTTGTACATCACTAGTCAACATGCCATGTTGGATGTTTGACTGACCAGTTTTACTCAAATCTGCCCGAGTGATGTTGTTGAAACAAATTTGAACTTTGGGTGACTAAGTTGCAACATTTGGAAATTGAGGGACTTAGTTGGAACGAGCGTGATCTTTCAGTGACCAAAAGTTCAATTAACTCCGCCTAATTGAGCCCAACAAGTGCGGATGAGTGTTAAGGCGTATCCCATATCGATTAGGTGTAAGTCACGATATGGTTTATAAGTAAATATCTAGTTCCTATCAACCAAAGAGAAAACTTTTAAGGACAAAATCATATGAACCTTAGGCCTATAGTGGACAATAGCTCTTTGAGTTGTTTGAGTTTGGATTTATGTAGTTCTTTCACGAGTGTCCGATTTCTAATAATTGTCAAGTTGCACATGTGAAAATTTGCAAGACGTAATTTTATATCATTCACTTTGTTTTCTACTTTCGCTTCACTTATGTACGTTTTTCATAGGATATGATTGCTTGAGATCCTCAATTAATGTGGAGTGTTGAATGTTAAGTGCATCCTACATGTGTGTTTCTAATCAATGATTATTTTAATGTCACATAAATTTGGGGGTGGTTTTGGATTACAAAATATGGATGTAGTAGCATTGTCTTCTTACATAAGTGAACCCATGTTTAACTGTAGTTGGAAGCTAAGCTAAACCCAAGATTAGAAATGTGACATAGGCCCATTGATAATATGAAGCTTGTATCTCTTAAAGCCCAATATGAAATACTTAAAAAACTCTTGAAAGCCCAATTGTGCAGAAGCGACAATTCTTCTAACGGAATGGACAATTTCAAAACCCATTGAGCCTCCACCGCACAGCAACTTGACTGTCCGGTAGGCCCAAACCATAACATGACAGTCCGACTGGCCCAATCCCTAAAGACTAGGCCCAATACCCACAACAAAAATGTCAGGGATCCTAGTAAATAGGATTTCAATCATCCCAATAATTCGTATTGTCCCTTGATTGACGTAAGTGTTGGGATCTACAAAACCTAGTGATTGAACCAAATAGTAACATGTCAATCACTGGAATGACTGAGATCCTATTTATTAGGATCCCTATGACTTTTGTACCCACAAACTAGGTGTCTTAATTATATTGCAGCCACAGTTGCTCAATTATGTGATCTTCCATTCCAGGTTATCTATCAAGAAGTTTGAAACTTTGAATTCATTATTACTCTTTGTTTTGTTTGATTGACTAGAATGGCCTTTGAATGAGGCAACTCAATAAGACTTGGACCTTCATAATTGGGCCGGCTGACCCTAATTAAATGGAAATTCTCCATCCAATCCAAGGCAGCCTGATAGAGCTAATCATACAAATTAATCAACAGTCAATCAGAAGATTAGTTCAACCAAACTTGAGTCCAATAAACAATTTAAGTTTGGTACGTCTCGTGAACAATCTCACTCCCATTTAATCCAAGTATTTAGCAATTATTAATAATGTTAAAATTCTCAGCTCAAACATTAAAGATATCATATGTTATGGAATACAAGTCCACAAATTATTTTTTTTTTATTTAGATCCATGGAAACGCGTCTATAATGTGAGAAAAGATGAACTTTATTTATAAACCAATCGGGATGAGTTACAACTTACAACAGATCGATGTGAAATTTTAGTCCGTACAAGATAATGTAGACACAAAAGGACATGCAAGTCATTAAGTCCTGGTTTTGTCAGAAGATGCAGCTACCAACGGCACCTAATGAAGCTTAATTTGCTTTTTAAGTGTGTGGATGGATCATACTACATACACACATAGAAGTAGTCTCTATTAGGTCAATTCCCACTCGTTTTCTTCCACATGTAGGTCATGCCCCCACAATTGACATGCATGCAATGCAAGCCTAATAGTGTATGAGGCACTAGTACTGTTTACCATAGCTGGAAGAACAGGGAATTAAGTCCTATCATGGAGTGGGTGGCGGGGCTCTGCTGTAGAATTTCTACAAGCAGAGCCCACTCTAAAATCAATATGAGTGTCTATAAACATTTTTGTTTTATTTTTTAAAAATTATATTTGTATTTTGATCGATTTTATGAATCTAATGATATATTTTTTTTATTTGAAATAAAAATCAAATTCAACATGAAAAATGTATATAATGTTTTTGATTTATATCCAACGGTTCATGATTGTCATGCACTTTTCATGTTGAATTTGATTTTTATTTCAAACAAAAAATATAACGTTGGATTCGTAACTTTTCAGATTTTTTTTAAAAAATTTTAAAGTTCCCTTATGGAACTACAGTGGAGGCTGCTGTAATTTTTACAGCAGCCCCTGGTCATCCTCATGGAGTAGTGGTACACTGGTACTGATTAGGTCAATCTTGATATTCAAATTATTCCCCTAGCTAGCTTTTTATCATGTCTCTTGGTGGATCATAATTTCAAGATTCCGAGCTGTTCAGCATTTCCTCATATAGGTCCATCCAATATAATGCTTATCAATGTAATCACATTGGCCTAACACTTTAGGAGCACACCGCATGATAAAATGTCAGCGAAATGCCATGATCCCGTGTAGAGAAATTCTTGAGATTGCGGTGTATGGGTCCAGGGATTTATTTCGCGGGGTGGGTCGAAAGGGACAATTTTGTTTGAAAACAATGGTGCAAGATTTTGTCAAAGTTGTAGTGCTAAGCAATAATAATCTTCTTACGTCCACAAAATACAATTCCATCAAAAGAAGTTGGCGGAAGTGCATGTGTTTTGTTGCTCTTTCTCCTCCCTTCAATCTCGGTGAAATCTCAAAGTAAACTTTTTTTTTTTGAAATACTACAAAGAAATATATGTTTGCAGTTAAAACTGAAATTTAAACACACGTATGTCTAACTTAACCGATCATCAACCGAACCATCTCTCGTGGTAAATCTCAAAGTAAACCACCACAAGTTATAGTTTTTATGTGTAATTGTTTTGAATTAAGACATAATGATGGTAGTTGAACAATTTGGTTAATTTATTGATGCTATATATATATATATATATATAGAGTAGCAGTTGAAGCTTTTCTTCCGTCTTATTCACAGTTTGCTTTCTGTTTGCTTTTGTCTGTTGGTTCTTCATCTCCATGTGCAAGTCAGCAAGTATGAGTACAGAGACAGAGAAAGATTGAGACTTAACATAATAAACTAAGGAGCTAGATAAATTTCATTTAAATAGTATAAATCAACGCTTCTTCTGCACTTGCTTTCCCTGATTAAGCCCATCAAGATTCTCAACAGAGATCTCAAATAGTCTTAACAGTAGTTGCAGGCCGAGGTTGTAATCATCATTTTAAAACAAAAAAAAAAAGTGCAGCAGAAGAAAGGGTAAAAAAAAAAATAATAGTCGGAAGAGCCTCCGTCAGGTCTCGATTGGTTCATGGAGGTTGCAGAGTCTTCCTTGCTTTCTGGGGTTTATCAGTAAGTTATCCACTGGGCTTAATTATCAGCAGCGGGAACCCTTTCTGCAATTAAGTGATCCTGCACTGCCAGTGAGAGTAGCAACAAGTGAAGAAGGTCTTGCACCCAAGCTAGAAGCTTTGGCATAGCTTGAAGAAGCCCCTGCACCAGATGGTGTAAAGAATGCACCATTCATCAACAAGTCTCCTTCTGACCTCCAGTTCCAATTCTTCCACTCACTTATTGGCGCATCTTCATGCTTTGTCACTTCTTTACTGAATTGAGTATTAGGAGCAACAAATCTGTTGCCTTGACTGTTAATTGTTGGATCAGCACTCCCTCCAATTGCATACATTTCCCAATGGGTGTAGTCATTGTTCACCACATGGAAGTACCCATGCCTACATCTGTAGCCAAAATAAAAAAAATGATTAGTCAAAGTGAATTCATATGAAATTTACTATTTTGGGTTTGGGATTAATTAAGAAAAGAGTTTTGGTTGGGATGGGATCGTAAGTTCAACTCTCATGCTCAACAATTTCAGCATTTTTCGTCTTGGTCTAACTATCGTCAATATGGAGCGGATTGGGTTGGTGCCGGAGTTTAAAGTTTAGAATTTTACCTTGGCATTCTCTGGACTAGCCCTTCACCAAAGTGATTAAAGGCAATAGTAACTTGCATGTTCTTGTCTTGAGTGTAGGAATCGCTGTGGCCCAACAACATGACTTTATCATGGTGAGTCATGTAATTGTTTGAAATAGTGATGGCAGTGGACCCTTCAATGGCATCAATCAGTCCATCCTTGCAATTCGACAATGAACAATGGTCCACCCACACGTGGCTCCCACCAAAAATCGACACACCGTCGCCATCCGATATGGTTCTAAACCCGTAATGCCGTGGTGAGCTCCGCACCATAGCATTCCCTCCTGGCTTACAATCATGAATATTCAATCCATGTATAATAATGTTAGTCACATACTGTATAGTAATACATGGACCACCGGCAATGTGTACGCTGGCTCCTCTGCCGTCGATTGTCTTGAAAGAATTCATGATCAATTCCTCCTTTAGCTTTATGGTCATGTCCCGAGCAAAAATGATCCATAATGGCTCGTCCTGGATCACAGCATACCTTAGGGTCCCTGGTTTGGGGTTCACCGCGTCATTGTCACTAGGGTCCGTGACAACGTAAATCTGACCATCCCGTCCTCCGACTGCGCTCTTACCGAACCCAATCGCGCAATCGGCTAGCCGCTGGCGGTTCTTCTCCCAATTGGGGTCGCAACGCCAGCAGTCGTCGATCGGATTGCCCGTCCCACACGAGAGATAACCCAAGTCCCTCCTGGTATCATTAATTGCCCTGCACATTAATAACCAAAAATTTGAGACATTATTATTAACAAAAGTAGTAATTAATGGTGGTAAGAGTGGCTGTTAACTGTTATGTACTTGCCTGTGAACTTCTTGTACGACAAAATCTGGGTCCTGGAGTGGTCTGGAGGAAATGAGGGATGGGGTAAGGAGGCAGAGGAGGAAGAGCAGAGTGAGCGAGGGGCTCGGCATTGTGTTAGTTTGTGTAATAAAATGGTGTTGGTGAGTGAGTGAGGGAGTGATGAGGAAGGGAGGAGGGAAGATGGGGGGGATATATACAAATGGAGGGTTGGGGCCTGGGGGAGTTTCCGTGGTATGTGGCGTGATTAAACTAAACATGTGGGACCCCAAGACTGCTTCGTGATTTCTGGATTTACGGGATTCTGACAGGCGCGGTAGTTTTGGTCGTTAAGCAATGGCCTACGGACAGAGGTGGAAATGCCAGTCAAAAATAGATAGCGAATTTCAATGATGGCCTTTTTTTGGGGTTTCTACATCTGGTCTTCACCACGGAAGAAATAGTAGTCTAATGGTAGTCAAGTCATCATGTCTCCCGTCCAAAAGTTTTCTATTTGACGACAAGATAAATTGGGACAAAATTCAACGAATGGTTACAAGGGTATTATTTTGAGTGAAAATCGAACTCGGGACTTTCTGAATCCACACAGTTTAGCCCCATAGTAATGCAGGCAGAACAACGAAAAATTGAACATACGTTTTATTGAAAATAATAAACACATGAATCTACCAGAAAATTTGAGAGAAAACTCTCTAGGGTTTGATATGTTTGATAAAATGATAGATAATGATCACAAATGCTGACTACAATTCTAATATGAGCTAAAACGTGAAATTAAAAAAATACCCTTCAAAATAGAAAATAACCCGTTTGAGGCCCGAAATAATGGAATTTCATCGAAATCGGATAACATTACAAAATTTTCAATTGGGCAAAACCACGCTCAAAATTATTTCTACTAGTTAGTACAAATGGTAATTATCTGTAACTGTTTGTTTTGCTTATTTCAACCCTATATCACAAAGAGATTTACCATCAGGGTATCATCAAAGTGTTTGAAAATTTGAACTCCTTATCTCTTGTTTTTTGTGAGAGGTATATTATGGGCGGCTAAGCAGGCTAACCACCCAAACTCTCACTCATTCGAGTAATTTAAGGTCACATTTCAAATTTTTTTCCCTCTAAATGCATCCTAAAAAGAAAACACTCCGGTTTGAATTTAATTTCAATACTAATCAAAAGTTTTTGTTATTGTCTTATCCTGAACCGCCACTTGGCGTCCTTTACCTCCTTTTAACTCATGTATAGTATGTCTTTAACAAGTAAATTTGAAAAATTGAATAGTCTTTGGACATAATCTTAGGAAGCCATTGCTTTTGTCTTTAACAAGTAATATGTATGCGTAATTTTTACTACATCTAATTAAGCGGCTAGTGATCCGACTGTTACTAACTGATTAGATTCCTACATGTCCAAACATTGTTAATGATAAGGACAAACTTAATGACACAAAAAGGTTGGGGGAGACAACCAAAAGTTTAGGGTTTTGGACATCTATTCGCTATTTGGGTACTTAATTATTTAATTAATCTTGTTCATCACTAGCTAGATTGTGGGAATTTTATTGGGCCCTAGTTAGTATTTTGCTTGATTTAGTCGCCAAAGTGCCATAATTGTTATTGTATTTTATTGGGGGATAGGGGGCTGAAATTGTCTTTCTTGAAATTACATGAAATTTTTTAAATCTTGACCATCCGTTGCATCTAATGGATGAGATCTAGGGCTCTCTTTTTCAGTTTCCTCCTTTCCCTCTTATCTCATCTCATACCTCCTAAAATGGGAGTCAAGCAGTAGAGAGCAAGCAACAACAACCCACGTTTACAAGCGACGATGACTCAAACGATTCTCCGATGGACGACCACTCTCAGGTTCTCCTCAAACTGCTATCTGGTGTGGTTGCTTGGTGAAGGAGTTGGGTCTGCGATTTGAGTGGACAACGTAGAAAGATTTATAGCGTTAGTAAGCTTCTCCCGTCGCACAATCTATGCACTCGGAGTGGTTACGGAGTTTGTCGCCGAAGCCGAACTTCACATATTGAACTTATCCCTGTCTTCCAATAAAAGGTAGATGAAGGAGAAGCAAAAATGTTAAAAAAAAAAAAAAAAAAGGAGTTAAACGATGGACAAAAAAAATAATTTTGTCATGCTGAGTTATCCATTGCATAACCATAGGATTGAATGAATGGGTGTGATTTGAAAAATTCTAGTAATTTCAGCAAATAAGGATTCCAGCCCCTATCCCTCTTGTTGAAGTTGGGAAATATAATTCTTTTAGGTAGGATTGACTACAATTCTCCCCCAAGATCATGTTCAATTATGGATTTTTTCTTCTAAAAATGACAATACAATTTAGAACTTGATATTTACTTTTGGGACAATATTAGAGACCGCAAAATAAAAATATCACCCTCAAAGTCTTCCAATTCTATGTGTCATTAAAATAACCATTGATTAAAAACACATATGTAGGGTCCACTACACATTCAACACTCCACATTAAATAGGGGTCTTTTAAGGGTGATATTTTGGGGGTCTCAAGCATTGTGTTGTGGCCCTAACGACCTAAGTTTAGACTCATATTGGATTTCTAAATGACAAACTTGTATGGTGTCGTTCTCAGTTACAAAAGAAGATTTATGAAGCCCGGCCAAGGCCTGACCCGAGCTTGAAACTCGTCCCAGGCACGAAGCCCATCTCATAAACCCAATTGATCTGGGCCTGGGCTGGGCTATGGTTGCCATCTTTCCTAGCCTCGGCTAGAATGGTCAATCCGGGTTTGGGCCCGAAATTTCCTACCCGGCCTGATTCGAGACCTAAATATGAGCCCTAAAATCAGAAAAATGAGAGAAAAATGAGAGTGGGTTGTCTTGTGTGTGGTGGTGTTTTGAAAACTTTTTTTTCCATTTTAAAAATTTTGAGAAAACATATTGTATGTGTTTGGTAGTGTGTTGTAACTGTGTTCAGTTGCAACACACCTCACAGCATCACAGTTTTTTGTGACACGCCAAACAGCTTTTGCGTTCTAACTCACCTCACAGCACCACAGCTTTTTACCTCATAGCACCTCACCACACCTCACCACACTCTCAAACACTTACAATATATGTTGACTTGTCCTACGTAATCAAATTAGGTCAATTATTGTATTTTAGATTAATGTACAAGGTAAACCTTGAGTGATTTTATATTAATATTATTAGTCATCTAATATAAGTGTAATTTTGATACATCAAACGCACCTCACAGCACCGCACCACAGTTTTAAAAGTTATGCGTCAAACAGCTTTTTGCGTTTCAACTCACCTCACAGCACCACAGTTTTATAACTCACAGCACCACACCACACCTCACAGCATTCCCAAACAAACCCAATTATTGTAGGGCCTAAACGACATTTCTAAGTACATCACTACGAAGTACTTAAAATTTGGATGCATTTTTATTTTTATTTTTTTGTGAATGGATTGATAATGATGGAATTAGAGTGAAAAGCCGTTGTGACAGAAGCACATGCCTTTGCCTTCAAAATCAAACTTCACTAACAACGTAGGCCCGAATATCTCCACCCCTTTTCTTTTTTTTTCCCCTTTATTTATGTTTCATTTTTAGCTTTCCAAATTTTCCTTGCCGCAGACTTCGGAAAGAAACTTCTCATTATCCAACAAACACAGGGGCAAAGTTGCTGACATGGCATGGCATCTACCTCTCGAGCCACCACGTGTCTGTATTATTATCCGACCCATTTCCAGTGGACAAGGCGCACGGTGCGTTAGTTTTCGATGAATGGTGATGACTCGGGCCCTCAATCTTGCCTTGCGAAAACGACGTCGTCACATGGGATTTCGATTTTCTCCAGATATCCACCGTTGATTGTGGATTTTGGGGGCAGACGTAGCCGTAGATTTCGGGGGTGGTG
This sequence comes from Tripterygium wilfordii, assembly GCF_013401445.1. Taxonomy (NCBI): domain Eukaryota; kingdom Viridiplantae; phylum Streptophyta; class Magnoliopsida; order Celastrales; family Celastraceae; genus Tripterygium; species Tripterygium wilfordii. The sequence continues at coordinate 11,890,589 of NC_052250.1, forward strand.
GGGGGCGATCAACGTTTGGACAAAAACAGAGCAAGATGAAGGGTCTTTGTTAAGGCAGTTCATATCGGGATCAGCACACGTTAGCTGTTTCTTTTATAAATCCATCCACAATAAGATTCTGATTTTATCCTCAATCTATGTAGCAAGTACGGGTATCCAAAAAAATCATGTCAAATCAAACTGACCTCCAAATCGATCGATTATTGTCTAATGCATATTAGTGAGGACAGACTGAAAATTCGAAAAAACCGACCAATCCGTCAATAAGGTTAAATTTAAGTTGAAAAACCGATGATAGACATCCCTAATGACAAGTGAGATATCAATTGTCCATTGATTATAAATACACATGTGAAACTCACTTAACATCCGACATCCCATATTAATTGGAGATCAAATGAAAGTCACGGGAGGATCTCAAACATTATTCTTCTTTCTGTTTAATATATTTTTTTAATTGGGGGGTGTGGGCTTTTTCTGTGGTGGTTGGTGACTCAAAACTAACTTGCAACCTCCACTGCACTAAATGGTCCTGCCACGTGGCTCTATTTCTAAACCAGTCGTTTTTATCTTATGTGCGCACATGCATGAGATTCGATATTTCACATCAAATCCTTGAATTCTAATTTCAGTATTTCCCAGTCGGATTTTTCCAAGATTTGCTACCCAAATCCAGGGGATTTAAAAGTCAAATTCTCTCTAAATCCTGTGTCGTTTCTTTATATTCTTGACAACTGGAAATAGTAGTCAAATATATTTACTAATCTCTTCTTAATTAGTAGCCACCGAAGTTGAATTTTGCAATGAAATAAATTTCTTATGCTCGATAATTTTCATAATTATTTTCCCAAAAAAAAATCACAATGACTAGACATGCAGTAGAAATAGTACAAATTTGGACCCGTAAATTATATGTATAGGTGTACAAAAGACAAAGAGTATTGGTGTTCGTGATCAGGGTTTTTCGATTCAATTCAGTTTTTTATAGAGAAATGTGTAATTTTTTATTATAAAAAATTGACCAGTCAATTCAATTTCGGTTTTGATGATTTTTTTGAAAAACACTAGACAAGAGTTGTCTAGGATGAAGGTTGTCCGGCCGTTAAGGGTGGAAGCTAGGACAGATTTGATGAATAAACAAATTGCATGTAGGTTTGGCGAACATCATTTAATTAATTATTCAAAAAAAACATCATCTAATTGGGTGGGAATTAGATTGTGATAAAAAAAAAAAAAAAATAACCATGAACCACTTTCCACAACTATTATCAACTACACACATATATAGCTTGATAATATTGTTTTGGTATAACTCTATGATTTAAATAGAGCCCATTCATCTAATTATCTAATGCCTTATCTTCTTCTTCTTTTTTATAACAGATAATGACACTATATAAATATGTCATTTGGACATCCGACATATATATATGCCTAAATTTGGGTCATCAGACCCGAAAGAACATGAGTTTCCCATTTGATAATAATGAAGGTAAGTTGGGTCCAAGCCAAGCTAGCGTATGACCATAAGGATATTGTTCCCAATAAGAATCGAATAGAAATTCACGACTAGGCTATCACCAAAATGTTTAATTACCTATTACGTGTCACTTATGGTTGAATCTAATGGGACCTAAAAAATAATTTTAAGTGGGTCAGATTTGGATGGCTATGAGTTATGCCTATACTTCTATATTTTTTGGAAATATCACATAGAAATATGTTTGCCGTTTGAAATCGAATACTGAGTACACATATGCCTGACCCAGTTAATTACCAACCGAGCCACCTTTGATTGGTAATTATGCCCATAATTAGTAATAGGGAGTATTGTGAAACACCATTGATATCTAGAAGATGCCTGGACAATCATTGTGACCACATATCTGGGGGTTTGGTCATTCCCTGGAATATAGGCAGAACAAGAAGAAAAATAGCACTTGATAATCATTTACTTTCATGTGCCGAGAATGTAATATCAATCAAGGGTAATCGAAGGACTTGCCGGATCTAATAATCATATCGTTATGCTGGTTAATTTCTAGTGTCACTGTTGATAATGACAGTTTTCTTTTTCCACTTTAATCAATTATGTCCAAGCGTGTCTCTTTCCCTTGCTTTAAGGTCATACATGCACCATGATTAGTTTGATTACAGCTAACCTTGTTCTTTAGATGAAGTTAGGGGTGGAAAACTCTGTTTGGTCTGGATGGTCGAATTTATTTGATATGGATTAAATCAAATTTGGACATAAGTTATATGTATGAAATATGGGTCCAAACACAAGTTTTTTGTCTGGTTTAAAATCGGGTTTGTGTCCAAACATAGAAATCTTTGTCCGATTCACCTATTCGGACCCTAACCCGAATTAGGTTATTGTCCGATTTACTTGTCTGGATTTAAACCAATTCAGGTTTGGTCAATTAAGTACGATTGAAATCCAATATAGGTTAGGGTCCGAACATGTAAATATTTCGTAAACGTGTGTTGTTGTCTAACCCGGAACCGTTCCATAACCGATTTTTTTGTCACCCCTAGGTGGAGTCAGTCGGCATAAATTATCACATGTAATGAAGCCCAAATATATAGTCAGAATCCATAAGCCCAAGTTTCCATGGGCCTGGGTCGGTACATTTTAAAATTTCCATGAACAGACCCACAATTCGGTGGGCTTTCGTTGTCTTGTGCACATATGGAGACCTAGTGGGCTAATGGTTATGTACGGTAAATGGGTTGGGCTTGATTTAGGGCCTAAGGGTTTAAAGAGTAATTGGGAGTCCACGTAAACACAAAGCCCAGTATTAAGACGAGACCTTAAACTTTTCATAATTTTGACGTTATAGTTTGTTGATTATTGAGACCTGATAGATTTACAATGTCATACTCCACGAATCACTGATTATGAAGATTAAAAAAACACTCTTATCTTGTGATTAACAAATAATGAGGTTTGATGGAAAAACAAACCCACCAACATGATATTGTATGCATTGGGCTATTACAGCCTAAAAACAATTTTAAAATACGTCATGTTAGTTAAGGATAGACTTGTCCATATAAAACACTTTAGAGGCTCGCACTAAAGGGTCTTTCACATGAATTCAGATCAAGATTGAGGTTAGTTTTTAAACTAAGAAGGATTAATGTCCTCCTATAATTAATCATAAAATGCAAAAGCTAGGAGAGAGATTACAAGTCTGAGGTGATGTGACAAGCATAGGGAGCGTCCACAGTGGTGAAACTTGTGCACATACTCCTTATGTCTCAAACCTTGTACTTCTCGAGTGTTTGGCTCAAATACATCAACAATGGTAAAAAGAAGTCACTCTAAAAGTGCCGGAGAAGAGGAGTTGGAAAGAGAAGATACAAAAGGAAAAGTAAGAAAAAAATACATGTGTCATATGGGTGAGTGTTGATTGGGTCCGGTAATTAAGGGACACTATTCAACAACTAAAGTGAGTACTCCAAATAAGGAGTGTGAACAAAAATTAACCAACATTTTTCAAGAGTTATTTTACTCCCATTGTGAGGATCGAACTCTACACTTATCCATAAAGTGTTGTTTGAAGCACCCCAGACATCATCCACCGCGGATGATCTTAAGTTAAAATGGAGTTACGGACAATGGTGATACTTTATTAAACTGTAAATATGTCATGTTATCCAATCCCAAATCGACTTTTTTTTGTCATCCTTAGACTCATTCTGCACAAATCATTGATTAGGAGATTAAAAAACACTATCAACTAGTGATTAACAAATAATGAGATTTAGCTGAGTTTTTAGACCGATAGAAAATTCATTGCCTGATGGGGAGGATACAAAGCTAGGAGAGAACAGAAGGGGGGGGGGGATTGGAACACTAATGTGATGTGACAGTACTAGGGTCTTAGGTTAACGGCGAGTTACAGACTACTCTTACTTTTATTAAATATAGCTTTCTGTCTGTGGTTGTCTGTCCAGAGCTCTCAAATCAAATCAAATTATTTATTATTACTATAATTCTAAGGATATTTTTGTTTTTGTTGTACGAGATTTAGATTCTAATGGACTAGGAAGTAGGGAAGCTAGGTTAATTTTCGTAATTTGGGCTCGGTAATTCAAGATTTGACAACTTTACGTATACTTATTTCATGGCTTTAATTATTAATCGAGCCTCTCTCGGATTTCACGTCCCATTTTGCGCGGAGCTGTATGATGAGAATCTTACGTTAGAATATCATGAATTTAGAGTCTAGTTTATAAGGGAGGATAAATATCTTATTGTTGTTCATGACGTGAGGTGATGTGGCCCCGGCCGTCATCAAACAAACATGTGACGGATATTCATCACACTACCCATTGTAACTCTTCTAGAATACGAACAATATTTTTTTTATTTTTAAAAATTATAAATGTGTAATATTTCGTCTAACAAACTCAATGGTATAGTTTTTATTCGAAACAAAAATCAAATCTGTCACGATCAGGACATCGAATGTTTTGGATATATATTTGACGGATTAAAATTATCGTGCATTTTTCATGTTGGATATGATTTTTGTTCCAAACAAAAAAATATAATTGGGTTCATTAATTAAAAATGAATACTACATATTATTATTTTTAAAAATATAAATTTTTGTTACGTTTAAATCAGATTACAACGGGACCTGCAAAATTACAGCGGGCAGCTGCCACTCGTGTAGGAGAAATGAAAACATTCAGGAAATGCACGCGTCAGGTGATGATTAGTCGCACTCCAACGCCGCTTGGGCATGCTTTTATAACGGACACCTCGTTCTACTGTAATAAGTGGTTAACGTACGTACAAAAGCCAGAATGGTGCGCAGCGTAGCATACATAGGCAGTGTGTCGTAGCTTTTGGAAAAGGTCGCTTTGCCATAACTGGACCTGCTTCGGGTTCTCTGCTTTTCCAATTCGGTAGTACGTTTGATTTCACAAAGGAAAGAATACATATTTTATTTTCAAAGGACAAAAACAATACATATTTATTCACAAAGGAAAGAATGCTTATTTATTGCATTTTGAATTAAGTTTTGTTGATTTTATTTTCCTTTGATAAAATTAATTTTCCAACGATAGATTTAATGAAAAAGAAGAACATTGTATTTCTCTCATTTGCACGAGATAAACGTGACAAGCAATTATGAAGTGTACGTATGGAGAGTCTATTCTGTAGAATTGTTTGACACGCGCACCACGACTGGGGGGGGGGAGGGGGTTTTGAGTTGCAGCTTTTTTTATGAACAAACACAAAAACTTAACTTCAATCTGCCGAACAATGAAATTATCAAAACACCCTCGTACTTGGCTTCTTTTTTTTTGAAAATTGACATATAACCGATTAGTTTGGAAGTCAATGGAAACCCAACAGGTTTATTCTATTAATTTAATTAATGAAATAGTTTTATTTCCACTTTCTTATCCAATAATTCATTATCCAAAATTAATTGTTTTAATATAGATTATATTGTTATTTAAATCACAATTTAGAATTCATTGTTTTAGTTCTGGATTCATTTGTTTTTGAAATTCTATTGAAAAAAACATTAAAATTAAGATTTACCCAATAAAACTCATGAACAATGGATCTTGTTAGAAAGAGTTTTATGTGTTGATTCTGAATATGTAATTTTTTTTAAAAATCTAATATGTATTTTGAGAGTTAAAACGTTTTAAGATTTCATTTAAGAGACTTGGGCTACCACTATATAGGCTACTTAGCACTATTGTTTTTTTTTAATAGTAGTCTCATGGAAAAAGATGAAATTAAAGTTTGATTAATTTAATTGTTAGAATTGTAGGAATCAGTATTGGAAAAAAATTAGTGATAATAAATAGTAAAAATACCCCTCCAATGATATGTTGACAGCTCGCACTATATTAGATTGAAGTATACAATATCGAGCTGGGGAGCATCTCGATACACCCATATATCATCTTGGCCTGTACTTCTCGTTATGGTTTGACAAACATGATCTCAGGAATCCCATTTTACCAAAGCATCTTAGGATACCAAGGAGACTTCATCAACTGACAAGGAAAAAGATATGTTAGGAGATCTATGAGAGATTTTTAGGGGATTCATCTACATAAATCTCACCCATAATCAAGGATCATATCAGGAATTCACACCCCCATACATATCAATAATATCGTTCACTTTGGGATATCTGATTCATATGAATACATCGGACTTGCAAGGTTTTTTTTCCTCATTAGCCCAACTACTACAGGTTAAAAGCCCAACTCATTGATCAAGCCGCGCAAGAAAACATCTTGTTGGTTGTAAATGATGAGCTTTACCCATATACCACCAAACCGATGTGGGATATGTGATCTTAACATACGATAAGTAAAATTCATATAAAAGAGACCTTCACTTACGTAAACCTCTCACATTTTTACTATTCAATACCAGCTAAAAATGAGACTTTTAAATACCAAACCTGTCTCACTAATTTTATTACTTGCAGAATTAATTTGATATTTAAAATTTAAAATTTTATTATATTGTTGTCTAAAAAAAATAAAAGATTTTGTTATATTGGCTCTCAAAACCAGACATTGGCAGGCAAATGTCATTGGCTTCATGTTTATTATCGCCCTATCTCATTGATCGCATTTACTCTTTTGCCACTCTCTTCTTCCCCATCGTTTCACGCTCTCTCCCTTCTTGTTTGTGTGAAACCATTCATCACTTCATTTACTCTGACCAGTCCAAAAAGCTCAACCACCAACCAAGGCCCCAGTTTTAGGGTAAGGATTTTGCCTTCTGTTTGGTATCCCGCCTTTTACGCTACTGGTTCGAATTTCTTTAGCTTCGGAGTTTGTTACTATTTACAGGTTTCGTTTTCTTCAACTTTTGTCGTTTCACATTGTTTGTATTTTACTTGGACAATATCTTATGCTTATGAGTTTGAATTCAAGAACCCTATCTTTCTCTCTCTTTGGACTGCACAGTCCCTCCCTCACTATGGAGTCTGGTTAACTCTGTTATTATTCTCTGTTTTGAGTCTTGTGAAGGAATGTGATGAACTAGCTCAGGCTTTAGTTTTTAACATTTTCATGTTTGTGGCCTTTATAGGCTTTGTTAAAGGTAAGGGAATCAACTTTCACACTGTGTCATGCAATATTTTTCTGCGCTGTGGACGATGAAAGTGACTGCAATACTGCATTGCTTTATGGGTTATTTATTTTTTAATCATGGTGAATCAATTTGATGAAAATGAGCAGATTTTGTGCTTTTAAGAGTCAAAGGAAAATGCACTGTGCAGTAAGGATACTAATTGCTTTTTGGGTTTTTATTTGATTTTTCCCATTTTGATGATCCGGGGATATTCTATAGAATGGAGTATTTGAAATCTTCCTCGGTTTTCACTGTGTTAAAGTGGTTTATTTCTCTATTTCAGGTTGATTTTGCTGAACTTCTTAGTGGATGTTGATGGTTTGATGGTCAAAGCTTCATATAATCTTAATCTTGAATTGTATAATCATTGTTGAAAATGACGGATGGGCGGCGGCGTTCTGTTGATATTCCTATTTGTAGAACTATTGTGGCACTTAGGAGAGTGAGGTCACTGAGGGATCCATCAACTTTATCTACAAGCAAATTTTCTTCTCTAGTTGATAATCTGAGCTGGGAAAATTTGGGTAATGGGATTACGCTGCAATTTGGAAATGGTTTCCATGGTGGCGGTTTGGATCATAATGGGTTCTTGAGACCAAGAAATTTAAGTATTAGTGGACAGAAAGAGGAACATCCAGACGATTTTGATTTGCGTCGAAGTTTTGGAAAATCTAGATTGACTTCATGTGATAATTTTTGTTGGGAAGAAAACGCGGATGCCATTACAAGGAAACAGTTTGAAGTTTTGGATAATTTTGGATCAAATCAAGATGAAGTTCATGAATACAGAACTTTGAGCGAGAGAAATCGTGGGAATCATAGGGATGAAGGATTGCCGCTAAGCTTTGTTGTGCCTAACAGTAATCCTTTGGACGATGTAGATTCTTGTACTGGATTAGATGCTTCAATACAGAAATCCCACTTAAGAAATTTAGTAAAAAAATCTGAGGCTGTAGGTGATGTTGCAAGTCATGTAGGTAGTCCATGTGCATCCACAGGTGATGCATTATCAAGTTTTAGCACACCCTTACTTGCAAATGAAGATGTTGATGGTTATGATGACAATCATGTTGGTTGTCGGATTGGCAGCTGCTGGGCAGGAACCCCAAGATTCCGAGAATCAAATCCTTATAGCCATGTGGAAGACCATCCCTTATCATCCGTAGATGAAAATGAAAGGGGTCTTTCCAGGCCAAGAATTTGGAAACCAATTAATAGAGACATAACTCCATATTCAGAAACTCCAAGAAGTTTGAGCCAAAAGTTTAGACCACTATTTTTCGATGAATTGGTGGGGCAAAATGTAGTAGTGAGGGCTCTTTTGGGTTCTATCTGTAGAGGAAGAATAAGTTCCTTGTATCTTTTTCACGGTCCCTGTGGTACGGGCAAGACCTCTGCCTCTAGAATTTTTGCTGCTGCATTGAATTGCCTCTCACTCGAAGAGCAAAAGCCATGTGGCCTTTGCCGAGAATGTAATATTTTCTTTTCTGGGAAGAGCAAGGATGTGCAGGATGTGGATTCTGTGAGAATCAACCGGACTGAAAGAGTGAAATCCCTAATAAAGAATGCGGTTATCCCTCCAGTTTCATCGCGCTTTAAGGTTTTCATTGTTGATGAATGCCATTTGTTGCATGGAGACACCTGGGCGGCAGTTCTGAATAGTCTAGACAAACTTCCTCAACATGTGGTTTTTGTAATGGTTACTCTTGAACTGGATAAGTTACCACAAAGTGCAGTGACACGGTCTCAGAAATATCATTTTCCGAAGATAAATGTTTCTGATATTTCAAGGAGATTGGGAAAAATATGTGTTGAAGAGGGTCTTGAATTTGACCAGGTTGCTTTGGATTTTGTTGCTGCTAAATCTAATGGTTCAATTAGGGAGGCAGAAATGACGCTTGATCAGCTGAGTTTGCTCGGAAAAAAAATCACAACGGCTTTGGTCTACGAGCTTGTAAGCCTTGGGATGGTACCAACTAAGTAATCTTGTTGCTTTCTCTTCATTTCAATTGTTGACAATTTTCCGTTGTTGGTGCAGATTGGAATGGTTTCTGAAGAGGAACTGCTTGATTTGCTGCATCTAGCTTTGTCTTCTGACATTTCAAACACAGTAGTAAGGGCCAGGGAGCTGATGAGATCCAGGATTGACCCTATGCAGCTCATGTCACAGCTTGCAAGTATAATCATGGACATTCTTGCAGGTGCATTTGAAGAAGGTGGTACTGAAGCCAGAAGAAATTTTTCAAGAAGGCATAATTGTAAGCATTACAGCTTCTTAAGGTCATGAATCTGCCAATCAAATATATCCCATCTTGTGGATAGATTGCCTAGAAATATATACCCAATAGATTAATTCTTTCAAAGAACTGATAAAATAGATTGTTTGATATGCAACTTGACTGTTTCACTTGGCTTATATTAATCGGACTTGTAATCTTTTCACTTCTTAATCATTATGTTAATTGTATGCAATATTCCTTGTCATAGCCGAAGCGGATGTGGAGAAATTGAGCAATGCATTGAAAATACTGTCTGAAACTGAAAAGCAATTGAAGGTGTCAAAAAATCAAACCACGTGGCTTACGGTGGCCTTACTACATTTAAGTTCAGAGCCTTCTTTCTTGGATACAAATGACTTGAAGTCAAGTTCAAGAACTGCACATGACACAGGTTAGGATGACTATAGTTACTCTTGGCTCTTGTTTTTTTAAAGGACAATAATTCTAATTTGCAGCATACACGCACGCACACTTAAGACTACGAGAGCATAAATTTTTATATTTATCAGCTGAGATTTATGAGTTAAGGTTTAGGCTCCATTCATCTTCCTCCTCTGTGAGAGTCACATGCATGGCGAGTTGTTTACCGTTTAACTTTTATGGGATAGAATTTGAAGGATGTTCTTGTTTCGGTGCAGATGGCGATTGTTGCAGCACCTCGCCCACTGGGGAGAGTTTGAGGCAACTCATCGCTTGTCCATGTGAGGACAATAAGTCACATAAGTTAGGATTACAGAAGAACTGTAAAGGAACATTGGAATTAATTTGGAAGAGAGCGACGGAGTTATGCCAGTCAAATTCACTCAAGACGTTTCTGCAGAAACAAGGGAAGTTGTCTTCCATTTGTGTTGGTCAAGGTATGTGCAAAAAATAATGTGTTTTTCCAGCCTGCTGTATTTTCACTCTGGAAGATGAATGAGAAAAAGGAAAACTTGACTTGCAGCTGCGACCAGTGGACTTTCGTGGTTGCCTTGGTTATGTTTCGTAACTACGAACCCTAAAGTTTACAATGCCATGACATTCTGCTATTAAATTTGTACTTATCAGCTGAGATGACACATAATATGCAAATAGCACTCTTCTTTCTATCATCTCAATGGTAGGTTATTTTAATTCTCCTGCCTTAAAATAAACATCTGATACTTGGAATTCCAGGTATGGCAGTTATTGAATTGGAGTTCCACCATCCTCACTATGTATCGAGGGCTGAGAAGTCGTGGAAAGTAATTGCAAGTTCCCTTCAGGCAATCTTGGGCTGTAATGTGGAGATTCGGATCAATCTTTCAATTTGTCCGGATTTAAAGTGTTCTAAAGTGAAGAAGCCGATTTTCAGTTTGCTTAGCTGTTCTCGTAGGATGCAGCAGAAGCTACATTTAAGCACTCAACATGGTAGTGAGTCGGACATTTCTGATTATGCCTCTGAAAAGCCAATGATTACAGAGAGACACATTTTAACTTGTTCTTCTGATGTTGGATCTCAAACGCGCCATGGATTTTGTCATAGAATGGAAAGTAGCAAGGCTTTGAGAAACAGTGAAGGAAATTTACTGAGCGCGGGGAGAATCTTGTTACGGAAGTCACCTCAGCAGAACTGTTTTCCAGGGGTTCTGAGGTTTCAGAAGAAGTTGTGTTCATCAGACACTTTGCAGATGACATGTATGGGAAACCGACATCAAAACGAGTTGGCATTATCGATCTGTGACACTGATCCTTACATTTTCTGCCCCAGCTCGAACAACTGCATTAACAACTCCAAAAGGGAACATGGGTAAGAGATCACTTTGTACAATCTCTTTTCTTTTTATTCATCCCTTTTCATTTTTTGATGAACACTATTGTTTTTATTATTAGACTGATTCTCTTACACTGTTATTCATTTCCTTAGGCCATTGTAATCCTTCAATATCTATAATCCATCTATTTTCTTATTAAGCAGGCTTGAGGAGGAGAATCAACCACAAGCTTCGTCCTTGATTCACTGGCTTCTTCCCTGTGGTGCCGGAAGATAATTCTGCAACTGAGCCTGCTCCCGCTGATTTTTTGTCGACTATGGAAATTTATAGGACACTCAGATCTTTGTTCATTCTGTAAGTACATAACAAAATATATGTTGATTACATTCACTCAGCAGTAGAGTATATATACCTATCTCTACAAATTGAAGTTTTACGGCTTCATTTGATTTCTTAGGCTTTCTTCCCAATGAACTGGAAAATTTTCTCTTGTACTTTGTTGGGTTGCTCAAGCTTCAACCACAACACATGCAAAGCCATTTCCTCCATGGATAAGCATCCTTTCAGCTAGTGGTGTTTAAAAAACGCGTAGAAATTGAATTGATAGTCAAATAGATCGATTGGTCGGCTATTTTCAAAGTTTTTTTTACTTAGAATCAATCAGTAAATGATTGAAATAATCAACAATAACTAACCTATTGGTTGGTTAAATTTATGTCAAAAAATCGATCATAACTAATCGATTACACCCCTACCTTCAACCGAGGGGTTAGAGAATATACTTTGACTCGGTGGTACTCAAGGTCGAGTTGCCTACCCCGCTACTTAACAAAAAAAAAAAGGTGTGAAAGCCTATGCCCAAGTATCATCCATCTGAGAATAGGAGATAGTCTGGTTGGTCAGGTTGTCTGCCCAGGACCTTGAGGTCCAGGGTTCTATTCTCACCAGGGGGTTTGGGATTTGGGTAGTTTTCCATCCGCTGTGGTGGTGAGGTGGTGGCCTTCATGCTTCCCAGGCATGGCTTAGCGTGTGTGTGGCCGGTGGGCCTTTCGAAAAATATCATCCATCTTAATAATGGGCCTAAAACCCTAATCATTACAAACGTAGCCCACTAGAAGTCTAGAACTCCAATCATTTATATAAGGCCGAAGACAAGCAAAAGTTTCCTTGAAGTGGGCTTAAAACCCTAATCATCATTCATCATAAAGGCAGCCCACTAGAACCCATTATCGACCCAAGTCTCTTACGGGCCAGCCCTAGTTACGGCGGTCAATGAAATTTATTTTTTATTTTTAAGAATAGAAGACGGGCAAAAGTTTCCTTGGAAGTTAAAGCTGACCAGTAATGAAGAGTTGCCAGTTAAATTTGGATTAGCAGAGAGATCGAGCCGTTGCAAACAATGGAGAAACCGAGCGAGAACACGAGTGTAAGAGTTGTGTGCCCTAAGTTGGTCTTCGAGAGAAGCGAAACTGCGCTCCAATGGCTGGTAGGATCATCGTTGCTGCCGCCGCCGCTCACCATAATCTCTACCTTCAGATGCATCCACACACTCCCGGATGGCTCTCCGGATTATCAAAAGGAATCAGGTACCTGTGAGAAAACATGTGCGAATTTTACAAAGTCTTTTTTATTATCGAAGCTCGCTAGTAATCTAATTTGCGTTTCTTTAATTTGAGCAGAAGATCTGCGCGTTTTGCTTTTGAAAGGGCTCGATATAATTGGAGCATTGGTTGTTAGAAGCTCTAATTTCGAAAGTAATGCTTCTGAAGCTATCGTCCTCGCTCGTAAATTGGCAAAGCTTCTATCCAATGGAGAAAATTCGGATGGACAAGAGATGATTGGGGCTGTTGCGGACGTTAATTCAAGTGATGTTCACTTTTTTGTACCAGGAAGTGGAAACGCTCCCAAACTTCAGTCGGTTAATTCTGTTGTACATGAAGAAGATCCACAAAAGTTTGTTTGGGAGAGATGTTGTTTGCTTCGATGTGAACTCCCAATTAGCTTGCCATTCTATTATCCAATAAACAATCAATCTGGTACATCTTTCCCCATTTGCATTTCTTTGTATTTTTACAATGGTTTACTTTGCTCTCTACCTTATAGTGGAACTTCGGTTGGTCCTTTTTACAATTATTTTAAATGTTTTCGGTGATTTCAATTTGGAGTTCTCTTAGCTTTTCATGGTTGCTAAGTGGTTCTACTGTTGTTGGTTTCTAAGCAAGACAGTGCTAGGACTTCCAATTTGTTAATGATCTGCAGGAAGTTAGTAAATATGAGAAAAATGAGTATTTATGCAAGTTGGAAGACTCATCTACGGTGGCGTATGGCTAATGGGAGTGAGTTTACAACTGTTGAGTAAGTTATCAGCCAGAAGTTACACCCATAAATTATACCTGTGATTTAAGAAATTGTTTGTAGTCGCTATGGTGAATCTTAAAGTAAATTTAACCTTGGGAGATTAACAAAGTGATGTCAAGAATAATTTTGTGACTTAACTTGTTCTGTTAAATACTGCCTCCCAGATTATGTTGTTAACAGATTTGACCCAATGTCAAAACTGCATTGTGGTCATTCTTAGTAGGTGTTAGTTTCTTCTGTCGTGTATTTGCATGTAGCACATCAGGTAATGATTTGGTACATTTGATCATGATTATTGTTATTGTTTCTTAGATATGGAAAGAACATTCTTGAGTGCAACTGAAGCAATTGTAGCCAAGTTTAGAGATTCCCAGGTTGCATTTATGATAGAAACGACAAACAAAGTCTCTATGGAAATACCTCAATGTCTCATTCTTCGCGGGAAGGAATTGACTTTTGACACGGATGTGTCGAACATCAAACATTCTGGCGAAGATGTGCAAGATTCAGCAGGGAAACCATTAACATGTGCAAACTTTTGTATGAAAAGTGAGTCTGCCTCAGCATCATTTTCTATAGAGGTAAGGAAAACATGGTATAAGAACTTTCTAGTAGCACAATTCTTTTGTGTGAGAGATATATGATAGTTTTACCTTTATTATGTAATTTGTTTGATATCACTCAACTGAGAAAATTTAACACAGTGCCTTGTAGCATTCAGCATTTGTGAAAAGTTTTATTGCTTAGAATGCAGATATACTCCAAGTAAGTGTTCTGCTTAATACTTCAGAAAAATCTACAGAATCGAGTGCACCCGTGGCAGAATATATTCCAGGTATCAACATTGGCCATCTGTTTGCTGTAAAATAAGTTGCATTTTGAATTACGTCGGTCAAAATGTTTTAGATAAAGAAAATTTTAATAATGATGAGATGGTTCATAACAATCAATTGCAATAATGATTATCTATTTATCTGAGATAGGAAAATAATTTCTGACAGCAAGCGTTGGTCACTGGTGAACCGTCCATGGTTTACATGATTGCCAGTGGTTAGGGATGATCAATGGTGTTGGCTAGTGAGTACAGGCAAACAAATAATGATGGATCATTTGAGTTAATTCTTGAAAAGAAATTACCCTACCCTTCTAAAACTTCTAAAACACGAAGTTGTTGTTGTTGTTTTTCCCTGGATTTCCATTACCAGGAAAATATTTTCTTTGAACTATCTTCCTTTGTTGTATCAGATGCTGGAAAATCCAGAATATATTATCCTCATGCTATTTTCCTTGTAAAAAGATGAAATTATTAAATCCTTTACTTATCTGGTTGATTTTTGGTCTGAAACATTTTAGTAGTCGCAGCAGTATGGTTGATGATACCTGAATTTGTTATGGAAGTTATATTCTCTGCTTTCAGGTTTGGAAGAAGCACGATTTTCAGTCGCAGAGTTCAAGTTAGAAGTGCTTTGCTATGCCATTAAGGATTTTCCAATTACATTTGCGGTGTCAAAGTTGATCATTCCTGGATTAGTTGACCAGTTGAATTCAATGAAGAAGACACTTTTGCCCGATCTTTTGATGCAACACCCTCAGGTATGGCAACTCATTTTTTTTATATCAAGTTGGTATGGTATCTTCTTGTGGTTCCCAGGTGGCCTCCTTAACTCACATCTTCAATCATGCGTGCAATTGTATGAATGGTTCTTATTCTGTAATTCATTTTTCCATTTCCCATGCATTATGGTATTGTGTAGCCAAGCTGCAACTGCCTGTTATGTGAAGTCCTGGCACTCAGTTTATAGCCTAGTCATCAGAACACTTGAATATGCAACAACTCTTCCTTCGTATCCTTCTCTTATATTTCAAACTTGTAGAGAACCTTAATTTATATTTATACCACTGTTTTTTTCCTCATGTGCATATTAACTTGACATTCACTTGCACACATGCCAGCATGCATGTTTACAGCAGAGAACTTGACTTCTAGAAATAAGATTTTTTAAGCTATGCAAAATAGTCGTTGCAATCAAATATCTATTTCAGAACTATGCTTGAGTGAGGAATGAAATTTCTCTAAACTTCCTTGGTTTCTTTAACCGCCCAAGTTAAGTAATGTTGAGTCATATAATTTATTCTTGGTTTCCTTTCCTAAGGTCAGAATCTTGATAAGTGATATTTTTAATTATTATTATAAGCGTGAGAGGGGACTCAAACCTTGTCCTAGTTCAAGTTCAAAGGAGTATGCTACCACTAGGCCAATAACATTATATATTTCTTCTTTTTTTTACTTTAAGTAAAAGTAATATCATAAAAGGGCCTTTGAGGGTGTAGAAGCCACTTTGAGTTGAGTACAGATGGTATAATAGCCTTTTGTTTTTGGTTTAGTTGAAACTGTATTTTAGATGCAAAATTATTTCTTGACATAGCAGAAAGTGCTCTTGCTGGGAAATGTAAATGGGTACACCCCTAATTAATATATTATTTTAATTTTTTCTGCCTAACTAAAGTGATGGTTATATTCTCATTACCTATCAGATTTTTCTTTTTAACATTACTACAAGCTATTTTCTCAAGTAATTGTGTAAAATATTCTGCTACTTATAGGTTTATTACATTTGCAGCTACGCCCATATCATTTTATTCCGCCCGGATTTCTGCATCCAATAACTGTAATCTACGAACTTAATTATGGAGAGACAGAGATGAAGCAAGGTAAGGAGTGGGGAAATTTTGACTACTGGATAAGTTATATTTTTTGGCCTCCTTCAAGTTTTTCAAAGTTCAGCCCATCCATAGAATTACTAAAAGAATTTCCTCACGGGGCATCTCTATAGATGTTGTCATATTTATTATTTATACCCTGCATCTCCCCCTTCTTATGCCTAAATAGGGTGACAAAAAAAATCAAAAAGAGGAGTTACCAAAATTTTCTTAAAATTTATATATTTTAGTGCATATTGAAGGAAATAATGGTGTGTTTTAATTGTCTACAGTTGATGTTCGAAGATCTTTGCACTTGAGGCTGGGCTTACCTTTTGATCGTCCCCTCTTAAGGATTGCTAATGCCTTTGATCTTTATATGATGAAGGGTAGTTCAAGGGGCAGCTCTATACGAAAAGGTAGCTGTTTTTTTTTTTCAACTGGGGATATTCTGTTTAAGCTGTGAGAAAGCATTTATACTCCTCTCCCCTTTCCCTGTTGTTTTGAGTAACTAATTTGATGGATGTTTATGATATTATCAGGCTCTTATTTGCTTAAAGATGTACATGTTGGGATACCTAGCAGTGGGGGTTAGTGGCTTCCATCTCTTGTTTTTCTTTTCCTTTCAGTCTGTTATTCCTTTTGGTTATATCTTTAATTCAAATCATGGTGTTTTGTGCAGTCTCAGGGGGCATAGTTTCTTTGGCTCAAGGTTCTTATGAATACCATCATTATCTTCAAGATGGCTTTGACGACTCGGTACTGTATTATCTGCCTCATCTAACTAATCAAATTGAATTATATATATTCCTATAGATTCAATAGGAGTTGATGAAAGTATGATCCTAATAGAAATGAATGGTGGAAACAAATACATGTAGTGGATTCTCTTTGATTTTCTCATACTCATGTAGCCGTCCCCAAACTTTTGGGATAAAGGCTCGGATGATGATGTCTTATCTCTCGCAGTTTTAATTGTTGACAATTTGAATCTCGTGTGAAAATTCTTAGGATAATTAGGATAATGTGTTATATATGAGAAGCTCATTCTAGGGTCCCCAATCTATCTAGAAGGGGCGAACATGCTGGTAGATTTGTTACTTGAGAGCTGATTTCTGTCATCTACTTTTTTCTGAACGTAGACATCTTATGTTGGTGAGCACTCTTTTGCAATTATTCTATAATTGATGGATGTGGGACTACAGATGCCATAGGGAAGCCTTGCACATAACTGCGAGGTGGTTTACTGCTGCATTAGAGAATTAAAATTTACAAAACCAAGCTTTATTTCCCAATAAGATAAAATTACCCTGATAAACTAGCAAATGATCGGGGGCACAAGTACTATATTGTTCTTTTCTATAATCTATGCTCTGTTTGCTTTCAAAAATTAAAATAATACAACACTAAATGACCAAAAAAAGATACTTTGAGATCACTCTCGCATTCTTGGGATATTGATGTCTTGCTTTTGCGTCCACCCCACATTGTCATCTGGAGCTCAACTGAGCTATGCCATTTTTAGGTGCATTTAACTTTGTGCTGCGTGCAGGGGAACCATGTGGACATAGTACTGTTGCTGGTGCTCAGAAGTTTAATGTGTTAGATTTATGATGGAATTTGAAGAACTAACTATCCTCCTTTGAGTTGTAACTTACTAGTCAAATATTGATAGCATATCATATTCAGAAGATGAATTATTTGCACAGTTTTCTGCAAAAGTATTCTGCTTGAACTCGATCCACATCACAAATAGTTACTATCGTAGTCATCATTAATGGCATTGGTCTAATTCATCTATATATCACTTACTAGGGCTGGGGTTGCGCTTACCGGTCTCTACAGACTATCATTTCATGGTTCAGGCTTCAACATTACACATCCATAGATGTTCCTTCTCATAGGTAAAGAAAAGTAGCCACCTCTGCTCCGAGCATGCTAAAGTGTTGGCTACACATGCAGAACGTTTCAGTTTGTTTCAGTCAAAATTATATATGCTGTTATTATTGTTCCAATTTCCTTTTGGTTTTTTGCTGTTTGGTTATTTAACATTTAAGCTCTTCGGCATCTGCTGCTAATTAACAATGATTTCTGTGATCTATATGTATGGAAGCTAAATAAATTTATCTGCTATACTCTGTTATAAATGTAAAGATTTTGAGCAAAAATTTAATTCTTTTGCTGGAGCTATGGCCTTTGGATCAATATCATGTGAGTAACTGTAAAGCTGACAAACCAATTTCTTTTCTCAGAGAAATACAGCAGTCGCTCGTGGAGATTGGTGATAAGGATCCTTCTTTCATAGGTTCACGTGAGTGGATAGGTGCCATTGAGTTGAGCTTTGTTTTGGACAAACTATTGGGTGTAAGTGCGTTTTTGTATTTCAGAAGTTATGAACGGTACAATATGGTTGGGATGTGAAGTAGATGGTGAATATTACCTCCGCACATTTAAAAGGCCAACGTATTTAACATATCTTAAAATAGTTATGCCATGTTTTTGTGGACTTAAGTTCCTGTCATGAACAGGTAAGTTGCAAAGTCATAAATGTCAGATCTGGAGCTGAGCTTCCTGAAAAATGCCGAGAACTAGCGTTGCACTTTGAGAATCAAGGAACACCCATTATGATAGGTTGGTTAAAATTTTCAGTTCTAAATAATTGCCATGTTTCTGTAACTTATCTCAAGGACAATTATGTAATCTACTATTGTAACCTTGCTCTTGGTAGTTAGAATGATTGCACCTACATTCTGAATCATAAAAATTATTTGTTAGTACCCTAAAATACTTTCTTGGACTTTATTACGAAGACTTGTCGCATAAATCTCTTACTATCTGATCATAAAAAATGCAGGTGGTGGTGTTCTTGCATACACTCTTCTGGGAGTTGATTACAACGAAGACAGTGGAGATTGTGCATTCCTCATACTAGATCCTCACTACACAGG